>NC_062279.1:93374581-94624581 GCF_902655055.1 Lutra lutra
CTACTGGGGCGCCTGGGTGGCTCAGTGGGTTAAGCCTCTGCCTTCAGCTCAGGTCGGGATCTCGGGGTCCAGGGATCGAGTCCCACATCCAGCTCTCTGTTCAGCGGGGAGCCTGCTTCCACCCCCCCGCCGCCTGTCTCTGCCTACTTGTGATCTCTGTCTGTCAAATAAATAGAATCTTTTAAAAAAATAGTGACTACTCTAAAAGCAAAGTAGAATTGCTGGGTTTGGTTTGTAATAATCCTACTGAAAAAATTAGTAAAATTACATTAAATATTTTCTGAGCATCTAAAAATATTAATAGCAACAATAATAAACATTTATTATTTTCTATATGCCAAGTTATTAACTCATTTAATCTCATGAGAATCCTCAGGAGTATCTCTCATTAATATCCTCCTTTTAGTGTTAATGAAATCAGAACCAAAGAGGTTAATTTATTCAGTAACCACACAGCAGTTAGTTAAGCAAGGATATTGGTCTTAGAGAGTTTAAGAGAGCCTACCCTTAATTGAGTTGTCCCTACCACCACCATCCATCCTGTGTGTGCAGCGATAGTAGGTGATATGAGACAAACGTGAGGTGAAACAGTACAATTTTTTACATAGGGATTTGTTTTAAAGTTGTAACAGTAATTAATGAATAACATTTTAGAATAAGTATTACATGGAAAATTAGAGTATATGACTAATATTTAAGGTGCTGGCTAAAATTACATAAAATATACAGGTAAAAATGGTCCATAAGAGATGCTGAAACAAGGGCGCCTGGGTGGCTCAGTGGGTTAAGCCTCTGCCTTAGGCTTGGGTCATGATCTCAGGGTCCTGGGATCGAGCCCCGCATCAGGCTCTCTGCTCAGCAGGGAGCCTGCTTCCCTCTCTCTCTCTCTCTGCCTGCCTCTCTGCCTACTTGTGATCTCTCTCTGTAAAAAAAAAAAAAAAAAAAAAAAAAATAATAATAATAATGTATCCCTAGGGGCACCTGGGGTTGCCTGTAGGCATAGGGGTTCATTAGGCCTCTGCCTTCACCTCAGGTCACTATCTCAGGGTCCTGGGATTGAGCCCTGTACAGGGCTCCATGCTTGGCAAGGAGTCTGCTGCTCCCTTTGCCAGTTGCCCTGATCATTCTCTCTCTCATTTTCTCTCTCTGTCAGATAAATAAGTGAAATTTTAAAAAAAAATGTATCCCTAAGAATTATTTTGTGCCCAGAACAAACATGAAATCAATCACCAAGTTTTGTAGCCTCTTAGGGTTTTAATTTTTTATTTTAATTTTTAAAAATACCTGGTGAAGATCTAGACTTTGACAGAAATAAAATTAAGTGATGTTGTTTCTGAGATAAATTTTAAGTCTGCAATTAGGAGAAAGTTTGGACTTGACAAAATCTTAGTGATATTTTTTCCATGACTAAAGAGATATTTAGCCTAGTCTTTGAAATGACTACACAGTAATTGGTTAGACTTAATTTAGGCAAATAGTAGAAAAGAAAATGAATATTATTCTTGATATTTAATATTAAATCTAGCATTACCTAAATGTCTTTTGAAATGGCTGAAATGATAGAATGCAGTGAATGCTGTATAAGCTCTTTCATGTTTCAGTGAATTGTGACAATAAAAAATGCCCTTAGGAATTACTTTGGAGATTTCATCAGGATTAACATAATAAAAACATACAGGGAAAGGATTAGAAGAATCATTTTAGGAAGAGTATTAAATTCAATATTTATAAGATTGAAAATGAAGAACAATAGATACTGTAACAGGAACCTACAATGTGCCCTATTTAAAAGACAAACTATTGTCAAAAGTAGATTAAAATAATAGAATATATTTTTAGAAATATACACATCATTTTCTTTTGTTATGTTTACTTTTAAGATATAATTAAGGATTCTATGCCTTAATATATGTGAAAAGAACTTTTGGGAAAATATAAAACTTAGACTAGAACTTGAGAAAGACTGTCATCCAAATGACTCAACAGTCACATTAAAGATTTTTAGAAAGAAAATCTCTTCATTAGTTTTTCTCTAGTACCTTACAACTAAATATATGATTATATTGATGATTTTCAAAAGTTTCCTGAATTCTTGTCAGTAGCAGGATATAATGAGAGTTTAATGAGATGTACCATTAAATTGAAAGAGTGTGTTGGATTTATTTCAGACAGAATTCTTACATTACTGTCCACTCTGCATATAAAAGTCCTTTTTATATACTTATTGAACTAAATTAATTTAAATCACTGAGGTTTTGGGTTATAAATGCACAGGATTACAGCTAGCTGAAAGGCTATGTGTCACAGACTTTACGCATGTTCTAAGTATTAAAGTATGGCAGACGCTGCTCTGTAGGGGAGATTACTATTAAACAATGAGTCTAGGATAATGCATAATTTATTTTTAGAGAAAAAGGGTTATACTTTTTAGAGTTAGGAAAATTGTATCTAACTAAATCTTCATTAACTATGCTTTAAAATATGGAAACACCAGCTATTAATTGATTTTCTACTCATCTCTTTTTACCAATTGACTCTTTCCCCCCAGAATCTCAAATTTCCTAAAATGACAAAAGAAATAAAAGCATATTAAGAGCTAGAGTTCTTATTCCAGACAAGAACAGTCTTATGTTACCCGCTAATACTCTTTGAGTGTGTCTTAACTGTAATGCAGTCATCTGATTCATAATAAAATAAGCATTTGTATACAAACAATTTTATAGATGTTTCATTATACTGTCACTTAACTCCAGATGGCTTTATTAAATTAAACTGAACAGTAATTTTATCTTATTCTCTTCATTGAAATCATCTTTAAGGAAAAATTGCAAAGCCATTATCATTTATTTTCATCACAAATTTTATTTAAAAATCAATGTTTCTTAATGTGTCCTATCACCTCTTATAATAATTATGACTAATGGGCCATTACATATATATATGAAGAAAAAAACATGACTAAATATGAATACATTCTTAAAGTGTTTAATAGTCAAGATTATCATGCTGACAGAGAGTCAGGCAACCACAGTAGTGATCTAAATAGATAAATTATTGCCATGACCATCTGATTTTCATTTATTTTTATTATTGATGTGTTCCTAAGTCTTCCAATTATTTTATTTTTAAATAAAAAAAAAGTAAATGGTTATTATACTGACTTTTAATGGAAATAAAATAGAATCAGTTTTCCTTTTTCATAATATCTTTTAAATCTTTTGAGATCTAATTCACATAAAATAAACTTTGCTTTTTTAAAATATACAATTTAATGGTTTTGAGTAAAATCTATTGAGCATCCTTCATCATGTAAAATTCAGAATATTCCTAATACCCATTTCTAATCCTATTGGTGGCCACTCCCCATTTTTTACTCTTTCAAGGTTATTTTGGCATTTCTTAGACTTGTCTTTCAATGGCATTTTTAATATCAACTGGTCAATTTCTGTAAACAAAAAGCAACCTTAATATTTATAGAGATTACATTAAATCTGTAGATCAATTGTCTTCTTAACTTTATTTTTAGATTGTTGCTAGTGTACAGAAACACAATTTACTTTGTATATTGCTCTCGAATCCTGCAACATATCTCAACTTGTTTGCTTGTTTAGTAGTTCAGTTAATTCCTAAGGATTTTATAATATAATTCATGTCATCCATATTTAAAGATAGTTTTACTTTTTCCTCTACCATCTGGATATATTTTTCTTGAAAATATCCCTATTAGAAACTCCAGTACAGTACTGAATGGAAGTAGAAAGAGCAAATATCCTTGTTTCCTTCCTGATCTTAGATGGAAACATTCAGTCTTTCACCTTTCTGCATTTTATTTACCTGTGGGTTTTTCATAGTTGCCCTTTTTATGGAAATTGAGGGAGTTCCTTTCTGTTCTTACTGCCTTGAGTACTTCTATTATGAAGAGGTGTTGAAATTTATCAAATACTTTACTGGATCTATTGAGATGATAATGTAGATTTCTTTCCTTTAGTCTATTAATGTGGTATATTACATTAATAGAATTTTATGTGTCAGAGCACTTTTGCATTGCAGAGTAAATAACACTTGGTTATGATGCATAAATGTTTTTACATGTTGATGGATTTTGATTTGTTAACACTTTAATGCATTTCTGCACCTGGGTTCATAAAGGCTATTGGTCTGTAGTTTCTTGCTATCTTTGTCTAGTTTTGGTGTAAATGTAATATTGACCTTATATCATCATTGCAGAAGTATTAAATCCTCTTCTCTTTTATGGATGCATTTGTGGAAAATTTATATTCATAGAATACATCATTAAATTTACCAAGAAAACCATACACACACACACATACACACCATATATATATATGTATATATATACATACATATATATAAATATATATACATACATATATATAAACCATATATATGGTATAACCAATATTGTATTGCTTTTAGGAGTCAAATTTAGTGATTCATCACTTATATGTAACACTCAGTGCTCATCCCAACAAGTATCTTCCTTAATGCCCATCACCCATACCTATTTAGGCCATCCCCCTACGCATCTCCCCTCCAGCAACCATCACTTTGTTCTCATAGTTAAGAGTCTCTTATGGTTTGGCTCCTTCTCAGTTTTTATCTTATTTTATTTTTCCTTCCCTTCCCTTATATTCATCTGTTTTTTTCTTAAATTCCACTAATGAATCATTGAACACGTCACCAAAAACTAATGATGTACTATATATTGGCTAATTGAAAATTTTTTTTTAATTATTTTAAAAATTCCACATATGAGTGAAGTCATATTGTATTTGTCTTTCTCTGACTGACTTACTTTGCTTAGTGTAATATACTCTAGTTCCACCTGCATTGTTGGAAAAGGCAAGATTTCATTCTTTTTGATGGCCAAATAATAATTGATCAAATATATAATCATATACATAATATATATTATTATATATAATAATAATATATAATATATGTAATATATTATATATAATATATATTTATTATATATTATAAATAACATATATTATATATAATATTATATACATAATAGTCCATCATATATAATATATAATACAATATATAATATATAATAATATAATATATAATTGTCCATATAGATATAGATATAGATATACACCATATATTCTTTATCCATTCATCAATTGATAGACATTTGGGTTCTTTCCATAATTTGGCTATTCTTGGTAGTGCTTCTATAAACATTGGGGTGCATGTGTCCCTTCAAATCAGCATTTTTGTATCCTTTGGGTAAATACCTAATATGGCAATTGCTGGGTCATAGGTTAGTACTATTTTTAACTTTTTGAGGAACCTCCATACTGTTCTCTAGAGAGGCTCTAGATAGTTTTGATGTAAGCATTTTCACCACAAACATTTTTCACTGCATAACTAATTGGTCGTAAGGCAATTTTGCCATAAAGATAAAACCACAAAAGGTAAAAGAGGAACATTCATTTAAAAAGACATAATAGGGCGCCTGGGTGGCTCAGTGGGTTAAGCCGCTGCCTTCGGCTCAGGTCATGATCTCAGGGTCCTGGGATTGAGTCCCGCATCGGGTTCTCTGCTTGGCAGGGATCCTGCTTCCCTCTCTCTCTCTCTGCCTGCCTCTCCATCTACTTGTGATCTCTCTCTGTCAAATAAATAAATAAAATCTTTAAAAAAAAAAACAAAAAAACAAACAAACAAAAAACTTAAAAAAAATAAATAAAAAGACATAATACAACTGAAATATGATTAATAAAATATAGCATTGATTCATGGCAATACTGTGCAAATAACTGATTTTATTTTGTGGATTATACCTAAGAACTTGTCTTCAATGTCTTTCATTCATGTTATACTTTTTAAAAATTTTGGTTTGTTGTCTCATTTGGCATTGTATTTTTTCTTTTTCTGCTAAAAGTTTTTCCTTCATTAAGAGAGGTGTCAGTTTTCAAAGGCTTGGATGCATATTTGTAACTGGGCTTTGTATTGTGTTGTGAAAGCCTTCTACAATGTTTTTTGTTCTTGCCATATTGTCATATATCTGTGGATAGATGTTCCAAAGTTCTGTGGGAAAGATGGGTTCAAAACTATGCATCACTGAAAACAACAACAACAACAACTATGCATCACTGTATAGAGCATATGAGGATAAGATTTATATAATAATGAAAGTACTGCATCAAATAGAAATGAAAACCAAACTATCAAACCAAACTGTCAACCTGTTATTTTTTTATCTTTTATGGCAAAATTGCCTTACAACCAATTAGTTATATTTCAAAAATGCTTGTGACAAAGGCTCTTAGGCAAAAATACCAGACACATTTTGTCATATAATTGTTCATAGTATTTCTCATCATCAGCCAATTTACATTTAATGTATTTAATGATAAGGTAGAATTGATATTTACCATTTTATTATGTTTTTCTATATATTTTAGGAGTTTTTGTTTTTTGTTATATATACTGGCTTGTGATATTTTCTAGTGTGCAATTTTATTTTCCTTGTTTATTTTACAACATATTTTTTATATATTCTTAGTGGTTGTCCTAGTGATTATAATTAATGCCTTCACTTAAAATTATCTTATTCACATTAATACCAGCTTAATTTCAATAGTATACAGACCTTTGTTTCAAAAGATCTTTATCTCTTCCATCACGAGTAGTCTATTGTCATATAGATTACATCTTTATATATTATAATCTATCAATGTGGCTTTATAATAATTGTGTTTTTGCAAGTATATTTTAATGTGAGAAGAAAAGATTCAAAACAAAAAAATTACGATGTTTTGCCTTTATCTATGTAGTTATCTTTATTGGTTCTATTTATTTCTTCATGTTGATTCAAGTTACTGATTAGTATCTAGTCATTTCATTATGAAGAGCTACCTTTAGTGCTTACTCCAGAGCAGGTCTTCTAGTATAAAATCCACTCAATTTCTTTTTTTTCCCCTTTAATCTCTGGTATCTTAATTAGTACTTTTTTCATTGCCCTTTTATCTATGACAACTCTGCATAACTATTTTATAAAGTTCTGACAACTGTAAAATATCAGTTGGAAAATACTGCTCTAGGTCAGTTTTAAATGTGAAATGTTCCTCAGGTTAGAATGACAAAAGTCATCTATTTAAAGCCAGTGACCATATTGAATAAAAGAAAATCTAGCAATGGCTTTACATCATTTTTATCTTTGAATATTTCTGAGAGGATACAGGACATGTGCATCAGGGGCAGATAGTATTAAATATATTGAAAGTTATATAATTTTCCCTGTCATCCAATTGGTAATTTATTAACGTGCATTTCACTCAAGGTCAGATGACTCTTAAATAGTCAGATGTTTCCACTCACTGAAAGACATCAATTTATAAATTTTTAGTATTTTTGAGATATTTATTTTATAACATTGTTAATGGCAGTGGTTATAACATTTTTTGGAGGAGTATTTTCAGTTATTATCTTGCTGTTAGAAATGTTTTAAATTAATCATATGTACTAAAATAAATGAGGAAATTTCAGTTCTCCAGGAATAAAGGAAAACAGATTCACTTAGTTCCAAAGGATAAGAATACAATGCTTAAATGGGATACAGTTACCAGATATTATAGGTAACCCCAAGCATTTAATGAACACTTGTCAAGTTCTTGAAGATTTTTCTTCCCAGTTTTCAGTGAGTAAGAATCTGATATTTTGATATTAACTGGTGGTAATTTTTTGGTAATAGCCAAGTGGTTGTGCCTTGTTATCAAAAATATCAAGAGAAAATAAGAGAAAGGAATCCTGTAGAGCTGCTCTTAGAACCTGTGAATGAACAGATCCCAAGAAGAAACAGGTAGTTTTCTACAACAATTAGCAAAAAGTGATCAAATCACAGGAAACAAGTATCCCACTTGAGTTCTATCACTAACTAGAAGGTATGAAAAGAATAAAAGGTAATGCAGGGTCTTAAGTAAAATGTATGGTAATGTTTTCTTCCTTTCAAAGATAAGACAGACCTCTGTTCCCATCACATAGAAACAGTCACGGGGTTTCCATGCTTCAAGAAGCATGAAGAATTTCTTGAGAGAATGAATATATAAATTATTTTCATTGGAAAATAGCTCTAACTCTTAATATAATTCTAACCTTTTACCCTTTCTTGTTTGATATATGTAGCCTCAGTCTATGGACTTTGATACTGATTTCCCTTCTCTTGAGATTGATTATATACTCTTTTGCGTAGGAGACATCCTATTTTCTTTCCAATGTAGGAAAACCAGCCCTTGACACAAAATCATTAGGCCAGCACTGAGACTAGTCAGCCCCAGCCCCAGCCCTAATCTTTTTGAAAGAGGTAATGTATATAAACAGAATTAAATATACTAAGAACATAGCAGAAGAAATCAATGGATTAAACTTAAAAGGAGTAGTAGTATTCTATGAGCTCATCTTCATAGAATGGGTAGAATGTTGACGCATGCATAGAGAAATGGCATTTTAGGAAGATGGACTTGTTCAAATAAAGTCTTCTACATCTTGGGAGTGCATAGCATTTAAGTAAGAATGAATCAACTACTGAAAGTTGCAGAGTGCACGTGTGCCAAGAAGAGTGTGGTCTGGATCAAGTTGATAACACAGATTGGTGTCAGATTCTGAAGTGTCTTACATGGTAAGCTTAAAAAGAAACAAACTTCCTTTTGTAATTAATGGTGGCTGAGCATGATTAATATGATGAGATCTGTATTTGGGCAAAACAATCCTCTACTAATGCAAAATATTGTTTTGAAGGAAAAGAGACCAGTGGAAGCCACTGACAAGTCAGAGATGAATGAATGTATCTTGAGAAATGATATAGAAAAAGGAAATAGAAAGGAAAAAATTATGGGAATATTGTGGAAATACTATCAAAAACATATGGTTTTGGATTATGGAGAAAAAAGTTTAACAGTGTCATGGTTTTTGTATTTAATAAATGGGTCATACTTCGTCATGAGATGGATAAAGCACTGGAATATGTTTGAGAGGCTATGATTAAAAATCATTTTGGTATGTTTAGTATGAGGTACATAAAGTATTAGCATACATAAGAATCTGAAGGCAAAAGGCAATTCATGTCTAAAGCTAAAATAGGAGACAGGTCATCTAGAGTTATAAATCTGGATGTATATTGCCCAGGACCATCCTTGTTTTTATAGTACGGAATCAGTTTATTATACAGATGTATAATATTTGTTACATTTTCCCATAATACACTGTCCTACAGTAGTTGCTTCTTAATAACTAAATTACCAACCTGTAATAATTAAGAAAGCATCAAGTGCAGTTTTGATATTCCTTTTAGAAATAATTTCTGCAGTAATATTTTTTTCCCAGGCTGATGAAGGTGAAAAATCAGCTTCACTTTGTTAAATAAAATTAAAAAGGAGATTCCTATTTTAACTTGTTGCCAGATGCAATTATATTGAATTAGCTTGTCTTTGATAAACATTACAGTAGAAGGATGAACATTGACATTGCTATTATTACCAAATACTTTTCCCTTTGGGAAAAAGATTTGCTAAACATTTACCTTTTCAAATAATGTACTGTGTGTTTGAAGTTTAGAAGTTTATTAGCTGTATGCTGATCACTTTATATGTTATAGACATATTTATAGTAGTTACTGGTCATCTACTTGAATACTTCCCAAATTTAGTATCTTGTATCCACTCATAAGAGTATCAATCATGGATATTCACATGTGTGAAGTAGAGTGAGGGAAACAATATATAACCCCGTAATCATTTTGGAATATGATCACTGCTTCATTCTAAATTGCATTTCTTCTTTCAAGGAAATTGTTTTATTCCTTGTATTGAAAAAGAGCCCTAAGTCCAGAATGTTCCCCACTGTCAACTCCATTCAGTACCCTTTGATTTATTAAAACATATTGCCAGGGTAGCCTTTTAAATACCATGAAGGAGAATGATTTATATTTAGAAACCTCTTAATCTGACTTCTGGTGTGCAATGCTCTCCTAATTATCTGTGTTTGTCCATTGTCTTTCATAGTGATACACATTTAATAGATCTTATTCTTAACTCCATTTCCCCATAAAATATATATTTATTCTTTGTCTCCCATTTCCTCAGGAATGAATGCTAGGTCACGGTGGTTGGTTTGATAACAGAGATGGCATATAGATAATATATTTTACATTTCTATATCCAACACAATCATTAGCACATATCAGGCACAATATATTTTTTGTTGAAAAAGTCACATAACATATGTTTGATGTAAAATGTTCATCCTTTCCTGTGTCAAAACTCCTGCCCCTTGCTTTTCAAATATCCCCTACTGTGTAATGTCTGTGCTTTCCTCCCAGCTGTCTATTCTGTTCAGGATTGGGAGTGCCTTTAAAATAAAATAAATTATAAATAAGCACACTATTCATAGGAAGTTACCCAGAGTGAATAAAATACCTGCTTATAAATTACCACATATTTGCAGGACTTCTGGGATCTACAGAGGAAAACCCACATTAGAACTGAAGTCTTTGATTATTAGACCTAACTATGAAGGCCAAATCAAAATGGGAAAAACAAGGTTTTTTTTTTTTTTAATTCTAAAGTGAAAATATTGCTATTCATTAAAATATGACCAGTTTTGTTTCTAAGCTTTTACTTTAATTCCAGATAGTTAACATACAGTGTTATATTAGTTTCAAGTGTACAATATAGTGATTCAAAACTTTCATACAGCACCCTGTGATCATTACAAGTGCCCTCCTTAATACCCATTACTTATTTAGTCCATCCTTACACTCCCTACCCTCTGGTAATCATCAATTTATTCTTTATAATTAAGAGTCTGTTTCTTGATTCATCTCAGTCTCTTTCTTTCCCCCTTTGCTCATTTGTTTTGTTTCTTAAATTCTACATATGAACAAAATCATATGGTATTTATCTCTTTCTGACTTACTTATTTCTGTTAGCATTATACTCTCTGGTTCCACCTATGTCATGGCAAATGGCATTTGACTCACTTTTAATGGCTAAAATTATGTATGTATGTACACACACACACACATACACACACACCACCTCTTCTTTATCCACTCATCTGTTGGTGAATACTTGGGATGCTCCCATAATCTGGCTATGTAAATAATCCTGCTATAAATATAGGAGTACATGTATCATGTTGACTATGTGTTTCTGTTTTCTTTTGGTAAATATAGAGTAATGTGGTTGCTGGATCATAGGTAATTTTATTTTCAACTTTATAAAGAACCTCCATACTGTTTTACACAGTGGCTGTACCAGTTTGCATTTCTGTGAACAGTGCATGAGGGTTCAATTTTTTCCACATCATCACCAACTGTTGTTTCTTATTCTTTTTTTTTTTAAGACAACTGATTTATTTTATTTTTGTAAGCCACCTAAATCCCAACCCTTGTTTCTTGTGTTTTTGACAGGTGTGAGGCGATACTTCATTGTAGTAGTGATTTGCATTTCCCTGATGATCAGTGATATTGAGCATCTTTTCATGTGTCTGTTGGCCATGTATATGTCTTCTTTGGAAAAATGTCTATCCATGTCTTCTGCCCACTTTCAATTGGACTATTTATTTGTAGCATTTTGAGTTTTATGTTCTTTATATATTTTGGATACTAACACTTTACCAGATATGTCAGTTTGCAAATATCTTCTCCTATTAGTAGGTTGCCTTTTAGTTTTGTTGATTGTTTCCTTTCCGGTGCAGAAAATTTTTACCTTGATGAAGTCCCAATAGTTTATTTTTGCTTTTGTTTCCTTTGCCTCAGGAGGCATATCAAGAAAAAATTTGCTGTGGCTGATGTAAAAGAAGTTACTGCCTGTTTTCTCCTCTAGGATTTTTAAGGTGTCAGTTCTTATATTTAGGTCTTTAATCCAGTTTTACTTTGTGTATACTGTAAGAAACTGGTCCAGTTTCATTCTTTTGCATGTAGCTATCCAGTTTCCCCAATACTGTTTATTGAAGAGATTTCTTTTTACAATTGAATATTCTATCCTGCTTTATCTAAGATTAATTGACCACATAGTTGTAGCTTTATTTCTGGGTTTTCTCTTCTGTCCTATTGATCTATGTGTCTGATTTTGTGCTGGTACTGTACTATTTTGTTTACTATAGCTTTGTAATATAAATTGAAGTCTGGAATTGTGTTGCCTCCTGCTTTGCTTTTCTTTTTCAAGATTACTTTGACTACTTGGGTTTTGGATTTTTTGTTTTTTTGTTTTGTGGTTGCACACATTTTAGGATTGTTTGTTCTAGTTCTGTGAAAAGTGCTGTTGGTGTTTTGATAGGGATTACATTAAATCTGTAGATTGCTTTGGACAGTATAGACATTTTAATACTGTTCTTCCAATCCATGAGCATGGAATATCTTTCCATTGCCTTGTGTTGTCTTCAATTTATTTCATCAGTGTTTTATAGTTTTCAGAGTACAGATCTTTCACCTATTTGGTTAGGTTTATTCTTGGATATTTTATTATTTTTGGTGCAATTTTAAATGAGATTGTTTTCTTAATTTCTCTTTCTGCTTCTTCATTATTGGTGTATAGAAATGCAACAGATTTCTGTACATTGATTTTATATTATGTTTCTCTCTTTAATTCGTATATTGGTTCAAGCAGGCTTTTTGTTTGTTGTTTGTTTTTTGCTTTTGTTTTGTTTTGTTTTGTTTTTGGTGGATTCTTTAGGGTTTTCTATATACAGTATCATGTCGTTTGCAAATGGTGAGTTTTACTTCTTCCTTACTGATTTGTATCCTTGTTACTTCTTTTTGTTGTCTGATTGCTATGGCTAGGACTTCTAGTACTATGCTGAATAAAAGTGATGAGAGTGGACATCCCTGTCTTGTTTCTGACCATACAGGAAAAGCTCTCTCTTTTTCCCCATTAAGGATGAGATTCCTGTGGGGTTTTCATAGATGTCCTTTATTATTTTTGTTATGTTCCACCTAAACCTACTTTGTTAAGGGTTTTTATCATGAATGGATATTGCACACTGTCAAATGCTTTTTCTGCATCTATTGAAATGATCATGTAGCTCTATTCTCTTATTGATACGATGTTTCACATTGTTTCATTTGCAAATATTGAAGCACATTGAAACCTAGCAATAACTCCCACTTGATTGTGGTGAATGATTTTTTAAAATGTATTATTGGATTCAGTTTGCTAGTATTTTGTTAAGGATTTTTGCATCTATGTTCATCAGGGATATTGGCCGGTAGTTCTCTTTTTTGGTGTGGTGTCTTTATCTGGTGTAGGTATCAGGTAATGCGGGCTTCACAGAATGAATTTGGAAGTCTTCCTTTACTTTCTATGTTTTTGTAATAGTTTGAGAAGAATGGGTATTGACTCTTATATAAATGTTTGGTAGAATTTGCCTGTCAAGCTATCTGGTCTTGGACTTTTGTTTATTGGGAGCTTTTTGATTACTGATTCAATTTCTTTGCTGGTTATTGCTGTGTTGTAATTTTCTGTTTCTCCCTATTTCAATAGTGATTTCAATTTGATAGTTTATGTGTTTCTAGGAATTTATCCACTTCTATATTGCCCAGTTTGTTAGCATATATTTTTTCACAATATTCTCTTATACTTATTTGTATTTCTGTTGTGTTCATTGTTATTTCTTTTCTCTCATTCCTGATACTATTCGTTTAGGTCCTTTTACTTTTCTTCTTGATAAGTCTGGCTAGAGGTTTATCAATTTTATTAATTTTTTCAAATTGTCACCCCCTGGTGTCATCAATCTGATCTATTGGTTTTGTTTATTTTAGTTTCTATATCATTTATATCTATTCTGATCTTTATAATTTCCTTCCTTTTGCTAGATTTAGGTTTTGTTTGTTGTTCTTTTTCTATCTCCTTTAGGTTTACAATTAGGTTCTTTGAGATTTTCTTGTTTCTTGAGGTAGACTGATATTGCTCTAAACTTCTCTTACAATTGCTTTTGCTGCAGCCCATAGATTTGGGAGAGTTGTGTTTTCATTTTCACTTTTTCCTATATACTTCTTTTTCAGTTTCTTATTTTGTTTCCAGGTTGACCCATTCATTGCTTAGTTACATGTTCTTTATCCTCCTTACTGGTGTATAAAAATGTAACAGATTTCTGTACATTGATTTTATATTGTTTCTTTTATAAATTTGTATATTGGCTCTAACAGGTATTTTTTTGTTTTTGTTTTTTGAAAGACTACATATATTTGTAGTCTTTCCAAGTTGTTTCTTGCAATTGATTTCTGGTTTCATAGTGTTGTGGTCAGAAAATATGCATGGTACGACTTCAGTCTTCTTATATTTGTTGAGGTGTGTTTTGTGGCCTAATGTGATCTATTCCAGGGAAAATGTCATGTTCACTTGAAAGGAATTTGTGTTCTACTGATTTAGGATGAAATGTTCTGAATATATCTACTAAGTCTATCTAGTCAAGTTTGTCATTCAAAGCCATTGTTTTCTTTTTAGATGATTTGTCCATTGATGTAAGTTGGATGTTAAAGTCACCCACTATTTTTATATCATTATCAATTAGTTCCTTTACATTTTTTTAAAAGATTTTATTTGTTTATTTGATGGAGAGAGAGAGAGATCACAAGTAGGCAGAGAGGCAGGCAGAGAGAGGGGGGGAAGCAGGCTCCCCGCTAAGCAGAGAGCCCAATGCAGGGCTTGATCTCAGGACCCTGAGATCATGACCTGAGCTGAAGGCAGAGGCTTAACCCACTGAGCCACCCAGGCACCCCAGTTCCTTTACATTTTTTATTAAGGGTTTTATGTATCTGGGTGCTCCTAAGTTGGGTGTATAAATATTTTCAATGCTATATCTTATTTTTTATTTTTACCTTTAATATATATAGTATCCTCCTTTGTCTCTTGTAACAGTCTCTGGTTTAAAATCCATTTTGTTCCCTATAAGTGTTGTTATTCAAGCTTTCAGTTAACATCTATTTGCATGTTAGATATTTCTTCATCCCCTCACTTTCAATCTGTAGGGGTCTATAGGTCTACAATGAGTCTCTTGTATGAAGCATATAAGTGGGTCTTGTTTTTTGTTTGTTTTAAGTCATTTTGTCACCCTCTGTCTTTTTTTTTATCATTTTTTAAAATTTATTTTCAACATAACAGTATTCATTGTTTTTTGTACCACACCCAGTGCTCCATGCAATCTGTGCCCTCTCTAATACCTACCACCTGGTTCCCCCAACCTCCCACCCCCCCCACCTCTTCAAACCCTTCAGATTGTTTTTCAGAGTCCATAGTCTCTCATTGTTCACCTCCCCTTCCAATTTCCCCCAACTCCCTTCTCCTAACTCCCCATGTCCTTCATGCTATTTGTTATGTTCCACAAATAAGTGAAACCATACACCACTTAGAATGGCCAAAATTAGCAAGACAGGAAACAACACGTACTGGAGGGGATGTGGAGAAAGGGGAACCCTCTTACACTGTTGGTTGGAACCAAGTTGGTGCAGCCACTTTGGAGAACAGTGTGGAGATTCCTCAAGAAATTAAAAATAGAGCTTCCCTATGACCCTGCAATTGCACTACTGGGTATTTACCCCAAAGATACAGATGTAGTGAAAAGAAGGGCCATCTGTACCCCACTGTTTATAGCAGCAATGGCCACGGTTGCCAAACAGTGGAAAGAACCAAGATGCCCTTCAACGGACAAATGGATAAGGAAGATGTGGTCCATATACACTATGGAGTATTATGCCTCCATCAGAAAGGATGAATACCCAAGTTTTGTAGCAACATGGACGGGACTGGAAGAGATTATGCTGAGTGAAATAAGTCAAGCAGAGAAAGTCAATTATCATATGGTTTAAAACCACATTGAGATATCACCTTACACCCTCTGTCTTTTGATTCGAGTGTGTAGTCTATTTATATTCAAAGTAATTATTGGTAGATATGTATTTATTGCCATTTTATAATTTACTTTGTTGTTTCTGAAGATTTCTCTGATCCTTTCCATCTCTCTTTCATGGTATGCTTTCTTTAATGATATATTTGGATTTTCTTTCTCTTTATTCTTTGCATATTTATTAGTAGTTTTTGATATGTGGTTATTATTAGGTTTGTTGATAAACTCTTTTGCATATAGCAGTCAATTAAGTTGATGGTCACTTAAGTTTGAACCCATTCTTTACTCCTCTCCTCCCCATTTTTTTAGGTATATGTTTCATATTTTACACCCTTTTATTTTGCGAACTGTTAGACAGATTTTTACAGAGATACTAATTTTTACTGCTTTTGTGTTTCCCACCTTCACATTGTCACTTTTGCTTTCTGCTTTCCATTCAAAGAGTACCCTTTAATATTTCTTGCAGGACTGGTTTAGTGGTCATAAACTCCTTTAGTTTTAGTTTGCTTGGGAAACTCTTTATCTCTCATTCTATTCTGAACAATAGCCTGGGTGGATAGATTATTCTTGGCTGCAGATTTTTCCCATTCAGCACTTTGAATATATCGTGCTACTCCTTTCTGAAGTGGAAAGTATCTATTGAAAAATCCCTTGCTAGCCTTACAAAATTTGTCTTATATATTATTGTCCTTTTGTATTGCTGCTTTTAATTTTTTTTTTTCCTTATCACTATATTTTGTGAGTTTAATTACAATATGTCTTGGTGTAGATCTGCTTTTGTTGATTTTGTTGTGGAGTTTCTTGCCTCCTAGTTCCGGATACCTGTTTCCTTTACTATATTAGGGAAGTTTTCAATTACTTCAAATTTATAATACAAGTGTTAATATGTTTGTTGGAGTCACTGAGTTCCCTAGGTCAATTCTTGTTTTGCATAATTCTTCTCTTTTTTTGTTCAGCTTGATTACTTCCATTACCCTGTCTCTACTTCCTTACTTCATTTTTCTGCTTCTTCTAGCCTGCTGTTCTTTCCATCTAGCATGTCCCTTATTTATTGAGCCCTGTCTCTCTGCTATATTATTCCTCATTTCTGTATTAAGGGTCACACTCATGTCTTCCACTCTTTCCTCAAGTCAGAGGAGTATCCTTATTATCATGGCTTTAAATACTCTATCAGGCATGTTACTTCTATCTGTTTTGCTTAGATCCCTGGCTGTGGCCTTGTCCTATTCTTTCATTTGGGATAAATTTCTCTTTCTTCTCATTTTGTCTATGTCTCTCTGTTTCTGTTTTAGGAAAGTCAGCTACATCTCCTGCTCTTCAGGGTAATGACTTTATAAGGAATAAGTCCTGTAGTCCTGTAGTGACCTACCATGTAGTGTCCCCTTTTTTCCCAGGGCCCGGTGCTTCTGGTAATGTCTCCAGTGTGTCCTCTGTGTGCTCTGCTGTTTTTCCCTGGCTGCTTTTCCTCCAGGCCAGTCATCTGCTAAGGCTCTTTTTGCCAGTTGTGAGCAGTGTTTGGTCTCTGGTCTGAATGTGATATGTTTTAACTAGGCATGCTCTGGTCTGCTTGTGAAATGAGACCTGTCACTACCTGCCAGAACCAAAGCTCTGTTAAAACTTCTGCATTGGGAGATATGGTGTGAGCAGGGCGTCGGGCTGGTCTTCTTGGGGAGCTAGCCCTGCAGCCAGGACTGAGGTTAGTGAGACTGGGGAAGCTGTTCTCCATGAACATGCTGGGGGGCAAGGCTTGGTGTAAGCCAATTAGTTAGAGAGTGTTGGCTTTGCACTGATTCTGACAGGTGTTCTTGTTCTTATGCTGAGGGGGAAGGTGTGGAAATGGTGTCTGCCAGTTCCTTTGTTCCCAGATAGGTCCTTCTTTGAATGCTGCTTTTCTGGGATGCACTCTGAATACAGCAATTAACCTCTCCACTATGTGCCCCAGGCACATTGCAGATGGATGTTTCCATGTTATATGTCTGAAGACTGTTTTCCTACCTTCTCTCCAAGAGCAGCACAGTGCCTTCTGGGCTCTATCCCAGCTAAGCCTGCTGACCTTTTAAACTTCAGGCTTTAAGCTCTGCTGGTTGCCAGGAGTCACAAAATTTGGCCCCTATAGCTTTGCAAGCCAGTCGCTTTGGGTATTTTCCCCATGTTCTCCCCTTTGTGTTACTCTTTATCTGGACTTTATGACTGTTGATCCCTCCCCACCACAGCAGCCAAGATCTGTTTCTCTCTCAAGCTGTGTTGCTACACTTCCTATGTTTCTTTGGTGTGGCCTCAGTTGTATTCATGGGATGAGGTGAGCCTTAGGTTCCCCTCCTCCACTGCAATCTTCTGACCCTACCAATTTTGTTTCTTAATGCTTTGTTAATATCACTGATTTTTATCAAATTACTCTCTTGGCTCATTCTCTTGGCAGTGTGTTCTATTTAACTATATTGGTATATGTATAAGTTGTTAAATTAGTTTCATAAAGAAAGAATGAATTTTATGAAGGAAAATTTAGAATGGGTCATTTAAGTAGCAATAAAATTGCTATAAACTATTTTTTAAGCTAGAGAATCGTAGGGAACTGTAAAGAGTATTTATTGATGTGTGTCCCCCCCCTTTTTAAAGTATTTTGATGTGTTCCCCTACTTTTTGTAGCTTTAGAGGTAATATTGGTTCCAGCAAAAACCATGTAGGACAAGTTAAATATTGATTCTAAAAAATCAGTTAATCATATGTTGATGGTTTCAAAAACATAGAAATATTTTAATTGGCTTGCATTCATATGCTTAAATAATTTCTTTATTACCATCCATTCTTTCTTATATTATCTTTATTTGTTGTAACAGTTTGGGAATCAGGTAGAAGCCAACAGAAAACATTGTCGCTGCTTAATGTAGAAAGATAAGTAGCTTTGTTTGTTTGTTTGTTTTATATGTAGCTGAGACTATCTTTTGTGGTAAGCTATCAAGTAGATCATTAGATTGAGTAGTTGCCAAAGATATCTAAGCTACTCTTTCCCCCTAGTCAGGAAGTCTGTTTTTGATTTCTTTTGACCTACTAAGGAAAGTTAATAGATTTTTGTCTGAATGTGTTCTCTCCTTTATATTGCATCTCTGATACATGTTCTGATCATTAGTATTGACAGAACAGGTGGTAGATATTTACTAGAATTCACATAAGAGGTCCAACCCAGGGAATGTATTTTCTTTCTGAATCCATATTATATTTCCTCTCTGAAACAATTTCATATCCCAGGAGTGTTTCTTATTATAAACTATTTCCATATCTGCTTAATATTGTAAATTAATCAGAAGTGAAAAGCATCTAAAGAATAAAATGCCTTTTAAGAAACTATAGATATATTATACTTGAATATTATTCTTAATTCAAATGAATCACTGAATCAGCTTATCTCACAATGGTAATGAAAAGGAAAATGATCAATAAAAGTGCCTTGAGTCTCACCAAAAGGGTATGTTCTTTTATTAAAAACACATGCTTTTACTAAAAGCATATATTAAATTACATACAAATAATAAATATGTTAGCCTAATTTTTAACTAATAATACTTAGATTATATTTATATAATGTGTGAATGCTATGATTAATTAATTTATTAAAGTTATTGAAATTGAGATAACTTTTAGCTTTAACCTGATAATTTAGGCTTAATTTAAGATTTTATAGATAATTATTAAAAGTTATTCCCAATCCAGAAGTGCCAGGGTGGCTTTAGCATCAGATTCTTGATTTCAGCTCAGGTCATGATCTCATGGGTTATGAATATGAGCCCCACCTCCAGTTCTGCTCAGTGGCAAGTCTGCTTGAAGATTCCCTCTCTATGTCCCTCCCCCACATATACACGCAAGGATACTTGCTTTCTTTCTAAAATAAATAAGTCTTTAAAAAAAGTTATTCCGAACTTATTATGTTATTGTAAACAACAAAAGAGTAACAATGACTAAACAAGCCAATTGTCCATCTTGTAAGGACACCACTGATGATACCTGTCTTCTTGGCTTTCGTCATGTATGTTCAGCTTTTCTATACTTCACACTGTTTGTTATAATCACATTTTATTAGGCTTTATTTTAACAAATATGTAGGTTGTCCATTTTTTTACACTTTGAAATTATATTTCCTGTTTTCTACTAATGACAGGAAAACTTACCATTTTACCAAGAGATAGTTCTTTAAAAATCACTTTAATGAATTTATTCAAAGTAATGTGTAACTCAAAGTAATAGCTATTTCCAGCTAAGTCTTATCCTTTAATAAAGATAAAATCAAATTAGCTTGGAGTTATTCAATGTCTTTTACCTATTTCTTGTATATAATTTGATTTTAGTATTTCTCATATCAGATAAGTTGTAATATTAAAAAGGGAATTACTAAAAAATTAAGATTATGTAAATATTCATTATTAAATTCCTAGACATGCTAATTGTTAGATGTGGAGCCATTACAATTATTTTTCTAATTTCTAGATTATTGTCTTTTACAACTATGTGCCTAGCAAGGAAAAAAAAAAAAAAGTAAAGAAATGCACTCTGCTATATAGAACCTTGTAATTTTCTCAAAATTCTTTTTCAATAAAAATTTGACAACTCTTTATTAAAGATGTACCAGGTACCTTATGAGGCCATGCAAATGTTAAAAAGATGACTAAAATAGTTCCAACTTAATTATGTAAATAATAATTAGGCTAAGGCATTGACAAATTTTATTCTAATAAGAAATATAAAATCAAAGAAATTCTGCTGGAATTTAAAAATAGTGAACCTTTAATTACATACATTGTTTAAATGTATATAATTATACGTTACATATAATTATATATACAATTAATGTATATATTAAAGGTTAATAATTAGAAAATTACTCTCTCTTTTCAGACTGATAGTAAGCACCATATAAAATATGTTCCTTTTCTCTTTGCCTAAAATATCCCAAGCTTGTGATAGGAATATAGTATTTGGAGATTTTATTAGCTATATGGAAGTAGTCTCTCATAATTTGCAGTGAGTTCATTTTACTTGTTTTTGGTGTTCAAGGGTTAAGTAAAATAGAAAAGTATAAGAACATGCAAGAATATTATAGCAAAACTTACTAAAGCTTTGGAAAGTCAATAGTCAATGAAAAGGAGAAAACATTTAAAATAGATGTCAAAAGTGTAATAAAAATTGGTTATTCTAATTTCTTTATTCTTATATCAAAGTCATCTAATAAGCATGTGTTTCATAAAGTTTATAATATAGTATAGAAATAAGTTAAAATTACCAGTACCAAAGCATGAGAGGTGTTACAAAGTAGAACACAATTTATTCCAAATGAATGAAACACATAAAAGGCATGAGTTAAAAGATTTGGCTCTGATGGTTTAATCAAATCTTCAGAGCAATCAATACTTTCCCCTGATTTCCCTTAAAGTTATTAGAATATATATTTAGTTTTAAAATTTATTTAAAGCATTAAATACTTATTACTGTTTTTTCCCCTAATTCCTTATTTTCCTATTTCTCTACACTCTCTCACTTACCCTGGATCTCATGATGTAAAAGATTGTGCTATAGTAATTACTTAAGAAATTATTTATTTCTAAAATTTCCTAAATCATTAACATGTAACAGCCAATCAGAACTTCTCCTCACTATGATATAACTATTGTTCTTAAACAGACTTGAGAAATTCAAGACAAAAGTCAAGAAACTTAAAATTTTCAATTATTTATAAAGTTTAATTGAAAGCTCAGGTAATTACTGGAGATATCACTAAGCTTCATACTGGAAAGGAATTTTGAATTTTTATCTGCAGTAATAAATTATAAAATGAAGATTTCAACTACTGTTCTCTAACTGTCTTTAACAGTAGAATTTTAGTAGAATTTTAGGTTCATTTCAAACATCAAATAGAAGATGAGAGATTAAAATCCCATTTAAAGGGATAACTGTGATTCTCTAATGCTTTGGAAGTATTCATCTAGCTATAAATATATCTGAGTAGTTACTATATAAGAGAACAAATCTCCTTGATTATTATCTCATCTGTGCTATCATTAGATAATTATGACATACACTTAAGCTAACTGTAATAGTTTTAGATTAGGAGTAAGAAAATAGAGTTAAAAAAAGACAAAGTAATTTGCAAAGCAAAAATCTGTATAATCAGTGGACATTTTTATGGTTAGCATATTTTCCATTAAAAGTTACTCTTTTCAAGAGGAACAAAGTAATTATATTTATATTTCCATTGTGGAACTATCTCATAGAGATATTATTGATAAATATGAAAGCTTTGGTGACTGTTAAAAGGAAATATGCATTAAAATTCACTTTTTGAACCAACACGTTGAAATTCAGATGTGATCATTATCTTAATTCCTTCTTTTCCCAGCTAATCTTTGCAATGTTGATTTTCATCATTCACTCATTCAAGAATCATTATCATCTGCCTCTTATATGCTATATGTTAGGTGCTGGGAACAGAAAGACTAATGCATTTAAATGTGTTCAGGTAAATGTACAGATAATGTTATTATTTATAAAATTAATTAACATATACCAGAGAGCTGAATAATTAATTCTACCTCACTTCTCTTTTTTCATAGTAATTACTTAGATGATTTATTACAGAATTATTTCAGCTTTTCACCCAATTTTAGTGACAGAAGGTTTAAAATTTGCATAATATGGTTGAGTTAAGCAAATTCCTTCACATTTGACACTTACTAGAGTGTCAATCTCTACAGTATAAAATAAGCCATAACTTGTCATATGATTATAAAATTTCAGGTACTCTGGAAAGAGCTTTGGAGTTGCATTTTATCTAATTTTGTGAGGTGTGTTGGAGTTTCTTCTATAACCTCTCTCATAAGGATGAAAATGGGGATGGGGATGGAGTGGGGATGTGGATTTAGGTAGTTGAAATATGGGTGGAAAGAGAGCAAGGAAAGTGAACGAGAATAGGTTTAGAAGACAAATTGCTCTTTCTCTCAATTTTGCTGAAGGCTGGCTGTGATTATTGGTATAAGCCAAGATAAGTCAAATAATCGAATATAAAAATTGCAGTGACTTCAGAATAAATTGCTGAGCACTTGAATTTGAAAGGCCCTTTTGTTTGATTTAATGAGGTTGAATTCTGCTTGTATGTCAGAGAAGGATGAAGAAATCATCACAAGCCTCTCCATACGCCCATTATCCCTACAATTCCCCAATAATAATCTTTAGGTGACTAAAATAAGATGAATTAATAAACATTACTCATTCATATGGTTTCAGTTATAACTTGTTTTGTTTTTATTGTGCCATTAGAATATTAGAAGTGTTCTCGGTAAGATATGCCATTTCTTTCTCTATGTGCTGCAAGGAGTATATCTAAACCAAGCTGAAAAAATAATTACAAATAGATATTATATAAATCATTTATGTCTGGAGACATTGTTCCACATAAAATGATTTCTTCAAAAATCTCCAGTGATTGTATGTTATCTTCAGGATTTAAAACAAATTTAGAGAGCTGGTATTCCATTCAAGGCAACCTCAGTCTACACCTAATCACTTTTCCAAAGCCTATTTAAATTTGAAATATATTTTCATTAGCCACCACTGTTTGCCAATTCATACTTTTCCCAAATAGGTGTACTCACTTAAATTAGCTACATGCATTTTTATTATTTTGCTTACATTGATTCCTCTCATTAAATTCCTTTTGTTCTCTTCCTTCTCTATCTAAATTATAATAGTTTTAAAGATCCATCTAAATTTTACTTTCCCAGTGTCTTCCTGACAGTCTCTGTTGTATAGTCCTTTATAGTCAGTTTATATGAATATGAAACTCAACTGTGACATTTATTAGTTTTATCTCCATGGGCAACTAATGGAAAATCTTTATGCTCTGTATTTACTGATCAAAACTGGAAATAATAGCAGTAATATCACATGGGGTTGCTATGAGGAATAAATTAATTAATACATAGAAAATATAAACATGGTACAAGTGTTGCTGCTTTTGCTGTTGTTACAAATGTTACCATCATTAGATTATTTGCCAACATACTATTGCCTTATATTATTTCTTAGCTGTAATAATTTAACCTCTTATAAATGAATGACATTTCTTTCCTATTAGATTTTAACATCCTTAAGACTAAGTAGAATATATAAAATACTTCATTGATATACTGATTGCTTTGCACATTGATAGTAGAAGTCAATAAAAATTTGCCCAATCAGTACGTAAAATTATGAATGAAAGGCCAAAGAAATTAGTGAATATCCTTGCATTCCAATTTCCCTTGTCCCTTCACAAATCAACTTTCTTGTTCTTTCTTCTATGCACAGTCTGACTTACTAATTCATACCAGTGTGAAGTGTATTTTCCAGGAACATTTAAGTTTTAAAGATGATAACATTTTTTTTAACATAAAAGACTTGGGAAATTAAAGGCATAATAGCAGAGGTTAGTGAAGATTTCATATTGAAAAGAAATCAATGACTGTAAGAACAATTCCATGGGAAATTTATGCCTACTTATGTGTGAAACAAACTATACTATTTGACTAAGCAAGTGTTCTGGCAACTTTTGAATCTATGCAGTATTTTTTGACTAGAAATATTTTAACACATGACAGTACATGCATTCATGTACTAGAAGTTAAATTTGTATTTATGTTGTGTTTACCTATCCAAAATTCAACATTGGTAGATCAATAAATAGATAGATGACAGGCAGACAGGAGGTTGCATTTCATCTGGTTGAATTCTATATCTAATCTCCACCTTTGTCCACTCTGCTCTGTGCCCTAGGATTTTGACCTGTATTGATTTATCTCTGGGTTTCCTTACCCTCCGGCTTCCAGTTGATTTTCTCTAAGAGGAACAAGGGCAGGAGATTTGAGGGGGCAAGGAGAGCAATTTTGAAATATTTATTTCCCTGGTGCCCAGTCTGCAGAGACTCAGCAACCTGGTTATTTCCCTTGACCAAAGGTCTCAGTTCCTTCAGTCATGTAGCCCTATCAACGAAATTCTTTTTTTCATCCGATTCCAGTAACTGCTCACTTCCTTCTCCGCAAGGAATGTTAAAGGGGCCCTGTTGTAAGTAATGCTGGAGTTCTGCACCTTCCCTTTTAGTTCCATGTTTGCCCATATAAAGAGTCTTATGACAATCTTTCCTAAATTATACTAATATGAGCGTTGCATCTATTTCCTCCTGGACTCAAGTACAATGAATAAAGTTTTTGATCATTGGAATCCATGGTGCTAGTGGGATTTTACTTTTAAAGCCCCATTATGTCTACACCTGGTGATATTTCCAATTTTTTTTTAATGTGTTTATCTTCCATTTGAGTACTGTATATGTTAATAGGTATAGCACTAAGAAGAATAGTTACTGTTTATTAGCTGTCAGGCATTGCATTAAAAGGCTTGAGCATATTAACTTACAGCAGACCTAAGGAGTAGCTACTATCTAATAGCAATAGGCAGTAAACTCATATGGGAATCAAGTATGTTTTTCCTGCTTAAAGCTGTAGTAATTTTTTGTTGTACTCATCCTACCAAGAAATCCTTAGGCAATATTTTAGTGTTATCCCATCCCATGAAATGAAATAAAATAGGGTATCCTCTGGTTCTGTTCTTTAATCGTTCTTGTTGAATTTAAGCTCGAGAGTAAGGATGAATTTACAATGCTATTATGTTTAGCTGAATTGATTTTATTTGAATAAACATTGATTAGGTTTAACACCAGCTATCTTTAAAGAAGCTGAATAGTTTTGCATTGGCCATATTAATTGGTACAGCCACTATTTAATCAGGTAGAAAACATAATTATATGAAGTGAATGTTTAAATCATGGTGTTTATGCTAATAAGGGAAATCTACCTTTGTAAGTGGCATCTACATGTATGAGAAATGAGCAAGAAGCACAGATCAACTTCAAAGACAGTCCAAACTAAATTAACTTGAATCTTAATTTTAGGCTTAGAATCATTAAAAGAGAAAAAGTGCATGTTTCTTCTCAATTTTTCAGATGACTGGAAAAGAAATGTTTCTTAAATTGCATGCATCATCAGCTTTTCACATTTTTAAATATTAGTCATGGAACAGTTTGTTCTTAAGCAGTTAAAAGTAAAATACTTTCTCCAAGAAAAAGTACTAAAAGAAAACCAACAGCAGTGACAGTAGTAAAGACCATTACTACTGGGAGAGGTTAGGAGGTCCTCACTGTCTTTCATGGTTAGGAAAAGCAATAGATGCTATTGAAAGTTCAAGACCACAGACATGGAGGAGTACACCTGCTGCACACAGCAGGACTGCTCCATTTCTTCACTTCCTGTTCCCCCTTCTCCTACTGCACACACCTCCTTACCCAAATACATAATATATATTTAATATTTATATTATTTATAAATAATATGAATTCTATTTATATTTTATATATTTATATATTAATTTATATTTATAATGTAAATATACATTACATATATATAAACACACACATATATATTCTAAATTCTTAGTGTAGTCTAATACTTAAAAAAAATCCTTTACTGTCATGACAGTCTTTCTTATTTCTGAACTCTTCATAGAGAAGCTTAAGCTCATTTGCTCTTATTCTGTCAACATAACTGAAAGATGGCTGTTAACCATTGGTCCTGTCAGTTTAGCTTATATGTGTAGGATTAAATATTTTCACTTCTTCCTTTTCTAGCATGAGCAATCCAATTTTTCCAGTTATTTTTTTCTATGATAGTTTCACCTCTTTATCTCTAGTAGAAACTCCTTACCTTGTTCATATTTTTATTTATTTCATGCCATCAAGAATTCTGCATTTAGATGCTTATGCTTCTATATATGTGTGTGTGTATATATACATATACACACACACACATATATTTAAAATTTGTGTTCTGTAATAGTTTGTGCTTCCAGATTAGCTTGCTATCAAACAGGGTTTTTCTGAAATATTACTCCATCACGGAAATGTTATTTTTTCTTTAAGTATCTTATACTTGTATCCTTTACCTGTTTCTTTCTGCTACCAAATATTCCAAAATTATGCCTCTTCAATATTTTATTGTTTTTTTCATATATATTTTTATCTTAATTTTTTATCTTAAAAAAGATTTTTAATATATTGGTCTGTGACTGAATTGAAGATAAAATTTATTTCAAATATCCTATATAAGATAGGGCTCAATAAATGATGAATTTGTATCTATAGCAGTGTTAGTAAATTACTGCATTACCACCTGGAGAAGGTGGTATATAAGATATAATAAGATATATATCCTTATATAAGATATAAGGATGGATCAGACTCACCAGGAACTTATGACAGAATTGAATAATTGTATATGATATCTGGTTCTTTTTTTCTCAGATAAATATTTGCTGAATTTTGTAAATTAATCTTAAGCACTGATACCTGTTATCTATCATCTATCATCTGTCATCTATGTGTCTATCATCTACCTCTTTATCTCCTTTTCTCTACTTAGTGTATTTCTCTCATTTTACTAAATTACCCATCCTAACATTAAAGATTAGTTAATACACAGCTGAGTGAATTGTTTGGCTGTTCTTTAAAGTCCTGATTATTTAAAACTATTCAAAAATTAGTTTTGTAAAAAACTTTAAGTTTACCCTGATGTGATCAGATATAAGGAAATAGCTAATGGCTCATATATTTTTTATCTATATGTGATGGAACATAGGTAAGAACATTTTAAAAAGAGTTCATAAATTTCTAGGGTTTTCATTTTACAAATTTAATAAACTTTATCTTTTAGAGAAATTTTATGTTCACAGTGAAATTTCATGGAAACTGCAGAGATTTCCCATGTACTCTTGTACCCATATGTACAACCTCCCCACTATGAACATCTGCACCACACCAGTACATTTGTATTATACGTGAATATATATTGATACATCATTATCACTCCTCAATATATATTGACACATTATGATTATTACCTCTCTATTTATATTGGGGTTCATTCTTTGTGTTGTACATTCTATATACGAGTATATAAAAACATGTATTCATGGTTGTATCATACAGAATAGTTTCACTGTTCAAAATATTTTCTGTATTCTGCCTATTTATCCATCCTTGTCCCCCTTAACACCTCACAATCACCGATCCTTTTGTCATCTCCAAAGATTTGCCTTCTCCAGAATGTCATATAGTTGAAACAGCACAGTCTTTACAGTTGGTTTAATTCATTAATAATATGCATTTAAGTTTCCTTTATTTTTTATGGCTTGATAGCTCATTTGTTTTCAGAGCTGAATAATATTCTATTGTCTAGGTGTAATACAGTTTATTTATCCATTTGCCCACAGAAGGACATCTTGATTGCTTCTAAGTCTGGGAATTTATAAAGAAAGCTGTTACAACCACACAAAAACTTGCACATAGATGCTTGTAAGTTTTCAGAACATTTGGTTAAATAATAAGGACTGTGATTGCTGGATTATACAGTATGAGTAGGTTTAGTTTTACAAAAAACTTCCAAAATATTTTCTCATGTGACTGTACAATTTTGCATTTCCTCCAGCAATAAATGAGAGCTCCTACTACTCCATATTCTCGCCAGAATTTGGTGTGTAAGTGCTTTGGATTCTTGCCATTCTAGTAGGTGTGCAATGGTGTCTCATTTTTTAAAAATATCATATTTGGTTTTTTTAGAGAGAAAAAGAGAAAGGGGGGAGAGAGAGGGAGAGAGAGAGAGAAAGAGAGAGTTCGTGTATGAGTGGGGGGGTGTGGCAGAGAGAGCGGGAGAATCTCAAGCAGACTTCACACTGAGCATAGAGCCTGACTTGGGACTTGATCCCAGGATGACCTGAGCCAAGTCAAGAATTGACTGCTTAAATGACTGAGCCACCCAGGCATACTGGTATCTCATTGTTTTAATCTGCAATTCTCTAATGATATGTTGAACATCTTTTCATATATTTACTTGCCATTTGCCATCTGTCTATCTTTTTTGGTAAGGTATCTATTAAGGTCTTTGTCCCATTTTATAATACAGTTGTTTTCTTATGATGGAGTTTTAAGATTTTTTTGTATATTTCGGACAACAGTCCTTTATCAGATGTATTTTTTACAATATATACTCTTAGACGGTGGCTTGTCTTCTCATTCCCTTGGCATTGACTTTCATAGACAAGTTTTTAATTTTAGTGAAGGCCAGTTTATTGTTTCTTTCATGGAATGTGCTATTGGTGTTGGTGCTAAAAAAATCATTGCTGTATTAAAGGTTAGCTAGTTATTCTCCTTATTTTCTAGTAATTTTATGGATTTTCATTTTATATTTAGATTATATATAAATAAATATATATATATAATATTTATATATAAATATATATATATATAATATATATTTATATTTTGAGTTAATTTTTGAAGGGTAAAGATCTTATTGCACGTGGATGTCTAGTTGTTCTGGCACCATTTGTTGA
Organism: Lutra lutra; assembly: GCF_902655055.1. Lineage (NCBI taxonomy): Eukaryota > Metazoa > Chordata > Mammalia > Carnivora > Mustelidae > Lutra > Lutra lutra. The sequence goes on from NC_062279.1 coordinate 93,403,913, forward strand.
AAAGACCATCTTTGCTCCATTGTATTGTCTCTGCTCCTTTGTCAACAATCAGTTGACCATATTTATGTAGGTTTGTTTCTGAGATCTCTATTCAGTTCCATTAAATTTAGTTGTATATTCTGTTGATTAATGTAGCTTTATGGTAAGTCTTGATAGTATTAGTCCTTAACTTTGTTTTTCACTTTCAGTATTGAGTTAGCTATTATGGGTCTTTGCCTCTCTACATAAACATTATTATCAGCTTGTTGATATTCATAAAATAACCTACTGAGATTTTAAATGGGATTCCATTCAATCTATAGATCAATTTGGAAATAACTGATGTCTTGACAATCTCGAATCTTTCCAATAATGAATGTGGGATATCTCTCCCTATGCTTAGCTTTTATTTTTTACCTTTTATCAAAGTTTCCTTATTTTCTTCTATAGATCCTAGATATATTTTGTTAGATCTGTACCTAAGTATTTTATTTTGGGGGTGCTAATGTAAATGACAATGTATTTTTAATTTCAAATTCCACATATTTGTTGCTTATATATAGGAAAGTGATTGAATTTTGTAATTTTTCTTATATCTTACTACCTTGCTATAATTGCTTTTTAGTTCTGGAGAGGTTGACTTTTAAAAAATTTTCTATATACATGATCATGTCATCTGCAAACCAGATGACCTGAGTAAGTTTTATTCCTCACGATTGGTATACTTTAGTTTCTCATGTGTTATTGCCTTAGCTAGGACTTCCAGTACATTGTTGAAAAGCAGTGGTGAGGAAAAGACATCTTTACTTTGCAGGAAACCTCCAAGTTTCTCACTAATAAGCATGATGTTAGCTATAGTTTTTTTTTTTTTTTCTTTTAATATAGATTTCAAAAATCAAATTGAGGATGTCCCCTCTGTTTGTTGAGAGTTTTTATCAGGGATGGGTTGGGAGTTTATCAAATGATTTTTCTGCAGCTATCGATACGTTCATGAGATTTTTCTTCTTTAGTCTGTGGATATGATGGATTACACTAATTGGTCTTCCTAATATTGAACCAGCCTTCCACACCTGAGATAATCCCATTTGGTCATAGTGTGTAATTCTTTTTTTCTTTTTGTATGTTTTTGGATTTGATTTGTTAATAATTGCAAATTTTTGCATCTTTGTTTGTGAGAGATATTGATATACAGGGTTTTTATTTTCCTGTAATGTCACTGTCTCATTTTGATTAGAGCAATGTTGATCTCATAGAATGAGGAAGTAGTCCTTCTGTTTCTATGCTCTGAAAGTTTATGATAGAGAAGTGGTATAATGTCTTCTCTAAATATCTAGTGGAATTCATCACTGAATTTATCTGAGTATGATACTCTCTTTTGGAATAGTATATCATGTGTCTATTTTTGTACTATTACCATAGTGTTTTGATTACTAAAACTTTCAGAGTATCATGAAATCTGGGATTGTGATACTTCCAGCTTTGCTCTTTTTTCTCAAGATAGCTTTGGCTCTGTGGGGTCTTTCATGGTTCCATACATATTTCAGGAGCATTTTTTCATAGTTATATGAAAAATACTATTATATATATTTTTAAATTTTATTTATTTATCTGACACATAGAGAGGCCACAAGCAGGGGCAGCAGCAGGCAAAGGGAGAGAGAGAAGCAGGCTCCCTGCCAAGCAGGGAGCCCGATGGAGGGCTTATCTCAGGACCCTGGGATCATGACATGAGCCGAAGGCAGACACTTAACTGACTGAGCCACCTAGGTGCCCCAATACTATTGTATTTTGACAGGGATTCCATTGAATCTTAGATATCTTTGATATCAACAGTTAACAATATTTGTTTTTCCAATTCATGAGCATGAAGTATCTTTCAATTTATTTGTGTCTTCTTCAATTTCTTTCATCAATGTTTTATACTTTTCAAGGTCCAGTTCTTTCACATCCTTGGTTAAATTTTCTCTTGTTTATTTTATGTAAATGAGATTTTATTAATTATTTTTCTACTACTATGTTATTAGTGTATAGGAATGCAACAGATTTTTATATTAATTTGAATCATGGAAATTTATTGAATTCATTTATTTTAAAACATTTTTGGTGGTATTTTTAGTTTTCTGTTATAACATCATTTCTATATCTAGAATCTGTATATCATGTATTCTATTAATATAGACAGTTTTACTTTCCTTACTAATTTAGATTAATTAATTAATTAATTAATTTCTTTTCTGTGCCTGACTGCTACAGCCAGGAATTCTAGTACTGTATTGAGTAAAAGTGATGAGAATGGACATCTTTGTCTTGTTCTTGATCTTAAAATCTTTCAGTTTTGCACTGTTGAGTACAATGCTAGCTGCAGGTTTGTCATATATGGCCTTTGTTATGTTTCAGTATGTTCCTTCAAAACCCACTTGGTGGAATTTTTTTCATAAATGGATGTTGAATTTCCTTCAAATGCTTTTTCTGCATCTTTTGAGATGATATATGTTTTTTATTCTTCATATTGTTAATGTGATAATCATAATGATCAATTCACAGATACTGAAACATCCTTGCATCCCTGGAATAAACCCTATTTGATTGTGGTGATGATCTTGTAAATATATTGTTAAATTCAGTTTATGTTCATTAGGCATATTGACTTGTTTTATTTTATCCATTTATTTTATTATTTATTTATTTATTTATTTATTTATTTATTTATTTATTTATTTTTATAGTGTCTTTGTCTGGTTTTGGCATCAAGGTAATCCTGGCCTGTTAGAATAAATTTGGAAGATTTTATCTCTTCTATTTTTTTTTAATAGTTTTAAAGAATAGATACTCATCCTTGAAATCATACAATTCACCTGAGATGCCATCTGGTCCCAGACTTTCTTTGTTGAGAGCTTTTTGATTACTGATTCAATTTCATTACTAGTAATTAATCTGTTTATGTTTTATATATTTCTTCCTCATTCAGTTTTGGAAGATTGTAGGTCTCTAGGAGTTTATCCATCTCTTTTAGGTTGTCCAGTTTGTTGGCATATAATTTTTCCAACAGTCCTTAAAATTCTTTGACTTTCTGTAGTGTCATTGTTACTTCCTCTCTTTTGTTTCTGATTTGTGTCTTGTCTTTTTTATTTTTTTCTGGATGAGTCTGGTTAAAGGTTTACAAATTTTATTTACCCTTTCAGAGAATTAGCTCTTGGCTTTGTTGATCTTTCATATAGGTTTTTTTTTTTTTTTGTCTCAATTTCCTTTTTTTTTTTTTTAAGATTTTATTTATTTATTTCAGAGAGAGAGACAGCAAAAGAGCAGGAGCAGGGGGTGGGGAGAAGGAGAAGCAGGTTCCCTGTTGAGCAGGGGGCATGATGAGAGGCTGGATCCTGGGACCCTGGGATCATGACCAAAGCCAAAGCAGATACTTAACTAAGCCACCCAGGTACCTCTATTTCTTTATTTCTTCTCTGATCTTTATTATTTCCTTCCGTATACTAGCTTTGGGATCTTTTTTTTTTTTCTAGTCCCTTTACCTGTAAGGTTAAATTCATTGAGATTTTTCTTGTTTCTTAAGGTAGTACCTGTATCACTATAAACTTTCCTATTAGAACTGAATTTCTGCATTCCAAAGATTTTGGACCATTGTTTTTTCATTTCTTTTCTTTCTTTCTTTTTTTTTTTTTTTGTCTCCATGTATGTTATGATTTCCTCCTTGATTTCTTTGTTATTTGTTGTTTAGTAGCATGTTATCTAGCCATCACATGTTCATTTTTTCTCCCAGTTTTTTCTTTTAATTTTGATTTCATAATATTGTAGTTAAAAGTGATGCTTATATGATTTCAATCATCTCAAATTTATTGAGACTTATTTTGTGACATAATATGTGATATATCCTGGAGGATATTCTATGTGCACTTGAAAAAAATGTATATTCTGTATATAAATATTAAGTCCATCTGGTGTTACGTGTGATTCAAAGTCACTATTTCCTCTTTCACTATTTTCTGTTTGGATGATCTTTCTTTTGATGTAGGTGGGGTGTTAAAGTCCTCTACAATGATCATATTACTGTCTATTTCCCCTTTTATATCAGTATTTGCTCTATGTATTTAGGTGCTCCTAGATATGCAAAGATGCTTACAATTAGTATTACCTTTTGTTGGATTGTTATGTTTAAGTATTGCCCTTCTTTGTCTCTTGTTATAGTCTTTTAAAAAAATGTCTATTTTTTATTTTTTTATTTTTATTTTTTTTTAAAGATTTTATTTATTTATTTGACAGAGAGAGATCACAAGTAGACAGAGAGGCAGGCAGAGAGAGAGAGAGAGGGAAGCAGGCTCCCCACTGAGCAGAGAGCCCGATGTGGGACTTGATCCCAGGACCCTGAGATCATGACCTGAGCCGAAGGCAGCGGCTTAACCCACTGAGCCACCCAGGCACCGGAAAAAATGTCTATTTTTTAATATAAGCATTGCTACCCAAACTTTTTTTTCCCCTTCTATTTGCATGGAATATCTTTTTTCATCTCTTTACTTTGTCTATATGTGTCCTTAGGTCTGAATGGAGTCTCTTGTTGGCAGCATTTGGATGATTCTTTTATTATTATTCTTTCAGCCACCCTTTACCCTTTGATTGGAGCATTTAGACCATTTACATTTGAAGTAATTGTTGATAAGTATGTTCTTATTGCTAATTTCTTGTTTTCTGGTTTTTTTTTAATAATTTTTTTATTTTTTCAGCATAACAATATTCATTATTTTTGCACCACACCCAGTGCTCCATGCAATCCATGCCCTCTACAATACCCACCACCTGGTGCCCCCAACCTCCCACCCCCCACCCCTTCAAAATTCTCAGATCGTTTTTCAGAGTCCATAGTCTCTCATGGTTCACCTCCCCTTCCAATTTCCCTCAACTCCCTTCTCCTCTCCATCTCCCCTTGTCCTCCATGCTATTTGTTATGCTCCACAAATAAGTGAAACCATATGATAATTGACTCTCTCTGCTTGACTTATTTCACTCAGCATAATCTCTTCCAGTCCCGTCCATGTTGCTACAAAACTTGGGGATTCATCCTTTCTTTCTTTCTTTTTTTTTTTAGTTTTCTGTGTATAGATTCTTAGTCTCTTTGGTTAGGTTTATTCCTAGGTATCTTATAGTTTTGGGTGCAATTGTAAATGGGATGGACTCCTTAATTTCTCTTTCTTCTGTCTTGTTGTTGGTGTAGAGAAATGCAACTGATTTCTGTGCATTGATTTTATATCCTGACACTTTACTGAATTCCTGTACAAGTTCTAGCAGTTTTGGAGTGGAGTCTTTTGGGTTTTCCACATATAGTATCATATCATCTGCAAAGAGTGATAGTTTGACTTCTTCTTTGCCGATTTGGATGCCTTTAATTTCCTTTTGTTGTCTGATTGCTGAGGCTAGGACTTCTAGTACTATGTTGAATAGCAGTGGTGATAACGGACATCCCTGCCGTGTTCCTGACCTTAGCGGAAAAGCTTTCAGTTTTTCTCCATTGAGAATGATATCTGCGGTGGGTTTTTCATAGATGGCTTTGATAATATTGAGGTATGTGCCGTCTATCCCTACACTTTGAAGAGTTTTGATCAGGAAGGGATGCTGTACTTTGTCAAATGCTTTTTCAGCATCTATGGAGAGTATCATATGGTTCTTGTTCTTTCTTTTATTAATGTGTTGTATCACATTGATTGATTTGCGGATGTTGAACCAACCTTGCAGCCCTGGAATAAATCCCACTTGGTCGTGGTGAATAATCCTTTTAATGTACTGTTGAATCCTATTGGCTAGTATTTTGGCGAGAATTTTTGCATCTGTGTTCATCAAGGATATTGGTCTGTAGTTCTCTTTTTTGTTGGGATCCTTGTCTGGTTTTGGGATCAAGGTGATGCTGGCCTCATAAAATGAGTCAGATCAATTAGATTTTAAGCCAAAGACTATAATAAGAGATGAGGAAGGACACTATATCATACTCAAAGGAACTGTCCAACAAGAAGATCTAACAATTTTAAATATCTATGCCCCTAACGTGGGAGCAGCCAACTATATAAACCAATTAATAACAAAATCAAAGAAACACATCAACAAGAATACAATAATAGTCGGGGATTTTAACACTCCCCTCACTGAAATGGACAGATCATCCAAGCAAAAGATCAACAAGGAAAACAAGGCCTTAAATGACACACTGGACCAGATGGACATCACAGATATATTCAGAACATTTCATCCCAAAGCAACAGAATACACATTCTTCTCTAGTGCACATGGAACATTCTCCAGAATAGATCACATTCTTGGTCCTAAATCAAGTCTCAACCGGTATCAAAAGATTGGGATCATTCCCTGTATATTTTCAGACCCCAATACTCTAAAGCTAGAACTCAATAACAAGAGGAAATTTGGAAAGAACCCAAATACATGGTTGTTTTTTATATTTCCTTTCTTCTTCTCTTCCTTTGTGATTAATGGCTTTATTGTTATGCTTGGACTCCTTTCTCTCTATTTTTTGTGTATCTCTTATAGTTTTTGGGTTTGTGTTTACCATGAGGTTCACATATGACATGCTAAATATATAGCAGTCTATTGAGTTGATGGTCATTTAACTTTGAACACATACTAGGAGTCTATTTTTAATGTATGTCATATTTTACATCTTTAGAGTCCCATAACTAATGATTTAGATATAACTAATTTACTACTTTTGTCTCTTAACCTTCATACTACCTTAATAAGTGACTGAGTATGTCAAGTAATTGAGAATACGCGTGGTTGCTCTTACAAAACTTTTTCCTTTTATAATTTTCTGGCTTGTAGTTAAGAGTTTTCTTCACCACTTAAAGAAGTCCCTTCATTTCTTCTAAGACTGAGTTAGTAGTGGTAAGCTTTTGACTGTGTGTGTGTGTGTGTGTGTGTGTGTGTGTGTGAGAGAGAGAGAGAGAGAGAGAGAAAGAGAAAATCTATTTCTTCAATTCTTTATTTTTTATTTTTTAAATTTATTTTAAAGGATTTTATTTATTAATTTGACAGACAGAAATCACAAGTAGGCAGAGAAGCAGGCAGAGAGAGAGAGAGGAGGAAGCAGGCTCCCCACCAAGCAGAGAGCCTGATGTGGGGCTCAATCCCAGGACCCTGGGATCATTACCTGAGCTGAAGGCAGAGGCTTTAATCTGCTGAGCCACCCAGGTGCCCCTTCAATTCTTTTTTTAAAGATTTTATTTATTTTAGAGAGAGAGAGAGAAAGAGAGAAAGCACATGGGGGAGGAGCAAAGACAGGGAGAGAGAATCTCAAGCAGACTCCCCACAGAGCCCAACATGGGACTCGATTTCACAACCCCAAGATCATGACCTAAGCCAAAATCAAAAGTCAGCTGTTCAACTGACTGAACCACCCATGCACCCCTCTCCTTCAATTCTGAGTAACTTTTTCAGGTACAGTATTCTTGCCTGTGGGTTTCTCTTTTTAGTACATGAATATACCATACCACTTCCTTCTGGTCTGCAGAATATCTGCTGAAAAATCAGCTCATAGCCCTATGTGGTTTCCCATTATATGTAACTAGCTGTTTTTCTCTTGCTGTTTTTAAGATTCTCTATTTTTAATTTTTGACTTTTTAATTATGTTTCTTGGTATGGACCTCCTTGGGTTCATCTTGTTTGGGGCTCCCTGTGCTTCCTGTAGTTCAATATCTGTTTTTTTCTCCAAGTTATACAAAATTTAGCTATTTTTTTTTTTTTCAAATAGTAAGTGGTGAAGGGGTTCAGGATGCTGCATGCATGGGGGTCCTAGAGAGTTGTCTGAAACTAAAGCAGATGTGGGCCTTGTGTGTCATGGGGTGCTTTATGTCTGTTATCTTGAACAGATGGCTGGAGCCATAGTGGCACTGCTCAAGGGTGTCCTTATATGTGCATTACTGGAGACTCCATGGGGGGATGCATAGAGCTCAGGTAGGTGGGGAGATTGCCCTTGGTGCGGATGACTGGATTTGGAGTGGGCAAGAAGCCCAGGGCTTGTGAAGGCATTTGGTGGCTGGGACACTCAACTCTGCTGCCATCTTCACTATCAAGATAGAGAGTATAAACTTGGCATTCACTAGCCCTTCAAAACCCAGAGAGTGTTCCGTAGGTTCCCTACCAACTGGCAGATACTCAAAGGCTGGTTCCTTTGAATTGTAGTTACCCTTTTAAATCATAGCTTGTTTTCTGGGCTTCAGGGTGGATGACTCTATTCCTGATCCTTCAGTACTATCCCTCTCTGTAGTTTGCAGATTGGAGGTCAGGGTTCATTACCATGCTTCCATCCTTCTTCTCATTCTCTGTGTGGTCCATCTACCCTTTGTTGTGCAGAAGCTATTCAGTCAACTCTTAGTTCTTTAGGAGGAATTGCTCTAAATGTAGGTATAGATTTGGTATGACCATGCAGGGGGTGAATTCAGGGTATTTTTGAGTTGTCATATTGGATCTCTTCCTAGTACTTAAAGTATTTCAAAATTTTATTTAATGTGTGATGGGTGCAAACACGTTTTACTCTCAATAGTATTTTAATATATTTTAGTAAGACATATCAAATATATTATTTTTGAAAAGATTGATTCTATATTCTGGTATTGATTTTAGAAGTTGTCTTATAGAAAGGATATGTTATCTCCCAAAACAACATGGATCCAAAAAAAGGGGGGCTACTGATAGTTTTCATGTTATTTATTTTTTTTTAAGATTTATTTATTTATTTGACAGACAGAGATCACAAGTAGGCAGAGAGGCAGGCGGAGAGAGAGAGAGGGGGAAGCCAGCTCCTTGCCAAGCAGAGAGCCCGATGTGGGGCTCGATCCCAAGACCCTGGGATCATGACCTGAGCCGAAGAAAGAGGCTTTAACCCACTGAGCCATCCAGGTGCCCCTATTCCAGTCATTTTAAAAAATAATAAGAAGGGAGTGAAATTAATGAAATGTCAGATTAAGATTTCCTGGACTCTCCTTCCTCTCACAAACATACCAATTCAGCAACATTTCACCAATAAATTACCCTGCTAGAAATTTAGAAACTACAAATTGAAAGGCTCTTAAACCCCAGGCAAATATGTTACCAGATTCACTGAAGCCAGTAGGGAGATTCATGACACCCTCTTAATAGAATATCTACCCTTGGCTCAGAGCCATATAGTCAGGAAGAAACTCCCTATCCCCAGCTTCTTCCAGGTTAAGGAAGGAGTAGGTTTGGGTGTCCAGAAGTCCAGCTTTTCCAAGAATGCTCTGCAGGGAGCCTACTTCTGACCTTCTGGTCTTGGATGCTAATGGAACCCACACAGTCTAGCCACCTAAAGAAGAATGAAGATGATGGCTTGTGTTGTTTGATGCCATAGATTCTCCCCCTAGCTCAGCACAGACAAATGAAAAATCCCAGTTCTCAACTACCCCCTGGAGAGGGAGAGTTGATCCCTGTATCCAGCATCTCAACTTCTCCATGGCTGCCCAAAGAACGAGCCTCCAAAATATCTGGCAAGGCTGATTGGTGAGTCTCTTCTCCTATATAGTCAGCTGTGAAGAGTGGGAGAGATGCCTGCCCTGCCTAATGTGTAGAATTCAACACAGAGTTAAGGAAAATAAAGAATCAAATAACAATGTTCTGAACAACAGAATAGAATAAATTTCTGGAAACCTGACCCTATTGAAATGGACTTAAATTATTTATCTGACAGAGATTTCAAGACAACTGTCATAAAAATGTTCATCAAAGCCAAGAGGCCAATACATGAACAAAGTGATAATTTCAACAGAGTAAGAGTGCACATTTTGGAAAGGAAGGTCTTTTCAATCAATGGTGCTGAGAGAACTGGCTAACCACCTGCAAAAGAATCAGTTAGACCCTCCTTATCTTACACAATACACAAAAATCATTTTAGAACAGATTAATGACTTAAACATAAGACCTGAAACTCTAAAACCCCTAAAAGAAAACGGAGGAAGAACTTTGTCACATTCTTTGTTAATGATCTTGGATACTACATACTACACCAAAGGCCACAAAACAAAAACAAATCTATAGGAGTATGTCAAACTGAAAAGCTTCTGTATCACAAGGGTATAATCAGCAGTTGAAAGACAGCCTATGGGATTGGAGAAAATATTTGCAAACCATGGATTTGGTGAGAAGTTAATCTCCAAAATATATAAGGAATTTCTACAACTAAACAGCAAAAACAAAGAGATACTCCTTAAGCGCAATTCCAAAACGAGCTAAGGACTTGAATAGACATTTGTCCAAAGAAGACCTCTAAATGGCTAATGGTATATAAAAACATGCTCAATGTCACTAGTCATAAGGGAAATGCAAATTGAAACCACCATGAGAAATCACCTCACACCTGTTAAGATGACTATTATCAAATAAAATACAAGTGTTGATGATGCTATGGAAAACTTTGAATCCTTATACACTGTTGCTAGGAATGTAAAATGATTCAGCTTCTATGGAAAATAGTATAATCTTCCTCAAAAAATTAAAATTAGAACTACTGTACAATCCAACAATCCCACTATCGGGGTGTTTATCCAAAAGAACCAAAATCAGGATCCTGAAGAGATAGCACTCTTGTGTTCACTGTAGCACTATTCACAGTAGCTAAGGTGTGAAAACAAACTAATATTCATTGATGGATAAGTAAAAAATGAAAAATGTGTTATAAACATGTAAAGGAATCCTATTCATCCTTTAAAAAGAGGGAAATCATGCCATATGTGATAACATGAAGGAACCCTGAGGACATTATGCTAAGTGAAACAAGCCATTCATCGAAAGACAAATATTGCATGATTCCACTTTCACGAGACATCTAAAATAGTAAAAAAACAAAACAAAACAAAAAACAGAGTGTAAAGGTGGTTGTTAGGGGCTGAGGGGAAAAGGAAATGAGGAGTTACTGATAACAAAGAAAATGAATTACATAATCTAAATGTTGGGTTGATATTGGTACCACATAATTTCCAGTTCTTCCTCGGTTCACCCAATAGAAATACATTATTTACCTTTTTGTATGCTATTGTTGAAGGCAGTTAACATAAAAATTTTGAGCAATATCACCAAATAGATAATTTGTCCTTTTGAAGCTTAGTTATCTAGCATTGATATTGGGTTTGAAGCATCTCAGGTGATTAACAATATTGAACTCTCACTGTTCTTGTTCAACGTAGTATTAGAAGTCCTAGCAACAGCAATCAGACAACAAAGAGAAGTAAAAGGTATTCAAATTGGCAATGAAGAAGTCAAACTCCCTCTCTTCACAGATGACATGATACTTTATATGGAAAACCCAAAAGACTCCACCCCCAAACTACTACAACTCATACAGCAATTCAGTAATGTGACAGGATACAAAATCAATGTACAGAAATCAGTTGCTTTCTTATATACTAACAATGAAAATACAGAAAGGGAAATTAGAAAATTGATTCCATTTACTATAGCACCAGGAACCGTAAGATACCTGGGAATAAACCTAACCAAAGAGGTAAAGGATCTGTACTTGAGGAACCACAGAACACTCATGAAAGAAATTGAAGAAGACACAAAAAGATAGAAGACCATTCCATGCTAATGGATTGAAAGAATAAAAATTGAAAAATCTCTATACTGCCTAGAGCAATCTATACTTTCAATACCATCCTGATCAAAATTTCACTGGCATTTTTCAATTAGCAATAATAGCGCCTCGGATAAACCTCATTGGCTACGATACTGCCACTGCGCAAAGCTCACTGGCATTTTTCAAAGAGCTGGAGCAAACAATCCTAAAATTTGTATGGAATCAGAAGAGACCCCGAATTGCTAAGGAAATGTTGATAAAGGAAAAAAAAAACTGGGGGCATCATGTTGCCTGATTTTATGCTTTACTGCAAAGCTGCGATCACCAAGACAGCATGGTACTGGCACAGAAATAGACACATAGACCAGTGGAACAGAGTAGGGAGCCCAGATATAGACCCACAACTCTATGGTCAAATAATCTTTGACAAAGCAGGAAAAAATATACATTGGAAAAAAGACAGTCTCTTCAATAAATGCTGCTGGGAAAATTGGACAGCTATGCATAGAAGAATGAAACTTGACCATTCTCTTACACCATACACAAAGAGAAACTTGAAATGGATAAAAGTCCTTAATATGAGGCAGGAATCCATCAGAATTCTAGAGGAGAACATAGGCAGTAACCTTTTTGACATCGACCACAGCAACTTCTTTTAAGACATGTCTCCAAAGGCAAAGGAAACAAAAGCAAAAATGAATTTTTGGGAATTCCTCAAGATCAAAAGCTTCTGTACAGCAAAGGAAACAGTCAACAAAACAAAGAGGCAACCCATGAAATGGGTTAAGATATTCGCAAATGACAATACAGACAAAGGGCTGATATCCATGATCTATAAAGAACTCCTCAAACTCAACACACACAAAACAGATAATCATGCCAAAAAATGGGCAGAAGACATGAACAGACACTTCTCCAATGAAGACATACAAATGACTAACAGACACATGAAAAAATGTTCATCATCACTAGCCATCAGGGAGATTCAAATCAAAACCACATTGAGATACCACCTTACACCAGTTAGAATGGCCAAAATTAACAAGACAGTAAACAACGTGTGTTGGAGAGGATGTGGAGAAAGGAAACCCTCTTACACTGTTGGTGGGAATGCAAGTTGCTACAGCCACTTTGGAAGACAATGTGGAGATTCCTTAAGAAATTAAAAATAGAGCTTCCCTATATGACCCTGCAATTGCACTACTGGGTATTTACCCCAAAGAAACAGATTTAGTGAAAAGAAGGGCCATCTGTACCCCAGTGTTCATAGTGACAATGGCCACAGTTGTCAAACTGTGGAAAGAACCAAGATGCCCTTCAACAGACGAATGGATAAGGAAGATGTGGTCCATATATACTATGGAGTATTATGCCTCCATCAGAAAGGATGAATACCCAACTTTTGTATCAACATGGTTGGGACTGGAAGGGATTATGCTGAGTGAAATAAGTCAAGCAGAGAGAGTCAATTATATATAGTTTTGCTTATTTGTGGAGCATAAGAAATAACAAATAATAAATGGGGAGCTGGAGAGGAGAAGGGAGTTGGGGGAAACTGGAGGGGGAGATGAACCATGAGAGACTGTGGACTCTGAGAAACAAACTGAGGGTTTTAGAGGGGAGGGGAGTGGTAGGTTGGGTGATCCTGGTGGTGGGTATTATGGAGGGCACATATTACATGGAGCACTGAGTGTGGTGCATAAACAATGAATTCTGGAACACTGAAAAGAAATTAAAAAAAAATATTGAATAAATAGATTATTCCACTGATTAGGAATATATCTTTTTTTTTTAAAGATTTTATTTATTTATTTGACAGAGATCACAAGTAGGCAGAGAGGCAGACAGAGAGAGAGAGAGGAGGAAGCAGGCTCCCTGCTGAGCAGAGAGCCCGACACGGAACTTGATCCCAGAAATCTGGAATCATGACCTGAGCCGAAGGCAGAGGCTTTAATCCACTGAGCCACCCAGGTGCCCGTGATTAGGAATATATCTTAATATCATTATTATTTTTACTGCTGAAAACAAAACAAAAAACAATAAACACAAAACTACTCCCAGCAGAAGGAGCATTTGTCCATTATATCTGGCTGGCTAGATCAAAGACTTTACAAAGTCAAATAGCAAATTAATTATGTTTCCTGCCATATGTTTAGTGCCCAGCACAATGCCTGTCAGTGAATGACCATTGAAGTGTATTTACTGAATGAAAAAATGCTTAGGCCCACAAAATAAATGAAACAAATTATTCAGTTACATCTACACCACTTTTCCTGTTAAGCCCACATTTGTATGTTTCTCAAGTCCTTTTATTAACTTATTCTGCTTAGATTACTTCATATGGCACCTTATGGAGGCAGGAACATACTGATCTTTAGAAATAAAAAAAATAACATCTAGGCTATTCTAACTATGAGCCATTATAGGCATAATGCTCATACTTACAAACATTCAAAGGCTTATATAAATTGTTGATATCAGAAAGCTACTTATTCAAAACATGAAAACTATATATAGTTTTATATACATACATACATATATGTACATATATATATATTTACACTTAAATAATTGTATTTGGAATTCTGGTATCTCCAGAATTCCAAGTCCTCTCTCTCCTGGCCTACAGTAATAACTTACTAATTCTTTCTTCTCATTCTAACCCAGTAGAGAACCACTCTATGCAGGAGCCAAAAGCATTTTTCAAAGTGTTCAGTCTCAGGCTAGGACTCTCCCACTTAAAATTACCTTGTACTTTAACGTAATCAAATGGAAAATAATCCTTGTCATGAGACTAGAGGAGTAGCTTCTGACTACTATTCTGACCTTGTCCTCTACAATATTCCTTCACTCCTTTCTCTGTAGAAACACTGGTATTCATGTTTGGCTCTGAGATCTCTTATAGTACTACTTTCTTTTTCTCTCTTTTTCCCTCCTTAGATCATCATATGGCTGCATCTACACATAATTTAGATTTCAAATCAAAATTATCTTCCTTCGTGAGGATCTCTCTGACTACTCAGATTAGCTTTTATCCTCTCATTTCATCATTCTCAAGCTCATTTATTTTTTTCATAGCTTTTGGTTATACAGGCATATTATTTGTTGATAAGTTATTCTGGCAACTCTGCATAGTATGTAAACTTCATGAGGAGCAAAATTTGATCTTGATCATAAGTGCATCACTAAGGTTAGAATGGTGTCTAAAATTTAGTGGGAGCTCAATATTTTTTGTCTAAAAAAAAAAATGAATGAATAAGAAATGAGTTTTAAATTCTGGCCAGATGGGACACCTGAGTGGCTCAGTCGGTTGAATGTCTGCCTTCGGCTCAGTCCTGGGATTGAGTTCTGCATCAGACTCCTTGCTCAGCAGGAGCAAATAAATAGTTGAAATGAATATTTCAAATAAATAATTGAAAAAAAATAAATCCTGGCCATAGGATAGAAGTTATTATTTCTGCTGTTTAGATTTTTTTTTCAATTTGTTATATCTCGACATATCCACTTCTAAAATTCTCAAAAAGAGCATTCTGATGAACATACAATCCCTACAGAGTTTTCTTCTATGGGGTGGGTATACTCTGGGAATAATTTAACTGAATATTTAGTAAATTGCTTTAGGCCCGTATTTATATCTAATTATATAGTGCAGTTTTACTATTTGTTCAGGATTTGATAAACCATATCTCAGGTATATAAGGGAACTGGTAATTTTAGTGAGCATTGTACTGCATTGATGATGTTTGAAAATATCTAGAAAATAGGGTTAATAGTTGTTTTCTTCTCTTTGCCACTGAAATGCAAAATCTTGGGTTCGACTCATGATTTTAGAATTTTTTAAGATACTGAAAAGTTAAGATACTATTTTCTTGAGACATTTTTTTCTGACGTATAGTGTTTTTCACAATTTGGAATTCTATTCTGTCTTAAAATTGGATTATTATAATGCTGCCCTTAAAAATTCTTACAGTATAACTTATATAACATTTTTCCTGTATTCTGTATTAATTATCATTGTTTTCAGAATATTCTACTTCAATCTGTTCTTTGTGCCCTATATAGCATAAATGTTTATCTTCTTTCCATGCTCCACCTCTTGCAAAGAGAGCAGCTGTTGGCCTGTAAAGGAATGCCAAATTTAAATTCTAAGCACCTGGAGGCAGGACAGGCTCTACGGAACGCCCTGATTTCTATGATTTTTTGCCTAAGCTAGGCTAAAAAAGACCTAGTTAATGTTAAGGGTGCCTGAATCTCGCATCAAATTTATCCTACTTGGAGAGGATATTAACTATTTGCCCAGAAGCACAAATATAGTAACTGGAACTCTCAGTTAATTGCATTGCCTTTCATTAGATAGAGTCATGTGGAAAGGTTTGATTTAGAGGTCTCGAGAGACAAGGTTCAGTGCTTTCCTGACATACTAAGTATGGGGGCAGAACATACACAAAAAAATACATTGTTCCCTGCAATTATAAGTGTTTGCTCAGCATTGATGCAAGGTGTTTCTTTGTCATTTCTGAGACTCTCTTCTCTGTTATTCAACTACATTTCAAACACCTGAGTAGTGTATAGATTTCTTGATAATAGAGGTTAGGTCATAGTTCATCTATGTATAAAATTAATCCTAGTAGTAAACATCCTGATAATAGACACTGCTCTATACCCCTCATATAGGTTATTTAAGTTCTATAACACTTTAAGAAATAAAGATTAGCTCTAATGGCAGGAAAATAGAACCCTGGGTACTTTAACTTGTCCAAAGTTATATAGTAGAAAATGATCTACAGCTAATTTTTTAATCCAAGACGCCGAATGCCAAATGTATGCTGTTTCTGCTATACTAAATTGTCTATCAGTAAATAACACATTTGAATTGAGCTAATAAGTATACATAAATTACATAGTTTCTTACACCCTAGTAGGAGTCCCAAAATTGATCAATATTTCTTGGAATGGTAGGTTTCAATAAACCAAAAGATCCCATATAAACTAATGAAGAATTATATTTAATAGTTTTTAATATGTCCCTGATTACTCATGTAGTTCATATATTTGAAAACACATTATATAATCACAAATTAAAGTATATATATATATATATATATATATATATATGTAATCAGATGTACAATATATAAGAATGTATAACGCCCCAAGAATGTTTTGGAAGAAAAGTGTACGTTCTGACCATTAAAGTAAAATATTAAAAAATTCTATATATTTTCTGAAGAGCACATGAGTTATGAAATAACAATGGAGGAGAGCTTCATGATGTCTGTGACATTTAGTGGCTAGCTATACTGTGTGCATAAGCTATTTAAAATCTAATTTATAGACTTGAAAGTGATACTATGTTATTAGGAAATAAAAGTGCTGAGCTAGAGCATATTTTCAATTAAATAATATATTTTATTATTCAATATGAGTAGTTCAAGGATTATAAATATGCTGAATTTAATCCAATCCACAAATCATTACTGGACTTCCAAAATATTCCTTATATTCAAATACAGAACATGTTAAGTATTCTGCTAAGAACTGAATACCAAAGAGGAAGTAATTTTGCTTCCACATAAAGATTATTTCAAACTTATTTCCTGTTATCCATATGCCTACTTTCAAGAAGGAAGAACTGACAATTATATGCCTGTCATTTACTCAAACATTTCAGTGCACATGTTTTCAATTATACTTTGCAGTGTAATCAGTTTATATGCCGTGTCCTTTATGTCCTTTATTTTCTCTTCAGCTGCTTTGCAGAAGTAGAAAAGTGGAAACTACCCGATCTAACAAAATGGATTGAATATTATTTTACCATAAGCTTACTCAGATTCCAAGGATGCTCTTAGCATGACAAAGTTGTTTTACATAGTTTCATGGAGACCATGAACTGATTAGTCATCAAAAAAATGAAAGCATTGAAGAATTACAGATATTTTCTTCTCCTCATTTCATACATATAGTTAAAGAACAATTGCTGATTTTTCTATGGGAAGATGGCATAAGGAGAATGGGAAAAATAAATAACAGAAATGACTCATTAAAGATATAACAGTCATGCTCTTGAATGTATTTCTCAACTAAGAAGTGAAATCTCTTGTTCTGGAAATCTACATATCCTACAATCAAAGATTCACTTCAGCAAGAACTGCATCTACATTAGCATTTCAATAGTGGCATATTTTCATTGTACTATTTAAATCACTTTAATTTCCCTCTTTATTTCAGGAAGGGTAGCATCAAATTATATAGGATTGACACTTTCTACAAAATTCATACAGCTTAATGAAAATGTCAAGATAGAGTCAAACTAGACAGTTTATCCCATCTTCTTCTGTTCATTCCTAAAGAATGGCAATGCTGGTTAAAAACCTTAATTGGATCCCTATTACCTACCGACCAAAGTCCTTATGAATATAGCATTCATGTCTTCCTTTCCAATCTTATCAACAGCCTGCCTTTACCATAGCCCTGTCTTTCCAGTTCAGTAAAAACTGTATGTGTGGATATTTTGTATTCCCAAATAGGCCTTGTACTCCCTTGTTTTGTTTCAAGTCTTTGCTAACAACGCTCTTGCCCCATGGAAATACTGATTCCATTCTCTAGTCACCCCAATTTTAGCAACCACCAAGTCCTCATGCAATACATCCTTGATATTT
Source organism: Lutra lutra (assembly GCF_902655055.1). Lineage (NCBI taxonomy): Eukaryota > Metazoa > Chordata > Mammalia > Carnivora > Mustelidae > Lutra > Lutra lutra. Next base: position 93,422,144 of record NC_062279.1, read on the forward strand.
TTCAGATCTCATTTCTTGAACCTGCTGAAAGCAATATTGCCCACCCTTGTGTCTTCATGACAACTTTTGTGATCATAGTTATTGTTAATTCTCTTTATTTTCATACATAATTACTTGCCTCACTTCTAAACTGTAGGCTGCTTGAATGCAGGGATTTTGCTGTGGTTATTTTTGTATTCTTTCATTCCTCAGAATGTTGTAGAATATTGTAACTTAACAAAATTACTTAATTTAAATTTTAAATATTTTTCAAAAAAAAAATCTGGCATTAGATTGCCTTTGTCATTCTAAATAATTCTAACACCATAAAGCAAGTAAAACTGCTTTTTAAATAAGTGCCCAAATACTGAGCATCTGTGATCTCTATGCTTACAACAGTTACTATAACCCGAGCACCTACCAATGGAGTGATATATATAAAGCCCTGCACCACTGACCTTATTCTTGATGTATTTTACCAAGTTTAGTGGCTAAAAAGAGTTACCTTGTATTATGATCACTCTTTTCATATTCAAATTTTAAGGATAACTTTATTATCAAAATGCCTAGGGACAAATAAATTTCCTAAATGATATATTTTTCATATCTATACAATACCTTTACCATAACATTCCTGACATTTACACTAATATATTTCATTCACTAAATGTTGACAGAGTGTCTATTCTATATCAGACATGAGCTAGGCAGTAAGAATATAGATGCCCAGGATAAGCACAGTTGCTCTTCTCATGGTTTCTGTGATCTGGATATAAAGAGTAGGCAGGAGACTATAACATAGTAAGATGACTGTTATGTTTATTTATGGACTGTCATCAAAGCACTTAGGTGGAGCACTTAACCAGGATTTGTGGGGTTAGGAAAGGCTTCTTGGGAGAACTAATGTTTATGCTGTAACTTGAAGGGTAAGTAGAAGGCAGCCAAGTGAGGATGAACTGAAAATCTCTAGCAGAGGAAACAGAGGTAATAGAATATGATGTGGCCTAGGACATAAAAGATATCAGCATAACTGTAATGTAGAATACAAATACAGTATAAATGACAAAGGAGTCAGAAAGATGTCAAAGGGCATTAAAACCATTTAAGAAGTTTAAACTTTAATTTGAGATCAATGGGAGACATTAGAGTATCCAAGGGAATGACATAATTAAAATTGTTTTCTAAAAGTCACTTAGGCTGCATTGTGGATAATGGAGGGAACCACGGGAGTGGGAGAAGGTTGGTAAGCATGAACCAGAAACAATAGCTGGTCTCCATTTTTAGTTTTCAATAATCATGGTCTGAGTAGAGGAAAATACCAAAGAGATTGAAAGTGTTAGAATGATTACATAATTGAATAAATGTCTTGGATAAGGAATGATAACTTAATTAACAACTCTCAGTAGAGTAACTTTTGCAACTGGGAAGATGATGTTGCCATCTAGGTGATAAAGCCAGAAATGCAAGAGTAGAGCAGTGACCTTTTGCTATTAAGTGAATTATAGCTAAGAACCCCTATTCCAGAGCCTTGAATTGTAGACTACTATAGACCCTGTATGCTGATGGTCACAAAGAAAGTGAGAGTGTGCATTATTTACTGAAGCCATTTTCATGGCAGGATGTTCCATGCAGAGAATATTTTTTTTAGATTGTGCTTGCAGTGATAGATAATAATAAAATGACTGAAGTAGCAAATACTTTTCATTAGAAATAGCATTGTAATAGTTTTTATTTGGCTATTTCAAAAATAAAAAGTTTGACCGGATGAATTTTCAGGAAATGAAATAAGGTTCTCAAAATGGTTATAACACACACTACATAAAGAAGTTTGGAAATAGAACAAATTGTAGAACAGAAGTAAGGTTTCAAAAATAAGCTTGCTTAATTGCCTAAGTTCATGTCAATCTCAATATAAATAGATGTGATAAGAAAAGTCAGTTTTGCTACTTGGACTGGAATCTTCCAGCTAAGTTTACTAGAGAGCTTCTTTAGTACACTTCCAGAGATTTATATCATCTATAGAAATCTAATATTTACCCCAGGCCTTCATATGTTTTAAAATAAATGATTACCTACCAAGACGAGCCACTTGTGTATTTAGATGTATGAGTTAGCTCTAGGTTCAGTCAGCTTATGGGTAGGTCACTGGCAAGGTTCTAGTCAGTGTGTTTCTGCTTAGCTAAAATTAGAACTTTGGGAGGAGATACAGAGAAGGAAAGATATATATATATATATATACACACAATTGGAAAATACCCAGAAAAAGGAGGAGAGAAAGGATCATTGCTTTTCAGAGATACTTGGAAAACTGCCAAGAAGTCTAAATTACACTAAAATTACTTTTCAAGAGATCTTCTTGTGGGTTCATAACTTTTTCAACTAGGCAAAGAAAAAAATGCTTCAGAAGTCAGAGTTCATTCTAGCATATTATATTTTATCATCAGGAGGAATAAAATTAATTCCAATGAATAATAAGATCAATGAGATTATAAAATTGAATTAAACAGTAAAAAAAAGATACAATATTTAATCATGTTTAAGAACCTTCTAAGGGTCCTACAAAATGCATCTTGAATGTATTTTAACACTTCTTTAAGTGACACTTAAGAATATTTGAATGATGCATTTCATTTAAAATGCTGAAAGAATCCCTAAACAATTTGAGCCAGGAAATTCTTCTGCCTTCTACTTTAAGAATGTATTTCTCGCAATCACTGTGTAATAAAAACAAAATTTTAAATGAATTAAGCAATAATTGGTTTTATCTCTTATTATGTGCATTTATTTTACCCTTTTGGTAAACACATTCGTTTAAGGTGAAATTGTATGTTAGATTTCTGGAAACTGTTAAAAATCCAGAATCTAGGTCCTAAGACAGCCAACTTAATGATCCAAATTTTCAGAAGGTGAAATATTTCATTTTAACTAGTATCCTAGGTGATTTTTAGACCCCACAGAAGTTTGAAAACCACTGATACCAGGAAATAGATGGCTAGACTGCTTCTTACGTTGTCAAATAAACTAAATTTTTCATCAGTCAACTGAGTTAGATTATAGCTCTAGTTTTATGAGAATGCTGCATCCTGCTAGTTAAAATATAGTTAATTTATTCTGGAATCTCATTTTCCACAATTTGAGGTGTATTTCTTATTTCTTCATATTCTCTGCAGAACTTGTTTCCTACCACTACCCTACCCCCCATTGTGTTAACAAAATCGATACTTCTGTAGCTGGCAGTAATCATGTAGGTTCATTGAAACATGAAGATATGGGTGTATTTTTTCCTATTTTTGATATGCTAATGGATTATTTATAAAAATAGAACCACTGGTGGTGACAGTATATATGTAGGCATATCTATCCATCCATCCATATCTGTATCTATTTATATGATTTGAGTAATATACATTAGACAAATCATTAAGTGCTTCCTGATTAAAAGCTGAGTTATAAAGATATGTTTAAAAACATTTCCTGCATCCTGGTTACCCATATTTTTTTTTTTAAGATTTTTATTTATTTATTTGACAGAGATCACAAGTAGGCAGAGAGGCAGGCAGAGAGAGAGAGGAGGAAGCAGGCTCCCCGTGGAGCAGAGAGCCCGATACTCCCAGGACCCTGGGATCATGACCTGAGCCAAAGGCAGAAGCTTTAACCCACTGAGCCACCCAGGCGCCCCCTGGTTACCCATCTTAATACATACTTTCTTCAATACATTGTTCTTTTGTGATCTTTTCTTCTCAGTACATAGAGAATGTATACCTCTCTGCGAGTAGTTTAGCCTACATATATTTAAAAAAATGGATGATCTTGTCCTTTAGATAGCTCCTGATATAAAACATTAACTATAGGATGAAAACATAAGCAACAGGCAAGATTCAACTGCAACATTATGAATAAATGTTAACTGGAAAAAGATGACATAATTCCATGGAAAAGCATTTCTCAAATAATCTGTTAGAGTAGACCAGAGTAGTTTCTAAAAAGAGGGTATTACTAAACCATCCTGGACAATAAGGCTAACAAATCCATTAAGAAAAGTGAAATAATTTCAATTTTCCTAAACTCCAAATAGTCTTGCTAAATGATAGAGTAACCAAAATCTCCAATCACCAATAGCACAAGTGCAGCAGATGAAGAAATATACCATGAATAGGCTTAACTATGACAAGTGACCATCATGGTCATGCAAAGCTAAATTTAAAAAGCTGTTTTTACTTCTCCGTTATAAATTACAACACAATATAACTTAAATCTTAACCCATGATAAAGGGGAAGAAAAAAAAATTCTTAAAAGTTTTCATTTTAATAGAGAAATTACACTGCCTTAGCTTCAGGGTTGTGTAATGAGTGCCAAGCTTTACTGGCACAGTAAAGAGGGATAGAAGTAATAACTTTGGCCAGATTCGCTGGAATATATTTGCACATTGGGAATAATGGAAAAAACTTCTTACAAGTTCTTCTTACAAGTTAACAGCTTGAGGACAGCAGTGATTTACTGCAAGTTCTTGTAGAGTAAAAATTTTTTTGTAGAATTTTCTTGTAGAAAAAAATTCAATGATTTCCTTTATAATGGTATGTATCAAATTATTTATATTATTGACATAGTAGTACTTTATTAGTCATGGGATTTAACACATGAAAATTGTATTGTGATAAAATATTAGATATTTTTATTAGATAAACATCATGTTTATTCTGCTGATATATGCAATAACCATCATCCTAATGTTTACTTTGTGCTAAGCATTGTGTTAAGGACATTACATAGAATATCTCAGTTTATTCTTTAATCTTCTTTAAGATATTTTGTTTTACCCCTTTATGTTTGTGGAGATGGGCCTATGGAAAGCCTACTGTCTGAGTGTGATAAGAGATGTTGTGGCTGAGAAAATTGACCTATAATCTAGATAGTCTTTTTTTTAAGATTTTTTTTTTTTTTTTTGAGAGAGAGAGATCACAAGTAGGCAGAGAGGCAGCCAGAGAGAGAGAGGGAAGCAGGCTCCCTGCTGAGCAAAGAGCCCGATGCAGGGCTCAATTCCAGGACCCTGAGATCATGACCCGAGCTGAAGGCAGCGGTTTAACCCACTGAGCCACCCAGGTGCCCCAAGATAGTCTTATTGTTAAGATCCCAGAAGTGGTCTCGAATGTCTGGTGTCAGTTATTTGTACTTGGTGAACAGACAGGCACATAGCCTACATCTTCAAAATAATGAAGTAAGGAACTATAAGAAAATTCATGTGAGAATGGCAAAGCTAAGATTCTAGTGCCTCATCTGAGGCCTCAGAGACTGGGAAGACTGCACCTCTGGTAGACTATATTATTGTTTCTCACTTTGAACATCGTCTCTTTGACAATTGAGTTTCATATCCTTGTCATTATGGATGCTTTATTTTAGTTTGTTCACATCTTTCGTCAATCACACCATCTTTTATAACAACCATGCATTCTCATTTTATAGACAAGGAAGTAAAATTTCAAAGATGTTAAAGAAATTACCAATATCATACACCCTTTAAGCAACTAATGTTAGGATACAGTCTAGGAACTGTGTAAATCAGAGCACAGATTCCTAACTAGTGTGCTTTACCACATAAATTTTTGGCTAGACAAAGAGAAACTTTCCACAGGTAACGACTTTACTAACAGACCTCCTGGACAACTATGTAAAAATGAATAAAGAGTTGCTACTTAAATACACCTACCCTTCTAATTATATTGCAGTTAATTAAGTAAGGAACAAAAGGAAACAAAGAATGTCAAGTCTTTCTTATTTATTTCTTTTCTATTGGTTTGATCTCTGGTGGTATTAGATAAGCAGGCACAGTTTCTGGCTGTTTTACTTTATATGCACTGTTCCTTGTTTCGTATCTTTGGTGTAGCAAAAATTTTGCCAGAAGGCATTAGTTGATCAATAGGAGCAGATTCAGGTTGTTGGCAAAAAATTATAGTGATGCTTCAGGTGCAGCCCAAAATCAATAAGGAAGAGTGCTTCTTAACACAGCGAAATGAAGAGCAATTACTTACTGCAGCTAAACAACATCCTTTGTTGGATCATGTCTGTGCTGGAGGCTGATAAGTACCAAACTGAGGGGCTGTGAGATAAGTGGTTGACATTGTTACAAATGGAGTATACCAAAGAGATGATTTAATGTGAATTTGTAAATGAGATCTATAGTTATATAAACTGACAGAGTTAGAAACATGTTTCTTGAGTTCTTGAGTAAATTCAAAAAAAACATTAGGGGGACTTGCAGTTTTAATTTATAGTAAAGTTTCTCAACCTTGGCACTATTGACAATTTGGAATAGATAATTCTTTGTTTTGAGGGACTGGCCTGTACTCTATACACACTAATAGCTGCCCGAACACTCACATATTGTAACATGTAGTATGTCCCTCGAGAGGCAAAATAATCCCAGTGGAGAACTACTGATTGATCAATCAAAAATTTGTTTTACCTGACTCAACATGTTTATACATTATTTCTTTCTCGGTATGATCCTCATATAGAGAGAAGTAAAAGTTCTAATGTGCTTGCACCTAACGGAGTAAAGTAAATTTTGCAATGAATGACATCTACTTGGGAGTAAGTCTCGAAATACTCGTGATTCCTCTCTACTTTGTTATTTTTTAAGTAGATATATTAGTTTCACTTTAGTATTACATGGCAGTAATGGATGGTCTTTTCTTTCCAGAAAATGTTATAACACGTAGGCAAAAAGATATTTGTGCAGAAACCACTCTCTATATGGGAAAGGAAAAGAGATTATTATGTCTCTAGCCTACCATTCTGGGCATTCCAGTCTTGACTGAATTGTTAGTTGAGATCCTGTGTCTAAGCCTATATGAATAATTACTGAAGAGTTCTTATAATACAGGATTTATACACAACCATTTGTTTTCCCTGAATGAAATAATACTTGAAGGAGAGTCCCCTACAGCTGTACATCTGTCATTCTAGCGACCTGCATTTGGAATTTACCACTGCAGTAATTTTAATGCTATAAAACTCAAGGATATGTGTTCATTTATGACATGTAGCATGTGATTTCATTATGGTAGCATTTCATTAACAATACTACTTCTCTGATTCAGGAGTACAAGATTTAACTATAATAGCTAGGGGTCATTATATATAGAAAGCCTAATGGAATTATTTACCTTAGGAAAACCTTTCACTTAAAGTATGCTACAAAGATCACTTGTCTTAGAATCATATAAAATGCAAATACATTTTATAATTCAAGAATTCTGAGACAACCTTAGAACTACTACATTTATGGTGCATGTGTCCCATAAATATTTTAACTTGTCATAAGGTAATTTTTATGCACAAAAAAATCTGAGAACAAAGGACTTTGGGCTTCATAAATTCAGAAAAATGAATACTTGAGACTAATTCCATACATGTATCATAGTATATAGTTAACTTAACCATAAGCTACATATAGAAATGATGACTAAAATATGGTTGTAATCACTAATAAATTTCTAATTTTATTGAGGAATTTATAAATATTTTGAGGCAATTATGGCTAAGAGAATAAGTTTTTACAGTAGCATTTCTTTTCTTTTCACATCATTTGAATTCAGCAGACCTTTTTTGTTAATATGCTCCATCCTCTTTACCCCACGTCTGATATTATATACTGCTTCCTTTTATTCTTATCCTATTTTTCATCAAATATTCGAAGTGCCCATTTTATATAACTTTAAATCACTCCTAATACAAAAGAAATTTTTGTTTCCTTCAAAACACTGTAAAAAAAAAAAGTTTGATCCTAACAATGTATTCCCTAGAAATGGTTTCATTCACTTTGAATGGCACTGTTTCTATTATGTGAACACTTTTTGTCCAGCTGTATAAACTGTATTTACTTCCCTGTGGTTCTGCATGAATTATATTTGATCTTCCTCCATGGAGGAGATGTTTCCTTCCACTTTTAGGGGATAGTTCAATACACTGATGTGATTGGAGTTAAAAATCGGGTATACTCTTGAGCTAAAATATGGACACCATGAAAAATACCTTTTAACATGTTTCTTGACAGTAGATTTTTGGATAAGATAGCAGAACTTACTGTTTAATTACATCATGTCTATTAGTATATTCTGTAGTATTCTTTCTGTGCTGCAGTTGTTTGGGACATCGGTCAGTCTACTTTATGTGAGGACACTATAAGATTTTTGGATTGAATCCTTTGGCTTTTGAAAAGAAAAGAGTCCACATTGACTACCTGAAATAATTCCAGTGATTTGCTCTTAAATACCTTGTTTAAGTATAAGGATCTTGCTACTTCACAATTTCTTGACTTCTGGGTTGCACTAAGTAGTATAAAAATTATGTGCATTTATGGGCACCTGGGTGGCTCAGTGGGTTAAGCCGCTGCCTTCAGCTCAGGTCATGATCTCGGGGTCCTGGGATCGAGTCCCGCATCGGGCTCTCTGCTCAGCAGGGAGCCTGCTTCCCTCTCTCTCTCTCTCTCTGCCTGCCTCTCCATCTACTTGTGATCTCTCTCTGTCAAATAAATAAATAAAATCTTAAAAAAAATATATGTGCATTTCTATACAAGAATTATACTTTAAAAAATGTGTTATTATGATCAACCACTTATCTCCCATGAAAAAGAGATACAGAAGGAATGCTGCAACTTTATGTAGATCTGCAGCTTTTAGGCATGAATTTAAAAAGGATATGACCCAGGCCAGAAGAGAGGAGGACAAAGAAAGAATCTACAATAGGATGTTTTGAAACATTCTGGATACTGGGATGCTGTAGAACTTGATTTACTCATGAAATGTTCACAGCATGCTTTGTTAGTAGTGCCACATTATTTTAAAATAATGTAGAGTGAAATGCAATCACTGTAGAACAGTAGATACTGGGAACTCTGATGACCTTATCTACTCTCCATTCAAATAAATGCCAAATGCCAGAATCACAGCTTCCATTTCTTCTTTAATTTCCTGGTTGACCCATTCATTCTTTAGTAGGATGCTCTTTAGCCTCCATGCATTTGGGTTCTTTCCAAATTTCCTCTTGTAATTGAGTTCTAGCTTCAGAGCATTGTGGTCTGAAAATATGCAGGGAATGATCCCAAACTTTTGATACCAGTTGAGACCTGATTTATGACCCAGGATGTGATCTATTCTGGAGAATGTTCCATGTGCACTAGAGAAGAATGTGTGTTCTGTTGCTTTGGGATGGAATGTTCTGAATATTTCTGCGATCTCCATTTGGTCCAGTGTGTCATTTAAGGCCTTTATTTCTTTGTTGATCTTTTGCTTGGATGATCTGTCCATTTCAGTGAGGGGAATGTTAAAGTCCCCCACTATTATTGTATTATTGTTGATGTGTTTCTTTGATTTTGTTATTAATTGGTTTATATAGTTGGCTGCTCCCATGTTAGGGGAATAGATATTTAAAATTGTTAGATCCTCTTGTTGGACAGACCCTTTGAGTACGATATAGTGTCCCTCCTCATCTCTTATTATAGTCTTTGGCTTAAAATCTAATTGATCTAATATAAGGATTGCCACCCCAGCTTTCTTCTGATGTCTATTAGCATAGTAAATTGTTTTCCACCCCCTCACTTTAAATCTGGAGGTGTCTTTGGGTCTAAAATGAGTTTCATGTAGACAGCATATTGATAGGTTTTGTTTTTTTATCCATTCTGATACCCTGTGTCTTTTGATTGGGGCATTTAGACCATTTACATTCAGGGTAACTATTGAGAGATATGAATTTACTGCCATTGTATTGCCTGTAAGGTGACTATTACTGTATATTGTCTCTGTTCCTTTCTGATCTACTACTTTTAGGCTCTCTCTTTGCTTAGAGGACCCCTTTCAATATTTTCTGTAGAGCTGCTTTGATGTTTACAAATTCTTTTAGTTTTTATTTTTTCTGGAAGCTTTTTATCTCTCCTTCTATTTTCAATGATAACCTAGCTGGATATAGTATTCTTGGCTGCACTTTTTTCTCATTTAGTGCTCTGAAAATATCATGCCAGTTCTTTCTGGCCTGCCAGGTCTCTGTGGATAAGTCTCCTGCCAATCTAATATTTTTACCATTGTATGTTACAGACTTTTTGTCCCGTGCTGCTTTCAGGATTTTCTCTTTGTTGCTAAGACTTGTAAATTTTACAATTAGATGATGGGGTGTGGACCTATCCTTACTGATTTTGAGGGTGGTTCTCTGTGCCTCCTGGATTTTGATGCTTGTTCCCTTTGCCATATTAGGGAAATTCTCTACAATAATTCTCTCCAATATACCTTCTGCTCCCCTCTCTCTTTCTTCTTCTTCTGGAATCCCAATTATTCTAATGTTGTTTCGTCTAATGGTACCACTTATCTCTCGAATTCTCCCCTTGTGGTCCAGTAGTTGTTTGTCTCTCTTTTGCTCAGCTTCTTTATTCTCTGTCATTTAGTCTTCTATGTCACTAATTCTTTCTTCTGCCTCATTTATCCTAGCAGTAAGAGCCTCCATTTTTTATTGCACCTCATTAATAGCTTTTTTGATTTCAGCTTGGTTAGATTTTAGTTCTTTTATTTCTCCAGAAAGGGCTTTTATCTCTCCAGACAGGGTTTCTCTAATATCTTCCATGCCTTTTTCGAGCCTGGCTAGCACCTTGAAAATCATCATTCTGAACTCTAGATCTGACATATTATCAATGTCCATATTGATTAGGTCCCTAGCCTTTGGTACTGCCTCTTGTTCTTTTTTCTGTGGTGAGTTTTTCCACCTTGTCATTTTATCCAGTAATAATATATGATGGAGCAAATAAAATACTAAAAGGGTGGCAAAGACCCCAGGAATATGTGCTTTAACCAAATCAGAAGAGACCCCAAATCATGGGGGGAAGAAAGGGGACAAAAAGAAGTTCAGAAAAAAAAATTAAAAAAAGAAAAAAAAGAAAGAAAAACATAAAAAAGAAATTATATATATTAGTCTGGTGAATAGAATGGGGTCACCCACTTAATTTGGGGAGTATTTTGGTATCTTAGAAGAAACTACCTCCCAAAATTTTAAAGAATGAAAAACATATATAAGGGTAAACACGATGAAGGGATGGAATATGACTATAAAGATGAAATTTTTTTTTTAATTTCTAAAAAAAAATTTTAATTTCTAAAAATTTTTTTTAATTTCATTTTTTAATTTCTAAATGTAAGGTTGATAAGATAAGTTGGTTGGGAGAATAAAGAAAAAGAAATTGGAGAGAATTTGCTCAGGCTGGAGACTAGAACAAAGCCCTGTGCTAGATTTAGGGTATATTTTGGGTCTATTAGAAGAAGTTGTATCCCACATTTTTTTAGAAGAAAAAAACCCTATGTGTATGCAAAAAAATAATGTTAGATACAATGAAGGATAAAATGTGACTTTAATAGTGAAAGTTCAAAAAAGATTTTTTTTTTTGAAAGGTATTGTTAAGATAAACTAGTTTAAAAACCTTAAAAGAGGAAAGGATAAAAGTTAAAAAAATTAGCAGAAGAAAAAAATAAAATTAAAAAAAATTAATTAACTTTACAAGACTAAAGAATCATGGGGATAAAGCCATGAATTCCATGCTTTGCTTTCTCCTCCTCTGGAATTCCACTGTTCTCCTTGGTAAGTGAACTTGGTTGTGACTGGATTTCTTGCTGATCTTCTTGGGGAGGGGCCTGTTGTAATGATTCTCAAGTGTCTTTGCCCAAGGCGGAATTGCACCACCCTTACCAGGGGCCCGGCTAAGTAATCCGCTCAGGTTCGCTTTTGGGAGCTTTTCTTCCCTGAACACTTTCTGTAGAGTTCCAGAGGATGGTAATGAAAATGGCAGCCTCCCAATCCCTGGCCCAGAGGAACCAAGAGCTCAGGGCCCACTCTTCAGTGCACCCTTGGAGAAAAGTGCTCAATCACTCCCATCTCCCTGGCCTCTGGCTGCGCTCTAAGCTCACCCAGCCTGTGACCAAGCATCTCTGTCTCTGGCACACAGCCCCGCCTGGAGTCACCAAACCCTGCAGATCCCTGCACTCTTCCAGAGGGTTCCCCCCGGATCTTGTGGGGTCCCTGATCACAGAGCAGTGATCTGTGCCACAGATCACAATCTAAGGTACCCTGAGTTGAGAGCTCACTCCTTGGCTCCATCTCAGTAGCCAGCTTCCCCACTCTAATACCTGTGAGCTCTGTGACACTCAGCCCAATCCTTCTGTGACCCCACGGGACCTGAGGCCACGCTGTCCCCATGTGGGTTTCACCCTGGTTTAGCCTCTGGAGCAATGTCCCTCAGTGGAGCAGACCTTCAAAAGTCCTGATTTTGTGCTCCGTTGTTCTGCTACTTGCCGGGAGCCGGTCCTTCCCCCCACGGTCTATCTTCCTGTCACTTTGGATTCACTTCGCCACTGGTCCTACCTTTCAGAAAGTGGTCAATTTTCTGTTTCTAGAATTGCTGCTCTTCTCTTTGATCTCCTGTTGGATTTGTAGGTGTTCAGAATGGTTTGATAAGCTATCTAGCTGATCTCCTGCTACCTGATGTCATCTCAGCCTGCTACTTCTCTGCCATCTTGACTCCTCTCCCAGAATCACAGCTGCCATATTTCCTTTTCATCTACAGAGTTCCAGTTGAGGGGCTGAAGACATAATTCTCTACCACTCATGCACTCATGTTCATGCCTACTCAGTTGATTCTCAGTTTTCAGAGGAAAAAAAATCAAGAGAAGAAATGTAAGGCTCTTTGAATTCTGTATCCCAGACATGATATCTCAGACTCACTTAGACGGTTATAAGAAAATCACCCTCTTGTTTCATTTTTTCCCTTCCCTATTCCCTTACCCCCCCCCCCACGTTGCCTCCCAAATTCTTCATATCAGGGAGATCATATGATAATTGTCTTTTTCTGATTGACTTATTTTGCTCAGCATAATACCCTCCAGTTCCATCCACATCATTGCAAATGGCAAGATTTCATTTCTTTTGATGGCTGCATAGTACTGGGAGGGAGACAAATCACAAGAGACTCTTAATCTCACAAAACAAACTGAGGGTTTCTAGGGGGAGGGGGATAGAGAGAGGTGGTTGGGTTATGGACATTGGGGAGGGTATGTGCTATGGTGAGTGCTGTGAACTGTGTAAACCTGGCAATTCACAGACCTGTACCCCTGGGGCTAATAAGACATATGTTAATATAAAATAAAATATTTAAAAATAACAAAAAATTTTAAAAAATAATTAAAAAAAAAAGAAAATCACCCGCACTAAGTTAGTATAAATATTTTCAAAGGAATTTATTTCATATTGACAAGGCCCTAAGCAGCATGACCCAGCCAAAAATACCCAAAAGCTTTACAGTACATTCCTTTTCTGTCAACAAACTTTTCTAGATAAAAATATCCTATAGAAAGTTATAGACACAGTATTTACTTCAAGATGTTTCAGACACAGGGTGCCTGGGTGGCTTAGTCAGTTAAGCATCTGCATTCAGCTCTGGTTGTGATCCTAGAGTCCTGGAATCAAGCCCCGAATCGGGCTCCTTCCTTCTCCCTCTCCCATTCCCCCTAGCTGTGCATTCTCTTTCTATCAAATAAATAAATAAAATCTTCAGAAAAAAGTTTCAGGGATGCCTGGGTGGTTCAGTTGGTTAAGTGACCCACACCTGATTTCAGCTAAGTCATGATCTCAGTGTCCTGGGATCAACACCTGCATCAGGCTCACCACTCTGTAGGGAGCATGTTTTTCTTCTTCTGCCCTCCCTCCACTTGCACACTCTCTCTAAAATAAATAAATAAATCTTAAAAAAAAGATCAAAATGGTTCATCATTTGTTCATATTACTGGAGAAAGCCAGCAATAGTTAGGTTTTTAAATGAATTCGGCAAACAAAATATGACCTTTGGTCCTGATATATTTAGGTTATAAATTCAACATGTTTAACTGCTTATCCATATATTTATGGATATGCATATGGATATATATCCATACATTTATGAATATATATATTTAACTGTTTGTCCATATATTTCTCATCTTACTTTAACATTGTGGATAAATACCAATCAAATTATTTATAAGTCTTGTTTCAGTTTTACAGATTTTTTGGACTTTAAAAAATTTTATTCTTGCCTATTATGGGGAACTTTGAATTTCTGATAATGAATAATTTTAAATATAACCACTGTTTGTGACACATTGCCTTATTTGATCCCTAAGTCTATACATTTTTGGTTGCCTTATTTGAGACAACCTTGGACTGATTAATTTTTAACTTTCTTAAAAACTACATTGTTGTGTCATTTATCTCTTCATAAGCTTTCAGTTGACCTTCATTTGGTTTACAATTCTAAACTCCCCAAGTTAGCAGGTAACAACACAACATAGATAATTTACATGTGAAGTAGTCTGTTCCTCCATCATTCCTTGAACATCCTGTTCCCCCTTAGCAAGAAATCATAATACTGACACATCCCAAAAATAGATCTTTATTCCTAATATCAAAGATGCCTTCCTGATTTGCAAAAGTTCAAATGTCATTCATTCTGGAGGATTTAATTGAGATCATATTTCCCTATTTGATCTTTATCTCTGTTCCCCATTTCACTTTGTATCAGAAACAAGACTAGGTATTGAGAAAACAGCTATGAACAATTACCCAATTCTTGCTCCCATGAAAGTTACAGTCTAAATGAGTGACAGGCATTAAATAAATCCACAAAATATTTGTGTATATACCAGTTAGGACAATTGCTATGAAGAAAAATTATAGGGTGTGTCTTTGTTTAAGATCATGAAAATATTATAAATTGTTTTACGAGTCTCATGCTCTACTGAGCAAACTAGCTAGATGAATTATAATAATTTGTTTTAAAATGTGGGGTTTATGAATGTTCTTAAGAATATTTTGGGGGCTAAGTTGTAATCATCAGGCAAAGATGAAGGAAAGACTATTTCAAGTAGAAGGTAAAAGATAATGGATGTAATGACAGGAAGAAGGAGAGAGTTTTTCATGTTTAAGAAACAGAGGTGACCAATGTTGCCAGATACTCAAAAATTGAGGGAAAATTTGTCCCAGGAAGAAATAAGAGAGGCAGGTATGGATAGATAATTCAGGGTCATGTACACTTTCAAACTTATATCTTGTTGAAGTTCAATAGGAAGATATTTATGGAAAATAAGGTCAATGGCTTGATTAGACTGGCATTTTAAAACAAGATTTCTATAAGTCTTTGCTGGTATGTGTGTGAAGTTACAGGAGATGGAAGCAATAATCCTGGCAGAAGGTAATAGTGCCTTGAACTAGAAGGTTGTAGTTGGAAAGAAGTGAGCAGAATGATGGTACCATCAATATGAAATAGTGATGGATTGAATGGTAAGGAGTGGAAAATAGAAAGTATTAAGAACAATTCCAAATTTTCTGTACGGTTTTCTTTTTTTTTTTTTAAGATTTTATTTATTTATCAGAGAGAGAGAGGGAGAGAGAGCGAGCACAGGCAGACAGAATGGCAGGCAGAGGGAGAAGCAGGCTCCCCACAGAGCAAGGAGCCCAATGTGGGACTCGATCCCAGGACACGGGGATCATGACCTGAGCTGAAGGCAGCTGCTCAACCAACTGAGCCACCCAGGCGTCCCTCTGTACGGTTTTCAATAATTTGTTCAAAATTATTATTGAAATTGTTAAGTATAGTTGACAACTGGAGTGATGCAATTGTGATAAATTCAGTCAGGAAACAACATGGTTGAAATAAATGTCTAAGGATTGTTGACATTAAGATGGTATGTACAGTCAAGGGAATGGATGGGATCTCCTACAGAGAGAGAAATGAATCTGGACCAGACCTTGGGCATCCACGCATTTAACTAGAAAATTACTGGCACACTGTGCCTGTGCCTGCACATAGTTTGTGGGGTGGCCCCAGCTGGCCCCAGTCTCTATAGCAGCTGTGTGTTTCATGTGGAAGAGGACCAGCCATCTTATTGAAGGTAGTGGGCAGGACACTCACTTTTAAGAGCAGGAGATGTAGCTGACTTTCCTGATACACAGAAACAGACACATAGAAAATTGAGACAGAAGAATATGTCCTAAATAAAAAAATAGGACAAAACCACAAGAGACCTAAGCAAAACAGAGATAGGTAATATGCCTAATAAAGAATTTAAAGTAATGATGATAAAGATACTCGCTGGGCTTGAGAAAAGAGTGGAAGACTTCAGTGAGACTCTTTACAAAGATAAGAAAGAATGAATCAGAGATGAAGAACAAAATAAATGAAATTTAAAATACACTAGGTAGAGGGGCACCTGGGTGGCTCAGTGGGTTGAGCCTCTTCCTTCAACTCAGGTCATGATCTCAGGATCTTGGGATTGAGCCCCACACTGGGCTCTCTGCTCATCAGGGAACCCACTCCCCCCCACTCCTGCCTGCCTACTTGTGATCTCTCTCTCTGTGTCAAATAAATAAATAAAATCTTAAAAAAATACACTAGGTGGAATAAATAGCAGAGTGGTGGAAGTGGAAAAATGAACCAGTGACCTATAGGACACAATAATGGAAAGTACTTGGGCTGAACACATTAAATAACATATATATATATATATATATATATATATATATATATATGTATATGAAATGAGATTAGAGTTACAGAACTCAGTGACTTTGTCAAGTGTAATAATATTCTAACTATAGGGATAGCACAAGAGAAAAACAGAGAAAAGGGGGCAGATAATTTATTTGAAGAAATAATAGCTGAAATCTTCCCTAACCTGGGGAAGGAAACAGATCTCCAGATCTAGGATGCATAGAGAGCCTCCAAAAAAACCACCCAAGGAGGGACATACCAAGACACATGGTAATCAAAATGGCAAAAAATGGAGATAGAAAAAAATTAAAGGCAGCAAGAGTAAAGAAGACAGTTATATACGAGCATAATCTCACAAGGATATCAGCTGATACTTCAGCAGAAACTTTGTGGGCCAGAAGAGAATGATATGATACATTTAGAGTGCTGAAAGGAAAAAATCTGCTGCCAGGAATACTCTATCCAACAAGGTTATCATTCAGAATAGAATGTGGGATAAAGAGTTTCCCAGACAAACAAAAGTTAAAAGAATTCATGGCTCCTAAACCAGCCCTACAAGAAACGTTAAAGGGGACTTATTCAGTGGAAAGACCGTAAGTAAGAATAAAAAAAGTAAGAAGCACAAAAGGAGAAAAAATAATTATATCTATAAAAATCAGTCAAGAAATTCATAAAATAATAGGATATAAAATATGATACCATATACTTAAAACTTAGGGCTTGAGGAAGAGGGGTAAAGAATGGGTTCAAGCTTAAGTGACAATCAATTTAACATAGCTATATACAGAGATGTTATACACAAACTGAATGATAACCACAAATCAAAACCAGTAATAGATATGCAAAGAATAAAGAAATCCAAGTATATCACTAAAGAAAGTCAGCAAATCATGAAAAAGATCAAGAGAAGGATAAAACTACACAAATGATCACAAAACAATCAAGAAAATGGCAATAAATACATGCCTATCAATATTACTTTGGGGGTATCTGGGTGGCTCAGTTAGTTAAGCATCTGCCATCAGCTCAGGTCGTGATCCCAGGGTCCAGGGATTGAGCCCCATGGTGGGTTCTGTGCTCATGGGGAGCCTGCTGCTTCCTCTCCAACTGCAGCTCCCTTTGCTTATGTTCTCTATCAAATGAATTTTTTAAATCTTTGAAAAAATAATTACTTTGAATACAAATAGACCAAATGCTTCAATCAAAAAGACAGAATAACAAGTGGATTAAAAAGAAAAAAAAAAAGACCCATCTATATACTGCCTATAAGGGACTCATTTCAGACTAAAAGACACCTGCAGATTGAAAGTTAGGGGGTGGAGAAACATTTATCACTTGAACGGATGTCAAAAGATAGCTGTGTAGCAATACTTGTATCAGACAAAATTGACTTCAAAACAAAGACTGTCATAAGCAACAAAGAAAGACACTTTATAATCATAAGGAAACAATCCAACGAGAAGATAAATCAATTTTAACTATTTATGCACTCAACCTGAGAGCACCCAACTACACAAAACAGTTAATAACAAACATAAAGAAACTAATCATTATATTACAGTAATAGTAGGGGACTTGAATACCTCATTTACATCAATGGACAGATAAGAAAAACAAAAAGGAAACAGTGGCTTTGAATACACACTAGACCAGACAGAATTAACATATATTCAGAACATTCCATCTTAAGATCTCAGAATACACATTCTACTCAATGCATATGGACAATTTCCAGAATAAGTTACATATTAGATCACAAAACGAACAGGTCTCAACAAATTAAAAACAAAAAAATTGTCATGTCATGCATCTCTTCTGACCACAAAGCTATGAAACAGAAATCAACCACAAGAAAGAAACTGGAAAAGTGGAAAGACTACAAATAAATGGAGGTTAAATAACATGGTACTAAACAATGAATGATCAACCAGAAAATAAAAGAAGAAAAATTTTTAAAAGTGCATAGAGAAAAGTGAAAATGAAAACACAACTATCCAAAATATTTGGGAGGCAGCAAAAGTAACTCTAAGAGTAATACCAGCCTATCTCAAGTAGAAAGAAAAATCTCAAATAAACAACCTAACCTTACACCTAAAGAAGCTAGAAAAAGAATGACAAACAACACCTAAATCCAGCAGAAGGAAGGAAATTACAAAGATTAGAGCAGACATAATGATATAGAAACTTAAGAATACAATAGAATAGACCAATGAAACCAGGAGCTGGTTATTTGAAAAAAAAAAAATTGATAAACCACTAGCCCGACTTATCAAAAAGTAAAGAAAAGGGATGTACATAAATAAAATCAGAAACGAGAGGGGGAAGTAACAATGAACACCGCAGAAATACAAACAATTATAAGACAATATTATGAAAAGCTATATGCTAACAAATTGGGCAGTCTAGAAGTAGATAAATTCTTAGAAACATAAACTACCCAAAACTGAAACAGGAAGAAAGAAAAAATTTCAACATACCAATAACCGGCAAGGAAACTGAATCAGTAATCAAAAAACCCCAACAAACTAAAGTCCAGGACCAGATGGCTTGACAGATGAATTCTACCAAACATTTATGGAAGAATTGATACCTATTGTTTTCTCAAGCCATTAGGAAAAAAAAAATTTAAAAATGAAGGTAAACTTCTAAATTCATTCTCTGAAGCCAGCATTACTCTGATATCTAAATTAGACAAAGACGCCATGAAAAAAAGAGCACTACAGGTCAATATCCCTGATGAACATGGATGTAAAAATCCTCAACAAAATACTAGCAAATAAAATCCAACAATACATTAAAAAAAGTACTCACCTCAATCAAGGGAGATTTATTCATGGGTTGCAGGCTGCTTCAATATTCACAAAACCATCCACATGATATGTCACGGCAGAAAGAAAAAGGATAAAAACTATGATCATTTCAATAGATTCAGAAAAAGTATTTGACAAAGTACAACATCCATCCATGACAAAAACCTTCAACAAAATAGGTCTAGAGGGAACATACCTCAAAATTATAAAGGCCATCTATGGAAACCCTAAAGCTAGTTTCACCCTCAATATGGAAAAACTGAGAGCTATTCCTCTATGGTCAGAAACAAGACAGGGATGCTCACTCTCACTACTTTTACTCAACATAGTACTGGAAATCGTAGCCACAGGAATGAGACAACACTAAGAGATAAAAGGCATCCAAATCATTAAGGAAGAAGTAAAAATTTACTAATTGCAGATGAAATGATACTGTACATACAAAGTCCAAAAACTCCATCAGAAAACAAAACTGATAAATGAGTTCAGTAAAATTGCAGGATACAAAATCAATGTACAAAAAAATCTGCTGCATTTCCATACACCAATAAGGAAGCAGCAGAAAAAAGTAATAAATAAAGTGATCCTATTTACAATTACACCAAAAACAGTAAGATACATAGGAATAAGCCTAACCAAAGAGGTATGTGTATTATGAAAACTATAGAACACTTATGAAAGAAATTGAAGATGACACAAAGAAATGGAAAGACATTCCATGCTCATGGATTGGAAGAATTAATACTGTTAAAATTCGGGGCACCTGGGTGGCTCAGTGGGTTAAGCCGCTGCCTTCGGCTCAGGTCATGATCTCAGGGTCCTGGGATCGAGTCCCGCATCGGGCTCTCTGTTCAGCCAGGAGCCTGCTTCCCTCTCTCTCTCTCTCTGCCTGCCTCTCTGCCTACTTGTGATCTGTCCCTGTCAAATAAATAAATAAAATCTTTAAAAAAAAATACTGTTAAAATGTCCATCCTAGCAAAGCAATCTAAAAATTCACTGTAATCCCTATGAAAAGTTCAATAGTATTTTTTACAGAACTAGAACAAATGATCTTAAAAATTTGTATACAACCACCAAAGACCTTGAATAATCAAAACAATCTTGAGAAAGAAGAAACTGGAAGTATCATAATCCCAGATTTTAAGATATACTTCAAGGTGGCGGTAATCAAAACTGTATGGTACTTGTACAACAAAAGGCACATAGATTAATGGAACAGAATAGAAAGCCCAGACATAAGATCACACCTATATGGCCAGTTAATCTATGACAAGAATATACAATGGAGTAAAGAGAGTCTTTTCAATAAATGATGCTGGAACTAGACAGCTACATGTAAAAGAATGAAACTGAATGCTTCTTTATACCATACACAATAATAAAATCAAAATAGATTAAAGACTAACTGTGAGACCTGAAACCATAAAACTCCTAAATAAAAACATGGGCAGTAATCTCTTGGACATCAGCCTTAGCACCATATTTGTGGATATGTATCCTCAAGCAAGGAAAAAAAAAAAAAACTGGGACTACAGCAAAATAAAAATCATTTGCACAGCTAAGGAAACCGTCAAGAAAATGAAAAGGCAACCTACTGGAGGGGAGAAAATACTTGCAAATCATGTATCTGATAAAGGGATTAAAATCCAAAATATATAAAGAACTTCCAAACCCAACACTAAGAAACAACCAATCCAATTATAAAATGAGCAAAGGACTTAAGTAGACATTAACCCACAGAAGACATACAGCTGGCCAACAGATATGAAAATATGATCAACATCATTAATTAGCAGGGGATGAAAATCAAAACCACAATGAGGTATCACCTCACACTGGCTAGAATATCTAGAATTAAAAAGACAAGAAATGATAAGTGTTGGTGAGGATGTTGATAAAATAGAACCCTTATGTACTGTTGTTGGGAATGCAAATTGGTTCAAACATTGTGGAAAACAGTATGGAAGTTCCTTAAAAAGTTAGAAATACCATATAATCCAGTAATCCAATTACTGAATATTTCCCCAAGGAAAATAAACTAATTTGAAAAGATACATATACTCCTATGTTTATTGCAGCTTTATTTACAGTAGCCAAGATATGAAAGCAACCTGAGAGTTCACTGATAGTTGAATGGATAAAGAAGATGTTATAGGTGTGTGTATATACATAAAAGGAAACAGAATGAGCTTGCCATTTCTGACAATGTGAATGGACTTAGAAACCATCATCTTAAGTAAAATAAGCCAGAGAAAGTAAATACTGTATGATTTCACATACATGGAATACAAAAAATAAAATAAACAAATAAAATGGATTAAGAGGTACAAACTTCCAGTTACAAAGTAAGTTGCAAGAACAAAAAGTAGAGCATAGGGAATTAGGTTAATATTATAATAATGTATAGAGACAGATGGTGACTACACTTACAGTCATGAACACTGAGTAATACATAGAACTGTTGAATCAATATGTTGCACTCCTGAAAGTAATATTATATTGTTGTTAACTATACTTCAATAAGAAAGAAAATCACAACAACAGAAAAAGGAAATTGTGTTGTTTTAACTTTTTCCACTATATTTTTTCTTGAGCTACTTTAAAATTTTGTTTTAGTGACTTACTTAATATTATATTTTATTTATTTTTATTTTATTTTAATTAATTTAGATTTTTAAGCAAAAAGAACTAAGGATAGTTAGGATAAGATTTTATATTTGATTTCTTTGTATTTTCCACTGAATTTATATTGTTTGGGATCTCCATATGAGTAGATGCATGAAAAAAATAAATAGAAGGCAAAGAACCAAATAGAATGAGAAATAGTAACAAAGTTGGTATGGGGATATACTGTGGTTCTTTTTTTTTTTTTTTTTTAGGTCTACTTTTAGATTTTAATAATTCTGAGGCTTCCCTACAGTGATTGCAGAGAAATGTTCAGAACATTCAGAACTGTGCCCATATAACGTATTGAATAGTTTTGTTGCAAACTCATTTGCTACCTACACTAGCATCTGCCAATCTCCCCATGTTAGAGTAAAAACCACCATTGGTATGGCCAGGACTCACCTCAGCCTTACAATTGTAACATCTGGACCTTCCATTGTAGCCTCTATTGAGATGCATGAGACACTAACTCCATGGCTGGTAGAGTTATTCCTTCTATTTCTAGACAACCTCATCTAAGGAATGCAGATAGATATTCCCTACATCCACATCCTGCACCTGTTCTTTTTTGCTACAGCCTATTGTACAGAACATAGCTTGCAAAGTCCAGTGCATTCATATATAATCCCCATCACTATCTGCTTACCATTTGACCTTTTTTTCTCAACTCAGAACAAAATGCCTTCCTTGTACTACTCTAAGAATTTTTTTTTATTTATCCACTCTTTTTATCCCTCACACTTAAGAGATACAACTCTATCTCTGTATCCACAGTTCATGAGTGTTGCATAATGGCTGGGACATAGGATTAATTATTCCAGTAGAAATCCTTTTGACCTTGTTTTTCTTACATCAAATGAGTATCTTGTATCTATGCATTAAAATGAAAGCTGATGGGTTCTGCATGGAAACATTAAACAATGAAATCTGTGAAATTGGGAATATCTGGAATTCGTTGTTGGCTGCCACAAGTAATATTTATAATCTTGGGCAAGCAAGTCATTTATCTACTCTACTAAGCCATGGTTTCCTTATAAAAACTTTACAATCTCTACTCTATGTTTAATTATTTATTACCAAAAAAAAGTCAAAATGAAAATATTTGTATTTTCAATGGGCAAGAGGTTAGATTTGAAATTCATAACAAAAATGATATTAGTAAAATAAAAATAACTGACAATATATTTATAACTCAGCAATTTATGTTTCACCTGCTTATATTTTGTGTGTTGTTGATTCTTTTTTCTATTTAAGTCAATTTTATATCTTTTCAAGCATGACTAACTTTAAAGCTGGTGGTCCATTTGTTTTCTCTTTGTTAGCAGACTTTTTGAGGCTAGTCTGAGTTGATAAAATGATTTGCTTTGATAAAACAACTTTTCAAAAGAAAAAAAATCATTAGAATTTCTTTTTACACTCTGAAATGGTCCTTTTTTTGTAGTAAGTGTTTCTAATACCCATAAACATTCTAAGCAGGAAAAAATTGTTGGTTATTTGAAAAATTGCTATTATTAAATAAATCTCTCATCTCCAAGGTTCACGATTTTGCACAATGAAAAAAGGTATTTTTGAAATTCCATGCTTCTTTTAAAAATTGGCTCTAACTTGTAGGTAATGATATCCTGACCATAACTTTCCATACCAGAATTTATTCCCTGCTGTGTCTTATTCTTTATTTACATTATATAAAAGCATTTCAGAAAATCATATCATAGATAAAAATGAATAGTATTTCATCACAAATCCCAAACCATCCTGCGTCCACTGTATTTCCATACATATGTTTTAATATTCTTTTGATGTAAATTCTTTGAAGAACTTTTAAATAGTATTATGTCACCAAACTGTTAAGAATAAAATGTAAGTTTTATTGTCATATTACTGCCCATATATGTCCCCTTGAATTTTCTTAAATGACACTTCTTCAATGATATTTTTCTTAAATCTCTACCTTAAACTGTGGATGTTACTGAAGGAAAATACAGTCACGACTAAAACAAAGTAGCTAGCAACCTAGAAATCACTTTTGAAATACATCCTGAATGTGTATATATATATAAATCTGGATATAAATGAACCAAAATTTTAAGTTCAAATACTGAAGGAATATTGTGAAAGATGGCTTAGTGAATCCTGGGAGACACTCAAGTGATCTGGTATCCATAGGGCAATAGATTTTTCACATTAACTACTTTGACAGTTATTCTGTGAAGCAGGGGAGCAAGTGGAGGTCTCTTATTTACCTACATCCTGCCTCCCTTTTCTTCAACATTATTCTACTCTTCTTACATATTATCCATATCTTCCTGATATCTCAACTTCCTAGGATTCTTTCCAAACCCTCTTCTTTAGGAATAATCTGATAACCTGATTCATTAGAAAACTTCAAGTGACTAACAGTTTATAATGTTATACTTAAGGCTATCTGAAAATGATTTCTGCATGGGGTCTAGGTATATTTTTTGTAATAAAGTAAATCCAGAACCAGGGGCATTTAATAAACCTAAAGGAACTGGCACAAAGAGGAGTTTTTGGTACCAATAAAATTATTGAGAAAGGATATTTAATTTTTTTATAAAGAGACAGCATAGAATATAAGACTTAGAATTTATAGATCCAATATGCTGTCTGAGTCATATTGAGTAAGCCAGTTATTATTTAGAGCTTCAGTTTTCCACCTATAGATTGAAGTTGAGGTATTCCAAACCGATTTTAATGCACAACTGCAGGAATAAATTAGGACAGTTTGTGTGAAAACAATTTACAACATTTAAAGTATACAACAAATGAGATGCTATAATTGTATTTGTTATTTGTAGTATCCACCCAAATTATATCATGTAATTATGCATTGTCTTTATTCAGTGAGTCAAACTTACTTCTAAAAGTGACTTGCTTTACATTATACTGATATAAAACAAATGAGCAGTGTAAAATTGTTACTTTTTAAAATTTTACTTCCTTTCTATGTTATTACATAATTTAGATAAACAATATCTTACTTTTAGAAATTTCCCAGCAGAGCTTATATGGTAAAGTTACTCATAAGATAGAATCATTTAAGCAAGAAATTTAGGGTTCACATTATTAAATCATGTTAATAAATACTAGGAAACAAGAGGAATAAACAATAGGCTCTATTATATATAACATATAATGGTATTATATTTGAATATAATCAATTATATAAATTTATTTATTGGATACAAGAAACTTTTAATCTTATAAAGCCACAGAGAGGTATTACAAAGCCTTTCAATTACTCTCACAAATAATTTTATTATTTTTTGTATACTTTTTTTCAAGGAACATTGTACCATCTAAGATACGCTAGATATTGGGCATCTAGATCTGAGTATGTAGACAAGAGATTCATTCATCATGTTGTTGCTGTAATAAACCCCCCAAGTTGTCTATTATTGTGTTTCCTTGCAGAAGCACATAAAAACTATTTTCTAATCATTTTCCTTAGGCATATAATTTTAGCTTAAACCCTCATATCTTTTTCATTTAGAAATCATACTTTCTGAAATATGAGTTGTACTGAATTCTACTTTTTTATGTTTCTTCTGAACTAAATTCTAATCATATATTTTTGCTATTATAAGCAGTAATTGTTTCAAATTCTCATTTAAATTACCTTTTAACTCAAGAGAAATTCTTACACTGAGTGGGTTACAGCAGGCGTGCAGCACACATGCGTGTTAGTTTTGAAGACAATCCATTATTGTTTCTCAGGATCTAATTTTGTCCATAGGTCCATAGTTCATTTACCCTTGTTATAAACAGAAGAGCCAAGCACACACCCACTGGCTTTGGGAAAACTGTTTCATTGTTTTTCTTCTTTACTTGTTTCACTTCTCTTGTGAAGAAGGGGAGATGCTATGGGTTTTCTCCCTTGGGAACTCAGCCTTTAGCTGACCTTATTAACATTCACCTTGCTTATCTTGCCTCTGTCCTCTAACACTGGTTGAATCCTCAATGCCCACCAGGAGGATTTACTATCCCCTTAAGAATTTAGGAGTGAGGTTGAGCCAGGAAAGGTAATCTAACTCTAGACAATTTCCTCTTGGTAATTTGTGCAATCTCAAAATATAGGTCTTGTCTGCCAGAACCTTTGAATGTTTCTTTTTGGTTATTACTGAAACTCATTAAAAGGCTTCCTGCCTGTAAAGCAGTAACTACTTGTGTATACAATCTCTCTGTGGTAGAATATTTCTGAAACCTTTGACAAAACTCCATCTCTGAAAACAGTAAGGATACAGATTCAGCAATGTCCCAAAACCCTCTGCAGAGAAATGCCCTGGAATTTATAAATGCTTCAGAAATTCTATTCCTCAATGACGACAGGAAAAGGACTGTCTGTTAATAAATATGGTTTGGACCCTGAGATCATGACCTGAGCTGAAGGCAGAGGCTTAACCCACTGAGCCACCCAGGTGCACCAATAAATATGGTTTGGTTTATACTGACACTTCAGTGGCTGTCACTGATAAAGAGGCACAGTTTAGGTCTACACCATTGAATTATGTGGTGAAAAATCTAAAGGGGAATTTGCTTTTTAAGTAGTTCATGACACTTCTTAACATGCATTCGCTCCATATATGTGGAGGAAAAGTTATTTTTTTAAAACTTTTGTTGGATCACTGAGTGAAGTGCTTCCTAACTAGAGATATTAGAACCCCAATGCTTCCTTGGATAGCCAGAAGGAAGAAAATGTTAGATTTTTTGCACCGTTCTGTGTATGGTTTCTGTTGCTGTTGTTGAGCAGGATCTATGTTTATAAATGCTTCTGATATTTATTAGTACATTGGTTTAGTAAATGACCTAATTAAAAAAGAAAACTAGTAATTATAAGGGCCCAGAAGAATATCTGGAATATACTATGCTTGATATGTTTTTTAAAATATAGTAACAACTGTAGAAGCTTAAATTTTCCCTAAGGGCTCTAAATGATTTCTTAAAGAGGAGAGTTGTTTAAATATATGGCTTTTCTTTTTTGAAAGGTACTGCATTGGTCACGTTTATCTGATTTAGGGAAGCAGTATAACTTATGCCAGTGATGCTTCAGTGGGGTAACTTTGCTCTCCAGGGACAGTTGGAAATGACTGAAACACTTTTGGTTGTTATAACTGAATGCAGGTGTTACTGGCATCAGTAGGTTGAGGCCAGTGATGTGGCTAAGCAATTTGTGATGCACAAGGCAATGCCCTACAGTACAAAATTATATAATCCCAAATATCAATGTGCTGAGGTGGAGAAAACCAGGGCTTAGAGCTTATATTCTGAAATCCAAATGTTTGAACTCTAATTTGCAATCTGCTATCCACCAACCCTGGAATCTTCCTAAGTACCTAAGTATAAGGGCTTCCATTTCCTCATCATTAAAAGGGGTATAATAAAATTTTCTAACCATGATTAAAGATACAGTAGTCCCCCCTTATCCAGTTTTCCTTAATATGGTTTCAGTAACCTGTGGTAAACCACAGTCTGGAAGCAGAAGATCCTCCTGACATATCATCAAAAAGTCAGTAGTAGCCTAACTGTGTATCACAAGTCTGTCATTCAAATCACTTCATCTCATCACATAGGCATCGTATCATCTCATGTCATCATAGGGACGGAATACAGTAAGATACCTTGAGACTATATTAATATGACTTTTATGATAGTATATCATAGTTTTATTTTATTATTATTTATTAAACTTTTACAGTGCTTAATGAGGCATTATCACAGGTATGTACATATAGGAGAAAACAATGTATATAGGGTTTAGTACTATCTATGGTTTTAGGCATCCACTGGGAGTTTTGGAACATATCCCCTGCAGATAAGGGGGTACTACTGTAATAAATAAAATCTGAGATTTTTCTGTCTTCTAGTCATTTTTCTAAGTTTTTTAAAATTTATGGAACACATGTCTTCTTGAGTTTAGTATATGTAGGAATCCCTTCCAACCCGAGATCTTTTCATCATTAGATAATCAGACATTCCATGTAGACCTACATGTAGGTCTTAAAAACACTCATCTCTACCTTGTTGCATTTTTAATGTTGCTGTACATTAATTTTGTCTTGTTTTATTCAAGATTCAAGGTTTGCCTGGAATTTTATAAAGTCAGAGAAAGCTTTTTCAAGAATACAAATACTAGTATTGTCTCTTCCTTGGTATAGTTTTTAATGATTTTATACCATTTTTAACTTGTCTAATAGGTTCATGGTTAAGGCAACTATAGGCTTAATTAAAACTAAGTTAGAAAATAGTTTGGTGGAGTTTAATAAGAAAAATATCTTTATGTCTCTTTCAATAGCAGATTCTATAGATAGTACAGGATTTGTTTGAAACACTATAGAACCTATTTTTTAAAAGTTAGGCAAGAAAGGTTTCCTCAAGGTGTATGTTTCAATGGAAAGAGGACTACATACAGAACATTTTCATTTAATTCTTTTCTAAAATGTGTCACAATGCTAATTTAACCTTTAAGAGAGTTTACAAAGATCATTACAGAAAGAGTAGGAAAAAAACCCTTATGATGGTCTCCAGGGCTAACTACATAGAAAGAAAATAATAGTAAAGATCAAAATTATGTTGTAAATACACCATTCCTTAAATGTGTTGAAAAGTATTCTGTTTTGTATTTTAGAAGGGAATTTGCTCACTGATTTATAAGCAACTTTTAAAAAAACAGATGCAATCACTTATAATTTTAATATTTACTCATGAGTAACATTTGTGCATCCTTTCTTTCAAAACACTTTCCATATATCTAATCATATTTAACAATATATAAAGTTGGTTTCTTGACATCACAGTTTTGAAAGTTTCTATTTTTTGCCTTTAGATCTATATATTGATATATTTGCAATTAAATATATTATAGTTTGTTGTTATTCATTCATTACATTTATTATATTATATATAATATTTATTATATTGACTCAGTTTGTGCTTTTATCACTGATTTTCTGCACTATTAAAATGAACTATTCAATCTTCAGGTTACTAGACCAATGTCAAGTGGGTCACAGTCATTTTTGAGTCTATAATTTAATATGTTGCTATTACTACTAAAGCACCAAAATTTATTCCTTTTATAAATTAGAGAAGATTCTGACCACTTTCTTTGCATTTATAAATACAAATTTTGCATAAATTAAAGATAAAAAGTTAAAGATATTTTAATATGAGAATTTTCATAGCTCTGGTTTTGGCCAAAGAAGTGTGCCTCTATTTGTCATGTTGATGCCTGGGAAAAAATGAATTTCGTAAGTATTAATGAGTTACTAGTAAACCCCAGACACTATTAAGAACAGTGGATTCGGCATTGAACAAGACAGGAGAAGTCCCTGCCCTTAAGACGCTTATATTTTAGTTGGCTTGGGATGGCAAAAGGACTATCTATCAAACCTAAGAAAGGGAACTGAAGACAGAAGAAAATACAGTAAGATGCTGGTGTGACTAATAAGTCACAGTGATTATAAGGAAACTAACATGGTTTTTGTTTTTAATTAGCATCATGTGTTTTTTTTGTTTTTGTTTTTCCTTTATTAGTGGTATATAAAATAATGAGCTTTAAAATCTGTTATCTTAAATTCAATGAAATGCAGAGTACATGCTCCAGTGAAGAAATGAGAGAAAAAAAATTACAGGGAAATAAAGAACTGATTTTATTATAATCTTCATACTTGAATAATGACTAAATTTGCCATCTAATCATTTACTAGGAAATCTAAGAATAGGTTATAAAATAGCTGCTTGATAACTAAAACATCTAAAAACTAACAATTATGAGAGTTTAATTTAATTCCAGTTTTTGAGAATAATGTGGCTAGGCTTACCTACTGAAAATTCTCTTTGAGGGATGTGGTCCCAAGAGCTTCAGAAAGAATTAACATTGATTAACGGCATTTTGAAGAAATCATTTCCATAATAGGCCAGGGTAACAAAATACAAAGATCTATTAGCCAAAATATTTTTATATTTCTTTCTTATGTTTGTCTAAACATGTTCTAAAAATATGTGAAACAAAATATATTCTAAATATAGAATTGGAGGAGAATTGAATGAGTGTTCATTTCTTCAAGATCTAAAGTTGGCAGCTGATAGCATTTAAATACGTTCCTCTTGGAGACTTTCTCCTCTCCAAAACAAACAAACAGAAAAATAAAAAAGACAAAAACAAAAACAAAAGCAAAAAAAAAAAAAATACCAACCCTACTTACTTAAGGTTACACCACCTTCTCAGTGGCTGTCAATGTCCAATAACTAATGGACACAAGAGTATAAGGTTCTCAAACATTTGCCTATGTTGAGGGCAACTATGAGGAGTAATCCTAGCTTTACATCTGCTTGTATCATCACCTAAGATAGTTTAATTACATGGGGTTTAGCTTCATCCTCTGCTAGTCTCTGTTGTCTTCATTCTCCCACAGGCATTGGTTTCAGAATCCTCTCCAAAAACTTACTTTATTGTTTCAGATATTTGTCTCAGAGTCTGTTCTAGGATACTAAATTACAACAATAAATCTGAACTTCCTTGAATGTTCTGGAATAAATTACTTGGCTTTTTCAAGTTAAGAGGTGTTCAAAGGTTTGTTTTCTCAAGGATGAAATGAGCATCTATCAAAGTAATTTCTAGGTCTGTTGGTCACTTTATTTTGATATTGTAATTATTTCAAGTGTTGCTATCATCAAGTTAATTACATTCCAGGTATAATATTAGGTATTTTGTACACAGTAGTTTATCGAATCTTAACAATAATCCTGCATGTAGATACAGGTATGAATATAAAATTTCTCTTCATAGATGAGGCGATTGGAGACTTATAAAGATAAGTAACATGCCATAGTCATTTAGCTACAAAAGTTTCTGATTTTGATTGACTTTCTCCTTAAGCTTTAAACTGCTTAAAGGCAGGAGCCAGTTCTCTTATACACAACACTGTTTCCCAACATGTAATGCATCATCTTGCCCTCAGTAGTAGTTAGTATATTTATCAAGTGAATAAATGAACCCACATATATCTGACCCAAAATCATGCCAGTAACCCCTGTGCTGTGTAGTCTTCCTGGTATGCTAGAAGCCCTGGACTTAATGGTGAACATCATAAAAAATTTTTAAAAATTAAAAAAGAAACTCTAAGACATCAAAAGCAAATTATGCTGAACAAAGATGAACGGATGATTTAAACTTTCAGTTTTCTTTAAAAATCAAGAGTGAAAGTCTTCCTTTTGTTTATTTTTATTGTCGATTCGCATGTACCTTATAGATGTCAGAGATTAGACCAGAGAAGGAACATTGAGGCTGCCCATAGGATTGAGTTATTTGATCCCTTTCCATGTGTCTTTATTAAAACCATATATTTAATTTAATGTGAAGAGAGTTAAAAAGATCACATAAAGAAAATAATGAATATTTCCACAAATGTAGTGTTAAAGTAATGGAAGTGAAGTTTCCACTCACCTCCCTTTCATATGCAGCATGTGTAGTAGTAGAAATGAAAAAGAATCATTACCACTTTTGATTATCATGATTAATTTGTCTTTTTTCTGTCCCATATGATTTTTTTTCCCTCAGACTATTTCCCAAATAGCATGCATAATCTATCTAAAGTTTGGATTGCAGATATTAAGCACAGTTTGTGGATTTGTTGGTAATTTGTTCAGCAGTTAAGTGAGCATCTTACAGAAGTCATAAAGAGAATATGAAAGCTCATGTTTCTAAGCACGATTAAATACCTAGAATATTGGAAAAGAGCCAAGAAGCCAGAAAATTTCCTTAACAACAAAAACCAAATCAAAATAATTTATTCCTTTTAGTTCCAGGAAATTCTCTGAAACATCTGTAAGTCATACAATGCTTCCTTTTATACAAGATGACAGCCTATCTCTACTTCAAATCTACAGAAGAGTTAAAATGGAAAAATAGAAGTCATAGAGGTGTTCTATTATAAGGAAGCACATAATAAAAATTAGAATGGCAGAAGGGATGGCTAAGTACGAGAGTCCTAAGCTCACTCCATCCCATGGATACAATAGATAACACACACATCAGTGTAAATAACCAAGCAAATGACCTGAAGACTAGCAGAACAGTCATCAACTAAAAGCAGAGAAGAGGCCACATTGAAGAGGGTAGGAAGGGTAGAGTTGCAGTGTGGAGCTAAAAGGACTAAAGGACTGTCTACTAGAGGGAGGGACATACAACATGGAGAAGGGAGACAAACAGACTGTCACACCAGGGAGCCTGCACAAGAAAGATAAATTCCCGTAATGCCTGGTTTTGAAAACCAGAGGGGCCAAATTTCCTGAGTTCTAATAACCAGTGGGAATTAAAGTCTGGAATTTTTAAAATCATCAGGCCCAGTTCTGGAAGAACCTGGAGGTCCATAGGAAACTGAATCCCCCTCCTTTAATAGACACCACAACCAATAGTTCTCAGAGATACAAGATAGAAGCAGCAGCTGGTAAAAAACCAGGGACATGGAGGAGGGAGAGCTATTTACTAATATCAGTGTATGCTCCAGAAGGACAGAGATAACTAGGAGACTCCTCCAGGAACAAAGGAGTTGGAGGTGCCATTCCCCTTCCCTATGTCCCAGGTTAAATACATGGCCATCTGTGGGAACCAGCACACCATTAACACTTACTACCCAACTTGCTTATGCCATGTCCTTGCCCCCAGGTTTTGGGGGTCTGCCCCTCGAGCCAGCACTGCTGGTCTGTCCCCCCCAGAAGACCAGCACATAACTTAACACCACTGCATGTCCACCCACATGCTATGTGGGTCTCAGTTGTGGTGATGGCAGCCCCAGGTCCCATTTGGGAAGATCGGTGCTCACCTTGTAAAATTGTGAACCCAGTGCACACACATGTTTTGAAGATCTACCCAGGCTGGTCCATTGCCCAGTCCCACTGGGCACCTCTCCTACAAGCACTTTAAGGATCCACCCCCTCCAATAGCTCTTGGCAGGATCCCATTCATATGGGAGCCAGAAGCTTGGCTATATGTAAACAGCCCCAGTGTGGGCCAGGACCATTCCAAAGTGACCCCTACCATGGGGAAAGGGAAAGAGAATCACATACACAAGCAGTTGGTGGCCCCAGCAGAGGTCTATGGGCAGAAAACTGATCTGATTATAAGCCCTGCTCAACAATGAAAGCTTCTTGGGGACAAAAAGTTTAATGCTATTTCACCTGTGGCAAACATCTGGTCTGACTCAACTCAAACCCAAGGCATCCCCAGACTAGTCAATTAACACAGGGACCAAACACTACCCATAACAAGAAATGAGCCATTGCAGACAACTGTACTGAAGGAAAATGCGGCTTAGCCACAATAGTGGGGCACATGCATTACATATGAGTCACCCCTGAAATGCCAAGTTCAGGTAAATGGGACACTGCATTGCAGGGCACTATAGGATTTCTTCTTCATAAGGAGACTACTTTCAAGAATAGGAGCTATAGCTGACTTTCCTAATACACAGAAAGAGATACACAGACTTAGATATAATAAGGAGAGAAAGGAATATGTCTCAAATCAAATAAGACAAAACCACAAGAGACCTAAGCAAAACAGAGATAGGTAGAGTGTCTGATAAAGAAATTAAGTAACAATTATAAAGATACTCACTGGACTTGAGAAAAGGGTGGAGGACATCAGTGAAACTCTTAACAAAGATAAAAATTAACCAATCAGAGATGAAGAACAAAATAACGAAATTAAAAATAGACTAGGTGGAATAAATAGCAGAGTAGAAGAAGTGGAAGAATGAATCAGTGACCTGGAGGCCAGAATAATAGAAAGTAGTCAGGCTGAGCAGGTTAGATTAAAATAAAAATATGGAAAATGAAAATAGACTTAGAGAACTCAGTGATCCATCAATTGTAATAACATTTGCATTACAGGGATCCCAGAATAAAAGAGAAAAAAGAGGGCAGAATATTTATTTGAGGAAATAATAGGTGAAAACTGCCCTAACCTGGGGAAGGAAACAGATCTCCAGATCTAGGACGTACAGAGAGCCCCCAACAAAACCACCCCAAGGAGGGCCACACCAAGACACATAGTAATTAAAATGGAAAAAAAGTGGTGATTAAGAGAAAAAAAAATTAAATCAGCAAGAAGAAAGAAGATAGGTATATACAAGGGAAATCTTATAAGGATACCAGCTGATATCTCAGCAGAAACTTTGCATGATATATTCAGAGTGCTGAAAGGAAAAAAGAAAGAAAGAAAGAAAGAAAGAAAGGGAGGAAGGAAGGAAGGAAGGAAGAAGTAATTCTGCAGCCAAGAATACTCTATCCAGCAAGGGTATCATTCAGAATAGAAGGTGAGGTAAAGAATTTCCCAGACAAACAAAAGTTAAAGAAATTCATGACCACTAAACCAGCCCTACAAGAAATGTTAAAGGGAATGTGTTACATGGAAAGGAAAGATCTTACATAAGAGTAAGAAAAACAGGAAACATAAAAGCAGTAAAAATAATTATATCCAGAAAAACTAGGTAAGGGATTCGCAAAATTAAAGGATGTAAAGTATAGTAATATATACTTAAAACATGGTGGGGAGAGGGGTAAAGAATGGGCTCAAATTTAACTGATCATTAACTTAATACAGACAGTTATACACAGATGTTATATACAAACCTAACGGTAATCACAAATCAAAATCTACTAATAGTTATTCAAAAAGCAAAGAGAAAGGGATCTGAGTATATCACTAAAGAAAGCCAACTTATGGTGAGGAAGAGAGCAAGAAAACAGAAGAACAGAGAAAAACTACAAAAACAAGCACAAAACAAGTAACAAAAAGCAATAAAAACATACCTATCAATAATTACTTTGAATGTATATGGATTAACAGATATATCCAGAATATTCCATACTAAAACAGCAGAATAAACCTACTTTTCCAGTGCACATGGACTATTCTC
Source organism: Lutra lutra (assembly GCF_902655055.1). Lineage (NCBI taxonomy): Eukaryota > Metazoa > Chordata > Mammalia > Carnivora > Mustelidae > Lutra > Lutra lutra. Next base: position 93,457,094 of record NC_062279.1, read on the forward strand.
CAGAATACATATTTGGCCACAAAACAAGTCTCAACAAATTTAAGAAGTTCAAAGTCACACCATGCATCTTTTCTGACCACAAGAAACTAGAAATCAACCACAAGAAAAAAATCTGGAAAGATCAGGAAAACATGGTGGTTAAATACCAAGGTACTAAACAATTAGTGGGTCAACTAAGGAATCATAAAGGAATTTAAGAGAAAATACATAGAGACAAATGAAAATGAAAAGACACTGGTCCAAAACCTTTGGGATGCAGCAAAAGCTGCTCTAAGAGGAAAGTTAATAGCAATACAGACCTACCTCAAGAAGCATGAACTATCTTAAGTAAACAATCTAACCTTACATGTAAAGTAGCTAGAAAAAGAATAACAAGGAAACCCCAAACCTGAAGAAGGAAATAATAAAAAAATAAATAAATAAATGACATAGTGACTAAAAGCAAAATCCAAATAATAAAAAGAGTAGATTGATGAAACCAGGATCTGTTTCTTTGAAGAAATCTACAAAATTGATAAACCCCTAACCAGACTCATAGACAGAGGAAGAGAGAGAGAGAAAGGGCAGGAGAAAGAGAGAGTGGAAGCTCAAGCAAAATTGGAAATGGAGGAGGAGAGGTAATAACCAATACCACAAAAATACAAAGGATTGTAAGAGAATATTATGAAAAATTATATGCCAACAAAATGAGCAAACCAGAAGATATGGATAAATTCCTAGAAACATATAACGTACAAAAAACCGAAGCAGGAAGAAATAGAAAATTTAACAGATTGATTACCAGCAATGAAACTGAATCAGTAATCAAAAAAAACAAAAAACAAAAACAAAAACAAAAAAACCTCTCAACAAACAAAAGTCCAAAACACAGCTTCGCAGGCAAATTCTACCAAATATTAAAAGAAGAGATAATACCTATTCTGCTTAAATTTTTCCAAAAAAAAAAAAAATAGAAGAGGAAGAAAATTGTATAAATTCATTCTATGAGGCTGGCATTACATTGATACCAAAATCAGATAAAGACACCACAAAAAAAAAAAAAAAAAAAAAAGAACCATAGACCATTATCTCTCATGAGCATAGAAGCAAAAATCCTCAACGAAATATTTTCAGACCAAATACAATATTAAAAAAATATCATTCACCATGATCTAGTGGTATTTATTCCTGGGTTGCAAGTGTGGTTAAACATTTGTAAATCAATCAGTGTGATACATCACATTAATTAGGAGAAAAACCATATGATCATTTGATCATTTCAGTAGATGCAGAAAATCATTTGACAAAGTACAACATACATTTATGATAAAGAAAAAACACCTCACCAAAGTAGATTTATAGGAACATATCTCAACATAATAAAGGCCATATATGAAAAAGCTATAGCTAGCATCATACTCAATGGGGGAAAAAAAAAACTGAAAGCTTTTCCTCTAAGGTCAGGAAAAAGGCAAGAATGTTCACTCTCACTACCGTTATGCAACATAGTATTGGGAGTCCTGGCTGCAGCAGTCAGACAACAAAAAGAAACAACAGGCATCCGAATCCATAAGGAAGAAGTAAAACTTTCACTATTTGCAGATGACGTGATACTCTATATTAAAAACCCTGAAGACTCCACAAAAAACTATTAAAACAGATAAATGAGTTCAGTTTGTCTGCAGGATACAAAATCATTGTACAGAAATCTGTTTCATTTCTTTACACTAATAATGAAGGAGCAGAAATTAATTCAGAAAACAATCCCATTTACAATTGCACCGAAACTAATATAATACCTAGGAAAAAACTTAACCAAGGAGGTGAAATACCTGTACTCTGAAAAGTATAAAACACTGATGAAAGAAATTATAGATGACACAAATAAATGGAAAGACAGTCTATGCCCATGGATTGGAAGAACAAATATTGTTAATCTACCCAACACAGTCTACAGATTTAATGTGATCCCTATGAAAATACCAATAGCATTTTTCACAGAAGTAGAACAAATCATCCTAAAATTTGTATGAAACTGCAAAAGACCCCAAATATCCAAAGCAACCTTGAGAAAGAAAAACAAAGTTGGAGGTATCACAATTCTAGACATCAAGTTATACTACAAAGCTGTAATATTGAAGACAATATAGTACTGGCACAAAAACAGACACATAGATCAATAGAACAGAATAGAAAATGCTGAAATAAACCATGATTATATGGCCAGTTAATCTGACACAGGAAGTAAGCATATGCAATGTGAAAAAGATTGTCTCTTCAACAAATGGTGGACAGCCATATATAAAAGAATGAAACTGGGCCACTATCCTTTGCTATGCACAAAAATAAACTCAAAGTGGATTGAAGATCTAGATGTGACACCTAAAACCATAAAAATCCTGAAAGAGTGCAGAGGCAGTAATTTTGCTGCATATTTGCTGTAATGGTATCTTTCTAGATATGACTTCTTAGCCAAGAGAAACAAAAGCAAAAATAAACTGTTGGGACTACCTAAAATTAAAAAAAGCTTCTGCACAGTGGAAGGAAATAACCAACAAAACTAAAAGAGAACCTACTGAATGAGAGAAGATATTTGCAAATGACATATCCAGTAAAGGATTATTATCTAAAATATATAAAGATTTTCTACAACTCAACATCCAAAAAATAAACAATCCAAATAAAAAATGGGGAGAAGACATGACAGACATTTCTCTAAATAAGACATACAATTGTCCAACATATGAAAAAGATGCTTAACACTGGGAAAATGCAAATCAAAATTACAATGAGATATCAACTTACACCTATCAGAATAGCTAAATTTAAAAAAAAAAAAAAAACAGAAGAAATGTCAAGTGTTTGTGAGGATGTGGAGAAAAAGAAACCACCTTGTATTGTTGGTGGGAGTGAAAACTGGTGCAGCCACTATGGAAGACAGTATGGAGGTTCCTTAAAAATTTTAAGATAGAATTGCCCTGTGATCCAGTAATTGGACTACTATTTGCAAAAAAAATTTAAAAATGCTAATTTGAAATGATATATACACCCCTATGTTTATTGTAGCATTATTTACAATAGCCAAATTATAGAAGCAGCCAAGTGTGAATTCACAGATAAATGGATAAAGAAGATATAGTATACACACACACACATACATGCACATATATCTGTACATATATCTGTCTATACATATATCTACAGAATATATATCATATTCATATATATATATATATATATATATATATATATATACACATAAAAATACACACAACGGAATCTTATTCAACCATAAGAAGGAATGAAATCCTGCCATTTGTAAGCACATAGATGGATTTTAAGAGTTGATAAGTGTAATAAGCCAGTCAGAGAAAGACAAATACCATATGATCTCACTCATATGTGGAATTTAAGAAACAAAACAAAGGAAAAAGACACACAAGCCAAAAAAAACTAGACTTTTAAATAAAAGATACTAACAGATGGTTTGCTGAGGGAGGTAGGGGGATAGGTGAAGTAGATAAAGTAGAATAAGAGTATACATACCTTGATTAACACTGCCTAACATATGGAATTTTCTGAGTCATTATATTGCATACCCTCAACTAATATAATGATCCTATGTATTAACTACACCAGAATCAAAATAAAAGACAATAATTAAAGGTAAAAAAATAGCAGTCTACCACAGACATGAAGACAATATTAAAAGAGAAAAGACATGTTTAGCAAAATATCTCAATTTGAAATCACTGAGTTTAAGGACACCCTAAAGATATCCCCTAATATGCCTTAGTTTTACAGAAAATTGGGGAGGTTCATCTTAGTAATGATAATCTTCAAGCATGAATTTATAGTATTGTCTGTATGTATTTTATGAAAATGTGGTACATTTTAGAAATATTCCCATGGGAATACTGCGAGGCCACTAACTGGTATTAAATCAAGTGAACTGTCTATCCTACACTATCTGTAATATACAAATTCATTGTGCTTCCATCTTTATGTCAATATACAGCCATGCCTTGTTTTATTACACTTCACAAATTTTTTTTTTTTTTTTTTTTTTTTTTTACAAATTAAAGGTTTGTGGCAATCCTGCATTGAGCAAGTCTATGGGCACCATTTTTCTAATAGCATTTGCTCATTCTGTATCTCTCTGTCACATTTTTGTAGTTCTCACAATATTTCAAAATAGTCATTGTTTTTATATTTGTTATGGTGCTCACTGATCAGTAATTGTTTTATGGTGCCACAAACTGAAATTATATAAGATGGCAAACAATTTATAAATGTGGTGTGTATTCTGACTGTTCCACCAACCAGCCACTCCTCAACTCTTTCCCTCTCCTGAGCCTCCCTAGTCCCAGGAACAAGAATATTGAAATTACGACAATAACACTATAATGACCTCTAAGTGGTCAAGGTAAAGAGTTGTACATCTGTCACCTTGAAACCAAAAGCCAGAAATGACTAAGCTTAGTGAGGAAGACATGTTGAAAGCCTAGGTAGGCTGACAGCTTGGTCTCTTGTGCCAAACAGCCAAACTATAATGTCAAAGAAAAGTGATTGAAGGAAATTAAAAGTGCTACACCAGGGAACACATGAATGATAACAAAGTGAAATATACTTATTGCTTAGATGGAGAAAATTTTAGTGATCTGGATAGAAAATCAAACCATCTACAACATTCCCTTAAGCCAAAACCTGATCTCCAGAAAGGCCCCAAGTTTGTTTAATTCTATGAAGGCTGAGAAATGAGGAAACTGAAGAAAAATATGATATTATCAGAGACTGATTCATGAAGTTTAAGGAAAGAAACCATGTCTGTAACATCAAATGGCAAGGTGAAGCAACAAGTGCTGACTCAGAAGTGCCAGCAAGTTATCCAGAAGTTCTAGCTAAGATAATTAATGAAGGTAGCTATACCAAACAACAGATTTTCAGTGTAGTGAAAATATAGTTCTTCTATTGAAAGAAGTTGCCATCTAGGACTTTCATAGCTAGAGAGGGAAAGTCAGTGCCTGGCTTCAAAGGACAGACTGACTCTCTTGTTAGAGGCTAATGCTGCTGGTCACTTTAAATTGAAGCCTGTCTAAAAATCCTAGGGCCCTTAAAACATACAGTATCTATTCTGCCTGTTCTCTAAAAATGGAACAAAGCTGGGATGACAGTACATCTGTTTACAACACGGCTTAGTGAATATTTTAAGCCTACTGTTGATATCTACTGTCAGATAAAAGATTCTTTTTGAAATATTAGTCCTCATTGACAATACAACTGATAATTCAAGAGCTTTGTTGAAATATACAGTGGGATTGAGGCTTTTATGCATGCCAACACAACATCCATGGATCAAGAAGTCATTTCAACTTTCAAGTCTTATTATTTAAGGGATACATCTTGTAAATCTATAGCTGCTGCTATCGAGAGTGATGCATCTCATAGATCTGGGCAAACTCAGTTGGAAACCTTCTGGAAGGGATTCACCATTCCAAATGTCATTAAGGATATTCATGATTCATGAAAAGGGGTTAAAAAAAATCAACATTAACAGGAATTTGGAAGAAGTTGACTCTAACCCTCAAGTATGACTTAGGGCTTCAAGACTTCAGTGGGAAAGTAAATGCAGATGTGGTAGAAATAGTAAGAGAGCTAAAATAAGAACTGGAGACTGGGTTGTGACTGAATTGCTGAAATCTTATGATAAAACTTTATAAGGAGTTGCTTCTTATGGATGAGTAAAAAAACTTTTTTGAGATGAAACCTACTTCTGGTGAAGATGCTGTGAAATTATTACAATGACAGCATTGAATTTATAATATTACATAAACTTAGTTGGCAAAGCAACAGCAGGATTTTAGAGGGTTGACTTCAATTTTGAAACAAGTTTGACTGTGGGTAAAATGCTATCAAACAACATTACATGCTACAGAGAAGTCATTTGTGAGAGGAAGAGTCTATCAAAGCAGCAAACTTCTTTGTCTTATTTTAAGAAATTGCCACAGACATCCTAACCTTCAACAACCACCATGCTCACAAGTCAGCAGCCAGCAACATCAGGACAAGAATTTCCCCTGGGGGGTGGGGTGGGGGAATACAACTCCTGGAAAGGTCAGTTGATGGCTAGCATTTTTAGCAATAAGATATTTTCAATGAGGACATGTACTTTTTTTTTTTTTAGGCATAACACTATTGCACATTTAATAGACTACAGTATAGTGGTATAGTGTCACATAATTTTTTGTATGTCCTGGGAAACCAAAAAAAAAATCATTTGACTTGCTTTATTGTGATATTAGCTTTGTTGTGGTGGTTTGGAATTAAACCTGCAATATCTCCAAGGTATTCCTGTAATAGGAATAGAAGCTACCTTAAAAGACTCTTGTGAAAATTAAATATGTAAGGGTATTAGAAGAATGTTTGGCATATAATAGACATTCAATAAATATCAAGTATTATTATTTCAAGCAGACAAAGCTTTTCTGTGGTTCTTAAATGCTTAATATGTGCCAGCAAACTGGGTCAGGTAGATAGGGTGTATATAAGAAAAGTAGGGGGACGCCTGGGTGGCTCAGTTGGTTAAGCAGCTGCCTTCGGCTCAGGTCATGATCCCGGCGTCCTGGGATTGAGTTCCGCATCGGGCTCCTTGCTCAGCAGGGAGCCTGCTTCTCCCTCTGCCTCTGCCTGCCATTCTGTCTGCCTGTGCTCGCTCGCTCTCCCTCTCTCTCTGACAAATAAATAAAATCTTAAAAAAAAAAAAAGGAAAGAAAAGTAGGTAACTAGAGGTTGCATTTTTGCAGTACATCAGTAAGAAACTTGATTTAAAGGGACATGAGGAAAAGAAAAAAAAATAAAAGCAAAGATAATCTCCAGGTGTTGGCCTGATAATGGTGCCATTTACTGAGAAAAGGATATTTGGGGAATAGGTTTCAGAGTCAAAATCAAGTTTGTTTGGTTCTATGTGAAATAAATTAATTAATCAAAGTGATGATGACTGGATAAGTAAATTGGGCCTAAAATAGAGATCACTTTTGGAGAAATGTTCTTCTAGGGAATAATGAAATGATAGGTATGTAAAAAGACTGTCTAGATGTCAAGTATGCAGAAATTTTCATTGGCTCCTTCCGCACATTTTGTATCAGTTGACCAGCATTTACTCTATACTCTTCTCTTTCCTCCTTCTTTGAAGCAACAATAAATCTTTCAATTTTGCCTCTAGAGACTTAAGACAACTTGTCAGTTTCTATCTCTGTATTTTTCAAACCAAGACAGGGCTCTCTTCAAGAGGAGTTCTGGTGCCAACATGTAATCTTTGCTTTCTTTTTTTTTTTTATGTTTGAAAATATTTTATTTTTCCCTTTTTATTATTAGTTTGAGAGGTAGAGGTCAGTAAGTCTTTGCTTTCTTTGTAGCATGATTCATTGAGCTATGTCTTGTTTCTCTCATTAGAGTATAAACTTCTTGTGAGAAAGAAGATAATGTATACTCTTGGACCTTATTTTTTCTGATTAACAAAGTATAACCAAAAGTCTAAATTAAACACTTGCTGAAATTTTTCTAAGTGTTCTCTGGTTCTCCTTAGGTCATTGTAGTGACTTTGTCTTTAGTTTCTTAAATTTCTAGGTGACCATTTTGCTGACACAAATCATGATATTGGTAATTCTAAAAGTCTCTTAGCATATGCTTAAGTAAATAAAGTATTTTAAATCCAACAAAAATTTAATGGCATCATATATGGATGTGTATTACTTAGCTAAGTAATCTGTACCCTCAGATAAAACTATAGAATTCAAATTAAGGAAACTAGATAAACAAATTTCAAAATGTCTTTTAGTTCAACACTAAAAGAAAAAAATAAATAAAAAGAAATACACTATTAAGGTATGGACAGACATGAAGGAATCTTAGATGTGTATTGCTCAGTCAACTAAGGCAATAGGAAAAGACTACATAAATACTATATTGTTCCAACTATACAATATTATGAGAAAGGCAAAACTTTGGAGACAATAAAAATATCAGTGGTTACTAAGGATCAGAGCAGATGGGGAGAGATTATTAGGTAGAGCACATAGGATTTTTAGGGCAGTGAAAATATTCTGTATGACATTATAATAATAGAGAAGTGTCATATGAATTCGTTTAAACCCAAAGAAGATACAGCTCAGAGAGTGAACACTAAGGTAAACTGTGGACTCTAATTATGTTGATGTAGGTTAATCACTGGTTAAAAAAAAAAAGTACCATTCTGGTGAATGATGTTGATAATGGCAGGAGGTTATGAATGTGTGGGGCAGATGGTTCAAGAGAAATTTCTGTACCTTCCTCTCAGTTTTGCTGTAAAACTGAAACTGCTCTGAAAAAAACTATTTTAAAAATATCTTTTATAGTAAATTATCCATTTAACCACTATTTGTAATAGTATTGCCCTGGGAAATTTAATCACATAAATTATGGGTTTTTTTTTTTTTTCAGCCTTGTTGAAAATCTGGGGGTTTGCACATAAATGTGAAAAGACCACTCTGTATTTTATGTATGCTACGAATGGATTTTTTTTTTTTGACATCTTTTCCTTTCTGTGTCTTTACCGTAGCCTACATATCGAAATCGAATTGTGAGCCAAAGTCTCAGCACAAGGGACAGAAAAGCAATGCATACTCCCACCGAGGACCGTTTTAGATACTCAGCAGCTGATCAGACAAGCCCCTACAAAAGTAAGACCTGTCAACTATCAAGTCTTTGTTTAAGTAATTTCCTGAAGGACAGGGAACTAGTGGAAGTTATAAAACACTCCAGAGGAACTTATGAAACCCTCACATCAGAGGTCACCCAGAATTTACGGGCTACAGTAGGCCAGAACTCTCTGAGGCCAACAGTTAAGACGGAAGGGCCCTCCACGTTCTCAGAGAAACCAAAGGACCAAGCTGCTGTGACCCGACAGCATTCGACTTTTACAGGAAGGTTTGGACAGCCACCGAGAGGGCCAATCTCTTTACACATGTACAGCAGAAAGAATGTTTTTCTCCACCACAATTTACACACCACTGAACTGCAAACTCTAGGCCAGCAGGATGGATAATTAAATCACCCTATTCCTGTCTCTCAGTAGGATAAGGATGGTTAGTGTTTCTCGTGCATAGCTCATGTTTAAATTGTCATATCCTTACTACTTTTTTAGTTATAAACAAATTTGCACTTTTTTTTTTTTTATAATGAGGGTTCAGGCATGTTAATTGAATTAGGTTGGATAGCCTTGAAGACTTTATTATATATGTGTATAATAAATGGGACCATCTTGTTGGTTTATATAGAAAATAGTTTATTTATCTTTATCAGTCACTGATATGCATTGAAATTTCAGAAGGTAATATCAAATAGCACTCTGTTCACTTAATGGTGTTACTGTGAAAATAGACGTGAGGAATAAATAGATAAAGGAACTATAAAGAATTTTAAATTACATAGTTAATAGAAGGAGAAGAAAAGAAGGATTTGAAAGTCTTATACTTGATGTGTATTTATTTGAAGAATGAAGCTTGCTTGCATGTAACCTAGAGGTGCATCTGTGTCTCTATTACATACATTCAAGCTTATCTTGCCATACTATTAAGGGGGAAATGGCTATTTCTTTTATCCTCTAAATGTTTAGTTCACACTGGTTCACAAAGGATTTCAGACTGAGTAATTGCTATCCAAATAGAAAATGACAGCTCTGATCTTTGAAAAATTTTGCTTTCCGTTTTGCTATGGGTGTTGAAGTAGTAGGACATAACACGTTGAAGTGGTGAAGTTGGGTGAGTTTTGTCAAATGATGCATAAAGCATGACATGTTATATTCTGAGTCACTGTCATGGCAATATCAGCATTTTTTTTTTAATCTGAAGGATAGGTCATTCTAAGAAAATTTTTATTTCACTTTCCTTGTATTTTTAACATTTTCACTTATTTTTATGTATGTTCAATTTTGCTCATTATATATCAGTCGTTCTACATGAGGAGTTGAGGAACAGAAAGTCAGTTTCTTGGTAGCCCAGTATACATGATTCTGACAACTCAGTCATCTAGATTTAGAGGAAAAAGCAAATATATGTGAACTTCGGCAGTTTGGTCTTAGAAATAAATCTCACAGAAATGTTCAGAACTCATTCCACAGGAAATATTTGTCTTTAACAAACAATACCTAATATGTTTTATACATAAATACACACAAGATAGATCAATGAATCTAAATAATTTATTTATGTTTAATTAATAACAGAACTGTATGCAGCTGTAGAACTAACTAAATAGTTTTAAAATAGTAAGAATCAGGACTGCAATTTTCTTATACAAAGATAAAAGCTAGTTACTTTATCCACATTAGGCAAATTGAAATTGTCATACCTACTGCATGATTTGTTTCCCTTGCATTCTCTAACAAACAGAATCCATCGGCATGTACAAATGAAATGAATAAAGGGAAATTGAGATAGCAGTTTTAGCATGGCATCTGAATAATCTGCTTAAATTAAAGCTATGTATGAAATGCATCTCTTAATACAAAAATGCATTTAAGCTCTATCCTTTGGGGGAAAGCCATTAAATTCCCCCCCAGCTTTAACAATTAAACTTTGCTCCATTTTTACACTTGAATTAGAATTGGTAAGGGTCAAGAGTCTAATGGAAATTCTTGACTTTTAATTTTGGTTTTCTGAAGGAAGGCACATATGTGTCAAGACAAATATTTGCCAAATGTTTTCTTTGTGTGTTTGTAATTCTGTCAAAAGTGGACAATACACACAGAAATTTGCTTGGCTTAATGAGACTGCTATCTAAAATTCCCACTCTACTTTAGATGCTATTATATTCATGCAGATATACATTTTGGGCTGGGCAATATTTAAGAAATGATAGAAAAACTATGATTATTAATCGTGGAATTCAGCTTCATTTGTCCTGAATGTTGGTGTGTGTTGCTAGAGTTTTGAAGTCTGTAAATAAATTAGCACGATCAAATCAAGGATTTTTTCCCAGGATATGGAAGAACTATGTATCACAAATAATGTTTTTGATTTGGACTTTTGGAGTTTATAGTTTCGTTTTCCTGAAAGATAGACTTTTGAATTATGCTTTGTAAAAATATAGTCTATTTAAGAAAATCTGTCATTTAATAGACATTTTAAGAGATGTTTTAAACACTAGTATTTTCTTGAAAAATCTTTTTTAAAGCGGAAACATTCAAAAAGAAAACCTGGATTCAACAGTTCAATTTTAAAAGGAGGGGTATTTTTTGGAAATATCATCTTAAAAGCTGTTTTATATCAGTATTTTCAGCATTGTTATAATATTATTTGTAATACTAAGTGTAACTCAGGCCTGGAGAAGTTGTAAGCCCACTATGCTAGTGTACATCAGTAACTGTAAAACAGGGGTCCTTTGTAAGTTCCTCTTGTGTATATATAGTAACTCAGAACAATGGCATGTGGGTATTCTTTCAGCAAACTGATTTCTTTGTACGAAAATCTCTAGTTTTCTAAGGCAGTTCCATGTATAAAAATGATTTATACATTTCTCCAAGGCGGTACATATCCAAAGACACGACACCAGGGGGAAAAAGTGCTTGTTTTTCTGAGGGAAGCAGTTGTCTTTTCTTTCCCTTCCTCTTTCTTCTGTGCATGTGTGTGTGTGTGTAGCTAAGCCGAAGCAACCCTGTAAAATGTCTGCTGCAAATAGTCTCTTCTCAATTTCAAATGTGTTTTAAAGGACACTTAAGAAGAGATATTCCTCGAGGAAAAGCTGTTTCCACCTGAAATAAACTGTTCCTGTTTTTGTAATTCTTAGAACATGCAACTCTTTCTATGAACTCAGTGATTTTTTTTTGACTAATTTTATATGCTAACAGAGTTACAGCAAAATTATGGAGTATCTCTCCAACTATTTTCTTTCTTTGGAGCACCACCGTCTTTGTGCAAATGATGCTCTGAAACCGTAGCTGCAAAAATGCTCAAGGTATGAATCTACCAGTATCAATATGCTCAGTGTAAGAACCTAGAGCCACCCATTACTCTACTTGTTATTACCATTTATGGATTGAGATATAAATAAAATAGCAAGCCTCTAGTCACCATTAAACATTTGTAGACATTGCCATACTCCCCAAGCTTAAAATGTTTACAAATGGTCCTGATTAATCTGGGTTTCTAATCTGTATTTTCCAAGGTTTTATCCAATCGAGGGTCATTATTTCCAGAGTGTTACTAAATTCAAAGGAAGTGTCACTTTATTTATTTATTTATTTTGCTTTGTGTGTGTTTGAGACAATACCTCCCCCTGAAAAGTTGGTATTTTTAAATTATCATATATTTACAGACTACCTCCCCAAGATAAGTGACCACATTCCACTTGTCCTCCTGAGAACTATCTTAGTAACTTAGTTGTTGATGGAACAGTAAGAGCAACTTACTGAGTGGCAGGTAGCGTTGTTCCACATTCATTATCACCTTTCCCATTACCAAAAAGTGATAGTCCAATACAATGAGAAACTTGGAATGCAGAGTGTAATCTTACAATTAATTTTATAATCTCAATTTGTCCCACATTTTTACCTTCAGAATTACACATTCTGAATATCTATAGCTTCAAAGCGGCCCTTAAATTCTATGTGGTTCAAAGGGGAATAAGAAAAGAGAATAAGAAAGATGCTGTCTGCAATTGCCATCCATCTGACTGAATCACATTCCCCATGGCTGAGGCTTTTCCCTGGGTGATAGATCAGTTTAAAGGCAGCACTGATTCATTTATACTAGGATTTTAATTGCATTCTGGGACTTGAATCTAGGCATTGTTCTCACATCTATTATGCATTTTCTTTCTTTTTTGGTATAAGAAACAGGTCAATTATACATTGTATATTCTTTGGGAATTTACACCTCCTGGAATTTAACCTTTTTTTTTTTTTTCTTGTTCATTTTTCAGGAGCTAACTTTGTCATGCCAACTGTAGACTATATCTAAACACATGGCAGGGATGATAGACAATATAAACTGTTTGGGATCTTATAAAAAGCTGAATTATACTGTGTAGAAAAGCAAACAGCCAACTATCAACCAAAGAATCCTACTCTTCTAATACACATTATCCCCAAATTTTTATTTTTCAAATCTTAATCTGTGCCATGTTCTTTCACCAATAGTCAGAACTACAAACATGTCCATAAACTATTTACAAAGAATTTGATCTTGCTCAGAACCCAGCTATAGTTCCAAGTAGTATAGGCCAAAAACAGAAGTCAAAGATACACCTTCCAGGTGTGTTACATATGGAAAAGAATGAAGGTACTGTACCTTATTTTAGACCCAGAGTTTCCCACAAACATCTTGACACAGTAAAAAATTCCTAGTACAGAGTGGGTTTCTTCCACCTGAATAAGTGATCTAGAATGTGGGATATCGTGATTCTTTCTAGAGAAGTTTCAATGAAGTCCCTTTAACTATACTGATTTAATTTAACAAATTTACTTTCTCTTCCTGAACATAAAATTCAAGAAAAGGAGGTTCTATGTCTTACCATCCTTTCCAAACATTACCTTGTTGCTTTGGTAAACTCAGATTACATAACAAAATACTATAGACTGGGTGGCTTAATCAATAGACATTTATTTCCCATAGTTCTGGAACATGGAACATCTACTATCCAAGTGCAAGCAGTTCCTGGCTTGCAGATAGCTGTGTCATTTTCACTATGCCTTCCTCTCATAACACCACTAATCCCATCACATAGCCCCAATATCACGAATTCATCTAAACCTAATTATTTTCCAAAGGCCCCACCTCCTAATACCATCACATCAGGGTTAAGGCTTCAACATATGACTTTAGGGGGAAAACAAAGATCCATTCCATAGTATTAATTTTCATCTTATAACTACCTAATAAGTTCACTATTTATGCATTTCATAAATGAGATCAGAAAGATAGGTAATTTCCCAAGGACACACAACATGTATGTGGACCTGGATTCCGTAATCATTGATCTTTTCTTTTACACTATGCTACAGAGTAGGCTCCACCTAAGGAAGCCTCCAGAGTAGGCTCCCTAATAAACAAGGCTCCAGAGTAGGCTCCCAGAGTGGCCCGTGCTCCCAAGCAAGAAGCAGAGTGACTCAAGCAAATATGTGCTGCCTCATTCTCCTTTACTCTTATAATTCCATTGATACTGCTAGGGAAGATCTTACAAGCAATGATCTATTTTACCAAAAAAAGCTATTCAAAAGCATTAAAAAAAAAGGTATTGATGTTTAGATCAATAAATAAAGAAATCTGAGAGGAAAGTACTTACTGTATTTCAAGGTTGTCTCCTGGGAAATCTGACATACTAAATTTCTTTTTTTGAAGACAATGGGAAGAAACACTGATGTAATTTCATGTTATATATTTTTTTAAAGGAGAGGCCCAATAAAGTGTCTAAAATAAGGAAAATACAGTAGATAAAAAATAATGTAGTTAACAGATTATCTTATTTCTTTCCTTCATTTTCTGAGGCTATTGATATAGGTATCATTGAATTTTATACTTTTGTTTTGCCTTATATACATCTAAAAAACAAGATCTTTACAAAATTAGTTTGGATATTTCTATGTAGGGACAAAAATTACAGCTCATTTAAAGTTTCTTAAATATTTGGAAGTAATTAAAATAAAATGGAAATGCAAATTTATTCTTCCTAAATTTTAAATAATATATGCTTTGTAGTTAATCATATACCTAAATAATGGTCTGAATAAAAGATAATCCTATTGTTAGTCATCTCTTCCAAAATCTTATTTTCAGGAATGCAAAATAATTCGAATATTAGCTAAACCCTATATTTAGAGGGAAAAGAAACTATTTGATGGGTCTGAGATTAACAGCATAACAAGGTTTCCTATTCTCTAAAACTAAAAATTTAGTGAAAAAGATAATAACAAGTTACTATAGAAATTATAATTTTTAGTAATATTGAATGCCATAGTATAACTTCTTTTGTGGCTCTTGATTTCCCAATAAGGGTGGTGATTTTATTTAATGGAAATTTCACCATTTGACTACTATTCTGAGAAAAAAAATTGATACACTTAAGCATGGTCATTAAAAATATGCATAACTCCTGTGCAAAATAAAATTTAAAACAACAAATATGTTGTGTGGTACCTGACTATTTTCATTATATTGTCTTAGTGATTGATTTACACATATATTCACACTATGCATAAAGCAATGTGATTTCTAGATTCTTGAAAGTTGTGATGATTGGGAAGAGGCAAATCAGCCACCTATTTCATCAGTCAGCTGACCTGATTCCTATTTCCACTTATTTTGCTACTGGGCTTTTCTTAGTTCGTGATATCCAATAACAAAGTGCACTATCCCAGGGAACATTGGGAGATTATGATCCTATCATTTCAATTTTTGTGTGGAATCATTTCATTCTGTTTATACTCTTTATCTCCATTTTTTACAACTGGTCACAATAAAAAAATATATATATACCTTATAATGTTTTTACTTTATAATTTCCAAAACCTTGTTTTATCAAATTCTATGTCTTTTGTAGTAACACAAAAAATACAAAATCTTCTAAATTCTGTCTTTGTCTGTTTCTCTCTCTCTCTCTCTCTCTCTCTCTCTCACACACACACACACACACACAGTTTTCTAAAATGGCTGTAAAAGATGGATGATTCAGAGTATTTGAAAAAGTGAATAAGATGTATCCATTTGGCATCCATACCAGCCAATAGGGAAGAACATGAATTAAAAATTCTGTTGCAATGCCTTGAAAGCATACTGTAACATTTTATGTTGAGACTTATCAGATAGTCTCTACAGGTTTACAACTTCAGAATAAATGATGCTCCTCTGTTTTCTGCTGTTATGTAATGTGATTTCAGAAAGCTGAAATGAAACATTATATATTTTATAATTTATGTGTAATATGACCTTATGGTTTAAGGCTCAATCCATTTCCTAACCACAGGAAGAGTTTTTCTTTGATTTTGCACTGTATTTTCTATATAAAATGTCAAGAAACACTGTATTGATTTTTTTTATTAAATTACTGAAGGTATTAAATTTTAGGGGTTATTTTGAAGACTTTATGAGACCTCATAAACTACTTCTATATTCTGTTGGTAATCATTTACAAACCCTTTTGTTATGATTATAATCAATCAGCACGTTCTTGTGAATGAATTATACAGCTATTTCTCTTTAAAATTTCAATAGAAAATCATTTTATTTTTTTAAGATTATTTATTTATTTATTTGACAGGGAGAGATCACAAGTAGACGGAGAGGCAGGCAGAGAGAGAGAGAGAGGGAAGCAGGCTCCCTGCTGAGCAGAGAGCCCGATGTGGGACTCGATCCCAGGACCCTGAGATCACGACCTGAGCCGAAGGCAGCGGCCCAACCCACTGAGCCACCCAGGCGCCCTAGAAAATCATTTTAAAATGTTTAAAATGGAATATTATGTATATAGGGCTTATTACACATTCTTTCAAATATTCACATTTTTAATCTTATTTTAAATTGGCTTATACATTACATTCCATTTCACATTATTATTTCTCTACTATAACTAATGTTTTGTCATTTGTGGACAGATTATCAGAACAGGCATCACAGCATAAAATGTATGGAAGTGACACAAGTGGATATTATGACTGAATTAAGGTTTAAAAATTCGATCACATTTTAGAAGGTGACTATGAAAATTAGAACCAGCCTTTATACAGAAAGTTAGCTTCAGATAACAACTTAGCCAAGGGTAGTGCTTTAGTTATAGATATCCACCCAGAATTTCACAATAAGAGAGTACTGGTTTATTTAAGGTATCACTTATAATATACTGGTAATCATATAACCAAAACCAAAACAAAAACAATAAAATTATATTAGAATATGTTTTTACATCCTGTGATTCACTGCTAGGGTTTGAGTTAATTTTGTTTCTTCCTTCATGGGTTCTTATACATGAAAAAGGAAATACTTAAATTTAGTTTAGCTTTTAAACAGCAACCATATTTAAGGTATTCTTAGTTCTTATATCACAGTTTGCACTCTGCAGTTTATTTTTTCTATCAAAGGAGTGATGGATAGAAAAATATATGTACATATAAATCCAGTCTCAAACTCTGGTGAATAGTGAAATGTAACCATATCCTGGAAATTTAAACTGGTACCATGTTTCAACTAAACGGCTGATTTTAAAGAGTCTAGAACTGGTACATTAGGTCAAAGGCTAAGAGGTTTATCCACACACAGATGACTCAAAAGTATGTCCTAACAGCTTTTAAACCCAAGTAACATCTAACATTAGTAAACATGACAAAATTATAGCACCTTTTTACTAGCCATTATCACTGTTTTTAAAGTTCCTATATTAGAATATCTTTCCATGTTGCTAAAAACTACAAATTTAAAAATTTCAAAAATATATATTGAAGGATTGCTTCTTACCAGGTGAGTATTCCTTGTAGTTCTTGCCTTTGTCAAAGCCTATCGCCCCAAGAGCACTGTTGATGATGATGGTGGTGGTGGTGGTGGTGAGGATGATGATTTAAACAAGAACGACCATCACCACCAACAAAAAACCCTTCTTTGAAAGGGTTCTTTAGCAAATTATCATTAGAAATTCTATTAAAATCTCTGGAATTTTCAGATTCTTCATTGATTTTTTTTAAACATTTTTTTAAAAAGATTTTATTTATTTGACAGAGAGAGAGATCACAAGTAGGCAGAGAGGCAGACAGAGAGAGACAGGGAAGCAGGCTCCCCACCGAGCAGAGAGCCTGATGCAGGGCTTGATCCCAGGACCCTGAGATCATGACTTAAGCCAAAGGCAGAGGCTTAGCCCACTGAGCCACCCAGGTGCCCCTGATTTTTTTTTTAATCATCCCATACACCAAACATTGTGATGGTGGATGAATTTATACAAAGACTTTGAAATTCCTGGATTCTTAAAAATATTTATAAACACAGGAATTTTTATCCTTAATGTCAGATTCTTCGGCTACTATCAAGTTTTACTAAGTGTTTATTGTGCTGAAGATAAGACTGTGGTCTATCATGGTGAGTTTGCAGCATGTTTAAAAAAGGTTTCAAGCTTTCACAGAACTTTATTTTTCAGTATATTTAACACACGTGCACACACACACACACACACACACAGGCTTCCTGTGCTGTACTACTTCTTTATCTGTTAAAAACAAAATTCACTGGAATGCTTGCTAAAATGTCAAAAGTTTATGGACTTTTAATATTAATATGTTATAGTGAACAGAAACCATTGCCTCTTACCAGATTTGGTAATAGAGATGGTAGAAAAATGTCACATGCTTCACATTTGAGAAGTATGTCATATAGAAAACAGGAATAAACACAAATGG
This sequence comes from Lutra lutra, assembly GCF_902655055.1. Lineage (NCBI taxonomy): Eukaryota > Metazoa > Chordata > Mammalia > Carnivora > Mustelidae > Lutra > Lutra lutra. The sequence goes on from NC_062279.1 coordinate 93,475,479, forward strand.
CTGAAGTCTTTGCTATTTTTTTATTATACTATAATGTAAAGAATCAAGATGTTCCAATTATTTCTCTCCAATAATTCCTTAATGATACAGAAGTCTTATAAATTGCCTCCTATTAAGCTTATTCTCAATGTGTGCATGAAAGCCTTAAAGCTTATATTAGTAATAATAGATTCTCAATTTTCCACTGAAATTTCTGGTGTTGAAAGACCTTCCCCCATGCTTTGTAGCAGGTTAAATAAATCTTAATATAAGATATATAAGATTTAAAAGTAATAAGGTTGCATTAATTCAGGAGAATTATCTACACTTAAACATTTTTTTAAAAATTAAGGACAACTTTGGTATTCCTGAATAAAACCATTCTGTTAACATTATTACATTACATCCTTAAGCAGCTTTGTTCATGCTTATGCAACCCACCTATATATTGGGTCCCTACCATTTGTCAAATTGTATGTTCCATGGTTAAGATGTAAAAACAAAATGATCATTTTCCTTTATGCAAGGTACTTAGATATTTGTTTCATTTAGTCACATAAAAAAGTCCTGGTAGTGATATAACAGGGTTAGGAGCCCTGTCTAATGGCCTGAAATATATTATTATTAATTTTAGAAATGTCTAACAATTACAGTGTGATATTCTATGTATGCAAGCCCTATACTAAATACTTACAAGGATATTTTTATTTAATCCTCACAATAAGCCTATTGATAGATATTTATATTATTCCTCCTCTTTTACCTTTGAGAACAGTAAGCATTAAGAATTGTCACAAGTCAGATGGCCAGTTAGAGGCTTAGATGGCTGCCCTAACACACAGTGCTATTCTATATACACAGAGCAAAGAGGAAATTGTTTCCTTCCAGAGTTATTAAGTGTTAAAAATAATCTAAGCAGTTTTCTTATTTTGAAACAGATGTTTGATATAGAAAAATAGGAAAATCACAGACCCATTTACTAAAGAACATAGAAGAAATAATTTTAAATATTAGACAACTAAACAATTATTAAATAAAATTTATCATAATTGTGTAAGGTTCATAAAAATAACACAAAGATGCATTTTTAAAATCAGAAAAATCAGTGTAATTCATCATAAAAAACATTAAAGGGAATATTACATAATTATTTCAAATGATAAAAATCCTTTGGTAATGATTAACTCATATTTTTCATTTAAAAATTAGGTAAGAATTAAAGGAAAGTTCTTAAAACAGAATCAGCAAGTTATCTATTTCAACTCTAACTTTTAAAGATCTTGGAAATTACCATTCTAATCTTTATCACAAGGAAAGCTAAGCAAACTGGTAATCAGTGGTGTTTATATAGCCAGGGCAAGAAAACAAGGTTGCAAGCTAAACAACAATCCTGAAATAAATAAATAGTCAACTTAGAGTCATAGCCAAAATCAGTTTAGCCAGGGCAGACACCACTGTAGAGATAAACTGATAGGAACACTTAAGTAGTAAGTTCAATAAATTTCTTGTGTTTGAGTATAGACTAGCATAATGTAAGAAACTAATAAGATCACAGCCTTGGGTAGACCCCACACTTTCATGGATTTTACCTTCAGGAAATCTACTACGTTCTAATGGTGAAGATCCAAGAGTGATCTCCTTCAAGTTCTGTCTGGGGAGAAGAATCCTTGAGAAACATATGCAGAACATTCTTCTTAAAAGCTCATTCTCCATGGAAAAGACTTTACTAGAAATTTATGCCATCTGTGGGAGGATATTTCTCCCACTTCAGTCCACTCTAGCTTTTCTGTCTTACTTAAGGGGCAGAAAGAAGCTAAGAAATTTGTGTAAAAGTCACAGCCTCAGTGACAAAGGACTGAGATTGCATCATAAAATTTTAGAAGGTTTCTCTTCTCCTGTAATTTGTTGCTATACCAGTAGGAGTCAAATATTAACAGTGCATTATAGCTAAAATTGCTGTAAGATGCAGACTTTCTGAAGAAAAGTAGTTACAGAAGTCATAGTCAACAAATGAGACAAAAACAAGTACACTAGAAAAATTTGAAGACTCTGGCATTTATAGCCATAGAAAACATAAATACAGGACAATCTTAGCTAGATTAACATTAAACCTCACACTATCTCAATTAGTATTATACAATACATCATGTTTAAGGTTTAGTCAGTTTGAACCACTAAAACAAAACTCTACAATATAAGTTGTTTAATCAAAAGCAGAAACTTATTTCTCATTGGATTCTGAAGTCTAAGATCATGATACCAACATGATTGGTTTACAGTGAGAACCCTTTTCCTGTCTGCAAATGGCTGACTTCTCATTCTATTCTCACATGTTGGAAAGAGCAAGAAATCCCCCTAGGGTCTGTTTTATAAGGGCACTGATTCTATTCATGAGAGTTCTACTCTCCTAACCTACTCCCCTCCCACAGATCACATGGCTCTTCCTAATACCATCACCTTGGGAGTTAGGATTTTATCATATGAATGGGGAGGGGCACAAACATCCAGTCCATAAATTTAGCTTTCAACCAAATTACAAGTCACGATAAAAAACAAGAAAACAGTTTGAAGAAACAAAAAAAGCAGAAGATACTCAATTATATTAAAGTATATTAAACCCTTAACAATTGTATAAATGTTAAAGGAAAAGAACATTAAGTATAACTATAGCTACTGCAACTTCTTAACAAAATCAAAGCATTAAAAGATAATTAGTGATATCAAAAATATAAAAGGAGTTAAAAAAAATAGGCTCCTTTATAGACAAATAAAGATAAATTGTGATCAGCAGAAAACATACTATTTATGTTTTTAAGTACTACTTAATCTAGGAGGTGTTTTATTTATGCCTCATAATAATCACAATGCAAATACTTAGAACAGAGACAGAAAACATAAAAAAGGAGACTGAGAAAATCTCCATGAAAACCACCAGCTTACAAAGGTAAAAGTAGGAGGGAAAACAATGTAGAGACAAAATAACCAGAAATCAAGAGATAAAATGGCAAGATTAAATTCTTCCTATCAATTATCACTCTAAAATGTAAATGAGCTAAACTCACCAATCCAAAGACACAGAGTGGCTAGATGGATTAAAAAGCAACAGCCAACTGTATATTGCCTATAGCAGACTCATGTTAGCTCTAAAGACACTCATAGGTTCAGCATGAGAGAATGGAAGACAATGTTTCAAGTAAATGGGAACCAAATGATGGCAGGTATAAGCATACTTATCAGACAAAATACATTTCAAGCTAAAAAGTATAACAGAATACAACGATCATTATATACTCATAAAGTGGCCAATACATCAAGAAGATGCAATAATCATAAATATACATTCTCTCAACACACAAGAACTAAAATATATTAAGCAAGTACTACTGGATTTTAAAGAAGAAATATTCAATAATACAATAATATTAGTGGATTTCAATACCCTACAATCAGCAATGGATAGATTACCCAGACAGAAAGTCAACATGACAACATTGGAGTTGAACCACGCTTCAGAACAAATGCACTTAATAAACTTATCCAGAACATTCCAAACAACAGCAACAGAATACATATTCTTCTCAAGTAAGCATGGGACATTCTTAGGGATAGATCATATAATAGGATACAAAGAAATTTTAGCAAACTTAAGAAGACTGAAATCATACAAACTCTCTTTTTTGACCACATTGGTCTGAAACCACATGAAAGTGAGAAGAACTACAGATATGTTGAAACTAACCACAAACACTTCTAAACAACCAATAGGTTGAAGAAAAAATAAAAAATAAAAAATAAAAATTTACCTTGAAACAAATGAAAATGAAAATACAACATATCAAACATTATGGGATACAGAAATAGCAGTTCTGAGAGGAAATTTTATAACAGAAAATGCTTCTAATAAGAATTAGGAAGATCTCAAACAACGTAAATACACCTCAAGGAATAAGAAGAAGAAAGAAGAAAAGAAAGAAGGGAGAAGATGAAGAGGAAGGAAGAGAAGAAATTAAGTCCCAAGTTAGTAAAAGTAGGAAAATGACAAAATTTAGAGTGAAAATAAATGAAATAGAGACCAGAAAAAAATAATAAAGAGAATCAATAAAAGTAAAAGTTGGTTCTTTGAATAGATTTAAAAAAAAAATTGGTAAACCAGTAGCTAGACTAAGAAAAAAAAGGGAGGAGATTAAAATACAATTAGAAATGAAAGTGGAGACATTACAAATGATACTAAACAATAGAATCATGAGACTATTATGAATGATTACATGCCAAAAAATTATATAACCTTGAAGAAATAGATACATTTGTAGAAATATGCAACCTACCAAAACTGAATAAAGGAGAAATAGAAAATCTCAACAGACTAATAACAAGAAATTGAATCACTTATCAAAAACAAAAAATCCCAACACTGGGAACTCCAGAACTAGACTGCTTCACTGGAGAATTCTACCAAACATTTAAAAAAGAATTAATACCAATCTTTCTCAAACTCCTCCAGAATATAAAGAAGCAAGTAATACTTCCAAACTCCTTCTACAAACTCAGTAGTGCCTCTCTATCAACCAAATAAGGACTTCACAAGAAATAAAACTGTAGACCAATATCATTGATATAGATGAAAAAAAAATTCAATATTAGCAAGCTGAATTCAAAAACACATTAAAAGGATTATATACCAGAATAAACTGGAATTTGTCCCTGAGATGAAAGAATGGTTCAACACACTTAAATCAATAAATATAATACAGCAGATCAATAAAAGTAAAAATATAATTCACATGAGCATCTCAAGAGAAATAGAAAAATCATATGACAAAATACAACATCCTCTCATGATAAAAACCCTTAATAGATGGGGCATAGAAGAAACATATCTTAACATAATAAAGACCATATATGACAAGCCAACAGCTAACATTATGTTCAGTAGAAGGAAATTGAAAGCATTTTCTAAGATCAGGAACAAGGCAAGGATACCCACTCTTACCACCCCCATTCAGTGTGGTACTGGAAGTACTAACCAGAGAAATTAGGGCAAGCTAAAGAAATAAAGGTGTCCAGATCAGAAAGGAAAAAGTAAAATGTTGCAATTTTCTCATTGATATGGATCTTGGCAATAATTTTTCAGGCACAGCAAAAGTATGAACAACAAAAGCAAATGTCAACAAATGGGACAACATGAAAACAAAGGTTCTGCAAACAAAGAAGCAATGAACAAAATCAAAAGACAGGAATCTGGGTGACTCAGTCATTAAGCATCTGCCTTTGGCTCAGGTCATGACCCTAGCATCGTCAGTTCTAGCCCCACATCAGGCTCCCTGCTCAACAGGAAGCCTGCTTCACCCTCTCCTACTCCCCCTGCCTGCATTCCCTCTCTTGCTATGTCTTTCTCTTTCAAGCAAAATCTTTGAAAAAAATGAAACAAAACAAAACAAAAAAGCAAAAATCTGATTTAAAAATGGGGATAAGAACTAAATAGAAATTTTTCCAAAGACAAAATCAAAATGGCTAATGAGCACATGAAAAAATGCTTAAAATCATGACTATCATCAAGAAACAATAGGTGCTGGCAAAGATATGGCAAAAGGGGCAATTTTATACACTATTGGCAGGAATGTGAATTAGCCCAACCATTAGGAAAAACAATATGGAGTTCCCTCAAAAAATTAAAAAGTAGATCTCCGATACAACACAGGAATTCCATTTCTGGAAAAAAAAATCAGGATTTCGATAAGATTTATCACTCTCATGTTCATTGCAACATTATTCACAATAGTCAAGATATGGAAACAACACAAATGTCCATCAGTGGATGAATGGATAAAGAAGTGGTACATATACACAAGGAAATATTATTCAGCCATGAGAGAGGAGGATATTATGCTATTTGTGACAACATGAATGGACCTTGAGAATATTATGCTAAGCAAGATAAGCCAGAAAGAAAAAGACAACTACTATATGGTAACATTTAAATATGTAATCTAAAAAAGTCAAGCCTTTAAAAACAGAGTAAAATGTTGTTATGAGTGGATGAAGAGGGTAAGGTTGATAATATTTAAAGGCACAAACTTGTAACAAGTATTAAGCCATAGAGTTCTAATGCACAGTATAATGAATACAAACAATAGTAGTACTATAATCATGCAACATGATAAATATCACATGAGCATTGATGGTACAATATATAAATGTATCAAAATAGCATTCGACATATCTTTAACTTACATAATGTTATAAATACAACTTTTATGTTATAACATATGTTATATTTATTTAATAAAAAATATTATTTTTGTTTCATTTTTATCTCTACACCCAATGTGGGGCTTGAAGTCATGACCCTTAAATCAAGAGTCACATGCTCTCTTGACCCAGACAGCCAGATTCCCCAAAATTTTTTTAAAATGAATTCAGAATAATCTTCTTTTAAAAAATTAGTGAATTACAAGAACAAACACAAACAAATAAATGAAATTGGGGAAACAATGCATTCAGAAATGAGAAAATTGACAAATAGAAACATTAAAAAAAAGAAATCTTAGAACTGAAAAATATATTAACTGTACTGAAAAATTCAACAGAGAGTTCCAAAAGCAGACTTGATTATGCAGAAGACTCAGAGAGCCAGAAGACAGGACAATTGAAATTATCCAGTCAGGGAAATAAAAAGAAAGAAGAATAAAAGAAAGAGTGAAGAAGGTCTATGGGAATATTGGACATTAAAAGAAACAACTTCCACAATATGAAAATTTTTAGAAAGAGAATAGAAAGGAACAGACAGTATACTTAAACCCATAATGGTTGAACACTTCCCACACCTGGGGAGAGAAGTATACATCTAGATCCATAAGGTCAAAAAGACTTCAAATAGTTGAATCCAAATAGGGGTACATCAAGACATATTAAAATTAAATTGCCAAATATCAAAGAAAAAATTTTAAATTCAGCAAGAGAATATTGAGAAGTTATATATAAAGGAAATTTTATAAGGCCATTGGGGGATTTCGCAACAGAAACTTCCCAGGCCAGAAGAGAATATGGTGACATATTCAAAATATTGGGGTGGGAGAGGAAACTGTCAACCAAGAATACTATACCTAGTGAAAATATCCTTTAGAAATGAAGATAGAATAAAGATTTTCCTGAACAAACAAAACCTGAGGGAACTCATTACCAGTAAACCTGCCTTATAAAAACTGCTAAGGGAAATTTTTGAATAAATATCAAAGGACACTGATCAAATGATAAAAACATGTCAGTTTGAAGCTCACTGGTAAGGGTAAATATATTGTCAAAATTGGATTCTGTAATAGGATAATGCTGATGCATAATTCATGTACATCTCTAATTTGAAAGTTAAAAAACAAATGTAGTAAAAATAACCATAGCTATAATCCATTATTTATTACATAATTAAAATATTTATTGTAATATCAATAACCTAAAATATGAGCTGGAGAAGTATAATTGTAAGGCATAGGAATTATATTAAATATAAGTTGTTATGAGTTTAAAATAGGATGTTATAGCTTTAAGATACTTTATGAAATCCATATGGTAACCACAAGGGAAAGACTTATAGTAATTACACAAAAGAACATGATAAAGAAGACAAGGCATGCTGATAACAGCAAACATTAAAACACACATAAAAAAAAGATGGCAGGGTAAGTATCTAGGAATAGAAAAACTACAAAACAACCAGAAAACCAAATGATAATAGTAAATACTTATTATCAATAATTATTTTAAACAGAGATAGGTTAATTTCTCCAATCAAGGACAGACAATGGCTGAATGGATTTAAAAGAAAAAATCCAGGGAGGGGCAAGATGGTGGAGAAGTAGTAGACCCTGTTTCAAGGGGTCCTCTGAAGTGAGCTAAATATCTACCAGAAGACTCTGAACACCCATGAAATCAGCCTGAGATGTAGGATTATACACTTCTGGATCTCTACAGGGGCAGAAGACACCAGGGGAGAGGTAAACTAGAGTGGGAACACTCGGAGTGTTATTGGAGGATAAATAGAAGGGGGAGGTAGCCACCAGAAGTGACCATTGGACAGTAATACCCCAATACCCTAATACTCCAATACCATTGGAGTCTGGTTAAAAGCACTCAAAAAGAGCAAATGATCATAAGGGGCAACTGGTGGAATCTGGTGGTCATGGGCATGGGCCTAATCCCACAGACCCAGGATGGCCACCACACGGCAACCCACCCATGCCAAAGAGAGTGCAGCAGAGCCTCCAGTTCCTGGTCCTGAGCCCCCCACCTTGCATGGCTTGCACCACCGCTCAGCTGGGCACACTCCCTCCCCCACATGAGGGAGTCTGGTGGGGACTCTCTAGAACCACAGCCTTTTGCGCTTCACCCACTGGTGACAGGGGTCTGAATTGCACTTCCCGACTACCTGATAGAGCTCCATGGGGGCACTAGCCTGCAGTCTCTAGGACGGGGGAGGGTCTGGATGTTACCAACCTGCGCCTGAAGGCACTCAGAGAGATCTTTGGTTGGGATCCCTCCATAGCGACCTGTGCAACCATGAGGTCTGGACCCCAGATTGAAGTCCTGGCAAAGGCAGCCACCAGAAGCGGGCTCCCTGGACTGATATTGTTTATGGTTTTAGTGGCATGGGGATGCAGAGACAAGCAGGGGCTTTTTGCATGACCCCTGAGATGGTGGCTGGGGGCATGCACTGTCTGTGGGAGGTTGTACAGCTCAGCAGAGTTTGCAGAGGGGGTGTCTGTGTGTTCTGGACCACCCAGAGGGGAGCAGACTGAGGCTTTTCTCTGAGGTGGAGGTCTGGATGCAGTTGGCTTTCCACTAAACCTCCAAAAAGCCACAAAAAGCTGCCAAAGAACAAAAACCTCCAGAGAACAGAAGCCAGAAAAACTGGTTTCCACAGAGCCTAGCCCCTTGATAGGGGCAGGAGGGCTCAACCCAAGCAAGACTGACTGATAAACAACTCAGCAGACCCCTCCACCAGAAAGCCAGCCAGAAGAACAAGAGGACAACCACCACAGTGTCCCCATAAAACTCTAAAACCCCAACATCAGTGGAAAACAATATATTAAGCTCCTGGTATTACCCTAAAACCTGTATATTTCATAGATATAACTTTTATTTTTAATTTGTTCTCACTATTCTTGTTATTTTTAATTTTTTAACCTACTTACCATTTCAAAAGAGATTTAATACAACATATTCCATAAAAACCTTTTAACTTGAACTTTTTTTCATACATATATCTGTGTTCTTCTTTTCCTTTTCTATTTTTTTAAATATACATATAGATATAAGCTTCAAGGTAATCCTCTTTCCCTAATCAATACTGCCCCTATATATAAACCAGTTTAACCTCCCTTTATCTCTGGAAATTTGAGTCCTTTAACAAAGATATCAAGATACACCCAGGAAGAATCAATATAATCTTCCTCACCTACATCAAAGATTTATAACCACCCTTCCATATTTTTCTTCTGTCAGTGTTTCTGTGTATTTGTTTTGTTCTGGTATTATATAAATCTTATACTTGGGGTTCATTTTGACAGGGGTTCTTTTTTTTTTTTCTTGTCATTTACTTTTGTTGGTCTTTTTGTTTGTTTCTGTTTCTATACCTTATAAATCTTACTTTTTGGGCTCATTCTGGCTGGGTCTTCTCTCTCTCTCTCTTTTCTGTCTCTCTCTTTCTCTCTCTCTCTTTTTTTTTCTTTTTTCTTTCTTTTTGGTGGTGACTTTGATTGCTCCAAAGCCTTCCAGGGTTCACCTTGCCTGGTTTGTGGTTGATATATTCAATTATACATCCCCTCAATCACCTTTCACCAAAATGACTAGGACGAGGAACACCCAAAAGAGGAAAAAATCAGAAACTGTGCCCTTTCATCAGAACTATTGAATATGGACATAAACAGTATGTCAGAAAGGGAATTCAGGGTAACAATTATCCAGGCAATGGCTAGGTTAGAGAGAACCATTAGTGACAACATAGACTCTCTAAGGGCAAAAGTGAAAGCCACCTGGGAAGAAGTTAAAAATGCTACCAATGAGATCCAATATAATATAAATACTCTAACAGGTAGGGTAACCGAGGCAGAAGATAGAATTAGTGATCTAGAGGACAAACTGTTAGAGAAAAAGGATCAGGAGGAGGCACGGAAGAAACAGCTTAGAAGCCATGAAAACAGAATTAGGGAAATAAATGACACCATGAAACATTCCCATGTCAGAATTATTGGAATCCCTGAGGGAGTGGAAAAAGACAGAAGACTAGAAGATATAGTTAAACGAATTCTTGATGAAAATTTTCCCAGTCTGGGGAATGGAACCAGCATTTGTGTCCTAGAGGCAGAAAGATCACCTCCCAAGATCAACAAATCTAGAAAGACCTCGAAACACTTGATTGTGAGACTGACAAAACATAATTTTTGAAAGAGCTTCTGAGGGCAGCTAAGGTGAAGAGATTTCTTATGTAGAGAAGAATGTCTATTAGAATAACATCGGACCTGTCCACAGAAACCTGGCAAGCCAGAAAGGGCTTGCAAGACATATTTAAGGCACTAAATGGGAAGAACATGCAGCCAAGAATACTTTATCCAGCAAGGCTGACATTCAAAATGGATGGAGAGATAAAGAGCTTCTAAGACCAGCAAGGTTTAAAAGAGTATGTGACCACCAAGCCAGCACTACAAGAAATATTAAGGGGAGGGGGGTTCTATAAAAGAAGAAAGAACACAAGAGTGTCATAGAACACAAATTTACAGAAAGAATCTATAGAAAAAAGGACTTCACAGACAACATTATGTCAATAAAAATGTATCTTTCAATAATCACTCTCAACATGAACGGCCTAAACACTCCCATAAAATGGCACAGGGTTGCAGATTGGATAAAATGACAGGACCCATTCATATGCTGTCTACAAGAGACCCATTTTCAACCTAAAGATACATCCAGACTGAAAGTGAAGGGATGGAGAAGCATCTTTCATGCCAATGGGCCTCAAAAGAAAGCTGGGTAGCAAGTCTCATATCAGATGCATTAGATTTTAAACTAAAGACTGTAGTCAGAGATAAAGAAGGACACCACATCATTCTTTTTTTAAAAGATTTATTTATTTGAGACATAGAATGAAAGGAAAGAGCATGAGAGGGGAGTGGGAAGAGGTCAGAAGGAAAAGCAGACTCCCCACCGAGCAGGGAGCCCCATGTGGGACTAGATCCTGGGACTCTAGGATCATGACCTGAGCCAAAGGCAGTTGCTTACCAACTGAGCCTCACAGGTGCCCTGACACTTCATCATTCTTAAAGGGTCTATCCACCAAGAAGATCTAACAATTGTAAATATTTATGCCCCCAATATGGGAGCAGCCAACAACATAAGCCAACTGTTAATCAAGATAAAGAGTCACATTGATATGAATACATTAATAGTAGGGGATCTTAACATGCCACTCTCAGTAATAGGTCATCCAAGCAGATAATCAATAAAGAAACAAGAACATTGAATAACACATTGGACCAGATGGACCTCATAAATATATACAAAATATTCTACCTGAAAACAACAGAATACTCATTCTTCTCGAGTGCACATGGAACTTTCACCAGAAGAGACCACATACCAGGTCACAAATCAGGGCTCAACCAGTACCAAAAGATTTAGATTATTCTCAGACCACAATGCTTTGAAATTGGAACTCAACCACAAGAAAAAGTTTGGAAGGAATTCAAACACTTGGAAGCTAAAGACCACCCTGCTTAAGAATGTTTGGATTAACCAGTAAATCAAAGAAGAACTTAAACAGTTCAAGGAAACCAATGAGAATAAAGATGCATCAGTCCAAAACCTATGGGATACAACAAAGGCAGTCCTAAAGGGGAAATACATAGCCACCCAAGCCTCACTCAAAGAAACTGAAAAATCCAGATACACCAGCTGTCCTTACACCTTAAAGAACTGGAAAATCAACAACAAATTAAGCCAACCCCATGCACAAGAAAGGAAATAATCAAGACCAGAACAGAGATCAATGAGATAGAAACTAGAGATACAGTAGAATACATCAACGAAACTAGATGCTGTTTTTTTGAAAACCAATAAGATTAATAAACCACTGGCCAAAATAATCCAAAAGAGAAGAGGGAGGACCCAAATGAATAAAATTATGAATGAAAAGGGAGACATCATGTCTAACACCAAGGAAATAGAAACAATCATCAGAAATTATTATCAACAGTTATATGCCAATAAGTTAACCAACCTAGAAGAAATAGATGCATTCCTGGAAACCTATAAACTTCCAAAACTGAATCAGGAAGAAATTGACAGTCTGAATAGACTATATCTAGTAACGAGACTGAAGCATTGATCAAAAACTTCCCAAAAAACAAGAGTCCTGGACCTTACAGATTCCCTGGAGAATTCTACCAAACATTCAAAGAAGAAATAGTACCTATTCTCCTGAAGCTGTTTCAAAAAAATAGGAACAGAAGGAAAACATCCAGATTCTTTCGGTGAAGCCAGTATGACCCTGATCCCCAAACCAGGAAAAGACCCCACCAAAAAGGAGAATTTAAGACCAATATCCCTGATGAACATGGAAGCCAAGATTCTCAACAAGATCCTAGATAATAGGATCCAACAGTACATTAAAAAGATTATCCACCATGACCAAGTGGGATTTATCCCTGGGATGCCAGGGTGGTTCAACATTTGCAAATCAATCAATGTGATAGAACAAATCAATAAGAGAAAGGGAAGAACCACATGGTCCTCTGAATTGATGCAGAAAAAGCATTTGGCAAGACAACATCTGTTCCTGATTAAAATGCTTCAAAGTGTAGGGATAGAGGGAACATTCCTCAACTTCATAAAATCTGTCTATGAAAAACCAACAGCGAATATAACTCTCAATGGGGAAAAGCTGACAGCCTGCGCTTTGAGATCAGGAACACAATAAGGATGTCCACTTTCGCCATTGTTCTTCAACATAGTACTAGAAGTCCTAGCAACAGGAATCAGACAACACAAAGAAATGAAAGGTATTCAAATTGGCAAAGAAGAAGTCAATGTCTCTCTCTTCACAGATGAATGATATCTTATATGGAAAACCCAAAAGCCTCCACCCCCAAACTACTAGAACTCATACAACAATTCAGTAATGTGGCAGGATACAAAATCAAAGTACAGAAATCAGTTGCTTTCTTAAACACTAACAATGAAAATATAGAAAGGGAAACTAGAGAATCAATTCCATTTACTATAGGACCAAGAGCCATAAGATTCCTTGGAATAAACTTAACCAAAGAGGTAAAGGATCTGTACTTGAGGAACCACAGAACACTCATGAAAGAAATTGAAGAAGACACAAAAAGATGAAAGACCATTCCATGCTCAAGGATCAGAAGAATAAACATTGTCAAAATGTCTATATCACCTAGAGCAATCTGTACTTTCAATGCCATCCTGATCAAAATTCCACTGGCATTTTTCAAAGAGCGGGAACAAACAATCTTCAAATTTGTGTGGAACCAGAAGAGACCCGAATTGCTAAGGAAATATTGAAAAAGGAAAACAAAACTTGGGGCATCACATTGTCTAATTTCAAGTTTTACTACAAAGCTGTGATCACCAAGACAGCATGGTACTGGCACAAAAACAAACACATAGACCAGTGGAACAGAGTACAGAGTCCAGTTAGGGATCCTCAACTCTATGGTCAAATAATCTCGAGAAAGCAGGAAAAAATCTACAGTAGAAAAAAGACAGTCTCTTCAATAAATGGTGCTAGGAAAGTTGAGCAGCTACATATTGAAGAATGAAACTCGACCATTCTCTTACACCATACACAAAGATAAACTCGAAATGGATAAAAGACCTCAATGTGAGGCAGGAATCTAACAAAATCCTAGAAGACAACATAGGCAGTAATCTCTTCAACACTGACCACAGCAACTTCTTTCAAGACATGTCTCCAAAGGGAAAGGAAACAAAAGTGAAAATGAACTTTTGGGACTTCCTCAAATTAAAGAGCTTCTGCACAGCAAAGGAAACAGTCAATAAAACAGAGGCAACCCATGGATGGGAGAAGATATTTGCAAATGACACTACAGACAAAGAGCTGATATCCAAGATCTATAATGAACTTCTCAAACTCAACACACAAAAACAGATAATCATGTCAAAAAATAGGCAGAAGACATGAACAGACACTTCTCCAAAGAAGACATACAAATGGCTAATACACACATGAGAAAATTTTCATCATCTTTAACCATAAGGGAGATCCAAATCAAAACCACACTGAGATATCACCTCACACTAGTTAGAATGGCAAAAATCAACAAGACAGTAAACAAGTGTTGGAGAGGATGTGGAGAATGGGGACTGTTTGTGGGAATGCAAGTTGGTGCAGCCACTTTGGAAAACAATGTGGAGATTCCTTAAGAAATTAAAAATAGAGCTTCCCTATGACCCTGAAATTGCACTACTGGGTATTTACACCAAAGATACAAATGTAGTGAAAAGAAGGGCCATCTGTACCCCAATGTTCATAGCAGTAATGGCCACAGTTGCCAAACTGTGCAAAGAGCCAAGATGCCCTTCAATGGATGAATGGATAAAGAAGATATGGTCTATATATACAATGGAGTATTATACCTCCATCAGAAAGAATGAATACCCAACTTTTGTATCAACATGGACAGGACTGGAGGAGATTACTGAGTGAAATAAGTCAAGCAGAGAGAGTCAATTATCATATGGTCTCACCTACTTGTGGAGCATAAGGAATAATATGGAGGACATTGGTAGAAGGAGAGAAGGAATTGAGGGAAATTGGAGGGGGAGATAAGCCATGAGAGACTGTGAAGACTGAGAACCAAACTGGGGGTTTTGTAGGGGAGGGGGCGAGGGGTTGGTTGAGCCTGGTGGTGGGTATTACGGAGAGCATGTATTGCTTGGAACACTGGGTGTGATGCACAAACAATGGATCTTGGAACTCTGAAAAAAAATTAAAAAATTAAAAAATAATACTGCTTAGAAGAAACACTTTAGCCTTAAAGACACACATGCTGAGAATGAAGGGAATGGAAAAGATTTCAAACCAATGGGAATGAAAAAACAAAAAGAAATCAATAGTGGCAATTATATTGATTTCAGACAAATAGACTTTAAGCACAAAATGATAAAAAGAGACAATATCATTTATATAATGTAAAGGAGTCAATACATAAAGATATTTAACGATTGTCAGTATACATGCACCCAATATCAAAGCTTCTAAATATATAAAGGAAAACTAAAAGAGTTAAAAAGAGAAATAAACATCAGTATAATAATAGTTAGGGACTTTAATGTCCCACTCTAAACAATGGAAGTTATCCAAACAGAAAATCAATAGGGAAACTGGATTTCAACATTATAGCTTAAATGGATCCAATAAACATATGCAGAACATTCTATCTGACAAGAGTAGAATTCACATTCCTTTCAAGTTTACATGGAACATTTGCTATGACAGATCATATATTAGGCCACAAAACAATTTTAGCAAATTCAATAAGATTGAAATCATACCAAGTATATTCTCTGACAACAATGGTATGAAACTAATAATCAAATACAAGAAGGAAACTGGAAAATTCATGAATACATGGAAATTAAAAAGCTTTCCTGAACAACGGTTGGATCAAAGTATAAATTAAAGGGGAAATAAAAAGTATCTTTAGACAAATAAAAATGGAAACACAACATACCAAAACTTATGTGATCCAGCAAAAGCAGTTCTAAGAGAGTTCATAGCAATAAACACCTATATTAAGAAGATGCCAAATAAACAACCTAACTGTAAACCTTAAGGACTGAGAAGAATAAATGGATCCCAAAGTCAGCAAAATGTAGAAAATAGTGAAGATTAGAGTAGAAATAATTGAGATAGAGAGCAGAAAAAAAAATAGGATGAATCAAACTAAAGATCAAACTTGGATCTTTGAGAAGATAAAATTGACACAACTTCACCTAGACTAACCACGGGAAAACAAAGATAACCCAGATCAACAAAATTATAACTGAAAAAGGAGACCCTACAACTAAGAGCACAGAAATATAAAGGATCATAATAGGTACTCTATACAACTATATGCCAACAAAGTGGACAAACTAAACAAAACTGTAACATTTTTAGAAATATATAAACTACAAAGACTACATCAAAAAGAAATACAAAGTCTCCATATACCAATTACTACAAGGAAATGGAATAACTAATCAAAAATCTCCTAATGAAGAGAAACTCAGGACCAGATGACTTCGTGGTCAATTTTGCCAAACATTTAAAGAATTAATGTCAATCCTTCTTAGACTCTTCCAAACATTGAAAAGAAAGAACATTTCCAAAGTAATTTTAGAAGGTCAACATCACCCTATGACCAAAGCTAGAAAATGTCACTACCAGGAAAGAAAACCAATATCCCTAATGAATACAGATGTAAACATTCTGAATAAAATACATGCAAACCAAATTCAGCAGCATGTTGAGAAAAAGTCACTTACCATGATCAAGTTGGATTTATTCCTGGGATAGAAGGATGGTTTGACATATATAAATCAATGTGATACATCATACTATTAAAAAAAAAAATCCTATGACAAATAACAATAGACACACAAACAAAAAACGTTTGATAAAACTGAACATCGATTCATGATAAAAACACTTAACAAATTATGTATAGAAGAATAACCTCAATATAATAAAGTTTATATATAATAAGCCCACAGGTAATATTATACTCTATGGTGAAAGTTTGAGTTTGTTTTCTTTTTTTTTTTTTTAAAGATTTTATTTATTTATTTGACAGACAGAGATTACAAGCAGGCAGAGAGACAGTCAGAGAGAGGAGGAAGCAGGCTCCCTGCTGAGCAGAGAGCCCGATGTGGGGCTCGATCCCAGGACCCTGGGATCATGACCTGAGCTGAAGGCAGAGGCTTTAACCCACTGAGCCACCCAGGCGCCCCTTGAGTTTGTTTTCTAACATCAGGAACAATACAAGGATGTCCAGTCTCACCACCCTTATTCAAATAGTACTAGATATCCTTACCAGAGCCAGCAGGCAAAAAAATAAAAGGCATTACAATTGGAAAGGAGGAAGTATTTTTTCTATTTGCCTTGTATATTAATGAAATTGTTTTATACATTAAAAAAAAATCTAAAGACTCCACCAAAAATTTCTTATATCTAATCAGTAAATTCAGTAAAGTTGTAAGATAAAAATGAACATACACATATTGGTAGTGTTTCTATAATTTAACAACAGATTATCTGAAAAAATAAATAACACCATCCCATTTACAATAGTATGGAAAACAATAAAATGCTTTAAGATTAATTTAAACAAAGAGGTGAAAGTTCTCTAATTTAAAACCATAAGACATTAATAAAAGAAATTGAAGACGGAAAAAAATGGAAATATATTATGTGTTCATGGATTGAAAAAATTTATGTTGTTAAATTATCCATACTACCAAAGCCTCCTATGGATTCAATCCAATCCCTCTCAAGATTCCAATTTTTTTTTTCCAGAAGGAGAAAATAAAATAGTCCTAGAATTTATATGGAACCAAAAAAGACCCTGAATAGCCAAAGAAATCCTGAGAAAGAACAAAGTGGGAGCCCTCACACTTTGATTTCAAACTATGCTATAAAAGTAGAATCAGGGACGCCTGGGTGGCTCAGTTGGTTAAGCAGCTGCCTTCAGCTCAGGTCATGATCCCAGCGTCCTGGGATCGAGTCCCACATCGGGCTCCTTGCTCATCGGGGAGCCTGCTTCTCCCTCTGCCTCTGCCTGCCATTCTGTCTGCCTGTGCTTGCTCTCTTTCCCTCTCTCTCTGGCAAATAAATAAATAAAATTAAAAAAAATAAAAAAATAAAAGTAGAATCATCAAAACTCTGAGAAAAATGGATGAATCAAAGAGAATCAAGAACCTGAATTAATCCCAAGCATATATAGTAAACTAATATTTAACAATTCAGCCAAGAATACACAATGGAAAAGAGGCTCTCCTCAATTAATGGTACCAGGAAGATTAAATATTCACATGTAAAAGAATAAAACTAAACATGTATCTTATACAATAAGTGGTATCTTATACCACTCATAAAAATTCAAATGGATTAAAGGCTTAAATAAAAGACCTAAAACCTGGGCGCCTGGGTGGCTCAGTGGGTTGAGCCTCTGCCTTCGGCTCAGGTCATGATTTCAGGGTCCTGGGATCGAGCCCCACATCAGGCTCCCTGCTGAGCAGGGAGCCTGCTTCCCTTCCCCTTTCTCGCTCTGCCTGTCTCTCTGCCTACTTGTTATCTCTGTCAAATAAATAAATAAAATCTTAAAAAAAAAAGACCTAAAACCATGTTACTGTAGAAGAAAACAAAAATTTCCTTGACATGGGTCTTGGCAATGATTTTGTGAATATGATCCCCAAAGCATAAGCAATAAAATAAAAAAAAAAAAAGAACAAGAGGGACTCTATCAAATTAAAAAGTTTCTGCACAGAAAATAATCAGCAAATTTCAAAGACCACCCACAGAATGAGAAAAAAAAAGTATTTCTCAAATCATATACCTAATAAATGGTTAATATCCAAAATATATAAAGAATACATACACCTCAATAGGAAAAGAAACCCCAAATTAAAGAAATGAACAAAAGATCTGAATAAGTATTTTGCTAAAGTAGATTTATGAAAAACCAATAGGTACATGCAAAGACAGTTGAGATTACTAAATCATTAGTGAAATGTAAATTAAAACACATTGAGCTATTACCTCACATCTGTTAAAATGGCCATCATCAGGAAAAAAAAAAAGATAACATTGTTGACATAGATGTGGAAGAAAGGGAACACTTGTGCATTATTTGTGGGTTTGTAAATTAATACAGTTGCTATGGAAAATGGTATGGAGAACCCTGAAAAACTTAAAAGCAAAACTGCCATATGATCCAGCAATTAAATTTCTCAGAATATAGCCAAATGAAATGAAAACACCAACCCAAAAAGATGTCCACACCTTCATGTTCTTAGCAGTACTATTTACAGTAGCCAAGACATGAAAGTAACCTGTGTCCCTCAATGAATTAATGAATAATATATCTGTGGTGTGTGTCTGTGTCTATGTGTGCATGTGTACATACACACACACACATATATCCACACACACAATGGAATCTTATTCATCCACAAAAAATGACAAAACCCTGCTATTTGTGAAAACATAGACAGAACTTGAAGGCACTATGTTAAGTGAAGTAAGTCAGACAGAGAAAGACAATTACTGTAGGATCTCACTTATGGGTGAAATCTTAAAAAAAAAGAGGGAAAAAATAAAATAAAAACAAATTTACAGAAGTAGATCAGATTGCGTTTACCAGGGTGGTGGCTGGGGAAAGGGGAACTAGAGAAAGAAAACTTTTAGTTTTGAGATAAGTAAGGACTGAGGATGTAATACACAACAGATGACTATAATTAACACCATTGTAGGGTATGAAAGTTGAGAGAGATAATCCCAAGTTCTCATCACAAGGAAAGTTTTTTTCTCTTTATATTGTTTCTATATAAGATGATGAATGCTAACTAAACTTATTGTGATAATATTTTCATAATATATTTAAGTCAAATCATTATGCTTTATTCCCTGCATGGTGAAGGATGTCAACTATATGTCAATAAAACCAGGAAAAAATTTTAGTTGTTACAGAAATGAAGAATGCCTTTGACATATTCATTTGTAGACTGGACACAACCTGTTAGACAATCAGAGAGCTTGACAATACGTCAACAAAAACTTCCAAACTGAAATGCAAAGAGGAAAAACAGAATGTACAAAAACAGAACAACCACAAGACCTGTGGAAAATTTTCAAAAGCTGTAATAAGTTTATACATAACTGGGATATCAAAAGGAAAAAAAAAGGAGAAAATGGAAAGGAAATATTTGAAATATTAATGATTGAGGATTTTCTGAAATTAATGAAAGACACTATACTTCAGATTCAAGAATTTTAAAGAACACTATGAAAAATATTTTTAAAACTACACCTAGGTATATAATACTAATAGATTTTAAAGTTAGCTTGTTAAAGGTAGTAATAGTAACAACATATTGGGTGACACATGTCATCATGTTTATTGATCAAATCTGTTGACTCAACCTGGATAGAGAAGCTATTGTTTTTTTCCAGTTATTACACAAATTTTCTTAGGTTATATGCAAGTATTATGTAATATGTCACAAAATGTTGACCTAATGTACTGTTTGAGAGAAAACTTCAATTTATCATACTCTTCTCATCCTAAGCAGCTTACTTGTTTTAATTTTATATGATCACATTACTAGTTTCTCATCAATGATTTGGCTTTTAGTGTTCTGGGGAATATGTTCTGGTAGTAAATAACTTGTATTTGGTACTTTTCACTGAATTTAATTTTTTTTTCTAGTAAGAGCTTTACTGTGTTTGTTTTGATAGTCTAACAGACCATTAAGAAATAAATACTTTTAAGTGTCAAATTCTTGTGTCTTACAGTTAAATGTTGTTTCCGTTTTTCTGGAGATGTTGTATTTTTAAGTTGTTTCACACATACAGTATATAGCGAAATAAAACAATTTTGAATTAGCACTTCAGCAATGCAGTACACATCCATAAGCAGCTCATTATAAAAATGGCATTTTTTGGGGGGAGGAGTCAAGATGGCGGAGAAGTAGCAGGCTGAGACTACTTCGGGTAGCGGGAGATCAGCTAAATAGCTTATCTAAAGATTGCAAACACCTACAAATCCAACGGGAGATTGAAGAGAAGAAGAACAGCAATTCTAGAAACAGAAAATCAACCACTATCTGAAAGGTAGGACTGGTGGAAAAGTGAATCCAAAGCGACGGGAAGATAGACCGCGGGGGGCGGAGCAACAGAGCAAAATCAGGACTTTTAAAAGTCTGTTCCGCTGAGGGACATCGCTCCAGAGGCTTAACTGGGGTGAAGCCCAGGCGGGGTCAGCGCGGCCTCAGGTCCCGCAGGGTTGCAGAAGGATCGGGGGTGTCTGAGTGTCGCAGAGCTTACTGGTATTAGAACGGGGAAGCCAGCTACAGAGACAGAGCCGAGGAGTGACTCTCAGCTCGGGGTTGCCTTGAACCGGTCACAGGCTCGGTCAGCTCGGAGCGCGGCCGGAGGCCAGGGTGACGGGAGTCAATGGGCGCTGTTCTCTGAGGGCGCACTGAGGAGTGGGGCCCCGGGCTCTCGGCTCCTCAGGGCCGGAGACCGGGAGGCCGCCATCTTCATTCCCATCCTCCGGAACTCTATGGAAAGCGCTCAGGGAACAAAAGCTCCCAAAAGCAAACCCGAGCGGATTACTCAGCGCGGCCCGGGTAAGGGCGATGCAACTCTGCCTGGGGCAAAGACGCTTGAGAATCACTACAACAGGCCCCTCCCCCAGAAGATCAACAGGAAACCCAGCCAGGACCAAGTTCACCTACCAAGGAGTGCAGTTTCAATACCAAGGAGAGCGGCGTAATTCCACAGGAGAAGAAAGCAAAGCACGGAACTCATGGCTTTCTCCCCATGATTTTTTAGCCTTGCAGTTAATTTAATTTTTTTTTCTTTTTCAATTTTTTTTTCTTTTTCTCTTCTTCTGCTAAATTTTTTTTAACTTTTACCGTTTTCTTTTTTAACGTTTTTTAAATAGTTTATCTAATATATATATATATATATATTTTTCCTCTTTTTATATTTTTTCTTTATCGGCTTTCTTTTTTTAAATAGTTTCTTTTTTTTTTTTCTTTTTGAACCCCTTTTTATCCCCTTTCCCCCCCCCTCACAATTTGGGATCTCTTCTGATTTGGCTAAAGCATATTTTCCTGGGGTTGTTGCCACCCTTTTAGTATTTTACTTGCTCCTTCATAAACTCTTATCTGGACAAAATGACAAGGCGGAAAAAATCACAACAAAAAAAAGAACAAGAGGCAGTACCAAAGGCTAGGGACCTAATCAATACAGACATTGGTAATATGTCAGATACAGAGTTCAGAATGATGATTCTCAAGGTTCTAGCCGGGCTTGAAAAAGGCATGGAAGATATTAAAGCAACCCTCTCAGGAGATATAAAAGCCCTTTCTGGAGAAATAAAAGAACTAAAATCGAACCAAGTTGAAATCAAAAAAGCTATTAATGAGGTGCAATAAAAAATGGAGGCTCTGACTGCTAGGATAAATGAGGCAGAAGAAAGAATTAGCGATAGAGAAGACCAAATGACAGAGAATAAAGAAGCTGAGCAAAAGAGGGACAAACAGCTACTGGACCACGAGGGGAGAATTCGAGAGATAAGTGACACCATAAGACGAAACAACATTAGAATAATTGGGATTCCAGAAGAAGAGGAAACAGAGAGGGGAGCAGAAGGTATATTGGAGAGAATTATTGGAGAGAATTTCCCCAATATGGCAAAGGGAACAAGCATCAAAATTCAAGAGGTTCAGAGAACCCTCCTCAAAATCAATAAGAATAGGTCCACACCCCGTCACCTAATAGTAAAATTTACAAGTCTTAGTGACAAAGAAAAGATCCTGAAAGCAGCCCGGGAAAAGAAGTCTGTAACGTACAATGGTAAAAATATTCGATTGGCAGCAGACTTATCCACAGAGACCTGGCAGGCCAGAAAGAGCTGGCATGATATATTCAGAGTACTAAATGAGAAAAACATGCAGCCAAGAATACTATATCCAGCTAGGCTATCATTGAAAATAGAAGGAGAGATTAAAAGCTTCCAGGACAAACAAAAACTGAAAGAATTTGCAAATACCAAACCAGCTCTACAGGAAATATTGAAAGGGGTCCTCTAAGCAAAGAGAGACCCTAAAAGTAGTAGATCAGAAAGAAACAGAGACAATATGCAATAACAGTCACCTTACAGGCAATACAATGGCACTAAATTCATATCTATCAATACTTACCCTGAATGTTAATGGGCTAAATGCCCCAATCAAAAGACACAGGGTATCAGAATGGAAAAAAAAAACAACCCCATCTATATGTTGCCTACAAGAAACTCATCTTAAACCTGAAGACACCTCCAGGTTTAAAGTGAGGGGGTGGAAAAGAATTTACCATGCTAATGGACATCAGAAGAAAGCAGGAGTGGCAATCCTTATATCAGATCAATTAGATTTTAAGCCAAAGACTATAATAAGAGATGAGGAAGGACACTATATCATACTCAAAGGAACTGTCCAACAAGAAGATCTAACAATTTTAAATATCTATGCCCCTAACGTGGGAGCAGCCAACTATATAAACCAATTGATAACAAAATCAAAGAAACACATCGACAAGAATACAATAATAGTAGGGGATTTTAACACTCCCCTCACTGAAATGGACAGATCATCCAAGCAAAAGATCAACAAGGAAATCAAGGCCTTAAATGACACACTGGACCAGATGGACATCACAGATATATTCAGAACATTTCATCCCAAAGCAACAGAATACACATTCTTCTCTAGTGCACATGGAACATTCTCCAGAATAGATCACATTCTTGGTCCTAAATCAAGTCTCAACAGGTATCAAAAGATTGGGATCATTCCCTGTATATTTTCAGACCACAATGCTCTAAAGCTAGAACTCAATAACAAGAGGAAATTTGGAAAGAACCCAAATACATGGAGACTAAACAGCATCCTTCTAAAGAATGAATGGGTCAACCAGGAAATTAAAGAAGAATTGAAAAAATTTATGGAAACAAATGATAATGAAAACACAACGGTTCAGAATCTGTGGGACACAACAAAGGCAGTTCTGAGAGGAAAATATATAGCGGTACAAGACTTTCTCAAGAAACAAGAAAGGTCTCAGGTACACAACCTAACCCTACACCTATAGGAGCTGGAGAAAGAACAAGAAAGAAACCCTAAACCCAGCAGGAGAAGAGAAATCATAAAGATTAGAGCAGAAATCAATGAAATAGAAACAAACAAACAAAAAAAAACAATAGAACAAATCAACGAAACTAGGAGCTGGTTCTTTGAAAGAATTAATAAGATTGATAAACCCCTGGCCAGACTTATCAAAAAGAAAAGAGAAAGGACCCAAATAAATAAAATCATGAATGAAAGAGGAGAGATCACAACGAACACCAAAGAAATACAGACAATTATAAGAACATACTATGAGCAACTCTACGCCAACAAATTTGACAATCTGGAAGAAATGGATGCATTCCTAGAGACATATAAACTACCACAACTGAACCAGGAAGAAATAGAAAGCCTGAACAGACCCATAACCAGTAAGGAGATTGAAACAGTCATCAAAAATCTCCAAACAAACAAAAGCCCAGGGCCAGACGGCTTCCCAGGGGAATTCTACCAAACATTTAAGGAAGAGCTAATTCCTATTCTCCTGAAACTGTTCCAAAAAATAGAAACAGAAGGAAAACTTCCAAACTCATTTTATGAGGCCAGCATCACCTTGATCCCAAAACCAGACAAGGATCCCAACAAAAAAGAGAACTACAGACCAATATCCTTGATGAACACAGATGCAAAAATTCTCGCCAAAATACTAGCCAATAGGATTCAACAGTACATTAAAAGGATTATTCACCACGACCAAGTGGGATTTATTCCAGGGCTGCAAGGTTGGTTCAACATCCGCAAATCAATCAATGTGATACAACACATTAATAAAAGAAAGAACAAGAACCATATGATACTCTCCATAGATGCTGAAAAAGCATTTGACAAAGTACAGCATCCCTTCCTGATCAAAACTCTTCAAAGTGTAGGGATAGACGGCACATACCTCAATATTATCAAAGCCATCTATGAAAAACCCACCGCAAATATCATTCTCAATGGAGAAAAACTGAAAGCTTTTCCGCTAAGGTCAGGAACACGGCAGGGATGTCCGTTATCACCACTGCTATTCAACATAGTACTAGAAGTCCTAGCCTCAGCAATCAGACAACAAAAGGAAATTAAAGGCATCCAAATCGGCAAAGAAGAAGTCAAACTATCACTCTTTGCAGATGATATGATACTCTATGTGGAAAACCCAAAAGACTCCACTCCAAAACTGCTAGAACTTGTACAGGAATTCAGTAAAGTGTCAGGATATAAAATCAATGCACAGAAATCAGTTGCATTTCTCTACACCAACAACAAGACAGAAGAAAGAGAAATTAAGGAGTCCATCCCATTTACAATTGCACCCAAAATTATAAGATACCGAGGAATAAACCTAACCAAAGAGACTAAGAATCTATACTCAGAAAACTATAAAGTACTCATGAAAGAAATTGAGGAAGACACAAAGAAGTGGAAAATGTTCCATGCTCCTGGATTGGAAGAATAAATATTGTGAAAATGTCTATGCTACCTAAAGCAATCTACACATTTAATGCAATTCCTATCAAAGTACCATCCATTTTTTTCAAAGAAATGGAACAATTAATCCTAAAATTTATATGGAACCAGAAAAGACCTCGAATAGCCAAAGGAATATTGAAAAAGAAAGCCAAAGTTGGTGGCATCACCATTCCGGACTTCAAGCTCTATTACAAAGCTGTCATCATCAAGACAGCATGGTACTGGCAGAAAACAGACACATAGATCAATGGAACAGAATAGAGAGCCCAGAAATGGACCCTCAACTCTATGGTCAACTCATCTTCGACAAAGCAGGAAAGAGTGTCCAATGGAAAAAGACAGCCTCTTCAATAAATGGTGTTGGGAAAATTGGACAGCCACATGCAGAAAAATGAAATTGGATCATTTTCTTACACCACACACGAAAATAGACTCAAAATGGATGAAGGATCTCAATGTGAGAAAGGAATCTATCAAAATCCTCGAGGAGAACAAAGGAAGCAACCTCTTCGACCTCAGCCGCAGCAACATCTTCCTAGGAACATCGCCAAGGGCAAGGGAAGCAAGGGCAAAAATGAACTTTTGGGATTTTATCAAGATCAAAAGCTTTTGCACAGCAAAGGAAACAGTTAACATAACCAAAAGACAACTGACAGAATGGGAGAAGATATTTGCAAATGACATATCAGATAAAGGGCTAGTGTCCAAAATCTATAAAGAACTTAGCAAACTCAACACCCAAAGAACAAATAATCCAATCAAGAAATGGGCAGAGGACATGAACAGACATTTCTGCAAAGAAGACATCCAGATGGCCAACAGACACATGAAAAAGTGCTCCATATCACCCGGCATCAGGGAAATACAAATCAAAACCACCATGAGATATCACCTCACACCAGTCAGAATGGCTAAAATTAACAAGTCAGGAAATGACAGATGCTGGCGAGGATGCGGAGAAAGGGGAACCCTCCTACACTGTTGGTGGGAATGCAAGCTGGTGCAACCACTCTGGAAAACAGCATGGAGGTTCCTCAAAATGTTGAAAATAGAACTACCCTATGACCCAGCAATTGCACTGCTGGGTATTTACCCTAAAGATACAAACGTAGTGATCCGAAGGGGCACGTGCACCCGAATGTTTATAGCAGCAATGTCTACAATAGCCAAACTATGAAAAGAACCTAGATGTCCATCTACAGACGAATGGATAAAGAAGATGTGGTATATATATACACAATGGAATACTATGCAGGCATCAAAAGAAATGAAATCTTGCCATTTGCGACGACGTGGATGGAACTAGAGGGTATCATGCTTAGCGAAATAAGTCAATCGGAGAAAGACAACTATCATATGATCTCCCTGATATGAGGGAGAGGAGATGCAACATGGGGGGTTGAGGGGGTAGGAGAAGAGTAAATGAAACAAGATGGGATTGGGAGGGAGACAAACCATAAGTGACTCTTAATCTCACAAAACAAACTGAGGGTTGATGGGGGGAGGGGGTTGGGAAAGGGGGGTGGGGTTATGGATATTGGGGAGGGTATGTGCTATGGTGAGTGCTGTGAAGTGTGTAATCCTGGCGATTCGCAGACCTGTACCCCTGGGATAAAAATATATGTTTATAAAGGTGTAAAAAAAAAAAAAGAAAAAAGAAAGGATGAATACCCAAGTTTTGTAGCAACATGGACGGGACTAGAAGAGATTATGCTGAGTGAAATAAGTCAAGCAGAGAGAGTCAATTATCATATGGTTTCACTTATTTGTGGAGCATAACAAATAGCATGGAGGACAAGGGGAGATGGAGATGAGAAGGGAGTTGAGGGAAATTGGAAGGGGAGGTGAACCATGAGAGACTATGGACTCTGAAAAACGATCTGAGAATTTTGAAGGGGTGGGGGGTGGGATGTTGGGGGCACCAGGTAGTGGGTATTGTAGAGGGCACAGATTGCATGGAGCACTGGGTGTGGTGCAAAAATAATGAATACTGTTATGCTGAAAAAATAAAAAAATTTAAAAAAATGGCATTTTTTTGTGTACATGTCCCTTGTAGCAGTAGTGCAGTGAAATAAATCAAAAGATTGTACTTCATCATAAATTTTTAGATAAGAATTTTATTGAGATATAATTCTCATACCATAAATTTTACTTCTAAAATTATTCAATTCAGTGGATTTCAGTATTTTCATACAATTGTACAATCATTCATCATTAAATGCATCAGATCCCAACACTAGGATAGGATTTAGAATCTTCTTGTGTTCACGTTTTCACAAATTGTCTCATTGGCCATTAAGCATACTTTTTTTTTTAACACAAATACAAAGGAAATATAAAGCAGAATAGAATCAAATATATATAATAAGAATAGCCAAAAATAAGATCATGAAAATATAAAACCTTGACAAAATGGTTCAATTCTGATCATTGCAAGGGTTAATTCCAAGGGCTGATTCTGGGACCTACACTCTTTACACATAATGGCCTTATCATCTACAACATTTTGGCTTCAAATGTCCCAGGGTCACTGTGCTTCCCTGCATCAGTCTGGCAGAAAGTGAAAGACTATGGTGTGTCCAATATAGGATATTTTCATGTATCAAGTTTGTAAGTGATATATATTAACATCTCATATTCCATCATAGAGAATTTCATCTGCAGCCATGCCTACCCACAAGAGAGTTTGGGAAATATAATTCAGTTATATACCTCGGGGAAAAAAAAGATTAATAAGGCAGCCAATCTCTGCCATAAATCATGAGAATTCTAGGATTCTGGAACATTTCTAAGACCACTTATAGTAGTTGATTGATGATTATGGTTCATAAACCTTAATAACTGTGGATTTATTTAAATAAAATTTCCAGGAGGTCAGTGATTTGTTTGTCTTCTCTTAGAACCCAAAACATAAAGGTGCTCAGAGAATGAATAAATGTGTAAAAGAATGAAAAACTTATTATTTTTTCGGCTAAAGTGAAAAACTGCCCCAATATCTGACGCTCAGTGTAGCAGGACTCTGAATCACACTATATTTAGTTGTTTACTCTCTGACTTAGAATAAGGAGAGAATAAAATGAGGAAAAGAATAAAGTAGAAAAAAATCTTAATTACATTTCTACTCACCGGGAGATATTAAGATTATCTTTTTCCACTTAAGTAATAAAGAAGTAAGAGGAGCCCCAATACAATTCCACAATCCTTACATAGCAATTTAATATATACCATGTGCCAAGAGAATCAAACTATGATCCCTATCAGTTGGAAGAAGCTCCTGTGGTATATTTTTGTAGTAATTTATATCAAGATTGGCCTAGAATAACTGATTTGCAAAAGACAGTAGATGTGGATCTACATAAGGTTTGCAATTTTCAGACACCCCAAAACTGGAGACCCATTTTGGATGTCAATTTCAAATGAGTGCATTGCAATGCAATTCACAACTGTATATTCTCAATGTTGTCATATTTCTATCTGACCATGGACATAGGTCTTAGCATGCCCTACATGCTAGAAGAATGACAGATACAAATATCAAGGATCACAACACAATGTAAAGAGTGCCATAGTGGAGGTACATACAAAATATAATTATTGAGCAGAAAAAAGAATAATCAACTTTCTTGGTAGTTAGGAAGCCTCTCTAGGACTGGCCTTTGAGTTTGTTATGACCAAAAGCAGGAGGTAAAAGAGTATCAAAAGTCCATGAAAAAGTTTAGGGAATGAAAGGGAGCAGTATATGTTGTCAGGGCATGGAATGAGAGTTTGCAGAAGATAAAAATAGAAGGTTTGGGTGAGATGCTGAAGGGCCTTTCATCTTATGTTAATATAATTGCATATTTTGTTCATTGCCAGTAATAGAGGAGGATGGTTTGGAAGGGCCAAGCTAATTATAGTTGTTTTGACACAGAGGATTTTTTTCACATGTCAAAATGTAAAAGCTATTAAATTTTATAACCAAATAATATGTGCAAGAGACATCACTGGCTCTTACTCTAATTCTGACTGCTATCCTGAGGGTATGTTGGAAATGCCTGAACCTTAGAGATGGGTTGAGGGAGGAAGTATAATTTAAGAGTAAGGAAGAGGAGAGTGTGAAGGTCAGAGATGATGTAGGATGTCTGTTCTGCACCTTATTGTTTAAAAAGAAGGAAATATAAGAAACCAAAACAGCCTGAATTCTAATGGTGAAGATTATTTTGGGACCCATGTCAAGTGTGCCTGAGTAAAAATGTCAAGTGCCCTATACTAAAACAGCTTTAGCTAACCATTCTGTGCCTTGCTGGAAATATGGAAAATTATGTTTTAAATAAGAGGCTTTCTTTTTTTTTAATCATTTTTAAAAAATGTATTTTCAGCATAACAGTATTCATTGTTTCTGTACCACACCCAGTGCTCCATGCAATCCGTGCCCTCTCTAATACCCACCACCTGGTTCCCCCAACCTCCCACCCCCCCACCTCTTCAAACCCTTCAGATTGTTTTTCAGAGTCCATAGTCTCTCATTGTTCACCTTCCTTTCCAATTTCCCCCAACTCCCTTCTCCTAACTCCCCATGTCCTCCATGCTATTTGTTATGCTCCACAAATAAGTGAAACCATGTGATAATTGACTCTCTCTGCTTGATTTATTTCACTCAGCATAATCTCTTCCAGTCCTGTCCATATTGCTATAAAAGTTGGGTATTCATCCTTTCTGATGGAGGCATAATACTCCATAGTGTATATGGACCACATCTTCCTTATCCATTTGTCCGTTGAAGGGCATCTTGGTTCTTTCCACAGTTTGGCGACCATGGCCATTGCTGCTATAAACATTGGGGTACAGATGGCCCTTCTTTTCACTACATCTGTATCTTTGGGGTAAATACCCAGTAGTGCAATTGCAGGTTCATAGGGAAGCTCTATTTTTAATTTCTTCAGGAATCTCCACACTGTTCTCCAAAGAGGCTGCACCAACTTGCATTCCCACCAACAGCGTAAGAGGGTTCCCCTTTCTCCACATCCCCTCCAACACATGTTGTTTCCTGTCTTGCTAATTTTGGCCATTCTAACTGGTGTAAGGTGATATCTCAATGTGGTTTTAATGTGAATCTCCCTGATGGCTAGTGATGATGAACATTTTTTCATGTGTCTGATAGCCATTTGTATGTCTTCATTGGAGAAGTGTCTGTTCATATCTTCTGCCCATTTTTTGATATGATTATCTGTTTTGTGTGTGTTGAGTTGGAGGAGTTCTTTATAGATCCTGGATATCAATCTTTTGTCTGTACTGTCATTTGCAAATATCTTCTCCCATTCCATGGGTTGCCTCTCTGTTTTCTTGACTCTTTCCTTTGCTGTGCAGAAGCTTTTGATTTCTTAATCAAAGTACAGAAATATAATATTTACCTATAATTTGAGAAATGATTTTTTAGAGAAAAATTGTTAAGATAAATTAAGACCAATACATTGAAACCAATGGGATCCAGAGCCTACATGGTTAAATATGTAATTGGTAAGTGAATAACTGAAAATACAGAATAATTTTCTAACAGTTAAGACTGCTTTGGGTTATAGTGGGTCCCAAGAATGAAATTATTCAAATATAAGCATAGAAGATTTTGCAAAAAAAATAATTCCAATAATATAGGAGTTGTTAATCATCTTTGGATTCTTCCAAACCCTACGTTCAACAATTTTTATAAACATTGCCTCA
The DNA here is from genome assembly GCF_902655055.1 of Lutra lutra. Lineage (NCBI taxonomy): Eukaryota > Metazoa > Chordata > Mammalia > Carnivora > Mustelidae > Lutra > Lutra lutra. The sequence goes on from NC_062279.1 coordinate 93,506,577, forward strand.
ACTCAAATTTTAAGTATTTTAGGAGATTCCAACTAAGTGAGACATGGCCTTTTGTAGAACATAGATTTCATGATAACACCAAGATATAGATTAATAAAATCCTACTATCCAAAGTTCACTTCACATTTGTTCAAATGGTGTTTATTAGATACGTAGTCTGTGCTAGACATTGGTTATCAGTACTGTTGAAGATATTTGGACTAAAATCAACAAAATTCCACATAGAAAATATATTTTATTGAAATACAAATAAATATATGTAAAAAGTCCAGGTTATAATGAGTTCTATATAAAACAACAACAACAAAAAAAAAAACTTGGAATTACAGAGTAATGGAGGATAATGACTTTTAATACAGTAAAATAATTCTTAGAGGAAGAAGATATCTGAGCAAAGATCTGAATGAAACAATGGAGCAGACAAAGAGAAGATATGAATGAAAGCCTCTCCAGGCAAAAGGAAGAGATAATAATGGAAGCTCTGAAGAAGCAAGCAACTTTATGTGGTTAAGGAGCAACAATAACACCATTGTGGGAGAAGCGGAATGATTTAGGGGAAAGTTACAGGGGGAAAAATTCAAAAGGACATGGGGAAAGATGAGGTAGGGCCTTGAAAAGCATAGGAAGGAGGCTGACTTTTAATCTAATTGTGTAGCAAAGTCTTTCAAGTCTTTGAACAGGGAAATGATATAATTTTTTTAAGGTTTTATTTATTTGAGAGAGAGACAGAGATAGAGAGATTGAGAGAGAGAGCTTGAGATCAGGAACAGGAAAGAGAGGGAGAAGCAGTCTCCCCACTGAGCAGGGAGCCTGATGCAGGGCTCAATTCCAGAGCCCGTGGGTCATGACCTGAGCCAAAGGCAGATGCTTAACTAACTGAGCTACACAGACACCTCAGAAAGTGATATAATCTTACATATATTTTAAAAATATTGTAACTGGTATGTGAGAAATAGACTCTAAGGGGATAAGAGTACACATGAGGGAATAGTACTCCACACAAGAGGATAATGGTTTATTCCTAGGGGAATAACATGTTTAGTGTTTGATTTGTATTTTGAAGGTAGCTTTTTTAGGAATTTTTAGTCTGAATAGGATGTGGAGTCATGGGAAAGTGAAATCAAGAACCAATCATGGATTTTTGATCTATAAAAACCAAACTGACGTAGAAATATTTACTAAATGAAACTACCATATAAAGAAAGATTTTCGTTTGCTTATTTGGCAAGTGTAGCATAATTAGCACTATTTTTTAAATCTGTTAATTTTGAAAAGCTTATTAGACATCAAGTGGAAATATTGAGAATGTAATTGACTATTATTCAGGATCTCAGGACAGAAATCAGGGCTATCATTGTTAATCCTGGAGTCTTTATTATGTGGATTCTACTTAAACCATGAGACTTGCTGGGATTATCTGGAGTGGCAATTTGGGAACAGAACAGAGAATCAGAACTGAATTCTGGGGAAAGAAAGCACTAGCAATGAAGCCAGTAAGTTAAGAGAAATGTGAAAAGTATTTACGGTATCTTGAAAGTCACTTGAGGAAATGAGAGGGCATTATGTCAAATCATAAAGAAATATGATTAACTTTTCTGACTAGATTGTTCTAACAGGTCATCCAGAAAAACATCTATACACAATTTGGCATGTTCACATTGTTCAACAGTACAAAAGGACTCAATCTATCAACACTATAACTTATAAAATATCAATGTCCATTCCTCAAAGCTCTGGGTTTTAATTGCTCAGACTCCCTGCTTTTGTCCATTTCCTAGATCCAAAATCTCAAGATTCACAAGTGTTTTATTTTAAGCATCTGTAAAACACTTCTCCTAGTTGGCCTCTTCCCAAAACTCATTTATGTTTAACAAAAGAAAACCCTATATTCAAATATTACAGAATAAAACTGAGTCCTAGCAGATGTGAGTCTACAATGAAACATTTGAAAATTGGTTTGAGCCATATTATTAAAGGCCTAAATATCAGGATGAATTTCTGGAAATATTTGTTTTCTATGCAATCTGAGCTTTAGGGAAATTATTCTGGCAAAAAAATGAAAGTTAATTCAAAAAAGATGACATCAGAGACCAGGTAGCAACTTCTCTGTTTATTCTCTATTTAAAAAAAAAACTGAAAACCTGATTTGGATTTGAAGAGAAGGCATAGTATACACAAGAATATATTCAAGGAAGAACTTCGGACTATGATTCAGTAGGGTATTTGGATATACAGAAATGTAATGGAGACTTTGAGGCAGAAAAAAAGTGGTTGAAATATTAAGAAGAGTAAAAAGAAAGGAAAGGACAGAAAAAGAAAGGAAAGTTGGATATCAAGTTTGATAATGTCTACATTTAGGGTTTAGAGAACAAAAATAAGTTATTTAAAAGACTGAGAAGAATGGAAGTAGGAATCATGATAGGGAGATCCGGTTTTAGTATTAAAAAAATGCAAATCTTTACATTTAATTGTTTGAGGACCAAAAGGAGAGATAGGCATATTTTAGCCTATACTAAGATGACCCTGAAACTTACTGTCCAAATTAGGTCACTAATAGAAGGAGATACCAAACAATAATCATGCTAATTGATGTGTAACAACTAGAGAAGAAAAAGTGTCCTTGAAATGTGATAAATATAGTCACTCTGGATAAGATGAGTGAGTTGGGGAGCAATTATAGACTATAGAATTGCTAATAGAGTCAAAACTTAAACTCAGAAGAAGAGAAAATAAAATCAAGAACACAGGCAGGGTAGTTAGTTTTGATAAAAAAAAAAAGGTGGGGGGAGTGTTCTTCCTAAACATAAAACACAATTAGAATAGGAACACAATGTCCCAGAGGCATTTATAAATGAAAAAGAGGACTTTGAAAGACTTCCCTTTACAGAGCTTCAATCATTTCAGTAAAGTAGACTAGAAGGTCAACTCATGAGAGTAAAAGATGGAGCTGGAGATTTAGAGACATCAGAAAGTTTTTTAAACGACCACTCTTGGAAATGGTTCAGGAAGTCATAATGCATTAAATGGATAAGTTACTATGCATGACTAAGGTCCCATTCAGATTTTTGACTCTTCAGAAAGTTAGATAAATTCCACAGTAATTCTACTATCTGTTGATTATTGACTCTGCTCTACTCTAAGTGCTTTACCTGACTAATTTCATTTTAATCTCAAAAAAAAATTATGAAATAGATGTTACCATTATCTCCATTTTACAAATGAGGATACTGAAGTACAGAATGTTTAAACAATAACCCATTGAAGGTCACACAGCTAGGATGTAAAGTCCTGATTCAAATTTTTCCAATCCGTCTTTAGAGCCCAAGGTCTTGACTACTGAGCACATGGCTTCTCAAGTTTGATGTTAACATTGAGCTTATAATACAGATTTTAGAGTGGTATTCATTCTTTGAAATAAAAGGGTTTCACAGATTTTTTCACATATCTAAGGAAAGCCAAATGGAAAGCATTGCCCATGCTAAGTGTCTCTCACTGGCTCTACTTGTTGAAGCTTCCACCATCATCTGAAATGATGCTGTCATTTGATGCCAAGTGGGATGTAGTCAGTCTGTCACAAGAAGGTTTATACCATGCTGGCCTATAGTTCTACAGATGAAAAGATGATTTTAGTCTGTAGGGTATCATTTACTAGCATGGTATTTTCAGCACTTCAAAGAATATCAATCAGAAATCCCTGAAAGCTGAAATGTGCTTTCCTGAAGTGAGCAAGCTGGTACAATAATTCTTAAATCCTTTGTTGTTGTGGAGGAAATTTCTATGGATTTCATCATAAAAAAATATTTTATACTACAGCTAGCAAAAAACCCTATCAATCTAAGATCTAGCATTAGTTTTTTTTTTTTTATGGTTTGGTTGCTAGGTAATAAACGCATACAGAAAAAATGCAGTTTGAGGGGGGAAAAATGCCTCAATAAAGAGAATTCCCCTAAGGTTTGGGATAACAATCCCAACTAATATTTTACATTTAAAAAATAATCAGATATAGAAGTTCCTAAGAAAATTAAAAAGTTCACCACAGCTTTGCAAAAAAGGTAATTTTTAGCATCTTTACATTTCCTTATTCTAATCCCTTGCATAGTGCTTGACTTACACTGCTTTCAATAAATAAATACTGAATACTCAGGTCTGTTTCTATACTATAAATTCTAAACTGCATATAAACTACCAAATGAACATGATTTTTCTTATGATATTTTCTTCTGAAAAATCTTTTTTCCCCACTAAAATAGATTTATGCACAGCTGAAGAGATTATATGTATTTATTTGACCTATGCATCTGAAAGTGTTGGATTTCCTTATGTAGATACTGTGATTCCATCATCAAATGGTTGGGCTGACTTTGATACACATTAATTACTTTCTAGAAAAATACCTCAGGGCCAAATTACAAAATTTAAAACAATTCCATCATTTATAGAATTCAAAAGTCTGTTATAAAATGTGGTATAAAGAATAAAAATTACAAAATCCAGTACAGTTGTCTGGAAGCAACAAAATGAGTGAAATAATGGGGTATGAATGGTGTTTCAGTGGTGAACTTTAAGCAAGCCTGTCAAGAGAGTGGTTATTGTTACTTTTGCTACAGACCTTTGCCATGAGTGATTATTTTAAAAGGGATTCTGGAAGAGTTGATTTTAATGTAAAAACTCCTGATTTTTAAAAAATGTTTTGACATACTCAGTAACACTTAAAACACTGTGCAAGAAAGAAAACACCTTTGGGGAATCTATACCCTGGGCTGACAGTTAGTTGCCTCTAAGCGTGGAGTTCAGAGTCCTTCTAAATTGGGGTCATAATCTTGGCAGGTAAGGTGTTGAACCTTCCTCCCAAGTTTGTTGTGCCTATTTATAGTGGTTGAATCAAGTCCTGTTTTCATAAAATGTTTTATAAGTCTCCTCATTTGCTAATTACTGTATTTAGTTACAACCTAAAGCATCCAAGTGAATGCATAAAGACTGAAGTAGAGTTAAATGGTAAAAGTTACACAGTCAGTCTTCTTTAAAACAAACAAAAAGGCCAACATCAACAACAAAAACCAAACAGTAATAACAAAAAAACACAATTAATGCTGGCATATGTAAAGTTCCTTTCTGCCATGGCAATATCTTTGGTTAATTAGTGTATTCTGTAACCTGTATAAAAAATAAAGACCATAAGCAGTCTGCAAGGACAATCTTAATGGATTACTATTCAATTTCATTTTTGCAGGTGACCAGATGTCCAAGTATTACAATTGCCAGGATTTTAATGTTAAGCATTCAATTACCTAAAGCCCCTGGTCTCTCTCTCTTTGTTGTAAAAGTGTTTTATTAACATCGGAAGATATACACATTTATGCTTTTCCATAAATTTGATTTTTTAATATTTATATTAACATACGATGCATTATTTACCCCAGGGATACAAGTCTGTGAATTGTCAGATTTACACACTTCACAACACTTACCATAGCACATACCCTCCCCAATGTCCATAACTCAGCCACCCTCTCTATACCCCACCAACCCCCAGCAACCCTCAGCTCATTTTGTGAGATTAAGAGTCTCTTATGGTTTGTCTCCTTCCTGATCCCATCTTGTTTCATTTTTTTCCCTTCCCCTCAAGCCCCCCACTCTGCCTCTCAAATTCCTCATATCATGAAGATCATATGATAATTATCTTACTCTGATTGACTTATTTTGCTCAGCATAATACCCTCTAGTTCCATCCACATCATTGCAAATTGTAAGATTTCATTTCTTTTGATGGCTGCATAGTATTCCATTTTATATATACACCACATCTTCTTTATCCATTCATCAGTTGATCAATGACATCCAAATTCTTTCCATAGTTTGGCTATTGTGGATATTGCTGCTATGAACATTCGGGTTCATGTGCCCCTTCAGATCACTACATTTGTATCTTTAGGGTAAATACCCAGTAGTGCAATTGCTGGGTCATAGGGTAGCTCTATTTTCAACTTTTTGAGGAACATCCATGCTGTTTTCCAGAGTGGCTGCACCAGCTTGCATTCCCACAAAGAGTGTGGGAGGGTTCCCCTTTCTCCATATCCTTGCCAACAACTGGCATTTCCTGACTCATTAATTTTAGCCATTCTGACTGGTGTGAGGTGGTATATCATTGTGGTTTTGATTTGTATTTCCCTGATGCCAAGTGCTGTGGAACACTTTTTCATGTGTCTGTTGGCCATCTGGATATCTTCTTTGCAGAAATGTCTATTCATGTCCTCTGCCCATTTCTTGACTGCATTATTTGCTCTTTGGGTGTTGAGTTTGGTAAGTTCTTTGTAGATTTTGGATACTAGCCCTTTATCTGATATGTTGTTTGCAAATATCTTCTCCCATTCTTTCAGTTGTCTTTTGGTTATGTTGACTGTTTCCTTTGCTGTGCAAAAGCTTTTTATCTTGATGAAGTCCCAATAGTTCATTTTTGCCCTTGCTTCCCTTGCCTTTGGTGATGTATCTAGGAATAAGTTGCTATGGCTGAGGTCGAAGAGGTTATTGCCTGTGTTCTCAAGGATTTTGATGGATTCCTGTCTCACATTGCGGTATTTCATCCATTTTGATTCCAATTTTGTGTGTAGTATAAGGAAATGGTCTGATTTCATTTTTCTGCATGTGGCTGTCCAATTTTCCCAATACCATTTGTTGAAGAGACTGTTTTGTTCTGTTTATTTTGTTTTGTTTTCTATTGGACATTCTATCCTGTTTTGTTGAAGACTAATTGGCCATAGAGCTGAGGGTCTATTTCTGGGCTCTCTGTTCTGTTCCATTGATCTACGTGTCTGTTTTTGTGCCAGTACCATACTGTCTTGATGATTATAGCTTTGTAATAGAGTTTGAAGTCTGGAATTGTGAGGCCACTGACTTTGGCTTTCTTTTTCAACATTCCTCTGGGTATTCAAAGTCTTTTCTGGTTCCATATAAATCTTAGCATTATTTGTTAAATTTCTTTGAGAAAAAAAAAAAGGTGGTATTTTGATAGGTATTGCATTAAATGTGTAGATTGCTTTAGGTAGCATAGACATTTTCACAATATTTATTCTTCCAATCCATGAGCATGAAACATTTTCCCATTTCTTTGTGTCTTCCTCAATTTCTTTCATGAGTAAAAGTTTTCTGAGTACAGATTCTTTGTCTCTTTCATTAGGTTTATTCCTAGGTATCTTATGGTTTTGGGTGCAATTGTAAGTGGGATTGACTCCCCAATTTTCCTTCTGTCTTGCTGTTGGTGTATAGAAATGCAACTGATTTCTGTGTGTTGATTTTAAATCCTGACACTTTACTGAATTCTTGTATGAGTTCTAGCAGCTTTGGTGTGGAGTCTTTTGGGTTTTCCACATAAAATATCATATCATCTGCAAAGGTGATAGTTCGACTTCTTCTTTGCCAATTCGGATGCCTTTTATTTCTTTTTGTTGTCTAATTGACAAGACTAGGACTTCTAGTACTATGTTGAATAGCAGTGGTGATAGTGGAAATCCCTTCCATGTTCCTTACCTTGGGGAAAAGCTCTCAGTTTTTCCGCATGGAGAATGATATTCACTGTGGTTTTTTCATAGATGGTTTTGATGACATTGAAGTAAGTACCCTCTATCCCTATACTGTGAAGAGTTTTGATCAAGAAAGGATGTTGTGCTTTGTCAAATGCTTTTTCAATATCTATTGAGAGTATCATATGTCTCTTGTTCTTGCTTTTATTAATGCATTGTATCACACTGATTGATTTGTGGATATTATGTTGTTTTTTTAAGATCTTATTTATTTGACAGAGAGAGATCACAAGTGGGCAGAGAGGCAAGCAGAGAGAGAGAGAGAGGAGGAAGCAGGCTCCCTGCAGAGCAGAGAGCCTGATGTGGGACTCGATCCTAGGACCTTGAGATCATGACCAGAGCTGAAGGCAGAGGCTTAACCCACTGAGCCACCCAGGTGCCCCTGATTTGTGGATTTTTAGCCAACCTTGCAGCCCTGGAATAAATCCCACTTGGTCATGGTGAATAATCCTTTTAATGTACTGTTGGATACTGTTGGCTACTATTTTGGTGAGAATTTTTGTATCCATGTTCATCAAGGATATTGGTCTGTAATTCTCCTTTTTGATGGGGTCTTTATCTGGTTTTGGGATCAAGGTAATGCTGGCCTCATAAAACGAGTTTGGAAGTTTTCCTTCCATTTCTATTTTTTGGAACAGTTTCAGGAGAATAGGAATTAATTCTTCTTTAAATGTTTGGTAGAATTCCCCTGTGAAACTGTCTGGCCCTCAGCTCTTGTTTGTTGGGAGATTTTTGATGACTGCTTCAATCTCCTTGCTGGTTATGGGTCTGTTCTGATTTTCTATTTCTTCCTGGCTCAGTTTTGGTAGTTTACACATCTCTAGGAATGCATCCATTTCTTACAGATTGTCAAATTTGCTGGCATATAGTTGCTCAATATGTTCTTATAATTGTATTTCTTTGGTGTTGGTTGTAATCTCTCCTCTTTCATTCATGATTTTATTTATTTGGGTCCTTTCTCTTTTCTTTTTGATAAGTCTGGCCAGGAGTTTATCAATCTCATTAATTCCTTCCAAGAACCAGCCCCTAGTTTCTTTGATTTGTTCTACTGTTCTTTTGGTTTCGATTTCATTGATTTCTGCTCTGATCTTTATTACTTCTCTTCTCCTGCTTGGTTTAGGCTTTCTTTGTTGTTCTCTCTCCATCTCCTTTAGGTGTAGGGTTAGGTTGTGTACTTGAGACTTTTCTTGTTTCTTGAGATATGTTTGTATCGCTATATACTTTCCTCTCAGCACCGCCTTTGCTGATTTTAGTTTTTTTTTTTTTGAACAGTTGTTTTTCATTTTCATTTGTTTCTATGAATTTCTTCTTTAATTTTCTGATTGACTCACTCATTCTTTAATAGGATGCTCTTTAGCCTCCATGCATTTGAGTTCTTTCCAACTTTCCTCTTGTGGTTGAGTTCTATTTTCAAAGCATTGTGGTCTGAAAATATGCAGGGAATGATCCTAGTCTTTTGGTACTTGTTGAGACCTGATTTGTGACCCAGGATGTGATCTATTCTGGAGAATGTTCCATGTGCATTAGAGAAGAATGTGTATTCTGAAGAATATTCCATGTGCATTAGAGAAGGGATGGTATGTTCTGAATATATCTGTGATGTCCATCTGGTCCAGTGTAGTATTTAAGACCTTTCTTTCCTTGTCAATTTTTTGCTTGGATTATCTATCCATTTCAGTGGGGTGGGGTGTGTTAAAGTCCTCTACTATTATTGTATTATTGTTGATGTATTTCTTTGATTTTGTTATTAATTGGTTTATATAGTTGGCTGCTCCCATGTTAGGGGCATAGATATTTAAAATAGTGATATCTTCTTGTTGGACAGGCCCTTTAAGTATGATATAGTGTCCTTCCTCATCTCTTATTATAGTTTTTAGCTTAAAATCCAACTGATCTGATATAAGGATTTCCACCTCAGCTTTCTTTTGATGTCCATTAGCATGGTAAATTGGTTTCTACCCACTCACTTTAAATCTGGAGGTGTCTTTTGGTCTAAAATGAGTTTCTTATAGACAGCATATTGATTTTTTTTTTTTAAATCCATTATGATAACCTGTGTCTTTTGATTGGGGCATTTAGCCCGTTTACATTCAGGATAACTATTGAAAGATATTAATTTAGTACCATTGTATTGCCTGTAAGGTGACTACTACTGTATATTTTCTCTGTTCCTTTCTGGTCCACTACTTTTAGGCTCTCTTTGCTTAGAGAATCCCTTTCAATATTTCCTGTAGGGCTGGTTTGGTGTTTAAAAATTTTTTTCAAATTTGTTTGTCCTGGAAGGTTTTTATCTCTCCTTCTGTTTTCAGTGATAGCTTAGCTGGATATAGTATTCTTGGCTGCATATTTTTCTCTTTTAGTATCTGAATATATCATGTGAGTTCTTTCTGGCCTGGTAGGTCTCTGTGGATATGTCTGCTGCCAATCTAATATTTCTACCATTTTATGTTACAGACTCCTTGTCCCAAGCTGCTTTCAGGATTTTCTCTTGTCACTAAGACTTGTAAGTTTTACTTTTAGATGATGGGGTGTGGACCTATTTTTATTGATTTGGGGGTGGTTCTCTGTGCCTCTTGGATTTTGATGCATGTTCCCTTTGCCATATTAGGGAAATTCTCTACTATAATTCACTCCAATATACCTTCTGCCCCCTCTCTCTTTCTTCTCCTGGAATCCCAATTATTCTAATATTGTTTCATCTTATGATATCACTTATCTCTCAAGTTCTCCCATCATGGTCCAGTAGTTGTTTGTCTCTCTTTTGCTCAGTTTCTTTATTCTCCATAATTTCATCTTCTATATCACTATTTCTCTCTTCTGCCTCATGTATCATCACAATAAGAGCCTCCATTTTTTATTGTACCTCATTAATAGCTTTTTTATTTCAACTTGGTTAGATTTTAGTTCTTTCATTTCTCCAGAAAGGGTTACTCTAATATCTTCTATGCCTTTTTCAAGCCCAGCTAGCACCTTGAGAATCATCATTCTGAACTTTAGTTTTGAGATATTACCAATGTCTGTATTGATTAGGTCCTTAGCCATCAGTACTGCCTCTTGTTCTTTTTTTTTTTTTGTGGTGAATTTTTCTGACTTGTTATTCTATCCAGATGAGAATGTATGAATAAGAGAATAAAATACTAAGAGGTTGGCAAAGACTCCAGAAAAAATCTTGCTAACCAAATCAGAAGAGACCCAAAACCGGGGGGAGAAGAAAGGGAAAAAAAAGAAATAAAAATTCAAAAATTAAAATATATATTAGACTGGTGAATAGAACAAAACCACTCACTTGATTTTGGGTGTATTTTCGTCTCTTAGAAGAAACTACCTCCCAAAATTTTAAAGAAGAAAAAACATATATGTACAAAAATAAGGGTAGACATGATGAAGGTATGACTGTGAAGATGAAAATTAAAAAAAAAAATTCTCAAAAAGGTATTGAGGGGCACCTGGGTGGCTCAGTGGGTTAAGCCTCTGCCTTCAGCTCAGGTCATGATCTCAGGGTCCTGGGATCGAACCCTGCTTCGAGCCCTGCATCAGGCTCTCTGCTCAGCAGGGAGCCTGCCTACCCCTCTCTCTCTCTGCCTGCCTCTCTGCCTATGTAATCTGTCTGTCTGTCAAATAAATAAATAAAATCCTTTAAAAAAAATAAAAATAAATGAAACTATATGATAATTGACTCTCTCTGCTTGACTTATTTCACTCAGCATAATCTCTTCCAGTCCCATCCATGCTGCTACAAAAGTTGGGTATTCATCCTTTCTGATGGAGGCATAATACTCCATAGTGTATATGGACCACATCTTCCTTATCCATTCATCCGTTGAAGGGCATCTTGTTTCTTTCCACAGTTTTGTGACCGTGGCCATTGATGCTATAAACATTGGGGTACAGATGGAAGAGATTATGCTGAGTGAAATAAGTCAAGCAGAGAGAGTCAATTATCATATGGTTTCACTTATTTATGGAGCATAACAAATAGCATGGAGGACATGGGGAGTTAGAGAGGAGAAGGGAGTTGGGGGAAATTGGAAGGGGAGGTGAACCATGAGAGACTATGGACTCTGAAAAACAATCTGAGGGTTTGAAGCGGCATGGGGTGGGAGGTTGGGGGAACCAGGTGGTGGGTATTAGAGAGGGCACGGATTGCATGGAGCACTGGGTATGGTGCAAAAACAATGAATACTGTTATTCTGAAAATTTAAAATTAAAAAAATAAATAAATAAATAAGAGGAGAGAATGTGCTCAGGCTGGAGACTAGTACAGAACCATGTGCTAGATTTAGGGTATATTGTGATTTGTTAGATGAAATTGTATCCCAAAAATTTTTAGGAAAAAAAAAAAGACTACATGTATACAAAAAAAAAAAGGTTAAATACAGTGAAGGGATAAAATATGACTATAACAATGAAGGTTTAAAAAGATTTTTTTTAGAAAGGTATTGTTAAGAAAAACTAGTTAAAAAACTTTAAAAGAGGAAAGAGGGAAAGTTAAAAAAGTAGAATAAGAAAAAAATAAAATAAAAAATAATACTTTGCAAGACTAAAGGATCATGGGGAAAAAGCCATGAATTCTATACATTGCTTTCCCTAGCTCTGGGGTTCCACTCTTCTCCTTGTTTGGTAGAGTTGATCTTGGCTGGATTTTCTTTCTGATCTTCTGGTGGAGGGGTCTTTTGCAGTGAGTATCAAATATCTTTGCCCAAGGTGGAATTGCACCGCCCTTGCCAGGGGCCAGGCTAAGTAATCTGCTTGTGTTCACTCTCAGGAGATTTTGTTCCCTGAACACTTTCTATAGAACTTTGGAGGACAGAAATGAAAATGGTGGCCTCCCAATTCTGGCCTAGAGGAGCTGAGAGCTCAGGGCCCCACTCGTCAGTGCACCCTCAGAAAAAAGCAGTCAATCCTTCCTGTTTCCCTTGTCTCTGGCCATGCCCTGTGCTTACTCAGCCTGTGACCAAGCATTTCTATCTTTAGCATACAATCTTGTTTGGAGTCTCCAAACCCAGCAGGTTCCAGCCACGTGCTCCCTTGCCACTCCTCCTGGAGGAGGAAGGAGGGTTGTCTCCCCAGATCTGCCACTTGTGGGGTCCCTGCTCAGAGAGCAGTGGTCCGACTGTGTCTTGGATCATGGTTTAAGGTAACCCTGGTCTGAAAGCTCACTCCTCGGCTCTGTCTCTGTACTCAGTTTCCTCAGTTTCCCCACTCTGATAGCTGGGAGCTCTGCACACTCAGACAAACCTGATCTTTCTGTGATCCTGCAGGACCGGAGACCACACTTTCCCAGTGAGGGCTCCACTCCCCTGCTTAGCCTCTGGAGCAATGTTCTTCAGTAGAGCAGACTTCTAAAAGTTCTGGTTTTGTGCTTTGCACTCCACCGCTTGCCAGGAGCCAGTCCCTCCCCCTTATGGTTTATCTTCCCATCATTTCAGATTCATTTCTCTGTGCATCCTATGTTTCAGAAAGTGGTCAATTTTCTGTTTCTGCTCTTCTTCTCTTCTATCTACTGTTGAATTTGTAGGTGTTTGGGATGGTTTGATAATTATCTAGCTGAACTCCTGGGACCTGATGTCATTTCAATCTGCTGTTCCTCTGCCATATTGCTTCTCCTCCAGCCCATGTTCTCTTAAGGCACTGTTAATTTTGGGAAGATCTAATATAATACTTCCAAATGAATAAAATGAATGGTTTTAAACTTAGTTGTAATATAAACTGAGAATGTTAAAAACTAATTCTACAAATGCTCTAAGAAATATTAAACATTATTATTATTATTAAAAGTAATAGTTGCATAAGAATATGAAAACATAGGCCAAATACAGGGAAGAAATCTTTAGAACATGTACCAGATAAAGGACTTATATCCAAAATATACAAAGAACTCAAAACTTAAATAAATGAAAGCAAATTTCCCAATTAAAAAAAAATGGGCAAAGACATGAACAGAAACCTTACCACCAAAGATATACTGATGGCAAGTAAGCACTTGAAAAGATGCTCAACATGACAGCTCATTACAGAATTACAAATTAAAACAGCTAGATACCATTATGCACCTATAAGGATGGCAAAAATTCAAAACACTGACAACATTATATGCTGGTGGAGATATAGGACAATAGGAATTTTTATTCCTGGATGACAAGAATGCAAAATGGTAGAGCTACTCTGAAACAATTTGGCAGTTTCTTACAACACTGAACATACTCATACAAAATAACACATCTATTAGGCTCACTGGCATTTATATAAATATGCTGAAACATTATAATCACACAAAAACCTGCACATGAATGTTTATAACAGTTTTATTCATAATGGCTGAAACTTGGAAACAAACAAAATGTCTTTCAGTAGGTGAATGGATAAACAAAGCATGGCATATTCATACAATGGAATATTGTCCAGCAATAAAAAGAAATGAACTATTGGGTTACAAAAAAGATATAAAGAACCATATATACATATCAATATATATATTGAACCATATATGTATATGTGTGTGTAGATATATATATATATATATATATATATATATATATATATGCCAATTTGAAAAGACTACACACTGTTTGATTCCAACTGTATGCCATTCTGGAAAAGGTAAAACTATGGAGACAGTAAAAAGTTCAGTGGTTTGTGGGGAGAGAGGGATGAACAGGTAGAGCATTTTCAAGGCAAGGAAACTGTTCTGTATGATACTATAGTTGTGGATACATTTCATTATGCACTTGCCATTTGCCAAAATTTTATAGAACATACCACAAAAGGAATGAACCACAATGGACTTCAGTTAATAATATATAAATATGTGGACTCATCAATTATAACAAATGTACCATATTAGTGCAAAATGTTACTAATGGGAGGAGTTAGGAAGATGATGAAGGGTATAAAGGAATTCTTTGCAATTTTTGCTCAGTTTTTAAATAGATCTACAATTACTTAAACAATAAAGACTGTCAGGTTTTAAAAAGTGGACATTCAAGCAAAAACATCAATTTAGGAAGGATACTCTGATCGTGTACACATTTCTCATATACTAAGAACTGACTTTTTTTTTTTTTTTAAGATTTTTGAGAGAGAACGAGTGCACACTCAAGAGATACCATGAAGCAGGGGAGGAGCAGAGGAAGAAGGCTCCCCATTGAGCAGGGATACTGACTTGGGGTTAGATCTTAGGACCCTGGGAGCATGACCTGAGCTGAAGGTAGACACTTAACCAACTGAGCCACTGAGGCACCCAACTTTTTTCACATAAAGAAACCTTGTTTTCTCAATGTGTTTTCATAAAGCTGAGCCATATTATCCAACTGCATGAAGTAGACAAGAAAGTAATCATGTCTTGTGTTGAAATAACACATGTATTTCAGAAACTAAAATGTATTTGTCTGTAATTTATTAAAGTAATTCTTTTATAGCCTGGAATAATTAATTGGAAAAATACAACACTAACTCACTGTGGCTAATTACAAATATGTAATTTTTTTAAAGATTTTTATTTATTTATTTATTTGACAGAGAGAGATAGAGAGAGATCACAAGTAGGCAGAGCAGAAGGCAGAGAGAGAGGAGGAAGCAGGCTCCATGCCGAGCCGAGAGCCCGATGTGGGGCTCGATCCCAGGACTCCGAGATCATGACCTGAGCCGAAGGCAGAGGCTCAACCCACTGAGCCACACAGGTGCCCCACAAATATGTAATTTTTTTATTGCTTAAACTTTGTTTCTCAAGAACATTAAAAATTGCTATAATTTTTACAGGTAAGTTTTTAAGATAAAATCTTATTTTTAGATTATACATAAAACAATTTCTATTTTTACTGTCTTTTCATATGATGCTGGAAAACTCGTATATTACTAAATGGATTTATTTTTAAATTAAAATAAAAACAAAACATAAGGGGTGCCTGGGTGGCTCAGTGGGTTAAAGCCTCTGCCTTCGGCTCAGGTCATGATCTCAGGGTCCTGGGATCGAGCCCCACATCGGGCTCTCTGCTCCGCGGGGAGCCAGCTTCCTCCTCTCTCTCTGCCTGCCTCTCTGCCTCCTTGTGATTTCTGTCTGTCAAATAAATAAATAAATCTAAAAAACAAAACAAAACAAAAAAAAAAACAAAAAACAAAACATAAGCATACTGAAACTTGTTTATAATATTAATTGATACTACACATGACCTGATGAATAATATAGAGTTAGGTACATATACAACTGAGATGTATATATATATATATATATATATATATATATATACACACATACATGCAAAAAATAGATGTGCAATGGGGCACCTGAGTGGCATAGTTGGTTAAGTATCTGACACTTGGATTCAGCTCAGGTAATGATAGCAGGGACCTAGGACCAAGCCTTATATCTGGCTCTGCACTCACCATGGAGTCTGCTTAATATTCTCTTCTTCCTCTTCCCTCTCCCCATGCACTCTGGCTCTCTCTCTCTCTCCCCTCTCTCAAATAAATATATAAATTCTTTAAAAAAAACATGAAAGACTATGGACTAGGAGAAAAAAACTGAGGGTTTTGGAGGGGAGGGAAGAGGGGGAGATGTATGAGCCAGGTGGTGGGTATTAAGGAGGGCATGTATTATATGGAGCACTGGATGTGGTGCATCAACAATGAATCTTGGAACACTGAAAAAGTAAAATTAAATTAAAAAATAAAAATAAATAAAAATAAAATAGATGTGCAAGATATGTAGTAACGTTAAGAAACACAGCTAGTTGTTTTCTTCATTTCTAAAACACACCACTTTGATATTTTAATTTCTCTAAAATTGGGAAGGGTCTTTAACTTAACATCAGCTTAAATGAATTTTAATCATCACACTGTTAAAAGATAGCAAGCATGTGATATTTTGGACTTGAGTTCAGTTTAATGAGGACACTTGACAAGATAAGTTTCCAAATCTATTTTTAAAAGATGCACCATGAATATCCAGGTAGGAAAGAATGTTGTGTTTCACTTGCAAATTTTAGTGGGTCTACTGAGAGAATGGAGAGAGGGAGTCCAAGGACATGAAGAGTGTTTCCCCATTTTTAAGCTCATCATCTGGATGAACTTTTTGTTTCTTCTGTGCATTATTGCTGTATATAAAGTGCTATATCAGGTCTTGAGTTAATTTTTAAAGGAAATCAGAGCCTGAATTCATGTTTTAAGGTAACTTCATTTATTGACAAAGATAGATAATAGAACTTATTATATAACGTTTGACAACTTCAACAGAATCCCGAGTCTTTCCATATTAAATGAGTGTTAAAATTTTTGTTTAGTTTTATTGTAGCTTTATGGTTTTAATCTAGGGATATACAGTAGAGGAAAAAATATAAAACAAAAATTAAGACTTGAGAGATGGAATTTTGATTTGAGGTAAACATAAGTTGTTTCAGTTTGAACAAATGGCTTATATGAGATATAGTTAACAGATTTTAAACCTCTAGTCTCCAACAGTGAGACCCTTCATTAACCTATTCACTGAATGCAAAAAAAAAAAAAGGAAGGTGTGTCTATAGTGTTTATGTAAGTCATAGCTTAAATATTTGAACTGTGATAGCTTCTCTTATTAAGAAACCAAGGATTTTCTTAGTACCTCCATAGTACCTTAACAGGCTCACTTATTCACAGTGAAATACCTTAAACATTAGCAGTATGATACGTCTTTTTCCTCTATTACCAGCTGTTCAAAATATGTCAGCATATTAAATTATTTAATTATTTTCATTTAACACTTAACACTTGCCGATTTGCATGTAGTTGTTTAAGCACAAACACACAAAAAAGCCATCCTAATAATATTTCAAATAACACATATAATTTTTTTATCAAAGGAAACATTCTTTGGAGTGTATGAGTTGTAGCCATATTCAAAAGCAATATAGTATTTTAACATGCAATACATTTGGAAAGAATTATTTTCTTTGTCACAAACTCACACCAAGTGGGATGGTTCAAATCCCGACTCTATCACCAATACAGTGATACTTTAGGCAGAAACAACTTTTCCTGTCTGAAGGAAATGGAGATAGTATTCCATTTACATGAGAAAATAGAGATAGCATTCAATTTAAATGAATGGAGATAGTATTCATTGTAAAATGGTAACAGTATTCAATTTAAATGAGAAAATCTTTGTAAGTTTCCTGGGACAGGCTATGTGGCAGAAACAAATAAAATTTTAAAACAAATTAAAAAAATGGGCACTAATACACACAAATACTGGAATGGAGAACAATATTACAATGGTATTTAAATGAAATAAAATATATTTTAATACTTCAATATTCATATGTTTCTTAAATTAAAATTTAATCTGTACTAGGTAAAATAATCATATATATAAACTCTCAGAGAAATAAGAAGAAGGCTTATAGGAATTAATATTAGTCAGGGAAGTAGTGAGTAGTGATCACCATTAAGATTCAGGTTTACTACAAAGCTGTGGTCACCAAGACAGCATAGTACTGGCACAAAAACAGACACATAGACCAGTGGAACTGAGGAGAGAGCTCAGATATGGACCCTCAACTCTATGGTCAAATAATCTTCAACAAAGCAAGAAAAAATTATATCCAGTGGAAAAAAGACAATCTCTTCAATAAATGGTGCTGGGGAAATTGGACCACTATGTATAGAAGAGTGAAACTCGACCATTCTCTTATACCATACACAAAGATAAACTCGAAATGGATAAAAGAACTCAACATGATGCAAGAATCTATCAAAATCCTAGAGGAGAACATAGGCAGTAACCTGTTCGACATCGACCACAGCAACTTCTTTCAAGATATGTCTCCAAAGCCAAAGGAAACAAAAGCAAAAATGAACTTTCAGGACTTCAACAAGATCAAAAGCTTCCGCACAGCAAAGGAAACAGTCAACAAAACAAAGAGGCAACCCATGGAATGGGAGAAGATATTTGCAAATGCCACTACAGACGAAGGGCTGATATCCAAGATCTATAAAGAACTCCTCAAACTCAACACACAAAAACAGATAATCATGTCAAAAAATGGGCAGAAGACATGAACAGACACTTCTCCAATGAAGACATACAACTGGCTAACAGACACATGCAAAACTGTTAATCATCATTAGCCATCAGGGAGATTCAAATCAAAACCATATTGAGATACCACCTTACACCAGTTAGAATGGCCAAAATCAACAAGACAGTAAACATCAAGTGTTGGAGAGGATGTGGAGAAAGGGGAACCCTCTTACACTGTTGGTGAGCATGCAAGGTGGTGCAGCCACTTTAGAAAACAGAATGGAGAATCCTTAAGAAATTAAAAATAAAGCTTCCCTATGACCCTGCAATTGCACTACTGGGTATTTACCCCAAAGATACAGATGTAGTGAAAAGAATGGCCATCTGTACCCCAGTGTTCATAGCAGCAATGGCCACAGTCACCAAACTGTGGAAAGAACCAAGATGCCCTTCAACAGACAAATGGATAAAGAAGAGAGGGTCCATATATACATTAGAGAATTATGCCTCCATCAGAAAGGATGAATACCCAACTTTGGTATCAATATGGGCGGGACTGGGAGAGATTATGCTGAGTGAAGTAAATCAAGCAGAGAGAGTTAATTATCATGTTGTTTCACTTACTTATAGAGCATAAGGAATAACATGGAAGACATTGGGAGATGGAGAAGAGAAAGAAGTGAGTTGGGGGAAATCAGAGGGGAAGACAAACCATGAGAGACTGTGAACACTGAGAAACAAACTGAGGGTTTTGGAGAGGGGTGAGTGGAGGTTTGGGTGAGCCTGGTAGTGGGTATTATGGAGGGCACATATTGTATGGAGCACTGGGTATGGTGCATAAACAATGAATTTTGGAACACTGAAAATAAAATAAAATAAAAATAAAATAAAGTAAAATTTAAAAAAAGATTCAGGATTGCATTTCTCCTTTGATTGAGTTCTGTGTGGGTTTGATTCCATCAGCTGTGATGGAACTTGGGTGGGGCAATAGGAAGATCAAAGACATGGAGTCCTAAAGGTTTTTACAATCTATACTCTAGAGTATCCATAGCATGCTAGTGAAACTACACTATAATTTTACCTTGGTAACATAAACTAAAATGTTAGCATATCTAGGTTCTCTAGGTCATGCAATGGTACTTACCTGCATGTGCTCAGACACTCTTAATATTATTAAGAAAATGGCATATTAAAGCTTTCAAATGCCAATGAAAAACAAAATGATCTATGTACAGGTTTGAAACTTCTTGTGTTTTTACAAACAAACCAACCACACTTTCATGCAGCTGATAATTTTTGGAAGAAAAATTTGAATTATATCTATTTCCAAATGGTATAATTTTACAGTTCTTTTTCTATTTCAGAGATATGGACCCTTTTCTTTAGCTAATTAAGGAAGATAGAAAAGTTCTGCTCAGGCCTGGAAATAATGTTTTTTCTTTGAATTAAGAGGGAGAAAAAATAATTTTAGCAAAAAATCACTGTGTGTCTTCATTATCAGGGATAAAATACAGGTACCTTTCCATGACCAAGATAAAATTTCTCTAGAGAACAGAGGCCAGATAGATCTTTATTGAACAAAACACCATAAATTAGTTTAGTTTCCTCTTCCCGTGTCTACTCAATTGGGCTGCCTAGCACTTGGGAGCAAGTAGGTACTGTTTAGATTTGCTTGGCATCCCTGTGCGTTATGTGAAGCAGTCATCTATTTTATAGCTGCATAAAACAGTACATGGATTTCATGATGCAGAAAAGCAGTAGTTCATTCCTCATTTTCCAACATGTAAATTTTTACTCAATAGATTTGCATAAAGAGTCACCCTCCCTTTAAAATACAAATGAAAAATGCCATCATTATATACTTTCCTCTTTCTAAGGCTTTCTTTGTCAGGAGCAAACACTTAAAGGAGAAAAGACAGAAGAACATTTTTTAAGGTAAAATTGCCAGCCAACACTGCAGCTAATTTTAAATGTTGCAGGAGTAAGGTTTAGAGCAGGAATAGAAGAAGCAGGTATATTTGAAAATAGACCCTTTGTATTCATTAAAAAAGTGGAGAAAAATATTCCTCCTTCCTACAAACTAAGAATTACATATAAAATAGTTGGATTATTCTCAATCCATAAATATAATACATTCAAATCAAAGTAAAACTTCATGAAAGAATCAGAATATACTTTCTTCAAAGTCATAAATAGAAATAACCTGTATTATAACAAAATATAAAACAAAAGCCAATTTTCTCATATATTAATGGAAATTTTTTTTACTTTTAGTGTTAACTCTAATTACTACTTTAAATCATATTATTTAAACATTTAATCAATAGTATGTGAATAAATCTGATTTTCAGAAGTATGTCAGAACTTCATACTTTCATTTTTTAGTAGGAAGGAATTACATCAATAACTATAGTAAAGATAACAGTTCTTAAAATCTGTGACTGCTGAAAGTGGAATATGTTTTGAAGATACATATCACATATAAAAGTTAGAGTTTTACATATCAACATAGTATGTGATCAGTGCCAAATGATCCAACAGCAATAAAAATGTGTGCTTAGAGGATCCAAAAGCTAGAATAATCACAAAAAGCTGATGTTTTCAAAGACAACCTCATAAAAAAACTTGTGCTAACTTTGAAGAATATGTAGGATATAAAGAAAATAAGAAAGAGACTTTCAAAGAAAAAGCATGCTAACATTTAGGCTGTGAGTGTTTCTCAACCTTGTCACTATTTATAGTTGGGACTGGACAGTTTCTTATAATGGGCAGCTATCCTGTATGCTATAGAATGTCTAGCTGCATTCCCATACTCTACCTACGAGTTGCTAGTAACACACTTCATTCACTGTACTGACAACAAAAACTGCCTTCAGATGTTGTTAAATGTCCATAGGGGAGAGGACAATAACCCCTACTTGAGAACCCCTGACTAATGGAGATACAGGGTTATATAGTGGGGAAAAAGGATAAAGAAATGAATATTGATATGCCAAGGTGAAGATAAAGTTATGGAGGGTCTACAAAATCAGGCTAAGGAGGTTTCAAATCTTATAAACACTGGAAAACTCTGAAGGTTTCTAAGTAATAAAATAATATAATGGATGTTAATTTTTAGTAATATATGGGTGTATAATTTCATACTGTAGGGAAATAGAACAGGCAGAGAGATCAGTGAACACGCCAGTCACCCTAATGTGGATTAACAAAAACAGAAATTAAGATGATAGCCATGAAAAAAAAAATAAGGGTAGGAATGAGGAAGCTTCACAATAAACATTACAAGAAACAAATGATAAAGACTATGTCCCACTCGACTTACAGAAGTGGTGGATCCTCGTTATTGAAAGTTGAGGTAGAATATTATAGAAAAGCCTGGAATTCTATTCTAGATATGTTTGTACCTCTAAGCCACAAGTAACTTTCAGTACCTAAGTGAATTCTCCCAAGGATTATCACTCATGAGTGAAGTTGTAAATTTTACTGAGAAAATTTTGAGAGATTTTTCTAACTTCAAAATCTTATGAAACACCCACAGTTTGAGATTTGGGGTTTGATAAAGTAAATATAATTCAGTAATTACAATAAAGCAGAGTCAGTTATCATTTTCTGAAGAAAAATCATTTTCAAGGCTTGAGATCACATGAAGACTCATAACTTGAGTAAGAATCCATTAAATGAGCAGGTTTAGGTATGTTGGCAGTAACACATGCAATGTTTCTGCATTAATATCCTTAGCCTGCTATCACATAATACAACAGGCTGGCCGACTTAGAAATTTATTTTCTCACATTTTGGAGGCTACAAGGTTCAGGTCAATGTTTAAGGTCAAGGTTCAGGCTGATTTAGTTTTTGGAAAAGGCTTTCTCTCTCTCTGGCTTGCAGAAGGCTACCTTCTCAGTATGTCTTCACATGACTTTTACTCATATGTAGGAAGACAGTGAGCTCACTGGTCTCTCTCTTATAAAGATACTAATCCTATTGGATCATGGCATCACCCCTATGATTTCATTTAATCTTAACTACTTTTTTAGAGGCTCAATCTCCAAATAAAACCACATTAAGGATTAAGGCTGCAACATATAATGGGGCTAGCGAGTAGGCACATTAAGACATTAATCGATTAAGTCAATAAAGGCTTCTACCACTGGATCAGGGCTTAAGATCCTCCATGACATTACTGAACAAGAAAATTAAGATGTCAATAGATAATATAAAGTGTATAAAAACATAAATCTCACACCATATAAAAAAATGAACTCAAATGGATCGAGGACCTAAATGTTAGAGTTAAAAGTACAAAACACTTAGAAGAAAATGTAGGTATAAATCATCCACACATTGGAATGGGCAAGTATATTTTTCTTTTAAATGACACCAAAACAAAAACCAAAGAAAAATTTTAAAATTGAACTCCATCAAAATTTTAGATTTTGTGCTTCAAAAAACAGTACAAGAAACTAAAAAACAACTGACAATATGGGAGACTATATAAAGAGCTTTTACAAATGAATTATAAAGAAAACCCATTTTTTTAATAGCAAAAAGATTTGAATAAATTTTTCTCCAAGAGAGGTATACAAATGGTCAATAAGCACATGAACATATGCTCAACATCATTAGCTATTAGGGAAATGCAAATAGAAATCCAAATGAGACAATATTTTGTACCCACTAGGATGGCTAGAATCAAAAAGAGAGACAATAACGAGTGTTGTTAAGGATGTAGAGAAATTGGAACCCTCAAACTAGTTTGGCAGTTCCTTAAACTATTAAACATAGAGTTACCATATGGCCTACCATTTCCACTGTCAGATATATATCATGATAATTGAAAACATATGTCTACTAAAAACTTGTACATTAATGTTCTTAACAGCATTATTGATAAAAACAATAATGATAGTTCCAGTCCAAGTTGGAAATATAGGAAGATCCTAAACTCACCTTCTCCATGGAACCCACTAAATAATCTCTATTTATTGAACAATTCCTTTTGAAGAACTGAGGACCAGCTGAGCAGCATCTGAACAACCAAAGACAGAATGGCAAAAGAGAATAGCAAAAGAGATGGAGACATGATAACAAAAAGAAGCCCAATCCCCCAATGCTGCAAAGGGGCAGAGACTGGTGTGGGCTTGTGAACCCCAGTTTGCTGAGATCAGAGAGACTAGAGAACGACATGGTTTATGATCCTACTTGATCTTAAAACCCTAAACTTAAAACCCTAAAAGGGCAGGGTCTGGACATCATAACTGGCATGTCTAGTCATCATAGCAAGTTTGCAACCTCAGCAAGCTCATAGCAGCCTTTGTGATGCTAAAGCACAAAAAAATAAGTTTTTTTTAAATTTTACTTTAAACATTTTTCACTTATTATCTTTTGTTTTTACTTTCATTCTTTTTGTTTTTCCTTCTGGTTTTTTATTATTTAATTTTCAAAAATGCTTATCTTTTATTTATTTTTCTTTTTTCTATAAAAAGCCGTGGTTTAAAAGAGTTACTAGCATATGAAATCACAGTTTTAGCCGACAAACAAGTCACCAGCCACAGTCTACATGGGGGACACCACATATAGCACCACTCCTTCAAATTCAAAAGTATCCACTTTGCTTAATCTATATGAACACATGAAGTTAAGAAAATCAAGAGACAGAGGAATATGCTCCAAAATAAAGAAGAAATACCCTACAAAAAATAAAAAATAAAAACAAACACAAAAAACAACTAAATGAAACAGATAAGCAATATACCAGATAAAGAATTTAAAATAATAATCATAAAGATACTCACTAGGCTGGAAAGAAGATTAGAAGAAAGTGAGACCTTCAATAAAGAGATGGGAATTTTTTATAAAAAAAGAAAATTGAAGAATACAACAACTGAAATTACACAAGCACACAAGGAAATCAGCAGATTCGAGGATGCATAGAACATATCAATGAACTGGAAGACAGGCTAATGGAAAGCACACAAACTGAACAACAAAAGAAAATTTTTAAAAAATGAGGATAGAATAAGAGCACTCTTGGGTGACATCAAGCAAATATGCATATTATAATTGTTCCAGAATAAGAAGTGAGAATGTTATAGAAACTTAGTTTAAAATATAAAAACTAAAACCTACCTTAACCTAGGGAAGGAAATAGACATCAAACTCCAAGAAGCATGGAGAGTTCCAAATAAGAAGAACCTAGAGAGATCCACACCATGGTACATAAATAATTAAAACATTAAAGATTAAATATAAAGAGAATCTTAAAAGCAGCAAGAGAGAAACAAAAAGTTATCTACAAACCTCAGTGCATTTATGAATGTTGAAATCATACCAGGCCTCTTTCACAAGAGAAGAACTGGAAGAACCACAAGCATATGGAAACTAAACAACAGGACACTAAACAATCAATGGGTCGATGAAACAATCAAACAAACAAACAAACAAAATACAGGGAGACAAATGGAAATGAAAACACAATGATCCAAAATCTTTAGAACACAGTGAAATCAGCTATAAGAGGGGAGTATATAGCAATACACGCATACCTCAAGAAACACAAAAAAACCTCAAGCAATCTAAACTTATACCTAAAGGAACTAGAAAAAGTCAAACAAAGTCCAAACTGAGGAGAAGAAAGGAAATAATAAAGGTCAGAGAAGAAATAAGTGACAGAAACAAAAACAAACACAAAATAGAAAAAAAATTAATGAAACTAAGAGCTGGTTTTTGAAAAGATAAACAAAATTGACAAATCCTTAGCCAGAATCATAAGGTAAAAAGAGAAAGGGCTCAAAAAAAATAAGATAAGAAACAAGAGAAGTAACATCTGACACTGCAAAGAATAAGAGAATAGTATGAAAAATTATATGCCAACAAGTTAGATAATCTCAAAGAAATAGAAAAATCCCTAGAAATATATAATTTTCCAAAACCAAAATAGGAAAAAAAAAATCTAAACAGATAAATTACAAGTGACAAAATTGAACTGATAATCAAAAAACTACCCAAAAATAAAAGTCCAGGGCCAGATAGGTTCACAAGTGAACTCTATAAAAACATTTAAAGAAGAGTTAATGTGTAGTGCCTGGGTGGCTGAGTTGGTTAAGCATCTGCTTTCAGCTCAGATCATGACCCAGGGTCCTGTGATCAAGTCCCGGACCTGGATCCCTGCTTGATAGGGAATCTGTTCCTCCCTCTCCCTCCACTCCTCCATTTCCCTCCACCCCTCCCCTGGCTTGTTCTCTCTCCTATCTCACATTCTTTCTCAAATACATAAATAAAATCTTTTAAAAAAAGAAGAATTAATATATATTTGTCTTCAAACTATTACAAAAAAATAAAAAGGGAAGAAAAGTTTCCAGATAGTTTCTAAGAGGCCCTCATTTCCCTAATACCAAACCAAACAAAGGCACCATACAAAAAGAACACTATAGGCCAATATCCTTGATGAGCACAGATGCAAAATCCTCAAGAAAATATTAGCAAGCCACATGTAAAAATGCATTAAAAAGATCATTCACCACAGTCATGTGGGATTTATTTCAAGAATGCAAGGGTTGCTCAATATTCAAAAATAAATCAACATCATAAGCCACATTAATGAAAAAAAGGAAAATTTTCATATGACCACCTCAGGTACAGAGAAAACATTTGACAGATTCAAAATCCATTCATGATAAAAACTCTTAAAAAAGTAGGTTTAGAGGGAACATATGTCAACATAATAAAGACAGTGTATGAAAAACCCATAGCTAACATCATCCTTAATGGGGAAAAACTGAGAGCTTTTCCCCTAAAATCAGGGAAGTCTAGGGTGCCTGGATGGCTCAGTGGGTTAAGCCTCTGCCTTGGGCTCAAGTCATGATCTCAGGGTCCTGGGATTGAGTCCCACATCGGGCTCTGCTTGGCGGGGAGCCTGCTTCCTCCTCTCTCTCTCTCTCTCTGCCTACTTGTGATCTCTCTCTGTCAAATAAACAAATAAATTCTTTAAAATCAGGGAAGTCTGTTCTTACCACTTTTATTCAAAACAGTACTAGAAGCCCTAGCCACAGCAATCAGACAAGAATAACAGGCATCCATATTGGTAAAGAAGACATTAAACTCTCCCTATTAGCAGATGAAATGATACTATATATAGAAACTCCCAAATCCACCAAAAATCTATGAGAAGTAATAAATGAAACAAGTTGCAGAAATAAAATGAATATCCAGAAATTGGTAACATTTCTATACACTAACAAAGTAGCAGAAACATAAATTTCAGAAACCATTTATGATCGAACACAAAAAAATAAAATACCTAACAAATTTAACCAAAAACATAAAAGCCTATATTCTAGAAACTATAGAACACTGGTACAATATACTGATGATGACACAAATAAAAAGATATCCCATGCTCATGGATTAGAAGAATATTATTAAAATGACAATATTACTCAAAGAAATTTTCATATTCAATGCAACCCCTATGAAAATATCAACAACATTTTCACAAAACCAAAACAAATGATACAAAAATTTGAATGGAACCACAGAAAATTCCAAATAGCCAAAGCAATCCTGAGAAAGAGGAACAAAACTGGAGGTACCACAATCCCAGATTTCAAGTTACACTACAAAACTAGTAATCAAAACAGTACGGTACTGGTAAAAAAGTAGATATATCAATAAACTGAACAGGGTAAAGAAGCAAGAAATAAACCCATATTTATATAGTCGATTAATCTGACAAAGGAGGCAAAAATACACAGTGGAGAAAAGATAGTCTCTTCTGGGGCACCTGGGTGGCTCAGTGGGTTAAAGCCTCTGCCTTCGGCTCAGGCCATGATCCCAGGATCCTGAGATCGAGCCCCGCATCGGGCTCTCTGCTTGGTAGGGAGACTGCTTCTCTTCCTCTCTCTCTGCCTGCCTCTCTGCCTACTTGTGATCTGTCTGTCAAATAAATAAATAAAGTCTTAAAAAAAAAGAAAACCTGTCAGAATATTTCAAATAAAAAAGACAACAAGTAGAAGTGTTGGTAAAGATATGGAAAAAAAGTGACCCCTCTTGCACTGTTGCTGGGAATGTGAATTGGTGCTGGCACTATGGAAAACAGTAATGGAGGATCCTCAAAATTTTAAATATATAAATACCATTTGACCCAGTAATCCCAACTACCAGAGACTTACCCAAAGGAAGCAAAAATACTAAACTGAAAAGATTTATGTGTCCCTATGTTTACAGCAGCATTATTTATAATTGCCAAAATATGGAAGTAACTCAAGTGCTAATCGATAGATGAATGGCTAAAGAAGGGGTAGATAGGTAGAAAGATGATAGATAGATACATAATCTTAATATTTGTGACAACATCATGCAGATCTAGAGGGTATTATGCTAACTTAAATAAGTCAGGGAAAAAATATCACGTAATTTCACTTATACATAGAATCTAAAAAACAACAGAATAAATGAAGAAAAAAGAAACCAAAAACCCACACTCTTACTTATAGAGAACATGGTTGCCAGAGGGGAGGTGGTTGAGAGATGAGTGAAATAGAGAAAGGTGATTAAGAGGTACAAACTTACAGTTTACGTTGTAATGGTGACTACACTTATCACTGACTAATGAGCACAGATTAATGTATAGAATTGTTGAATCAATGTTTTACACCTGAAATGAATATAACATTGTATGTTAATTATATTTCAATATTTTTAAAAAGCCTAATGGAAAATTCTTAATAGATAAAATTGAGTAAGTGTGCAACGCTTTTTGACATTTTAATCAATATATAAGAAATTCCTGGCTCTTCTATACATTTTCCATCCCCCTTCAGATATAATGACTAATTATATAGTATGAATATATAAGCCTAATAAACTTTTTGGGATAGAAACCAGATTTATAATTCTCCTTGGACTTTGAAGCCTAAAATAGACTGTATTTGTAGGAATAATTAAATACAAGGGGAAAATCCTTAGTTATAAGTATTATTGTTACTATAAAACTATTCAAATAAATTTTCAACATATAATTCCTAAGATGGGTCACTGAGAACAAATTTATGTTTTTAGCAGTAGGAAAGAATTTAAATCCCTGTATTTAGGTTTCAGCTCATGATTTGCCTCAAATTTTCCAATAATCCCTGCCAATGTAGTCAATAAGAAAAACTTGAATTACTTGAGTGTTTGGTTTCTCATTGCACTGAAAGGAAATAAACACTGATGATGTTGCATAAAGCCTCTATGCCCTGATTTTCTCTACCTGTCTTATGTTTGCTTTTCTTGCACCACTCTCTACTTCACTTTTTTTTCTTTAGCCACATGGTTCTTCAGTCCTTCCTATAGGAGATTCATGATTCTTATTTCTTCATTGATATTCTGGCATTAGGCTAGTTGGATTAATACATGGAACAAAGTAATCTATGAACCAGCTAGCCATGTAGGTAATATTTTTTCCTTAAAGGAATGTGAGGACATTCAAATCCGGGAATATAATTGTCATCCTGGTTCCCTACCTCTCTATACCTGTCCTAAATTCATTCAATGAGATTTTCAAACTGAGATGCTCAGTGTTTTTGGAGGTTTGAAGGTACTGAATTCCACACAGAACTATCTCTGTAGAGAAGATGGTGAGATGTCAATGATAAACAGCAAGATGTTGAAATTTTGGAGGAATATTTTCCCAGATTCAGAAAATGCCCAAATTTGCATTTAACAACATAGGTTTTAACTTCTCAATTAAAACAGAGATAAAATAACTAGTTCAAACAGTTGTGATGAGAAGGAAATGAGACCACATATTAAGAGAAACAAATCAGCATTAAAATGAAGATACTGAATAACTAGCTGGATTCTGACTGATGCTGGGGCAAGCACACCACACACACACACACACACACACACACACACACACATACAGGTTCTACTAAACATACACTGTTATAAAACCTTTGAAGGTATGAATGAGCCCAGTTTGTGATAGAATACTTAAAACAGTATTAAACATAGTTCATAACTAGTCTCTGGGGTGTGGGGAGGATTATTCCAAATAATCCAAAGGCTGCATGTGTTCCAGAATCTCCTGGGTGTTCCATATGCATCATCAACTGATCATCAGCTGGTAATAATTTCTTCACCTGATTCTTACTCCTTCTTCTATACTCTGATTTATCAATAAATAAGTTTTAAATAAGTAGGACAAATAAATAAAAAATCTAAATGTAAGCTTTTGTCAAATATGAACCAATTTTTTTTATCATATTGTACTTATAGGTCATTAAGTGCTAAGAAAATAACCCTTCAGTTGTCACTGTATGGTCCAATTATTTAGGTAAATCCAAAATTTACAGTTTTGGGATCCAAGCAAAATTTTTCCAAGATGTTTGCTTCTTTTTGGCCTTTGTTGCAAATAATACTCAAGTCCTATTCTGAGAAATACTTTTATTCTTTGTAATTTCTCATAGAACAAGACTAATATTTTATACATTTTCTCTAAATTCACATTTTCATAAAGCTTACATTTAATAAATGGCTTGAATCTGTACATATTTTGGAATAGTCAACACTTAAATTTGAGAAATTTATCTATCCTTCTACATCCATCCACCCACCCACTCCTGTATCCAGCATTTACTGAGTATCTACTATGTACCAGGCACTCTTCCACACACTTAGAGTATATTAGAGAACAAAACAAAGATCTCTGCCCTGGTCAAGTTTACATTCTCTCTAATGATCAATGATTAAAAATGAGGGTAATAAATTAAGAATATTTTAAATATATTAAGAGATGATAAATTCTATAGAAAAAAATGTTTAAGCAGAGCAGGGCAAATGGATTTACAGATTCTGGTGATAGAGCAGATGGAACGAATATTAAGGTACAATTTGAACAGAGACTTGAAGTAGGAGTGGTGGTTGGCCAAATAGCTCTTTGGAGCAAGAGCATCTATGCAGAGAGGAGAGGTGGAGTACGCTCCTGAAAGTGAGTTAGCTTGGTATGTTTAAGGAAGTTCTTGGAAGTCAGTGTGGCTGCAGTGTTG
Organism: Lutra lutra; assembly: GCF_902655055.1. NCBI lineage: Eukaryota > Metazoa > Chordata > Mammalia > Carnivora > Mustelidae > Lutra > Lutra lutra. The sequence continues at coordinate 93,537,173 of NC_062279.1, forward strand.
AGAACCAAGGAAAGAAGTAGGAGATGAAGTTGGAGAAATAATGTGAGCCCAGTCACCTAAAGACTCAGAAGGCATTTTAAAGACTTTGGATCCATTGTGAAGAAATGGTCAGACATTGTAGTTTTTAGTAGAGGGGTGACATGAACTACATTTTTTTTTAAAGATTTTATTTATTTATTTGACAGAGAGAGATCACAAGTAGACAGAGAGGCAGGCAGAGAGAGAGAGAGAGGGAAGCAGGCTCCCTGCTGAGCAGAGAGCCCGATGTGGGACTCGATCCCAGGACCCTGAGATCATGACCTGAGCCGAAGGCAGTGGCTTAACCCACTGAGCCACCCAGGCGCCCTGAACTACATTTTTAAAATACTATCTCTTTGTCAGTTTGGGGTGCTAGAACAAAACACCAAAGACTGCTATCTTAAACAATAAACATTTATTCCTAACATTTCTGGAGGATGGGAAATCTAAGATCAAAGTATCAGCAGACTCAGTTTCTGTTGAGAACCTACTTCCTGGCATGTAAGCAACTACTTTCTTGCTTATATGCATGCATGGTAGAAAGAGAAAGCTCTGGTGTCTCTTCCTCTTCTTACAAGAACACTAATTCCATCATGAAGGCTCTACTCTCATGAACTTATATAAACCTAACAACCTCCCAGTGGCCTCACCTTTAAATATCATCACATTGGATATTAGGGCTTCAACATGTAAATGAGGAATGGAGGGCATACATATTCAGTCCATAACAGATTCCTTTGGTTTCTATGTTAATACTAGTTTGCAGGAGTGGCAAGAATAGACCTATGAAGACAGATAATGAGGCTATTTTCTTTAAAGTTAGGCAATTATATTGGTTTCACCAAGGAAGTAGTTCTATGAACCAGTCAGATTCTGGATGCATTTCAGTGATGAAGGCAACAGGATTTCTTGGAAGTTCCTGATAAGTGAAGTAGGATCCCAAGGTCATAAATGTGAGAAACTAGAAGGACAGAATTACAATTTATGAGATCGGGGAAGCTGCAGGAAAAACAAATTTGGGGGAGGGAGGTATAGAGGTAGAGCTGTAGTTTGCACCCGAGGTTCCATTAAATTGCTAAGTGGAGATGTCAAGTAGGCAGATATATGTCTGGAGATCATGAGAAAGGGTCAGGACTATGGATCTAAACTTAGCAGTTAATACACAAGATGGCATATAAAGATACAAGACTAGATGAAGTAAAAAAAGTAGATGAGTATAGATAAAAATTAGAGAGGGCCATGCACTGAATTCCGTATCGGAGTATTCCATAATGAGAATACTAAAAACAAGACAAGAAACTACCAAAGCAAACTGAGAAGGAACAACCAATGAGGCAAGAGAAAAATTGTGACATCTGAAGCTGAGTAAAAATCTACCAAAAAAAGTGTGATAATGATGCTGCTCATAGGTCAGGTATGATGAGAAATGTAAATTGATCGTTGGATTTAGCTTTGAGGCTATAGGTGACTTCAATAAGGACACTTCTAAAAACTCTATGAATCTCTTCCTGCCCTCTTTAACTCAGGCCTATCAATCTTCAATTCTAACTTCTTCCAGCTACAATTACCAGTTTTTGTTTTTTTTTTCCCTTGTGTTTCTAGTTACAGAAGAAGTATATGCTGGTTGAATTAGTGAAATAATTTCACACCATTATCCATACTAACCTAAATAGAAAAATGTATAATTATATTAATTTAAGGGTCAGGTTTTTTGTTTTTGCTGACAAAAATTGGTCCTAATTACTGTAATAGAGACATATAAATTTGATTCATTGTTTTTAATAGTTGTACTCACAGTAATGTATAAATCATAATTTAATGAATATTTTCTCAACCAATAATCAGTTATTTACAGTTTATGTCTCTAGAGATGGTACTGTAAAAATATTATTGTTTAAACATTCTGATACCTGTGTTTTTGTTTCAGTTGGATAGTTTCTCAGAAGTGAAATTCATAATCAAAAATATATGTATTTTATAATTGAATGGATATTGTTGTACCCCTACTAGTAATTAATAAGACTGTTTACCTTATCTTTACTAATATTAGATTGTATTAATTTTTTGGAGGGATTTTTTTTTTTTTTAGGATTTTCTAACCTCACAGATACACTAATTATTGCTATAGTTTGCATTTCTTTAAACAGTAATGAGGGCAAGTACCATATAATAAATGAATAGTATTTTGATATTGCTCTTGTTTGAATTACCATCCTTTCCCTTTGTACTTTTTTTTTTTTTTTTTGTATTATCCAGGAAACTACTTTTTTCTAACATAATGTTTTTAAAATTTTCTTTTATTTCTTTCATATATGTACTTCCATCTCCCTGGTCAATCCTAGAAAGGTATAATTTTGCTTCTCAGGATTAACTATGTTAGTTGTTTCTAAGAAAGCTTTTTCTTTAATTTAGCTTTTGTTTGATTGTCACAACAGGATAGTACTATGCTTGGCCATAAAACAGATATAGTTAAGAAAGTAATGTTTCTTTAATGGTAAAGGAAATGGAAACATACAAAGATAATTACTTAAATAGTAGACAACACAGCATGCTCACACATTGAGGTACAAGCTTACCAGTTTTTTCCAAAGTTCTATAGAGGCATACAACTGCTCACGAGGGAGGGACTAAAGCAGCTCCATGTACCACACTGAAGGAGATCTTCATAATTAGTGCCCAGACCTTCAACTCAGCATACCCAACCATTCTAGAGATGGGATACTAGATATCTGGCCTCCTGATAAGCAGGTACAACTCAGAGGTCAACACATTCCTGAATCTTGATCACATAACTGAGCCAAGAATTTCCAAGTTTTCTCAGACTTCATGTTATTATTTTTTCTTTTCAAAACGCATTTCTAGGGGCGCCTGGGTGGCTCAGTGGGTTAAAGCCTCTGCCTTCAGCTCAGGTCATGATCCCAGAGTCCTGGAATCAAGCCCCGCATCGGGCTCTCTGCTCCGTGGAGAGCCTGCTTCCTCTTCTCTCTCTGCCTGCCTCTCTGCCTACTTGTGATCTCTCTCTGTCAAATAAATAAATAAAATGTTTAAAAACAACAACAACAACAACTCATTTCTATCTCTATTCCCTTTCCCTGTTTGGGCAAACAAAGTATCATGTATGTTTCTAGTAGAGACAGGTATATTTCACCCATATCTGTTTGCTCACTCTTTTTTTTCCTTTCATATTAACTTATTAACAAGGCAATGCTCTCAAAGGTTTAGCATGGTCTGTACTTACCGGCCTTTTTTGCAGATACACGCATATGAATAAGTTGAAATATGAATGGAAGTAATGGGTGTCACTTTCACATCATTTACTTAAAACAAACATGCTTAGCCTTTGATTCCTCTTTTCTATCTACATATGAGTTTAACTATGTGGTGCTGGTCAGCCAGCTTCAATCATGATGATAAAGGCAACTTAGTCTACACTACAGGATAACAAAGCTAAGAAACAGAAATACTGACAGCTGCAATGGCAATGTTTTTTGACTTTGTACTGTCTAAATAGTAAAATAAAAACACACAAACAAACAAATAAAAATACTGTCTTGTTTTGAGCCACAATATGTTGGAGTCTTTTCAAAATACCACAGTAGTCTAGCCAAGGGACTGGCGAACTCTTTCTGTAAAAGGCCAGATAGTAAACATGCTAGCTTCCTGGGTTTATGACTATACCATCTGCCCCAAATCTTCCCTTCTGGTGTAAAGGGAGACAGAGACAATACATAAATGGATGAGCATAGCTGTGTTCTGATAAAATTGTTGGAAAAAAAAGTTGCTACCCATTTGCCTCATGGGTTATAGTTTGATAGTTTGATGTCCCCTAATCCAGCCTATGATATAATATAATCTTTTTGGTTATACATGTGTTTGAAAATACTTCTGTGTGAATATACCATTGTCTTACATTTATATAAATTGCACTGCATTAAAGCTATATTTTAAATTTTTTTTAAAGATTTGTCAGAGAGAAGGAGCATGAGTATGGGAGGGGCAGAGGGAGAAGGAGGCTTCCCACTGAGCAGGGAGCCCAATGAAGGTCTCGATCCCAGCACCCCTGGGACCATGACCTGAGCTGAAGGCAGATGCCCAACTGACTGAGCCACGCAGGCATCCCTATAATTTTTAAAAATTTTTAAAAGATTTTATTTATTTATCTGAGAGAGAGAGTGAGAGAGCTCAAGCAGGGAGTGAAAGAGGGAGAAGCAGGCTCCCCGCTGAGCAGGGAGCCCCATGCAGGACTTGATCCCGGGATCCTGAAATCATGACCTGGGCTGAAGGCAGTCACTTAACCAACTGAGCCACGTAGGCACCCCTAGTTTCTTAAATTTTAATACCATAAATTTGGGATTGCATTATAATCTGCATATGCTATTGATTACTTTTGATTGGTGCCTGGATTTCCATAAATATTAAGAGACAATTGATACTTTAATATGGTGAATCTTCTGATATATGAAAATGATAAATCTCTCATTTATCACTTAGCTCCTCCTTAGTTTTTCCCAGAAATATCTTATAGTTTTCCGCGAACCAAACTTACACACATGTGCTCAAATATCTGTATTACTAATTTGTAGGTTTTGACACTACTACACTACTGTTAGTAGCACTTTTAAGTTTCCATTCCTAGTCCTTAAACCCTTTTAACAAAAATGTATTTGATTTTACATATAAAATATATATAACAGAACCTTACTTAATTCACCAGTAGCTCTTGTAGCTTTTTTGTGGATTCCTTAGTATTTTTTTTTAATTTAAAGTTTATTTTATTTTTTCAGTGTTCCAAGATTGTTTATGCATCACACCCAGTGCCCCATACAATACATGCTTAGTATTTTCTATAGGGGATCATGTTGAAAGAAAAAGTAAAATTTTACTGTTTTTTCAAATCTGTATCTTTATTTGTTCTTTATTTTACATTCATAAACTTTCAGTACAGTTATAAATACAAGTGATAAGTGTGGACATTCCTTTTTTGTTCCTGATCAACAGGAGAAAGCATTTAAATCTTTAACGTCGGCTATTGTGTCCACTGAAATTATTTTTGAAAATCACTTTTTGGCGCCTGGGTGGCTCAGTGGGTTAAGCCGCTGCCTTCGGCTCAGGTCATGATCTCAGGGTCCTGGGATCGAGTCCCGCATCGGGCTCTCTGCTCAGCAGGGAGCCTGCTTCCCTTCCTCTCTCTCTGCCTGCCTCTCTGCCTACTTGTGATCTCTGTCTGTCAAATAAATAAATAAAATCTTTAAAAAAAAAAAAAAGAAAATCACTTTTTATCAGAGTGAGGAAGTTCCTTTCCATCCTAGTGTGCTGAGGTAAAAGAAATGGAAAATTTTATATTGAATTTTGTCAAATGGTATATCTGCAACCATGGTCATATGTGTATGGTTTTCCTATTCCCTTCTGCTAATATGGTGAGTTATATGTTTTATAACATCTTTTTTGTGTGAATAATATTCCACTGTGTAACTATCCAATGTCTGTTTATGTGTCACTTGATAGACATTTGAGTTCATTTCACATTTTGATTATGAATAATACTATTGTGAACATTCATGTACAAGTTTCTTTTTTTTTTTTTTAAGATTTGTCAGAGAGAGAGAGAGAACAAGCAGGAAGAGCAGCAGGCAGTGGGAGAAGCAGACTCCCCACTGGGCAAGGAGACCAATGTGGGGCTCGAACCCAGGACCCCGAAATCATGAACTGAGCCAAAGGCAGATGCTTAACCAACTGAGTCATCCAGGTGCCCCTCGCGTACAAATTTTACATGAACATATGGTTTCATTTCTCTAGCAGAATGTTTGGGTCATATGGTAAACTGATGTTAGCTTTAAGGAAGTGCCATGCTGTTTTGCAAAGAGGCTGCACAATTTTACCATTCCCCCAGCAATACAGGAGTTCTGTCTCATACCATCTGTATGCTGAACACTTGTACTTACAGGCTGCTGGCTGGGTCAGTTAATGACTTTACCAGTTAATTGCATCTTATCAAAAGTCAAGTGTGGCTGTCCAAAGATCAGTTTTTGCCAGTCATACTGTAATCACTCAGTTCAATTAAATGTTATGTCAACAAATAAAAATGAGTGCAAATAAAGAATTTGTTTTCTTAAAATCTAAGTTGGATGGTTTGGAAGGACTTCATAAAAGCTAGTTACTAAAAGAATGCAGACAAATTAAGTATGAACAAGACAATGTAAAAGATGAGATGGAACTTCAAAAAACTGCAAAAAGATGTTAAACTCAATTTACTTGGGAGCTTTCTGGACATTTCTCTAGCACTTTTAAGAAACTGGAAATCATAACTAATGTTCTATGGGGAGAGTTACAAAAGCAAAACAAACTAAAAAAAACCCAACAAAACAACTTTACTCATGAGATCAGAATGGAGACAAACCATAAGAGACTCTTAATCTCACAAAACAGACTGAGGGTTGCTGGGGGCGGTGTATGGAATGGAGAGGATGGTTGGGTTATAGACATTGGGGAGGGTATGTAATATGATGAGTGCTGTGAAGTGTGTAAGCCTGACAATTCATAGACCTGTACCCCTGGGGCAAATAATACATTATATGTTAATAAAAATAATTAATTAAAAAACAACTCTATTCAATGAACCCATTTATCAAAAAAAACAAACAAAACAAAACAAAAAACTTGGACCTGTATGAAGATTGATAAATGAATACATACATCTGTTTAAGAATATAAAATGTTTGTTACTTTGTATTTTCATGATTCTCTATATTTAATTAACCTTTAATCAATAAACTACAACTAAGAAAATGCTTTGTTTTGTTTTGTTTTGTTTATGATTTTTACTTATTTGAGAGAGAGAGAGACAGAGTGAGAGTGCACAGGAGCAGGGGGAATGATAGAGGAAGAAGCAGACTCTCTGCTGAGTAGGGAGCCCAATGTGGGACTTGATTCCAGGGTCCTGGGATCACGACCTGAGCTGAAGGCAGATGCTCACCCGACTGAGCCATCTCAGCATCCAAGAAACCTTTCAAGCATTTTTAACCATTACATTGCCTTCAAACTTAGAGAAGGCATAGATTTTGCTGTTCTCCTTTTTAGATTTTATTTTCTGGATATCAATCTCCCATCAAAATAGTGAAACTCAGGAAATAGAATAATGGAAAGAAAAATTACTGATTTAACATGAGGTTGAGTATATTCAAAGCATATGTTGCTAAATTTGCTATATATATATAGTTCAGTTTAAGAAGCACAGGATAAATGAGTGGACTGAGAATTAAAAAGTAGATTTCAACTTCTTGTCTTTGTTTGAAATTATAAAATCTTTATCATGGTAGAAATATCTTGTATGAATAAAAATATAAGTGGTAAAACAAAGTCTGTTGATATTTAAGTGGTCAAGTGTGTTTGCAATTAAGTCACTCATATATAAAATATACTTCTCAGTAACAACTGTCTGAACATATTCAAAGCCCTAAAGATATAATGGCAAACAAAAACCTAGTGGAGGAGTTCTTCAAGGAACTGATAATAAAGTAAGATGAGAGTCGGTTTCCTATAGTAATATATAAATTTCTAGGATTTGTTTACATGGAACTTTTAAAATAGGTTTATAATATTTTGTATTAAAAAATAGGAAGACTTAATAGAGAGTTCCCATATACATAGCCAACTGTTTCTTACTAACTTGTTACATTAGTAAGGTACAGTTGTTGCAACTAATGGAGCAGTATTGATACTCTATCATCAAGTAAAGTCCATAGTTAAATCACATTTCCTCAGTTTTTGCCTAATGTTCTTTTCCACCTTTTCAGGATATTATATTTAGTCATGTCTCATTACATCATGACAGTTTTTTCAGATTGTTTTTTGCTTGTTTGTTTGTTTGAGGACTTCGGCAGTTTTGAGGAGTATTGGTTGGGTAATTTTTGTTTCTCAGAATGTATCTCATTTGGGATTTGTCTGATATTTTTTCTCATGATTAAATTGAGATTATTAGCTTTTGTGAGAAAGACCAGAGGTAAGTATTATTCTTGTCACATCATATCAAGGGTATTTACTAACAACATGACTTTTGTGGACATGGGTGGCTTGGTCAGTTAAAAATCTGCCTTCTGCTTGGGTCATGATCTCAGGGTTCTGGGATTGAGCTCCACATAAGGGTCTCTGCTCAGTGAGGAACCTGCTTCTCCCTGTCCGTGTTCTTTCGCACATGCATGTGCAATCTCCCTCTCTCTCAAACAAATAAATTAATCTAAAAAGTGATTTTTTTCTATGGCTTTTCACCTGTAGGTAATGCTTATTTGGTTTCTCCACTGTAAAATATATACTCTCTGGAAGGATGTTACTGTGTACAACCAAACTTAAAGTGTATAGTTAATCTCCGCTTCCTTCCAGGTGAAGTATCTCTGTAAATTACTTGAAATTCTTCTGCACAAGAGGTTTGGCTCTTCTCCATCTACTTAGTAATTTATTTATGTCAGTATGAATATTTATATTTGAGTTACAATCCAATGCTACTCTATTGTATTGCTCAAATTGTTCTGGCTTTAGATATTAGTGTTCTTTCGGTTGACTATTTCATTACTTTGACATACCCCATCACTGTGGTTTAAGTCTTTTTTAAAGTTCTTCCTTATTTTCTAGTACTACAAGATGCTTAAGACTCATCTACTTTATGCTCCAGTTATTTCTCCAATGAACCGGGTATCTTTTTTTTTTTTTTTTTTTTAACTGGAAAACAGTATTAGAAACAAAGATCTTAAAAAAAAAAAAAAAAAAAAAAAAAAAGAAACAAAGATCTTCACTCTAGGCATGCTTATTTTCTCCTTGGGTATCGTTGCTCCTAGGCCATCTCCACTAATACAGTAAGGAAATGTATAGGTATATACAAACCAGTGTATACACACATATCCATAAGTATTTAGTATACACACATATCCAAAAGTATTTACGCATGTATCCATTTGTATCTGTCTTAAGGTAAACCTAAGTTTATTCTGATGTTTTCACCTCCAATCCATTACCACATGGATCACGGGTCTATACTTCTGCCCTTGTTTTTCTGTAACATCCCACTCCAACAGTGAGAAACTGCCATCATTTAATCAATTCTACTATACACATACAGTGGTTTCAGAATTGCTAACCTATATTATCATGAAAAATAATTGAAAGTGTACATATACACTTTTGTCCGTCCTCTCATAGTCTCCACTCACCTCCAAAGTCAGCACTTTTCCTATCTCCTTTTCAGTGAGGTTGTTGCTTAAGTTCCTATTTCAGTTAGATTATTTTTTATAGTTTGCATTTCATTCTGGGATTTCCAACCTTTAAATGACTTTTTAAAACTCACATACATTAAAATTCACTCAGCACTGGGAAGTTTTACAGATCTGGACAAATGCATAGTGTCATTTATCTAATATTACAGTATCATATATAATAGCTTTATTGCTTTAAAATTTTCCCTGTTTTCATTTAAAACTCCTGCTAACCATTGGTTTGTTTATGATTTTTCCTTTTCCAATACATCATATAGGCATACAGTATAGAGTCATTTCAGAGTGGATGCTTTTACTTTGCAATATATATTTAAAGTACCATCTACATCCTTGTATGAATCTTATACATACATTTTTATAGAAATAGCAAATGTTTTCTCCAACATTTTTTGCCAGTTAAAAAGTCTATATTAGAGACAATCCCATATCAGTACACACAGATCAGTTTGATTTTAAAAATATAACTATACTAGAGAATGGATAATCTAAACATTCCACTACTGATGAGTATTCACGGTTTCTATTTTTTTTTCTATTACAAATATGTATTTGCAGAATTGCAATATAATTTTGAATTCATATTGGTCTACTTATTTTATAGATAACACGAAGTATTGATTTTGGAGGTACTACATGTGGTTAAATTTAAGTTCTTTTTGAAATAATTTTGGATTTACAGGAGGGTTGCAATGATAATACAGAGTTTCTGTAAAACACTTCCCCTAGCTTCCTTAATAATAGCATCTTCCATTAACCACAGTTTTATAGCTAATATTTGATATTTAATAATCTTGCCCTCCAAGGAAGCTGCACCAATTTATATTACCTCCAATACTCTGTAAGGAGAACTCCTTTTTACAATCTTTTTAATAGTGGGTGTTACTTCTAAGTTTTGTTGATCTGATGTGTACATAGATTTTGTACATGTAGTTGCATTTTCAGGATTTAGTGAGGGCATCTATTCATGTAATTGCTGCCAATTTTTATAATGCCTTGATTCTTCCATTTATTTTCTTTGATCACTTATCATATATCCCTTGTGAGGCTCTCTCGGGCTCACTGACCTCCGACATGTTCAACTTTTACCATCTCAACAGCTAACAAATCTATGCAGCTATCCCTGGTTCTTGTTACCTTAAGACACAATTGCCACTTGTCCAGAGTTTCTGATTCTCCCCATCAATTTTTGGACTTGGATAAGGTTACATAGCACCAACATTGGGACTGACTTCCCAGCCAGGCCAAGACATGCAACGTAGAATGGCAAGGAGCTAACTCCATGGAGGAACGTTGATAGGTGAGAAAGAAGCAGAACGGAGAAGGCAAAGACATTCCCTCTCCATTCCTTCTCAGATGGACATGGTTTTTGAACTGCCTGACCTTGATTTTCTTCTCTTCTCCCTGGCTTATTTATTTCCATCAATCTTTCTGCCTTGAGATTGCATATTATAGTAAAGCATTGCATACTGCACCTAAGATTGTCCTCAGGCTTATTTTCTAGAGAAGCCTGGGTTAAGACACCATTTTTTTTTCTTGGGTATTTTTTTTTCCTTTCTTTACCAACTTGAAAAATGCCATCATGAATTATGGTAATTAGTTACTTCCTGTTATACACGCACTAACTATTTTTGCAGCATATAATTCTCTATGAAGTTGACTGTATAGTACTTCTCATCATAAGAGAAAGATTTTCATACATTTGGCTATATCACTCTTTCCTTTATGATGTCTGGAGATTCCTATGTTGTTTGAGAAGGCTTTCTTCATCCCAAGATTATTTTTAAAATTCCTCTAGAGTATAAGATCTTTTTCTTCTTAATTCATTTGAAATGTATTTCTATAATGATGGAAGTCAAATTGAGTTAGACTTCAAAGGTGAGCTTCTAAATTTACTTTATTCACAATCATTTTTGCTCAGCATTATAAAGTCTCTAGAACTCATGTAGAAAGAATTATTATTAAAGAATCTATACTCAAAATAACAAAAAAAAACAACCACAATTTCATTTGGTTCCAATGTGACAGACTTAATAACATAACTCAGATATAGGTGAGACCAAATGCTCTTCTGTAAGTCAAACAATTTCCTTTGAACTTCCATTTCAGGGAATTCATTTTCCTCTGTAATTCCTAAAATTATATAAAGTAATATCTTGCTGAGTTACATTTACACAGAACTATCAGCATTTTTTTTTTCCTTTTTCTGGTCAGGTTAAATTTAGTACTACATTTTTACAACCCACCTGCCACTTCTATGCCAAGTAGGAAAAAAAAAAAAAAGCTGCTCCTTTTGGATGGATACATCTCTGTAGTAGGCAGCTTGGCAAGCACTCAGCATCTTTGCACATATTAGAAAAAGGCTCTACCTCATGACTAAAGCAGCCCCACCTCAGACAAAGAGCTTGGAGAGCAGAGCTCAGCTGGATTTCTTCTCATACCAACCTTCTCAGCCAGATGTGCCAGTGCAATGAACCTGTTAAAACCTACACTGGAGATCAGCTTAAGGCAAAGCTACTCATGCTCTCCCTCAAATATTTATGGTAGGACTGATTTACTCTTTGAAAAAAGGTAGAATTTGAACGCACAAGAAAAACAAAAGAGGAAGAGGAAAGATATATCAAATATTCTGAGATCTTTCTCCTAAGATCTTCAACTCTCTGGAGACTCCTCAAAAGGTAGGGGGCTTCTCTGAGGTAAACTCATCTTGCTATTTTCTAAAGATTAAATGCAGCAAGCCTCTCACCTCATTTCAATTCATGTGAGGATTTTTATTCCCTGTAGTACCTTCCATTCTCCACAGGAGAGTGACACAGAACATTCTGTTTTTGTTAAGTCATTTATTCTTTTTTTACCAGTTTTTTTTTTAATTTATTTTTTTTCAGTGTTCCAAGAGTCATTGTTTATGCACCACACCCAGTGCTCCATACAATACATGCTTCTTTAATACCCACCACCAGGCTCACCCAATCCCCCACCCTTCCCTTCCAAAACCCTCAGTTTGTTTCTCAGAGTTCACAGTCTCTCATGGTTTGTCTCCCCCTCCAATTTTCCCCAACTCACTTCTCCTCTTCTTCTCCCAATGTCCTCGATGTTATTCCTTATGTTCCACAAGTAAGCGAAACCATATAATTGACTCTGTCTGGCTGACTTATTTCACTTAGCATAATCTCCTCCAATCCCATCCATGTTAGAATTCATACAGCAATTCAGTAATGTGGCAAGATACAAAATCAATGTACAGAAATCAGTTACTTTCTTATGCACTAAGAATGAAAATATAGAAAGGGAAATTAGAGAATTGATTCCATTTATTATCACACCAAGAACCATAAGATACCAGAAATAAACCTAACCAAAGAGGTAAATGATCTGTACTTGAGGAACTACAGAACACTTATGAAAGAAATTAAAGAAGACACAAAAAGATGGAAAAGCATTCCTTGCTCATGGATCAGAAAAATAAACATTGTCAAAATGTCCATCCTGCCTAGAGCAATTTATACTTTCAATGCCATCCCAATCAAAATTCCACTGGCATTTTTCAAAGAGCTGGAACAAACAATCCTAAAATTTGTATGGAACCAGAAGAGACCCTGAATTGCTAAGGACATGTCGAAAAACAAAATTGAGGATGTCACGTTGCCTGATTTCAAGCTTTACTACAAAGCTGTGATCACCAAGACAGCATGGTACTAGCACAAAAACAGACATATAGACCAGTGGAACAGAGTAGAGAGCCCAGACATGGACCTTCAATTCTATGGTGAACTAATCTTTGATGAAGCAGGAAAAAATATACAGTGGAGAAAAGACAGTCTCTTCAATAAATGGTGCTGGGAAAATTGGACAGCTATGTATAGAAGAATGAAACACGTCTATTCTCTTATACCATACACAAAGATAAACTTGAAACAGATAAAAGGCCTTAATGTGAGGCAGGAAATCTATCAAAATCCGAGAGGAGAACATAGGCAGTAACCTATTCTTTTAATTTTCATTTAAAGTGATGCATTTAATTTTATTTTTTTATTTTTTTTTAAGATTTTATTTATTTATTTGACAGAGAGAGATCACAAGCAGGCAGAGAGGCAGGCAGAGAGACAGGAGGAAGCAGGCTCCCTGCTGAGCAGAGAGCCCGATGCGGGACTCGATCCCAGGACTCTGAGATCATGACCTGAGCCGAAGGCAGCGGCTTAACCCACTGAGCCACCCAGGCGCCCCGATGCATTTAATTTTAAAGACAGTATTTCACCGTATACTGAAAAATATTTCTGTGCACTTAAGAATTTATTATTTTCCTACTTTATACTCCATTTTCTAATTCCATTCTTGTCTTCCCCCAATGTCCATAATTTTATTTAAATACACATATTCTTGAAAGCTATATGTTTTTATGCTATAAATCTTTTTCTTACTTTTATATTCAGCATGTTTTTAAGCTCAGTTAATGAGCATATGTAAATATAATTCATTACTTTTAGTTGATCCAGAGACCTATATATTTATAATATATGAAGATATAATAAAATATATATTTATATATAAATGTTATAAATATATATTTCCTATATAATACTTTTACCTATCTATTCTTCAGTATTAGATTTCCTGTGTTTCTATGCTGCAGACTTTGGTAATTCCCTGTTGTTTATATCTCCTTAGAGTGTTTGGTCTCCTGGGATGGCCTTTCTTAGCATGGTTAGTTTTCTCACTCTAGAGATATAACTTTCCAAACCGAGAAATCATACCTACACAGAGATCCTTTGGGGAATATATGCATAAGAAATGGAGAAGGCACACACAATCTATAATACACCTATCCCATCAAAGATCTCTGTTCTCAGCAGCCATGTTTGAATCTACTTTTAAAATTTTCATAAGTAGATACTGAATCTTCAATATAGATTCCCAAATTTTCACCCTTGTGTTGCTCATTTCTAGTACTTTTAAACTTTAAATTCAATTAACATATAGTGTATTATTAGTTTCAGAGGTATAGTTCAGTGATTTATCAGTTGTATATAACACCCAGTGCTCATTACAATATGAGCCCTCTTTAACACCCACCACTCAGTTTCTAGTATTTTCAATCATACTGCCAAAATAACTCTCATGCCACTGAATCAGCTCCACTTTATTGTATCACATTTTTCCTTGAAGAGACCAGTTATCCTTTTGGCTTCCATTCACCACTCTTTCTGATATTCCCTTGTTGCACTGTTTCCCACTACAAATAATACTTTTGTGCTTTTGTTAATGACAATCATCCAGTCTGAAAAATAAATCAATTATATTTTCTTTGGTTTATTGTGCTTTGGATCAGGTAGTGGGAATCATTACCGGCGTTGTCCCCTATCTGTCCACTCTGAGCATTGAGGTTTGAATGGAGATTTGCTACGATTTTATTACCTCAGCAGCTGGTAATTTTTGAGGAAAATGAGGACTGAGTTCTACTCTGTGCTCCCTGAAATTTGACAATTCTGTTATAAAAATGAAATTATGGACATGAATCTCTGAAAATAATGTGTTCTAATATAACATACATTTTAAAATAGTAAAACAAACAAAAACCTATTCTCCATTTAAAGGGAGATGAAGATGTAAAGTCCTCCCTCTTCAGTTCTCACTTAAGCATCAGAATAGAGGAGAGCAGATAAGACATATACAGAATCAACAAGTAATTTAGCTCCTTCACTGGTTTCTATAGCAACCTTTCTGCATAAAACTAAGAACAAAATGAACTAAAAAAAAAAATCAGGCTTGCCTTGGCCTTGGTCATTGACACTTTTAGCATTACTTTCTTCAGCACAATGTTCAAAGCAATCAAAAACATACCAGTCAAAATGTTGACTTTACATATAAAGACATTTATAAAATTTAATTTAAAACAGTATATAGCAAATGGGGCAAAAACAAGATTTCCTTTTTAAAAGCTTACTTAGAAAATTATGAACTCTTGCCTGTTGACAATGACTGAAATAAACTAGTCTATAAATTGCCAGTTTGAAAGGGATTTATATAGGCTGGGTCAGTTTCATTGGCTTGCTCCTCAGATAAAGTGTCTTTCATGCTATTCCCTTGGAATTTCTTTGCTGACCTTGAGTTACTGCAGATGAGTGATTTGTCCAGGTTGTCCCAATAGAGTTAATAGCTGCCTTAAAATCCTTTAGAATAGATCCTCTGGGACTCTGGTCCTTGAAAGTAAAGGTGCACTTTGAATTGTGGAGTCTTTATGGTTCTACAAGAAGGAAGGTAAGGTTGTAACACTGGCACTTGATTCTCAGACTACAGAGCTCTAATATACACAGACAAATGCATACATCTGATTCTCCTGTCATGGCAATGCCTATAGTTCTACAGCACAATGCCATCTGGGGTCAGTTTCTTCACACGACGTTTTCCTGCTATGTGTATTTTAGCAGATGATATTCTTGCATGGTTCCTAACATCTTAGTCCAGACCTCTGATAAAATTAGAAATTTTTAAGTGAGAATTTTCTTTACAGAAGTACATGACTTAAGACATTTTTCCCTTCATTTTTTTTATTTTTCTCTACAGATTTGCTTTTGTCTTTCCATTTGAATTTATTCTTAATATTTATTTGACCACTCTAAGTAAAACTTGGTTGAACACATATTTATTGCCAGATTCCAGGGAAGGAGTTGTGGATAAGAAAGTGTCTTTGCCATTAATAGACATATGTGAATGGCTCCAGAAAAAAAACATGATTTACACCAGGGATGTCAAGAACATCTTCTAAGAACTGTTATTTTTGAGAAAAAAAAATCTGGGGGAGGAGAAATTACCTACTTAAAGAAATGAAATATTTTTGGCAGAAAGAACTTTAGGTGTGAGAAAACAGAAGTGTGGAAGAGATTGGCAGATGCAAAAAACTGGAAAGATTACCAATTAAGTGTGCCATACACATCAGAACAGAAGGAAATGAAGCTAAAAAATACAGTTCATAATGAAACCATATTGAAAAAACCATATTGAAACCATATGAAACCATATTGAAACCATAATGAACCATAATGAAACCATGGGGGACTGTAAAACCATATGCAAATATTTGTGATTATCTTTGCATCTATTTTGAGAGTTACTCAATACAGGTTTATCCAATGTCTTCTCATTGGACTGATGCTGCGGATTTAGGGGAAGAATGTTGCAGATTTAAAGTGCCTTTTGTAACATCATATGAGGGGTTATATAATGTCAATAGGTCTATTATTGATGCTGCTGATCCTGATTGCTTGGGTAGGATGGTGTTTACAAAATTTTTGGACATATATGAAAACCACCAGAGTATGACCAGAAGGGTAATAATTTGAGGCTTTGCAAGTTTTACCTACTAATTGTATTATAAGAATTACTATTCTTGCCTGTAGCCATTATTACTGTTATATATAATATATAATATATAATATACATATTAATATATATAATTTTCCAGAAGTAATAAGGGAAATAAGCAATCACTATTACACACACACTAATGTGTGTGTGTGTGTATACATACACATACATATACGTATATATGTATGTGTATATACATGGGCTCCATGCCCAGCATAGAGCTCAATGTAGTGCTTGAGCTCATCACCCTGGAATCAAGGCCTAAACCAAGATCAAGAGTTGGATGTTCAACTGACTGAGCCACTCATGCACCCCATAACTGACATTTTTTTTTAAAGATTTTATTTATTTATTTGACAGACAGAGATCACAAGTAGGCAGAGAGGCAGGCAGAGAGAGGAGGAAGCAGGCTCCCTGCTGAGCAGAGAACCTGATGCGGGGCTCGATCCCAGGACATTAGGATCAAGACCTGAGCCGAAGGCAGAGGCTTTAACCCACTGAGCCACCCAGGCTCCCCAACTGACATTATTTTAAGAAAGCTATCCCTTTTGTTTCATTTATATATTATTCAATAATTTCTTTATTCCAGAAATGACTCAGGCATATTTATTTTATATTTTATTGAGTTTATAATCATATACTGTGTTATCTGTTTCACAAAATCTTCCAGTTTTGACTACTGGAGCTCTTTCAAACTGGCTCCTGTGTCCCTTTGGCAATCACCCGATTTATTTTGTAAGTGCAGTGTTACTTTTGGCACAAAGGATATCCCAGAGTTATTTATTTTCCCTGTTCTTATTTTATTATCAGCCAAGGATTTCTGTTTTATTTCAGAAGGGTATTTAGAAATCCAGATCTGAGTGCTAGGTATGCAATACCCCTTCAAAGCTATCTCCATGAACAGAGGTAGGAAATGTACATTCCTATGTCAAACATACATACAAGTATACTTGTATCTCCCTGGCTATCTGTATGTGCATATGTGATATGTATTTGTGTAGTACATATACTCATATTGAGGTCTCAGACTCCAGTTTGGTACCAAATAGCTCCTTCTAGAATTCTCTTTGTAACCTTTTCCCTGAAAGTGAGAAGACCCACCCTCATCATCTATAGCATATACATTAAACCTAGTTATCTATAGGTTCACAATTGCTAATGCATACCACTCTGAGAAACAAATTTATGAACTAGAATGTGGGGTTTTTATTCTCTAAGGTTTTGATTATATTTGAGGAATGGATAGAAAGAATAATTCCAAGGTTCCTGACTTGACTGGCTGGGCACATAGTAAGGCCATTGATAGAATGGAGAATTCACTGATGGGATGGAGAATTTATTGCAGGAAAAACAAATGATGTAAAGTGGAATTAACTTTAGATATATTTTGTCTGAAATAGTTATAGTTCATCCAAACAGATATGTTCCAAAAGGTATTTGGAAGGTTAGGTCCAAAGTCCAGGTAACTATCTCAAGTGGAGATAAATATTTGAATCCTAGTTGTATCTAAGATATTCAAATATAGTATAAAAAGTCAGAAAACGATTAATGATAGACTACGATGAACACAAACATATGCTATGTGAAAATTTACTAGCTCTAGAATGAGGGTAAGAACTATTTTCTTGAAATATATAATAAAGGTTTATGGCATAATCAACATGAAAACTATTTCAGAAGTATCTAATATGTATCTTCTAATACATACATTTAATAAGCTACACTTGTATTCATTGTCCATAAATATGTCTTGATGTATAAACTAAAGTTTTCTAATATAGTTAAATATTTAGAGGTAATGTTTATATTGATGCTAGAACAAATTATCAAAAACTTGGTGATTTTGGGACACCTGGGTGGCTCAGTTGGTTAAGCAGCTGCCTTCAGCTCAGGTCATGATCCCAGCATCCTGGGATCGAGTCCCACATCGGGCTCCTTGCTCGTCGGGGAGCCTGCTTCTCCCTCTGCCTCTGCCTGCCATTCTGTCTGCCTGTGCTCGCTCTCTCTCCCTCTCTCTCTCTGACAAATAAATAAATAAAATCTTAAAAAAAAAAAAACTTGGTGATTTAAAACAACACAACTGTACGATATTACAGTCCTCGTGGCCAAAAGCTTAAAATAGATTGTTAGGGCTCTATCATTTCTAGAAGCTCTAGGGAATATTCATTCCTTTACCTTTTTAAACAATTTCTAGAATCTGCCCATATATCTGACTTGTGGTCCTACATCACACAAATCTTTGCTTCCATTGTCACATCTTTCTCTGATTATGGCAGTCCTATTTCCCTCTTATAAGTACCCTTATGATTAAATTAAGCAATTTGCAGAATCTAGAATAATCCCTCTTTTATGACCCTTAATTTATTTATATTTGCAAAAATCATTTTTGCTATGTAAGATTACATATTCAAAGGTTTCTGGGATTGGGATGTGGATAGTTTTGGGTGAGTGAAGATATTATTCTACTTACCACATGGGCATTAGAATTTGTAATATGCATAGAAGGATGATATAGAGAATACCAACACCCTGGGAAATTTTTTTTGTGGGACAGTCATATAGTATCTATCACTTCTGCTCATAATCCAAAAGCCAGAACTCAGTCACATGCCTTAATTGTAAGGCTAGAGAATTTAGACCAGCTATGTATGCAGCAGCAAGAAACACTGAGTTTGGTGAAGAGATATCTGATTTCTATCTGTCAACAGGTTTACAAAAAAAAGAACACTCAGCACCTTGTAAATACTAGTTTAGTCTAGTATTTATCTTATCTTATCTTATCTTATCTAAGCTGGGAAATTTTTCTGTCTTCCTAAATATTCATGATGATTAGGTGTCTTAACATTCTACAAACCTAGGACTATTTTTCTACATCAATTAGCACCAGCAACGGATCAAGGAGACATCTTTGGACCCATGAAACAATGGCCATCCAAATCCCTAATCATTTTATAGGGTACTTCGTAAATCATCTCCAGGAGAGAAAGCACTTTGATCTTCGACAGTGGTGTCTTTGTTGTTCAGAACCATGGGACTGAATCTAAAGAACTATCATGACACATTATATTTGCTCTCAGTCTTATAAATATGTTCTTAGAATCAAGATTTGCAAAGATTTAAATTTGATAGAAGAGCATTTTGTAATCAGGCAGAATTAGGATACTACAGTCATATTTTAAAACATATGTAACAAATGTCTATGACACCAATCTTTCCCTTGTTAATATAGGAACATCTGACAGTTTATTATTAAGAAGAAAACCAAGAAATCAACCCCAGTAGCATGGAGTGAATTAATTTGATATTTAAATGCATTACAGAATGATACTAATCCAATTATATGGAACAAAGTTTAGAAGAGAAAAATGACTGCCAGGATTGCCACAATGTGTTGAAGATAAAGAGAAAATAGTCCTTAAAGAGCATTTCTCTTTGGAATGAATAGTAAGTCAAAGAAAAAATTTAAACCTAAAATGATCACATGAAAGCACGAGGTTTCCACTTCCCTCTGATTTTGTAGAAGAACTTGAAAATTACAACAATTTAGTAAGGTTATTTCAAGTATTGTTCTATGCTTTTTCTTCCATCTTTTTGCTTCCTCTCACTCAACATTTATATGCATAATTCTCATATAGCATTTGTTTCCATTATATCTGGTGCTGTAATAGTAAATATTTTCTCTCCTCATGTGTTAACTGTGTGTCATTTTAAAATTATTATAATCCCAAGAAAATTTACTGGGATTGTCTTTTATCCTACAATTATGAAATGTTCCATGATAAGTGTCAAATTTATATTATAGTAAAAATAAAATGAGGCCAAAAAGGCAATTCTGCAATTAGATTCCAAAACTGTGTTTAAAGTGTTTCATCAGTAGTGATAAGCATTCTAACAGCACTCTAGGCCTCGTATTTCACTATGCAGTAAGAAATATAGATAAAAGACCCCTTTCAAATTGTTGGTGAATTTTTAGAAATCGTTTAGAGAGTACAATCATTCAAATGGGAGAAATAACACAGATGCATTGTTTTACTTATTTATTGGTACATACCCAAACAATAACATCCTAGGTAATTAAACAGATTTTTCACCAACAAAGTCACAGCCTCAATAAATTCAGAATTTAACACTCCATACTGTGTGGAAATGAGAGAATCAACTTAGATGTCTACATATGGTCAAAATCTATTTTCTGATGTTTTGCACTATTCTTCATTTTCACTGTTAGAAACATCCCAAGTAGAAAATTCTGATGTGGTTGTCAAGCAATTGATACTAAATGGAAAGAGTTGTTGTGGGTTTTAAGAAGTCCAAGTTAGAAGATATAGGTTATGTGATGCAATATGTGGTAAACTCCAATAATAGGTTATACTTGTAAAATTCCATGCAAGTATTTGACAGATAACCATGCTCTGGCATTAGAATATGAAATCCACTTGTCAGATATATGGTGTGTGTGTGTGTGTATTTATTTATTTCTGCAAAACATCCTGTATGTATGGAATAAATCTGAGTGGGGAAAAAATGGTTCTAATTATAGTGTGATCTTTGGCAAATTGCTTAACTTCTTCAGTCTAATAATCCACATAAAGTTCCTACTACTGTTCTTGGTGCATAGTAGCTATTCAGAAAACATGCATTATTATTGTGCTTATATTTATGTTAAATATTACCATGCTTGTTCATTTACTACCAAACTTGGTCAAGGGAGTGAAACCATAAGTCACCCACATGTAAAACTTGATTGATGAACACATTCTACCCTGGCCCCATTTTGTAATAGCAGCCCTAACTTTTTCTGATGTTCAGGATCAGTTATATTTATTATAGTGATTTCTCTTCTTGCCTGTTTGCCCCTTGAACAAAAAATCCCAAATAAGCTAAGAGTAGATATACCTTCTAATGCATTTGTCCTCTTTCTGTAACCCCTAGAGTAATTGCTCCTCCTCTGAGAATCAAATCGTTAAACCTGCCGAGTTCTAAACTGTGGGAATAGGAAGTAAAATTCCTCAAGTTAGTAGAAGAGATGATAGCAAATGGACCTCTTGTCTCCCACCCCTTGTTTCATAGACCTATGTACTCCCCTTACTTATGGCATAGTGCCATACAAAGAACTTAAAGTGAATAATGCATCACGGAGGACTGAAATATTTTTCAGCTGGCACTTCAGAGGTTCCTTCATCAGGGCATTCCTATACTATGTTAGACCATAATCATGATACCTATTCTTTTATCTCCTCTCTGCTGTAAACTGATCTGGCATGCTATTAAATGTAATTCCTCACCAGTGAATCAAATAATAAGTTCTCAGATACTGGTGCTGGCTTGCTAAAATCCTGAAATCAGAAAAGAAAGCTTATACCCAGAATATTTATCTGTTCTTAGAATAATCACTGGTCCTTCCAAGACAGACATCAATGTTCTTTACTTGCCACATAGTTGGTTTGTTTCCTTGAGAAATGGTGCCATATTAGAGACTCAGCAGAGGCTTCCACTATTGACAGGCTGATCATTCAGTATTGGCAGTAGATACATCAATTGTTTTCTTTTCTAATTTATTTTTAAATTTCGTTTCAGTGTACCAGAATTCATTGTTATGTACCACACCCAATGTTCCATACAGTATGTGTCCTCCATAATACCCACTAGGCTCCCCCAACCTCCCACCCCCTGCCCTTTCAAAACCCTCAGATTGTTTTTCAGAGTCCATAGTCTCTCATGGTTCATCTCCTCCTCCAATTTCCCCCAACTCTCTTCTCCTCGCCATCTCCCCATGTCCTCCGTGTTATTTCTTATGCTCCACAAATAAGTGAAACCATATATAATTTACTCTCTCTGCTTAACTTATTTCACTCAGCATGATCTCTTCCAGTCCCATCCATGTTGATACAAAAGTTGGGTATTCATCCTTTCCGATGGAGGCATAATACTCCATAGTGTATATGGACCACATCTTCCTTATCCATTTGTCTGTTGAAGGGCATCTTGGTTCTTTCCATAGTTTGGTGACTGTGACCATTGCTGCCATGAACAGTGGGGTACAGATGGCCCTTCTTTTCACTATATCACTATCTTTGGAGCAAATACCCAGTAGTGCAATTGCAGGGTCATAGGGAAGCTCTATTTTTAATTTCTTAAGGAATCTCCACACTGTCTTCCAAAGTAGCTGTACCACCTTGCATGCCCACCAACAGTGTAAGAGGGTTCTCCTTTCTCCTCATCCTCTCCAACACATGTTTATTTACTGTCTTGTTAATTTTGGCCATTCTAACTGGTGTAAGGTGGTATCTCAATGTGGTTTTGATTTGAATCTCCCTGATGGCTAGTGATGATGAACATTTTTTCATGTGTTTGATAGCCATTTGTATGTCTTCATTGGAGAAGTGTCTGTTCATGTCTTCTCCCCATCAGTTGTTTTCTGTGCATAGCTTCCATCCCTGATGCAATGGCCAATTAATTTTTGTGCTAATCATATTAATACTTGGGTGTTTAATGACAAAGGCTAACTAAGGCCAACTGATAGTTATTTTTTTAAAATATTTTATTTATTTATTTGACAGATAGAGAGATCACAAGTAGGCAGAGAGGCATGCGGGGGTGGGTGGGAAGAGGGCTCCCTGCTGAGCAGAGAGTCTGATGCGGGGCTTGATCCCAGGACCCTAAGATCGTGACCTGAGCTAAAGGCAGAGGCTTAACCCACTGAGCCACCCAGGTGCCCCTAGAGGGTTTTTTTTTTTGTTTGTTTTTAAAGATTTTATTTATTTATTTGACAGACAGTGATCACAAGTAGGCAGAGAAGCAGACAGAGAGAGAGGAGGAAGCAGGCTCCCTGCTGAGCAGAGAGCCCAGTGTGGGGCTCCATCCCAGAACCCTGGGATCATGACCTGAGCTGAAGGCAGAGGCTTTAACCCACTGAGCCACCCAGATGCCCCAAGTTATTGTGTGCTTGGTTGTTGAAGTTCCCTTTAATGGTGTTTATAATGTTATATGAAGGCCTTCATACTTTGTACCTACCCCCAAGTATATATATCTACATCTATTCTAGACTTTGATCTCTCACTATTTCCTCCTTCTAGGCTCTGAACACCAGCAAAGTGATTTTCTATTACCTCTGAGTGTATATACAGTGAGGTTAATTTTATTAGAGTTGTGCGTGTATGTGTGTGTGTGTGTGTGTGTGTAGGTGTACTATATATAGGTAATTTCAAGTCTCCTTTTACTACATGAAATGAGTAACTAAGTACATTGCATGAAGTTCTGTTCACCAGGGCTACCCTTTTCCATTGTCTTTCCAGACAATCCCTGAATTGAGCTAAAATGCATCTGTCATCATTTTCGTCTTGAACTCACATAACAAAGCCACCTTACAAATCATAGCATAGGTGGTAGCTAAGAGATAAGCATTGGTATAACATCTGTAATGATTCAGTAGTTGGGGGTAACTACCCTTGCACATTGCTATTGTTCCGTTGCTTTATTCATGCCCTAGATTGAATATAGAACTTCCATTTTACAGTGAAACATTTCTGGACCCACCAAACCTTATGATTAGGTAGATTTTTGAGAGCCTATTTCATGAAGGGTAGTTGTGACAGCATTGTCACTTAACCCAGAAGTACACCAAGATGGCATGACCTGCTTTCAAAACCCCAGATTCTGCAGTTATGTTCTTCCACTGAAGTTTGTCAAATTTTCACAAAGCACCTTTTCCCACCACTGATAGCTTGTATCTACCACAGTGCTCTTTAACTCTGAGCTCTATTCACTGCTGGAAGCTTTTTGTATCATGCAGCATGATAGCAATTCCCCCAATTGTGGAATATACTGCTTCAAAACTCCAAAGAGGCCTTCCTGATACTGTGCTTCCTTCTCATAGCAAGAAGTACAAGATGAAAATTTGTTTGTTTGTTTGTTTGTTTGTTTGTTTGTTTTTACTTTAGATGGAATATCTTGACAGCCAGTCTTCTGGACTTCTAAGTATTTTAAAGATGCAGCAAACCAAAAACGTCACAGAATTTACTTCCCAGTATTAGGAGTACATACATGTTAACAAGACCTCCAGTGTGTTGGTCATCTATGTGTGCTATATGTTCTTGCTCATCTGGACTAACTGGCATGATGTTCTGATTTATGCTGCAGGATGTCAAGAAGCTCAAATCTATTCATACTATATTATGTTATGGGGTAGGGAAATAAAGATAGTCCTAGAGGGAGAAAAGCTATAACTATATCTATAGTGGGTTCCAGGTCAATTTGTACTATTTCTAATCTTATTTTCTTAAAGGAGTAGAAAACAATGCATTGGTCAAATCAGTGGCAGCATACAATGTAACAGAGGCTATGTTAATCTTTTGGCATTGCAGCCCCATTTAAAGCTGTGAGTAGTAGAGTTTGAGGTAGTCTGCTGCTATTCTCTAGTATCTACTTTTGTGCACAGACTTATGCACTTAATTGGAAAAGATCATGAGTACTGTTTATTTAACAAATGCTTGCCCTGATGTAAATCTATTTTATTTAATTAATTAATTTATTTATTTATTTTCTATTTTAAAATAGCCTAGCCAAACTGGGGAAAGGCAAATACCTAACTCTAGCTCCTACCCGCCAGGTTCCAGTCTCACCTAAGGCAAAAAGAAAGCTGAGAAGCACTTGTGAAGGTCACAGAACAGGGACAGGACACAGCACAGGATAGGCTCACTAAAAGTTTGAGATCTAATCATAAGATTATATAATGTTTCCCCTTTCCTCAAACATTATCTCCACATTAACAGGGCTCTCATGCATTTATAGGGGACATTATCTTAAAGAACTGCAAACCTTAAACCCATTTGAAGGGCTATAGAAGAATCTCAAAGACACAGAGGAGACAAAAACAGGACACTAGAGGAAATTTTAGCTTCTGACACCACAGCTAGAACATAGAGTAAACACTGCCTAATACCAACCAAATAAACATAAAACCTCACACTAAAGACTTAATTCAGTTCCTTTTATCCAATACATTATGTCTCGTTTTGAACAACAAGCAAGGCATACCAAAAGACAAAAACACAGTCTGAAAAAACAAAGTAAGCATCAGAACCAGTCTGATATGATAGGGAATATGAAAATTTCAGATGAGGTATTTAAAATAACAATGACTGTAAAAAATTTTTAAAAAATTAAAAATAACTATGGGCGCCTGGGTGGCTCAGTGGGTTAAGCCGCTGCCTTCAGCTCAGGTCATGATCTCAGGGTCCTGGGATCGAGTCCCACATCGGGCTCTCTGCTCAGCAGGGAGCCTGCTTCCCTCCCTCTCTCTACCTGCCTCTCTGTCTACTTGTGATATCTCTCTGTCAAATAAATAAATAAAATCTTAAAAAAAAATTAAAAATAACTATTACTATTTTTCTAAGGACTTTAATGGAAAACAGTAGACAGTATGCTAGAACAGATGGGTAATATAGGCAGAGAACTAGAAACTCTAAGAATATCAAAAGGAAATGGTAGAATAAAAACCAATGTAACAAACATAAAAAATGTTTTTGATAGCTTCAATAACAGAGTGGGCATGGCTAAGAAAAAAAATCAGTGAATTTGAACATAGTTCAATAGACACTTCATAATCTGAAACACAAATTGGAAAAAAATAATAAAAACTTTAAAAGAGTGACTGAGAACCATGAGCCAATTATTTTAGGTATAAAATAAGTGTGATAGGAATGTCACAAGACTAAAGAAGAGAAAGGAGCAGAAGAAATATATATTGGCTGAGACTTTTAATGATAGACATCAAACCAAAGATCTAGGATCCTTAGAAAAGAAGCAAGATAAATCCCAAAAATAAAAATCTAGGCATATCATATTCCAACTTTAGAAAACCAAAGACCAAGAAAACCTTAAAAGATGCTCAAATATGGAGGAAACCTTACCTATAGAGGAACAAGGATAAGAATTATATTCAATTTCTTTTTAGAAACCATGCAAGCAAGATGAGAGTGGAATGAAATAGTTAAAGTGTTAAAAGGAAAACCACTAACTTAGAATTCTGTATAAAGTAAAATTATACATTAAAAGTGAAGGAGAAAAAAATGGCTTTCAGAAAGTAAGAATGGGGGCACCTGGGTTGCTCAGTGGGTTAAAGCCTCTGCCTTCGGCTCAGGTCATGATCCCAGGGTCTTGGAATTGAGCCTTGCATCGGGCTCTCTGCTCAGCAGGGAGCCTGCTTCCTCCTCTCTCTCTCTCTCTCTGCCTGCCTCTCTGCCCACTTGTCATCTCTCACTGTCAAAAAAAATAGATAAAATCTTAAAAAAAAAAAAAAAAACAAGAATGGAGGGAATTTGTTGCCAGTAAGCATGCCTTGAATGAATGTTAAAAGAAGTTCTTCAAAAAGAAAGAAAAGGAAATAGATCAGAATCTCAAATTGAAGTAAAGAAAGGAAAGGAACAAAGACAAGTAAAACAAAAATATTATGACAAAGTCTAAAATAGAATCATTATATACATTTATGTCTTCCATATTTCAAGTCCTCACATAAAAAGTAGGAAAAGAAAGAGAAGAAGCAGCTAGATATAGAACAAAGGCAAACTTGTGAACTACCAGTAAAAAAGGAGATTTTAATAGATATTCAGAGAACAGATAGCAGATCTAACATTCTCTGTTCTTGGGTAGGTTCTGTAGTCAGATGAGCAACTTCCTTGGCTACAGAATGTTAGAGGAGGCTAGAACCTGTGGTTTGCATGGAATAAGCTGTAGCTGAGAGGTTGCAATTTTCCTTCATTAGATCCTCAGAAAAGTTAGGCTCTCGGAACCCCTAAGGTAATGGAGGGTAGGATGAGCTGATGGGTTTATTCAGTCTGTAGGAGAAGAAACGATTCCTTCAACCCAGTTTTTATATCTTCCTGAGCAATACCTCTGAGAGGTAGCCTGTAAGGCCCAGACTAAAATACGTCTCTGAAGAAATTGCATAAACAACCTTAAAGTAATAGGCACTTTGTATAATTTTTAACCCCTCAAAGCAAATACCTCCACATTTTCACATGAGAGGTCTTCTGGCACAATGAGCACCCAGCCCTATCATCCCTCACCCACCATAGTTGTGAGGATTACTAACTGATAAAGCTCTTTTCCACATATATGCAGACCCCAATCAGAATTGTCTTAATATAATTTAAAACATCAATGAAAAATTAAGGATTGCCAGACTCACTGTATGGAGTTCTCAGGATAGAGCAACATTTTCAGAGGCCTAGAGAGAAGCAGCAAGGCTTTTTATGACTTATACCAAGAGGTCCTATAAATTATGTATACCCATGTTATTGGTCAAGTAATCAGTAAGGCCAGCCCAGAAGGGAAAATAAGTTAGACTTTACCACACAGTGAAAGGCGTGTCACAGCCATCTTTAATCTAACATACCCTGTTTACCCCATGTCATCTTTTTTTTTGTTATTCTCATCTTATTCCGTCTGCATACATAATTCAAAATTAAAATTTCAGTGAATAAAATTTATACTGTTAATCAAAACTGATACTTAACTGGCATATAACATTGTTGATAAAATTGAAATATTTCATAATTATTGGTAAAATAGATGCCATTATGACAGCTAGATTGTTCTCCTGTTCCCTCAGTCATCAAAATCCCTTTCCTGATATCATCCTGAATAATTCCAAGTTCAAGCAACTAAAGTATTAATGTTTGGCTCATTACAGAACACTAGAATATAACCAGTTATGGTTAACTGATGTTATCATTCATTTCCCATACCAGTATTCCCAAAAGGCATATTCTAAGGGCACTGTGATTGCCTTTCTACAGGGACCTCAGAAGTTTACCCATGTACCACTTAGATGTCAGTCTGGCCCTAAGTCCCAGGAAAGCACCAAGAGTTTGGCGTGGTGAAACTCAGGCCCCTGGCTTTCCAGCTAGTTCATGTCAGGACAGCTCCTATATGTAGGCCAATAAAACTTGGGCCTTAACAGGATAGTTTAAATCTTGATAAAAGTTCTGACATCTAGGAAACAAATGGTTGGTACCTCTCTAGCCATCATAGAGTATGACTGCCACTGATAACTAATGCTCCCCTGAAGTTAATCCCACATCACTCCTTGAAGAAATGGAGAGATCCTAGGAGAGGTAGGGAAAAGAGGTGAAAAGGCAGTACCAAGGGCCACTGCAGGTACTGGTTGTCTATGGATCTGCAGCAGAGTGGCACACTTCTGTGAAGAGAGGACTGTTCTCATGCATGCATCTGAAGTTCAGAGGAGTCTTAGATTATGCTTTCTCCTTTTCATTATTCCCATAGAATTTTGTTCCTGTTCAATGTGCTTGGTAAAACCATCACAATTCCTATCCTTAGTGGACATTACCAAACTTTAATTTTACCCACAAAGAAATAACTAATTTTTCCAGAGCATTTATTCTATGCAGGATATCGTTTTATATCTACATTAAGTTGTCAGAATACTATAATTTTATCATATGCAGGTGAGGTAATTGAGGCACAAAGATATGGCTTAAAAGATAAATAGCAGAGCTAGGATTCAATATAAGCAGATTGATAACAAGTCTGGTCTCTTAAATGCCATGTTACACTACTTCTGCAGGATTAGGTTTTATCAAATTCAATATGGCACTGTAATAAACCACATTCATGACTTTTTCAGTAATAGAGATATTGAACACTGAAAAAAAATCACAAACTGGGTTAAACATTTTGAACGTAACTGCTGTGAAATTAAGCAGAAGGGAAAGATGATTCAGCACCATGGACATAATCATTGATGTTAAGAAAAATTCTCTACTATTTGAGACCATAAGCAATCTAATAACTTTCAATTTAATGAGGAAATTATTGGAAGAGTTTCATATGGTCCTTTATGTCAAATAATTGCATAGACAAGGCACCATTATTAACTACTATTGCTCTGTCTCATACACACATACACAAAATCCAAATAAACTTACATCAACTAAAATATCAATTTTAGTAACAATATGTTCATATTTTTTGTTATTTAGGAAATACCCACAATTTATTACTTAAAAGAACTTGATTATATAAAATATATATTTATCACACAGAGTTTATTTCAAATTTAAAAGGCTAATTTGTAAATTTTGATGTATTTTGGTTCATATGTATATTAATATTTCTATAGTGATTATTACCTTTTTTACCAAGAAAAAATATTAAGTTGGTTGGGAATTTATGTCTGGTATTGTGTATTTTATTTCCTCATGTGAAAATGTGGAGACAGAATGGAAAATGATGAAACATTTAAGAAAAAAAATAAAAAAAGAATCACCAATCTCATAAAACAGGACACTATTAAACTCCAAGGAATTCAGGAAATAGAATAGAGTTATTACAGGAACAATTTATGAATATATTAGGTTCGTAAAGAAACAACAGATTGCAATTTAGCTATGAAAAAGAAACAGCTCTCTGTGATTATAAAAAACAGCTACCATAATTCACTAAATAAACAAAATTTTAGTATTATTAATAATAAATTACTGAGATAGAAGATCTAAGATCTTCACAATGTGTAAAACAAATAAGAAGCTAAAAGTTAATGCGTAAGGATTTGGTGTGTTGAGGATAGAATGTGGTGACAACATTCCTGTTATAGAATTTCTAAAAACCAGTAGCAGAAAACAGAAGGGAGGAAATAATAGAAGCAGTAAGAGAAAAAAAATTCTATTCAAATATTGTCCAAGAGAAATAAATGTATAAAAACTATATCTAGAAAATATGTATAAAAAGATAGAACTTCTGGAACAAATGAAAAAAGAAAAGTTTCAGAGGAAAACAAAAAGACTATTGACAAAGAGAAAAGTATTAGTTTCTCTTCAAATATTGGGTCAGGAATACCCTAAAAGTTCTCAAAAATGTTCTTTTTGTACCTATAATTCTATGTCTTTTAAAATGATCCATAAACTATAAAGGAAAAATAAAGACTATTTGAGACATTCAAGAACAGAGAATGTTTAGCCCTCAAGAACATATTCTGTATTTGGAAAGAATCATTTGTAGATATAATCACACACACAGCCAATATGAGAAAAGACATCAGTAAAGCATAGAATTAGTCCTGAAATACTGAAGAAGTGGCTGTGAAGCTTAATATAGGTAAGGATTTATTTCTATAAAGAAGGTATAATAGAAAATAAAATGAATGAAAACTAAGAATTTTAATTCTAGATAAAAGGAACAAAATATTCTGACCTGCTATAAATCCTGTCTCATTTGGGATGTAGACCCTATTGATACTGTATTCTTATTATAATAAAAAATCAGTTTTAACATAGCTACTGTACATTAAGGTTCTCTACTAAATAAAAGAAATAGGAATAGCTTCTAAAATACTAAAATTAAAAAAAGGAAAAAAAAACAGCAAAAATGAGAGAAGAAAGAGACAAATAAGGATAATAAAGACGAAACAAAAAAACACAACATGATAGTGTTATTAAAAAACATAGTATTGGGGCACCTGGGTGGCTCAGTGGGTTAAGCCTCTGCCTTCAGCTCAGGTCATGATCTCAGGGTTCTGGGATCGAGCCCCGCATCGGGCTCTCTGCTCGGCGGGAAGCCTGCTTCTCCCTCTCTCTCTCTTCCTGCCTTTCTACCTACTTGTGATCTCTCTCTCTCTGTCAAATAAATAAAATATTAAAAAAAAAACATAGTATTTACTAAATTGAAGTGGGATAAATTTCCAATACAAAGTGGCTATTTTGGGTAAACAAAGTAAAATGTAAAATATACCAAATGGGGAGTGTTGTCCACAAGATAGTCAGATAAGACATCTCTCTCATGTATCTTCTGCTCAACAATAATTTGACATCCATTCTTAGACAAAGTGCCTTTGTGGGATTCTTTGGGATTTAAGTAAGAGCTTGTAAAACTCCAGCATAGTCCAAAGCCAAGGAAAGTAATTTTGAGAAGGTAGTGTCACAGCCTGGCAGCTAACTCACCTACCCTGGACCTAGCAACATACCTAGAAACAGCTCCATATCTTAAGAACTTGGCTATAGCCCTATATGCCTTTGAGTCCTTCACCAGCACCATACACCAAGGGACTTGGGAGAAATCAACGAGTAATAGGCATATGCAACTTGGTCCTAGCTGTGGACCCTGAAGTGCCTTCTGAACTGGCTCCCCCCTACTTTGCTGAGGAGACCTTGAGGTAAGCCTCCCAAACATGGTTAGACTACAGATTCTGAAAGGGTTCTTTAACCAGGCTCCAGCCCATGTTATACATAGTCAGTGAAGAGTCCTATTGGAAGAGGTACCCAGCAAGAGACAATTCTGTATCCCCCACCCCGAGATCCTGAAAGGGCTACTTATTTGTCTCTACCTCCTCCAGCCACAGTTAGGGAGCAGTATGGCCCACCCAGAGACCAGGTGGGAGACACACCCATTTATGTTTCCAGAGCCAGGTCTGCAGGCCTCATTCTTGGCTGTGGATCCTGAAACAGCCCTAGTATTCAGTTCTTCTCCCTCCCAGCCACAACCCAAGATCAGTCTTGCCCACCCATAGACCCAGTGACCAGGCAGGAAAACTCTCAGGGCCCTGGTGGGAATTAAACCTGTCCATGCATGTGGTACTAGGCAGGTGGACTAACAACCCATCTATGGAGTTTGAAGTGGACCCTTCTCCCAATGTTTCCCTACTGAACAAAATACTTGAGATAGTCCTATCCACCCAGAGACAAGACAGGATTCATGTTTACCAGTGCTTATGTTAACAAGATACCAACTGTGAACCCCACTACAGATCCATTAAGAGCCTTAATGAATTGATAAGGAAGATATGGTATATATGTACAATGGACTATTACCGAGGCATAAAAAAGAAACATTGCCATGCTAAGCAAAATAAGTCACACATATGATAATAAAAAATAAAATAAAATAAAAAAATAAAATATAATAATAAATAAAAAATAAATAAAAAATAAAATAAAATAAAATATACTAAAGTTTATGGGATGCAGTAAACAGTTCTAAGAGGGTAATTTATAGGATTAAATGCTGACATTGAGAGAAAAGATCTCAAATAACTAATTTAACACCTCGAGGGATTAGAAAAAGAACAATTAAAAACCAAAGTTAGCATAAGAAAAGTGATAAGAAAATGTATAACAGAAGTAAATGAAACAGAAACTAGAAAGGCAATAGAAAAAATAAATGAAAAATAGTTGGTTTTTTTTGAAAAGATAAACAAAATTGACAAATTTTTAGCTGAATTAAAAAAAGAAAGAGAGAAACACAATCAACATTACAAAAGAAAGGGGAGACATTATAACTGACAACACAGAAAACAAAGGATCCTAAGAGGCTACAATAAACAATTATATACCAACAAATTGGATAACCTAGAAGAAACGGATAAATTCCTAGAAACATACAATATTGAGTCATGACAAGTTAGAAAATTTCAAAGACCAATAATGAGTAAGGAGATTGAATCAGTAATCAAAAACCTCCCAATGAAGAAATTCTTAGGCCAAGATGGTTTCATTAGTGAATTCTATCAAATAGTTAAAGAATTAATACCAACTTTTAAAACTTTGCTATAAAATTAAAGGGGAAGGAACACATCCTAACTCCTTTCATGAAGCCAACATTACCCTGACACCAAAACCAGGAAAGGAGACTATAAGAAAAGAAAATTACAGGCCAATATCCCTGATGGAAATGGACCAAAAATCCTCAACAAAATACTAGAAAACTAAATAGAAAAGAAACATACACCACAATCAAGTAAGATTTACTTCAGGGATGTAAAGATGGTTCAAAATTTTCAGTATGATAAACCACTATCAAAATTAAGGATAAAACTCATATGATCATCTCAATAGATGTAGAAAAAGCATATGACAAAATTCAACATCCATTCATGACAAAAACTCTCAACAAAGTATATATAGAGGACATATACTTCAACATAATAAAACCCTCAGTTAACATTATACTCAATGATAAAAAGCTCAACTCTTGCTGTCTTAAAATCAGGAAAAAGACAAGGATGCCCACTCTACCACTCATATTCAACACAGTACTAGAAAGAGCAATTAGACAAGAAAAAGAAACAAAAAGCATTCCGGTAGGGAAGGATGAAGTAAAATCATCTATGTTTGTAGATGACATGATCTTATATATAGAAAATCCTAAAGACTCCAACAAAAACCATCTGAACTAACACATGACTTTAGTAAAATTCAAAATACAAAATCAATTCTCAAAAATCTGTTGTGTATCTAAACACTAATAAAAAACCCAGAAAAGGAAATTAAGAAAACAATCCCATTTACAATTACATTAAAAAATATCTAGGAATAAATTCAGCCTAGGAAGTAAGGCCTTATCACTGAAAACTAGAGGACACTGTTGAAAAAAAATTGAAGACAACACAAATTAATGAAAAGATCTTCCATGCTCATGGATTGGAAGAGTTAATATTATTGAAATATCCATACTACCCAAAGCAATCTACAGATCCAATGCAACTGCTATTTAAATTCCCATGTCATTTTTCACAGAAAAAGAATAACCCTAAAATTTGTATCAAATCACAGCATACCTGTAATAGCCAAAGCAATCTTGAGAAAGAACAATGCTGGAGGCATTATACTTCTTAATTTTAAACTATATTGTGAAACTATAATAATCAAGATAGTGTGGTATTGGCATAAAAACAGACACACAGATCAATAGAACAGAATAGAGTCCCAAACTAAGCCCACACATATATCAGTTAATTTACAATAAAGGTTTCAAGAAAGTACAATGGGGAAAGGACAGTTTCGTCACTAAATAGTATTGGGAAAACTGACAATCACGTAATATAAAAGTATTATATATTTTCTGTAAAAAGATGTATGTGACAATCACATACAAAAGCATGAAACTGGGCCATATGTTACACCATATACAGAAATCAACTCAAAATGGATGAAATACTCAAATATAAGACTAAAACTATAAAATTCTTAAAATAAAGTGGAGAAAAATTTCCTTATCATTGGTCTTGGCAACAATTTTTTGCACATGACACCAAAAGCAAGTATAAACAAATGGGACTACATCAAATTAATAAACAAACAAACCTGCACAACAAAAGAAACAAACAACAAAATGAAAAGACAACTTATGGAATGAGAGAAAATATTTGTAATCCATATATAAGATAATTAGTTAATATTAAAAATATATAAGGAACTCATACAACTCAATTCCAAAAACACTAATAATGTGATTTTTAAAGAGAGAAATTGAATAGACATTTTTCCAAGAAAGCCATACAGATAACCAATAGGTACATGAAAAGATGTTCAACATCACTAATCATCAGGGAAATGCAATTCAAAAATGCAAGTAGATATTACCTTCTATCTGTTAGAGAACTATTCTTAAAAAGACAGGAGATAACAAGTCCTGGTAGGCATGTGGAGAAAAGGGAATCTTTAGGTACTGTTAGAAGGAATGTATATCGGTGCAGCTACTATGGAAAGCAGTTTGGAAGTTCCTCAAAAAAGTTAAAAATAGCAATACCATGTGATTCAGCATTACCATTTCTGGGTAGATGTCCAAAGGAAATAAAATAACTTTCTCAAAGATATGTGTGCATTCCCATGT
The DNA here is from genome assembly GCF_902655055.1 of Lutra lutra. Classification (NCBI taxonomy): domain Eukaryota; kingdom Metazoa; phylum Chordata; class Mammalia; order Carnivora; family Mustelidae; genus Lutra; species Lutra lutra. The sequence goes on from NC_062279.1 coordinate 93,572,437, forward strand.
CCATTGCAGCATTTTTCACAATAGTCAAGACATGGAAACAATCTAAGTATACATGAATAAAGACTATGTGGTGCATATGTACAGTGGAATAAAATTTAGCCATAAAGAAGAAAACCCCTTTGTTGGCAACAACAAGGATAGATCTTGAGAGGATTATGCTTTATAGAATAACTCAGAGTAATACAAATACTGTATAATTTCACTTATATGTGGAATATAAAAGAAGCCAAACTTAAAAAAAACAGAGAGTAGAATGGAATAGTAGAATATAAGTAACAATTCTGTATTATATGTTGAAAGGTGCTCAGAAAGTAGATCTTAAATATTCTCACTCTAAAAAAATAGTAATTATGTGAGGTGATGGATGTGTTCAGCAACCTTATTATGGTAAATATTTTGCAATATATGCTTATCAAATCAATATGTTGTACCTTAAGCTTAATTAATACTATATACATATCTCACAATAATATATTTATATTTGACCACAGACCTAAATGGAAAATGAAAAACTATAAAACTTCTAGAATAAAATATAAGAGAAAATCTATGTGACTTTGGGTTTAGTGATGAGTTTTCAGACACAACACTGAAAGCACAATTTGTGAAAGAAAATATTTGGTAAGGTGACTTCATTAAAATTAAAAATTTCCACGGTGCAAAAGACACTGTTAAAAAAATTAAAAGTCATAGACTGGAAGAACGTATTTATGAAACAGATATCTTGTAAAAGACATTTATCTAGGAAATACGAATAACCCTCAAAACAACAATAGGAATAAAATTTTAAGATGGCAAAAAATCTGAATACACAGCTCATCAAAGAAAATATACAAATGACAAGTAAGTATATGAAAAGATCCTACTCTATTAGGGAAAGCTATTAAATAGTAAAATACTACTAGACAACTAATAATCTCAAATTCTGAAGAGGATGTGGAGCAATAGGAACTCTCATTGCTGGTAGTATTTCAAATGGACCTTGAATGTTTGTTTGGAGGTTCTAGCAGAGAAGCACAGCTACTTATACACCCTGACTGAAGAATGGTTCTCCTCTATTGGGGGAGGTTGTCCTCTTTGAGCATGAAGCTTTGAGAAGGATATACATGAAGTAGTGAGGGTGGAAGGATACACCTGCCTAGCCAGCCAGATCTGCTGAATCAACCCTGATGATCAATGGGGTGATCACTATCACATCCAAAGGTATAGCCACTTTTGAAGATAACCTGGAAATTTCATACAAAGCTAACATAATTTGAACATACAAACCAGCAACAACACTCCTAAGTATTTACTGACATCAATTTGAGAACTTACGTATATACATTTAAAATAAACTGCACACAAATTTTTTAGAAACCTTGTTCACCATTGTCATAAACTGTGTGTAACCAGGTTATCCTTTAACAGATGAATGGATAAACAATTGGTAGTATATTCATACAATAGAATATTTTATTCAATAATAAAAAGAAATGAGGTATTGAGCCACAAAAATGTGTGAGCGAATTATAAATTTACATTGTTAAATGGAAGAAGGCAGTCTGAAAGGTCCACACATTATAATTTCAATTATATGACAATCTGGTAAAGATAAAATTATAAAAGTTATATAAATATCAGTGTTTACAGAAAGTGGTGAAAGCACAAGGAAAATTATATAGTAGGAAAACTAATGTGTATGATATTGTAATGGTGAATATATGACATTATGTATTTGTCAAAATCCACAGAACTTGAGAGCATAAAAGTGAACCTAAATGTATATAAATTGAAAGAAAATGTTTGTGTTTAGGAGATTGAGGGATTCAAAAACAGAGTGCAGTATATTAAAAAATGACTTAGCTGTACTATAAATGTATGTAAAAACCTCACTCAAAGGAGAATGAGAAGAAATGGTGCTGACCTAAGTAATTTTGGAGGTGAGTGGAATCTGTAGAGAGTAAAGGCAAAAGAAACTGTATATAAGAAATGTAATCTTGTTGATAGTTCCTATAGGAAGTGATTTAACAATTCTGATACTACTATTTTTATGTAGTTGACTCTAACAATTCAGGCAATGGAATGATAGATGGTAGAAGTCAGATTTCTCACTGTTGATGGAGAAGGATAACTGATAAAGCTAGCAAAAGAGGCTAGAATAATTCACGTGGTAATAATGGATAGGAGTTAGACATATTATGAATTCTATATTAGCTTAATACAGTCACAGATGGTTATATATACAAATATTTTTAGATGTGTATATATGCATGGCTTACTATATGTACATATATTTCTTTTCTCTATCAACCAAGAGGTTATAGAAAGAGAGAGGTTATAGAGGTTATAGAAACAATGAAATCTCTGTAGCAACAAGCATTCCTAGCACTCAGATCTCAGTTTCTAAAACTCTTCTCCAATTAAAAAAGCCAAGGCTCCAGGGAAAAAAGAGGTGATTCTAGTACTCAGAAGGGAATTATAAAAATATGCCTGGAGTCATTTATAGTTCCATAAATATAGGAGATTCTCCCTCCCTCATCCCAAGAAAACCACAATGATGGTGCTGTGACGAAGATATATGTAAGCCAATTCAAAGAGCCCCAGTTATCAAAACTGGAATATTTGAGTAACAATATTAATAAAATAATATTGTATTTTAACCCAAAGTGTAAAATAAGTATCCATAAGTTCATACTAATAAAAATAAATAAATGGGGAAGAAGAGACAAATCTTCCATGCAGATTTCCAAATAATTTATGTTGATAATTCTGTCCTCAAGGTGATGGTAGGTAACTACCCACTCCCTAAGTCTGGACTGTACATACAGCATTCCTCCAAAGGAAAGGGGAAAAATCAGTATTTTTACACTGGAGAAATTTAAATACTACATCAGTATGGTGATTAAGATTAACATGAACAATAAGTCACATTGAGACACCTAATATGTAATGATGAAAATAGTACTTTATTTCTGTGGTCGTCCCCTTAATAACATATAGCCACATTATAATCATGAAAATAATCAGAAAAATCCCAATTCAGGGAGCTTCTACAAATTATCTGATCAATATTCCTTAAAATTGTCTAAGTCATTAAAACTGAGGAAAGTCTAAAAAAAATGGGCGCAGTTAAATAGAGCTAAAGAAAACATGACTACTAAATCCCGAAGTGAACAAAAATACATTAAACTAAGGCTTTTAATAAAGTTTGGAATTTAGGGGCACCTGGGTGGCTCAGTGGGTTAAAGCTCAGGTCATAATCCCAGGGTCCTGGGATCGAGCCCCGCATCAGGCTCTCTGCTCAGCAGGGAGCCTGCTTCCCCCCCCCCACCCTCTGCCTGCCTCTCTCTCTGTCATCTCTCTCTGTCAAAAAAATCAATAAAATCTTTAAAAAAAAGTTTGGACTTTAATAATATATCAATATTTTCATTAATTGTAACAAATATACCACTGATGTTAATAATGGGGGGGAGTTAGTGTGTTATATATGGAACACTGTGCTATCTTTGTAATTTTTCTATAAACCTAAAATTGTTCTATACTAAAAAGTTTATTTTAAAAAATAAATTAAAAAGAAATGAAAGCACCTCTTTCAATATACCTGTGGGGGCAATCAAAAAACAGTCATTATATAGAAGAAAATATATAGCCTTAAATAAGATTATGTGAAAATGAATATACTGGATACATATAGTCAAAATATGTAACTGGAGAAATTAGTGTAACAGCAAAGTAAACTAGGACAGTAGGAAGAGGAAAATAATAAAAAGGGAAGCTTTTAAATTTATAATGAAACTAAGAAAAGTAGATTTGATCAGTAAGCCTAAGAGCTGTGTTTTTGAAATGAATAGTGAAATAAGTAGGAAAAATGGCAATTCTTCATAGAGGAAAAATGAACATAATTAAAAGCATATATGAAAATAAGAATGCAACAATATATGAAAAGAATTCTACAAGTTTTAAGAAAGCTTGATATTATGTAGACAATTTGTACAACTTATAACAAAATCATAAAAACATAAATATGGGCAAGAGTATCCTCCCCCAAAATACCAACTATAATTTTTCCTGTATTAATTCCACACACTATTTAATTACTCAACATAACATTCTATTTAAAATATGCTTGATCGATTAATAAAAATGACAAAACAGCATCATAAACTGTATAAGCTAACTTTATACAAGAATGTCAATACTCTTTACTTCCCTGTGCGTATTGTAACCAATTAAACAAATTTGTCAGTTGGGCCATTTTCCCTTCTGGAAGAAAATTTCTTTACTTGGCTTCTTCAGTTCCTGGAGGCTGCAGGCATTCCTTGGTGCACGTCCCCATCCCCCTCTCATCCTCAAAGCCAACAATGACCAGTCATGTCTCACATTCATCATTCTGACTCTGACTCTTTTTGTCTTCCTCTTGCATATTTAAAGGATTACATTGCCACATTGACCATCAGAGGTAACCCCTTTTATATTAACATCAGCTGATAAGCATCCTTATCTTCATTTGCAACCTTCATTCCCTCTTGCTGTGTAACCTAATCTACTCACAGTGTCTGGGAATAGAATGCAGACATTTTGTTGGGGAGGGGTATTATTCTGTCTACACATATAGTAACAACAATGGAGCGCTTATTGTATTTAGAGACTGCTCTAAATCCTCTACACAGTGCATTGGATTAGCGGAAATCTGAAGCCAGAGTATATGGCTTCTAGTCATATTCTATTCATATTCTAGTCATATTCTATTCATATTCTAGTCATTAGCCCTGCAACCTCAGAAGAAGCTGGGATTTGTGACTCAATTTGTTTGTAAAATAAGAATAGCAACAGTGTTCAATGCATATAGATGTTGAGGAGATTAAATGACTAATACACAGAAGTAACTTAAAGCCTGTCCCATAATAAATGTTCATATTCAATGTATATTTTCTTCTTATTTAGCTTCTCACAAAGTAATGGAGAAAAAATATTGTTCATTTTCCAGGTAAAGAAACTGAGGCTTAAAAAATAATTACAAAATTTCATAAACATTGCACAGTTATGTCAGTGTGGAAATGCATTTTAGAGCCTAAGCAGTTTGATACTTTGGCCTAGACTCTTACACTGGAAGTTACAGCATGGCTTTAAGTGGATCAGCTTTTGCAAACACTATATTAAAATATATATCCACTTACTTAGACTTTAGAAAAAAATGTATTAAAACTGATCATTGATGCTCAGATATGATTCAATGTCTATTATGTGTCTTTAAAATAATGTAACTTTAGAATTTTACCTGAAATCATCTATAAAAAATACACACTTTTCAGATACATTTGATTGCTCTGAAGACATGATTGACTTCATGCCATTGGAATGTGAAGTGAAATGCAACTTTCAAATTGTGCTCCTAAAGTATTCCTCACAAATCTCAGATTCTTAATTTTTATCAGTGCTGTTTCCTTCACAGATATCCAGATTGCTCACATCATTGTTATATATCTTTTCCTGATCACCATATTAAAATTACAAATTCCATCTTCCTAACATTCCAGTAATATGCTGGACTGAACTTAAACAGTTTATGATAGTTGATCATTAATATTTTAGAAATTTTCCAGTGATGTTGATATCATATTGGTAGCTTAAAGTTGGTGGGAATATTTACTCTACAGAAATTGGAAAACACTACAAAGTAGGATTTTTTTTTCAGAGCTGGCTTTTAAAAATTTGCCAGCACACTACTACTAATTCATTTTACTTCTCAATCTTTTCATAGTATTTATGAGCTTCTAAAATACATCTCAATATACTTATTTGTGTGTTTATTATATATTGTCTGTCTTCCCTATTATAATCTAAACACAAGTGTAGGCTTTTTTATTTTTTTCACTGGTGTTAACTCTCTGATGTATCTAAACTTATAAAAGTGTGGATTCCCAGAAGGCACTCAGTAATAGAGGTGGAATAAATGAGTCTTTAACAATATGAACCGTTTTAATGTAGTGAGGAACAGCACTGCCAAAATAAATACCGTATTTCCCAGATTCCTTTGAAGTTAATCACAGTGCATATTCTCACCATTGGACTATTTTTTGGCTACTAGGAGGTGACAAAAAGTAACATGTTCAACCCTTGCACAGTGATCTTTATGAGGAAGGGATGAACTTTGAACAATGTAGAATACAGCTATGGTCATGTGCCATCTTAGACCATTTCTTTGAGGCAGCATTGTACAGATGTCAGTATAGAAACATACAATGGTTCTGGATCCCGGATACAAAGACACTTCAATAATAGTCCTAGACTCAGCATGTGTAGATTGTAAGTAAAGGAAGCTCTATCTTGTTTAAGCCAGTGCTTCACACAATTTTTCACATGATGGCAGAGTTAGAATATCCTATTTGTACAGCATGCTGGGTATATAGGTGAAGTAATAATCCCATTGGTTCCTACTACCAGTGGCATACAAGTGCCCCATGGCACAACTATTCGCTGCTTCTGGCAGTGTTATGCAGACTTTGTTACAGTAGCCAGAACACTTACCTTAATTGATATAGAAAATCATCTGCATTGTTTATTATTTTTTTGCTCAGAAAAAAATGAATTACAACTACTCCTTTTATTATACTGCAATACTATTGGATTATAAATGAGAAGATTTAGATTCTAGTATTAGCTTTCTTCTATGTTAGGCTCTTTGTACTTACTGATGCTTCTTTCTGTAATGCATAATTATTGCACTCTCTTTGCCAGTGAATTTCTTCAGGTTTAGGTTGAGATCTTATTTCCTTAAGAAAGGCTACTCCAAACCCTCAGGTAAGCTCAGTTTCTCCCAATTTTATATATACACATATATACATATATACATATATATACTTCAGTGTTATATTTTGTTATATTATTTAAAACAACTTTGAGTCATTGGTTTTTCCTATCATAAAGGGTAAAAAGAATCATGTCTGTTTTTCTAATAGCCTGGCACTTGATAAGCATTCAATTAACATTTGTCAAAAAATGAATTAGCAAAATTACTTAATAGGTCTGAAACTGATTTTTTTTTATTGCAACAAAATGGGACAGGAGGATAATATCTGCCATGTTAAGCTTGAAGTGTTCATGTGAGCATGAATTGAATTAATAGATGCTATGACATATTAATAATATAGCATATATAAATATAATATAAATATATGCAATTGAAATATGAATTTTGTTTCATATAATACATTACTAGGTAACACGGGTCTTGTATGTTTTAATTTCATTAAATGATTTAATTTTGGTTGCTTGTGTGTTCATTTGAATTGTTTAACAATAAACTAGATGAGTTTGCTTTCTTTTATTTCATTCTAATTTTAAAAAATATATGTTTTATTTTTCATTTATATGTAATTTTGTTATTTATACTCAAAGTAAGCTTTTGGATTTGATACAATCTTAAGATAAGATGAAGCTTATGACCTTTTATAAGTCTCCAATGACAACTTTTAATTTTTGGTAAATGAGATAAACAATTTTGAGAATTAGTGAAAAGCTTTGGAATGAAATAATTCCCCCTAAACTAGCATTTTGGAAGTAAGTATGTGTGGATATCATTCCAGATGGTGACCTTTAATTTAAAACTTTCTGGGTTTATGCAATTTGAGCTCCTGAGAATTGCTGTCTACCAGCTGGTAGCAAGGAACCATTGCAGAGTTAAAGGCAATCTAACTTCATTTATCACAGTTCCTAAGACTCATTTACACACACTTTTATTCATCTTGCCAATCACCTAGTATTTCTTTAATGTTTACTTTGTTCTAAACACTAGATATACAACAGCGAATTATACACAGCTTTTGCGTTGTCAGGTTGCTTAAAATATAAAGCAGAGGACACACATAAACACATAAAATGAAACAAATACATAAGTGTAATAACTCCAGAAGTAGTTCTATGAACAAAATTAAATGGGGAAGAGAGTGGTATTAGAGTAATATTTCTGCAAATCTGAGGCAAATAAGGCAGCTTTATGAAGTTTTAGGTAAAATGCATTTAGCATATATTAAATAGCCATTAAATAATTGATAAAGTGGTGTATGCATATGAACGGCGTAAGGCAATGATTGTGTAAAGATATGGATAGATAGGAATGAGCAAGTTATGTTCATTAGGATATTGTGATTTTTTTGGAGTACAACAGAAAGTGATTCAAATAACATTGTAAACTCAACTTCGTAAAATAGAAATGATAGCTACATTCATAGTATTATTGTGAGTCTTTAAGGGTTTTATGTACATAACAGAATAACTCACATATGCTGGGAACTGCTTGTGAATATACTCTCTCTTTCCTTTTCTCTGGGTTTGCTGTAGTGGAATGTCTCAAATGGAACAAATGTTGAGTATTTTCCTAAGGGAAGAATATGAAGAATTCAAATTAAATTTCTGACTCCTGCTTTTTAATACCTTAAACATTATAAATAAATTAGAAGTAAGAAATTGTTTCTAAAACTTTGTAAAAAGATTATTGATTGGGAAGGTGCTTGTTTTTTGTTTACTCAATCTTCCTATGTTTTCCCTCTGGGTTCCAAATTTTTGAATAGCACACTTAAACAATGATACATTGCCTTATTCGATCCATGAGAACAGGGTTGTATAGTTTTAAATTGGTCCCAGTGGAACTAATAATACAGTCATAGGGGAATGTGCTACCACAGACAAGAAAGGTTATTCTTTGGTCATAGCTATGATTCTAAGCAACGTGTTTATGTCTAGCATGTTTAATTAAGGATATTAAATATATGTAATTATATACCTAATATAAATATGTATATATATACGTATATAAAATAATGGTTCTTAAATAATGATTAATAATATCTATGGATAGCTTTACAATATAATTGAATGTCTTCTTGCTTATATTTAATAGTTTTATTAGAAATATAGAAAGGAATACTAGAAGTGTATATGTATACATAAAAAATATAGATATGGATAGAGAGGTGTAGGGTAAAAAATATATAGAAGACCATCCATTTGCACACAAATGTAACATAGACATACCAACACTATGAATTTAGATGCGTGAATATGCATTTGTTGTTTTGGTAGAACATTAGTCAATAATCTGTTGGTTTTCAGTGTGGGTAAAATATGAGAATTTTAGCCTTGTAGAATGGCTATCTGGGTGGCATAATCTCCAAATAAAGTGACAATATTTTAGCAAAAGCTGGAGAAGCAAAACCAAATATAAGTATTCTAACAATGTAGGCATCTACGTGCATGTTGAGATTTGTGGTCAGTACTTTAAAAATTCACTATGTGTAATCATGATTTTCTAATAGTAATAGCTCTTTCTTCCTCTTAGAGAAAGTAATGATTTTTCAAAATTAGAATGGAAGGAAACTTAAAAAACAAAAACTTCCATATTTAGTACTGCAACAAGGGCTTACTTTGCCAGATGTCTTCTGGTTAAGGGCTAAAGCATTCAAATAAGCAGTTCAGAAGACTGATGCCTCCCTGTGGAAATACCATTGTATTCCACACAGAAAAATGTCCTGTTTCTGTGATCAAAGCTAGTGTTCATGATTGATATCTGATTAAAGAGAGAGAGAGATGTATCATGCAAACTATAATGAAAATTAAATATTGTAAAGAAATTGACATATTATATATAAAGGAAGGTTATCCATGATGAATGTGAAAGCAGTACTTTTTCAACTGTAAAATTACGTGTGTTTATCAGAGCTCAGGGGAAAAAGCAGATTTTATTAGAAATTGATAAGCCTAAAAGCATATACTATTAGTACACCAGAGTCATGCAGAGTTGATGATCTTATTAGGCAGAAATCATATTCATCAGACATTTCATATCTCTAATATTTTCAGTGAATTAAGGATAAATTTAGTTTTTCAAAATTATTGTTACTTAAAATTTGAAATGGAAAAAATCTATAAATTGAAACAATTATTTTAGGCCTAATTTTTCCACATGTGAACTCATAAAAGAACAACAGTTTTAATGCCCCAAAACAGAGATACAGAAACATAAGTTTTGTCTTTTCTTAAGAAGCAAAACTGAAATCCTTATTAGAAGCGAAAAAGAATTTTTATAAAATCCAAGAGAGGCATTTCATCTATCTTAATATTGTATACTTGTGTTGAATTTAATTCAGTTCAAATATAAATGGAAAGATTTAATAAAAATCATTAAGAATATGAAATAAAAATGAATTATAGGAAAAATGAAAGGAAATGTCTTAATGACAAAATTTCCATATTCATATTATGTTGTTAATGTCAGTATGCTTGCTTTCATTATTCTTTTTATATTCACTCTTTATTGTTCTCCTTCATATAATTGTCTCAACAGCATATATTATAACTTTTTTTTTAAAGATTTTTTTAATTTATTTATTTGACAGAGAGAAATCACAAGTAGGCAGAGAGGCAGGCAGAGAGAGAGAGGAGGAAGCAGGCTCCCCGCTGAGCAGAAAGCCCGATGCGGGGCTCGAACCCAGGACCTGGGATCATGACCTGAGCCGAAGGCAGTGGCTTAACCCACTGAGCCACCCAGGAGCCCCTATATTATAACTTTTAACCAAAGTAACTAACTTATCTTTCAAAATAGCCCTGTAGGCTGATTATTTGAGAATAGCTGTCATACATAAACATTTTAGCAGAACTGCAAAGATCATAAGCTCACAAAATGAAGCCCCACACAGCTACACACTTCCTTTTACACTTTCTTAAACAGTAAAAGTGAATAATGATAATATTACTAAATGTTTTTAACATAACCCAAAGGTATAATTATAATTTTATTTATTTTATTATTTAACAAAACAGATTTTTAGTAGCATCTCATGTGACAGTAAATAAGTCCCTGCTTTTACTCCACAGAAATGACTAATTATACAGAAAAAATAAATCCAGTTCCCAAAACTACTGCCACCAATGGGGAAGCCATGTTTAAACTAAAACCAAAACTACACTTGGCCAAAACTAATAAAAAAATAAAAACAGAATCAGAAGCTAAAACAGAATCAGAGAGGTAGCAGAAGTAAAATTATTTTTACTATTTGTGATTTACTCTGGGAACCAAGAAAATACATGCCTGGACTTAAATAGTCCATGAGGTATATGTTTTGGGGCTACACAGCTTAATTAGCTCTAAAGGATGAGTCCACTTGGACATCTTACTCCAAAAGCATAAATTTTTTAAAGTTAAAAGCTCTTACACAGATAGAATGAGCATATGTCAAAGATTTATTTAATTCATAAATGAGGAAAACAATAAAATGGCAAGACTGGTTTTATTCATTATAGAAATGAAGACACTATCTTAGGGAAGTTATTTGCTGAAAATCACATGCGCAATAAGTGTTAGATGTGGGAATAAGATCTAGGACGAAGTCTCATTTCATTATACCATCTTCCAAGTGAGATAATTCCATTCTTTAAAAATATTAAATAGACTTCATAGTATTTAGCTGAGATCATCAGGCCTATAACTTCTAATTCCTGATCCTGAAGAGCTTGGTGATCTTTCTTGTGTATCATGGTTTATTAACATACCTTATATGTTCACTAGACTTTCTGTAAGACAATCATACTTTTTATTTGCACTAATTCTTGTATCAGCTAAAGTCATTAGATCTGATTGTATGTAAGCTACTATGTTACAGTTTTATGGACTTTTTTATAGTGGTAAAGTTTATATATGAAAATACTTTTGTTATTTTTCAAATTGTGTGTATCAGTCAGAATTTTTTGATTGCAAACAAATATTGGCTCTGGATAATTCAAGAAGAAAATTATTGAAAGATAATCTGATAATTCAAAGAATTCATGGGAAGCTGGATGAGCAGGAGTAGAAACAAAAATCAGGCCACAGGAATACCTTGGTTAGAATGGAAATTTGCTGTTGTTGTTAGCAGTAAATATTCTCGTGCTATATATACTGCTGCTAGGGAATATATTAAAATTTTAAATGAATAGCCATTTGTTCTTATATGATTACATAATTCGTTCAAGATTCACAATACTGAGTTGAAGCAGCTATTGTCAAACTAGATCAGATGTCTATACCATACATACCAGGAGATATATAACCCATTTCATCCTTCATACTGGAAGGCAGAAGTCTCAGTAGGTTTTTCCCCCTATATAGGAAGTGAGGGTAAATGACTTTAAGACAACAACAAAAAAAAAGTTCACCTTTCCGGGGGCAGGGGGAGGGCTAACATTTATTCATGTACATTTTCTTTCACAATTATGTATTAAAATAACAACAAAACACAAGATTCCTGCAAAACATAATGCAAACATCCCCTCCAAAGAGAACTAAAGAAATGAATTTCTATGTCTAGCTACAAGTCTAGGTATAGTTGGACATCTCTAGTTAAAGTTAAAATCGCTTCTATATATGTTATAATTCATGGACTAGTTTGTAAAGAAAACCACCATTAAATATTGTTTTTGTACATTATTGACAGAAAAATTATTTAAAACATAGACATACTTATGACACAGTGAGATGGAAGATTGATGAAAGAGTTTTCTTATTTTTGCTACTCGTCACAAGGCAATAGCCCTGATGTATATTTCCCTTCTACATTGCCCAGTGGATGTCCTCTTTACTGGTTAGTAGTACCTTTTTGGTCAGCATTCTTTTCCTGGTAACACAAACCATGCTTTAATTCTGAGTTATGAGAACCACATAAGTTTATAGTAAATTAGGTAAGTTTACAGTACACTTCCAGCAAAACTTACCACTCTATATAGTAATATAACATTGTCTCCTAGGTGCATATCAATATATATTTACCAGATAGGATATCACATAATTTGCCATCTAAAGCACTATTTTTATGAGTCAGAAGATACCATTGATGGTTATACGCAAACAACAGCTGTGTACAGAGATTATCTTGAGGAACTCTAGAATGCATTTTTATCTAATAAACGTCATTCCATTATTTTATACTGTCCATATAATACACAGTATTTTGGAAGACATGAAACTACTAAGGCATCAAGTCACTGACCTACTGTTTTCTAGAAAATGAGAAATGTTGTGTCAAAGAAGATGTATTATTAGGCATTCAATATGCCTAAGGATAGTGCTGTTAACAGAGGGATGAAAATCATGGGCAAAACTCATTCAGAACATACAGTCTGATACTTCTTTCTAAAACCTCCTTGTCACTAAATGTCCAATTTTGTTCCATCTACATCCTTGATTATTTGGGTCATCTTGTCAATACCTTAGACACCAAGCATAAACCAGAATGAATGTTAATCCATCTGTTCTCCTGAAATAAGGGGACAAGTTGGACTGGTAGAAGATTGACTCTCTCCATGTTCTTAAGAGACATTCATAAAGGGGAAAGGCTTGCTTCCTATAGGATGATGGAGAACTGTTGGGCAAGCCTAACATTAGGGCAGGCAAGATGTATTATATATATCTTATTCAAGGGAGACAGCTTAAGACACATGGTCATCTGGCATGCCATTCTCTACTGGGACCCTGTAGCCAGCAAAAAATTATTTCTCCAACATTAGGCTCCTAGAATTATCCTTTTCATCCTTATTGGTCAATCTTGCAAAAAACAATATTTTGCTATAAGAATAACCATTTCTTTATCTTTCAATACTTTTATGTTGATAGTAATCTTAAATTTTCCTATGATTATGGTATTCCTTTTAGCTTACTCTTTTTGTGCAAATAGAGTGCTCTAAGTACTTTATGTGACTTTTTATTTCATAATTTATGACTTAATTAACTAAATATATATTGAATGTCCACTAGATGACAGGCATTAATTTGATACTGGATAAGTAGCATAGAAAAAAACAAACAAACAAACAAACAAAAAGCCCCTCTTCTCATAGATCTTCCTTCTATAGGGAGCATAACATGTAATAAATTCACACACACACAATTTTCAAATAATTTACAGTAAACTGATTAAAAATAACTATGGCTTGATAAAATTGGCAGAGCAGGGAGTGAAAAGTTGGAGTCAGGAAAGACCTCTTGGATGGTTTGGCTTTTATTTCCCAAACCTACAACTTTGCTTTTTTGCTGAAGTCTTGGCAGAGTCTCCTTGTGGGAAAATTGACTAATTGTGCCGGGTCTGTTTGCATTCTAGTTACCAAGAGGCCTCTGAAGTTTCCATAGAGGCAGGTAGGACTCAACTGAGGTCAGCAGATTGGAGGAGTTCCAGAAAATGAAAGGGATGTAGACTCTTGCTTTGAAGAAAGTAACAATGTAAGGAATTTAATTTACTTCTTTGTACCTCAACTTTTCTCATTTTGGATATTTTGGATAACAGTTTGAAATGAAGGCTAAGTGAGGTGACACATTTAACACAATTTATGGACTTACTTGGCACAGTTTGAAGCAAATGGTAACTTGAAATGTTGATTGTCAATAATATAAGAATGATGGGTGATTATCTTGAGAAGTTAAATGCTCTATTACTAGTCATCACAGATAAATTTCAATTCTTTTATTCATGTTTATTTTCATTTTTATTGAACATTATCCTACTCATATGGAACCCTATATTTTCTCTAGCATATAGTTTGTGCACAATAAAAAATAAGATATATAAATTAATAGAAAAAATGATCATTCATAAAATAGCAGAAAAATGAGTGGCCTAATTCTCCCTGTGTCCTCCTAAACACTTTACCATTAACCCCAAATAAGCAGACTAACTAGTTCTTTATACTTTGCCTTTTAAGCATTTCTTATCTTTCTATATTCATATTTTGTTTTACCTTTGGTCTTCTGACATCATTACTAGACATTGTTAAGTATTTAAAAATTCACCTTTTATTTTCCTTCATTCCTCCTACATTTTGTCCAAGTCATTTTTATATCTGAGCTCCCTGAAGAGCTCTCTGTGTCATCACATTCATTTTTTTAGATGACTGACTCATTCTTTTGGCTCTCTCACGATATTTTGTGACAATACTATCAAAATTTTGTGTGACATTTCCCCTGGGTTAACTTCTTTTCTCATGTTTCTGCCCAAGGGTTTATATTTATTTTTCTATGGATTTAACTAAGCTTAATTTCTAAAATTCAAAGGGGATTTTACTGACAAATCTTGATAATTCCTTTCTTTATAAGAAGGACATCACTCTGATTTGGGTGAAGTATTCTTCCATTTCACCACTGTAACAAACAAAAAGGTCACACATCTTTTTCAGAGTAATTAGTTTTTAGTGGAGGAGAGATTAAAACACTCCTGTAAATACAAATATTTTAATATCCTCCAATTAATTTCAAATTCATTATTTCATTCCAAGTTCTTTCTGGTAGAGTTGGAAACTGCATTTATTATCAATAAATTTCGTATAAAAAGTATTTCAGATCTTTACACAACTATAGCACATACTGAATCACCTCAAATGTGAGCATGTGTATTTTCTACTCAAGAGACCACAGGAGGATTAATGACATAAAAAGAATAAAATAGAATTACTCAAAAGAATGCACAGTTCAATATTACCTATTTTTAAAAAGGTTTTATTTATTTATTTGAAGAAGAGTGAGAGAGAGAACACCAGCAGGGCTGAGGGGCAGAGGGAGAAACAGGCTCCCCAGTGAGCAGAGAACCTGATGTGGGACTAGATTCCAGGACCCTGGGATCATGACTGGAGCTGAAGGCAGTTGCTTAATGATTGAACCACTCAGGTGTCCAATATTGCCTATTTTCAAGTTCATATTTTGCCACAAAACTGCTGGTTTCCGTATTGCATGAAATTATAAACAAAATCTGTTTACAATTTGCTTGCCTTGACTTGTGCTGTAGAGTTTTAAAAAGTATGTATTATTGAAAGGAGGAATTTGGAAACTTGGTAAGGTCTGTAGCATCTCTTCTGCTAAAAAGAGGTTGCCCCATTGATGTTCAACATGGTGAAATATTTTGAACCCCTTGGAGACTCATTGATGTTCCTGGAGTCTGAGGCATCTGCAGTAACCACGAATGTTTCTGTTCATTTGTAAAGTGCTCTAGCCAGAAAATTAAGCTGCAAGATGAAGATCTTGCTTCAGTGATCCATACTCTTGACATATTCAGCCTTTCAACCTGGTATATTTCAAACCTCTTTATTTGAATCTCTCCAGGGAAGCCAGTCAAAGAATAAAAATGGCCCATAAAGTAGCAGACTGCTTTTTGAATTGAACAAACAGCATTCTGCAGTGATTTTCTTTTGCCTTTGCTCATTGCCAGGACACTTCCAAATATAAGAAAGCCTTTTCTTCTCATTTTCAAAGCATTACACAAGATGAACCCCAGCTTCTTCAAACAACATCAAACTTCACACCATTCTATCTGGATCCAGAATAGCACTGAACCAAAAAGACACAAATTCCTAGAATGCCAGGTATTGGCACTTTCTATTAAAAGTTATGAGAATCAAAAAAAGAGCTTATAATTCCTCAGACACTAAAACAAGTATCACAGAAAAATAGTTAGGTTAGACTGCTGATGTTCTAAATATAAATTACATATACTAGAAAAAATTTCAAGTTTAGAAATTTCTATATTTATAAATTTTAATAACAGTAAATATTTAAGTGTTATAAATGTTATGTCAGGGTACAGAACATCACTCAGTTTGAAGATAGTGCTGTAAATTATATCCCAAATATACAAAATATTTTATTATATACTCTTATATTATAGGTTAAATAGTCTCATATCTGTACATATATGGATGTCTATTATGCATGAAATGATGAAAAAGTATATGCTCTTCTTTTTTCTCAGACTCTAAGCAATCAATATTGGAAGATTTTTTAATATATTCTATACATCAAAACTATTCTAGATACAGTGACGTTGTAGTAACACAAAGAGTTGAGTTGTCACATTGATTTATCTAACTTAGGCATTTTACTCAACTTCTAACTTTACTAATGATTTCAAGGATACAAGGTAGAACCAATTATAGTATACCATTTTTTTCTTCTTCTTCAAATGCAATTCCCAAAAATGTACATTTTTCCTGTATTACATGTTGGTTTTGGGTTCATGTGGACAAGTTCTGAACAGTGTATATAGGAACATTGTTTACAAAGGAAGCCATTTTGTGTTGGTGACTCCTGTGTCTCTAATTTATTAGTTACACATATAGAAGAATACATTTCCTATTTTCCAGCCATCCATGTGACATAAATCCATAAATATAGTTTTCTTTATAATAAATGTTCTAGACCCACCAAAAGTATCTTACTATAAAGCATTTTTAGATAGAGGCCTCTGGATCCTTCTGGTCATAAATGATATTAGCATGTTTTCTGCTCAAGATCATCCAGATGTTTCTTATGTAGAAAGAAGTGGATAGTGGGTCACAAGCTGAAGTTAACCCTTTTATTTCTGGAGGTAGAAATTCTGCATGAGGTAACAGATAAAGGTCTTGAAAGTTACCATGCTCATATTTTAAAATTATGTGCATCTAAGTATGTAGACATTAGATATATATATAAATTCCAATTAAATGGCTAACACAGGTTTTATATATCATTTTTATACTGTAAAAAATAAAATACTAAATGTTATATATGCATAGTTAGAGAACAGAATAGTAAATATAAAATGCTTCATGTAAGAAAGAAAATTTTTAAATATTGAAATAAGGAAATTTTATTTCTCCAGGAATAATTTATTGTTGATTAAACAAGCAGCATGACCAAGCAACATCGTTAATGGATTTATTCACACAAGCTTGAAGTAGAAGATTGAATAGGATGTAGATTTTGAAGGACACATGTGACTCAGGCAGAGAGTAAACAAATGTATGCAAAATAAACATATCTACACTGTCTATGAACATACAGTAATAATGTATGGTAGGGAGAGTATAGTAAGGATCTAAATTTATGAAATGAGGTAGATGGCATTAGAAGTAGAATACAATTGTGTAGAGGTGCCTGGGTGGCTCAGTAGGTTAAGCCTCTGCCTTCAGCTCAGGTCATGATCTCAAGGTCCTGGGATCAAGCCCTGCATCGGGCTCTCTGCTCAGAAGGAAGCCTGCTTTCCCCTTTCTCTCTGCCTGCTGCTCTGCCTAGTTGTGATCTCTCTCCCTTTATCAAATAAATAAAAAAATCTTTTTAAAAAATACAATTATGTAAATAACTTGGCATTAGATCATGAAGAACCTTGATTAGGAAACTGAATAATTTATTTTTTGTTGTTGTTGTCATTTCAGATTTTATTTATTTACTTATCTGAGAGAGAGTGAGAGCATGAGAGAGAGAAAAACAAGTGGGGTGAGGGGTGATCAGCAGAGGGAGAAGCAGGTTAGTTCTCCACCAAGCAGGGAGCCAGAGGTGGGGCTTGAACATGAGACTCTGGGATCATGAACTGAGCTGAAAAGAAGATGCTTAACCGACTGAGCCACCCAGGTACCCAAAGAATTTAGTTTTGATACAATCAAAGTTAGAAAGCACTACAGTATGTACATTCTTCAGCAGAACTTAGCATAACAAGTTAGTGTTCTATCAATGTTAATAAGGCAATTTTTTTTTGTAATAAAGATTGAGGAGATGGCCTAGTGGACAGCAAAAATGCTGATTATAAAGGTATTAGGTAAGAAGAATGTTTTAGGGAATAATTCTAGAGATATTGAGAAGAAAAATTAGATTTTAGGTTTTGGCTTAACACAGAGGAGAAGGAAAGCTGGAAACAATGGCTTCAAATTTTTATACTATAGTGTTGTAAAACAAACAAAAGTAGAGATTAAGCAAAACATCTGGATTGATTAGTGAAGCCAAGATGTATAAATTCAGGAAATGCCCATTGGGGCAATATATGGAAAACAGGATACTAGATAAACCAGGAGAGATGCTCTTCAAAGCTGTCCATGTGGATATTGAGCCAAAATTACATTATGAGATAACAGAAAACTGGTGGAGTTTTCAAATCAAAGGAAAATTTAAGATTAGAATGAACAGTGAGTACAGTAAACAAAAAGCATTGAAAGGATGGTGCAAGACAGGAGATATAAAAAGTATGGTGATTTGGGAAATTAAATTTAAATAGAAATGCTAAATTGGGAGCAATCCTTTAATGAAGGAGCCTAGAATGAACCAGTGAAGTGGAGATGACTCCTGGGAGTGCCATCATGAGCCAAGTATTTAGGATTTCAGATTTGATGGCTAATGACAAAGAAGTGACAGCTGAAATGATATTAGAAGATATATTTTTCAAAGCAACAAGAATGAAGTTTAAAGAATGTAGAATCGGGGTGCCTAGGTGGCTCAGTGGGTTAAGCCTCTGCCTTCGGATCAGGTCATGATCTGAGGGTCCTGGGATCCACCCCACATCCAGTTCCCTGCTGAGCAGGGAGCTGGCTTCCCCCCACTCTCTGCCTGCCTCTCTGCCTACTTGTGATTTCTCTCTATGTTAAATAAATAAATAAAATCTTTAAAAAAAGAAAAGAAGACTGTAGAATAGAACATATATCTGAGAAATTTCCATGATTGCAAATTCAAAAAGGAGGAGCCAGGAAAATATTAAAAAAAAAAAAAACTGTAAAGCCCTGTTGTCTACACAAGGTGAATATCTTTTGGTTAACATTTATCATAGAACTGCATCTTATAAGAAATACTTATTCCCTGATAATGTACTTGGGGAGGGACACAGGAGGTATAAGACAAGCCATCACAGCTGCTTTATTTTTACATTTAGTTACTGAATGAGGATATATGGCATGAGAGCAACCAAAGTAACAACCATGACTTCTTTTTTTTTAACAATTCAATTATTTTTTTTAATTTTTTATAAACATATAATTATTTTTATCCCCAGGGGTACAGGTCTGTGAGTCGCCAGGTTTACACACTTCACAGCACTCACCATAGCACATACCCTCCCCAATGTCCATAACCGCACCCCCCTCTACCAACCCCCCTCCCCCCAGCAACCCTCAGTTTGTTTTGTGAGATTAAGAGTCACTTATGGTTTGTCTCCCTCCCAATCCCATCTTGTTTCATTTACTCTTATCCTACCCCCTTAACCTCCCATGTGGCACCTCCACTTCCTCATATCAGGGAGATCATATGATAGTTGTCTTTCTCCGATTGACTTATTTCCCTAAGAATGATACCATTTAGTTCCATCCATGTCATCGCAAATGGCAAAATTTCATTTCTTTTGATGGGTGCATAGTATTTCATTGTTTATATATACCACATCTTCTTTATCCATTCGTCTATGGATGGACATCTAGGTTCTTTCCATAGTTTGGCTATTGTAGACATTGCTGCTATAAACATTTGGGTGCACGTGCCCCTTTGGATCACTACATTTGTATCTTTAGGGTAAATACCCAGTAGTGCAATTGCTGGGTTGTAGGGTAGCTCTATTTTCAAGTTTTTGAGGAATCTCCATGCTGTTTTCCAGAGTGGTTGCACCAGCTTGCATTCCCACCAACAGTGTAGGAGGGTTCCCTTTTCTCCGCATACACGCCAGCATCTGTCATATCCTGACTTGATAATTTTAGCCATTCTGACTAGTGTGAGGTGGTATCTCATTGTGGTTTTGATTTGTATATCCCTGATGCCGAGTGATGTGGAGCACTTTTTCATGTGTCTGTTGGCCATCTGGATGTCTTCTTTGCAGAAGTGTCTGTTCATGTACTCTAACCATTTCTTGATTGGATTCTTTGTTCTTTGGGTGTTGAGTTTGCTAAGCTCTTTATAGATTTTGGATACTAACCCTTTATCTGATATGTCGTTTGCAAATATCTTCTCCCATTCTGTCAGTTGTCTTTTGGTTTTGTTAAATGTTTCCTTGCTGTGCAGAAGCTTTTGATCTTGATGAAATCCCAATAGTTCATTTTGACCTTACTTCCCTTGCCTTTGGCGATGTTCCTAGGAAGATGTTGCTGCGGCTGAGGTCGAAGAGGTTGCTGCCTTTGTTCTCCTCAAGGATTTGGATGGATTCCTTTCTCACATTGAGGTCCTTCATCCATTTTGAGTATATTTTTATATGTGGTGTAAGGAAATGATCCAATTTCATTTTTCTGATGTGACAGTCCAATTTTCCCAACACCATTTATTGAAGAGGCTGTCTTTTTTCCATTGGACATTCTTTCCTGCTTTGTCCAAGATTAGTTGGCCATAGGTTGAGGTTCAATTTCTGGGCTCTCTATTCTGTTCCATTGATCTATGTGTCTGTTTTTGTGCCAGTACCATGCTGTCTTGATGATGACAGCCTTGTAATAGAGCTTGAAGTCCGGAATGGTGATGCCACCAACTTTGGCTTTCTTTTTCAATATTCCTTTGGCTATTCGAGGTCTTTTCTGGTTCCATATAAATTTTAGGATTATTTGTTCCATTTCTTTGAAAAAAATGGATGGTACTTTGATAGGAATTGCATTAAATGTGTAGATTGCTTTAGGTAGCATAGACATTTTCACAATATTTATTCTTCCAATCCAGGAGCATGGAACATTTTCCACTTCTTTGTGTCTTCCTCAATTTCTTTCATGAGTACTTTATAGTTTTCTGAGTATAGATTCTTATCCTCTTTGGTTAGGTTTATTCCGAGGTATCTTATAGTTTTGGGTGCAATTGTAGATGGGATTGACTCCTTCTGTCTTGTTGTTGGTGTAGAGAAATGCAACTGATTTCTGTGCATTGATTTTATATCCTGATACTTTACTGTATTCCTGTACAAGTTCTAGCAGTTTTGGAGTGGAGTCATATAGTATCATATCATATAGTATCATATCATCTGCGAAGAGTGATAGTTTGACTTCTTCTTTGGCGATTTGGATGCCTTTAATTTCCTTTTGTTGTCTGATTGCTGAGGCTAGGACTTCTAGTACTATGTTGAATAGCAGTGGTGATAACGGACATCCCTGCCGTGTTCCTGACCTTAGCAGAAAAGCTTTCAGTTTTTCTCCATTGAGAATGATATCTGCGGTGGGTTTTTCATAGATGGCTTTGATAATATTGAGGTATGTGCCCTCTATCCCTACACTTTCAAGAGTTTTGATCAGGAAGGGATGCTGTACTTTGTCAAATGCTTTTTCAGCATCTATGGAGAGTATCATATGGTTCTTGTTCTTTCTTTTATTTATTTTTTTTTAAGATTTTATTTATTTATTTGACAGAGAGAAATCACAAGTAGGCAGAGAGGCAGGCAGAGAGAGAGGAGGAAGCAGGCTCCCTGCTGAGCAGAAAGCCTGATGTGGGGCTCAAACCCAGGACCTGGGATCGTGACCTGAGCCGAAGGCAGCGGCTTAACCCACTGAGCCACCCAGGCGCCCATCTTTCTTTTATTAATGCGTTGTATCACATTGATTGATTTGTGGATGTTGAACCAACCTTACAGTCCTGGAATAAATCCCACCTGGTCGTGGTGAATAATCCTTTTAAAGTACTGTTGGATCCTATTGGCTAGTATTTTGGTGAGAATTCTTGCATCTGTGTTCATCAAGGATATTGGTCTGTAGTTCTCTTTTTTGATAGGATCCTTGTCTGGTTTTGGGATCACGGTGATGCTGGCCTCATAAAATGAACTTGGAAGTTTTCCTTCCATTTCTATTTTTTGGAACAGTTTCAGGAGAATAGGAATTAGTTCTTCTTTAAATGTTTGGTAGAATTCCCCTGGGAAGCCGTCTGGCCCTGGGCTTTTGTTTGTTTGGAGATTTTTGATGACTGTTTCAATCTCCTTACTGGTTATGGATCTGTTCAGGCTTTCTATTTCTTCCTCATTCAGTTGTGGTAGTTTATATGTCTCTAGGAATTCATCCATTTCTTCCAGATTGTCACATTTGTTGGCGTAGAGTTGCTCATAGTATGTTCTTATAATTGTCTGTATTTCTTTGGTTTTCGTTGTGATCTCTCCTCTTTCATTCATGATTTTATTTATTTGGGTTCTTTCTCTTTTCTTTTTGATAAGTCTGGCAGGGGTTTATCAATCTTATTAATTCTTTCAAAGAACCAGCTCCTAGTTTCATTGATTTGCTCTCTTGTTTTTTTTTTTTTTTTTTTTTTTTGCTTTCTACTTCATTGATTTCTGCTCTGATCTTTATGATTTCTCTTCTCCTGCTGGGTTTAGGGTTTCTTTCTTGTTCTTTCTCCAGCTCCTTTAGGTATAGGGTTAGGTTGTGTACCTGAGACCTTTCTTGTTTCTTGAGAAAGGCTTGTACCACTATATATTTTCCTCTCAGGACTGCCTTTGCTGTGTCCCACAGATTTTGAACTGTTGTGTTTTCATTATCATTTGTTTCCATGAATATTTTCAATTCTTCTTTAATTTCCTGGTTCACCCATTCATTCTTTAGAAGGATGCTTTTTAGTCTCCATGTATTTGGGTTCTTTCCAAATTTCCTCTTGAGATTGAGTTCTAACTTCAGAGCATTATGCTCTGAAAATATGCAGGGAGTGATCCTAATCTTGTGATACTAGTTGAGACCTGATTTAGGACCCAGGGTGTGATCTATTCTGGAGAATGTTGCATGTGCACCAGAGAAGAATGTGTATTGTGTTGCTTTGGGATGAAATGTTCTGAATATATCTGTGATGTCCATCTGGTCCAGTGTGCCATTTAAGGCCTTTATTTCCTTGTTCATCTTTTGCTTGGATGATCTGTCCATTTCAGTGAGGGGAGTGTTAAATTCCCCTACTATTACTGTATTATTGTTGATGTGTTTCTTTGATTTTGTTATTAATTGGTTTATATATTTGGCTGCTCCCATGTAAGGGGCATAGATATTTAAAATTGTTAGATCTTCTTGTTGGACAGATCCTTTTAGTATGATCTAGTGTCCTTCCTCATCTCTTATTATAGTCTTTGGCTTAAAAATCTAATTGATCTGGTATAAGGATTGCCACTCCTGCTTTCTTCTGATGTCCATTAGCATGGTAAATTCTTTTCCACCCCCTCACTTTAAATCTGGAGGTGTCTTCGGGTTTAAAATGAGTTTCCTGTAGGCAAGATATAGATGGGTTTTGTTTTCTTATCCATTCTGATACCTTGTGTCTTTTGATTGGGGCATTTAGCCCATTCACATTCAGGGTAAGTATTGAGAGATATGAATTTAGTGCCATTGTATTGCCTGTTAGGTGACTGTTACTGTATATTGTCTCTGTTCCTTTCTGATCTACTTGTTTTAGGGTCTCTCTTTGCTTAGAGGACCCCTTTCAATATTTCCTGTAGAGCTGGTTTGGTGTTTGCAAATTCTTTCAGTTTTTGTTTGTCCTGGAAGCTTTTAATCTCTCCTTCCATTTTCAATGATAGCCTAGCTGGATATAGTATTCTTGGCTGCATGTTTTTCTCGTTTAGTGCTCTGAATATATCATGCCAGCTCTTTCTGGCCTGACAGGTCTCTTTGGATAAGTCTGCTGCCAATATAATATTTTTACCATTGTATGTTACAGACTTCTTTTCCCAGGCTGCTTTCAGGATTTTCTCTTTGACACTAAGACTTGTAAATTTTCCTATTAGCTTATGGGGTGTGGACCTATTCTTATTGATTTTGAGGGGGGTTCTCTGCACCTCCTGGATTTTGATGCTTGTTCCCTTTGCCATATTAGGGAAATTCTCTCCAATAATTCTCTCCAATATACCTTCTGCTCCCCTCTCTCTTTCTTCTTCTTCTGGAATCCCAATTATTCTAATATTGTTTTGTCTTATCTCTTGAATTCTCCCCTCGAGGTCCAGTAGTTGTCTCTCTTTTGCTCAGCTTCTTTATTCTCTGTCATTTGGTCTTCTATATCGCTAATTCTTTCTTCTGCCTCATTTATCCTAGCAGTCAGAGCCTCCATTTTTTATTGGACCTCATTAAAGCTTTTTTGATTTCCACTTGATTAGATTTTAGTTCTTTTATATCTCCCGAGAGGGTTTCTCTAATATCTTCCATGCCTTTTTCAAGCCAAGCTAGAACCTTGAGAATCGTCATTCCGAACTCTAGATCTGATATATTACCATTGTCTGTATTGATTAGGTCCCTAGAGTTCGGTACTGCCTCTTGTTCTTTTTTTGTGGTGAATTTTTCCATCTTGTCATTTTGTCTAGATAAGAGTATATGAAGGAGCAAGTAAAATACTAAAAGGGTGGCAACAACCCCAGGAAAATATGCTTTAACCAAATCAGAAGAGACCCCAAATCATGGGGTGGGGGGGAGAGGATAAAAATAGGTTCAGAAAAAAAAAAAAGAAACAATTAAAAAAAGAAAACGAATAAAGTAAAATATAAAAAAGAAATATATATATATATATATATATATATATATGAAAACTAGTTAAAAAACGTTAAAAAAGAAAAGGGTAAAAATTTAAAAAAAATTTAGCAGAAGAAGAAAAAAAGATTGAAAAAAAAAATTCACTGCAAGACTAAAGAATCATGGGGAGAAAGCCATGAGTTCCGTGCTTTGTTTTCTCCTTCTCTGGAATTCTGCTGCTCTCCTTGGTATTGAACCTGCACTCCTTGGTAGGTGAACTTGGTCCTGGCTGGATTTCTTGCTGATCTTCTGGGGGAGGGGCCTGTTGTAGTGATTCTCAAGTGTCTTTGCCCCAGGCGGAATTGCACTGCCCTTACCAGGGGCTGGGCTGAATAATCCGCTCTGGTTTGCTCTCAGAGCTTTTGTTCCCTGAGCGCTTTCTGTAGTGTTCTGGAGGACAGGATTGAAAATGACGGACTCCCAGTCCCTGGCCCGTAGGAGCTGAGATCTCGGGGCTCCACTCCTCAGTGCGCCCTCAGAGAATAGCACCCAATCACTCCTGTCTCCCTGGCCTCCGGCCGTGCTCCGAGCTCACCCAGCCTGCAACCGGTTCAAGGTAACCCCGAGCTGAGAGCTCACTCCTCAGCTCTGTCTCTGTAGCCAGCTTCCCCGTTCTAATACATGCAAGCTCTTCAACACTCAGACACCCCTGATCCTTCTTTGACCCTGCGGGACCTGGGTCCACACTGACCCTAGTGGGCTTCACCCCGGTTTAACCTCTGGAGCGATGTCCCTCAGTGGAACAGACTTTTAAAAGTCCTGATTTAGTGCTCCGTTGCTCTGCCGCTTGCCAGGAGCCGGCCCCTCCCCCTGCGGTCTATCTTCCCATCCCTTTTGATTCACTTCTCCGCCAGTCCTACCTTTCAGAAAGTGGTTGATTTTCTGTTTCTAGAATTGCAGTTCTTTTTCTCTTCGATCTCCCATTGGATTTGTAGATGTTTGTAATCTTTAGGTAAGCTATCTAGCTGATGTTCTGCTACCTGATGTAGTCTCAGCCTACTACTTCTCTGCCATCCTGACCCAATTCCCCATGACTTTTGAATTTAGGCAATTATTCAATGATCCATTTTTTTTTTTCTTTGAAGATCCTTTTTTTTTTTTTTTTAATTGATCATTTTCCTTTTACCCAAAGAGCTTCTTGTACTGCATTTTTGGTGATGGTTTCTTCAGCTTTTGTAAGGCTTTAAAAAAAATCTTTATTTTGACATTATTTTGAAAGACTTTTGCTGGGCATAGAATTCTAGAGTGATAGCTTCTATTAACACATTAAAGATATTCCATTACTCTCTTTTCATGTGTATTGTTTCCAATGATAAATGTGCAGCCTTCCTTAACTTTATCCTTTTGATCATAATGTTTTTTGTTCTATACAATCACTATAAGATTTTTCTTTAGTATTGGTTTTGAGAAATTTGAATACAATGTGCCTTATCATAATTTTCCTTGTGCTTTTTGTGCTTGGAGTATCTTGAGCTTCTTGCATCTATAGACATAGGTTTCTTCCCAAATATAACATGTTTGAATTAATTGCTTCAAGTATATTTTCTAATTCTTTTGTCTCTCCTTTGGGAATTCTAATTCTAATAATATTAGAATGCTTGAAGTTTTCCCACTAATTCCAACTGAATGATTCTCTCCTCATTATTTTTTATTTTTATTTCCCCCTCCCTTCATTTTCAGATAGTTTGTATTGCTACATTCAAGTCAACTATTTTTTTTCAATATCTAATTTACTCTTAATCCCATCTAATATATTTTATATCTCAAACAATATAGATTTCATTGCTAACTTTTTCAAGGAACATGGTTGTAATTACTATTTTAAAGTATCATTTTTCCTTTCCTTTTTTAAAAAATTTATTTTTAAGTAATCTCTTCAGCCAACATGGTGCTCAAATTTACAACCCTGTGATTAAGAATTATATGCTATACCAATGAGCCAGCAAGGTCCCCCTAGGATTTTTCTTTCTTTCCTTTTTTTTCTTACACTTGTATAACTTCTGGGTTGGTTTCAATTGATTGACTTTTCTGCTAATTGTATATCATATTTCTTGCATTTTTACATGGCTGGTATTTATCATTAGATGTCAGACATTCTGTATTTTATCTTGATTGGTGTTGGGCATATTTATATTCCCATAAATACTCTTGAGTTTTGTTTTGAGATGCAGTTAAGTTAGAAACAATTTGATCTTTTTTGTTGTTGTTGTTTCTAAGATATTTTAAGTGGCACAGAAGCAGTGTTCATGTAGGATTGATTATCCCCATTGTAGAAGTAGGAAACTTCTGTATCCTCCACCCGATTACGAAGCTCTTCAGCCCTGTGTGAGCACCAGACACTACTCATTTTACTTGTTTGTTTTTATTCCTGGTTTTGATTACTTTCCTCAAATGCACATGCTGATCACCATTCAGCAAGATATGTAATGGGGAGGATCTGCAAAAATCCAAAGTTCATAGTTCTCTCCTCTCCAGTTCTGTCTTCTGAACTCTAGTTGCTTTGTTTACTCTGGGCAATCATTTCTGCCTCCAGAACTCATGGAGTTTGTTGGTCTCCACCTGCTCCTCCTTTTCTGAACTGTGGCCTATAAACTCTCTCATGGCTGTAATCTGGGGTAATGATAGGATTTATCTCATTTATTCTACAACTGGAATGCCATTCAAGGCACTTCCTAGGGCCTTGCTGAAACTGTTGTCCCATTATTTCTTTTCCTTTTTCTTTTCTCTATTTTCTTTCTATTTTTAAAAATGACTATTTCATGTAGGAAGATCAGGCTGGTTCCTATTACTTCAGTAGGCTGACAAGTGGGTATCCATTTGGGAAAAGAAAATTTGTTTTAATATTCTCGTATATTTTGGTCTTATTTAAAAATTCAGAGCTTAGAATGAAAATATTTACAAATCACATATCCAACAAAGGACTTATATCCAAAACATATTTTTAAAAACCTTCTACATCCAATAGTAGGAAAATAATCATCCAATAAAAAAGTGGGGCGCCTGGGTGGCTCAGTGGGTTAAGCCGCTGCCTTCGGCTCAGGTCATGATCCCAGGTCCTGGGTTCGAGCCCCACATCGGGCTTTCTGCTCAGCAGGGAGCCTGCTTCCTCCTCTCTCTCTGCCTGCCTCTCTGCCTACTTGTGATTTCTCTCTGTCAAATAAATAAATAAAATCTTTAAAAAAAAAAGTGGACAAAAGGCTTAAATAGGTAATTCTTTGGAGAGGATATTCTGATGGTGAATAAGCAGATACAAAGATACTCAACAGCCTTAACAATTAGGAAAATGCAAAGTAATTCCATGAGATCTCACTACCCACCTAGGAGAATATCTAAAATTAAGTTTGAACATGTCAAATATTGGAAAGGATATGGAAGGACTGAAATGCTCATACATTGTTGGTGGATATACAAAGTGGTACAGCTGCTTTGGAAAGTGACGGTTTCTTAAAAAGTTAAAACACATGCCTACAAATAACTGATATTTCCCTCTTTAGTTATCTAAGAGAAAGAAATATGTGTTTATACTAGTATGTAAATGTTCAGAGAAGCTGTGTTTGTAATAAATAAAGCAAGAAACAACCTAAATCCATCAATGGGAGAATGGATAAACAATTGTGGTAAATTTAGAAATAGAATCTTATCCTATTATAAAAAGGAATGAGCTCTTTTAAAAGAATTATGCTGAGTGTAATAAAGTAGACATAAATAACCCATGTTACATGATTGTATTTATTAAAATTCTAGAAAATGCAGGTTAATTTACACTGGAAGAACACAGACTTGTGGTTGCTAGGAATTGAGATGGTCTAGTGGGGCTGGGAAGAAAGGATTACAAAATGGCATAAGAAAACTTTTGGGATGTTATATGTGTTCATTATCTTAATTGCAATGATGATTTCATGGATTTATACACATATCAAAACTTGTCAAATGGTACATTTTTTTAAAAGATTTATTTATTTATTTATTTATTTATTTGACAGAGAGAGATCACAAGTAGGCAGAGAGGCAGGCAGAGAGAGAGAGGAAGGGAAGCAGGCTCCCTGCTGAGCAGAGAGCCCGATGCGGGACTCGATCCCAGGACCCCGAGATCATGACCTGAGCCGAAGGCAGCGGCTTAACCCACTGAGCCACCCAGGTGCCCATCAGGAAATAATTCTTAAAGGAGCACTGAGCTGAGCCTTAAAAGACAAGTCACATTACGAAAGAAAGATAGTGGGGAAGGGAGGTTTTATAAAGAGTGATTAATATATTCAGAATCATGCAGGTGAAAAACATAGGTGACATAAAATCTTAGATGGTTGGAGCTTGAATTACATTCAGTGAAATGGCAAGTTACGAAGGCTTAGAGGTAGCAAGAGCAAGATAAAGGACCGTGTGCTAACTTATTGGTCTATACTTCATGCTAAAAGCTATCAGGAGACAGTAACAACTTAAAGTAGGGGAACAATATAATGAAATTTGTATTCCATAAAATCATTCTGGCATTGAAAAGAATTAATTTCCCAATGTGGAAACTGAACAGACTTTTGTAATAATGTAGTAATGAGGTTCAAACCTATAGTAGAGGAACTGAAAAATAAAAAGAAGGGAATAGATTTCAGATGTATTAAGAATTGAAATAGATAGAACTTGGTGACCAACTGAATTTGGGAGTATAGTGGAGGAAGAAATGACTTAGTAGACTAAATAGAGGAGAATATAATTTAAGGAAACAGTTTCTAAAAGAAAGGGGTAGTTGTGGTATGGAAGAAAGGTGATTAATTCTGACCTGGCTGGTGGATTTGGACATACCTGCATAGAATTCCCAAGTCCTCACTTTCTTTCCTGTAAAAATGAAGTAGCTTTCCAAGTGTTTCCCTGAGTGCCCTTGCATCTCACACCACTCTGGCAAATGGGAGTTTCTGGGTTTCCCAGGAAGACCCCCCCCCCATATAAAGAATCATTTGAAAAGAAGCTGACCCCAACTTCTGCCTTTGCAACAAGCTCAATCAACATGCATCTTAGATCTTTAGGTATGAGAAGCAAGTCTGAAACTCAACCTTAGATCTTTAGGTTATGAGAAGCAAGTCTGAAACTCAATTTGAGATGGCAGAACATAAAGAAGGAAAAACTCAAGTTTTGATAATATGTTTAAACTACTGCTTCAACATTGAAATTTCTCAGGCTCTGAGATTATTCTGTGAAGTAATACTTACCTACATTTATTTAAGTCACTTTTAATATATTTGGTTTCTTTGCAATATTCTAGTATACTTTAATACAGAGAAACACTCTTCAGAGACAAAGGCAAACTTTTGGAAAACAAAGTAGATGACAAATACAATTTTAAGAGATATCAGTACCTCAGTGATACAGTCATTATTCCATATAATTCATTTTTAGTAACACAGATTGTATGTCCTATGTTGTCCATTCAATATCCATTACACTCTTCTCTAGATTGCCTCCCTGTAATACAGAGGCTGGGAAGAATAAAAAGTCAATTTTCCAAACTTATTTGGTTTCTAGATGTGATTTAGATTTGTCCAATCACATGCACACATAAGATACTGGAAGACAGAAGTGAGATGGAGTCCATGTGGCAGCTTCTTCTGCTGTTTCGCCTGGCAGACATGGATATTAAGGCATTTGCTGTTTTATGCAATACGTCAACAGTTGTGCCCTAGTTCAGAAACTGGCACCATGAAAGCTGAAAGACAGGGTACAAACATCAGTTTTGCTGGTGCAGGTTGTAGTACATACAATGTGGTTTTGGAGACAAGAGAAAAAACTATATATATATATATTTTCATCATGGTGCTGTCCTGAATGTCATAGGTATGTGAGTGTATGATTTCTTAATCATGGTGGATTTTAATTTTGGTAGTTCCTGGTTGTGACAATGTAAAAGTCCTGGGGTTTATAAGTTTATGATCTTAAAAGAAATTTCCTTGGCTTGCAGGTTCCCTGGAGTGATTTGAATAGTTATTCTTGAAAATCATCCTAGCATTTCCTTCTTCAGCCCTCCACTGATTTCTTAAGCTTTTTGATATCCTATAATAATACTAATTAATATATTTTAATATCCTTAAACAGATTCTCTCTTTCTTAAACTACCTACAGTAGAATTTTGTTCTACTTAACACTGACAAATACCAAACCATAATTAATTTGTCATTATTACACACATTTATGCATTAATTGTATATTTATTGACAGTGTTTTTTTCTTCTGGTATTTAATGAAGTGCTAGTCATATGACAAGGTTTATAATCTTATATAGATATTTAAATAAAGATAAATATCTATAAATACAGTATAATATTCATGTCAATAGTTTTATTTCAAAAAATTCCCTTCTAGAATATAAAAATAGCAACAAAAAAGTATGTTAAACACTCATTGTAAAAGTTTTATGGGGAAATATGAAAGCTGGCATTTAAAGTGTCAAATGTATTCAGACATTCCTTTGAAGAAGGTAAGCGCTACACAGTGTATGTGTTGTTTAATGACAGGTTTACATGATGTCAGAATAACCTGGCCATGAATAAATTGGTAAATACAGGCACAAGTGCCCTAGCTGATCTCACTCTTTGTTTATCTACTTTTTCTAAATAAAATATTCTAGCAACTTGCAAAGAGTTTCCAGTCCCAAGCTTTTTGTTGGCCATTTCTGGTTTAGTTTGAAAGATATTCTTTAATTTAATTGTGGACAATCACTGGAAAGAAGAACCTGATGACAAAAGAAGACAAAATTTGAAATGTTACCCACAGATAGTCATATCTTTACCATTATTAAACTTCTGCTTCACATCTATCAGTTTATTATCCACCCAGAAGCAGGGCTGTCCTCTTATACTTAAGCAGAGAAAGTGACATTCAGTCAAGTTTTGAGGAATTATGCATAGTGGTTAAGCCCTTTATCATTGTGCTCTGACTATACTGGTTCAAATCCCAAATCTATCACTTATTAGCCAAGTGACCCTGAGTGGCTTAATTAACTTCTTGGAGGCCGAATTTCTATACCTATTAATTATCTATCAATTCTTCTGCATCTACTCATGTTTCTAAATAATTATAGGAGGATAAGCCCCATAGGAGTTACATAAAGATTAAATAATTTTCTTTTCTCCTAAAGCACTTGGCCTAGTGCTTGTCACATAGGAATAGATTTAATAAAGTCTAGTTATTTAAATTATTGAGGAGCTCCCTTATTTGAAACATCTCTCTCACAGTTCTGTTAGTTATTCCAATCAATAATTTTAGCATTAATCTATAAATGTTATCTGAAGAAGATGTGTATTTAAATTTTATTTAGGCATTAAGTTATAACAAATGCTTTCACTCTACTTGTTTAAGTGCTTGTGTCAGAGGATATAATATCCACCTACAGAGAACTCTGACCATATGATGCAGGCATATATTTTGAATGGAAGAAAAAGGGTGAGAATATATTATAACTATGGGGATATGAGAGGGAGAATTACAAAGAAAGGAGAAATGTTAGGTCACTGTAAAAGAATTCCACTTAATTCAAACTTTTTAACAATGGCAATGATAATAATAGAAAATTTGAGTGTCTAAGCAAGTTAACAGAAATGTATCAAGAAATATGATTTTAAGTACTCAGAAAACTAGATTTAAGGCATAATAACTAGCAGTGATGTCTTATTTGATATTTCAGATATAAATGTAAGGATCATTGATCTGATAATTAAGCAATTTACAAGATGTTCTTCTTAAAGTATATTTACATAAAAAAGTTACAGTGATTTCAATTAGTCTTCTAGTTGACTTTTTTGCATTTCTATGGCAAGACTTAATTAATTTTCAATGAACTGCCCAGGAGCACTTGTTAAGGTATTATAGGTATTACAGAGGCACTGAATATATTAATTTCTTCTGACTTGAGAAGTTAATATATCATTCTAGCAAGGTTTTTAGAATATTAATTAAAAATGCTTAACAAGGCAGCACATTGCAAAGTACTTAAGGTAATCACTAAAGTAAGACACATTAGCAAAAAAACACAAAAGGAAAAAGAACATATACCTTGATCACAGCAACAAAACAAATATCTTTGTTACACCAAGTAAATGTGCATTAAAAAATCTTTCAGTTTCTAAAATTGTTGGACACTATCAGTCACAGTTTGGATTTCATCATAAAAGGTGCACTGGTATTGCTGTAAATGTGTTATGTTCTGATAATACAGTCAGTAACTAATGTTGCCCCATGAACAGAATGTGTTAGAGATATGACTTAATTGCTTTGCACCTCCATTTACACTTTCTCAATATGTTTAATCATAATTTTCAAACATCAATCACAATATCACATTAATTTCTTTCTTGGAACAAAATATTTGTAATTTTTCTGTCATCATGGGGTCCATGTCCTTAATATCTTTGAAAGCTGGAAATATGTTCTGAAGAGAGAAATTGTTATAAATAAATGCTTACAGAAATTTATGTTGTTTAGATTTATTTTGAACATTTATTATGGCTAATATCAAAGAGTGTGATTTAGTTCTTCATAGAAAGTTATAATTTAGAGTTAGAAAACATTTTGAATATTTGTACTCATAAATATTTATTGTGTGAACAAAAAGGCACTCATTTTATGGAGGGGATGTCAGTGGTTTTTCTGTTTTGCAGGTTTTTTTTTTTAATACCAATTTACCTCAATAAAGCTTTTATTTTTAAATTTTTATTATTCTTTTTAGTTAGTCCAAGGTAAAAGGGGGAAAAAATGAGTTTACAGATATAGCTAACACTAGCACAGTTTACAGATAGAGCTAACACTAGCACTTATTCATTCCACTTCTCTTTTCAGTATAATTTGAAGGGTTTTTAAAGTTTTTACTTTAATCCCATTTAGTGAACATCGAGTGTAGTATTAGTTTCAGGTGTGCAATATAGTGATTCAACACTTCCATACAACACCCAGTGCTTATCACACCTTAAACCCCATCACCTTTTAAACCCATTCCCCCACCTCTGGTAACCATAGGTTTGAGCTGCACCAGTTTACCTCCCCACCAGCAGTGAAAGAGGGTTCGTCTTTCTCCACATCCTCACCAACACTTGTTTCTTGCATTTCGATTTTAGCCATTCTGACAGGTGTTAGTTAATGTCTTACTGTGGTTTTGATTTGCATGTCCCTGATAATGAGTGATGTTGAGCATCTTTTCATGTGTCTGTCGGCCATCTGTATGTCTTTTTTTTTTTAAGTTTTATTCATTATTTTTGTGAGAAAGAGAGAACGAGCTCACAGAAGCAGAGAAGGGGCAAAGGGAGAAGCATACTCTCTGCCAGGCAGTGAGCCAGATGTGGGACTTGATCCCAGTACCCAGGATCATGACCTGAGCTGAGGCAAACACCTAAACAACTGAGCCACTCAAGCATCCTATCTTGTTTGGAAAAATATGTGTTCATGTGTTCTGCCCATGTTTTAATTGGATTATTCATTTTTCTGGGTGTTGAGTTTTACAAATTTTTTATGTATTTTACATACTCACACTTTATTGGATATGTCATTTGCAAATATCTTTAGTATTTAGTATTTAGTATTATTGATTGTTTCCTTGGCTGTGCAGAAGTTTTTTATTTTGATAAATTCCCAATAGGTTATTTCTGCTTTTGTTTCCCTTGCCTCAAAAGACATATCTAGAAAGAAGTGTGTCTGTCGGCCATCTGTATGTCTTTTTTTTTTAAGTTTTATTCATTATTTTTGTGAGAAAGAGAGAACAAGCTCACAGAAGATCTTATCAAAACAGATATAAGTAATATGCTTAACCCAGAATTTAAGGCAAAAATCATAAGGATACTAGCTGGGCTTGAGAAAAGCATAGAAGAGACCAGGGAGTTTCTTCCTGCAGAGATTAAAGACCTTAAAACTAGTCAGACTGAAATAAAACATGCAATAACTGAGGTTCAAAACTAACTAGATATAATAACAACAAGGATGAAAGAAGAATAAATATTATGAATAAATGATATAGAAGATAAAATTATGGAAAATAATGAAGCTGAAAAGAAGAGGGAAAGAAAAATATTAGATCATGAATGTAGATTTAGGGAATTTAGTGACTCCGTAAAATGTAATAACATTCATATCATAGAAGTCCCAGAAGAAGAAGAGAGGGAGAAGGGGGCAGAAGGTTTATTTGAGGAAATTATAGCTGAAAAATGCCTAATCTGGGGAAGGAAACAGACATCCAGAAGCACAGAGAACTTCCATCAATATCAATAAAATCAGGCCAACACTAAGACATATAGTTCAATTTGCAAAATACAGAGATAAAGAAAAAGATCTTAAAAGCAGTAAAAAAATAAAGAAGTTCCTAACTTACAAGGAAAGACAAATAAGGTTAGCAACAGATCTCTCCACAGAAACTGGACAGGTAAGAAGAGAGTGGTATGATATATTCAATGTGTTGAAGGGGAAAAATATGCAGTCAAGAATACTCTATCCAACAAGGCTGTCACTTAGAATAGAAAGAAAGATAAAGAGTTTCCCAGACAAAAACTAAAGGAGTTTGTAACCACTAAAGCAATCTGCAAGAAATATTAAAGGGGACTGCTTGAGGGGGAAAGAAAGACAAAAAGCAAAAAAGCAACAAAGATTTAGATGGAACAGAGAAAATCTCCAGAAACAATGACAAAACAAGTAATAAAATGACACTGAATTCATATATGTCAATAATCACTCTGAATATAAATGAACTAAATGTTCCAATCAAAAGACATAGGGTGTCAAAATAGATTAAAAAACAAGACCCATCTATATTCTACCTATAAGAGACTCATTTTACACCTAAACTTACTCGAGATTGAAAGTGAAGAGATGGAGAACAATTTGTCATGCAAAGGATGTCAAAAGAAAGGCAGAGTAGCCATACATATATCAGACAAACTAGATTTTAAAACAAAGATTGTAATAAGAGATAAAGAAGGACACTATCTTATAATAAAGAAGTCTACCCAACAAGAAGATTAAACAATTATTACTATTTATGCTAACTTGGGGACACTCAATTATGTGAAACAATTAATAACAAACATAAAAGAACACATTGATAATAATAGGGGAATAACAATAATAGGGGAATTTAACACCTCACTTATATTAGTGAACAGATCATCTAAGCAGAAAATCAACAAGGAAACAATGGCTTTGAATGACACACTGAACCAGATGGACTTAACAGATATATTCAGAACATTTCATCCTAAAGCAACAGAACACACACTCTGTTGGGGTGCACATGAGACATTCCCCAGAATAGATCACATACTGGTCAGGCTTCAACAAGTACAAAAAGATTAATATCATACCATGCATATTTTCTGGCCACAATGCTATCAAACTTGAAGTGAACTATAGGAAAAAAATTTGGAAAGACCACAAATACATGCATGTTAAAGTACATCCTACTAAAGAATGATTGGATAACCAGGAAATTAAAGAAGAAATAAAAAATACATGGAAACAAATGATGATGAAAACATGATGATCCAAAACCTTTAGGATGCAGCAAAGGAGATCTTAAGAGGGAAATGTATAGTAATACAGGCCTACTGTAAATAGCAAGAAAAATCTCAAACAACCTAACCTTACACCTAAAGGACCTAGAAGAAGGAACAACAAATGAAAACTAAGGCCCTCAGAAGAAGGGAAATAATAGATTAGAAGCAGAAATAAATGATATAGGAATAAAAAGAAACAATAGAACACATCAATGGAACCAGGAGCTTGTACTCTGAAAGAATTAATAAAATTAATAAACCCCAGCCATACTTATTAAAAATAAGAGAGAAAGGACTCAAATAAATAAAATCATGAATGAAAAAGGAGCAATTACAATCAATACCATAGAAACACAAACAATTCTAAAAGGATATTATGAAATATTATGGGAAATTATATGCCAAAAAATTAGGTAATAGGAAGAAGTGGATAAATTCCTAGAAACATATAAACTACCAACACTGAAACAGGAAGAAACAGAAAATTTGAATGGATAACCAGCTAAGAAATTGAATTACTCAAAAATCTCCCAACAAACAAAAGTCCAAGGCCAGACAACTTCCCAGGGAAATTCTATCAAAAACATTTAAAGAAGAGTTAATACCTGTTCTCTCAAATGGTTCCCAAAAATAGAAATGGGAAGAAAATTTCCAGATCATTCTATAAGACCATCATTACCTTGATTCCAAAACAAAAGATCCCACTAAAGAAGAGAATGACAGGCCAATATCCCTGATGAATGTAATCACAAAAGATCTCAACAAGATACTAGCAAATGAAATCCAATGGTACATTGTAAGAATCATTCACCATGATCAAGTGGGGGTTATTCCTGAGCTACAAAGGTGGTTCCATATTCGCAAATCAACCAATGTGATACACCACATTAATAAAAGAATGGGTAAGAACCATATTTTTCCCAGGCACCTGGGTGGCTCAGTCAGTTAAGTGTCTGCCTTGAGCTCAGGTCATGATCCCAGAGTCCCAGGACCAAGCCCCACATTGCTCTCCCTGTTCAGTGGGGAGTCTGCTTCTCCCTCTGCTCCCCACCCTGCTTGTGCTCTCCTTGCTCTCCTTCAAATAAATAAATAAAAAATCTTTTTTAAAAAGAACCATATGATCTTCTCAATAGATTGATAGAAAACATTTGACAAAACACAGCATCCATTATTGTTAAAAACTCTCAACAAAATAGGGAGAGAGGGAACATAACTCAACATCTTGAAGGACATATATGAAAGAACCACAGCTAATATCATCTTCAATGAGGAAAAACTGAGAGCTTTTCCTCTATGGTCAGGAACAAGACAGGGATGTCCACTCTTAGCATTGTTATTTAACATAGTATTGGAAATCCTTGCCTCAGCAATTGGGTAAAAAAAAGAAATAAAAGGCATTCAAATTGGCAAGGAAAAAGTAAAACTTTCAGTGTTTGCAGATGACATGATAATCTATGTAGAAAACCTCAAAGACTCCACCAAAAAAATTGCTAGAACTGATACACAAATTCAGTAAAGTCATGAATACAAAATCAACACACAGAAATCTGTTGCATTTCTATACAACAATAATGAAGCAGCAGAAAAAGAAATCAAGGAATCAATCCATTTACAATTGCACCCAAAAAAATAATATATCTAGGAATAAGCTTAATCAAAGAGGTCTGTATTCTGAAAACTATAGAACTCATAATGGAAGATCACACAAGGAAATGTGAAGACATTCAATGCTCATATATTGGAAAAACAAATATTGTTTTATGGTAAAATGTCAATGTAATTTCTATCAAAATACCATTTTAATACCAGCATTTTTCACAGAGCTGACACCAACAATCCTAAAATTTGTATGAAACCACAAGAAAACACCAAGCAGCCAAAGCAATATGAAAAAGAAAAGAAAAGTTGGAGACTTCACAATTCTGGACATCAAGCAATAGTATCAGGATAATCCTGGCACAAAAATAGACACATAGATCAATGGAACTGAATAGAAAACCCAGAAATGGACCCACCCAACAATATGGCAATTATCTTTGACAAAGCAAGAAAGAATATACAATGGAAAAATGTCAACAAATGTTATTGGGAAAACTGGAGAGCAACATGCAAAAAGAATGAAACTGGACCACTTTCTTATACCGTATACACAAATAAATTAAAAATGGATGAAAGAGTTAAATGTGAGACTTCAAACCACCAAAATCTTAGAGGAGAACACAAGCATCAACCTTTCTGACATCGACCACTGCGAATCTTACTAGATATGTCTCCAGAAACAAGGGAAACAAAAACAAAACTAAATTATTGGGACTTCATCAAGATAAAAAGCTTCTACACAGTAAAGGAAACAATCCACAAAACTAAAAGGCAACCTTTGGAATGGAAGAAGATATTTGCAAATGACATACATGATAAAGGGTTGCTATCCAAAATCTATGAAGAAATTACCAAACTCAACACCCAAAAAAACAAATAATCAAGTTAAGAAATGGGCAGATGTTATGGGCATACATTTCTTTTTTTTTCCAAAGAAGACATACAGATGGCTAACAGACACATGAAGAGATGGTCAATATCCCTCATCATCAGAGAAATGCAAATTAAAGCTACAGTGAGAAACCACCACACACCTGTCAGAATACCTGAAATTAGCAACACAAGAAACAATAGATGTTTGGTGAGGATGTGGAGAAAGGGGAACCTTCTTCCACTGCTGGTGGAAAGGCAAACTGCTGTAGCCACTCTGGGAAACAGTATGGAGTTTCCTCAAAATGTTAAAAAATAGAACTACCTTATGATCCAGCAATTACATTACTAGATATTTACCCAAAGGAAACAAAAGCACTGATTTAAAAGGATACACTCAATGTTTATAACAGCATTATTAACAATAGCCAAATTATGGAAAGAGGCCAGATGTCCGTCAACTGATAAATGCATAAAGAAGAAGTAGTATATATACACAATGGAATATTACTTAGCCATGAAAGAGAATGAAATCTTGTCATTTGCAATGATGTGGATGGTGCTAAAGTGTATTATGCTAAGTGAAATAACTCAATCAGAGAAAGACGATACCATATGATTTCACTCATATATGGAATTTAAGAAATGAAACAGATGAACATAGGTGGAAAAAG
Source organism: Lutra lutra (assembly GCF_902655055.1). NCBI lineage: Eukaryota > Metazoa > Chordata > Mammalia > Carnivora > Mustelidae > Lutra > Lutra lutra. The sequence goes on from NC_062279.1 coordinate 93,612,302, forward strand.
AGAGAGGCAAACCATAAAACAGACTCTAGACTATAAGGAACAAACTGAGGGTTGCTGGAAGGGAGGTGGATAGGGAGAGGGAAATGTTAAATGAGTGGTGGTATTAAGGAGGGCACTTGTGATGAGCACTGTGTGTTCTATGTAGGTGATGAATCATCGAATCTACTTCTGAAACTAATATTACACCATGTGTAAACTAACTGGAATTTAAGTAAAAACTTGAAAAAAAAATAAAATAGAGATAACTATTTTTAAAAATACCTATACACACAAATACTATTGAAACTTACAATATTTCTAGAAAGATGTATGAAAAACTGGTAACAGTGACTGTGGGAGGGCAAGGGGTAGAGTTGTGGGCAAGGCACAGGGGATATTAATAGATCCATGACCTGTCCTGAAGTTCCTGAAACTCTTTGTTGGAGTATGACTATTATGGGCCAATGACCTGATTGCTTTGTACTGGTGTCCATGGATCTACATGTTATTTTAGGATAATTGTTGCACCAGCTACTGACATTTGTGGGCCATGCTTAGTCTCTTGCATTTCAGCCTCTTGTTTCATTTACCCAGGTCTCTTCCAGACTTATCCTTCCTATTGGGCAAGCATGTTCATCTCCCTACCAGACATTGCTAATCTATTTCCTAACACCATGTTGGACAGGCCTCTGTGTATACAGTTTCTTCTATGCCCTAGGAAGCAGGTTTTCCCAAGTACAACAAGATAACTTCCACAACTCTTATTTCCTGGAGTTTGACACCAACTGTGGGGGAATCCATGTTATCTGAATCTCATTTCTTCTTTTCTCTTTCTTCCTGTGATAGATATCTTCCCAGTATGAAGTACACAGGTCTTGGAAGGGTTTTGTTTGTACAGGCTGGGAACATCCCTTACTCACTGTTTTAGGCAGTGTTCTCCAGAGAAATAGAACTAACAGAACCAACAGGAGAGATTATATATATATATATAGTTGCATACACATTGGACCTCTGAACTTTCTAATGTGATTGATTAATTATTCCCCAACTGTATCTTGAGTAGAAAGAAAAATATGTCCCTGACATATAATGCCATTAATGCTACTAGTTTCTTTTCCACACTTCTACTTGTGCCTTTTAATGAAATACAAATTTTGTTTGGGGTTTTGCAATGAGCAAACATAGTTCACAGAATAAAAAATGGTTATGCTTTCAATGTTTTTGAATTAAAGAGTTTTTTTCCCAAATAGAGCCCCCAAACCAGGTGATGTCTGTCAGACATTGCAACTTGAATATGGCAGAGGCAATTATTTTGTGATCCTTTTAGGCAGAACTGTCTAGGAACTGATAGCCCAAAGTCAAGCTTCAGTCTTTTCTGGAAAATAAACAATGAATCTTTTTGAAGCATTTGACAAGAAAACAATTGTTTCCAGCAGAAAGAACATAAATGTAGGATGTGTACATTATAGTGTACATGTCAAAACTCAGAAACTATAGTGGCTTTTGCCTCTAACCTGGGTGATCCTGAACTGATAGTTGAGGGCCTTTTAACCGATGTTGATGCCAGAGTATGTTATTCTTTACTCTTGAGAAAAGACTTGTGGCCTTAGAAGTATTTTTTGCTCAATCTCTTCTGAAAGAAGAAGCACTCTTCAGCAGATTTAATAAGACACAATTCATTTTGTAAAATTTAGGTTTTCAACTTCATACTTCCTACTAAATGCATATTATTTTTCTGCTAAGCAATTGACTTCCAAAAACATCAGAGAATGTTTGTCTAATCAGAACCTGATATTATGCTTTACCCAGGGTAGTTCCTCTATAAATGCTTATTGAATTGAACTGAATTTATCCGTTTTATTTAAGAGTAAATTAGATTTTCCTGCTTATAAATTTCAAAAAGGGGGTGCCTGGGTGGTTCAGTGGTTAAAGCCTCTGCCTTCGGCTCAGGTTACAATCTCAGGGTCCTGGGATCGAGTCCCGCATCCGGCTCTCTGCTCAGCAGGGAGCCTGCCTCCTCCTCCTGTCTCTCTCTGCCTACCTCTCTGCCTACTTGTGATCTGTCTGTCAAATAAAAAAAAAAAAATCTTAAAAAAAAAATTTCAAAAAGGACATTAAATTTATGTGATCAAATTTAAACTGGGAACAAAGAGTAAGGATGTGATATTTTGTGTGATCTTTATTCCTGCTAGTATATGAAACTGGGAAAGGAAATGTAAAAAAAAAGTTCTAAATGCTTTTCTTAGTTCAGAAAAAAAAGCACAAAGTGAAGGGAAGCACTACTGTATAGAATTGTGGAAGTAATCACCAATTAAGAGTCATTAGCTATATAAATAAAAAACAAATATTAAACAACAAATAAACTTGGGACAAAACTTTTTGTGGCCTAAATAAGTCTTATTTATTTTTTTTAAATTTTTTTACTATAAAAGATGTCTCTCCTGTTAAGACTCCCTTAAATATATTAGCTTAGTGCATGTAAACTGAGTAATTCTATAGAATGCCATTGACTTACATGTCATTTTTTTCATCAAATAGCATATTATTTGATACAAATAAGTATCATCTAAATTATTTGCAAAGATTCAGGAACTTAACATAGTAAGAATGTGTTTATTTTGGATGCTAAGACATTAAAGTTAATAAAAATTCACTATTCAAATAGGATACATGAACCTAGATGAACATAAAATTTGACCTTTTATTTTTCCAGATTTAATAGATTGTCCATAAGCACACATTTGTGAATTTCAATGAATGCTTATAAACTCAGGTCAATGAATAATTCATGAAAATTCACTAATGATTTATGAGAATTTCACCATGGGTAAGTATCAACTTTGAAGAGATTTGTATTGGAAATATTTTAGAATCAATGTAGTAATATCACAGTTATTTAGATGAAGTCTCCATTCTAATTGTATATTATTAGCCTATCTAAAAATATTACTTTCTTTCTTCAAGTATTTTATAATTTTAGTTAACAAAGTCAGACACTATGAAAGCCTGCTTATTTTACTGTATACACCATGCAATCAATAGATTCATAAAATCCAAAACTTAGATTTTCTCCCCATACATATTTATATGGAGACATCCTGGTGCTATTATTTAATTTGGTCTTTGGGCTGACTTTCTCTTATTGTCATCTACTTCCTTGTTTTTGAATCTGTATCTAGTCCCTCTGATGGATTCCCTACCTTCTGCCTTAAACAGTCATTTAGACTAAATGGAGGCTCTGAGATGGAGATGGGAAATGTGTTATGGCACTAAGATGGAAATATACTGGAATAGTTCTTAAAATATGAGAAAATTGACAGAGGAATGTTAGTTCATTTAGCAATTATTATTATTATTATTTTTATCTCATTATTTTAGTCACACCATGATTTATTCATTCAACATTGCAGGGTTTTTTTTTTTGTTGTTGTTGTTGTTGTTATTTCTATCAGTTCTTTATTTTTTTAAATTATTTATTTCTTTTCAGCATAACAGTATTCATTGTTTCTGCACCACACCCAGTGCTCCATGCAATCTGTGCCCTCCTTAATACCCACCACCAACCACCCCCAACCTCCCACCCCCGCCCCTTCAAAACCCTCAGGTTGTTTTTCAGAGTACATAGTCTCTCATGGTTTAGCAATTATTTTTAAAACATCAACTGATTATGAGTTCCTGGATCAGGTACTAGGGATTAGAAGATGAACCAAAAACAAGTATGATCCTCAAAGAGGTCACAGTCAGAGAAAAGATAAACATTTACTAAGTTATTAGATTATAACACCAAAGTATATAATAGATGTGGTTACCAGATACTGCGAGAAGATAAAAGGAGGCATGAACCATAAGAAATTTTAAAACAAGTAGTAAAATATTTGATTACATGGATTGTAAACATTTCTAAAAATTAATTTTTCCATATACATTAAATACTTCACTCATATATATTTGTGACAAATTTAAATGTTAACTTATTTCATTTTTTTTATCCCAACACTTTTGTAAATGATATATATTGCTGGCTTTAGTATCCTAACAACTTAAAACTAACTTAATTTTATTATAAATTATTGCATGAATGATTATTAGGTGATTCTGTTGAAAAATAATTTACCTTCAACAGGCTAACAAAATTGTTTTGTAGGTATATACACTCAATTTAGAAAACTTTCTGTTTTTAAATTCATTAATTTACTTTTTCCTTAGAGCCACTGTTCAGACCACAGCAAGTGAGTGTGTTTTAAGAAGAGACTCTCAAGGATATATGAAAGAAAAGTTGGGAAAATGTGTAAGTTTTTCTTTAAAAAATAGCTTTGTTGAGGTATGCTTGATTCACAAAACCTACACATATTTAATATATATAATTTGATGAGTTTGGACATATGTACATACCCATGGAACCATCACCAAAACTAAGGAATTAGACATAGCCATGGCAACCAAAAGTTTCTGTGTGTCCAATTTTTTTTGTTATTTTATGTATGTCTATCTACATAAGATCTAGTCTCTTATCAAATGTTTAAGTATATACTAGAGTATTGTTAACTGTAGGCTCTATGCTACAGCAGATCTTTAGAACTAATCATATTGCATAACTGAAAAGACACCAAGTGAACAACCTCATTTGCTACCAGCAACCCTTGCTAACCAGCATTCTGTCCTCTATTCTCTATTCTTTGAGTTTGATTATTTTACGTGTCTCATAAAGTGGAATCATGAAATATTTGTCTTTCCTCGGCTGCCTTATTTCACTTAGCATAATGTCCTCGAGTTTCATTCATGTTACAAATGGCAGGGTTCTATTTATTTTAAAGTCTGGATAATGTTCCATTGTATGTAGTTATATTTTTTTATCCATTCTTATGTTGATTAACAGTTAGGTTGTTTTATGACTTGGCTATTCTGAACAGTGCCCCCATTGAACATGGGAGCATAGATATCCCCTTGAGATCCTAATTTCAGTTCTTTGGGGCATTTACACAGAAGTGTTATTCATTGGTGGATTGTATGATAGCTCTATTTTTAGGTTTTTGAGGAAATTCTATACGGCTTTCAGTATGTTTTCATACTGCACCATTTTACACTCCTACCAAGAGTATAGATGGGTTCCTATTTCTCCACATCTTTAGAAACAATTTATTTTATTTTGGTTTATTTTTGCTATTGAACTGTAAGAGTTCCTTATCATTTTGGATATTAGCCCTTTGCCCCCTTATCAAATATATGATTTGCAAATACTTTCATTCTGAGGGTTGTCTTTTTTTTTTTTAAGATTTTATTTATTTATTTGAGAGAGAGAGAGAGAGAAAGAGTGGAGAAAGAAAGTGCGTGAGAGGGGAGAAGGTCAGAGGGAGAAGGAGATTCCCCACATTGCTGGGAGCCAGATACGGGACTTGATCCTTGGTCCCTGGGGGTTTTCTTTTTAAAATATCTGGAAAGTGGAGCAAAATGGAGAGGGTAATTAATGGTAAAAATATTCTATGATTATAGTTTCATCTTTAAAATAATTCAGATTAAAATTGTTTTAACTAAATTAGTTTATTGCTTTTTTGATCTTCTGGCATAAATTCCTAGATTTACTGTCCACTTGGCCACAAAGAGAAGACAAGTAGAAATTTGCAAATGAAAATGTAATAATTGTATTAAAATGTTACCTTTTTGAGCCCTTAGAAAGAGGACTTATATTTGATACATTGTTTTGATACATTCAATACACTGATTTGATACATTGATACATTTGATACATTGTTCTCAAAATGTATACTGGGCATAGAAACTTGTTTATTTAGAGCTTTCATCCCTTCCCTTAGCATATTTGACTTTTTTTTTTTTAAGATTTTTATTTATTTATTTGACAGAGAGAGATATCACAAGTAGGCAGAGAAGCAGGGGAAGGAGGGAAGCAGGCCCCTTGCTGAGCAGAGAGCCCCACATGGGGCTTGATCCCAGGACCCTGGGATCATGACCTGAGCTGAAGGCAGAGGCTTAAACCACTGAGCCACCCAGGCGCCCCAGCATATTTGACTTCTTAAATTCTACCAGAACTCTTTTATTTTTTATATTTGGGAAATTTGCTATTAATATATAAATACATTGTGTTTGCTTGTAGAGTTTTATATTTATAAGCTATCTGATATCTTAATATACCTATACTTCTCATAAATTATCACTGAAACCTACAAATGTTCAGTAATGCTGGAATGGCCAGCAATCTCTGTACTGATGGATAAAAGATTACTATAAACTTTGTTGTGAAAAAGTAGAGAAGGTAAGGAGATCAGTGCAGAGATGAAGACCCTTTGCTTTTCTTCTCTCTGGCTTATATTGGTCCTGCAGGACAATCACAAATCCTTATCACTGTTTCTCAAAGCACATGACCTGGGACAAGGGTCCTGACCTAAACTGGAAGGACCTGTTTACAGATCCTTATTTTTATAAGATATGCTAATTATGCACAGTCTACTAAACATAGCCTAAAAGACAATGCATACATCTCTTAGATCACAGGGCAGCTGTTTGGGTTAAGAAAGCTTTCCAGAAGGTAAGTCCCCTGTCATTCCATGGCAGGGTGGTCACCACAGGCCTCTGCATTCCAAAGACCCACAGCTTTCTCTGAAACCTTCCATGCCCACAGTGGCCTCTGTGTTACATTTTAGCAAGCTAAGTATTATGGCGATTTCATGCTCTACATTAACCCCAACTCAGTAAAATCTTCAAATGTGGGTGTATGCTCATCATCAAGTATAGCTTTCATCCTTTCCTTGCTATTAGAAAATAAACAGGTAGACATCACATGAAGTAAATAAAAAAGTAAAGTAAATTTCCACAAATAAACCACATTACACTTTTTCTGTCAATAAGCTTCCCTTCTCCCCTTAGACCCAGGAAAAATTAAGGAAAACTCTAATAGAAAATTTACTAATACCTACCTATGATCTACCTAATAAAGGAAAATCTGCTGTTTCTTTTTCTACCTAATGTTATTTTTTTGGTAGCACTGAATATGAAATGAAATGGTCAGATGTAGAAGTAGAATAAGGATTTTAAATTACTTAAAAATCTCAACAACAATTTAATTCACTTACTATCTAAAGAAATACAAAAATGCATCAATACAACCACATTTGATGTGAATATAAACAACATTAGTCTATTGCTAGTATTTAATTATACTGGCCAATGATATTCATTCAAAGCAAGATTTCAGAATGGTCTTATGGCTTCCATAATTCTGAGCAAAAGACCACATGGAGTTCCAGCATATTTCCTTGGAAAAAAGAAAAGCCTGAACATCACCCTTAAAACATTTATTAATGAATGAATAATTGCTTTAGGACACTGGTAAAAGGCACAATGAGTGAAACTTTTTCATGGCTTACCATAGAAACTATGTTTTATCAATAGCTTTAGCGGCATAACAAATCACTCTCCAAAATCCAGTTTCTTAAACAACATTCATTTATTGTTTCCTATGAATCTGTGTGTTGATTGGACTGGTATGTTGATATGAGAGCTTGTTTGGAGGTTCTAGCAGGGGAGCGCAGCTACTCGTATACCCTTGACCGAAGAACGGTCCTCTCCTCTATCGGGAAAGGTCGTCCTCTTCGACCGAGCGCGCAGCTTCAGGAGCGACGCACATGGAGTGGTGAGGGAGGAAGGGGACACCCGCCTAGCCAGCCAGATCAGCCGAATCAACCCTGGTGATCAATGGGGTGACAGATGTCGCAGCCAGATCGCCCTCACATCCTGGTCTGTTGATATATAGATCATCTCTACATCTTTGGTCAGCTGGTAGGTCATGTAGGCTGGTTGATCAGGATAGCCTCATATTTCCATCTGTCAATGGAAGCTACATATTAGTGGAGGTTATGGCAATGTTATGATTATTTTTTCTCCTCAGGCAACAGGCTACCCCAGGCTTTTTCACAAATGGGAGGGAGAGTGTTATTTCAATAGCACCAAGAAGGGGCAAATTCCAACACTGAAACATTTTTCAAGTTTCTGTTTGTGTTCTATATGCTACTTTTTTATTAGCCAAAGCAATTTGCCTGGCAATACTCAGAATCATTATGAGAGGCAACTGAGGGCATAGATACTGGGACAGGTGATTACATGTAACAATCTATGAGCACTTTTATACCTTTAGATAGTTTTGATTTTTCCCACAAAAATACATTATATTTTGCAAAAGGCTAGAATGGTGTGGAAAGGAGTCTGTATGAGGACTTATCTTCAACAACAGAGTGAAACTAATAATGAAAAATGAAGCCAACATTACTGGGTATTGTCCATGACCAGTATACAAACTGATGTTTTCCCTCAAAAATTGTTTTCTTCTCTATTTTGGTCCCAGTATAAACAGTTATAAGCTATTAAGTGCCTGAGTGGTTTGAAATATGAACCGATCCAAATAATCAATGCCAACAGCCTAGGAAATAATAGCCAGCTGACCAAATATGGTATGCAGATAGAAATAAATTATGATTTCTGAAACTCCTGGAAACTTTTGAAAATTAGTTTCAGAATGAAATGCGGCATCTGTCCAGATGGCATTTAGACAATTAATAATGTCGTAAGTCATTACTTTCTTTTTTTTTTAGATGGGAAAAAGTTTACGCCAGTCTACCATCATTACCCAGTAAACAATGAAACTTTAGAATGGTAAACCATCCACCAAACTCCACAATCATTTGTTTTTATTATTCATACTTTTAAAAATTGATTTATATGGTTCAATTTCTATAATTCAATGTATCTTTGCATAATGGAAATATTAATGCTGATATAATAGGAAAATTGCAGGAAATTCTTAATGAATATATTTGACATTTTAAAACTGAAAAATGCTGTACACCTTCTGTTTTATTGCAATTAGGTGCATTCTTAAGAAACCATTCATTAACAAATCAATATCATTGGGGTGCCTGGGTAGCTCAGTGTGTTAAGCCTCTACCTTTGACTCAGGTCATGATCTTAGGGTTCTGGGATTGAGCCCCACATCAGGCTCTCTGTTAAGCAGGGAGACTGCATCCCCCACACCGCCTGCCTCACTGCCTCTTTGTGATCTCTCTCTCTGTCAAATAAATAAAAAAGATCTTTAAAAAAAAACACAAATCAATATTGTAATATAAATTGTTTGAGTATAAAAAGGCATTAAACATTATACAGTTTTTAACCCATTGCTTTGGTAAACAATATGGAAAGCCACTTCAAAATAATATGTTTATGTGGCAAAACACAGCATTTTTTCCAAAATAGAGCAAGATATCCAGAAGATTCTAATCCTAAATTCTAATCCTAAATCCTACAACAGTGTTTAGTATAATCAAGAAATATCCCAGAGGAGCCAAGATGGTGGAGAAGTAGCAGGCTGAGACTACTTCAGGTAGCAGGAGATCAGCTAGATAGCTTATCTAAAGATTGCAAACATCTACAAATCCAACGGGGACTGAAGAGAAGAAGAACAGCAATTCTAGAAACAGAAAATCAACCACTTTCTGAAAGGTAGGACTGGCAGAGAAGTGAATCCAAAGCGACGGGAAGATAGAACGCAGGGGGAGGGGCCAGCTCCCGGCAAGTGGCAGAGCAACAGAGCACAAAATCAGGACTTTTAAAAGTCTGTTCCACTGAGGGACATCACTCCAGAGGCTTAACCGGGGTGAAGCTCATGCCGGGTCAGCGTGGCCTCAGGTCCCGCAGGTCATAGAAGGATTGGGGCTGTCTTAGTGTCCCAGAGCTTACAGGTATTAGAACGGGGAAGCCAGCTACAGAGACAGAGCTGAGGAGTGAGCTCTCAGCTCGGGCTTACCTTGAACCGGTCACAGGCTTGGTCAGCTTGGAGCGCGGCCAGAGGCCAGGGTGACGGGAGTAATTGGACGCTATTCTCTGAGGGCGCACTGAGAAGTGGGGCCCCGGGCTCTCGGCTCCTCCGGGCCAGGGACTGGGAGTCCGCCATCTTCATTCCCATCCTCCGGAACTCTACAGAAAGCACTCAGGAAACAAAAGCTCATGAAAGCAAACCCAAGCGTATTACTCAGCCTGGCCCCTGGTAAGGGTGGTGCAATTCCACCTGGGGCAAAGACACTTGAGAATCACTACAACAGGCCCCTCCCCCAGAAGATCAACAAGAAATCCAGCCAGGACCAAGTTCACCTACCAAGGAGTGCAGTTTCAATACCAAGGAGAGCAGCAGAATTCCAGAGGAGGAGAAAGCAAAGCACGGAACTCATGGCTTTCTCCCCATGATTCTTTAGCCTTGCAATTAATTTAATTTTTTTTCTTTTTCAATTTTTTTCCTCTTCTTCTGCAAATTTTTTTTAACTTTTACCCTTTTCTTTTTTAATGTTTTTTAACTAGTTTACCAAATATATATGTATTTTTTTCTTTTTTATATTTTTTCTTTATTCATTTTCTTTTTGTTTGTTTCTTTTTTCTTTTTCTTCCTGAACCTCTTTTTATCCCCTTTCTCCCCCTTCACGATTTGGGATCTCTTCTGATTTGGTTAAAGCATATTTTCCTGGGGTTGTTGCCACCCTTTTAGTATTTTACTTGCTCCTTCATATACTCTTATCTGGACAAAGACAAGGTGGAAAAATTCACCAAAAAAAAAAAAAAAAAAAAAAAGAACAAGAGGCAGTACCAAAGGCTAGGGACCTAATCAATACAGACATTGGTAATATGTCAGATCTAGAGTTCAGAATGACTATTCTCAAGGTTCTAGCCGGGCTCGAAAAAGGCATGGAAGATCTTAGAGAAACCCTCTCGGGAGATATAAAAGCCCTTTCTGGAGAAATAAAAGAACTAAAATCTAGCCAAGTGGAAATCAAAAAAGTTATTAGTGAGGTGCAATAAAAAATGGAGGCTCTCACTGCTAGGATAAATGAGGCATAAGAAAGAATTAGCGATATAGAAGACCAAATGACAGAGAATAAAGAAGCTGAGCAAAAGAGAGACAACTACTGGACCTCGAGGGGAGAATTCAAGAGATAAGACAAAACAACATTAGAATAATTGGGATTCCACAAGAAGAAGAAAGAGAGAGGGGAGCAGAAGGTATATTGGAGAGAATTATTGGAAAGAATTTCCCCAATATGGCAAAGGGAACAAGCATCAAAATCCAGGAGGTGCAGAGAACCCCCCTCAAAATCAACAAGAATAGGTCCACACCCCGTCAGCTAATACTAAAATTTACAAGTCTTAGTGTCAAAGAGAAAATCCTGAAAGCAGCCTGGGAAAAGAAGTCTGTAATATACAATGGTAAAAATATTATATTGGCAGCAGACTTATCCAAAGAGACCTGTCAGGCCAGAAAGAGCTGGCATGATATATTCAGAGCACTAAACGAGAAAAACATGCAGCCAAGAATACTATATCCAGCTAGGCTATCATTGAAAATGGAAGGAGAGATTAAAAGCTTCCAGGACAAACAAAAACTGAAAGAATTTGCAAACACCAAACCAGCTCTACAGGAAATATTGAAAGGGGTCCTCTAAGCAAAGAGAGACCCTAAAACTAGTAGATCAGAAAGGAACAGAGACAATATACAGTAACAGTCACCTAACAGGCAATACAATGGCACTAAATTCATATCTCTCAATACTTACCCTGAATGTGAATGGGCTAAATGGCCCAATCAAAAGACAGAGGGTATCAGAATGGATAAAAAAACAAAACCCATCTATATGTTGCCTACAAGAAACTCATTTTAAACCCGAGGACATCTCCTGATTTAAAGTGAGGGGGTGGAAAACAATTTACCATGATAATGGACACGAGAAGAAAGCAGGGGTGGCAATCCTTATATCAGATCAATTAGAATTTAAGCCAAAGACTATAATAAGAGATGAGGAAGGACACTATATCATACTCAAAGGATCTGTCCAAGAAGAAGATCTAACAATTTAAAATATCTATGCCCCTTACATGGGAGCAGCTAACTATATACACCAATTCATAACAAAATCAAAGAAACACATTAACTATAATACAATAGTAGTAGGAGACTTTAACACTCTCCCCACTGAAATGGACAGATCATCCAAGCAAAAGATGAACAAGGAAATAAAGGCCTTAAATGACACACTGGAGCAGACGGACATCACAGATATATTCAGAACATTTCAACAGAATACACATTCTTCTCTAGTGCACATGGAACATTCTCCAGAATAGATCACATCCTCTGTCCTAAATCAGGTCTCAACTGGTATCAAAAGATTGGGATCATTCCCTGCATATTTTCAGACCACAATGCTCTAAAGCTAGAACTCAATCACAAGAGGAAATTTGAAAATAACCAAAATATATGGAGACTAAACAGCATCCTTCTAAACAATGAATGGGTCAACCAGGAAATTAAAGAAGAATTGAAAAAATTCATGGAAACAAATGGTAATGAAAACACAATGGTTCAAAATCTGTGGGACACAACAAAGGCAGTCCTGAGAGGAAAATATATAGTGGTACAAGCCTTTCTCAAGAAACAAGAAAGGTCTCAGGTACACAACCTAACCCTACACCTAAAGGAGCTGGAGAAAGAACAAGAAAGAAACCCTAAACCCAGCAGGAGAAGAGAAATCATAAAGATCAGAGCAGAAATCAATGAAGTAGAAACCAAAAAAACAATAGAACAAATCAAGAAAACTAGGAGCTGGTTCGTTGAAAGAATTAATAAGATTGATAAACCCTTGGCCAGACTTATAAAAAAGAAAAGGAAAGGACCCAAATAAATAAAATCATGAATGAAAGAGGAGAGATCACAACGAACACCAAAGAAATACAGACAATTATAAGAACATACTATGAGCAACTCTACGCCAATAAATTTGACAATCTGGAAGAAATGGATGCATTCCTAGAGACATATAAACTGCCACAACTGAACCAGGAAGAAATAGAAAGCCTGAACAGACCAATAACCAGTAAGAAGATTGAAACAGTCATCAAAAATCTCCAAACAAACAAAAGCCCCAGGCCAGATGGCTTCCCGGGGGAATTCTACCAAACATTTAAAGAAGAACCAATTCCTATTCTCCTGAAACTGTTCCAAAAAATAGAAGTGGAAGGAAAACTTCCAAGCTCATTTTATGAGGCCAGCATCACCTTGATCCCAAAACCAGACAAGGATCCCATCAAAAAAGAGAACTACAGACCAATATCCTTAATGAACACAGATGCAAAAATTCTCACCAAAATACTAGCCAATAGGATCCAATAGTACATTAAAAGGATTATTCACCACGACCAAGTGGGATTTATTCCAGGGCTGCAAGCTTGGTTCAACATCCGCAAATCAATCAATGTGATACAACACATTAATAAAAGAAAGAACAAGAATCATATGATACTCTCCATAGATGCTGAAAAAGCATTTGACAAAGTACAGCATCCCTTCCTGATCAAAACTCTTCAAAGTGTAGTGATAGAGAGCACATACCTCAATATTATCAAAGCCATCTATGAAAAACCCACCGCAAATATCATTCTCAATGGTGAAAAACGGAAAGCTTTTCCGCTAAGGTCAGGAACACGGCAGGGATGTCCGTTATCACCACTGCTATTCAACATAGTACTAGAAGTCCTAGCCTCAGCAATCAGACAACAAAAGGAAATTAAAGGCATCCAAATCAGCAAAGAAGAAGTCAAACTATCACTCTTCGCAGATATGATACTATATGTGGAGAACCCAAAAGACTCCACTCCAAAACTGCTAGAACTTGTACAGGAGTACAGTAAAGTGTCAGGATATAAAATCAATGCACAGAAATCAGTTGCATTTCTCTACACCAACAACAAGACGGAAGGAAGAGAAATTAAGGAGTCCATCCCATTTACAATTGCACCCAAAACTATAAGATACCTCGGAATAAACCTAACCAAAGAGGCTAAGAATCTAATCACAGAAAACTATAAAGTACTCATGAACGAAATTGAGGAAGACACAAAGAAATGGAAAAATGTTCCATGCTCCTGGATTGGAAGAATAAATATTGTGAAAATGTCTATGCTACCTAAAGCAATCTACACATTTAATGCAATTCCTATCAAAGTACCATCCATTTTTTTCAAAGAAATGGAACAAATAATCCTAAAATTTATATGGAACCAGAAAAGACCTCGAATAACCAAAGGAATATTGAAAAAGAAAGTCAAAGTTGGTGGCATCACCATTCCGGACTTCAAGCTCTATTACAAAGCTGTCATCATCAAGACAGCATGGTACTGGCACAAAAACAGACACATAGATCAATGGAACAGAATAGAGAGCCCAGAAATGGACCCTCAACTCTATGGTCAAATAATCTTCAACAAAGCAGGAAAGAATGTCCAATGGAAAAAGACAGCCTCTTCAATAAATGGTGTTGGAAAAATTGGACTGCCACATCAGAAAAATGAAATTGGATCATTTCCTCACACCAAACACGAAATTAGACTCAAAATGGATGAATGACCTCAATGTGAGAAAGGAATCCATCAAAATCCTTGAGGAGAACACAGGCAACAACCTCTTCGACCTCAGCCGCAGCAACATCTTTCTAGGAACATTGCCAAAGGCAAGGGAAGCAAGGGCAAAAATGAACTATTGGGATTTTATCAAGATCAAAAGCCTTTGCACAGCAAAGGAAACAGTTAACAAAACCAAAAGACAACTGACAGAATGGGAGAAGATATTTCCAAATGACATATCAGATAAAGGGCTAGTATCTAAAATCTATAAAGAACATAGCAAACTCAACACCCAAAGAACAAAGAATCCAGTCAAGAAATGGGCAGAAGACATGAACAGACATTTTTGCAAAGAAGACATCCAGATGGCCAACAGACACTTGAAAAATGCTCCATATCACTCGGCATCAGGGAAATACAAATCAAAACCACAATGAGATATCACCTCACACCAGTCAGAATGGCTAAAATTAACAAGTCAGGAAATGACAGATGCTGGTGAGGATGCGGAGAAAGGGGAACCCTCCTCCACTGTTGGTGGGAATGCAGGCTGGTGCAACCACTCTGGAAAACAGCAGGGAGGTTCCTCAAAAACCTGAAAATAGAACTACCCTATGACCCAGCAATTGCACTACTGGGTATTTACCCTAAAGATACAAATGCAGTGGTCCGAAGGGGCACATGCACCTGCATGTTTATAGCAGCAATGTCCACAATAGCCAAACTATGGAAAGAACCTAGATGTCCATCAACAGATAAATGGATAAAGAAGATGTGGTATATATACACAATGGAATACTATGCAGCCATCAATGGAAATGAAATCTTGCCATTTGCGATGATGTAGATGGAACTAGAGGTTATCATGCTTAGCAAAATATGTCAATCGGAGAAATACAACTATTATATGATCTCCCTGATATGAGAGGAGATGCAACATGAGGGGTTAAGGGGGTGGGAATAGAGTAAATGAAACAAGATGGGATTGGGAGGGAGACAAACCATAAGTGGCTCTTAATCTCACAAAACAAACTGAGGGTTGATGGGGGGAAGGGTTTGGGAGAGGGGGGTGGGGTTATGGACATTGGGGAGGGTATGTGCTATGGTGAGTGCTGTGAAGTGTGTAAACCTGGCGATTCACAGACCTATACCACTGGGGATAAAAATATTTTATATGTTTATAAAAAATAAAAAAAAGAAATATCCCATAATTAATAGATCACTTTATAGTTAAATTTGCTTTACAAAAATCTGTATATTTAAATATACAAATTAATCAACAACCACTTGAAATGTAGTTTATTTGCGGGATTATATCCCCATCTTTGTTCCTTTTTTCCTTTCTGAAATGCTTCTACTGTAGAAATACTGATAAATTTTGGCTTATCTCATTTTTTGTTTCTCTCTAGATATGGTATTAAAGTCCTTGATATTTTGGTAGTTTTCTGATTTCTTCCATTTCTTTATTCAAATTTGGCCCACTTTTTCTAGATATTCCCTTTACTTAGGCTAGACTGCAAATTGTTTCTTTACCATTCTTAGAAGCAGAAATCCTTATACTTTAATCACAGACTAGGAAAGGAATTTAATATTTTAGTCAGACAAATTTCTCAATTGCCACTAGTTCCTACCAGTGTGAGCTTATCTCTACTATCCATGAAGTTTTAGCCACTGAATCATCTGAGGTCCTTCACGTAGCAGACATCAGCACAGGATTGGGTTTACAAAGGAATTACTTGAGGCAATTCCTGTATAGGACAAACTGGAGGAAGAGCAGGGAGTAGAGAATAGGCAGGGAGAGCTAGAAGACTGCAATGCTGATTTGACACTTGTTAAAGAAGAAAATAAAGGAACATTGGGTAGAAAGAGCCTTAGACCACAGTGCAGCTCTGAGAAAGTCTCAACCACGCCAAATAGAAGTGGTAGGACAAAGATTACGTTAGAATAGTCCCTCGTTGAGCAGGGATGACTTATCTAGGATCCTAGTGGGCTCAGACACTGGCTGGGAACACTCAGACAGAATGGCCTTGGCCTCAGCCAACAAGGTAGAGCAAATCCAGAAGGTAGAGCAGGTGGTGGCTGTCAGCTCGCTTTATGCTCCTTGCAGCAGGTCTCTCCTGAAGCAAGTTCTGAGCAGTGCACTTCTGTGACTGCCACAATTGCGATTTTACCAACGATTTTCTGTTTTACTTTGCCCTTCTATTATTTCAGTTTTCTCCTCTAAATAATGACATAAAATTAAGTCCAGATTTTTAAGATTAATGAAAATACCAAATGAGAAAATATAAATGTAATTGTTATGAAACAGAGATGCTTAACAAATTTTAATTATTATGTCACTCCTTAGAGATTTTTCCTTAAAACAAAAATATTCTTTCATAAATTTAACAAGCTTCACAAAGTAAATAATAAATTTGAGTTTTAGAAATCTACTAATCATCTTAATGCACTAATGACATATACCTTAAGACATTTTTATATATTTATTTATATTTATTTTCTTTTTATTTAAGACATTTCTAATGGAAGTAGAGTATTAAAAGGCATATTGTACCTGAGTCCATGATTAGAATTTGGCATTGCTTTCTGTATGCTCAGTTTTAAAATAGCATGTGATTTTCAATGTGTAGCACGTAATCAAGCAATTTTAAGGGATTTCAAAATAATAATCAGCTTTGAATTTCCAAGAGCAAATTCGTAGATAAAGGTGCCAATACCACTAATAATTCCTGTGAAAGTAAATGTTATCATCAAGAGAACTTATAGAATACCAAATTTCATGTGGGCATGTACTAAATTATTTACAATAAAAAAATAGGGGCACCTAGGTGGCTCAGTGGGTTAATCCTCTGCCTTTGGCTCAGGTCATGATCTCAGGGTCCTGGGATCAAGCCCTGCATTGGGCTCTCTGCTCAGTAGGGAGCCTTCTTCTCCCTCTCTCTCTGCCTACCTCTCTGTCTACTTGTGATCTCTCTCTCTCTCAAATAAATAAAATCTTTAAAAAAAATAGACAAAATATGTAGGCAAAGGCTCTTCTTTTCAAAGCCATATGTAATTTTTCTAGCTGGGTAAAAGTTTAATTTTACATTAAATTTTTAATTTTACATTTAATTTTACATTTTAGGGAACTTAAGACATGATCTTTAATATTAACAAATGGTAGATGTGATGTGCAGGTTTTCCCATTATTATAAATTTATGTCCCTGTAAAAAACGAATATTGAAATTAATTTCTCCCTACTTCACAAGTTTGTGACACCATATTCTTTACTTATTAGTACATGTGTATAGATAACTGAGTTATCAAGAAAGATAGACTTATATGAAGTTGGAGAATAATTATTTCTTTACTAAAATCAATTTGGTTGTAACTAACACAGGGTGAATTTGAGAGTAGGGTAGAAGAGGAAAGATGACTAAATTATGATGAATATGTAAAATTAATTAAAAGATAAATTATTTCAAGCTATTGATTGTTATTAAAAATACAAATAACAAGAACAAATTTGGTACATGTATTTGAAATATTTTTGTCTTATTTCATAGCATAGGAATAAGGAAGTAAAACTAAACAATCCAAAACCACTGTATAATATTCTTATACTAAATGATTACTACTGCACAACCTTCAAATTACACTTAGAGATATACATTTATTATTATTTCTAATGTTTTTTTTTTTAAAGATTTTATTTATTTATTTGACAGAGAGAGATCACAAGTAGACAGAGAGGCAGGCAGAGAGAGAGAGAGGGAAGCAGGCTCCCTGCCGAGCAGAGAGCCCGATGCGGGACTCGATCCCAGGACCCTGAGATCATGACCTGAGCCGAAGGCAGCGGCTTAACCCACTGAGCCACCCAGGCGCCCCTATTTCTAATGTTTTGGAGAAGTCAATAAAACATATGTGAAATATTATTCTCACTTGTACCTTTAGGATAATAATCTTCAAGTTTTTGTCTGTTTCTGTTATACTTCTGATTACCCAAATTTTGATAATACACTTGACAAAGTTAATTTTTTTTTAATTAATTTGACAGAGAGAGATCACAAGTAGGCAGAGAGGCAGGCAGAGAGAGAGGAGGAATCAGGCTCTCCACGGAGCAGAGAGCCCGATGCGGGGCTCAATCCCAGGACCCTGGGATCATGACCGGAGCTGAAGGCAGGGGCTTTAACCCACTGAGCCACCCAGGCGCCCCAACAAAGTTAAATATTTTTACACTAAACAAAGGATGAATAATGAAAATATAGCAATAATATAATGATTTAATGCTGTGGATTATTTATAAAAGCATCTGTATTAATTGCCTTCTTTTTGTCTACCCATTTGAATAGAACTCTTGCTCTGGATGCTTATGTGTACCTGTAACCACAAGATCTTTTTTTGAGTGCCAATTTGATACAGAGCCAAATTTCCCATGAAGATTGACAAGAAGTATAATATTTACCTTATGTTCCAGTGGACAAAAATCAGTATAATAGTATACATATCCATTGTAGCAAAATTTTTAAAAAATTTAACTTGATGACATACTGATTGAGAACTAATGCCTAGATTATGGATGCTCAGTTGTACTTCACTCATTTTGAACATTGTATTCTGACATCATAAAATCTTTATAGAAACAATCTTTCAAGAATTATGTCCAGAATTACACAATAAAAAAATCTCCACTTATTCATTATCATTCTTTTAAAGAGTGGTTTCATGAGATCATTCAAAATAGATGAAAGCTGAGACACCTGGGTGGCTCAGGGGTTAAGCCTCTGCCTTCAGCTCAGGTCATGATCTCAGGGTCCTGGGATCAAGCCCTGCATCTGGCTCTCTGCTCAGTGGGGAGCCTGCTTTCCCCTCTCTCTCTGCCTGCCTCTCTGCCTACTTGTGATCTCTCCTCTCTGTGTCAAATAAATAAATAAAATATTTTTTTTAAAAGAAATAGATGAGGGCGCCTGGGTGGCTCAGTGGGTTAAGCCGCTGCCTTCGGCTCAGGTCATGATCTCAGGTCCTGGGATCGAGTACCGCATCGGGCTCTCTGCTCAGCAGGGAGCCTGCTTCCCTCTCTCTCTCTCTCTGCCTGCCTTTCTGTCTACTTGTGATCTCTCTCTCTCAAATAAATAAATAAAATCTTTAAAAAAAATTACTCTAAAGAAATAGATGAAAGTTTTCAAGAAAAGAGTAATAAATTTAGAATTTTAGGTACTACTGTACTCTTGATAGTTTATTAAAAAAAAAAAACAAACAAACTGGTCGAGGGGTGCTTGGGTAGCTCAGTTGGTTAAGCATCTGTCTTCATCTCAGGTCCTGATCCCAGAGTTCTGGGATTGAACCCTGCATTGGGCTCCTTGCTTGATGGGGAGTCTCCTCTCGCTCACTCTGCCCCTCCCCCCGCACATTCTCTCTCTCTCTCTCTCTCTCTCTCTCTCTCCCTCAAATAAATAAATAAATAAATAATGTAAAAACAAACAAACAAACAAACAAACTTAAACTGGCCAACCACCAAAAATCCAGGTAGCTATACTAACAAATTGATTAGTAAGAAAAATGCTCTTCTTTTGAAAGTTTTCCACAGGGTGAAATATTTGTAAGTAAGCTAGAATACACATATTTATTGAATATCCTGTTTCTACAAGTTTAACAGGATATGGGGGTGGTATAAAATTTATGTTAAATGAAAAATTTTAACCCATTAGTAATTTATGAATTAAAATATGTCTACATTAATGAAATAAATGTAATTTTTTTAGGTATATGTTTAAAACTAATGGGTTGCTTCTTCTTTTTTTTCCCATTCTGCAAGGGTTGTTACTAATAGTAATGAAAGAGAAAAGAGGCAAAGACAACATAAAATGGATACATGTTAAGGATTGGGCATTGGGCATAATATCATTGCATAACAATGATATTAGAACAAGAGTAAATTAAAATTACCAGAGAGGAGGAAATTGAATTTGCCATATGTAATGTGGTAACTATCTACAACCTGGCCCTAATTAGTAATATAAATTCTATTTGAAATTCTCAAATAACTTGCTGATAATCAGTTCCAAATCTACAAAAAGGTTTTCTCCTACTGGTAAAATACCTAGCTAGGCTTCTTGTCTCTGCAGTGAGTTTAACAGAGGAAAGAAGTCTTCTGTTTTCAGCATGTCCAACAGTAGATGCTCTCTGTGTAACCATGTGATCTTAGACAATGTAGAAGTTTGTATTAGAACTGGGAACATACAGTGTTTCTGTTCAAGATCATGAGCTAACATGTTCCCACAGACATAACAAATCCAAAGCTATATATGAAACAATTTCCTCTGACAAAACCTGAAAACAGACAGAATGACCTTTTCACATTCTGCAAGAGAGGGAAAGGACCTCGAGGTAGGTAGGAAAGGCTAAGTTACAGTCTTGCCATAAACCTCACTGCCAGCACAGCAACCCACAGTATGGAGGGAGCTCAAAATCTAGAACTTCTTCCTGAGGGGTAGAAGGCTCATAACTTATATTAAGCACCCAGTTTAAAAAAAAAAAAAAAAACTTGAATTTGATTTAAATATAGTTAATGTACAGTGTCTCATTAGTTTCAGTGGTAGAATTTACTGATTCATCAGTTGCATATAACACCCAGTGTTCATTACATCAAATGTTCTCCTTAATGCCCATCACCTAATTACCCCTCCACTAATCTCTCCCCCCAGTAACCCCAGTTTGTTTCCTATAGTTAAGACTCTCTTATGATTTGCTTCCATATCTGTTTTCATCTTATATTTTTCATCATATTTTATCTTATATTTTTCATCTTATATTTTTCTTATATTTTCATCTTTCCTTCCTCTATGTTCATCTGTTTTTTTTAATTCTACATGTGAGTGAAATCATATGCTATTTGTCTTTCTCTGACTGACTTATTTAGCTTAGCATAATACAATCTAGTTCCATCCACATCATTGCAAATGGCAAGATTTCAATCTTTTTTAAAAATTAACGTATAATGTATTATTTGCTTCAAGGGTATAGATCTGTGAACCATCAGCTTTACACAATTCACAGCACTCACCATAGCACATACCCTCCCCAATGTCCATCACCCAGCTACCTTATCCCTCCCCCCACCCCCCACCTAGCCTCAGTTTGTTCCCTGAGATTAAGAGTCTCTGGTTTGTCTCCCTCTCTGGTCCCATCTTGTTTCATTTTTTCCCTCCCTACCTCCCATGATCCCCTGCCCTGACTCTTAAATTCCTCATATCAGAAAGATCATATGATAATTGTCTTTCTCTGATTGACTTATTTCACTTAGCATAATATCCTCTAGTTCCATCCACATCATTGCAAATGGCAGGATTTCAGTTTTTGAGGGCTGCATAGTATTCCATTGCATGTATATACCACGTCTTCTTTATCCATTCATCTGTTGATGGACAGCTAGGTTCTTTCCATAGTTTGGCTATTGTGGACATTGCTGCTATAACCATTTGGGTGCATGTGCCCCTTCAGATCACTACATTTGTATCTTTAGGGTAAATACCTAGTAGTGTGATTGCTGGGTCATAGGGTAGCTGTATTTTCAACATTTGAGGAACCTCCATGCTGTTTTCCAGAGTGGTTGAACCAGCTTGCATTCTCACCAACAGTGGAGGAGGGTTCCCCTTTCTCCACATCCTTGCCAGCATCTATCATTTCCTGACTTGTTAATTTTAGCCATTCTGACTGGTGTGAGGTGGTATCTCATTGTGGTTTTTATTTGTATTTCCCTGATGCCGAGTGATATGGAGCACTTTTTCATGTGTCTGTTGGCCATCTGGATGTCTTCTTTGCAGAAAGGTCTGTTCATATTCTCTGCCCATTTCTTTTTTTTAAAATTTTTAATAAACATATAATGTATTATTAGCCCCAGGGGTACAGGTCTGTGAATCACCAGGTTTACACACTTCACAGCATTCACCATAGCACATACCCTCCCCAAAGTCCATAA
This sequence comes from Lutra lutra, assembly GCF_902655055.1. NCBI lineage: Eukaryota > Metazoa > Chordata > Mammalia > Carnivora > Mustelidae > Lutra > Lutra lutra. The sequence continues at coordinate 93,634,684 of NC_062279.1, forward strand.
CTCAACCACCCTCTCCCTACCCCCTCCCCCCGGCCACCCTCAGTTTGTTTTGTGATATTAAGAGTCTTTTATGGTTTGTCTCCCTCCCAATCCCACCTTGTTTCATTTATTCTTTTCCTGTCCCCCAAAGCCCCCACATTGCATCTCTACTTCCTCATATCCGGGAGATCATATGATAGTTGTCTTTCTCTGATTGACTTATTTTGCTAAGCATAATACCCTTTAGTTCCATTCATGTCATCACAAATGGTAAGATTTCATTTCTTTTGATGGCTGCATAGTATTCCATTGAATACATATACCACCTCTTCTTTATCCATTTATCTGTTGATGGACAGCTAGGTTCTTTCCATAGTTTGGCTATTGTGGACATTGCTGCTATAAACATTCAGGTGCACGTGCCCCTTCAGATCACTACGTTTGTATCTTTAGGGTAAATACCCAGTAGTGCAATTGCTGGGTCATAGGGTAGGTCTATTTTCAGGTTTTTGAGGAACCTCCATGCTGTTTTCCAGAGTGGTTGCACCGGCTTGCATTCCCACCAACAGGGTAGGAGGTTTCCCCTTTCTCCGCATATTCGCCAGCATCTGTTATTTCCTGACTTGTTAATTTTAGCCATTCTGACTGGTGTGAAGTGATATCTCATTGTGGTTTTGATTTGTATTTCCCTGATGCCGAGTGATGTGGAGCACTTTTTAATTTGTCTGTTGGCCATCTGGATGTCTTCTTTGCAGAAATATCTGTTCATGTCCTCTGCCCATTTCTTAATTGGATTCTTTGTTCTTTGGGTGTTGAGTTTGCTATGTTCTTTATAGATTTTGGATACTAGCCCTTTATCTGATATGTCCTTTGGAAATATCTTCTCCCATTCTGTCAGTTGTCTTTTGGTTTTGTTAACTGTTTCCTTGCTGTGCAGAAGCTTCTGATCTTGATGAAATCCCAATAGTTCATTTTGCCCTTGCTTCCCTTGCCTTTGGCGATGTTCCTTGGAAGAAGTTGCTGCGGCTGAGGTCGAAGAGGTTGCTGCCTATGTTCTCCTCGAGGATTTTGATGGATTCCTTTCTCACTTTGAGGTACTTCATCCATTTTTAGTCTATTTTTGTGTGTTTTTTAAGGAAATGGTCCAGTTTCATTTTTCTGCATGTGGCTTTCCAATTTTCCCGGCACCATTTGTTGAAGAGACTGTCTTTTTTCCATTGGAAAATATTTCGTTCTTTTTGATGTTTGAGTAATATTCCATTATGTGTATATACCACATCTACTTTATCCATTCATTTGTTGGTTGGCATCTGAGCTCTTTCCATATTTTGGCTATTATGGACATTGTTGTTATAAACATTCGGGTGCATGTGCCCCTTCAAATCACTATTTTTGTAACCTTTGGATAAATACCTAGTACTGCATTTGCTGGTTCATAGGGTAGTACTATTTTTAACTTTCTGAGGAAACTCTATACTGTTTTCCAAAGTGGCTGCACCAGTTTGAATTCCCACCAACAGTGTAAGCATCCAACTTATAAGACTGACACCTAAGAGAACTAGGAACATCCACAACACCAAACCAAATCAAAACAAACCTAATAGTAAAAAAGAAATCCTACCATTCGTTCAATGAAAACATGTTAAAATTTCAGAACACTATAGTTAGTCTGGATTGCTTTATTTTCAAATATAATTTGTCTGAAGCTTTATGGTCCTGTTTGATCTAAGTAAAATAATTTTATAACCTACTCTTGATAGTGCTTTTCTTTATCCAGATTTTAAAAAGCCAAAGCTAAAAATGTTCTTGTGAATTGAGTGGGTTAAACAAACAAAAAAATTGACATTGAACTACATATTTTTTTTGCTGTACAACTCAGTTTATTCATGGTTAAAAATATAAGTGATGACAATTGCCTTTCAGAGTAATAGGAATTAAGCTTTTTTTTCTTTTTTTTAAATTTTATTTTTTATAAACTCATGAAAGAAATTGAGGAAGACACAAAGAAATGGAAAAATGTTCCATGCTCCTGGATTGGAAGAATAAATATTGTGAAAATGTCTATGCTACCTAAAGCAATCTACACATTTAATGCAATTCCTATCAAAGTACCATCCATTTTTTTCAAAGAAATGGAAAAAATAATCCTAAAATTTATATGGAACCAGAAAAGACCTCGAATAGCCAAAGGAATTAAGCTTTTATCACCACAGCTTTTAGTACTTGACCCAGAACCTTAAAGAGAATGTTAAAACTAACATGGAAAAGTCTTATTTAGATGTTTACACCAAATATACATATTGCTGAGGAAATACTTTTGAGTGAGAAGTTTATATAGTATCCCTTTATAACCCATACAAAAATTCATGATTGTGGCTGTCATACTTCTGGGGAACTAAAATATTGTGGACTGGAATCTAATCAATAGTATTCTTCAGGTAGAACAAAGTGTGTTATATCTGTATTTTTCCAACCATTATTTTCTCAGAACACATTAAATAGCATGTGTGGTAGTCATAGAAAAAATACAACAATATAGAGGTTACAAAATGATATATAAATGATATATTAAGTATAATATAATGATGCTAAGGTATTTCAAATAAAGTTTTTGTTTTTCTCTACATTTTGATTCTATGATATTAACCACAAAATTACAATCTGGAAGTAAAGCACACAACACAAATAGTCCAAATTATCTCTCATTTTCCTCAGATACTTTCTTTCATTCTGATTTTCACTGACTAAAATGAAAATAAAAAGAGCAATTATAAGGAATGGGAGATTCACTTTCCTTAGATTGCTTTTACTGTATAAACAGCTAGGAGGTTTTTATTTACTCTAAGCATCCTTTACTAGCAGGGGCAGAAGTACATATTTTAGAAAGGACTTGTCTCCTTTTGTTAGTTATAAGCAATTTCTGTTAAAAGGAAAATCTTTTTGTGGAGTACTGCTGAATAGGAGAAACACTTTTTAACTTTGGCATGTAACTCATGTAACCTTTTTTTTTAAATTTTATTTATTTATTTGAGAGAGAGAGAGAGAGAGAGAGAAAGTGCACACACAGCAGGAGATTGAGAGGGAGAAGCAGGCTACCCACTGAGCAGAGAGCATGAAAAAGGGTTCAATCCCAGGACCCTGAGATCATGACATGAGCCAAAGACAGATGTTTGACTGTGCCAACCAGGCACCCCTCATGTAACTTTTCTTGGAAAGTTACTGGGAAAGACCAGGTTAGCTCACAAGGGATTAGTCAAAGTCAAAGATCCAAGTATAAGATTTCTACATTATAAAAGGACCACCATAATAATGATGATGAAAATAAAAAATACATTTTATATTAGATATTATGGATATAAAACTCATATATGATATTTTAGAAAACATATTATACAATTAACATTTTGAGTACATCCTTTGTGGCAGGATGTCTACTAAGAATTTAACAAGCATTTTTACTTCATAATGCCAAACATTTCTCACGAGTTTTGTTGTTGATATCCCATTTTATAAGTAGAGATGATAAAACCTAGAGCCATTAAGTAATTTAGCCAAGGTTACATAAAATGGCAGAGTTGAAGTTTCTTCTATATAATCAAATTTAGAAGAAGCTGTATCTCTATACAGCTACAACATCAAAAATATGTTCTCTTGGGAAGGAAAAATGTGTGATCTTAAAAGGTCTAGAATAATGAATGATATCATAAAGCAATAGCAATGTACAGGAAATAGCAAAAACCACAGGAACAGTTATAACATTTTCATTATAGCATTCAGCACACAAACAAAATAATCACAAATAAAAATTTTCCTTAATAACCACAAACAGGACTTTCCCCAAATTTACTTCAGGGCAAACTGATTTGGTGGTTAACGTTTTAGAGGGAGTGTTTATTCTTTGCTGTCATTTCATAGTTTGCATTATTTCAAGTGAACTGAAAATGACTAAAAATACAGCTACAAAGAATAAATAATACAACTATTCTAGCCCACTGCTTTTTTTTTTCTCCTTTTTACACAATCTCTCAGTTAAATTTCCATTCTCTTTGGAATGTGATAAAAATGTATTCATTCAAAATCAAGAAGAAGCAAAGTGTCCAGGACAAAAAACAGTAGAGGTATATAATATGAAGGTATGTTACTTTCCATATTAATAAGAATATATGTGTGAGATATAGAAAGTAGTAGAGATCTAATAAAAATGACTCCTACAAATTCTCAAAAATGGAACAATTAACAAAAAATCCATATACTTACTGGTGAATTTTAAAAGAGTTAAATCTTCAGAAAGTATAAACACCAAAAATCATTAGGGATTTTCTTTTGTAAGCCATGTAATTGTACCCTCCCATTAAATGCAATTTAATGAACTTTAATTGCATGTGTTTGTATAAATTTCAGCATAAAATCACTCTGTAGCAGATAAAATGTTAATTTAAGAAAGTTTTAAAGTTTGTCGGAAAATACGTTCAAATTAAACTCACTAAAGCTTCCCTTATATTTTAATTTTTCTTCAAGTAGTTATTTTTTTCATCTTCAGAAATTTCTTTCAGCTTATTTCTTTAGTCTTTTTTGGTCTCAAAGTATTCAAGGATCACACAAGATTTTAAACATAATTAAGCACACATTAATTGAAATGATTTACTAACCATAATTCTCAACTAAATTGTTATTAGCACCAACCATTTCATCATGAAGTTCCACTTTCTACAATAAGTGTTATGATCTTTTATGTTAGTTCAAATGCAATTATTTGTAATGCAGCAACTACACTAGCATTGGAAATAATGGTCAAGATACAAAAAAGTTAATATAATGCTTGTAGAACAATCTCTTTGTGAATCCTGTGTGTTCATACATAATACACAGTGTTTAATAACAAAAAGCAACACTTGCTATTGAGGAATTTCTTTCTCAGAAGATACTGTTATGAAAAAGTAAGCACCACTACAAAGTTTATTCTTTTAGTTATTGGAAAATGTTACAACTGGTTATATTAAAGAGAGTTAATAAAACTTTCAATAGGATGCTAGGATAAAATATAATCTTTCCCAAAATTCCAAAATTATAGGAAACATTATTCCTGTATCTATCTATCTAATCCATTCATCTACCTACCTACTTATATATCTACCTAATTACCTGTATTGTTCAGAAATGTTGAACTTGGAGAAATCCTCCACTGACTTCTGTAGTCAATTATTGAAACACAGATGCACACATCAGTGTGGGCTATGAATACATAAAGATATAAATAGTGTTAAGATACAAGAAATCTTCCATAAATAACAAAAAGTTAGATGTAAATAACATAAGATTAGAGTTAACAGAAGGAAGGGAAACAATATTGAGGACATACTCTGTTTCATGTCTTCAGATAATCATTTTAGATTTGCAGTCGCACATAATCTTCATAATTAGGTGATAGTTTGCCACTAGATTTTATTTTATAGAAAAACAATGTATGATATATAAGATGACAGATAAGTAATATTATGTGGTCCCAAATTTCTTTGCCATCACTACCAACATTTTTATTTTACAACATTGCTTCTTTCCCTGTTCCAGAAGAAAAGGTAAGAGCATATGCTTAGAAGATATTGTTATAGCAGTATATATACTATCTCTATATGCATTTTATAGATTTCCTACTATCTCTATATTCATCCATATGCTTACATGGATATAGATTTCCATGCTGGCAGTAAGTATAAATTAGCAAATAAACATTAAATTTATGAGAAAATTGTACCACTAACAGAACCTCCAACAGCTAACATTTCTATGTATCAGGGATTCATCTAAGTGCTTTTATATTGATTAATTTATTTAATACTAAAGAGAATTTTATGCTATTAATATCCCTGTTACAATGATGACAATATTGACCCTAGACATGCATGACCATGTAACTAATAAATTAAAAAAAAAAAAAAAAACTTAGTTACAGAACAAGTCATTCTTATTCTAGACCCTGGACCTAGCTATTGTGTTGCCTCTTCCTTGCCTGCAGTCACTGTTGTCAAGTGGTCATTAACAGAGTCCATTCTTCTAGGGAACAAGGCTTTAGTTCAATTCAGAACTTCTTAAAATTATATTGGTGGTTTCCCGTTAAAATGAGATATAGACCTTTGGGATAATATAAACATTCTAAGCCTGTGAGTATAATTTCAGCGTGGTGATTCTAGTTGTTGAAGGAGGTGTTTGAGAAGATGTGGACTCTAGTCTGGAGCCTGGCAATATGAGGCTCCTCATCACTTCCTCTGTCCTTGGAATGCACTTTCCACCCACCATTCCCACAGTGAAAGCCATTTTCAAGGGCACTACTTGAAGACAGCTATGTGTTGCTCAGACCATCTGGATAGTATTCCAGTACTGAACTCAGTTAAGGCTTTTGTATAAACTTTTAAAATTCTGTTGGGAAGGTGAGGAGATCTTGTCTTGTGCCTGCCCAAGACAAGCCTTATATGCAAGTTCCCTTGCTTGCTAAAGCTACCATTTAGCAATCTGGAGTGTTTTGCCTTACTGTTCAGTCTCTCCTTGCCCTCCATGTATGGAGACTGCTTTCAGATTTCACTCAGGAGTCTCCCAAAGTTTTGAATCAACATTGGTGCAGTGAAGGATTCCAATTTTCTGTCTTAGTCCCCAAACAGGAAGTTCCAACCTCTCTGTGAAGAATTAAGAAGTACTTTATTCCTTCAACATCTTATTTGCTCCTTCCATTCTAGAATAAGATATAGCAGTAGACGTAGATACTCTGTGTGGCACAAGCATATACATCTTTGTCTGCAACTGGGTGTATAAACTCAATGCAGGGAGAAGTAGAAGAAATTCCAATTTCTGTGTACATCCCAAGCTACATTTCAAATACTATTTTACCAGTTGAATTTGATATCTGATCACATATTTATAATGACCACACCATAACATGAACCATTCAATTATTTCATCCATTTTTTTTTTTTTTTGCTTATTAGAATTATGCATGTATTGGATAATCAAGAAGGATTAAAAGAATAAATGTGCCGGGTTTTAAGAAAGACTTTATGGTGAGTTACAACATTAATACAGTTACATACTTATACCTACATAAATATATAAATACATATTAAATTGTAGAACTAATCAGACATATAGATTATCTAAAGCTTAGCATGCAGCTGTGGTAATCCTCTCTCACTTCATATCCATCTGTCATCTATCTATCTATCTATCTATCATCTATCTATCTATCTATTCAGAAAAGTTAATATACTATTTGTCTCCAAGAAAAAGCTTTTTGGAGGCAGTGGTATTAAACTTAAGGAAAATATGCTAGCCCTCCAGAGGAATGAATTATTAAGTAATACCTACAACTTCTCTTCAGATTTTTACTTAAGTGATTAAGTTAAAACATAAATTCCCATTTTATCATTTTCTACTTACTCTTTTCTATATGTTCTATAATAAATATGTACTGTCTGAATTATTTTTAAAGTTTGGGACAGTTAGGATAATTTGAAGAAATTACAACTCTCAGCAAGTCTGGACTGGACAATTTATTGTGTTCCATTTTCCAACTTAGTATAGCTTAAATTTGCACAAGAAAATCAAGCTCAGTTTCCATAGTTATAAATTGGTTATCAGAGTTGGTTTTTAAAAAATCACTTTTAAATATCTAATACTTATTAAGTGTATTGAAAAACTTGAAAGCAAGTTTATAGTGATGAAATGAATGCTGACAATGTAAACTCACTGAACGAATATGTCTCATTATCTAAGATGTGAGACTTTCAAAGGACTAAAGATATACATATTTGCAATTCATTTAAAATAATTTTATTTAACTATCTGTTTATGGTCCATATGTCATTTAAAATTAGACAAAATTAACAAGATATTGGATCTTATATTTCATGAAACAATTTACTAATTTCTAGGCAAGCCCTTCTATTTTTAAATGATGTCTTTGTAAAGACAAGGTAGGGCTCCTTTCTTTTCTTCTTCTTCTTTTTTTCTTTTAAGATTTTATTCATTTATTTGACAGACAGACAGTGAGAGAGGGAATACAATCAGGGGGAGTGGGAGAGGGAGAAGCAGGCTTCCTGCTGAGCAGGGAGTCCAAAGCAGGACTCAATCTCAGGAGCCTGGGATCATGACCTGAGCCAAAGGCAGATGCTTAACAACTGAGCCACCCAGGTGCCCTTCCTCTCTTTTCTTCATCCAACTGATGGAAAATAAAAGGTAGAAATGTTGCCTGCCACAATCCTTGTTTATTGCTGAGGATAAATTAACCGAACCTCGAATTTTCATATAGTTCAAATGTTAGAATTTTATTGTTATTTCATTTCAATAAAAGAGAATTTAAAAAGTGATCCACTTAATTTTTTCCTCTACTAAAAGAATTCTCTTTATCACTGTATTCATTATGCCAAAATCCAAATGTTTTAAAAATAGATTTTTTTTTCTTAACTGTTTTAGCATTTCAACCTGTGCTGAGCTGACTTGAACTCAGGTGATGGTAAAACCAAACCAGAACTGGAACAAATCCATTTATAGTCTTTAAATAGCTGAACAATGTGGATATGCTTATATTTTGCTGGAGTATTATGAGTGTGTTGCACTGAGAGATGCTGCTGAACTCCACTGAAAGTGTTAGTCTATATAAAATGTGTATTTTAAAAAACCTGAAAAGTTTTGAAATTTAGATAACATCTGGCCCCATGAGTTTCTGATAAGGGATAGTAGATCTGTAATATCACCTTCTGGTTCTAGCTCTTGAAAAAGAAACAATGAAAACAATAAAACAAACATTTTACTCCTTACTTAAAAAGTGTACCTTCCAAATCAGTGCACAGGCTCTGTCATCATCTGTGTGTTCTCTATCTTGATTTCTTCTTTGCTCTCTACTTTCTATTTTCATCACACTTTTTACACCTCCTCACTAACAACCTTTGGTAATGATGCAGGTCTCTTGTAGTGTGTATTATATTCGACCAGTTTTTTTTTTTTTTAATTTCTCCTTACCCAGACTTTCAGACTAGATTATGCTTATGGATTAGTCATGCTTCTGTAATCTGAAATCTTTCTCCTATGTAATATATTTTTTTAAAATTGCAAAAAGTTTGAGTTAGTAAATCATGTATGCTGGGAGTTAAGGAAAGTAAAATTTCTATGGCATTTGACTGAAATAAAATTAAGTTTAAGGAGAGAAAAATTTCACAACTCTCCTGTGGTAGATATCTCTGGTTGACTGTTCAAGATCTGCCATTCTGCCTTCTCTTAGAAAAAAGAACCCTGCTATTTTTCATCCTTCTTGCAAGAATCCATATACTTTGGCTGAGGTCGAAGAGGTTGTTGCCTGTGTTCTCCTCAAGGATTTTGATGGATTCCTTTCTCACATTGAGATCCTTCATCCATTTTGAGTCTATTTTCGTGTGTGGTGTAAGGAAATGATCCAATTTCATTTTTCTCAGCCGCAGCAACATCTTCCTAGGAACATCGCCAAAAGCAAGGGAAGCAAGGGCAAAAATGAACTATTGGGATTTTATCTGGATCAAAAGTTTTTGCACAGCAAAGGAAACAGTTAACAAAACCAAAAGACAACTGACAGAATGGGAGAAGATATTTGCAAATGACATATCAGATAAAGGGCTAGTGTCCAAAATCTATAAAGAACTTAGCAAACTCAACACCCAAAGAACAAATAATCCAATCAAGAAATGGGCAGAGGACACGAACAGACATTTCTGCAAAGAAGACATCCAGATGGCCAACAGACACATGAAAAAGTGCTCCATATCACTCGGCATCAGGGAAATACAAATCAAAACCACAATGAGATATCACCTCACACCAGTCAGAATGGCTAAAATTAACAAGTTAGGAAATGACAGATGCTGGCGAATATGCGGAGAAAGGGGAACCCTCCTACACTGTTGGTGGGAATGCAAGCTGGTTCAACCACTCTGGAAAACAGCATGGAGGTTCCTCAAAATGTTGAAAATAGAACTACCCTATGACCCAGCAATTGCACTGCTGGGTATTTACCCTAAAGATACAAATGTAGTGATCCGAAGGGGCACGTGCACCTGAATGTTTATAGCAGCAATGTCTACAATAGCCAAACTATGGAAGGAACCTAGATGTCCATCAACAGACGAATGGATAAAGAAGATGTGGTATATATACACAATGGAATACTATGCAGCCATCAAAAGAAATGAAATCTTGCCATTTTCGACGACGTGGATGGAACTAGAGGGTATCATGCTTAGCGAAATAAGTCAATCGGAGAAAGACAACTATCATATGATCTCCCTGATATGAGGGATAGGAGATGCAACATGGGGGGTTAAGGGGGTAGGAGAAGAGTAAATGAAACAAGATGGAATTGGGAGGGAGACAAACCATAAGTGACTCTTAATCTCACAAAACAAACTGAGGGTTGATGGGGGGAGGGGGGTTAGGAGGGGGGTGGGATTATGGACACTGGGGAGGGTATGTGCTATGGTGAGTGCTGTGAAGTGTGTAAACCTGGTGATTCACAGAACTGTACCCCTGGGGATAAAAATATATTATATGTTTATAAAAAATAAAATAAAAAAAAAAGAATCCATATACTTTTTGAAGACTTCATAAAGGTTGAATAGGTCATAGTGACCTCATTCTTTATTATTATGTTTGCTTTATGGGAACTACAGGACCCATGAAAAGAGATTTTCAGTGGGCTTTCAGAAAAGATTTACATTTCATTAAACAGGGTTGGTAGATAAGGCCCAGATGGCTTCTAAGGGGGCAATTCTCCCAAGTCTATGAATCTCAGATACCTACAATATTACCTTAAAGATTCTATAGCATAGAGAAAGGACAACTTCTAAATAATTTGTATCAAGTGAATAACTCCTGTTCTGACCTGTCACCAAAACAAGATAAGAATTCAAACAAATAAACCCTACTACAGACAAACATATATTATTAACGTCGATGCAAATATCTTAAATAAAACTGCTGGAAAATATTAAAACATAAAAAAATATAGTATGTCCTCCACTTGGGTTAATTTCAGGAATGCAAAGATTATTCAATTTTAGAAAAACTATTATGAAGTTTATCATATTGATAGTTTTAAGAAAGAAAGCTTAGGATCATCTTTACAGATTCTGATAAAAGATTTGTCAAAATTTATGATCCATTTCTATTTATTGATACTTGGGCTTTTTATTTTTTTTAATAGGCTCTAGTAAATAATTCAGGAAAGCTAAACAAAATACTTGTTAGGTTTCTTGTGATAGTCTCATTAATTTCTCTAATATTTGCTATCTCTGGTTTTTCTGACTCTATTTTTAATTGTACCACTTTTTTTTCCATTTTCCTTTTTATTCTTGATCAGTTTCTCAAAAGGATTGTCTGCTTGGTTAACACTCAAAAAAACACAAACTTTTGACTTTTTTCATCTTATTTATCCTTATTCTATTGACTTTCATGTTAATTTTTATTATCCCATTTTTCTACTATCTGCTCTTCAACTGACTTCTTATTTTGGCCACTGAGTTCATTAATATTTTAGCTTCTCTTACTTTTACTCTTTTGGTTTATACCAGTGTTTTAATATTTTAAGGCTTCATTTTTTATTAAAATATAATTAATATACATGGTTATATTAGTTTCAGGTGCACAATATAATGATTCAATAATTCTATACATTAGTCAGAGTCATTATAATAAGTATACTCTTAATTTCCTTTATCTATTTCACCCCCCAAACACACACATCCTCTGGCAACAACCAGTTTGTTCTCTGTATTGAAGAGTCTTTTTCATTTGCCTCTTTTTATTTCTTTGTTTGTTTCTTAAACTTCATAAATGAGTGCAATTATTTGCCTTTCTCTGACTTATTTCATTTAGCATTATGCCTGCTAGGTTCATCCATCCAGTAATTCATAACTGGGTATTTACCCAAAGAAAACAAAACACTAATTTGAAAGGATATACATACTCCTATGTTTATTGCAACATTTACAATAGCCAAGATACAGAATCAACCAAAGTACCCTTTATAGATGGAGGATAAAGAAAATGGAATATATATACATATATATTCTTTGAAATATTTCTCAACCATGAAAAAGAATAAAATCTTGCCATCTATAAATGCTTTGCTTTTAGAGCAGTTTCAGGCTTCCAACTAGTTGAGAGAAAAGTTTACTGATTTCTCATATATTCCCTGTCCCCACACATGCATGGTCTCCCTTAATTTCAAAATCGTTCATTAGGATGTCACATTAAAAAAAAAAATCATAGAACAACCTACATTAATAGATCATAATTACCCAAAGTCCATAGTTTAGGGCTCAATCTTAGAGTTGTATATTCTATAGGTTTAGAAGTTTGCATACTGAGGTAGATCTATCATTATAGTAACTACTATATTCACTGCCCTAAAAATCCTCTACCTCCCTCCATTACTGGCAACCACCAATCTTTTTATTGTTTCTATAGTTTTGTCTTCTATGTAATGTCAAATAGTTGAAATCATAGAGCATACAGCCTTTTCAGATTGACTTCTCTCTCAGAAATATGCATTAAGCTTCTTCCATAGTTTTTCTGGCTTGCTAGATTACTTCTTTTTAGTATTGAATGATATTCTCTTGTCTGGATGTACCAGTTTATTTGTCCATTCACCTACTAAAGGACATTTTTGTTGTTTCCAACTTTTGGCAATCATAAATAAAGATGCAATACATGTCTGTGTTCAGGTTTTGTGTGGATTTAAGTTTTGTGTTCCTTTAGGTAAATACCAAGGAGCATGGTTACTAGATCATATGGTGAGAGTGTGTTTAGTTTTGTAAGAAACTGCCAGACTGTCTTCCAAATTAGCCGTACATTTTTCCATTTCCAGCAGCAATGTATAAGAATTCCTGTTTTTCCGTATTCCCACCAGCATTTGGTGATGCCAATGTTCCAGATTTTGGCCATTCTGATAGCTGTGTAGTGGTATCTCATTGTTGTTTTAATTTATATTTCCCAATAATATGTGGTGTGGAGCATCTTTTTATATACTTATTTTCTATCTATATAACTTCTTTGATGAGGTGTCTGATAAGGTCTTTGGCCCATATTTTAATTTGGTTATTTTTTTCTTATTAAGTTTTAAGAGTTCTTTGTATATTTTGGGTAACAGGGTTTTACCAAATATGTCTTTAGCAAATATTTTCTTCTAATCTGTGGATTGTCTTCTAATTCTCTTGATGTTGTCTTTCACAGAGAAGTTTTTAATTTTAATGATGTCAGGTTATCAGTGATTTAATTCATGGACCATGTCTTTGGTGTTTTATCTAAAGAGGCATCACCATACCCCAGATTATCTAGGTTTTCTCCTATGTTATCTTTTAAGGAGTTTATGGTTTTGCATTTTACAGTTAAGTATGTGAAGCACTGAGTTGCTTTTCATGGAGGGTATGAGGTCTGTGTCTAAATTCCTTTTTTTTTTTTAAACAGTGGGTGTCCTGTTGTCTCAGTACCATTAGTTGAATGAGTGTCTTTACTCCATTGTATTGTCTTTGGTCCTTTGTCAAAGATCAGTTGACTACTTTTACTTGATTCTGTTTCTGGGCTCCCTATCTATTTCGTTGATCTGCTTGTTCTTTCACCAACACTACACTGTCTTGATTACTGTAGTTTTATAGTAAGTCTTGAGATTGGGTAATATCGGTCCTTTAAATATTTTCTCCTTCAATATTGCATTGGCTTTTTTTTTTTTTTTGCACTTTAGCTTTTTTTTTTTTTTTAATAATACTAGTATTACTGTACTCTTGCATCCCACAAGTTTGGTGTGTTAACAATCTTTTAGTTCCAGGTATTTTAAATCCCATTATATATTTTCTTCTCTTATTCTTGATTTATTTAGGTGTACATTTAAATTTAAAATAAATATCCCAAAATATTTTTTGAATATTGGCAAGTTAATTCTAAATCTTATATAAAAGACATAGCCAAAAATGGCTAAGATCCTTATGAAGAACAGGCTGTAATTGCTATGCATACTCTCCATCCATTATTATGCACTCTGGGCCTCACTCATCTTTGGTTAGCATTTGTGCTAATTTACATTGATTACCCAATGAAAGAACCTATGGTCGAATTGTCTAAACTCCTTTAATACTGTGATCTTCTCTAGCTGTGATTGCTACAGTTGTCCATTGTGCTAGACATATAAAGAGCCCCACATGAATTTCTTTAGCTTGTATCATATTCTTCCCTGTTTCCATTATGTAGCAACAACCCTATCCTTTTATGATGATCAGGGTCAATTAATCACTCCAGCATTATAAATCCTTTCTTTGCTTGTCAATCTACAGTCATGAAGAGTTCAAGTTGACCAGGCGTGAGCCATAGATTTACGCTTATTCAAACTCTTATTATGTAATCTGGTAGGAGTATTATTACCCCTATTACTGAAAATGGGACTTCTAATCCTTAAATGCTTACAATTATAAAGGTGGAAAATATAAATTTCCCAAGTGTTTCCCTGGTAATGATAAAAGTGACCACTTTTACCTACACAGACCCATGTATTCACAAACAGCAGCATATAATGGTTGATGGTTCTATGTCTAAATTGTCATTCCCAAGCTTACACATTCACTGTGCCTTTTAATGAGCATTACAAGTTCCAATCAGGCCAGCAGTTTCTGGTGATACAAGCTATGATAAAGCCAATACATCTAGAATACTTGCTACCATTTGTTTACCAGATCCATTTAATAAAGCAGTACCAGTATAATTGCCAACATATTTTTTCTGCAGAATGTTAAAGCAAAGATCTCTGGGCTACACTGAGACAGAAACCAAAATTCATCATAGCCCTGGGGTAAGATAATGAATGCATGCTACCGTTCTCAGGAAGATTGAAACAGCTTTTGATTCTTTTCTTGATAACAGATTGAAAAGCACTCACTAAATAAACTCACACCAAAAACAAGGGCTGTATTATTGATTCTAGCAGAGAAAACACATCCAGCGTAACAGCTGTACTTGGGGTTACCATGGGGGTTAAGTCTATAGAAATGTACTATAAATTTACATGATACATCTGATTTTTGCTTAGGTTAGTTAGTTGAATGAGAATATGATGAGACAACTAGCTTTATATTATTTGAGTCTTTAAGAGAAGCATTAATCTCTGCCATTCTACCCAGCATGCCTCATTACTTGTTATTTATAATCTGGGTTGAGGTATGCAGGGGTGAGCAATTTCATGAACCTCTACTTGGTTTTCCCTATCACATTATCAATGCACATGACAAAAATGATACAATAGTTATGACAGCTATTAAGTGTGTCCATCACAATTATGTAATTCAAGAAACTGAGGAATGACTATAGGATGTTTCCATGAACACATATGAGACCCAATATGGGATGGCTTTGTGCCAGAAATTCATTCCCACTCATATATGAGACCATGATCCTGTTGTACCCTCCTAGTTTCAGTGTTAGCACACAGCCCGTATCTGATGGTTTTTGAATGATCTGAGATATTCTGTCTTCCCTAATCTGTCATTTAGGGAATAGCTGCTGAATATACTTGCCGTTGATTTTATCCCCTCTTCTACTGCTGAGTTATGGGTCTCATACCATGCTCATGACTAAAAACTCTCTTAGGGACAATGATTTACCTTTAGTGGTGACTGTCATCAGCTTTCTTCTCACCTGCTTTTGACTAATTTTAGTTATATAAATGAAACAAATCCTCAATGACTTCCCGCATATTTTGCCCTTAGGAATATCATTGTGTACTAACTACCTACCTCAAATCCCTGGGAACAAAGGTCACCTGCTTGCCACTCTATCATTAGTGCCATGCGGTCATTATATAGACCACACTTATGATGTTTAAATATTGCCACCTGTTCTCTGCTATTTCAGAATCCCATCATCAGCAATTGTCACTGGAGAGCCCAGTATGATAGCAGCAATAGCTGCAATTCTTTTTTTAAGCTTTTATTTATTTTTTTGACAAGAGAGAGAGAGACAGCAAGAGAGAGAGAGAACACAAGCAGGGGGAGTGGGAGAGGGAGAAGCAGGCTTCCCGCCAAGCAAGGAGCCCAGTGGGGAGCTTGATCCCAGGGCCCTGGGATCATGACATGTGCTGAAGGTCGATGCTTAACCAACTTAGCCACCCAGGTGCCTCAATAGCAGCAATTCTTAATATCAACCTTGGCTTTTAAAGGACCATCATCACATGAAAAAAATGTTCATCATCACTAGCCATCAGGGAGATTCAAATTAAAACCACATTGAGATATCACCTTACACCAGTTAGAATGGCCAAAATTAGCAAGACAGGAAACAACATGTGTTGGAGGGGATGTGGAGAAAGGGGAACCCTATTACACTGTTGGTGGGAATGCAAGTTGGTGCAGCCTCTTTGGAGAACAGTGTGGAGATTCCTGAAGAAATTAAAAATAGAGCTTCCCTATGACCCTGCAATTGCACTACGGGGCATTTACCCCAAAGATACAGATGTAGTGAAAAGGGCCATCTGTACCCTAATGTTTATAGCAGCAATGGCCACGGTTGCCAAACTGTGGAAAGAACCAAGATGCCCTTCAACGGACGAATGGATAAGGAAGATGGGGTCCATATACACTATGGAGTATTATGCCTCCATCAGAAAGGATGAATACCCAACTTTTGTAGCAACATGGACGGGACTGGAAGAGATTATGCTGAGTGAAATAAGTCAAGCAGAGAGAGTCAATTATCACATGGTTTCACTTATTTGTGGAGCATAACAAATAGCATGAAGGACATGGGGAGCTAGGAGAAGGGAGTTGGGGGAAATTGGAAGGGGAGGTGAACAATGAGAAACTATGGACTCTGAAAAACAATCTGAAGGGTTTGAAGAGGTGGGGTGGGTAGGAGGTTGGGGGAACCAGGTGGTGGGTATTAGAGAGGGCACGGATTGCATGGAGTACTGGGTGTGGTACAAAAACAATGAATACTGTTATGCTGAAAATAAATAAAAAATGTTTAAAAAAAAGAAAATTAAAAAAATAAATAAAATAAAGGACAGTCATCACTGAATATGACAATGATATTAGAACCCTACACTAAAACATTTCTTATCAATTTAATGAAGGGAATGTTTCTTTGATCCTCTCAGAGATCATTATCAGCTAGTAAATTCTTTGGTCTTACATAACAGATCCATTTTAGCATGACCTATCTTCAGAATTATTTGACCTCTTCCTCAATATGCTGCTTAGTTACAATGTATCCACTTAATTTAACGTGAATCAGTGTTTCCAGTTTCAGGGATCATTTTTCCAGTGTATTAGGACAGCTCCAGGAATCTTGGCCAGAATGTTAACACACTAAGTCACAAGTATAAATCCACATTATTAAACTTTTGCATATCCAGCCATATATTCTGCTACTGCATTCTAGTCCCTTCAGTATCTAATGCCATGTATGTTCTGTGGGTTCATATCAGCTGGGTTCTGGATCTTCCTGGGGAATAACATTTCTTCCCTTAAAGACTATGTTGATAATTGACCCTAACTAACTATAGGTCAAGAAGGAATGAGTGGAGGAGGTAGCAGATCTTAGGAACAATGAGCATCATTAGATGAAGAAATCATCTCTGATAAAACTGCTTATAGTTTTCAGGCAATGAGAATGAGTTGTTCAATTGCCTGGGTGAGGGAACCTCTTTTTCTGGCCCCAATTCCCTTATAAAGAATCTGTATGTTCAAGATTTCTTTTGTTTGTGTCCTGTTGTTCCATTCTTGGTCTCAGAATACTCCTCCTTTCCTGCTAGGGCCCAGACTTCAGCATAGTAGACTTTCCGGGACTGAATTTAGTTTCTTTTTAACTCTACCACTATTACAGGAAAATCTTGGGTCTGATTTTCAGCACAGTCTGCCCTTGCACTGCAGGAAAAGATTATTTTAAAATGTTGTAATGGAAGCCTTTTGGCTTTAACACTACACTCTGAGTAACTGAGCCTATTATTTTCTTCCTTTAGAGGAACAATAGTCAACCCATATTTGATCCTTCTAAATATTATTGCCTCCATATTTACTCAAGAGCTATACTTATTTGCATAATCTAGTAAATTCCCTTCCATCACTATCTTTAGTCCAAAACACTTGAAAGTCTTAATAATGGTAAAGCTATAGCATATTAGAGGTTATTATTACTCCAGTCATCTTCAGTAAAGGTTTCCTTGTTGAATATGGCTGATAATTGATATAATTCTAGAATTTTAACCTAAGTGTCTACTTCCTGGAGCCTTATTTCCAATACCAACTTCCCTGGTTGTATGCCCTTCTTGAAGCTAGGGAAAGCCATCATGCAGAGAGTAAACTGATGTAGAGAGAGGTCATTAACAAGAACTGGAATGGTAGGTGTTGAGAGGACAAGGGTGAGGTGTCCACAATGATTGCTGCACATGGCTTCTGAATGAAATTATGTAATTAATAAAGGGCTCTGCAATCCAATTCTATAAAATGAAGTCCAAAGGAAAAATAATCTGAAAAATAATATTCAGATAATTTGTAACAACAATTTTCATGACCCTAAAAGATATGATTAGGGACCAGGACTGCATAAATGATAAATTTTCTTCTAGTCACTTGAAAAAGATACCAGTATTTTTTCAAAAGGCTGCTCCTTCTGCAATGCAAATGCCAGGGTCTATTCAAATTAAATTAATATCCAGCCTGAAAGTTCCATTTTTTGAAGTTTTATGGGTTCTCTCTAGACATTTAAAAAGATTAACAAAAACAGCAAACATTCTTATAGGATGTCCCTTTCTTGGTGTATTTAGCCAACTTAAATGGATTTAAGGTTTCACTTTAAAAAAATAACTCAAATACAAGTAAACTTTCTTTCCCAGGTTCTTGCATAATCAATGCTGCAATTCTTTCAGCATGTTAGGGCTGCTGGTAATTCCAGACTTTCTGCCATGGCCCCTCCCATAAGAATCTATTCAGTCACAGAAAACAGGAAAACATTTTCCTGTGTCATCAAGGAAACCATGAGGACTTTTCAACAAGACTAATATTCTGTTAATGGTAATTTTACATTGTATTCAAGGCAACATTGTTTCCAAACTGTAAGGAGGATCAGGTAGAAATTTAAATGATCATTTTCCATGTGCTTTTGGAAGGAAAAAGGAGGAAAAGATAGAACAGCCAGTCAGTATGACTCATGCATTTAGAAATTCTTCCAACCACTGATACTACAGGTTAGTATCCTTCTTCTGACCTCAATTTTTATCTTTGTTTTTTTACTTTTCCAGTTGTCTCAGTTATCACTATGGAATTATATAATGGTGTATTTTTCCCCAAAAGTAATCTAATTATTTTATATAATATAGTGTTTTTAAATTTATTTTATATTTTAAATTTATTTTGTATAATATAATAATAATCTATCATTATGGCTACCAATATTTTTATGTAGGTAAGATCATAGTAGTATCAGTAACCCTGAGTTCTCATTTTTGTTGGCTTATACCCACTTTTTCATTACCTACAGCATGTTGCTTACTGAAAGTATAATCATAGAGTAAAAAAATTAAATGTTCAATTCTTTAGATGTTTTTGGCATCTATTTGGCATCTATTTGAACAGAAAATTAAATTATTAATTTAAAATTAATAATATCTATCTGGTAAACTTACTAAGTGCTACTTCTTTCTAAAACAAATTTCAAGAAAAACAGTTAAAACTATTTCAGTAGAAATAATTCTTAAAAAAGAAAGTTAGACTCTTAGGCTTTTAGAAGAGAATCTAAGACAGTATTGCTATTGATTGATCTAATAATCAAAAGAGGCTAGTAAAATATATTTAAAATTATTTGCTGAATGTAATTATCACTCTCTTGAGGAATTGCCATTTACAAATTCCATTGTAACTCTTCTGGGAACAAAATATTATAATTAAATTTTGTTTTATTTACATCATAGATTTTTCATCTAGTAAATTTTACCTACTTAGTTTCTTTATTATGAGTAGGAAATTGGCTTTCTTTGTACTCTGTTAGCCTACATAACAGTAAAGTAAAACTTTTGACCTTGCCTAGTTTCAAAATGCATTGTACTTTCCTTTACAACTATGTTGGTAAAGAATTTGGAGGCTTCTCTATTGATAAATATAAAACACATAGAGGTCTACTGGTGAATTATTTTACCTAGAATTAATGTTTTTGCTTATTTCCATTTAACTAGAAATGCTAAAGCTAATGTTGGTATAGTAGGTTCAATAAAGAGCTGGCTTAAGCATATCTTTCCTGAAGAAATTAAACATCCTTTTAAACTACAATGTTAAACTAATAATAGAGGATTAGAATTCTAATTTCATTATGAGTTTGGGGTATAAGACTACATATGAAGTGC
Organism: Lutra lutra; assembly: GCF_902655055.1. Classification (NCBI taxonomy): domain Eukaryota; kingdom Metazoa; phylum Chordata; class Mammalia; order Carnivora; family Mustelidae; genus Lutra; species Lutra lutra. The sequence continues at coordinate 93,655,052 of NC_062279.1, forward strand.
TATCTTTCATCTGTCAAAGTAATTATTTGAAAAAATATATATTCATGGACAACTGAATTAGTTACTGATGATGTAGTATAATACTAGGTGTGATCTGTTGCCTGAGGCCGTTTCCTTCATATAAAATGTTAAGTGTGTCTTGGAGATCTGTCTGGCAACTAGACAATAGTTAAAGATACCATTTGTTGTTTTCTTTTCTCTTTTCTTTTAAATGAAAGAGAAAAATACAGCAAACTCGAGTTTTCTGTGTGGCATGGCAGTAATTATTGACCAAATTTTCAGTGAAAAAAAAAAGGTATTTTGCATAACCAGGCTGCTAGCACTGAAAGTAAATCGTGCCACATATATATGTCTATATGTATATGAATCCACAAACATGTCTATCTGCCACATTAACTGTGTTACTGCAACCACCATTAGAGAAGGAAATGTGTGGAGCACTTGCCTTCCCTCTCTCACTCCCCAGAGCATATGGCCCTTGATAACTTCTTTTAGGTAGATCCTGTTTATATCTATCCAAGAAGACAAGTAGTGTTATTTGGTGGGTTTTGGAACTTTTATGAGGAGGTCTTAGGTCATATACACTCTTAGACATAATCTTGGGTTACATTCTGGGTTTATTTATTTATTTATAAACACATAATGTATTTTTAGCCCCAGGGATACAGGTCTGTGAATTGCCAGGTTTACAAACTTCACAGCACTCACCATAGCACATACCTTCCCCAACGTTCATAACCCAACCTCCCTCTCCCTACCCCTCTCCCGCCGGCAACCCTCAGTTTGTTTTGTGAGATTAAGAGTCTCTTATGGTTTCTTTCCCTCCTGATCCCATCTTGTTTCATTTATTCTTTTCCTACCCCCCAAAACCCCAACATTGCATGTCCACTTTCTCATATCAAGGAGATCATATGATAGTTGTCTTTCTCCAATTGACTTATTTCCCTAAGCATGATACCCTCTAGTCCCATCCATGTTGTCGCAAATGGTAAGATTTCATTTCTTTTGATCACTGCAGAGTATTTCATTGTATATATATACAACCTCTTCTTTATCCATTCATCTGTTGATGAACATCTAGGTTCTTTCCATAGTTTGGCTATTGTGGACATTGCTGCTATAAACATTCGGGTGCATGTGCCCCTTCAGATCACTACATTTGTATCTTTAGTACGATTGGTAGTAGTGCGATTGGTCATAGGGTAGCTCTATTTTCAAGTTTTTGAGGAACCTCCATGCTGTTTTCCAGAGTGGTTGCACCGGCTTGCATTCCCACCAACAGGGTAGGAGGGTTCCCCTTTTTCTGCCTCCTCGCCAGCATCTGTCATTTCCTGATTTGTTAATTTTAGCCATTCTGACTGGTGTGAGGTGATATCTCATTGTGATTTTGATTTGTATTTCCCTGATGCCCAGTTGTGTGGAGCACTTTTTAATTTGTCTGTTGGCCATCTGGATGTCTTCTTTGCAGAAATATCTGTTCATGTCCTCTACCCATTTCTTGATTGGATTCTTTGTTCTTTGGGTGTTGAGTTTGATAAAAGCTTTATAGATTTTGGATACTAGCCCTTTATCTGATATGTCATTTGCAAATATCTTCTCCCATTCTGTCAGTTGTCTTTTGGTTTTGTTAACTCTTTCCTTTGCTGTGCAGAAGCTTTTGATCTTGATGAAGTCCCAGTAGTTCATTTTGCCCTTACTTCCCTTGCCTTTGATGATGTTCCTAGGAAGAAGCTACTGCAGCTGAGTTCGAAGAGGTTGCTGCCTGTGTTCTCCTCAAGGATTTGGATGGATTCCTTTCTCACATTGAGGTCATTCATCCATTTTGAGTCTATTTTCGTGTGTGGTGTAAGGAAATGGCCCAATTTCATTCTTCTGCGTGTGGCTGTCCAATTTTCCCAACACCATTTGTTGAAGAAGCTGTCTTTTCTCCATTGGACATTCTTTTCTGCTTTGTCAAAGACTAGTTGACCACAGAGTTGAGGGTCTATTTCTGGGCTCTCTATTCTGTTCCATTGATCTATGTGTCTGTTTTTGTGCCAGTACCATATTGTCTTGATGATGACAGCTTTGTAATAGAGCTTGAAGTCTGGAATTGTGATGCCATCAACTTTGGATTTCTTTTTCAATATTCCTTTGGCTATTCAAGGTCTTTTATGATTCCATATAAGTTTTAGGATTATTTGTTCCATTTCTTTGAAAAAAATGGATGGGATTTTGATAGGGATTGCATTAAACATGTAGATTGCTTTAAGTAGCATAGACATTTTCACAATATTTGTTCTTCCAATCCATGAGCATGGAATATTTTTCTGTTTCTTTGTGCCTTCCTCAATTTCTTTCATAAGTACTTTATAGTTTTCAGAAAACAAATTCTTTATCTCTTTGGTTAGGATTATTCCTAGGTATCTTATGGTTTTGGTGCAATTGTAAATGGACCCATTTACCATTGCAAATTGCAATTACAATTGCAATTATAAATTAAGGATTGACTCCTTAATTTCTCTTTCTTTTACCTTGTTGTTGGTGTAAAGAAATGCAACTGATTTCTGTGCATTGATTTTATATCCTGACACTTTACTGAATTCCTATATAAGTTCTAGCACTTTTGGAGTGGAGTCTTTTGGGTTTTCCATATATAGTATCTGGCATTTTTTCCTGGTTTTCTTTTCTTGGTCCAAAGCAAGATAGAAAAAGGGGTCACTTTCTGAATATAGAAGTCTTTTAAATGGAGGCATTTAAGTGTACACCAATCTCTAGTTTTTATCATGACCCCTCCAGTGCATCTTTACTCTTCTGATGTCTATTTAATGTACAGTACTGCCATGGTGATTTTTTAAATCTTTTTTTTTTCTTTCTTAACCTTGGTTTCCTCAGTTAGAGTGGGAATTATCTTCACTTAATTTAAGTATTGAGATCAGGATTAAATAAGAGCACACATAGTATTGAGAAAAGCAATTGTGCAGTCTTGTGACACCTACTTAACTATGTATGAGTGTATCTTGGGTCCAGATGATTTTCTTACCAAGAGATCAAGAGCCCATACAGTCCACAAGATTTCTTACCTTGTGTGCAAACTCTTCTCCTGTTGCAAGCTCACTGAATATGTCTTTGTTCTACATACACACATAAATCACTGGCCCTCAGGCATATACTCAGTTTCCAGACTCATGGGACCCACTAGTCAAGAGAGAATAACTCATTACTGGAGAGGATCTTGCTCTCTTATGTGAGTAGAGCTTTGTTCCATCCAGTGCTTGACTACATTGTCACTTGGCAACTCTGATACCAATGCAGTGGGCAGAAGTGTTTGTTGTCCTTCTTGGGACTGACAACCAGTGCACAGTGTTCTATTTGACACAGTATCTGAATTTCAAAGAGTATTCATTCATAAACTTCTTTCTCAATGGAAATTGTTTACCAGTTCTGTAATCAGTTAAGTGGCACAACCCTCACCAAATTGATCAGGTCTGAGTCATTATTTCACACTATTATTCTTCAGAAAAGAGTGCTATTTAAAACATACAAAGCATAACAAAACTCTTGGGGACAGTTAAACTGTGTAATTTTCTCCAGAGGATGTTAACTTAAAAAAGTTCCAACCCATTCTAAAAGAATTTTCATGACAGAATGATATTGTCAATACCTGGTTTGTTCTCAAAAAGTTGCATAGCCTGCCTCTTAAATCTTCTATATAAATATAGATTACTACAACAAACCTAGACTTAGTACAGCATAGCATTTGCTTAGCCATCTGTTATATTTACATAACCAGTGTCCAGGCTACTCCCTGGGGCTCTACAACTTAATCAAGTACTCTATTTATGCAGTCACATATTCCCTGAGAGCTGCCTCTAACGATGAAGTTTACACAACTAAAGCTATCAATTAGTTCTAGCTCCTAGCCAATCAGTTAATAAAAGTGGAAAGCTATGTGAAAGAGGAAAATCTTGTCAAAATTCCTTTGGCTTTCTTAGATTATTTAAAAGTGCTGAAATTGATGGATTCCTTCATTTATTTGTTTATTTTTTTGGTCAGTCTCAGAACAATTTGCAGCTATTATAGAGATTAAACTCAAGTAGTGGGATACAAAGGGCAGGGGTTGGATTGTCAGTAGAGAATTTGAAAACAATAAAAACCCAAATAAAAATTGGTCTACTTTTTATTACCTCCAGCCATTCTAAACATTTTCAGTGATAAAATACTCATTCACCAAAAAAAATAATAATAATAATTTTTGTTCTAAGGTCTAATTAGAACAAGTGCTGTACTTAACTTTGCATTTTATATATGCATATATGTGTATCTTTTATACATATATATGTTTGTGCCAATATACATCCTCACATATGTTATATCTATATATGCATATTATTTATATATTGGTTTGTGCATATATTTGTCAAACACCACTTTATTACTTATCTTTTGATAAACATTGTATTCAACATGATTACTGTGAGGACTCAGTTATGTGATCCTCCCTGACATCCCAATCCCCCAGCTTAGATGTGTGTGTGTGTGTGTGTGTGTGTGTGTGTAAGTAGGAAATTCAAAATAAACAGTGATTATAAAAACAAGGAACAGGGTCTCCTGGGTGGCTCAGTGGGTTAAGCCTCTGCCTTCGGCGCAGGTCGTGATCTCAGGGTCCTGGGATTGAGCCCCACATCAAGCTCTCTGCACAGCAGGGAGCCTGCTTCCCCCTCTCTCTCTGCCTGCTTCTCTGCCTACTTGTGATCTCTGTTAAAAAAAAACAAAACAAACAAACAAACAAAAGAAACAAGGAACAGAAATCGAGTTACTATAATTTCATGATTCTATGTGAGCACTTGGAAGTTAAAATTAATAAATGTTTTATTTTTTAGTTTTATTTTAACTTTTATTTTAATTCCAGTTAGTTAATATAAAGTACTATATTACTTTCAGGTGTATAATATAGTGATTCAACACTTCCATACACCCCCTTGTATTCATGATGACTAGTGCACTGCTTAATTGCCATCACCTATTTAACCTCTCTCTCCAAACCCTTCCCTCTGGTAACCACCAGATTGTTCTCTATAATTAAAAATCAATTTTTTCTTTTAAATTTTATTTATTATTCATTCATTTATTTATTTATATTTATTTATTTGAGAGAGAGGGACTATGCCTGTGTGCCAGTAGGGGGAGGGGCAGAGGGGGAGTAAGAGGGACAATTAGACTATACACTGAGCACAGAGCCTGATTTAGACCTGACTCACCACCTGGAAATCATGACCTGAGCCAAAAGTAAAATGGACTGAGCCACCCAGGCACCCCAGAATCTGTTTGTTTTTAAGATTTTATTTATTTATTTGACAGAGAGAGAGAGAGATCACAAGTAGGCAGAGAGGCAGGCAGAGAGAGGAGGAAGCAGGCTCACTGCTGAGCAGAGAGCCCAATGCGGGGCTCGATCCCAGGACTCTGAGATCATGACCTGAGCTGAAGGCAGAGGCTTAACCCACTGAGCCACCCAGGTGCCCCCAGAATCTATTTCTTGATTTCTCTCTCTCTCTCTTATTTTCTCTTTGCTACTTTGTTTTATTTCCTAATTTCCACATATGAGTGAAATCCTATGGTATTTGTTTTTCTCTGTCTGACAAAAGTTCATTCTTTTTTTATGACTTTATAATATTCCAATATGTAGATATACTATTGAATATTAAATTATATATATATATATATATAATTCCAATATATTCATATATATATAATTCATATCTATATATCTTTTTATCCATTTATCAGTAGATGGACACTTGGATTACTTCCACATCTTGGCTGTTGTAAATAATGTTGCTATAAACATAGAGGTGCATGTATCCCTTTGAATTAGTGTTTGTGCAGTTGCTGGATCATAGGATAGTTCTATTTTTAACTTTTGGAGGGACCTCCATACTGTTTTCCAGAGTGACTGCATCAGTTTGTATTCCCACCAATGGTGCAAGAGGTATCCTTTTTCTCCACATCCTTGCCAACACCTGTTGTTTCTTGTTTTTTTTTTTTTTTTAATTTTAATTTTAATCATCCTGACAAGTGTGAGGTGATAGCTCACTATAATTTTGATTTGTATTTTCCTGATGATTACTGATAATGACCATCAGTATGTCTTTGCAAAAATGTCTATTCCTGTCTTCTGTCCATTTTCAAATGTATTATTTGTTTCTTGGGTGTTAAGTTTGATATGTTCTTTATCTATGTTGGATATTAACTGTTTTTGCAGATATGTTATTTCCAAATATCTTCTCCCATTCCATACATTGCATGTTAGATTTAAAAAAAAATTATTTGACAGTGAAAGAGAGAGAGAGAGCACAAGCATGGGTAGTCGCAGGCAGAGGGAGAGGGAGAAGCAGACTCCCCGCTGAGCAGGGAGCCAGATGCAGGTCTTGATCCTAGGACCCTGGGATCATAACCCAAGCCTTAGGCAGGTGTTTAACTAACTGAGCCACCTAGGCAACACCCCAAAGTTTTTTTTTTTTAAGATTTTTTTTTTTTTTTTGACAGATCACAAGTAGGCAGAGAGGCAGGCAGAGAGAGACAGGAGGAGGAGGCAGGCTCCCTGCTGAGCAGAGAGCCCTATGTGGGACTCAATCCCAGGACCCTGAGATCATGACCTGAGCCGAAGGCAGAGGCTTTAACCACTGAGCCACCCAGGTGCCCACCCCAAGGTTTTTAAGGTCTTATTTATTCATTACCTTGCCTTTTAGTTTTGTTGATTGTTTCCTTTGCTGTGCAGAAGCTTTTTATTTTGATTAAATCCCAATTGTTTATTTTTGCTTCTATTTCCCTTGCCTCAGAAGACATATGTAGAAAGAAGTTGCTATAGCTGATGTCAAAGAAGATACTATCTGTGTTCTCTTCTAGGATATTTATGGTTTCAGTTCTCACATTTAGGTCTTTAATCTATTTTGACTTTATTTTTGTGTATGTTTTAAGAAAGTGATCCAGTTTCATTTTTTGTATGTTCCTATTTAGTTGTCCAAACTATTTGTTGAAGAGATTCTTTTCCATTGGATATTCTTTCCTGCTTTGTCAAAGATTAATTGACCATGTCATTGTGGGTTTATTTCTGGGTTTTCCATTCTGTTGCAGTGATCAATGTCTATTTTTTTTTCCAGTACCACAGTGATTTGATTACTAAAAATTTGTAATGTAACTGGAAGTCCAGAATTGTGATGTGTCCAACTTTGCTTTCCAAGATTGCTTTGGGTATTTCAGGTCTCTGGTGGTTCCATGTGAATTTTAGGATTATTTCTTCTAGTTCTGTGAAAAATGCTGGTGGTATTTGGATTAAGATTGCATGAAAATTGTAGATTACTTTGGGTAGTACAGACACTTTAACAATATTTGTTCTTGCAATCCATGTGCATGGAATGTCTTTCCATTTCTTTGTATAGTCTTGAATTTCTTTTATCAGTGTTTTATAGTTTTAAGACTTCAGGTCTTTTATCTCTCTGGTTAGGTTTATTCCAAGGTATCTTATTATTTTTTTGTGCAGTTGTAAATGGGATTGTTTTCTTAATTTCTCTTTCTACTTATTTATTATTGGGGTATAGAAATGTAACAATTCTTTTGCAGATTGATTTTGTATCCAGTGACTTTCCTGAATTTATTTATCAGTTCTAGCTATTTGGGGGGAGTCTTTCAGATTTGCTATATATAATATGTCATCTGTAAATAGTGAAAGTTTTACTTTTTCCTTACTAATTTAGATGCCTTTTACTACATTTTGATGTCTGATTGTTGTGGCTAGAACTTCCAGTACTATGTTGAAAAAAAGAAGTTAGTGTGGACATGTCTATTTCCTGATTTAGGGGAAATGCTGTCAGTTTTTGCCCCCTAAGGATGATGTTAGCTGTGTTTTTTTAATATACTGCCTTTATTATGTTGAGGTATATTCCTGCTAAGCCTACTTTGTTGAGGATTCCTATCATGAATGGATGTTGTAACTTTGTCAAATGATCTTTATGTGTCTATTAAAATGATTATATCATTCTTATTCTTTCTTATTGATATGATGTATCATGTTGATTGATTTTTGAATATTGAGCCACCCTTGTAACCCAGGAATAAATCTCATCTGATCATGGTGAACGGTTTTTTAAAATATATTGCTGGATTTGGTTTGCTAGTATTCTGCTGAGAATTTTTGCATTTGTATTGACCAGGAATGTTGGCTTTTAGTTCTCTCTTTTAGTGGGGTCTTTATCTGTTTTGGTATCAGGGTAATGCTGGCCTCATAGAATGAATTTGGAATATTCTTCTTCCTTTTCTATTTTTAGTAACACTTTGAGAAAAATAGGGACTAACTCTGTAAGTATTTGATAGAATTTGCCTGTCAAGCCATCTGGTCCTGGACTTTTGTTTGTTGGGAATTTTTTGATTACCAACTCAACTTCTGTGGTAGCTATAAGTCTGTTAAAATTTTCTGTGGTAGTCTGTACCAATTTCTGTGGTAGCTATCAGTCTGTTAGAATTTTCTGTGTACATACCAATTTTGGTAATTTATATGTTTCCAAGAATTTCTCTATTTTTTTCTGGGTTTTCAATTTATTAGTATATAGCTTTTTATAATATTCTTCTATGATTTTTGTATTTCTGTGAGGCTGGTTATTATTTCTCTTCTCTTGTTTGTGATTTTATTTATTTGAATTCTTTCTCTTTTTTTCTTGATAACTCTAGCTAGAGGTTTATCAATTTTATTGGTATTTTTCAAAGAATCAACTCCTGGTTCTATTCTCTTTTTTATTTACTTTGACCCTGGGATCATGACCCGAGCCAAAGGCAGAGGCTTTAACCCACTGAGCCACCCAGGCACCCTTCTTTTATTTCTGCTTTAATCTTTATTATCTCCTTCCTTCTGTTGTTTTGTTTACTATTTATTTATTTAGTTAGTTAGTCAGTTAGTTAGTTAGTTTTTAGTATTTTTCTTGCTGTTCTTTTTCTAGCTCCTTTGGGTATAAGATTATGTAGTTTATTTGAGATTTTTCTTGCTTCTTGAGTTACGCCTATATGGATATATACCTCCTGCTTAGAACTGCTTTTGCTGCTTTTGCTGTATCCCAGAGGTTTTGGACTCTTATGTTTTCATTTTCATTTGTTTCTATGTACATTTTTTTCTTCTTTTATTTCCTGGTTTATTGTTTAATTATTTAGTAGCTTCTTATTTGACCTCCATATATTTGTGGTCTTTCCATTCTTCTTCTTCTTCTTTTTCTTTTCTCTTTTCTTGTTGACTTCTAATTTCCAGATTTTATTTTATTTTTTATTTTATTTTATTTTATTTTGTTTGTGCTAATTTCATAGCATTTTAGTCAGAAAATATGCATGGTATGATTTCAATCTTCTTGAATTTGTTGAGGCTTGTTTTGTGACCTAATATGTGATCTGTTCTGGAGAATGTACTATGTGCACTTGAAAAGACTGTGTATTCTGGTGATTTAGGATAGAATGTTTTGAATATATCTGTCAAATCCATCTATTCCAGTATGTCATCCAATGCCATTGTTTCCTTGTTGATTTTCTGCTTAGATGATCTGTCCATTGATATGAGTGGGGTGTTGAAGTCCCCTACTGTAATTGAATTATTATCAATTATTTCCTTTTTGTTATATATTTTATATACTTGGGTGCTCCCAAGTTGAATGCATAAATATTAACAATTGTTATATTTTCTTATTGAATTGTTTCCTTTCTTACTGTATAGTATCCTTCTTTGTCTCTTGTAACAGTCTTTGTTTTTAAGTCCATTTTGTCCCTTTGCTACTCTGGCTTTCTTTTGACAAATTTTGCATGATAAATGTTTTCCATCCTCTCATGTTAATCTGCATGTGCATTAGGACTAAAAACAGTCTCTTACTCACAACATATAGATAGGTCTTTTTTTTTTTTAATCCATTCTGTCACCCTGTCTTTTGATTAGAGCATATAGTCCATTAACATTCAAAATAATTATTGATAGATATGTATTTATTGCCATTTTATTACTTGTTTCTGAGGAATTTTTTCCAATCTTTCTTATCTTTCCCTCTTTTAAGTTTTGCTGTTTTCTTTAGTCATATATTTGGATTTATTTCTCCCTTATCTTTGCACATTTATTAGTGGTTTTAGATTTATGGTTACATTAAGTTTGTATATAACTTCTTCTGCAAATAGCCGTCTATCATAGGTTGACAGTATTTTAAGTTTGAGCCCATTCTTTTCTCTTTCCCCACCTTTTAAGTATAAGTTATTATATTTATATCTTTTGTGTGTGTGATTTCATTGACTAATTTTTTACAGGAATACTCATTTGACTGCCGTTGTTTTTCCTACATCTATACCGTCACTTTGGTCTTTCTTTCCACTCAAAGTATCCTCTTTTATATCGCTATGTGGCTGGTATGGTGGTGATTGTACCCCTTTAGTTTTTGTTTATATGGGAAACTCTTTATCTGATCTTCTATTCTGACAGCTTGGCTGGATAGACTATTCTTGGTTGCATAATTTTCCAGTTCAGCACTTTGAGTATTTCATGCCACTCCCTTTGTTACCAGTGTCCAGTGTTTCCCAGATTCATGCCTGAGAGAACTCAAAGAATGAGAGTCCCAGACGAGACAATGGGATGGGGGGAGCAAAAGCTTTATTGAGCAGAAAGAAGGACTCTTCATGTGCAGGCTTAGGAAAAAAAATAAAGACCCCTGAACAGGAGGATATTAAAGGAACTAAGCCACAGAGGTGGCATTGTTTAAGGGTTTTTATGAGTCTTATCTGGGCAGGGGGGAGAGTTCATGGACTTCTGGTGACATTTTGTCCATTGGTCAATTTAAGGATTTTCTGTATAAGGCTATGATACCAAGGACCTGGTAGTCATAGTGCTATGTCCTAGCTTCCTGTTATTCAGGCCCATTGTTTAACCTTACGCAATCTACTTTCAACTTTTTTTTTTTTTTTTTTTGTATTCCTTAGGCCCCTTAGCAGATTGTTTGTCTAGTGGCTGTTTGTCTGGTTTTAGGCATGTAAAGCTTGATCAGATGTTTTCCTGCAGATGTTTGTGCAACCTTGCTCAAGCCCAGTACCCTATCTAGTAATTTCTTAACTCCTATCACCTTCTGGCTTGCAAAAGTTTCCTCTTTAAAAATCTGCTAGCCTTGTGTGTTTTCCCATGTAAGTTATTGACTATTTCTATCTTGCTGCCTTTTAAGATTTTTTTCTTTATCACTATATTTTTGTCAATTAAATTATAATATGGCTTAGTGTGGGTCTGCTTTTGATTTTGATGGGAATAGTCTGTGTCTCCTGGAACTTATATCTGTTTGTTTTCCTAGATTTGGGAAATTTACAGCTATCATTCTTCAAAAGTGTTTTTCTGCCTTCTTTTCTCTCTCTCCTTCTTCTGGACTCCTATAATACAAACGTTATTACATTTGATGGAGTCACTGAGTTCCCTAAATATACTCTCATTTTGTATAATTCTTGTCTCTCTTTTGTTCAGCTTGATTACTTTCTGTTTCTCTGTCTTCTTTGTCCACTAATTCATTCTTCTACTTCTTCCATCCTGCTGTTCATTCTATCAAGTGTGTTTCTCATTTCATTTATTGCACCTTTTACCTCTGCTATTGTTCCTTATATTTGTGTTAAGGTTCTCACTCATTCTTCCACTTCCTTTCTCAAGTTCAACAAGTATTCTAATAATCATTGCTTTAAATTCTCTATTAAGCAAGTTACTTATATCTGCTTCATTAGATCTCTGGCCATGGTCTTGTCCCTGTTCTTTCATTTGGGACAAACTTGTCTGTCTCCTCATGTTGTCTGCCTTTCTGTGTCTGTTTCTATGTGTTGAGAAAATCAACTGTGTCTTTTGCTTTTGAAAGTAGTGACCTACAAAGAAGAGATCCAGAGTGCATTACAATGCAGTGTCCCTATTCACCAAAAGGAGGAGCATATCCTATATGTGTTACTTACACCCTGCTGTTGTGTCTGTGTCTTTTCCTTTCAGTGCTGTTACCTGCACTGACTCTCTGCCTGTTGTGGGTTATGTTTGTACTATTAATGAGACCCAGGTAGGCCAGTTCTGAGGGGGCATGCCTCCTGGGGAACTTGAAAGTGTATGGCATGTTAGCAAAATTTGTGCTGGTTCACCTAGTCCTATGCCTGATTCCCTGAAGCACTCCAGCAGCTGGAGATCATGTTCAGGTTGCCAGAGGTATGAGGCTAGGCATAGCATGCAATAACATTTGGGGCACACAATTGGGTGCAGGGGTAGTAAGTGGGCACAATATGGCAGATGGACCACAGAAACAGTGGTTGGGTGGAGTGTGTGTAGCAGCTGTGCACTTGGTGGCTGGATGAGACATATGCATGGCTTTAAAAATTTTTGCTCTGAGCCCAAGGCCAAGGCTAGCAGGCTTGGAGTGGGCTAGTCCTTAAGAAAACTCATGGGTATGGGAAACTTCCAGCAGTTTAGTAGCAAGTGTCTGGTGTGGCCCCACCTCCCACAGGTGACTCTGTGTTTATGCAGGAGGTAGGTAGGAAAATGGCATGTTCCAACTTCCTCATAATTGGAGAAATATTGGAGAAGTCCCCCAACACACTCAAGATCAGTATGAATATATCTGTCTGCCATTTGCCCCTAGTGTTATATAAACTGACTTTTTAATGTGTTTCTCTGCATAGGCTGCTGTCTCTTTAAGGGTGGTGACCCAGCTACCACTGGGCCACCTGGCTCACCCAGTGTTCAGGTCAGCTGACTTTTAAACTTCCAAGTCCCACCAGTTTTACAAACGTACAGTAGTCAGCCCTTCTGATTTTAAAGTTTAACAATATGGGGATTAATCTTCCTGTGTGAGTTCCCTGGTGTGAGGCTCATTCTCTCTCTTCTCTGTGCTTGAAACCTTCTTCCACCTTTCCTGACCTTCCTAATTCAGAGGCAGCTTCTACTCTATATTTAGTTGTGGAGTTTGTTCTGTCAGTCTTTGGATCGTTCTCCATTTTATTGACATGGATGTGGATGATATCTAGTTTTTTAACAGGGGGTGGAGTGAGCTCAGGGTCCTCCTATTTGACCATCTTCCAAGCTCCAACCCTAAATTCATAAAACATGTTAGAACAATTTAGATTTACAGAAAACTGAATATATAGTTCCCATAGACTCCTCTCTCCTGCAGTTTTGTGTATTATTAAACATGTTAGATTACTTGTTACAATTAATGGACCAGTATTGATTCATTAGTTTCACTAAATTTATAATTTTGTTAAGGTTTATTCTTGTGTTGTAAAGTTCTCTGATTCTGACATATGTGTAATGTTATGTATCCACCATTATAGTTTCAAATGAAAATATTTTCACTACCCTAGAAACCCCAGTGCTCCATCTATTTACCTTACTCCCTGTCCCCTGAAGCCCCTGGAAACATTGATCTTTATTTTTTCACACATAGATTTCCCTTTTCCAGGACAACATGTAGTTTTAGTTACCCAGAAGTAGTCATTCCAGACTGGCTTCCATGATTTAAATAATTTGCATATTTCTCCATGAGTTTTGTGGCTTCAGCCTCACTTATTTTTAGTATTTCTGTTTTTTACATTAGTATTATTACATTTAATATTCTTATTAGTATATTAGATTTAGTATTATTTTTTGGTTGAAAATATTTATTACTTATCTACTTTATTTATTTTTATTTAAATTAATTGGCATAGTGTATTAGTTTCAGAGGTAGAATTCAGTGATTCATCAGTCTCATATAATACTCAGTGCTCATTATGTCACATACCCTCCTCAGTGTACATCACCCACGTACCCTATTCCCCTGCCCCCTCCCCTCCAGCAACTCTGTGTCCTATGATTAAAAATCTCTATGGTTTGTCTCCTTCTATGATTTAATCTTTTATTTTTTTTTCCCTCCCTTCACCTATGATCTTCTTTTGTTTCTTAAATTACACATATGAGTGGATTGTATAATTGTTCTGTCTCTGATTGACTTATTTCACTTCGTATAATACCCTTTAGTTCCATCACACTATTGCATTTCATTTTTGGTGTACCTTGCTGCTATAAACTGGGGTGTAATGTGCCCCTTTGGATCACTACATCTGTATCTTTGGGATAACTAGTAGTGCAGTTTGCTGTGTTATAGGGTAGCTCTATTTTCAACTTTTTGAGGAACCTCCATATTGTTTCCTAGAGTGGCTGTACCACCTTGCATTCTTACCAATAGTCTAAGAGGGGTCCCCTTTCTCTGCATCCTCACCAACATCTGTTATTTTCTGACTTGTTAATTTTAGCTACTCCTTACTGGTGTGAGGTGATATCTCATGTGGTTTTGATTCATATTTCCCTGATGCTGTGTGATTTTGAGCATTTTTTTTCATGTGTCTGTTGGTCATTGGATTGTCTTCTTTGGAGTAATATATTTTTGTGTCTTCTGCCCATTTTTGACCAGATTATTTGTTCTTTGGGTGTCAAGTTGTAAGTTCTTCTAGATTTGAATACTAGCCCTTTATCTCATATATTGTTTGCAAATATCTTCTCCTATTCTGTCAGTTTGTCTTTGGTTTTGTAAACTATTTCCTTTGCTGTGCAAAAGCTTTATATCTTGAATTCCATTTTTTCCCCTTTGTTTCCCTTTGTTCCTTTGCCTTTGGGGACTTACTCTAGCAAGGAGTTTCTGTGGCTGAGGTCCAGAGGTTGCCGCCTGTGTTTTTCCTCGAGGAGATTGTCTATGTGATTCCTCAGATTTTGGTTTGTCACAAATTTTATGTCTTCCATCCATTTTGAGTCTATTTTTGTGTATGGCAGAAGAAATGAGTCCAGTTTCATTCTTCTGCAGGAGGTTGTCCAATTTCCTCCCCCAACACTATATGTTGAAGAGACTTTTTTCCATTGGAATAATTATTTCCTTGCTTTGTCAAATGATTAGTGTACCATTTCTGGATTCTCTATTCTGTTCCATTGATCCATGTGTCTTTTTTTGTGCTAGTACCATACTGTCTTGAATGATTGCAACCTTTGTAATAGATTTGAAACCCAGAATTTGACATCACCAGCTTTGGGTTTATTTTTCAATGTTCCTCTGGCTATTCAGTGGCCTTTTCTGGTTCCAAACAAATTTTAGGGTTATTTGTTCCAGCTCTGTGAAAAAAAAAATTTGATGGGGGGTATTTTTGATAAAGATTCCTTTGATTGCGTAGATTGTTCTAGATAGCATACACATCTTAACCATATTTGTTTCTTCCATCTATGAGCATAGAACATGTTTCCACTTTGTGTTTTTTCTCTCAATTTCTTTAATGAGTGCGTGTTCTGTAGTTGTTCTGAGCATAGATCCTTCGCCTCCTTGGTTAAATTTATTCCTAGTCTCTTATGGTTTTTGTGCAACTGTAAATGGGATACAACTTCTTAATTTCTCTTTCTTCTGTCTTATTGTTAGTTAATAGAAATGGAACTGATTTCTGCATTATTTTATATTATCCTGACACTTTTCTGAATTCCTGTACGAGTTCTAGCAATTGGGGGTAAGGTCTTTTGGGGTTTTCCACATAGAGTGAGAGGTTGAATTACTTTTGCCAATTTGATGCCTTTTATTTCTTTTTTATTGTCCTGACCTCCTGAGGCAGGATTTCTAGTACTATGTTGAACAACAGTGGCAAGAGTAGACAGCCCTGCCACGTTCCTGACCTTAGGGGGAAAGCACTTAGTTTTTCTTCTCCATTGAGAATGATATTCACTATCATTTTCATGATAGTGAGTTTTCATAGATGGCTTTTATGATACTGAGGTATGTTCCCTCGGTCCCGACCACCATGAAGAGATTTTAATCAAGAAAGATGCTGTATTTGTCAAATGTTTTCTGCACCTATCGAGAAGATCATAGGGTTCTTTTCCTTCTTTTACTAATATAGTATATAACACCAGATGTGATTGGGGATGTGAAAACCACCCTTGCAGCCCAGGGAATAAATCTCACTTGGTAGTGGTAAATAATCCTTTCAATTATTGTTGGAGCCTATTGCTAGAGAAGAATAGATGAATCCATAGAACAAAACACTAAGATGGCAACAATGGCCCCAGAGAAACATACACTGAACAAATCAGAAGAGCCCTGAACTGAAAAAAAAAAAAAAAAAGAGAGAGAGAGACAGAGAGACAAAGAGAGACACAGAGAGAATATAGTCAGACACATAACTGAGCAGAGCAATACACTGGATGTTGCATATTTTGGTCTGTTAGGAAGCTAGATCTCAGAATTATAAAGAAAGAAAAGCTTATGTATGTATAAAAATAAAATTAAATACAATGAAAGGATAGAATAAAATTAAAATGATATTAATTAAATTAAAAATGAAAATAAAAGACAAAGAAACAAACAAACAAACAAACAAAAACACCACCAACACCAACACCAACAATAAAAACAACAAAAAGAAAGAATATATACAGATGGACAGAACAATACACTATAATCCTGGGTCTATTTTGGTCTATTTGTTAGAAGAAAATACATCCCCAAAGTGTAATGAAACAAATATATATATATATATATATATATATATATATATTATATATATGACAATGAAATTAAAAATACATTGAAAGGATAGAATGCATCTCTAAAGATAAAAATTTTTAAAAGAGTTTTTTTTAAAAAGTAGAAAATATAATCGGACAGTTTGAAGAGAACAGATCAATACACTAGACTCTCTATGTATTTTGTGGGTTTTTTTGTTAGAAAAAACTATATCCCCAAATTCTAAAAAAGAAAAACTTCTATATACAATACTAAAATTAAATACAATGAAAGGATTGAATATAAGTGTAAAATAAAAATTAAAAAGACTTTAAAAAAGAGTTGATAAAATAAGAAATTGGTTGAAAAGGAACAACAAAAACAAATTAAAATTGGAAGACTAAAGAATCATGAAAAAAACAGAACAAAACAAAATAAAACCTTGAATTCTATATACTCTTTCCCCCGGTACTGGAGTTTTGCAATTTTGTGTGATCAATAAACTTAGTCTTAGCTGAATGTTCTTTCTGGTCTTCTGGGGGAAGATCCTGTTGTGCTGATTCTCAGGTGTCTTTGCCCCAGCTGGAATTGCACCACCCTTGCCAGGGGACCAGGCTAAGTGAGCTGCCCTGGCTTGCTTTTTGTGGCTTTTGTTAGTTGAAGGCTTTCTGCGCATCTTTAGAGAATGAGAATGAAAATGGCAGCCTTGCTATCTCCATCATCAGAGCTGAGCAGAAAGCTCATGCCCCCAAATCCTCAATACACCCTCAGGGAAAATCAATCAATCACTCCTATTTTCCTGGTGTCCAACCATATCTCCTGTTCACTAGCCCTGTGACTGAGCATTTCTATCTCAGACACACAACTCTGCTTCTAGTCTCTAAACCCTGCAGACTCCTGTAGTATACATATGTGCTGCTCCCCCCCCTGGGGAAGGGAGAGGGGTCCCATCATGGTTCTGCTCCTTGCTGGGCCCCTTCTTGGACAATAGTTGACCAGATGTGCAGTTTGTGGTTTATGGCGACACTGAGTTGAAAGCCCACTCCTGGGCTTGAGGGTTTCATCTGGCTTCACCTCTCCAATTTTTGGGAGCTCTGCCACTCTGAGGTACCCTGATTCTTTCTGTGACCCCAGATATCCTGAGACCACACTGTCTCACCTAGGATTCTGCCCCACTTTACTACATGAGCACCTTTCATTCAGGAATGTCCCTCACCAGAACAGACTTCTAAAAGTTCCAGTTTTGCACTCCACTGCTATATCATTTACCAGTAACCTGCTTATAGTGCCTCCCTTCTCCGTGGTTTATCTCCTGATATATTGCCTCAGATTCACTTCTCCACACCTCCTACCTTGAGGAAAATGGTCACTTTCTATTTGTAGAATTGCAGCATTTCTTTTCATAGAACTCCAGTTGAGTTTGCAGGTGTTCAGAATGATTTGATAGCTATCTAACTGAATTCCTAGGACCAGACAAACTCCTAATCCTCTGCTGTCTTGAACTCTCTCCTTTGTATTCTTATTTTTGTATTCTGTTACTTAGATATACCAAAATTTGTGTATCCCCTTACCGTATTTAAGAAAGACTTAGTTGTTTTCAGTTTTGGACAATTATAAGTTTATGTGTGACTTTGTGTGTGTGTGTATGTGTGTGTGTGTATACGTTTTCAACTATTTTAGGGAAATGCCTAGGAGCACAATTGCTCTGTCAAATACTAAGACTACACTTAGTTTTATAAGAAACTGCTAAACTGTTTCTTAATATTGCAGAATCATTTTATATTCTTACCAGCTATTAATTAGAGTTTCCTATTGCTTTACATTCTCACCAACATTTGGTATTACTAGTTTTTACATTAAAAAAAAAACGTTTAGCCATTCTAACGTGTGTATTGTTACCTCATTGTTTGATTTGAAATTGCCTAATAACATATATTTAGATGTTTTAGATGTTTATTTGCCACCTGCATTTCTTCTTTGGTTAGGAGTCAAGATCTTTTGCCTATTTCTTAGTTGACATATTTATTTTCTTACTATGAGTTTTAAGTGTCTTTTTTACATTTTGGACAGAAGTTCTTTATCATATATGTGTTTAGTAAGTATTTTTCTCCAAGTATGTGAATTGTCAAAAAATTTCAACACTGTATTTTGTAGAGCAGAAGTTTTCATTTTAATAAAGTCCAACTTAGCAATTTTTTTCTTAATGAATCATATCCTCCTACCCTACTTTATGTCCTTTTCCCTTCTAAATCTTCCTACAAGATTCATGATTTCCAGTAAGACTGTTTCTAGAACTTACTATATGGACCATGTTTTAGTTTCCTAGGGTTACTGTAACAATTTACCACAAAGGAGACATGGTAATTTATTCTATCACACTTTTGGAGGCTAGAAATCCAAAATTTCCTTCTGGAGTCTCAAACAGAGCCTCAAGGAGAAACCATGTTGCATCTTTCACATTTTACTTAGCAATCTCCTTGGATAAATATTTAAGTTTGTTGCTTGCAAGGTCTACTTCCCTCCCACCCAACAATAGAACACAATTTAGCCAGTTTCTGCTGCTTTTATCACAAGAGTCCCCGTTCCTTCAGTGTCCAATATCAGTCCTTCATTTTCATCTGAGAGTCCTAAGAAACATCTTTAGTATTTCTAGCACCAATTTCTTCTTGATTAATATATAAATCTATGTGTATATGTATATATACATCTACATGTATATATATGCATATGATCTATATGTAGATCTATATATAATATAATATATATTATTTAAGATAAAAGTTTTCTCTATAGCTCTCTTCACTTTCTGAGTCTTCACCAGAGTCAGCTTTAATGTCCATATTTTTACCGATACTATGCTTTTTTACTGTAATTTGCCTCAAATTTCTACCAGCCTCTACCAATTACCCAATTCCAAACCTAATTCCACATTTTGAGGGTATCAGCTTTCCACTTCCTAGTGCCAAAATCTGGTTATGGTTCTCTAGAGAAATAGAGCCAATAAAGATTATATCTTGTATCAATATATTTATATCACCTATCTATATCTTTGCATCTATCTTTATGTCTATCTTTATGTCTGTATCACTTATCTCTATCTATCCATCCATCATCCATCCATCCATGAAGATATTTTGGGTAATTGGCCTTTGTGATTATAGGAATTGGTAACTGCTAAATCTTTAGGGCATGTTCATGGACCATAAACTCAGGCAGGAGTGATACTTCAGTCTTGAGGCAGAATACCTTCTCATGAGCAATATGAGAACAAGAGCATCTTATCTTAACTTGATTATTTCTATAAAGTCCTTATTTCTAAGTGAGGGTCACATTCACAGGTTCAGTGCTTAAGATCCAGACATACCTTTGGTGGGGTCATAACTCAACCTACAATAGGACAAAAATTATATCCCAAACATCAAAAAACTATTACCCATGAAAGACTGCATAATCTTCTAGTCAACCTGATATAAATAAGAGTATTTTACAGTGTTTTTATTTCTAAAAATCAGAGTGATTACTAGATGAATATGTGGTATATAAATATCTTCTGTCAACACCAGAAAAACCTGGTAACCAACAAAACTAAGTTTATTGTACTTACTGCATTGAAGACAGGTCTTTGTTTAATGATCATAAAAGAGGCTCAAAAAGAAGAAATTAGGAAAGGGTATTTACAGAGCTAAAGACCCCGGCAGGGTGATTTCAAAGTTGGTCTTAAAGTCAGGGGGGAGATTGAAATTGTACAGAATATCTAATACTATAGTTTGGATTGCTTTATACCATGCGGAGGGAAACTTGAAGTGAAATTTGGTGAGTATGCTAGTTTAGATAAAGTCCACTCTTCCAGAGACAAATATTTTATACTAGGAAAAATATGTATGTTGGTTTTAGTGCATGTAATATATTTTTAAGTTTTAATATTTGGGAATTTCTCAAAAGTGTTTAGAATCTGCTGAAACTTTTTTATGTTTTTATTTAAATTCTAGTCAGTTAACATATGATATAATTTAATTTCATGTGTACAATATAGTGACTCAGCACTTCCATACAACACCCAGTGCTCTCACAAGTGCATTCCCTAATCCCCATCACAGATTTAATGCATCTCCTGACCCATGCCCTCTCTGGTAACCGTCAGTGTGTTCTGTATAGTTAATACACTTTCTCTCTCTTTTTTTACCTTTGCTTATTTGCTTTGTTTCTTAAATTCCACTTCCCAAGTCAAATTATTTTCCAATGGATCACTTTTTCAAATCACATGGACACCTGAATTTACTAAGATTTATAAAAAACAAAACAAAAATATAAAGAATATTTTGAAAAATAGAAGATAGGATCAATAGGGAAGTGGCCACAAATGATAATATTTTGATAATTTATAAAAATTCATTCTCACATCCTTCATCCTCTCTTCATCTTCTTTTTTAAAATCATCATTTAGAGAGAGGCAGCAATATGTATGGAGAAAGTTCGAAGGGAAAATAGATGACATGAGAGCAATTATCACAAAGTCAAGATTATCTCTTTGGTAAATAAAGAATAGCTTCAGGGTTCTCTGCATATAAATTTAGTGACCTTGCCTCAAGTCAGCAAACCAGGAATTTTTTTTTTTCCTTCACCGGTACTTTCATGCCCTAGAGTACTGCTATCTCTAGAATAAAGTTTTCTCAGTTTTCACAATCTGTCATGCAATGAGATATGCCTTTTTCTTTTTATATTATGGGTAGCTAGAATTCCTGAGGGGATGAATTACTCAAGATAGTTAAAGATTGTGAGACAAGAAGTAATGGCCTGAAACATGAAGGGAGAATGCTTAACCTAGATAAGATGAAGAAATTCTTAGTCATGAGGTCAATGAGGCAATCTAATAGGGTACCCAGGGAGGTAGTCAAGATACCATCACTAAACACTATTCAGACTCTAGGGAAAATTAATGAGACAAGATCTGGATGGGAGAATGAGAAATTTTATATTTTTAGACAAGGAAGAAATAATCTATTGTAGGTAACCCAAGATGCAGCTTTTAAATAGTTTGCCTATGTAAAAATATTCTGATTGGTATTAAAGTTTCATAATTTAAGGAAAAATAATATATTTCAAAATGATTTTTAAAGGCTTTAATCAGTAATTATGAAATAAATATTACTGAGGGTCTACATTTTTCCAGACACTTTTCTAGGCTTATAAATATATACCAGGAATATCATGTAGGGACATGAAATATTGATTTCTAATAGTCCATTGATGACCTCATTGGTGACCTGAAACAATATATGTAGTTAAAAACTAGAATAGAGTTGTCTCAATTTTCACAAACTGAATTTGAACTAATGCTTCACTCATATAGTAGCACACAGAATATACAGGGATGCCTGGGTGGCTCAGTGGGTTAAAGCCTCTGCCTTTGGCTTGGGTCATGATCCCAGGGTCCTAGGATCAAGCCCCGCATCAGGCTCCCTGCTCA
This sequence comes from Lutra lutra, assembly GCF_902655055.1. Lineage (NCBI taxonomy): Eukaryota > Metazoa > Chordata > Mammalia > Carnivora > Mustelidae > Lutra > Lutra lutra. The sequence goes on from NC_062279.1 coordinate 93,677,027, forward strand.
GTGGGGAGCCTGCTTCCCCCTACCTCTCTGCCTGCCTCTCTGCCCACTTGTGATCTATCTGTCAAATAAATAAAAATCTTTAAAAAAAAAAAAATACAATAGTACTTGATTTACATGTTACTCTGAAAATGGTATGCTATTTGCAAGTGCTTTAACTCATCCAGTCAATATTGCCTAATTTTTTCCTTCTGTTTCATTATGCTATTCAACAAAGAAATTAATAGCTTATGCTTTATTTGTACAGATTAATGTACCCTATAATGATTAAATATAAAAACTATATTTTATATAGCTATGCTATATAAGTAATGTAGATTCATTCATGGATTACATTAGGTAAACTTAGAGTAAAATTTGAAGTATAATTGCTACATAAATCACTGTAAATATTTAAATTATACAGTTTGATTAGTTTGGATATACATGTATGCCTTTAAGTCATTACTACAGTTAAGATAATGAACATAACTACTACATCCAAAAGTCCTCTTTTCTAATCTCTTCCTCTCATCCTTCTGCATACCATACCCATCACCAGGCAATCATTGACCTTCTTTCTCTCCAATACTGATTATTTTGAATATTCTATAACATTTTATAGAAATGGAATAATAAAGTACCTATTCTTTATTGTCTGGCTACTTTTATTCAGCATAATTATCTTGAATTCATTATGCTATTGAAAGATAAATAGTTCACTCCTTTTTATTGCTGAACAGTAATCGAATGCATAAGTATACCATAATTTGCTTGTCTATTCACTTATCATGGATATGTTAGCTGTTGTTAGCAATTTGGGATTATTAAAAATAAAGCTGTTATGAATACACATGTAAAATCTTTCCATAGACATATGTTTCACTTATTTTGGTAAATAACTTGGAGTGAAATGACCAGTACCTACAAAGTTTTGGGAAACTCCCAACCTGTTTGCAAATATTGTATCATTTTACATCCTTCTAGCAGGGAAAGAGTTTTATTATGGAGTCATTCTACTAGGTATGTAGTGGTATCTTTTCTGTCATTTAAAATGGCATTCTCCTAACGATTAATGGTGTTGAACATATTTTATGGCTTGTGTTGCAATCCATTTATCTCTTTCATTACACATGTCTTTAAATTCTTTGTTCATGTTTAAATGGCTTGCGGTTTGTCTATATGTGACTTGAACATTTAAAAAAAAATTCTCTTAGAGTCTTTCCAGGAGTTTAATTTTGAAAGAAGACTATTTATTATTTATTTATTTCATGGCTCATACATCTGGTGTCTAAAAAACAAAATTCCACTGGCATTTTTCAAAGAGCTGGAACAACAATCCTAAAATTTGTATGGAAACAGAAGAGACCCCAAATTGCTATGGAAATATTGAAAAATGAAAAACTAAACTGGGGCATCACGTTGCCTGATTTCAAGCTCTACTACAAAGCTGTGATAACCAAGAGAGCATGATACTGGCCAAAAAACAGACACATAGATCAGTGGAACAGAGTAGAGAGCCCAGATATGGACCTGCAATTCTATGGACAAATAATCTTCCACAAAGCAGGAAAAAATATACATTGGAAAAAGACAGTTTCTTCAATAATTGGTGCTGGGAAAATTTGTCAGCTATGTATAGAAGAATGAAACTCAACCATTGTCTTACACCATACACAAAGATAAACTTGAAATGGATAAAAGACCTCAATGTGAGGCAGGAATCTATCAAAATCCTAGAGGAATTGGAAGGGGAGGTGAACCATGAGAGACTATGGACTCTGAAAAACGATCTGAGAATTTGAAGGAGTGGGGGGTGGGAGGTTTGGGGGCACCAGGTGGTGGGTATTGTAGAGGGCACAGATTGCATGGAGCACTGGGGTGTGGTGCAAAAATAATGAATACTGTTATGCTGAAAAAATAAAAAATAAATAAAATAAAAAAAAAATATGCATCCACTGATTGTTGAGTAAACTAGACTTATAATAAAGTAGTAACATTTTATAAAAAAAAAAAAATCCTAGAGGAGAACATAAGCAGTAAGTTCTTTGACATCGGCCACAGTAACTTCTTTCAAGATATGTCTCCAAAGGCAAAGGAAACAAAAGCAAAAATGAACTTTGGAACTTCCTCAAGATCAAAAGCAAAGGAAACAGTCAACAAAACAATGAGGCAACCCACGTAATGGAGAAGATATTTGCAAATGACATTACAGACAAAGGGCTGATATCCAAAATCTATAAAGAACTCCTCAAACTCAATACACACAAAACAGATAATCACGTCAACATAGACAGGACTGGAAGAGATTATGCTGAGTGAAATAAGTCAAGCAGAGAGAGTCAAGTATCAGATGGTTTCACTTACTTGTGGAGCATAAGGAATAACACGGAAAACATTGGGAGATGGAGAGGAGAAGTGAGATGGGGAAAATCAGAGGGGGAGACAAACCATGAGAGACTGTGGACTCTGAGAAACAACCGAGGGTTTTGGAGGGGAGGGAGGTGGGGGGTTGGGTGAGCCTAGTGGTGGGTATTATGGAGGGCACGTATTACATGGAGCACTGGGTGTGGTGTATAAACAATGAATTTTGGAACACTGAAAAGAAAAGTAAAATAAAATAAAATGGAAAAAAGAGAACTGAAAAATGTAAAAAAACTTTAAAAAATAAATATAAAAAAATAAATTGGCTATATATGTGGGTCTATGAATTGGTTTATTGTTGTGTTCCCTTGATACATTTGTACACCTTTACCACAGTTCTCTCTTTCTTGATGAGTAATAACCTTTGTAATAAACCTTTGTAATAAGTCAGGTTATCAGTATCTACACAAAGCCTACTGGGATTCTGACCAGAATTACAGTAAAGGTATATGTGAATATAGGTAGGACTGATGTTTTATCCATGTTGTTGCACTAATACTGCCTGTCTCTTGATGTATTTAAGTTTCTGACTTTAATTTTTTTAGTAATGATTTCTAGATTTTAATGCATAGATCTATCACAGCTTTTGTTATTTTTACCTCTAATTATTTCAAAATATTCATGCTCTTTTAAAAAATATTATTTTTCATTCTGACTTTTTATTGGTAAATATATAAAAATATTGCTAATCGTATTTCTAATAGTTTTCAATATATTCCCTAGAATTCTCTACATAGATGATCATGCCATTTGCAAATGAGTAGAATTTACTTCTTTTCCAAAATTGATGTGTTTTATGTTTTCTTATTTATTGCACTGCCCAGAAGTATAAGTGAAATATTGAATGTAAGTGTTGGGGACAGTCATTCTTTTTTTAAAGATTTTATTTATTTATTTGACAGAGAGAGAGAACAAACAGGGGGAACAGCAGGCAGAGGGAGAAGCAGGCTCCCCGCTGAGCAGGGAGCCTGACCTGGGACTCAACCCAGGACCCTGGGACCATGACCTGAGCTGAAGGCAGATGCTTAACCAACTGAGCCACCCAGGCACCTGAGAGCAGTTATTCTTTCTTTGTTCCTGAACTTAACAGGAAAACCATTCACTTTTTCACAATTAAAAATATTAATGAAAGAAACCTATAGGTTTCTTCCAGCTTCCTTTTATGAAATGAGGAAGTACCTATATATCTGAGAATGCTCATTAGAATGAATATTGTTTTGTTAAATGAAATTTCAGTTAATATTGCAGTGGGGTGTTTTTCTGCAAATATCCAACATACTTTTATTGTCACAGTCACATTTTCAGGGTATCTATTGGGCAGGTAGGTTGGGGAATCTATTGAATCACATGGGCAATGTTGATAGGACTTGGAATGAGGTCATAACCTGAACATAAGCATCACACTGTTCTTTTTATGCTGGCTGGGCATTACTAGAGTTTATATAAGAAAAACTGGCACTATAAATGACAAAAAAAAGTTGAAAATAATATGTGATTATTTTGGGGTATACCTATCAAAATATGCATATTAAAATATAATAAAATAATAAATATTGTTATTTCCTTATCAAGTTTGTAAATATTTTTAATGGTCATGTATAGTGTTAATGCCATTATAGTAAATGAGGTATTTATCAGAAATAGCTGGTAGGAATGCAAATTAGCTAAAGGTTGAGGAGATGATCACAGTATGTTAAGGAAAAAATCTAGACTGCAAAACAAAATTATATATTTCTTGTGTATAGGTAACTATAAAAGCATCTAAAAAATTATTAAAGATATATATAATGCATACTTATTATCTGAATGATAAATTTGTGAATGTGTTTTACTTTCTTCTCTATAACTTTATGTTCCTGAAAGTTTTATGAAATAGCCAAATATTTGTAGGATACATTTTTCAGGAACAGACTTTGAGCAAAGATTAGCCTTCAAAATATTTACTAGGGGATATTATGAGAATTAATGTTTTGAAGGAAGAGAAGGACACAGAATTTGGGCAGAAGAAGAAACCAAACTATGATTCAGTTTCAAAGAAAGCTTCAACCATTGTTCAATATTCTGAAAGGGAGTATCTTACTTACAGAAGAAAATTGCTGTGGGACATAATTTTTATGTCACAAATCATGCTTTCAATATAAGGGGATGGAGAAGTTATTGAAATACTATAGGAATACCCAGATTTCAGTTGAAGGAAATGACTACAAAACAACCATTATAGGGCACCTGGGTGGCTCAGTTGGTTAAGCAACTGCCTTCACCTCAGGTCATGATCCTGGAGTCCCAGGATCGAGTCCCACATGGGGCTCCCTGCTCAGCAGGGAGTTTGCTTCTCCTGCTGACCTCTCTCCTCTCATGCTCTCTCTCTTTCATTGTGTCCTCTCTCCCTCTCAAATAAATAATAAAATATTTAAAACAAACAAACAAAACAAAAAAACAAAACAACCATTATAAATATGTGCTAAAAACTAAAGGAAGCTATGCCCAAAGAGTAAAACAGGATATCAATAAAGAGATGGGATTTGTAAAATAAGTACCAAACAGAAATTCTGGAGGTTAATATAAACACTGAAATGAAACATTTACTAGAGGAGCTCAAAAGTAGATTTGAAGTGGCAGAAGAAAGAATAAGCAAACTTGAAGAGAGTAGAGATTATGTAATCAAAAAAATGGGGATTAAAAACAGTGAAGAAAACTGAATAGAGCTTCAGGAAAATTTAAGACACTGTTAAACACATAATCATAAACATAATGGGAATACTCATGAAAAGAGAGAGAAATGAAGTAGAAAAATATTTGAAGAAATAATGGTTAAAAACTTCCCAAACATGATGAATAAATTTAATCTATACAATCAAGAAGCTTAATGAACTCCGTGTAATAAATTAAACACATTCACATCTATGTACATCAGAGTGAAAATGTTGAAAGACAAAGACAAATCTTAAAAGCAGAAAGAGAATAATGACATTATAAGACTTATTAAGGGAGTCTAACAATGTTGAAGAATACAAGATTAATAGACAAAAATCAGTTTTATTTCTGTATCAATGTAATGAACAATCTTAGAATTAAATTAAGAACAATGCCATTTATTTTTTTTTATTTTTTTTAAAGATTTTATTTATTTATTTGACAGAGAGAGATCACAAGTAGACAGAGAGGCAGGCAGAGAGAGAGAGAGAGAGGGAAGCAGGCTCCCCGCTGAGCAGAGAGCCCGATGCGGGCCTCGATCCCAGGACCCTGAGATCATGACCTGAGCCGAAGGCAGCGGCTTAACCCACTGAGCCACCCAGGCGCCCAAGAACAATGCCATTTATAATAGCATCAAAAGGAATGAAATACTAGAAATGAATTTAGCAAAATAATTGCAAATGCACATTGAAATCTACAAAGCACTGTTTAAAAATAATAAATTAAGTAGAAAAACATACATGTTCCTGGATTGGGAGTTTTAATATTGTTAAGATTGTAATATTTCCCAAATTTATCTATAGATTTTATGCAGTTTTGTAAAACATTACAACTTCCCTTTTTGTAGAATTTGACATGCTGATTCTAAAATTCATATGGAAATGCAGAGGAAATAATCTTGATAAAGAAGAGTAAAGTTTGAAAAGCCATGCTTCCCAATAAATAAGTTTTAAAACTTACTACAAAACTATACTGTTACTACTACTGTTACTAGAAGGGTAGTTCTACCATAAAGTAGACATTTAGAACAATTGGATAGAATTGACAGTCCAGAAATAAACTCACATTTTATGGTCAGTTGATTATTGACAAGGATTTTTGAAAGTCATTCATGGGGAAAATGATGTTGGGATAATTGGATATCCACATGCACAAAAAATGAATTACAATACCTCCTTCCTATCACATAAAAATATTATCTTAAAATGATTAAAAGTCCTAAATATAAGTGCTATAACTTTAAAATTCTTTGAAGAAACATAGTATAAATCTTCATGACAACAGATTAAACAACAGATTTTTGGATGACACCTAAAGCATAATCAACCAAAGAAAAATAGGCAAATTCAAGTTTATTAAAATAAAAACCTTTCAAAAAAGATTTATTATTTATTTATTTTAAAGAGAGTGCTTCAGCAAGCAAGCTGGAAGAGGTGCAGAGGGAGAAGAGATGGGAGCACAAAGCATGCCCAGGGCTTGATCTCATGACCCTGGAATCATGACCTGAGTCAGAATCAAGAGTCAGACATTGAACCAAATGAGCCACTCAGTGCCCCTCAAAATAAAAACTTTTATGTATCAAATGACACTGTCAAGAAAGTTAAAAGACAACCCCAGAATGGGAGAAAATGTTTGTGTATAATATATCTGATAATGGTCTAGTATCCGGAATGTATATATAAATAAAAATTTACAACTTAACAAAAGATAAACAAAAAATTAGAAATTGAGCAAAGGTCTCGAATATGTTTCTCCAAAAAAAGTGTACAAATGGCCAATGAATGCATGAAAAGAAGCCCAACATCATTATTAGGGAAATGCAAATGAAAACCATGAGACATTACTTCATACCCACAAGAATGACTAAAATAAAAAAAAAAAAGAAGAAAAGTAAAGGAAAATAAACATTGGTGATGATAATGAAGAAATTGGAACCCTGTACATTGCTGTTGAGAATACACTGGTGCAGGTGTTGTGGAAACAGTTTGGTGATTCCTCAAAAAGTGAAATATAGTTACATCATGACCCAAGTAATTTTAGTCCTGGTTATATAACCAAGAAAAATACTAATATATATTCATACTAACATTTTACAGGATATCCTTAGGAAAATTATTTATAGTAGCCAAAGGTAGAAAATAACCTAAACATCCATTTACTGATGAATAGATAAACAAAATATATCTATAGAATGGAATATTAACCCAGGTATACAAGAATAAATGCTGATACATGCTACAACATGGATGACCCTTGAAAATATAATGCTGAATATCAGAAGCCAGTCACAGAGACTACATATTACATATAATATTTTATTTATATGAATTACCAGAATAGACCATTCTATACAGGCATAAAGTAGATTAGTTATTGCTAGTGATGTTGGCTGGAGCAATGGGAAGTCAATGAAATGGATGTTAGTCCTTTTTAGGGTGTAAAAAGATTCTAGAATTAATGGTAGTAATAGTTGCACAATCTTGTGAATATACTAAAAAATGCAATGAATCATATACTTTAAAACAGTAACTTTTATAATACACAAAATTTATTTATTTGTAAAAATAAAACAAATAGAAAATTGAATGCCTGAAAAGAAATGATATCACCTGAGCTTGGGATTTACAGCATATTATATACAAAATGTATGATGAACAGTAGCATAAATACCTTGAGGAGAAATATTTAAGTATGTTCCTGCAAGGCTCATGTAGTATACATGAAATGATATATAAAATCAACTGTGATAAATATGTACTTTATAACTATAAACCACTTAAAAAAATTATAGACATTGAGCCAACAGCAGTGATAAAATAGGGTGCAAAAAAAAGGGGAAAAAATGAAAGAGGAAAGTACAGAATAAGAAACAAATGATCCAAAGTGAAAACACAGGAAATTGGTAGATTTTTGCCCAGCTGTATCAATAACCACTTAAATGTGAAATTTCTGAGACCATATATTAAAAAGTAGAAATTGTCAGATTGGGTTTGAAAGCAAAACCCAGCTACATTTTATATACACATATAATAAGGAATAACACATTGTAAAGTGGGGGGTGCAGTAAAAGATTTTTAGAAATATACCATAGTATCACTAATAGAAGGAAAGCCAAAGTAACCATATTATATCCTGCCCCCAGTAACATGTTATTCCAGAAATGGTCATGTGGCTGAACTTCGCCCTATAAACTTGAAGGGAGGAATTTAGAGTTCATTTTAAAGAGAAGGTTTTTTTTTCCACATTTCCCTCCTTCATTCCCATCAGATGTAAAAAGAAAAACAACAAAACCAAAACCAAAACACTTTCACACGCAGTCATCTCGCTACCATAGGGATTACAAGCCTTGGGATAACAGGGGCAGTGGAACAGCACAGATGAAAGAAAAAGGTGTTTGATGACATCATTGGTTGAATGCCTACATTTCAAGTTACTTCAGATAAGAAACATTTTTATTAATTCGGGGCGCCTGGGTGGCTCAGTGGTTAAAGCCTCTGCCTTCGGCTCAGGTCATGATCTCAGGGTCCTGGAATCGAGTCCCCCATCGGGATCTCTGCTCAGCAGGGAGCCTGCCTCCTCCTTCTGTCTCTCTCTACCTGCCTCTCTGCCTACTTGTGATTTGTCTGTCAAATAAATTTAAAAAAATCTTAAAAAAAAAAAATTCTTAAAAAAAAAGAAACATTTTTATTAATTCATTAGAAATGTCTTTTTCTGATACACAATTCTCCTCAGAATCTATTGCGGATAATTTATTTTTTCTGTGCTAAAAGAAAATTGAAAAACATTTCAAATAGAATCTTTTTTTGTTTGTTTTTTAATTTATGACAGAGATCACAGGCAGGGGTTGCTGGGGAAGTGGCAGAGCAGAGAGCCTGATGCAGGCCTCCATCCCAGGACCCTGAGATCATGACCTGAGCTGAAGGCAGAGGCTTTAACCCACTTAGCTACCCAGACACCCTGAAAATTTTTTGATGAAAGTAATTTCAACCAATTATTAATAAATGACCGATTTAATAATTAATATTACTTAGTCCTATAAAATTCAGTTTGTGATTTTAAATCTCTATGTTTAACAAATTACATATGGATATGAAATATTTTTAAAAACCTACACATTTATCACTTTAATAATTGAGATGCCATTATTCGCATTCAGATACATAGATTTATAATTAATATTTTATACATCAGATTTATTTTCCTACCATTTGGATAATGCAAGTTATTTCCATTAAAGTAAATAACTCACCAAAATAAAATCCATATTTGTTTATTCTTCTTTGAATTCTTAATCAACACTGAATCTAAGTTTATTAAAATATCAGTTCCTTAATGACAATTTAATTTGAGGGAAATCTCAATTATAAAGAAACCATTAAGTATTATCTTATGGCCCAATGCTCTACCAAAAACTTAATGATATTCACTTAATGAAATCATATTCATAGTAGGTTCACATAAAGGCTTTGGAGATAACAATTTCTGGTAGATTATAATTAATATTTTCAATCATAATTATGCATAATAAAATACAATCATGTACTCCTTTCTCATAAGTAGGATGTTTAGGGGTGCCTGGGTGGCTCAGTTGGTAGAGCATGCAACTCTTAATCTTGGGGTTGTGAGTTCAGAGCCCCATGTTGGGTGTAGAGATAGCTTAAAAAAAATAAAATCTTTAAAAAATAAATAAATAAAACAAAATACAATTAAGATGTTTATATTCCACTTTGATAAGGAATTCCTTAATAAATGTTGAACAAAACACTAAATTTTAGACTTTCTTATTTTATGTCAGTTAAGGAGCTATCTTACTAAACCATTCCTTCTTTCATTAAACTAATATTTATTGAGATATGTGCTAGTGATACTCCAAATGCCAGGGATACAGGAATAAACAAGACAGTCTTAATCTGTTCTATTAACTCCTAGAGTTTATATTTTGGTAATAGACCCTATTGTCTGTATTACTAAGGGTAAAATATTAACAGATATATCACGGTAATTGTTAAGAATGATGTTGGAATTTCTTCAATAATATGCTAAGCATATATTAGCAACTCATATAAAAACTCTCACCACAATGCATAACACACTCTCTTTATCTTTCAGCATTTGCTACAGGCAGTGTCAGAACTGGATATGCATATTTGCATACCTCAGAAATATAAGAAAAATTTTAGAAAGACAGTGAATATACATAATTTCAAATGTTGCTTTCTAAACATATAAGCATGTAAATGAGAGACTATATTCCTTTTAAGTGAAAACAGTGCCTGTTGGCTTATAAATACATTAAATGTTCTCAGAAAAAAATTGCTTATTGCATTATATTATTCATCTCATAGGAAACTAATTTTATGAATATTTTATACTTAAAATATTCTTATAACTTCAGATGCTATCTATATACTGACTGTATATATATATTTATATATATACCTCTCAAAAATTCATGTTCAAAGGAACCTCAGAATGTGATTTTATTTGGAAGTAGAGTCTTTGCAGATGTAAATAGTTAAGATGAGGTCCTACTGGATTAGGATGAGCGCTTGATCAAAAGACTGGTGTCCTTACAAAAACGATCACATGAATATACAGAGAACACACACAAGGAGAACACCATGTGGTAATGAGGCAGGAATTAAGAGCGATGCATTGACAAACCAAGGAATGCCTAGGTCGCAGTAACCACCAGAAAAGAGAAAAAAGGTATGGACCAGTTTCTCCTTCAGAACTTCCAGGAGTTACCAGTATGGACAACACTTTATTTCAGACTTCTAGCCTCCAGAACTGTGAGGGAATAAATTTCTATTGTTTAAGCTGCCCATTATGGCTATTTGTTGTGGAAGCCTTAGAAAACTAATATAAGTCTAATATTAAAAATCCCAAACATTTTTCATATTAATTTCACAATAGAAAATACTTTTTAAAAATTAAGACAAGGATAATGCTCTTCCACACAGAAGTTTTTACTGATTTAAGTAACATATTAAATAACATAATAGTCTCATTTCGTTACTATTGTGACATTGTTCTCAATGACATATACTTATTATTCTTTTAAGTGTATATTTAACTGATATTAAACTTTTTTCCCTAATTTTATTGAGAAGTAATGAAATACAGCACTGTATAAATTAAAGGCATGTAGCTTGATAGTTTGACTTACATATATTATGAAATGATTACCACGATAGGTTCAGCTAACACCCATCTTCTCATATAGATAAAATGAAAAGAAAAGAAAAAAGAAAAAAAATTGTCCTTGTGATGAGAATTCTTAGGATTTACTCACTTAACTACTTTCCTATATATCATATGGCAGTGTTAGCTGTAGTCATGTGGTACATTACATCCCTGGTACCTTTTTATGTCTTATAAGTAGAAGTTTGAATCTTTTGACCATTTTCCTCTAATTCCCCTCCTCCCTACCCTCCATCCCTAGTAACCACAAGTCAGAGCTCTTTTTCTATAAGGTTTTGTGGGTATTTTTAGATGCTATATGCAAATGGGATTATAATATATTTGTCTTTGTCTGTCTGTCTGTCTTATTTCACTTACTAAAATGCCTTCAGTAACCATCCATGTTGTAGCAAAGAGCAGGGTCTCCTTGTTTTTTATGGCTGACTAATTTTTCATCATACATATCTATCAACTTACAGATAGATACACACACACACACACACACACACTGCAACTTTTTATTCATTCATCTGTTGATGGATACTTACATTGTGCCCACGTCTTGGCTATTTTAAATAATATTACTATAAACATGCAGGTGCAGATACATTTTTGAGTGTTTTCATTTCCTTTGGATTTCCCAGAAGTAGAATTTCTGGGTCATATAGTAGTTTTATTTTTAATTTTTTGAGATTTCCCTATACTGTCTTCCATAGTGGCTATACCAATTTATAGTCTCACCAAGGATGGTCAAGGGGTCCCTTTTCTCCACATCTACACCAGGATTTGTTACCTTGTATCTCTTGATGATGGTCATTTTAATAGGTGTGTGGTAGTATGTTGTAGTTTTGATTTGCATTTCCCTAATGAGGATGATGTCAAGCATCTTTTTCATGTACCTGTTTGCCTTTTGTACATCTTCTTTGGAAGAATGTTTATTCAGGTCCTTTGTCCATTTTTAAAAATTAGGTTATTATTTTTTTGTATTATTTAGTTACATAAGTTCTTTCAAATTTTGGATACTAACCTCTTGTTATATAAATAATTTGTAACCTTTCCTTCTTTCATTCATTCTTTCTTTTTTTTTACTGTTCTTTTCTTTGTTAATAGTTTCCTTGTGCAGAATACTTTTACTTTGAAAGAGTCTCACTTATTTATTTTTTATTTGTTTAGGTTTCATATCCAAGAAATCATTATTAAGACCCAGGCCAAGGAGCTTTATTCCCATGTTTTCTTCTATGTTTCAGGTCTTACATTAATTCTTTAATCCATGTTGAGTTAATTTTTGTGAATGGTAGATGATAGTGGTCCAGATTCATTTTTCACATATGGACATCTAATTATCCTAACATTAGTTATTGGAGAGATTGTTTTTCTCCATTGAGTATTCTTGGCTTCCTCATTGAATATTACTTGACTATATAGGCTTGGGTGTATTTCAGGTTCTCAGTTCTGGTCCATTGGTTTATTTGCCTGTTTTCATGTGAGTACCATACGGTTTTGATTGCTATAGCTTTATAGTATAGCTTGAAATTACGAAATGTGATACTTCCTGCTTTGTTCTTTTTTCTCAGGGTTTCTTTGGCTATTGGAGTCCTTATGGTTCCATACAAATTCTATGAGTGTTTTTTCTACTTCTGGAATATATGTCATTAGAATCTTGAAAGGAATTTGATTAAACCCATAGAAGGCTTTTGGTAGTATTGGAGTATTAATTCTTCCAATCCATAAAAATAGGATACCTTTCCATTAATTTGTTTCTTCCTTGATTTCCTTCATCAATGTCTTATAGTTTTCTATGTAGAGATCTTTATCTATTCCTAAGAAGTTTATTGTTTTTGATGCTATAGTAAATGGCATTGATTTATTTTTTTCCCAAAAATTCATTGTTAATATATAGGAATGCTGGGGTGCCCAGGTGGCTCAGTGGGTTAGAACCTCTGCCTTTGGCTCAGGTCATGATCTCAGGGTCTTGGGATCAAGCCCCTCATTGGGCTCTCTGCTCAGCGGGGAGCCTGATTTTTCCTCTCTCTCTCTGCCTGACTCTGCCTACTTGTGATCTCTATCTGTCAAATAAATAAATAAAAATCTCTCTCTCTCTCTCTCTCTCTCTCTATATATATATATATATATATATATATAGGAATGCTGTTGATTTTTATGTTAATTTTATATCCTGCAATTTGACTGAACTCATTGGTTAGATCTAACAGTTTTTTTTGCTGCATCTTTAGGATTTTTTATATGAAATCATATTATCTACAAATACAGAAAATTTTGCTTCTTCCTTTCTAATTCTGATACTTTTCTTTTTCTTGCTTGATTGAACTAGCTAGGACCTTCAGTACTATGTTGAAAAAGAAGTGGTGAGAATAGGCATCCTTGTTCCTGATCTTAGGAAAAAAAGAACTTTTCAACTTATCAATACTACCATATGATGTTAGCTGTGGATTTGTCATAGATGGCCTTTTTTATATACCTAATTTGTTAAGAATTTTTATCACGAATGAATGTTGTATTTTTCCTAATGTTTTCCTTGTGTCTGTTGAGATTATTATAGATTTTATTCTTTCATTTTATCAATGTGATTTATTATGTTAATTTATATGTGGAACCATCCTTGCACCCCACAGATAACTGCCACTCAACCATGGTCAATAATCTTTTTAATGTACCAATGAAATCAATTTGCTGGCATTTTATTGAGAGTATTTACATGTATATTCATCAAAATTATTGGTCTATAGTTTTTTTTTTTCCTAGTAATATCCTTTACTGGTTTTGGTATTGGAATAATGCTGGTCTTGTGAAGTAAATTTGGGAGTGTTCCCTTCTCTTCGATTTATTTGTAAGTGTTTTAATAGGATTGCTATTAATTCTTCTTTAAATTTTTTTGTTTTGTTTTGTTTTTAATTCACCTGTGGCAAGGGCGCCTGGGTAGTTCAGTGGGTTAAAGCTCTGCCTTTGGCTCAGGTCATGATCTCAGGGTCCTGGGATCAAGCCTCCCATCAGGCCCTATGCTCAGCAGGGAGCCTTCCCCCGCCCCTGTCTCTGCCTGCCTCTCTTCCTACTTGTGATCTCTGTCAAATAAATAAATAAAATCTTAAAAAAAAAAATTCACCTGTGACACCATTTGGTCCTGGGCTATTCTTTTTTTTGGGAAATATTTTTGTTCCTGTTGGAAGATTTTTGATTACTGATTGAACTTAGTAGTAGATTGATCTATCCAACTCAGTAGTAATTATCTATTCAGATTTTCTATTTCTTCCTGATTCAGACCTCTTAAAAGATTTTATTCATTTATCTGAGAGAGAGAGAGAGATAGATAGAGAGAAAGCATGAGTGGGAGAAGGGGCAGAAGAAGAGAATATTCAAGCAGACACCCACAGAGCATGGAACCCGATGTGGGGCTGCATTCCACAATCCATGAGATCAGGAACTGGGCTGAAACCAAGAGTCAGACAATCAACCAACTGAGCCACCCAGGTGCCACTTCCTGATTTAGTCTTTTTAAGTTGTATGTTTCTAAGAATTTTTCCATTACTATTAGGTTGTCCAGTTTCTTGGCATACAGTTGTTTATAGTAGCCTCTTAACTGTCCTTTGAATTTCTGTGGTATCAGTTGTAATGTCTCCTTTTTTGTTTATAATTTGGTTTGTTTTGCATCCTCTCTTTTTTTTCTTGGTTAGTCAAGCCTTGGTAATTTTTTTAATCTTTTATAAAAGTTGACTCTTCGTTTAGCAATTTGTTTTTCTGTCATTTCTATTGTTTTCTTACTTTACTTCTTTTATTCTGCTCTAATCTTATTATTTCCTTTCTTCTTCTAACTCTGGGCTCAGTTTGTTCCTTTTTTGTTGGGGGAGGGGTTCAGTTGTTCTGTTTCTGGTTCATTAAGGTGTAGAGTTAGATTATTATTTGTGACCTTTCTTGCTTCTTAATCTATGAATTTATTAGTGTGAACTTCCCTTCTAGAACTGTGTTTGGTGCATCCTACAAGTTCTGCTATGTTGTATATCCATTTACATTTGTTTCAAGAAACTTTTATTCCCCCTATTTCTTTATTGATCCATTAGTTTTTCAGGGGAGTGTTACTCAATTTCCATGTGTTCATGAATTTTCTAGTTTTCCTCTCATTGTTTATTTCTAGTTTCATATTATTATTGTCAGAGAAGATACCTGGTATAATTTTAATCTTCTTTAATTTTTGAAAGACTTGTTTTGTGGCCTAATATATGGGTTATCCTAGAAATACTCTACATGAACTTAAGAAGAATGTTTATTCTGTTGTTGTTGGATAGAATGTTCTGTATATCTCTGTTAGGTCCATTTTGGTCTATAGTATTGTTCAAATCTACTGTCTCTTTATTGATTCTATGTCTGGATGATCTACCTATTGTTGGGAGTAGGATATTAAATTCTTCAACTATTATTGTGTTTCTGTTTTTTTTTTCCCCCCCTCCTTTTAGCTCTGTTAGTTTTTGCTTTATACTTAGGTGCTCTGATACATGAAGCTGATGTCTATCTATTCTGAATTCATTGTCTGACCATTCAAAGATCTTCATTTCTTTAGGGTCAGTTATTAGAGATTTATTAGTTTCCTTTGGTTATATAGTATTTACCTGATTTTTCATGATCTTTTATTCCTAATGTTAATATATATGCTTTTAGGTTTTCAGGCTCCTCTTAAAGACTTTACAGATTGCTTTGGCAGAGATATTTCTTCATCATAGCTCAGTTTAGGTTTCTAGGTATATATGCTTATAACGCCCTTGGGCTTGTAGGACCTGCTATTAGGGTCTATTTTGGGGTGAGACAATTATTTGAGATCTGAGGATGGGTTTTGGGGATTGTTTCTCTGGCTGAGAACAGTTGGATACAACTGCTGTCTTGTTTTCCTGCCCAAGTGGGGATATAAGAGTAGCACTGCATAGGCTGTGCTCTCTGTTCAAATGCCGCTGTATGTAGGGCTGCTGAGTGGCTATATAGTTGTCAGTGTGCTCTGGTTAGGTTCCCTGGTTGGACAGATTGAAGGCTGTATCAGGGATGGGCAAGGCTACAAATTAGATTCCCTGCCTCGGTGCAGTGGGAAATGCAGCTGTAAAGCCAGTAAAGCTCTTTGTTTATTGTCTTAACTCAAGCTAAGGTGCACCCAAGTTCTCTGGTTAAACAGTGCCCCTGGCTCTCTTTTAGAAACTCTCAACTTTGACTGTTTTTCTCTAAGTTTGAGTGCTATTGGACTACACAGCTTCCAAGAGTTGTCACCAGCCTTTCTGGTTAGATGAGACCTGAAGACACTCTCCAGAGCAGGTGGGTGGTTATGTCTTATCTCCCTTGCATGGGTGGAATGGGAATGGTCCACTCCAGGTTACTCTCAATTTCTCAAGCAGATTGTCTGGTTGAGAGGGGCCAGAAGCTACCCTCAGCCTTATTTATTAATTAATCCCTCTCTCTGTATATAGCACAGGACATTTCCACTCTCAGAACTGGCTTTGCTCTGGGGTTGATCAGATATTCCCAATGCCTCACAGCTGGAACACCATGGGGCCAACATGGCTTCCAGAAATTGTTGCTAACCCTTCCAGTCAGATGTGGTCAGAAGACAACAGGTGGGGCAATAGCTCTCCTTGCTCTTTGCTTAGATATGGGCACAGTAAACTCCAGGGCCTGCAAATCTCTTCATCTGAGGGTCTGAATCAGGTAGATCTGTATCCCACTAAGTTCCCTATTCAGAGTGCACCCTGAGTTATTCTGTAGATGACCCAAACTGCTGGCTGAGACTACTACTTGGGCACTATATATGTGAACTGGGGCTACCAAGATCCATGTGCTGGTTGTAGTCACTCCCCCTTTTCTGTTACATTCAGACTTCCCATGGTTGAACCCCACAGATTCCATTGCAATTTTCATGGTGAAAGATTAATTTAGGGTATCTGACAAAGTGACCCAGTGATAGGGATTGGCTCTTTATCTCTCTGGGCTCTTCTTTACCACTGGAAGATCTGGAGGTTTGGAGAGACCTTTCCTCATGGTGCTGCACTGGTCTGCGGGAGGAGAAATGTAGTCAATGGGTAGGGATTTCCCTCACCCTTCTAATGAAGTCTGTCTTGGTCTCTGTAGTGCAAAGCTGGGTGCTTCAGCCTCAACCCATGTACTAGCGTTCTCTCAGTTGTAGAGAGGGAGATTCTTGAGGAATTTTTTGTTGTTCTTGTGAGGGGGAGTAAATTCAGAAACAATCTATGTCAACATCTTGGTTACATTATTTCCCTTATACTATTAAAAAAAAGACTATGATAGCTGTTATCATTATACATGCCATAATAGCACCAACACTTCTACCAAAGTGGAGACTTTAAATGCAGAGAATATCAGTAGAATAGATTAGATGTTAAATGAAAACCCACAGTGAATATCATCCTCAATGGGGAAAAGTTGACAGCCTTCCCTTTGAGATTAGGAACATGACAAGGATGCCAATCTCACCACTGTTGTTCAACATAGTATTAGAAGTCCTAACAACAGCCATCAGACAACAAAGAGAAATAAAATGTATTCAAATTGGCAATGAAGAAGTCAAGCTCTCTCTCTTCACAGATGACATGATACTTTATGTGGAAAACCCAAAAGACTCCATCCCCAAATTACTAGAACTCATACAGCAATTCAATAATGTGGCAGGATACAAAATCAATGTAAGGAAATCATTTGCTTTCTTATACACTAACAATGAAAAAATAGAAAGGGAAATGAGAGAATCGATTCCATTTAATATAACACCAAGAACCATAAGTTACCTGGGAATAAACCTAACCAAAGAGATAAAGGATCTGTACTCAAGGAACTACAGAAAACTCATGAAAGAAATTGAAGAAGACACAAAAAGATGGAAGACCATTCCATACTCTTGGATTGGAAGAATGAACATTGTTAAAATGTCTATCCTGCCCAGAGCCATCTATACATTCAATGCCATTCCACCAGCATTTTTCAAAGAGCTGGAGCAAACAATCCTAAAATTTGTATGGAAACAGAAGAGACCCCAAATTGCTAAGGAAATGTTGAAAAAGGAAAACAAAACTTGGGACATCACGTTGCCTGATTTCAAGGTTTACTACAAAGCTGTGATCACCAAGAAAGCATGATATTGGCACAAAAACAGACACATAGACCAGTGGAACAGAATAGAGAGCCCAGATATGGACCCTCAACTCTATGGACAAATAATCTTCCAAAAAGCAGGAAAAAAATATACATTGGAAAAAAGCCAGTCTCTTCAATAATTGGTGCTGGGAAAATTGGACAGCTATGTATAGAAGAATGAAACTCAACCATTCGCTTAAGCCATACACAAAGATAAACTCAAAATGGCTAAAAGACCTCAACATGAGGCGGGAATCCATCAGAATCCTAGAAGAAAATATAAGCAGTAACCTCTTGGACATTGGCCACAGCAACTTCTTTCAAGACATGTCTCCAAAGGCAAAGGAAACAAAAGTGAAAATGAACTTTTGGGACTTCATCAAGATCAAAGGTTTCTGCATAGCAAAGGTAACAGTCAACAAAACAAAGAGGCAACCCACAGAATGGGGGAAGACATTCGCAAATGACAGTACTGACAAAGTGCTGATATCCAAGATCTATAAAGAACTCCTCAAATGCAACACACACAAAGCAGATAATCATGTCAAAAAATGGGCAGAAGATATGAAAAGACACTTCTCCAAAGAAGGTATACAAATAGCTAACAGACACATAAAAAAATGTTCATCATCACTAGACATCAGGGAGATTCAAATCAAAACCATAATTTGATACCACCTCACACCAGTTAGAATGGCAAAAATCAACTAAATAGTAAACAGCATGCGTTGGAGAGGATGTGGAGAAAGGAGAACCCTCTTACACTGTTGGTGGGAATGGAAGTTGGTACAACCACTTTTAAAAACATTGTGGAGATTCCTTAAGAAATTAAAAATAGAGCTACACTATGACCCTGCAATTGCACTATTGGGTATTTACCCCAAAGATACAGATATAGTGGAAAAAAGGGCCATCTGTAACCCAATGTTCATAGCAGCAATGGCAACAATCACCTAACTGTGGAAAGAACCAAGATGCCCTTCAACAGACAAGTGGATAAAGAAGATATGGTCCATATATACTATGGAGTATTATGCCTCCATCAGAAAGGATGAATACCCAACTTTTGTATCAACATGGACAGGACTGGAAGAGATTATGCTGAGTGAAGTAAGTCAAGCAGAGAGAGTCAATTATCATATGGTTTTGCTTATTTGTGGAACATAAGAAATAACACGGAGGACATGGAGAGATGGAGAGAAGTGAGTTGGGGGAAACTGGAGGGGGAGATGATCCATGAGAGACTGCGGACTCTGAGAGTGAGTGTTTTGGAGGGGAGGAGGATGGGAGGTTGGGTGAGCATGGTGGTGGGTATTATGGAGGGCACATATTGCATGGAGCCCTGGGTGTGGTGCATAAACAATGAACTCTGGAACACTAAAAAGAAATTTTAAAAAATTTAAAAAAATTAACAGTACAAACTTCATTTTTAAATTTATGGTGTAATTTGATAACAGAAGGTATTAATCTAATATTGACATGACAAAACATGAATAACATTAAGTGAGGTTAAATATTTTCAGAGTAATTTATCCTGGTTTATTCTAAAAATTGAATCAAACTCTAAAATCCTTTGAACTTTTCAAATATTATAAAGTCTTACCATGTTTTTACTGGATTACTTAGCTCAAAAACCTTTCATTTTATAAGTGAAGAAAGATTTCAGAATAATCAAATATTTTCCTAATGTCGTTGGAGTAGGGGCTTATATTTGACACTCTGAATTACACTAGTAAAGACTAAACTTAGAGTTTTGAAGGATATTTGCTACAATTTATTTCCATTATTTCAAATATATTATGTTGACGGGATTTGATTCAATATGTGGAATACATAAGAATATTGATGGTATGAAGGAGCTGGCAAAACTGATTACACTGATCCAAATCAAGTTTTCTTATTTAGATTACCTCTGTTATCGTTGTATGCCATATACTGTTTAACATTTAAAAATAAATACAATTTCATGATCAATATAACAACTGTAAATGAAGTAGGTATTTCCATTACAAATGATGAAATTTAATCCTTTAATTTGGGCAAGATTCCCAAGCCAGGCAATACTAGAGTTATAACCAAATCCTGTACTGTATTAAAGCATCACAATGTGTCATTTTTTCCTATATTTATCATTAATTTTCCTCCATGACACATGCTGCCAGTTGAAGAATATTTTTATTTTAGAATCTCCATCAGAGTTTGATGCATTTTTCTCTGAATACATAATCCTTCAGGTTTTCTCTGCTTCACTTTTAAAAAATA
This sequence comes from Lutra lutra, assembly GCF_902655055.1. Taxonomy (NCBI): domain Eukaryota; kingdom Metazoa; phylum Chordata; class Mammalia; order Carnivora; family Mustelidae; genus Lutra; species Lutra lutra. Next base: position 93,697,703 of record NC_062279.1, read on the forward strand.
TATATCTGCCCTTTCTGTTTTATAGGCCCATCTACCCTTTGTCACTTAGTGTGTCCATATTCCGTGTCTGGACCACAAATATTTGGAGAAGGAGGAGGACTGTCTCTGCTAATGAAGTTAGATATCTTGAGGTTTCCAGCATTGCTCTTGCTCCTTACCTCCATCAATAGATAGGAGATTTTTTTTTCTTTTAAAAGCACCTCTGTTTATAATTCCAATGTTTTGGATATAATTTTACATAAGATAGCCAGATTATTATTTTTCCTTATGAAATGGTTTTCTTCCCATAGACTTCCTTTCCTTCTATCTACTACTGGCAGCCATATAAGCAAATATGGGCATACTAGCTACACATAGACACAGATATACAGACACACACACACACACACATACACACATACACATACACCTCTTTTGAAGTTTAACTTCTGCCTTCAGTTAGTGGAGCACTGAGAATACTGAAAATATGCAGATCTAATGACTCAAAATCCAAATAAAGTTGGCATTAACGTAGTTCCCCTTGTCTATTTTTGCTTTTATAGAATGTACTTTTGGCATCATATCCAAAAAATTATTGCCTACATTGACTACATGAAAGTGAAAAGCTTCTGCACAGCAAAGGAAAAAATTAATAGAATAAAAGACAACCTAGGGAATGGAGAAAATATTTGCAAATCATACTTCTAACAAGGGGCTAATATCCAAAATATATAAGAAACTTGTGCAACTCAATATCACAAAAACAAATAACCTGATTTAAAAAATGGGTTAAGAAGCTGAATAAACATTTCTCCAAAGAAGATATACAAATAGACAATAGATACATGAAAAGATGCTCAACATCAGTGATCATCAATGAAATGCAAGTCCTGGTGAGATATCACCTCCTACCTGTTAGGATGGCCATTATCAAAAAATAAAACAAATAAAAATCTCCAAAAGCTAGAGAATAAGGTCTGGTGAAGATGTAAAGAAATTGGAATCCCTGTGCGCCTTTGATAGGAATGTGATACAATATATTAACTATGGAAAACAGTATGGAGGTTCATAAAAAAAATTAAAAATGGAACTACTGTGTGATCCACCAATCTCATTTGTGAATATTTTTACAAAGTAGATTAAATCAGAACCTGGCAGAGATATTTGCATTCTCATATACATTGATGCATTATTCAATAACTAATACATGGAATGTTTATCAACTGTTGACTGAATAAAGGAAATGTGATATATACATACAATAGAATATTATTCAGCCTTAAAAAAAGGAAATTCTACATATGTGACAACACTGATGAACCTTGAGGTCATTTTACTAGTGAAATAGGATATTCACAGAAGGACAAATATTGCATGATTCCGTTTATATGAGGTGTCTAAAATAATCAAACTCCTAGGTACAGAAAATGAAAAGGTGATTTTTAGGGGCTGAGATAAAAATGAGGAGTTTTGTTTAATAGGTATAGAACTTTAGTCATGCAAGGTGAAAGAGGTCTAGAGATCTGTTCTACAACAATGTGCATATAGCTAACATTACTATACTATACACTTAAATTTTTTTATTAACATTTAATGTATTATTTGTTTCAGGGGTACAGGTCTATGAATCATCAGTCTTACACAATTCACAACACTCACCATAGCACAAGAGGTAGAATTAACATTAATTTTTTACTATAATAAAAAAGAAATCAGACAAGATAATACCTAAAAAAGAGTATAAGAAATACATCAGCTACAAAATAATACAAAATATATAATCCATTGATTTAAAGTTAAAATAGGAAATTCTAAACTATGGAGGTAAAAATCAAAACAGTGTTTATCTTCAGGAGGATGTGACTGGGAGAATGGATAATGGAGATATGTGGACTGTAGGTAATGTCCATTATCTTGATCTAAGTGGGGGTTAGATAGATGAGTTCACTTTGTAAATTGACAGAGCTGTGCACCATAATTTGTGTATTTTTTCTGTAGTATATGATACTCTATAGCAAATAAAATTCAATGTAAAGATGAAGGGCCAAAATATATTATGAACAACCAAAAAAGTCAGTTTTGGGGTCACCTGGCTGGCTCAGGTGGTGGAGCATCTGACTCTTGATCTTGGGCTTGTACACTCAAGGCCAAGTTTGGGTGTAGAGATTATTTAAAAAAAATTAAAAAGTATTAAAAAATCAATTGTGTAGTAAGATACACATAAAAGAGGGTGCTATGTTTAGAAATGTGGCAAGACCTATGTCAAATGTCCTGGTGCTAATTACTTCAAAGAGGGTGGAAAACACCACAGGTCTGGTAGGTTTTTGGATGAATAAGAATACCATCACTGAGGCTGGAATGCAATGAGGAAAGGGAAAATGTACAAAGATGAGTTGGAGAGAAAAAATAAGTGCAATATTTATGTAGGGCCAATTTGGTGAATGTAAGGCTTTGTATTTTTATGTTAAACTTGATGGAAGTGTATTGAAAGAGTATAAGCAGAGTGACAAGATGTGAGTTATGTTTGAAAAATGTTTCTGTATGAAAAATGAAATTTAAGTAGGAGAAAATGTAAAATTGGACTAGAGAGATCATTTAGGCCTGGAGAGAGATGACAGAGGCTTGGACTTTGTTACCAGTGTATGTAATAATTAAATTGAGTCTATATTATCAGGGGACAATTGTGTATTTAGTAAGAAAGCAAATATTTTAAATTATTTATGTGTGTCTGCATATATACATGTATTATATATAATATATGCATATATAGACATATATATATATATATATATATACATATTTAACACTAAATAATTTCTAGTTATTTGGTCAAATAATTATTTAAAGCATTTGAAACATATAAAATGAAAACTGAAGGCACTTGCTATTGGCTCCTCCTTCAAGTTATTTGATGATGAATAAAAGACTATAATCTTCAAACTCCCACAAATCTGCACCAATTAGAATGGCGAAAATTAACAGGGCAAGAAACAACAAATGTTGGAGAAGATGTGAAGAAAGGGAAACCCTCTTACACTGTTGGTGGGAATGCAAGTTGGTGCAACCACTTTGGGAAACAGTGTGGACACTGAGGAATGGTAAAAATACCATTCCTCAAAAAATTAAAAATAAAGCTACCCTATGACCCAGCAACTGCACTACTAGGTATTTACCCAAAAGGTACAGATATAGTGAAAAGAAGGGCCATATGTTCCCCAATGTTCATAGCAACAATGTGCACAGTAGCCAACATGTGGAAAGAGCCAAGATGCTCTTCCACAGATGAATGGATAAAGAAGATATGCTACATATGTAGCATTTTAAGATGCTACATATGAGGCTGGAATGCAATGAGAAAAGGGAAAATGTACAAAGATGAGTTGGAGAGAAAAAATAAGTGCAATATTTATGTGGGGCCAATTTGGTGAATGTAAGAATATATAGAAAAAATATATTCAATGAGATAACTATGTGACTTATTTTACTTATCATCTATAAGGAAAAACATGCATTGTTCTTCAGGATGTAATAGGCATTGATATCAGACAACCTGAACTTGAAAGAAGATTCAAGCCCTCTCAGTAACATCTGGCAAGCTAATTAACCTTATGAAACCACCTTAGTCTATTTTTTTGTAAATATGGAGAACAGTGACTACTTCTTGGAATTTTTTTAATTATTAAGAAAATAAAGGGACTAAAAAAGATTGTAAAATAGAATCATGCACTCTGGATACTTGTTGCAGACATATTCGACTCACATAGTACCAACAAAAATACAGGAGAATAATATACTGACATTAAGAAATTAGGAAAGCTGATATAAAAATTCTAATGACTGATGTATTCCTAAAAAATCATGAAATCTAAAAATACCAGTCCTGCATTCCTGCATGAGTCTAAAAAGTAGCTGTCCATTAGAAGAAGAATTAACTTTTTAAGTTACCAGAGCCTACTCCTGGATCACTTCTGTAATACTGCCTTTTACCTTTAAGGAAATATTAAGACTTGTAGACAAACCCACAAAGGAGACTAATTAGCAGAATTTTTGTTTGTTTGTTTAAGATGCTGGCCATAGCATGTCATTTTATCTACATTCTCCATCCCCAAACCTCATTTAATTGATAATAAAAAATAATAATAAAAATAAATGAAACCACACAAATATGAAGAGAACAGGAAAATTGAGCAAGCAACAGAATAAAAGACCTTACAAGAAATTTCTGAAAAACTGAATAAGATTAGGGAACTAATAATTGTTAAAGAAAAGCAGAGGACAGGAAAGTTAAGAGTATACATGAAGGAGCTACAGCCGGGGCAGACCTGGCATGCCTTGTAGAATCCTTGAGGATTGGGTTTTTACAGTGATAGGCCATGTGAGATAAAATCTGATCATGACAACAGAGCATTATGTACAGATATTTACTTGCAGTTGTAGGTAATCTACTTCCAGTACATGTAATGAAAGACTTTGAAGACTCAAAGACCAGTTTTTAGTTTTGTTTTGTTTTTTAATTTTTAAATAGTTACTTATTTCAGAGTGAGAGAGAGAGAGAGAGAGAGGAGACAACATGAGCAGAAGGGGTGAAAGGGAAGGAGAAAAGAGTCGGAAGCAGACTCTGTACTGAGCTCAGAGCCTCAATCCCAGAACCCTGAGATTGTGACTGAACAGAAACCAAGAGCTGGATACTTAACTGACTGTACTACCCAGGCACCCCAAGGCCAGTTTTTATATAATCCAATCAAAATTAGGAAGGTTTTTCTCAATATTGACTAAAAAATTTCTGGAAGACACCTAAGGATGACACTGACAGTATTAAAGCCGGAGTAAAGACTTCCTCATTCTGGTATTTTTGTATGTGCTTTACCTTAGATTCCACCCATTTAACCAGAGTTCTAATTAGCTTTTATATTTTGCTTTTCTTTATTGTTTCTCTTCTTTTTTTCCTGTTCTGTTTTTTTTTTGGGGGGGGGAGTGCATTTCTTTTTCTTTTTTTTTTTAAAGATTTTATTTATTTGTCAGAGAGAGAGAGGAGAGCAAGCGAGCACAGGCAGACAGAATGGCAGGCAGAGGCAGAAGGAGAAGCAGGCTCCCCGCCAAGCAAGGAGCCCGATGTGGGACTTGATCCCAGGACGCTGGGATCATGACCTGAGCCGAAGGCAGCTGCTTAACCAACTGAGCCACCCAGGCGTCCCATGGGGAGTGCATTTCTTAAATGAGCAGATATCATAATAACAAGATACCACTGAAGTTAAAGAGACATTCAGAATTTGCCAGATTCTGTAACATAAATTATTGCTTTAACTTACATGTGGGGAAAAGGAGATAAGTCCTTGGGGCACACAAATTGTATAGTTGGAGCTTTGATACCTTGCAACAAGCTGGGACTGTCAAAGTTTAAGGTGAACAAAATCAACCTGTCAGCAACAGAGATGACAAAAATACTCACCTGTCTCAGGTACCATTCCAAAGTTTACCTAGTGTTTTAGGAAGATAAAGAGACTTCCCTAAAAGTTAAAAACATAGGTCTTAATATGCATTAGTATGAGGTTCAAAGTTTTGCCAACAGCATGATCCAGCCACCTCAAATTTAGAAACTAAAATGTTCCTGGATTGGAACAAGTATTCTTCAGCAAAACCAACTGAATATAAAATCCAACCCATAGAAGAAGAAATGCAGATAAATAATATATCAACTTTTCTAACACTCAAGGGAACACAAGTTAAAGCCACACAGTATTTCATATATCCTAGATTAGCAAATAATTGAAAGGGTAAAAATAAGAAGTATGTAGAGAAAGGGAATTTTTATATACTACTGGAAATGAAGGGGAAATGTAATAACTTTGGAAAATAACATCTAAATTGAGAATGTGTATAATCCATGATAAAGCATTTCTACATTTTGATAATTATATCCTTGAGATATTCTTCCTCATAATCACATGGGACATACATGAAAATATTTATGTTTGTAGAAGCATTAGTTTAAAAAAAATAGAATAGCCTCTTAACATGAAAATGGATAACTAAATGGTCACCTGTCCAAACTAATCCATACCATTTACAATGAATGAACAGTTTAAGAATAAATAACTTAGCAAATTAAAAACATAATTGCAGAAATTATTAGGCAAGAAATAAAAATATTTGAATATTAGGAAAGACAATGCAGAATAAAAAACCAAGATGAAAAAATAACATAAAAATATAAGAATCATAGAGGTTCTTTTCAGCAGTCTCACCATCCACCTATTGAAATTTCAAAAAGAAATAATGGAGAAAATAGAAAAAAGTAATTAACATGACACTAGGGAATTTCTCAGAGCTGAATGATTTGGAAATCTTATCAAGATCCCATAAAAATGAAGGAACACGACACACCATTTTAAATTTCAGAACAATGAGGATAATGAGAGTACACTACATGCTTGAAGAATGGGGAAGGAAGGCAGGAATAAGATCATCCATGAAAGAACTACAGTTAGACTAGAAGGATATTTCTTATCAGCAATAGAGGATGTGGAAGAATGGAATATTATTCAGCCTTTAAAAAGAAGGAAATCCTATCATTTGGGACAACATGGGAGAAACTGGAGGCATTATGCTAAGTGAAGTAAACCAAACAGAAAAAGACAAATACTAAAATATTGTATGATGTCACTTATATCTGAAATCTAAAACAAGAAGGAGAAGGAGAAGAAGAAGAAGAAGAAGAAGAAGAAGAAGAAGGAGAAGAAGGAGAAGAAGGAGAAGAAGGAGAAGAAGGAGAAGAAGGAGAAGAAGGAGAAGAAGGAGAAGAAGGAGAAGAAGGAGAAGAAGGAGAAGAAGGAGAAGGAGAAGGAGAAGAAGAAAGAAGAAAGAAGAAAGAAGAAGAAGAAGAAGAAGAAGAAGAAGAAGAAGAAGAAAAGGAGAAGAAGAAGGGGAGGAGGAGGCAGAGGGGAAGAGGAGGAGGAGGAGGAGGAAGAAGAGAAAAGTTGTTGACCTCATAGAAACAAAATGTAGAATGTTCATTGCCAGGGGCTGAGGCTGGGGGTGGGGGTAGTGGTGGCAAAAATGGGGAATGTTGGTCAAAGCGTACAAGCTTTCAGTTATAATGAATAAGTTCTGAAGATCTAATGTACAGCATGGTACCTGTAGATAATAATACTATGTTGTATACCTTAAATTTGCTAAGAGAGTATATCTTAAGCATTTTCAGTGCATACTGAAAAATATATATTTATGTATGTGTATGTGTGTGTGTGTATACACACACACACACACACACATACACACATGGTGATATATGTATTAACTTGATTGTGATAAATAATTTATAATATATGTGTACATTAAAATTATCACATAATAAAGCTGGAAAAAGAAAAAGGAACAAGATCTTCAGTATTAGAAAGGAAAACTGAAATGGGAATTTGATTCCTAGATTATAAATCAGGTCTGAAAGCCCCAAAAATATATTTTCAGACTAGCAAAGACTGGGAGGATTAAGAAGCTCTCTGAAGATTTATCCAATAAAAATATGAGAGTAAATAATATAGAAGAAAAATGTAAGATGCAGGAAAGACTTCATTGAACTTGGGAGGCAAATGCTGTTTCATTTTAGAATGACAGCTGTACAGCTAGCCTAAATTGCAACTAATGCACATAGCAAGAACAAAGGACTCCACAAAGTAGGTAGAGAAATTAGCAGATTAAATAGAACAAATAAATACCTATGAAATCTTGAGGAGGTGATAAAGAGATTCACTTCCAAAAATAGACTAACATGGTACTCAATATATTAGGTGATACAATTTATCAAATTGAAAGACTATATTTATTTTGTTTTAAAATTAATAATATAAATCAAAGCAATACAATCAAAACCCTATATACTTACAAGAGTTCCCTCCCCAAAATACTTCATTAAGACTTGAGAAAATGCATAAATTATAAATATTCATAGTTATTTCTTGAGTATATTTTAGGCTCAGTCTATATACGTATATTTTTTACCTCTTCCCCCCCTTTTATTCTACTTAAGATCCAAATACTTTATTTTTGCAAGCTTTAAAATATTATTTCTATCTACACTTTATGCTTGTCTTTCCTCTCCTTTGTTAATTTCTCTTAAGATTTATTTTCTCTACTACTTTTCAAATTTTCCTACCTATTATTGGTTTTCATTTTATACTGTTATTTAAATTTATTTCCAAATATCTGCAGCATGTTCTTTCATTTTTATTAACATCATATGAAGAATAACTGTTCATCCCATGATATCTCAAAGATACATATTCTTTAATATTAAAGCTAAAAATAAATATTTATAGGAAAAGAGGAAACTCCTTCTTGAGTTTTAGGGTAGACAGTAAAGATAAGGAAAAACTAATTGAAATATGACTATAAAGTCACTATAAGTTTGCTTGTTCTTTTTTTTAAAAGATTCTATTTATTTATTTGACAGAGAGAGATCACAAGTAGGCAGAGAGACAGGCAGAGAGAGAGGAGGAAGCAGGCTCCCCACTGAGCAGAGAGCCCAATGTGGGGCTCGATCCCTGAACCCTGGGATCAGGACCTGAGCCAAGGCAGAGGTTTTAAGCCACTGAGCCACCTTGGTGCCCCAGTTTTCTTGTTCTTATATCGACATACTTCTTTGCACTGCTGGTGACAATTCCTGATACCAGAGAATTTAATTTATGACCGAATTCTTTCTTGGAGGACTTTTTAAAAAAATTTAAATTCAATTAGCCAATGTATAGAACATCATTAGTTTCACACGTAGAGTTCAGTAATCCATCAGTTGCATATAACACCCAGTGCTCATCACATCACGTGCCCTCCTTAATGTCCATTACTCAGTTACCCCATCCACCCACCCACCCTGCCTCCAGCAACCCTGTTTCTTTCCCATAGTTGAGAGTCTCTCATTGTTTGTCTCCATCTCTGATTTCTTCTCATTCCATTTTTCCCTCTCTTCCCCTACAATCCCCTGTGCTGTTTCTTACATTCCTCATATGAGTGAAACCATATGATAATTGTCTTTCTTTCTTTGACTTATCTTGCTCAGCATAATACCCTCCAGTTCCATCCATGTCAATGTGAATGGTAAGATTTCATCCTTTCTGGTGGTTGGGTAATATTCCATTTTACACACACACACACACACACACACACACACACAATCTTTTTTATTCATTATCTGTTGATAGACATCTCAGCTCTTTCCATAGTTTTGCCATTGTGGACATTGCTGCTACAAACATTGGGGTGCAAGTGCCCCTTTGCATCACTACATTTGTATCTTTGGGGTAAATACCTAGTAGTGTAATTGCTGGGTCATAGGGTAGCTCTATTTTTAGCTTCTTGAGGAACCTCCATACTGTTTTCCAGAGTGGCCGCACCAGCTTGCTTTCCTACCAACAGTGTAAGAGGGTTCCTCTTTCCCTTGGGGACTTCTGAAACTGAGGTCCTAGATGTTTACAGATTGTTCTGAAAGTGTTTAGTTAGTTTCAAGTACAAGCATTTTTCTGGAGCAAGAAGAATTTGATCATATATATGCTTGACTCTGTTATTGGACAATTACATTTGAAGAAGTTGATTTATTAAGAAAATGGATGGGCTAGTAATATTTATATAGTTATAAGCAGTAGACTGTATTTCATGTTTTAACTTCTATTTGAAATATGGTCAGGGTTGTGAAAACTTTAATAAAGGCCCAAGAAACACTTAACAATGTTAACTCTCCCTCTTATGTTAACTGGATTCTATACTAAGCTTCCTTAGATATCAAGATATTTAGATTAGAAAAGGGGAGCTGGTTAAAAAAACAAGGAAATGAAAAAGGAAATAAAGAGAGAGTGAAATTCCTTGTTATAGCCAAGCCTCATAAGAATCCAGAAATAGTGGATTGACCAGGCTATGCAAATAGAATTCAGAACTGCTATATAGTCATGCCTCTTATAAAGTAGATGAGGGAAACCAGGAGTTAATTCAGGATCCAGAGTTGCTGTAGAAACTAGGATACCCTGTGATAATCTTACATTGCTTTGAAGTCTCCAGTAAGAATACTTCTTCATTTCAGTACTGTATCATTTACATGATGTACCCACTCCCTCTACCTTTCTGTTGCTATTCACCAGTGATTTCTTTGTAGTAGTAGCAGTAGTAGTAAACTTTTTCTTTATTTCTCCATGTAGTCTCTGCTACCCTTTTCTCCTGTGTCTTTTACATTCAGCAGCTGATAGTAAAGATTTGCTTTCCATAACACTTTCAAGTTCCTCACCAAAAGAATCTTATAGGTTTAATTTTGTCATCTTCTGTCAACTAAAACATTCCTTAGTAAGAAATTGTATAAAGTCTACTGTGCAACATGTGAATGACCTTCTCTTCAGACAAAGGCTCTCCCTTGACTCAACTGGCTGTGGTCACAGTAGGAAGGCCATGTGTTAGGCAGGATGGCCACCAATGGATTAAGAAATGGCCAGAGCCATAGGAAACTTTGGAACAGACAGCCTAGAAAGGGCTTTAGAAATAGGAGACATTAAGAAGAGTGACCTATCCACTCCTCCAGTCTAGATTTTACGATACAGATTCCACAGTGTATGTTACCTGGCTTGACATTTAATAGTTCTGAAAACACTAATGAAAAGCCTCAAATATTAAATTAGGCTTCTAGAGAATTCTGATGCATTGCAACTAAATTCAAATAACTTTCCTCATGCCAGTAACTCAAAAATATATTTTGACAGGTAAGATATCTTTTGGAAATAGTTAAAATTTTATACTGATTTTATAAAGCCAGTCTTTAATGGATAAATTTGGAGGAAACTTTTTAAATTATTCTTAATATTGTTATCTAGAAGTTATATATTCCTATGTGGGTTTCTACCATACTGAAACTCAATAATCCAATATGATTTTATTAAAATTGTGTGTTAAACTGTTAAAAAGTGGGTATAATTAATATATTGAAATTATATCATAATTACAAAAATCTAACCCAACACCCTACATGCTTATGAAGTATATGAAAAGATATAAGTAGTATACAATATTATTTTGAATTGAGATTTTGGATCAGTATCAGCAAAACTTTTTGATTAACTAAAAAAGGCAGTGTATAAAGTAACCTGATTTTTCAATGTGCAAAAAGGTTTATATTTCAATGTCTAATAATTGGAGAAGAAAAACTAAGGATGAGAAAGAGTATAGAAATATGTTCAAGCTATACTTTGTAAAACTGGGTATTTGCAATATTATATTAGGAGATGTAGATTTATATCAAAGACATTTTTTAAAATATAAATGCTTTTTAAAAATAATTTTTCAATGCTAATCTAATAACATTTTGTTCCAAATACAGATAGAATTATAATGTAAGAGTTATAAATCCTTTTTCACTTGAAGAAACTTCAGAATTACAACAGTTATGATCATCATTTTCACTGCAGAAAACAGTGTAGCCTGTTGTAAAATAGAGAAAGAGAAAGACAAAGGCACAGTGAGAAAAATAATAGCAAATGTTCTTGGAAAACTCAACAATATATTGCAGCTGGTATGGAGATTTCATACTATTCTTCATAAATAATCTGTAAACAAGTTCTAGCATTGTTGATTCTAAAAGTATACAAAATTGTCAAAATTACAGTAATTGTAATCAGTTAAAATAAAAAAAGAATGTTAAAATTTTTGTCACACCTGATAGAAGTAACAAAACAAATGAATTTACCAACTATGTATAAAACATTTTGTTGAACCTGCATATGATACGGGAAAGATGCCAAAACTGATTTTCAGGCTATGATTAGTTGAAATGCAGTAGATAATCTGGAAATAAAAGTATCCTTTACAAAAGAAGCAAAAGAAAAAAATATTGGAGGATGGGATTTGGACATATACATGATGGTTGAAATTTTAAGTATTATTAAGGACAGGGAGAAATAGATGTTGGATCTAGTCTTTTCTATTTATTCAGATATACATATTCATTCCTTGATTAACCAAAAACATAACTATATACATTGAAAATATTTCCTTAGTGCTGTTAAATATTGTTACCCATATATTATAAAAATAAAAACTATAAAAAATCACTAATAAACTGATCACTTTAACAAATAATATTTCTATTTCCATCCCTCATTCCATTTTTTTAACCACACATGCACTTTTTAAATGTTATCAACCATTGAAGAGTTAGAATATTAAGTTTTTAGATTTTCATAATTAAATGCACTTTTCAAGATGATGCAGAGAGTTTATAACCATTAATTTTAGTGGCTGTATAATAGTCCATTAAGTTGATGTAGCATAATATAATTACTGTCTCCCTACTGTTTCATATTTCATTTGTTTCTATTTTCTCTTATAAGTAAGAGTGTAATGAAATTCATGTGAACATATTTTTATACCTCTCCTGTATTATCTTCTCAGGACAGAAAACATTCTGGAAATAAAATGTTGGCTTTGATAGTGGAAATATAGGAGAAGAAGAAATGGAGCAATTAATTTAAAAATATGATTCTCTCTTTTGAATCAAACCCATAATCTCACCCCATGTTTTAATTAACATTTGTTAGGGTCCATGATCAAAGGAACGAGACTGATATAAAGCAAAAATCAAACAAAGCTTTATTTCACGCCAAGCATCAAAAATTAAACTTACCGGTCACGGCTGTCTCTTTGAAAAGACAACGATGATCCCGACAAGGTCACTCCCAAGAAGGCCGCTCTGGACGAGGCTGCTCCGCAGATGAGGCCGCTCCCCAGTCAGAGCCTCTCCCAAGAAGAGGCCACTCCCAAGAAGGCCACTGCTGATGAGGTCACTCCCCGGACAGGGCCACTCCCAAGAAGGGGCCACTCCCAAGAAGAGGCCACTCTAGAAGAAGCTGCTCCCAGGATGAGGCCGCTCCCAATGACGAAGAGGCAATGACGACAGTGACGATGACAAGGAGAACAACACCGATGACACAGACTCTGCTCCCCATGACGCCACTCTGACAAGGCTGCTCCCCAGAGGAGGCCACTGCTCCGGATGAGGACGCTCAACGACGAGGCCACTCCCCAGTCGAGGCCGCTGCTAATGAGGTCGCTCCCCGGACAGGGCTGCTCCAGCAAGGCCGCTCCCCAGACAAGGCTGCTCCGGTGAGGCCACTCTGGAGGAAGCCTCTTCCCTGATGATGCTGCTCCTGCAGGGCCGCTCACCGAGGAGGCTTCTTCCCAGACAAGGCTGCTCCCCGGAATGACGCAGCTCTGGCAAGGCAGCGGCTCAGGGTTTGTGGCAAGGTTGCTGGCGTCTAGGCCATTCCCGCAAACTGCGCCAAGGGTCGCGGTGTGTGGGCAGGGCCACTGGCGTCGGGGCCGCTGGTGGCTCTGGGCCACTGGCGGCAGGACCGCTGTTGTCACTTATAGCTCTGACAAGAGCTGTTACAGCTCCTACAGCTCTTACAAGATCTGTTACAGCTCTTACAGCTCTTCTTCTTCCCTCTCCGACGACTCTCCTTCTTCTGCTCCTGCCGACTCTTCTTCTCCTTCAACAGCTCTCCTTCTTCTGCCCTCGACAGCCTCGCAGACCAACCTTTATGGGGGTGGTTGAGCCCCCCCAACACACAGGCGGTCAATTGAATCTCAATTCACCCCAGTGGATATACACGCACCCCACTGATTAGACGTCTCCACCCGGCCTGCCCTGCCCCTACATCCGGGGTCCACAAGCAAGTTCCTCTAGGGGAGGGGCAGGCCCTTACACATTGATGGGTTTTTATCTTAACCACAAGTTCAAGGTAGATGACACTTAGATTAAATATTGGAGAAATGATTTGTTAATTTGATTAACAAATATCTGAATTTTGATTCTAAAAATTATTTACCCAAGTATTCAATTCACACCTAGCTCTCTTTGAATTATTGTGGAGGGACTCCTGGCTAGCTCAGTAGGTAAAATATGCAACTTTTGATCTCTGGGTCACGACTTTGAACCCCACATTTGGCATAGAGATTACTTATAAACAAATAAATAATTATAGAACTGGAATTGGTGCTAAAATAGGAAAATCAAAATAAGTGAGACATGGTCTTCACCATCAAGGAGGCTTTATAGGAAAAAAATAAATCAAAGGTCAGAAATGTAAAAAACAGAGGAACATATATGAGCTAAAAAATAAGATAATCCAGAAAAAAAAATATAATCCACTGAATCTAAGCAGAAGTCTGATGTATGGTTAACATGTTGCCAATTATCACAAGATAGAGATACCATGTCCATCTCCAACCTCATTTATCTAAATAACTCTAGTTCATTTGTACATCTCAGGTTGGTTGTCAGCTTCTTGCTTCCTTGGTTATCTCAAATTCCTTGACTATATGTTGTCATTTTATTATGTGATTTTTCTTCTGAGTCCTTAGTTTGTAATAACAGATTCATTTGTGATTAAAGTCTGACTCTTCAAATTTGGCACAGTGCCAGAAACCTGGCTGGTACTCACTAAATATATGTTGCTCAACTAATTTGTGGATGGAAGAAGAAAAGATCTATGCTGACTAGAAGTTATAGAGCAATCTTGATGAAGAAGGTAAAACATGTAATAGACCTTGAGGAATTGAGAGGTCAGATGTAAGGGAAAAGATTTCAAGCAAGGACATGACATTAGTAAATTGACAAGAATGGTAGTAATAAGAATGTATTTGTTTTAGCTGAGTCTGAAATTTATTTATTGATTTTTAAAGATTTTATTTATTTATTTGAAAGGGAGAGAAAGAGAGAGATAGAGAAAGCGGGGTTGGGGGGCAGGGAGAAGCAGGAGTCTGATGCCAGCTCATTCCCAGGATTTTGGGATGCTGATTTAAGCCAAAAGCAGTGAGTTAACAGACTGAGCTACCCCGGGCCAGGAGTCTGAAATTTATGTTAAGGTATAATTTCATGCTTCTGGAGAATATTAACAATCTTGGTGAAATTAGGTAACATATATCAAGGTCTGTTCTGTTGACTTAATCCAAAGGCTGTAATGATTTTGGAAGAAGAGGTAAGAACTTTTAAGAGAGAAGTATTGGAACAAATTCACAATCCAGAAGTGTGATAGGTTTTATGTTTCTAGGGTTTAGTGTGTGGCCAGCTGTAATGTGACATGAATGTTAATGGAGTAAAATGAATTAGGGATCTTTGATGTTCAGCTATATAATAGATGATAGAAATGGATGTTATAGCTACTGATACTGACGGCAGGTAATGCAATAAAAGAAAAATATAACCTGAGATTTACATAGAAAGTAGAAAAAGTGAACTTAAGATAAATAGATTATGACATTGATTATATGGACACCAAATGGGAATAAAGGAAATGGAACTCCAGTCCTTTTTCATCTTTGCCATCCTACCCCATCCTCAGTGTTTTCTGTTCTCAACATAGCAAACACAGTAAATCTTCCAAAATGTAATTCAGGCCTTAACACTGTTCTACTCAAAACCCTGGAATAACTCTCCTGTCCCCTGTACATAAACAACATAGGATATAATCTTCATGGTCTAGTACCCTATACAAGATCTGACCACTGTTTATGTCCTGACTTCCCTTCTAACTACCATTCTACCTCCTACTCACTGTATGCTAGATACAATACCCTCTTTGATTCTCATAAACCCTTATCTTTAAACTAGCTTCCTCTTCTTTTTACATGAAATGCTCTTCCCCTAAATATCCACGAGGCTAATGTCTTTATCTTCTCCACCTCCCTTTGCTCAGTAAGCCCTGTTCTGACCATTCTATTTCAAAATGAAGTATACCCTCTTGTCTTAGTTCAGGCTCCTATAACAAAATACCATAGAGAATGGCTTATAAACAACTGAAATATAGTTCTTTCTCATAGTTCTGGAGGCTTGAAGTCTGATATTAAAGTGCTAGCATGGTTGGGTTCTGGTGAGAGCCCTATTCCAAGTTGCAGACTTCTCATTGCAACTTCATATGGTACAAAACACACGGTAACATGGTTTACCTTTTAGAAGGGCACTAATCCCATTTCCAATGGTTCTACTCTCATGACCTAGTTACCTCAAAAACCCCCACATATTTGAGGATTAGATTTCAGCATAAGAATATGAAGGGAAGACAAACATTCAGTTTATTGTGTTCTGCCCCTGTCCTCCCAACCCCAATTCTTATTCTTCCCACATGCAAAATATATACCAATAGTCCTCAAAATTTAACTCATTCCAGCATCAACTTTGAAGTCTAAAGTCCAAAGTCTAGAGGCACAATTCATCTCTAGGTAGAATTCTTCTCCAATTATGAACCTACTTGTTCATGCCTATCCCCTTTATTCTGTTCTTTTTTAATTTAATAGAAATTACCAAATTTTAACTTTCATTATAATCTCATTTTTAAATATTGATTGTTTATGGTCTGTATCCCTCCTCCAACTGGAGTGAAAGCTACCTCTGTGCAGATTTTTGTCTAGTATGTTCACTAATGTATATCTCAAGTGCCTAGGATTCTACCTGGCACATAGAAGGGATTTATTATATTCATAAATCAAATGAGTGAATTCACCTTGACTGAAAAACTTAGGGGAAAGTAGGTAAATTAGAGGTTAAGGTAACTTTGCAATATATAGAATTACAAAAATGGATGGAAAAGGCAAGACTGATTGTGGATAATAGGGGGAAAGTCAAATTTGGTCATGGCAAAAAATTGAAGATGAAATAGAAATTTAAGCAAGATTAAAAGGAAATTGACAATAATAAAGCATAATGCACATAGCTTAAGAAAAAAAGAGAAAATGGGATACATTTGAGTTGGTGGGCTAGGGTGGATTATGGGGATACAAATGTTCAGATAGAGGAATAGAACAGTGATTCCTTAAGAAATTAAAAATAGAGCTTCCCTATGACCCTGCAATTGCACTATTGGGTATTTACCCCAAAGATACAGATGTAGTGAAAAGAAGGGCCATCTGTACCCCCAAAGTTCATAGCAGCAATGGGTACAATCACCAACTGTGGGAAGAACTGAGATGCCCTTCAATGGATGAATGGATAAAGAAGATATGGTCCAGGGGCACCTGGGTGGCTCAGTGGGTTAAAGCCTCTGCCTTCAGCTCAGGTCATGATCCCAGGGGCCTGGGATCGAGCCCCGCGTTGGGCTCTCTGCTCAGCGGGGAGCCTGCTTCCTCCTCTCTCTCTCTCTGCTTGCCTCTCTGCCTACTTGTGATCTCTGTCTGTCAAATAAATAAATAAAATCTTAAAAAAAAAGAAGATATGGTCCATATGTACTATGGACTATTATGCCTCCATCAGAAAGGATGAATACCCAACTTTTGTATCAACATGGTCAGGACTGGAAGAGATTATGCTGAGTGAAATAAGTCAAGCAGAGAGAGTCAATTATCATATGGTTTTGTTTATTTGTGGAGCATAAGGAATAACATGGAGGACATGGGGAGATGGAGAGAAAGGAATTGGGGGAAATTGGAGAGGGAGATGAACCATGAGAAGCTGTGGACTCTGAGAAACAAACTGAGGGTTTTGGAGGGGTGGGGGTTAGGGTGTAGGGTGAGCTTGGTGGTGGGTATTATGGAGGGCACGTACTGCATGGAGCACTGGGTATGGTGCATAAACAATGAATTCTGGAACATTGAAAAGAAATTAAAAAAAAAAAGAACAATGTATGTGCCAAATATTTCAGCAGCCAACTCAAGAAATCACTAAAAAGTAAGATGAGAAAATCTTAGGGCTTTTTCTCTCACAAATATGACTGTGTGTCTTAAAATAACATAAAGTTATTGCATTTTTTTTGGTTTATGGTAATATTTTTCTTACTAAGCCCCTAGTATGTGCCAGATTCACTACCAAGCACTTTATATACCTTATCTCATTTAATCATCACAACAACCAGACACAAATTTAAGAGATAATTCACTTTATTTCAGCATTTGATTAACCTGATATATACTTTGACAAACTGAAATCCCTGCTGTGTTTGTTGAGTGTACAAAATGCAATCTGGATTTCATCTCAAGTGATCAGTATTTGAAAGGTATTGCTTGTATCATTAAACAATTTCAAAATGCGGTTAAAATGGAAAACAAACAATTAAGAAAAAAAACATTTTTGGTATATGCCAGTCTCATTATTTGGACAACAAATTTATCTCTAATTAAATTGGTATCTAGAGTACTCCATAAATTGCCATTTATTACTTCTTTCCTGAACTCATATTTCTTGTTCTATTATAAGGAAATCTACATCTTAAAATATCTCTTTGTTCACATCCCATTTTGCAATTATTATTTGCATATCTACAGGACCATTGGAAAAAATTTTCTGAAATATATGTGAGACACTGTATGTTTTCACTTTGTTTATAGAAGAATAAGATTCATTTTATTGAAATACATGTAAAATATTCCTTACGTAAAAATCCATTCTCAAATGGATGAGTTAAAGATCATACAGTGAATGTTAAATACAGGATTAAAAAAATCCCCCCCCCCAAAATTTAAAACATAAAAATAAAAATAGAACTACCGTATGATCAGGAAATCCAACTTGTAGATATTTATCTGAAAGAACAAATATCAGTATCTCAAAGAGATATTAGCACTCCCATAGTTGTTTCAGCATTATTCACAATAGTCAAAATATGGAAACAACTTAAATGTTCACTGAGAGATAACTGGATAAAGACAATTTGATATGTATATGTACATGGAATATTATTTAGTTATTTAAAAAAATAATTTCTGCAATATGTAACAATTTGAATGAACCTGGAAGACATTATAATAAGTGAAATAAGCCAGTCACAGAAGGACTAATACTGTATGATTCCACTTTATGACGTACCTACAATAGTCAAATTCTTAAACTCTGTTCAAGAGTAGAATGATGGTTGCCAGAGGCTGGAATTGGAGTGAAATGGGGATTTGCTAATCAATAGGCATAGGGTTTCAGTTAAACAAGATGAATAAGTTGTAGAGATCTGCTGTAGAACATTGTACCTGTAGCTAACAGTACTGTATTCTGCACATAAAAACCCATTAAGAGGATGTCTCATGATAAGTTTTCTTACACAATAAGATAAAAGTCCTAAAAAGCAAAGAAATAATAAAATAAAAAATATATAAAAGGTCATACAGTGCAAAATATCAGGATATTGTATTTTTTGTCAATAAGGGAATTTAGTATTAGTCAATGATAACAGAAAGGTGAGTTATTTCATATGGAAGCAAAGGTTGCCTTATAACACTCAAGCTGATTAGATACCATTGCAAATATGTACTTTATAGCCACTAAATACATTTCAGTGTCTTGACCTATGAAAAAACATAAATCAATAAAACATTAGTAATGTTATTTTCACACTATTTATAGGGAAAATATGAATATTGTAAAAATAAGTGTTGACAAACTAAAAAAATAAAAATTTGATTTCGTTTTTTATTGAAGTATAGTTCACATACAATGTTACATTAATTTTAGGTGTACAACTTAGTGATTAAACAACTCTATAAGTTATGCATTGCTCACCACAAGTGTAGTTACCATTTGACACCATAAAGTGCTTCTACAGTATCACTGACTATATTTCCTATGCTATACATTTCATCACCATTACTCATTCGTTCTATAATAGGAAGCCGGCATCTCCCACTCACCTTTGTCTATTTTGCCCATCCCCCTACTCTCTTTCTCTCTGGAAACCACCAGTTTGTCTCTGTTTTTATGGGTTTGTTTCTATTTTCTTGTTTGTCTCTGTTCATTTGTTTGCTTTTTAGGTTCCACATTTAAGTGAAATTAGATAGTATTTGTCTTTCTTTATTTGACTTATCATACTCAGCATATTACCCTCTAGGTCCATCCATGTCGTCACAAAGAGCACAATCTAATTCTTTCTTATGGCTAAATAATGTCCTCTTGTTTGTATGTGTTGTGTATATGTATATATATTTATATAAATATATATGTATGTATGTATCTAGATAGCTATATATTTAGATAGTTATATAGATATATCTCCCTTAGCTATTCATCAGTGAACACTAAGGTTGCTTCTACACTTTGGTTATTGTAAATATGCAGCAGTGAAATGACTGGATTTTATGCTATTTCTATTTTTAATTGTTTGAGAAAACTCCATACTGTTTTCTACAGTGGTTGCACCAAATTTGATTCACACCAAGAGAGAACATTCTCCACATTATTGCAAGTACTTATTTCTACTCTTATTGATATTAGCCATTCTGACAGGTGTAAGATGATCCCTCATTATGGTTTTGATTTGCATTTCCCCAGTGATTAGTGATGTCGAATGTCTTTTCATTATATATCGGCCATCTGTGTGTCTTCTTTAGAAAACTGTCTGTTCAGGTCCTTTGCCCATTTTTAATTAGATTTTTTTTGTGTGTTGAATTATATAACTTCTCTGTTTTTCTTTTCTCTGTTTTTATGTTAACCACCTATTAGATATATAACTTGAAAATATCTTTTCCTGTTCAGTAGATTGCCTTTTCATTTTGTTGGTGATTTTCTTCACTGTGCAAGGGTGTTTTATCCTGTCATAGTCCCAAAATAGTTTATTTTGCTTTGGTTTCTCTTATCTGAGGAAAGATATTCATAAATATGTCACTAAAGTTAATATCTAAGAAATTAGTTATTTGCTTTTAGAAGGTTTATTATTTCAGGTCTCATATTTATGTCTTTAATCCACTTTGTATTTGTGTGTGTGCGTGTGTGTGTGTGTGTGTGTGTGTGTGTTGTAAGAAAGTGGTTCAGTTTCATTCTTTTGTATGTAGCTGTCCAGTTTTCCTAGCACCATTTCCTGAAGAGACTGTACATTCTCCATTGTATATTCTTCCATTCTTTGTAGTAGACTAATAGACCATATAAGTATGGGTTTATTTCTAGCCTATCATGTTCCATTGACCTATGTGTCTATATTTGTGTGGTACCATACTATTTTGGTTATTGTAATTGCTCAGTAAGTCTTGAAATCTGGGATTATGATACCTTCAGCTTTTTTCCTTGTCAAGATTGCCTTGGTTACATAAGGCTTTGTGGTTCCA
This sequence comes from Lutra lutra, assembly GCF_902655055.1. NCBI lineage: Eukaryota > Metazoa > Chordata > Mammalia > Carnivora > Mustelidae > Lutra > Lutra lutra. The sequence goes on from NC_062279.1 coordinate 93,718,721, forward strand.
TAGAAATTTTAAGATTATTTTTTGTAGTTCTGCAAAAAAAAATACTATTGACATTTTGAGAGAGATTACATTGAAAATGTAGATTTCCTCAGGTAGTATAAATATTTTAATAATAGTAATTCTTCTAATCAATGAACACAGTATGTCTTTCCATTGTTTGTGTCATCTTCAGTTTTTTTCATCAGTGATTTATAGTTTTCAGAGTATAGGTCTTTCCCTCCTAGGTTAAGTTTATACATAGGTATTTTATTCATTTTGGTGAAATTGTAAATGAGATTGTTTTCTCAATTTCTCTTTCTGCTACTTTGCTATTAGTGTATAGAAATACAACAGATTAACATATGTTCACTTAGTATCCTGCAAATTTAACAAATTCATTTATGAGTTCTAGTAGTTTTTTGGTGGCATCATTAGGGTTTTCTATATATAGTGTCGTGTCATCTACAAATAGAGAAAATTTTACATATTCTTTATCAAATTGGATGATTTTACTCCTTTTTACTGTTTGCTGCAGCTAGGACTTCCAGTGCTATGTTGAATAAAAGAGTTGAGAGTAGACATCCTTGTCTAATGCCTGAAGGTTCCCAGTTTTTCATCATTGAATATTATGTTCAGAATTTTTTTTTAAGTTATGTTCCCTCTATACCCACTTTGTTTAGGGTTATCATGAACAAATGTTAAATTTTGTCAAATGCCATTTCTGCATTTTTTGAGCACCTTATCCTTCCTTTCGTAAATGTGATGTTACGTATTGATTGATTTGTGGATCTTGAACCATCCCTGAACCCTGGAATAAATCCCACTTGGTTGTGGTGAATGATTTTTTAAGGTATTGTTAAATTTAGTTTGTTAATATTTTGTTGAGGTTTGTTAATATTTTGTTGAGGATTTTTGCATCTAAGTTTATCAGGGATATCAGGTTGTAGGGTGATCTATCCTGGAGAATATTCCATGTGCATTTAAAAAGAATGTGTATTCTGCTGTTTTTTGGATGGAATGTTCTGTATTTCTGTTAAGTCCAGCTGTCCTGATGTTCACAGCTACTGTTCCCTTGGTTTTCTGTGTGGATCATCTATCTGTTGATGTAACTGGGATGCTAAAGTTCCCTATTATGTTTGTTTCACTGTCCATCTTTCCCTTTATGTCTGTTAATATTTGCTTTATGTATTTAGATGCTCCAATATTGAATACATAGATGTTTACAATTGTTATATATTCTTGTTGGATTGATCCTCTTATCATTATGCCTTGCCTTTTTTTTTCCTCCTGCTATAGTATTTGTTTTAAAGTGTAATTTGTCCAATATAAGTATTGCCTTCCTGTTTTTTTTCTTTCTTCCTTTGCATGAGATATCTTTTTCCATCCCTTCATTTTCAGTCTGCATGAGTTTATAGGTCTGAAGTGAGTTTCTTGTAGGAAGCATAAAGATGAGCATAAAGATGAGTCTTGTTTTTTGTTTGTTTTTCATCTATTCAGTCAACTCTGTTTTTTTTTTTTAAGATTTTTATTTATTTGACAGACAGAGATCACAAGTAGTCAGAGAGGCAGGCAGAGAGAGAGAGGAGGAAGCAGGCTCCCTGCTGAGCAGAGAGCCCGATGTGGGGCTCCATACCAGGACCCTGAGATCATGACCCGAGCCGAAAGCAGAGGCTTTAACCCACTGAGCCACCCAGGCGCGCCAACTCTGTTTTTTGATTGGTGCATTTTGGCCACTTTTATTTGAAGTAATTATTGAAAAGAATGTATTATTTTCCATCTTGTTAAGTGTTTTCTGGTTGGTTTCATAGTTTTCTCTCTTCTTTTCACCTTTTCTTGCTTTCTTTCTTTGTTATTTATGATTTTATTTGGTATTATGCTTGGCTTCATGTCTATGTTTTCTGTGCATCTATTATAGGTTTCGGATTTGTGGTTACCATGAGGTTTGTATATAACATCCTAAGTATATTGCAGTCTATATTAAGTTAATGGTCATTTAATATCAAACACATTCTAAAGAATTTTATTTTTACCCTTCCTCCATGTTTTATGGATATTTTGTCATATTTTATATCTTTTTTACCTCGTGAGTCCTCTTAAATAATTTTTTAGACATAATTGATTTTACTACTTCTGTGTTTTAACTTTCATACTAGTTTTATGTGATTGCTTTACTACCTTTACTATATGTTTGCTTTTACTCATGAAATTTATTTCTTTTTTAATTTTTATATTTCTAATTATGGACTTTATCCTACTTACAGAAGTTCTTTTAATATTTCTTGTAAGTCAGTGGTGATGAACTCCTTTAACTTATGCTTGTCTGAGAAACTACATTTCCTTCAGGGCTCCTGGGTGGATCAGTCAGTTAGGCAGCTACCTTCAGCTAAGGTCATGGTCTCAGAGTCCTGGGATTGAGCCCCACATGGGGCTCTCGGCTCAGCGGGGATCCTGCCTCTCCCTTTCCCTCTGCCTGCTGTTCCTCCTGCTTGTTCTCTCTCTCTCTCTCACATTCTGTATCAAATATAATAAGTAAAATCTAAATAAGAAAAACCAGTCTCTCGTTCAATTCTGAATGATAACTTTCTGGGTAGAATATTCTCAGAATATTCTTGGTTACAGTTTTGTTGTTGTTGTTTTGTTTTCCTTTTGGCACTTTGAGTGTATCATGCCACTTTCCCTGGCCTGCTAAGTTTCTGTTGAAAAATCAGCTGATAGCCTTAAGAGATTTTTCTTGTAAATAATTGTTTTCTTTTCTCTTGCTGCTTTTAAGATTCTCGTCTTATAATTACTTTTTGCATTTTAATTATGTGTCTTGGTGTGGACTTCTTGGGTTCATCTTCTTTGAGGCTTTCTATTCTTTTTTTTTTTTTTAACTTATTTATTTGACACAGAGAGAGAGATCACAAGTAGGCGGAGAGGCAGGCAGAGAGAGAGGAGGAAGCAGGCTCCCCACTGAGCAGAGAGACTGATGCATGGCTCAATCCCAGGACCCTGGGATCATGATCTGAGCTGAAGGCAGAGGTTTTAACCCACTGAGCCACCCAGGTGCTCCTATTCTTTTTGAACCTGGATACTTCCTTCCTTCCTCAGATTAAAAAATCTTCAGCTATTATTTCTTCATACAAGTTTTATGCCCCATCTCTCTCTTCTACTGATTCCTCTGTAATGTGAATGTTATTATGCTGGTGTTGTCTCAGAGATCCTTTAAATTTTCCTCATTTTAAAATTATTATTATTATTATTAGTGTTTTGCTATTTAACTTGGGTGCTCTCCATTACCCTATTTCCCAGATCTATGTGAAGACAATAAAGTAATAAGATTTATTTTCTAAAACTGTTCACTTTTTCTGTGAAATCTTAAATTTTCAAAATAGTATATCTTGATCTTTTGACGCCAGAATAGATTATGTAGTGAGCTCGAAATACAGACAAATCTGAATTTCAAACTTGTCTATGCCAGTTCTTAGTTGTATTACTTATAGTTTACTCCCCTGGGCCTTGTATTTGGTTATAAAGTGGTTATAATTATATATATATATATATATAAAATAGGAATGATGCTATATTTTGTCAAATGCTTTTTCCACATCAATTGAGAGGATCATATGGTCATTTTCACTCCTCTTATTAATGTGTTTTATCATAGGTTGATTTGTGGATGTTGAACAACCCTTGCATCCCAGGAATAAATCCCACCTGGTCATGATGGATAACCCTTTTACGGGCAGAAGACATGAACAGACACTTCTCCAAAGAAGACATGCAAATGGCTAACAGACACATGAAAAAAATGTTCAACATCATTAGCGATCAGGGAAATTCAAATCAAAACCATATTGAGATACTACCTTACACCAGTTAGAATGGCAAAAATTAACAAGGCAGGAAACAACAAATGCTGAAGAGGATATGGAGAAAGGGGAACCCTCTTATGCTGTTGGTGGGAATGAAAGTTAGTACAGCCACTTTGAAAAACAGTATGGAGGCTCCTCAAGAAGTTAAAAATTAAGCTACCCTATGACCTAGCAATTGCACTACTGGGTATTTACCCCAAAGATTCAGATGTAGTGAAAAGAAGGGGCACATGTACCCTAGTGTTCATAGAAATCATGTACACAATAACCAGACTGTGGAAGGAGCCAAGATGCCCTTCAACAGATGAATGGATAAAGAAGATGTGATCCATATATACAATGGAATATGACTTAGACATCAGAAAGAATGAATACCCACCATTTGCATCAACATGGATGGAACTGGAGGGGATTATGCTAAGTGAAATAAGTCAAGCAGAGAAAAACAACTATCATATGATTTCACTAATATGTGGAACATAAGGAATAGCATGGAGGACATTAGGAGAAGGAAGGGAAAAATGAAGGAGGAGGAAATCAGAGAGGGAGATGAACCATGAGAAACTATGGACCCTGGGAAACAAACTGAGGGTTTCAGAGGGGAAGGGAGTGGGGGGGATGGGTTAGCCTCATGATAGGTATTAAGGAGGGTATGTATTGCATGAAACACTGGGTACCATATGCAAACAATCATGGGACACTACATCAAAAACTAATGATGTACTGTATGGTGAGTAACATAACATAAAAAATAAATATAAATATATTATATATTCACATAAATATATATAATAATATATAATGTAATATTGGGCAAGAGCAAATTTGAAAGCATGTATACTTTTTTTCCATTTGTCATTTAATGAAACCATAGCACTCAGATGTAGAATGCAGATAACATTTTAAGTAGAATTAGTATAAAAATTAAATAAGTTCAGGTATACATAATATATGAAATATGTCTGTACTTATGAGTAAGTGGTAATTTTTTTCATTATCATTATCCCTATCATCATCCAAGTAATATGCAAAACAAAGAATTGCACAATAGGTTAATCTTGAAGGTGCCATTTTTTCATATTATAAGTGATTACTATAGCTCTGAGTACATTTCATCCAATAGAGAAGACTGTGTGCTGATTTGTGTGATAATGGAAGAACACTATTGAACTTGATCATTTGTGCAAGGTAGCAAGATCTTTTCCATAAGAGGCAGATACTTTGTATATATTAAATATTCACTCAGCTAAGGCCAGTTTTACAAATGGAAAATAAATTCTAGTAATATTTTTAAATACTCTAGAAAATCTCAACCAAAGTAATAAAACAAAATTTCAAATAATTTAAGTATTCTTAGCTGTTTTTATTTCTTTTTCCAGCATCACCTACATTATTTTACATCTTGAATAGACCATATTCCAAAGGAAGTTTTCCTTTGTAGTCATCTTAAAACAATTTATTATCATGTGTGTATACTTTTAATGGAAATGGATAAAGAAGGAAGATTTAAAATTATGAAGTCTAACATTTTTAAAAACTTTCTATTTGAATTCAATTTAGTTAGCATATGTATATTATTAGCTCCAGGGATAGAATTTAGTATTCATCGGTGGCATATAATACCCAGTGCTCATTATATCAAGTGCCCTCCTTAATGTCCGTCACCCAATTACCCCATCCCCCCAAAGACCTCCCCTCCAGCAACTGTCAGTTTCTTTCCCATGGTTAAGAGTCTCTTGAAGCCTAACATTTTGATTAGAGTAAAAAAATAATTGAAAATTAACAAACATGCTATTTACCACTTTTACTTTTAAGAACAAGAATATTTTCCTAGTAAGTTAGAAACAAATTTTATTATAAAATAATTGAGTATATAAAAACATTCTGCTTCTGGAAATTGTAGGACATCTTACTACTTTACCAAAATTTATGAACCTATAATTTGTAAACTAGCATTTTATTAAATACTAGAAATGTGATTTAAATTATTAAATATTTTATTTATTTATTTATTTGAGATAGATAGCATGAGAAAGAGAGCATAAGTAGGCACAGAGGAGAGGAAGAAGCAGGCTCCCCACTGAGCAAGGAGACCAATATGACATATCTCATCCCAGGACCCCAGGATCATGACCTCAGCTGAAGGCAGGCACTTAACTGACTGAACAACCCAGGCACCCCTAGAAATTTAATTTTATGTAATCCTACATATTAAAATTCTCTAAATTCATTTGTATTACAATAAAATAGTAGTAAGTTATCATTTTATATTTGGTATTCTTTATTTTACTTCCACACTAAGGTAAAAGTCAAAGAAATATCACAACAAATTCAATATTTGCTTTCAAAATAAATCAGGATGTTTGAGCCATTTCCTGAAGTTCCTAGTTATGTAGATTACCAGAGGAGTCTACTGTCTTGCATATATTAGTAGAGCATTTAAGTATAAGTCCAAAGATTACACGATATGGAAAAATAAACTGAGAGTTTTGAGCTTCAAATTTTTTTTAAAGATTGTATTTATTTATTTGACAGAGAGAGATCACAAGTTGGCAGAGAGGCAGGTGGAGAGAGGAAGGGAAGCTGAGCAGAGAGCCTGATATGGGGCTCGATCCCAGGACCCTGGGATCACGATCCCAGTTGAAAGCAGAGGCTTAAACCACTGAGCCACCCAGGCACCCCTGAGCTTCAGATTTTAATGATTAAGAAGTGAGAGAGTATACTTGCTTCATCTTTGTCACATATTTGGTATGCACATACTTGTAATAAGAGCATCAATAATCTGAACTAGTTTGACTCTCCCATGAAGTCAGATGAAAGTATGAAAGACAGTGATGATCATAACATAAGTTATGACATAAATTTTTACTCAGTTCCATCATAATACCATCTAAACATGGCAGGAGTGGGAAGAGGACCCCATGCAATTGTTTCACCAAACAGTAATGGTTACAAGTTTAGTTTATAGAAATATTTATGTGAGAATTAAAAGCATAGCTCATTAGAGTAACAAAACATAGCTTTTTGACACCAAGTTTTCAGCTTTTAATAATCATTCAAAAGAAGCCAAATGAGGACCAAAATTAAACTCAAAGACTAAAGTATGTGAAAATTTTAAGAGTTGTGAAAAAACAGAACCTTGATTTCAGAGATTCCTTAAGGGACATATATTTAGAAAATTAAGCATCATGATTAATAATAAATGTATTTTTAAAACCTCTGAGGAGATTTTAATATTTAAAGTTCATCATTTTTCCTTACAGGTCTATTATTATTTCACCATGATAAGCACCTCCTATTAATGTTCAAATCTAATTTTGTCACCCTTACCATTTGCAGTAAACTCTCCAGTTTCTTAGCCAGTTGACCCGGTATAGACATGGTCTCCCCACCCGTCTGCTTCAACCACTGCTATGATGCCTTCTGCTCATATAGCTAACTTTCTCTCTGCATATGTATTATTTCTGTAGGTGCCTAACCAAAAAAAAAAAAAAAAATGAAGAAGAATTGATAGTCTTGCTCTATCACATGAAACTATAGTAAAAAAAATTGGTGTTGATGTCTATTTAGACAAATAGATCATTGGACTGATTAGAGAGAGGGAAGTGCATATATTTATGAAAACTTAGTATATGATACAACAGGCAGTAATGATCCCTAAACTAGTTATCCATATGGGAACAAAACAAAGAAATTTTATGGTCTTCTCTTACCATAAATAAAATTTAATTCTAGAAGAATTAAAGACTTAATAAAGATTTTAGAATGAGAAAATTCTTCTTTCAGAAAAAAAAGGACTTCTTAGATGAGATAAAGGAGAAGACAATATTAGGAAGATTAATAAATTAGACTATCATAAATGTATAAAATGAAAAGATACATAAAAGCTGGAAGGTATTTTTGTAACACATAAAACAAGAACATATATACTTATAAAATATGAATTATGTATAAAACATAAAATGTAACATGAAACAAGATTATATGATTTTACATCATTTAAAAATTATTTTTAAAAGTCTTTAAAATCCATAAGTTGAAACAAGTTGAAAAAAATTATCCAGAGACCAAGTAAGAATTTTACTTACACATAAATGACCAATAAAATAAAAATATCCTCAATTTCATTTGTAGTACAGAAATGGAAATTGAACCAAAAACTAATTTGGCAAAAATCTTAACATGTGTGACTACACAGTAGATTGATAAAGATATGGGAAGAAACATTTTATTTGGCTTGGTTGAAATACAAACATATATGAGGACTTTGTGACTCTTGGAATATATTCTATCTTACTTTTTTGAATGAGGAGACCTGTTACAAGAATGTTTACTAAATTATTGTTTATAATTGGGAAAAAAAATGTGAAAACCACCCAAATATCCAATTACAATATAATGGGTATATCTATCATATATTTATATAGTAAAATATAATGTCTTATTTTAGTGACTAAGAATGAGGCCTCTGAAGTCAGAATTTATAGATATGAAACATAAGTCAACTATTAATTATTCTATAATCACTTCATTTCTGCATGTTTCAGTCTGCTCATATGTAAAATGAGAGTTTCTAGCACTTATGGCTTTCTAGATATAGATGAATTTTGATATAAAAAGAGTTTAGAACGGTTTCTGGAACATAATAAGCACTATAGGAGAATTAGTTATTTTCTTATTGCTTTTGTACAATGATGAAAATGAATAAATCTTCATCATGGGTGTTCAGATGGTGAAATGAATGAAAAATTTATTTTTTTCAATTTTTAAATTCTTTTGTATTTTCATATATACATGATATGTATTTTAATTTTTCTTTCTTTTTTTTTAATTTATCTTTATTTTTTCAGTGTTTCAAGATTCGTTGTTTATACATTCATATATTCATTGTTTATACATTGTTTATACACCACACACAGTGCTCTGTACAAAACATGCCCTCCTTAATACCCACCACCTTAATACCCATCACCTAACCCCCTAACCCCCTTCCCTCCAAAACCCTCAGTTTGTTTCTCAGAGTCCACAGTCTCTCATGCTTTGTCTCCCACTCCAATTTCCCCCAATTTACTTTTCCTTTCCTTCTCCTAATGTCCTCCATATTATTCCTTATGCTCCACAAGTAAGTGCACCATATGATAATTGACTCTCTCTGTTGACTTACTTCACTCAGCATCATCTCCTCCAGTCCCATCTATGATGATATAAAAGTTGGGTATTCATCCTTTCTAATGGAGGCATAATATTCCATTGTATATATGGACCATACCTGCTTTATCTATTCATCTGTTGAAGGGAATCTTTACTCTTTCCAGAGTTTGGTGATTGTGGTCATTGCTGCTATGAATACTGGGGTACAGATGGCTCTTCTTTTCACTACATCTGTACATTTGGGGTAAATACCCAGTAGTGCAATTGCAAGGTCATAGAGTAGCTCTATTTTTAATTTCTTAAGGAATGTCCACACTGTTCCCCAAAGTGGCTGCACCAACTTGCATTCCCACCAACAGGATGAAAGTATTCCCCTTTCTTCACACTCTCTTCAATACTTGTTGTTTATTGTCTTATTAATTTTTGCCATTCTAACTGGTGTAAGGTGATATCTCATTGTGGTTTTGACTTGAATCTCTCTGATGGCTAATGATAATGAACATTTTTTCATGTATCTGTTAGCCATTTTTATGTCTTCTTTGGAGAAGTGTCTGTTCATGCCTTCTGCGCATTTTTTGATGGGATTATCTGTTTTTTGAGTGTTGAGGTTGAGGAGTTCTTGGATATCAGCCTTTTGTCTGTACTGTCATTTGCGAATATCTTCTCCCATTCCATGGGTTAGTTACCTCTTTGATTTGTTGACTGTTTTATTGTTTTGTTTTGGTTTGGTTTTGGGTTTTTTTTTTGTGTTTATTTTTTGTTTCTGTTTTTTGTTTTTTGTTTTTTTGCTGTGTAGGAGTTTTTGATCTTGATGAAGTCCCAAAAGTTCATTTTCGCTTTTGTTTCCTTTGCCTTTGGAGACATATCTTGAAAGAAGTTGCTGTGACTGATGTTGAAGAGGTTACTGCCTATGTTCTCCTCTAGGATTTTGATAGATTCCTGCCTCATGTTGAGGGAATGACATCCTTTAACATGATGTTGAATAATAAAAATGTGTGCCAGAAAAATATACACAATATGATACCATTTATATAAAGTTTCAAAACAATGGTAATTCGGGAGGAGTCAAGTTGGCGGAGAAGTAGCAGACTGAGACTACTTCAGGTAGTGGGAGATAAGCTAGATAGCTTATCTAAAGATTGCAAAAACCTACAAATCCAACAGGAGATCGAAGAGAAGAAGAACAGCAACTCTAGAAACAGTAAATCAACCACTTTCTGAAAGGTAGGACTGGCGGAGAAGTGAATCCAAAGTGACGGGAAGATAGACCGCGGGGGGAGGGACTGGCTCCCGGCAAGCGGCAGAGCAACAGAGCACAAAATCAGGACTTTTAAAAGTCTGTTCTGCTGAGGAACATCGCTCCAGAGGCTTAACCATGGTGAATCCCACGCAGGGTCATTGGCCTCAGGTCCCGCAGGGTCACAGAAGGATCAGGGGTGTCTGAGTGTCGCAGAGCTTACAGGTATTAGAACGTGGAAGCCAGCTACAGAGACAGAGCCGAAGAGTGAGCTCTAAGCTTGGGGTTACCTTGAACTGGTTGCAGGCTCGGTCAGCTCAGAGTGCGGCTGGAGGCCAGGGTGATGGGAGTAAAGGGCGCTGTTCTCTGAGGGTGCACTGAGGAGTGGGGCCCCGTGCTCTCGGCTCCTCCAGGCTGGAGACTGGGAGGCTGCCATCTTCATTCACGCCCTCCGGAACTCTACAGAAAGCGCTCAGGGAACAAAAGCTCCCAAAAGCAAACCCAATCGGATTACTCAGACCGGCCCGGGTAAGGGCGGTGCAACTCCGCCTGGGGCAAAGACACTTGAGAATCAGTACAACAGGGCCCTCCCCCAGAAGATCAACAAGAAACCAGCCAGGACCAAGTTCAACTACCAAGGAGTGCAGTTTCAATACCAAGGAGAGCAGCGGAATTCCATAGGAGGAGAAAGCAAAGCACAGAACTCATGGCTTTCTCCCCATGATTCTTTAGCCTTGCAATTAATTTAATTTTTTTTCTTTTTCAATTTTTTTTCTCTTCTTCTGCTAAATTTTTTTAACTTTTACCCTTGTCTTTTTTAACGTTTTTTAACGAGGTTATCTAATATATATATATTTTTTTTTCCTTTGTATATTTTTTCTTTATTGGTTTTCTTTTTTTAATTGTTTCTTTTTTTTTCTTTCTGAACCTCTTTTTATCCCCTTTCTCCCCCCTCACGATTTGGATCTCTTCTGATTTGGCTAAAGCATATTTTCCTGGAGTTGTTGCCACCCTTTTAGTATTTTACTTGCTCCTTCATATGCTCTTATCTGGACAAAATGACAAGGCGGAAAAATTCACCACAAAAAAAAAGAACAAGAGGCAGTACCAAAGGCTAGGGACCTAATCAATACAGACATTGGTAATATGTCAGATCTAGAGTTCAGAATGACGATTCTCAAGGTTCTAGCCGGGCTCGAAAAAGGCATGGAAGATATTAGAGAAACCCTCTCGGGAGATATAAAAGGCCTTTCTGGAGAAATAAAAGAACTAAAATCTAACCAAGTGGAAATCAAAAAAGCTATTAATGAGGAGCACTCAAAAATGGAGGCTCTCACTGCTAGGATAAATGAGGCAGAAGAAAGAATTAGTGATATAGAAGACCAAATGACAGAGAATAAAGAAGCTGAACAAAAGAGGGACAAACAACTACTGGACCACAAGGGGAGAATTCGAGAGATAAGTGACACCATAAGACGAAACAACATTAGAATAATTGGGATTCCAGAAGAAGAGGAAACAGAAAGGGGAATAGAAGGTATGTTGGAGAGAACTATTGGAGAGAATTTCCCCAATATGGCAAAGGGAACAAGCATCAAAATCCAGGAGGTTCAGAGAACCCACCCCCAAAATCAATAAGAATAGGTCCACACCCCATCATCTAATAGTAAAAATTGCAAGTCATAGTGACAAAAAGAAAATCCTGAAAGCAGCTCAGGACCAGAAGTCTGTAACATATAATGGCAAAATATTTAGATTGGCAAAAGACTTATCCACAGAGACCTGGCAGGCCAGAAAGAGCTGGCATGATATATTCAGAGCACTAAATGAGAAAAACATGCAGCCAAGAATACTATATCCAGCTAGGCTATCCTTGAAAATAGAAGGAGAGATTAAAAGCTTCGAGGACAAACAAAAACTGAAAGAATTTGCAAACACCAAACCAGCTCTGCAGGAAATATTGAAAGGGGTCCTCTAAGCAAAGAGACCCTAAAAGTAGTAGATCAGAAAGGAACAGAGACAATATACAATAACAGTCACCTTACAGGCAATACAATGGCACTAAATTCATATCTCTCAATACTTATCCTGAATGTTAATGGGCTAAATGCCCCAATCAAAAGACACAGGGTATCAGAATGGATAAAAAAACAAAACCCATCTATATGTTGCCTACAAGAAACTCATTTTAAACCCGAAGACACCTCGAGATTTAAAGTGAGGGGGTGGAAAAGAATTTACCATGCTAATGGACATCAGAAGAAAGCAGGAGTGGCAATCATTATATCATATCAATTAGATTTTAAGCCAAAGACTATAACAAGAGATGAGGAAGGACACTATATCATACTCAAAGGAGCTGTCCAACAAGAAGATCTAACAATTTTAAATATCTATGCCCCTAACGAGGGAGCAGCCAACTATATAAACCAAAATATCAAAGAAACAAAATCAAAGAAACACATCAACAGTAATACAATAATAGTAGGGGACTTTAACACTCCCCTCACTGAAATGGACAGATCATCCAAGAAAAAGATCAACAAGGAAATAAAGGCCTTAAATGACACACTGGACCAGATGGACATCACAGATATATTCAGAACACTTCATCCCAAAGCAACAGAATACACATTCTTCTCTAGTGCACATGGAACATTCTCCAGAATAGATCACATCCTCGGTCCTAAATCAGGTCTCAACTGGTATCAAAAAATTGGGATCATTCCCTGCATATTTTCAGACCACAACGCTCTGAAGCTAGAACTCAATCACAAGAGGAAATTTGGAAAGAACCCAAATACATGATGACTAAACAGCATCCTTCTATAGAATGAATGGGTCAAACAGGAAAGTAAAGAAGAATGAAAAAATTCATGGAAACAAATGATAATGAAAACACAACGGTTCAAAATCTGTGGGACACATCAAAGGCAGTCCTGAGAGGAAAATAATATAGCAGTACAAGCCTTTCTCCAGAAACAAGAAAGGTCTCAGGTACACAACCTAACCTACACCTAAAGGAGCTGGAGAAAGAACAAGAAAGAAACCCTAAACCCAGCAGGAGAAGAGAAATCATAAAGATCAGAGCAGAAATCAATGAAATAGAAACCAAAAAAACAATAGAACAAATCAACGAAACTAGGAGCTTGTTCTTTGAAAGAATTAATAAGATTGATAAACCCCTGGCCAGACTTACCAAAAAGAAAAGTAAAAGGACCCAAATAAATAAAATCATGAATGAAAGAGGAGAGATCACAACCAACACCAAAGAAATACAGACAATTATAAGAACATACTATGAGCAACTCTACGCCAACAAATTTGACAATCTGGAAGAAATGGATGCATTCCTAGAGACATATAAACTACCACAACTGAACCAGGAAGAAATAGAAAGCCTGAACAGACCCATAACCAGTAAGGAGATTGAAACAGTCATCAAAAATCTCCAAACAAACAAAAGCCCATGGCCAGATGGCTTCCCGGGGGAATTCTACCAAACATTTAAAGAAGAACTAATTCCTATACTCCTGAAACTGTTCCAAAAAATAGAAATGGAAGGAAAACTTCCAAACTCATTTTATGAGGCCAGCATCACCTTGATCCCAAAACCAGACAAGGATCCCATCAAAAAAGAGAACTACAGACCAATATCCTTGATGAACAGAGCAAAAATTCTCGCCAAAATACTAGCCAATAGGATCCAACAGTACTTTAAAAGGATTATTCACCACGACCAAGTGGGATTTATTCCAGGGCTGCAAAGGTTGGTTCAACATCCGCAAATCAATCAATGTGATACAACACATTAATAAAAGAAAGAATAAGAACCATATGATACTCTCCATAGATGCTGAAAAAGCATTTGACAAAGTACAGCATCCCTTCCTGATCAAAACTCTTCAAAGTGTAGGGATAGAGGGCACATACCTCAATATTATCAAAGCCATTTATGAAAAACCCACCTCAGATATCATTCTCAATGGAGAAAAACTGAAAGCTTTTCCGCTAAGGTCAGGAACACGGCAGGGATGTCCATTATCACCACTGCTATTCAACATAGTACTCGAAGGCCTAGCCTCAGCAATCAGACAACAAAAGGAAATTAAAGGCATCCAAATCGGCAAAGAAGAAGTCAAACTATCACTCTTAGCAGATGATATGATACTATATGTGTTAAACCAAAAGACTTCACTGCAAAACTGCTAGAACTTGTACGGGAATTCAGTAAAGTGTCAGGATATAAAATCAATGCACAGAAATCAGTTGCATTTCTCTACACCAACAACAAGACGGAAGAAAGAGAAATTAAGGAGTCAATCCCATTTACAATTGCACCCAAAACTATAAGATACCTCGGAATAAACCTAACCAAAGAGGCTAAGAATCTAATCACAGAAAACTATAAAGTACTCATGAACGAAATTGAGGAAGACACAAAGAAATGGGAAAATGTTCCATGCTCCTGGACTGGAAGAATAAATATTGTGAAAATGTCTATGCTACCTAAAGCAATCTACACATTTAACGCAATTCCTATCAAAGTACCATCCATTTTTTTCAAAGAAATGGAACAAATAATCCTAAAATTTATATGGAACCAGAAAAGACCTCGAATAGCCAAAGCAATATTGAAAAAGAAAGCCACAGTTGGTGGCATCACAATTCTGGACTTCAAGCTCTATTACAAAGCTGTCATCATCAAGACAGTATGGTACTGGCACAAAAACAGACACATAGATCAATGGAACAGAATAGAGAGCCCAGAAATAGACCCTCAACTCTATGGTCAACTCATCTTCGACAAAGCAGGAAAGAATGTCCAATGGAATAAAGACAGCCTCTTCAATAAATGGTGTTGGGAAAATTGGACAGCCACATGCAGAAAAATGAAATTGGACCATTTCCTTACACCGCACACGAAAATGGACTCAAAATGGATGAATGACCTCAATGTGAGAAAGGAATCCATCAAAATCCTTGAGGAGAACACAGGCAGCAACCTCTTCGACCTCAGCTGCAGCAACATCTTCCTAGAAACATCGCCAAAGGCAAGGGAAGCAAGGGCAAAAATGAACTATTGGGATTTTATCAAGATCAAAAGCTTTTGCACAGCAAAGGAAACAGTGAACAAAACCAAAAGACAACTGACAGAATGGGAGAAGATATTTGCAAATGACCTATCAGATAAAGGGCTAGTGTCCAAAATCTATAAAGAACTTAGCAAAGTCAACACTCAAAGAACAAATAATCCAATCAAGAAATGGGCAGAGGACATGAACAGACATTTCTGCAAAGAAGACATCCAGATGGCCAACAGACACATGAAAAAGTGCTCCACATCACTCGGCATCAGGGAAATACAAATCAAAACCACCATGAGATATCACCTCACACCAGTCAGAATGGCTAAAATTAACAAGTC
This sequence comes from Lutra lutra, assembly GCF_902655055.1. NCBI lineage: Eukaryota > Metazoa > Chordata > Mammalia > Carnivora > Mustelidae > Lutra > Lutra lutra. The sequence goes on from NC_062279.1 coordinate 93,734,370, forward strand.
AGGAAATGACAGATGCTGGCGAGGATGCGGAGAAAGGGGAACCCTCCTCCACTGTTGGTGGGAATGCAAGCTGGTTCAACCACTCTGGAAAACAGCATGGAGGTTCCTCAAAATGTTGAAAATAGAACTACCCTATGACCCAGCAATTGCACTGCTGGGTATCTACCCTAAAGATACAAACGTAGTGATCCGAAGGGGCACGTGCACCCAAATGTTTATAGCAGCAATGTCTACAAGAGCCAAACTATAGAAAGAACCTAGATGTCCATCAACAGATGAATGGATAAAGAAGATGTGGTATATATACACAATGGAATACTATGCAGCCATCAAAAGAAATGAAATCTTGCCATTTGCGACAACGTGGATGGAACTAGAGGGTATCATGCTTAGCGAAATAAGTCAATCGGAGAAAGACAACTATCATATGATCTCCCTGATATGAGGGAGAGGAGATGCAACATGGGGGGTTGAGGGGGTAGGAGAAGAGTAAATGAAACATGATGGGATTGGGAGGGAGACAAACCATAAGTGACTCTTAATCTCACAAAACAAACTGAGGGTCGATGTTGGGAGGGGGGTTGGGAAACGGGGGGTGGGGTTTGGACATTGGGGAGGATATGTGCTATGGTGAGTGCTGTGAAGTTTGTGAACCTGGGGATTCACAGACCTGTATTATATGTCTGTATATAATATAATATATATAAAAATATATTATATGTTTATAAAAAATAAAATTAAAATTAAAAAAAACAATGGTAATTCATATAAGATAGCATTTGAGTATACTTAAATTTAAGGTAAAACTAAAAAGAAAGCAGAAAAGTAATTATGTATTTCATCAAAGTAATAACTTCTTACAAAATTGGAAGATGGGATAGTGACAGGAAGAATACAGGAGACTTGAAACAGAGCAGTCATTTCAATTGTTTTAATTGGGTGGTGCATATACCAGTGTCATTCATTATGTACTACTAGTAAGTTGCATATTATTTTGTAATGTACATTATTTAGAACAAAAGTGAAAAAGATGATTCAAAGCCATAGAGCATATACACTTTCAGTATTACTAGAAGTAAGGTGATCAACCATCCCTGTTATCCCTGAACTGAAGTGTTTCCCAGAATTCTATATTTCCTTATGTTTCACATGCAAGTGAAACTGTATGAGGACCATAGGACCAAACTGAATGGGAAGAAATCAGAGAGGGAAACAAACCATGAGAAACTCTGGACTCTGGGAAACAAACTGAAGGTTACAGAAGGGAGGAGGTTGAGGGATGGAATAATTGGATGATGTGTATTAAAGATGGCACATGTTGTAATGTGCATTGGGTGTTATATGCAACTAATGAATCCTTACTACATTTCAGTAGTAAATTTGGAAGTCACAGGCAAACTAAGAGGGTTAGTCACCCTAGAGTTATGAGTAAATTTACCAGTAATTTTGAATGCTACTAAAAAAGAATCCATCCAGTTATGTATTAATTTGGCATATATAGTAAAAAATATACATTAAGTTTTTAAAGATTTTATTCATTTTACACAGAGAGAGATCACAAAAGGCAGAGAGGCAGGCAGAGAGAGAGGGGGAAGTAGGCACTCTGCCAAGCAGATAGCCTGATGTGGGGCTCGATCTCAGGACCCTGAGATCATGACCTGAGCCAAAGGCAGAGCCTTAACCCACTGAGCTACCCAGGCGCCCCTACATTATGTTTTTAGAGATACATGAGTTCCTTTTCTTAAATACAAGTACATCTATATCATTCTCAAGTTGTTTCCACCTGTGTCCTTTTTAGCAAACTATATGATACCTTTTGCTTCAAAAACTTTCTAACTCTTATTAATGAAGACATTAAGTAAACTTGGCTTATTGCCCAAAGGTTTTTAAACAGAAGTGTACATCTCTCCAAGTGGCATGTGTTGTCTTTTGTGATCAAGAACTTAAATCTATAATCCTGGTAATTAATACATGCCCCTTGGAATTTCAAATATCATCTATTAAATAATAATTCTTATCACTATATTCAGAAGATGAAAAGTCATCATTTTTGTAGGTGATATGTTCTACCATTGATCAATCTAAAGCATAATGTATTGGAAATAGGAAGTAGTTAAGACATGAGCAGAACAGTCTCAGGAGTTACATCTTCTCAGGAAGATAGCTCAGTGCTCCATTTAAGCAACTGTTAGTTGTCTTCTAATGTTAATCATTTCTCTGGAGATAGACTTTTGCTAGTGACATTTAGAGCAGCGATTCCTTGAATATAAATTACATTTTTTATATAAAAATCCAAATTCCTTACCAAACTTTGCATGATCTAGACCCTAGCTTTTCTCTGACTTCATAACCTACCCATTTACAGCTCCTATCCTCCCCCTCTTTTTGACCTTACCATTCTTTCTGATCATACCAACCTCCTTGTTTATAGAACATGGCAAGCGGGCATCCACCTCTGTCTTACTTCTCTCACACTTGTGACTGCTTCCATCTGGAGTATTTTACTATAAGATACTCCTTACTGGTTTTCTTCCTCCCTTGTTATTAAAAAGTTACCCAATAAAAGGGACCTTCCGTTGGGGTGCCTGGGTGGCTTAGTTGGTTAAGCGACTGTCTTCAGCTCAGGTCATGATCTCTAGGTCCTGGGATCAAGTCCCACATCAGGCTTCCTGCTTAGCAGAGAGGCTGGTTCGCCCTCTTGCATTCTCCCTCCTTGTGCTTTCTCTCTAGTTCTCTGCCAAATAAATAAACTCTTTAAAAAAGGGCAGTGGGGGGAGACCTACCTTTATTAAATGGGGATATCTTTATTAAATCCAACAAATGATTTCCTTTTCTTATAGAAACTTTAAAAGAATAGATGGAAGTGTCTTTCCATACATCAAAGTTGTGATTTTTTTTTTCTGGTTACTTAATATTTCTTCAAAGTGGCTTTATGTTTTAGACTTTCTTTTTAAAATTTATTTCTTTTTAAAAAAATTATCTGCATTTTAATTAGTTAACATACAGAGCAATATTTGTTTCAGGAGTAGAATTCAGTGATTCATTACTTAAATACAAAAACTAGTGCTCATCCCAAGTGCCCTTTTTAATACCCATCACCTATCTCGCCCATTCTCCATCAATCCTCAGATTGTTCTCTAATCTTATGAGTCTCTTGCAGTTTGTTTCCCACTCTCCCTCCCCCACTCCCATACATTCCTCTGCTTTGTTTCTTAAATTCAATATATGAGTGAAATCATATAGTATTTGTCTTTCTTTGATTGACTTATTTCATTTAGCATAATACATTCTAGCTCCACCCACATCATTATAAATGGCAAGATTTTATTCTTTTTGAAGACTGAGTAATATTCCATGGTGTGTGTGTGTGTGTGTACACGTACACACACACACACATATATATATCACGTCTTCTTTATCCATTCACCAGTTGATGGACATTTGGGATCTCTCTGTAGTTTTACTGTTGTTGCTAATCCTGCTGTAAATATGAGGGTGTATATACCCCTTAAAATCTGTATATTTGTATCCTTTGGATAAATACCCAGTAATAAAATTGCTGGATCATAGGATAGTTCTGTTTTTAGTTTCTTTTTTCTATTTTGGATTTTTTAAAATTAACATATAATGTGTCATTTGTTTCATGGGTACAGGTCTGTGAATCAACAGTCTTACACAATTCACAACACTTATCATAACACATACCCTCCCCAGTGTTCATCACCCAGCCACCCTATCCCTCAGCATCCCTAACAGCCCTCAGTTTGTTTCCTGAGATTAAGAGTCTCATGGTTTGTCTCCCTCATCAGTCAATCTTGTTTCATTTTCCCCTCCCTTCCCACCATGAGCTCCCACTCTGTCTCTCAAATTCCTCATATCAGAGACATCATATGATAATTTAGACCTTCTTTTGTGACATGTCAATTTGATAATATATTTTGGTGTCTCTGGGTACATAATCTCTTGTGCATGAATCAGAATGGGTTAAAGTCTTATCCTCTGTCTCTACTTATGTAGATTTGAATGAATGAATGAAGCCAGTCCCTTAGCTATTTTGGCCTCCATTATTTACTTTATGAAAAAGGGATTATCACAATATTTTATATCAGTCTAAAGCAGGGAGCAAGTAGAATATCTCTGGGGTGTCTACCTGCTATCTTGGATTTATCTTTCATTTTCATTTTCTTAATTATCTTTTTGTAACAGGTTAAGAAAAGTAGTGGTTTGAAACTTTTTACTGTGTAATATAAGATTGTGTTATTAGTACCTTCTTACATCTATAGCTTTATTGAAGTATAATTAAAGTACACTCAAATGCAAATATTTGAAGTTCAGAATTTGGTGTTTACATATATGTAAATATCTTTATAATATATAATTATGTTAATTATTGCATATATTAAATATTTAAATATATCATAAATATATTTATATTGTATATAAAGAAATTTATTTAATATCATCATAATTATAATAAACATTTCCACCCTAAAAGTCAAGCCTCTTCCCTTGATACACACCACCTCCTACCTAAGGAACCACTGTAGATTAATTTACATATTACCAAATTGTATATAAATAGAATCAAACAACATGTACTTCATTTTGTTTGTTTTTTCCACACAGAATTTTTTCAATATTAATCCATGTTGCATATTTCAACTATTTTGTTATTTCTAAATAGTATTCCATTACATGAATATGCCACATTTAATCATCCATTCACCTATGACAAAACTTTGGGTTGTTTCTAGTTTTTATACTGTTACAAACAAAGCTGCTGTGTATACTTATGTACAAGTACTTGTAGGATATATGCCTTTATTTATCTTGGGTAAATACCTAAGAGTGGAATAACTAGAGTGTATCTTGAATGTATGTTTAACTTTTAAGACACTGCCAAACAGTATTCCATAGTGGCTGTGCAATTTTACATTCCTACCAGGAGGGAAGGATAAGAATAGCAGATACTCCAAATTATAACCAAGACTTTGAATGATCAGTCTTTTTAGTTTAGCTATTTCAGTGGGTATAAAATAACACTTAATTAGCATTTTCCCAATGACTAATGTTGAGAGTTTAGTTAAGCTACTCTATGGTATTGCTGCCTTAACATCCACTTATTTGACCAAGAGGCTAGTAGGAGCCCTAAAAAAAACATCAGCTTCTCAAACAAATGCATTCCATAGGTATCAGCCTATAGAGTTACAAGTAAATGTAAGCTCCTGATATTTCTTTCCTAACAGGCCCTTGCGTAAATAGTCTCTTCTGTCACTTAGGGCCTTCCCCTTAGAGCTCCTTAGATAAGTAAAAAAGCCACACTCTTTTTGGCTTGGATTTCTGCCAACAACCTGCCTTGACGTCCATGTATGGTCATGCTGTGTACTTTTTCCAGGACATGTGAGTAATAAATTTTTCTATTTCAATTTTCTTTAGTCCTTTGTTGAATCAAATATCACCATCCAACACTCTGGGAGGCTCTAGTTGACAAATGTTAATTTTAAAAAGTCACAATAATTAATGATATTGAGCTTCATTTGATAAAATTATTGTCATCAACACATTCTTTTTGGTGAAGACTCTACTGAACTCACATATTACTTAGCTTATAAAAATTATTAATATATTCCATACACAAGTTCTTTGTTGGTATAAGGTAATTTTTATGCAGTCTGATTTGCCTTTTTATTTTCTTTATGAAATCTTAGAAATGAAATTTTTAAATTTTGTGAAGTTTATTCAGTGATTTTTAAATGTTTTTTGAACATTTTTGACTTTTTGTTTCCACCTGTTTTTTAAAAAATATTAAAGGATAATATTAACATATGTTAATAATATATGTAACATAATGTTATAATAATATAATGTTATATTAGTTATAATATTAGTTATAATGTTATATTAGTTTCAAGTGTACAATATATTGATTTAACAATTACATACATTACTCCATGCTCACCATGGTAGGTATAATCATAACCTGTTGCCATACAATGTTACTAAAATATTTTTTATTATATCCCTTATGTTGTACGTTTCCTTCCCATGATTTACTTATCTTACAGCTAGAAGTTTATACTTCTTTTTTAAAAAATTAATTAATTTATTTTTATTATGTTCAGTTAACCACTATAGTTTTTGATGTAGTGTTCAATGACTCATTAGTTGCATACAACACCCAGTGTTCATCTCATGTGACTTCCTTAATACCCCCCTCACCCCGTTACCCCATCCCTTCAAACCCCCTCCCCTCTAAAACCCTCAGTTTGTTTCCAAGAGTCCATAGTCTCTCATGTTCATCTCCCTCTCTGATTCCTCCCCTTTCAGATTTCCCTCCCTTTCCCTATGGTCTTCCATCCTACTGCTTATGTTCCACATATGAGTGAAACCATATGATAATTGTATTTCTCTGCTTGATTTATTTCATTTAGCATAGTCCCCACCATTTTCATCTATGTTGACTCAAAAGTTGGATATTCATCTTTTCTGATGGCTGAATAATAGTCCTCTGTATATATGAACCACATCTTCTTTACCCATTCATCTGTGGAAGGGCATCTTGGCTCCTTCCACAGTTTGGCTACTGTGTACATTGTTACTATGAACATAGGGGTGCCTGTGCCCCTTTTTTCACTACATCTGTATCTTTGGGGTAAACATCTAGTATTGCAATTTCTGAGTCATAGGGTAGTTCTATTTTTAACTTTTTGAGTAACTTCCAAACTGTTTTCCAAAGTGGATACACCAGCTTTCACTCCTACCAACAGTGTAAGAGGGTTCTCCTTTCTCCACATCCTCTCCAACACTTGTTGTTTCTTGTCTTGTTAATTTTTGCCATTCTAACTGGTATAAGGTGGTATCTCAGTGTGGTTTTGATTTGAATTTCCCTGATAGCTAGTGATGTTGGGCATTTTCTTCAAGTGTCTGTTAGCCATTTGCTTATCTTCTTTGGAGAAGTGTCTGTTCATGTCTTCTGCACCTTTTTTGACTTGATTATTTGTTTCTTTTTTGGTGTTGAGTTTGAGAAGTTCTTTAGAGATCTTGAATATCAGTCCTTTATCTATCATGTCATTTGCAAATATCTTCTCCCATTCTGTGGTACTTAGTTTTGTTGATTGTTTCCTTTGCTGTGCAGAAGCTTTTTATCTTGATGAAGTCCCAAAAAGTTCATTTTTGCTTTTGTTTCCCTTTCCTTTGGAGACATGTCTTGACAGAAGTTGCTGTGGTCAGTGTCAAAGAGGTTACTGCCTATGTTCTCTAGGATTTTGATGGTTTCTTGTCTTACATTGAGGTCTTTCATCCATTTCGAGTTTATCTTTTTGTACGGTGTAAGAGAATGGTCGAGTTTCATTCTTCTATATATATCTGTTCAAGTTTCCCACACCATTTATTGAAGAAACTGTCTTTTTTCCATTGGACATTTTTTCCTCATTTGTCACAGATTAAGTGACCATAGAGTTAAGGATCCATATCTGTTCTCTCTTCTGTTCCATTAGTCTATGTGTATGTTTTTATGCCAACACCATACTGTCTTGGTGATCACAGTTTGTAATACAGCTTGAAATCAGGCAATGTGATACCCCCAGCTTTGTTTTTCCTTTTCAACATTCCCCTGGCAATTTGGGGTCTTTCTGACTCCATACAAATTTTAGGATTGTTTGTTCCAACTCCTTGAAAAATGGTCACCAAACCAGGTGCTCCTGAATTGCCCTCTGTGTGGGCTGTGTGTGCCTTCCTGTTGTGGCTGAGCTGCAGTTGTGTTCAGCCTAGCCAGCTGTAATGAACCAATTTGCCTGCTGTGTATGCACTGGGCAGGGTTTGCTCCCTGTACTGTGTAAGTACTGTGCGCTAACGGATTGTGCCACTGGAGCACCTTGGCCCCCATATTGTTGAGAGGCCTGGCTGTGCCCACAGCAGGCTCATTGGTGGGTGATGCTGAAACTCGGTTTAGCTGTCTGTAATTAGCCCCTCTGCCACAACTGTATGCACATCAAAGAATAGGTTTTGCTATCTTCCCACTTCACCAGAGCAGGAGTCACTTTGGTATAGCACATGTCCTGGCTTGGGCTGATGGCTGAGTATAATGGGGCAAGAGCCACTTTGCCAGGATGCAAAGGTGGTGAGATGGGAGTGCAAAGGAACTCTGAGGCAGGGCACATGTGCTAGCAAGGTAGATAGGGAATGTTAGCAGTGGCTTCTGCAAGCATCTAGCTTTTTAGGCTGAGGGAGGTGGACAGAAATAATGCCCATTAGCACTTTTGTTCCCAGAGAACTTTACTGCAGATCCTTGGCCCCCAACATACATCCTAAAATTGGTCAATAAATCTTCATTTATACCACAAGCACTTTTCAATCTGCTTCTCCTACTTTGCTGTCTTCCCTTGAATACCTTTTTCAATGTTTTTTTGTGTGCTATTATAAAAATCCTTAGTTAGCTTTTTTTCTTAAGAAGAGTTTTAGCTTTCGTACATAGGTCAATGATCCATTTTGATTTAACTTCCATAAATAATATGAGGAAATAGCTTATGTTCTTTTATTTATGTATGCATTCATGTGTTTGTTTATTTACTCATTTATTCATTTTTGCATATGGCCAACCTATTGTTTCAGCATTATTTTTCATAAAAAGATTTTCTATTTCACTGCTTTGCCTAGCATTTTGGTCAAGTCAGTGACAACATAGTCAGGCCTATTTCTTGACACTATACTTTCCTACATATCTACATGATTTTTTAAAGGCCTATATCATGCATTCTTTACTGTAGACTTATAATAAATTTTGATATCAGATAGTGTAAGTCCTTCAAGTTTGTTTTTTTTTTTTTTCAAAATTATTTTGGCTAATTTTGGTCCTTTACATTTCCATGTAAACTGTAGAATGGATCATCAAATTCTTCAACATAGTCTGCTGAGAGTTTTATAGGGATTGTGTTGATTCTCCAAAGCATTACAGAGAGAGTTAACATTTTAAGGAAATATGAAATATCCCAATCAATGGACAAAGTGTATCTTTCCATTTATTTAGAACTTCTTTAATTTTTCTCAGGAATATATTATACTTTTCAATTTATTAGACATCCTGGGTGGCTCAGTTGGTTAAGCAGCTGCCTTCGGCTCAGGTCATGATCCCAGTGTCCTGGGATCGAGTCCCACATCGGGCTCCTTGCTCATCAGGGAGCCTGCTTCTCCCTCTGCCTCTGCCTGCCATTCTGTCTGCCTGTGCTTGCTCTCTCTCCCTCTCTCTCTCTCTGACAAATAAATAAATAAAATTTAAAAAAAAAGAGTATTAGACATCACTTTTTTTTTAAGATGTTATTTATTTATTTGAGAAAGAGAGAGAACACAAGCAGGAGGAGGGCCAGAGGGAGAGGGAGAAGCAGTGAGGCTCAATTGCAGGATACCAGGATCATGACTTGAGCCAAAGGCAGACACTTAATCAACTGAGCCACCCAGGCACCATACACTTCACTTCTTTCATTAGATGTATTTGTAATTTATTATATCTTTAATTCTACTATAAATGATATTAATTAAAATATTATTTGCAGCTGATCATTACTAGAAATGGTAAGTAGAATCAATTGCTATATGTTGACTTTGTACCCTACTACAATGTTTTTTCTGGTTCCTTAGGATTTTCTTTTCTTTTTTCTTTTTCTTTTTTTTTTTAATTTAAATTCAATCAGCCAACATATAGTACATCATTAGTTTTAGATGTAATGTTCAATAATTCATCTGTTGTGTATAAAACCCAGGGCTCATCACATCACATGCACTTGTTAATGCCCATCATCAAGTTATTCCATTCCTCCACCTACCCCCCAGCAACCTTCAGTTTGTTTCCCAGAGTTAAGAGTCTCTCATGGTTTGTCTCCCTCTGATTTCTTCCCATTCAGTTTTCCCTCCCTTCCCCTATGATCCTCTGCACTGTTTCTTATATTCCACATATGATAATTATCTTTCTTCAATTGACTTATTTCACTTAACATAATACTTAGGATTTTGTACATAGACAATTATGTTTCTGGATTCTGTGCATAAAGACATTGATACTTCTTTCTTTGCCATCTGATTGCATTTTGCCAGCCCACTCCTCACCTCCTTATTACACTTGTTAGGAAAATCAAATTTAAAAAAAATAATCAGGTGAATTATATTGATTTTCAAATGTTGCATTAACTTCGCATTCCTGGAGGAAATATGCTACATGGTTTTGATGCCTTAGTCTTTTTTGTATAGTGTTAAATATGACTTATTAACTTATTATACATAATTCAGCATCTAGCTGAACCCTTGAGGGAAAACCTCAGGTTCTTGTGTGTGTGTGTGTGTGTGTATTTATGTGCACGTGTGTGTGTGTCCACTCAGTTCTTTCCTCTTTAGTGCTCTGCCCTGCACATTTTACCTGCCTTGCCCTCCCTAACTCTGATCTCTGTTTCTTTGCTTAGGGAGATTGCAAAAATCTGTTTAGGTTTTCCCTCCATTGACTCACTCTAGGCAAAGTATGATTCACTTCATCTGTCTTTGTTTTTGTTTTTCTTTTCTCTCAGAGATTAATGCCTGTTTCCCCAAACTTGAAAACCACGTTTACCTATTTTGTCCAATTTTTTAATTTGTTTAATGTAGTAAGGTTAATCTGGTTCTCTTAACACATCATGGCCAAAAGCAGAATTATTATTATTAAATAATAATTTATTATCATTAAATTTTGGATATAGACATATAGCCCAAATTTAAGAATTTATCTTTTTTCTGTTTTAATTAGTGTGATAAGAAATTTATTTAGAAATGTATGACTGCCTTAATTATTAGTCATGTCACCAAAACCATTGATAGTAGAACACAGCATCTATGTTTGAACCCATAGAAATAACCTGAAAGAGAGTATATCTTTCAGCTATCATTTTATGTTAACAAGGGCTCAAACCAAGATGAATATATTGATTCAAAGTATTTCTACAGTGGTGGTTCATATGGTGGATTGATAAAGCCAATTATTTTCTTTTAGTTTTAATATTAAATAAATCTTAATTTAACTATGATAATTTCTGAAAATGATCTGCATTTAAATATGGTTTTTGTGATATATGTCTTAACATTTATTTTGCTTTTATAAAGCAAATACAACTCAACTCCTTTTGCAACTTCACATTATTTGTCTCCAGCAATTTATACCTAATAAACAATGATACCGCTTTTCATCATGGTATTGATCAGCTATTTTGAGAGAGGTACCTTGATCCCTATGACATCCCATACCCTAACCAACCAACCTATTGTTCTAACCATTATAGGAGGAAGCAGAATTCATTGATACAAAAAATCCCTAGTTATTAAAATAAACAAATCAGTCCTATACATTTTGAAATGTAAATCTTGATTATATTTATAAAAAAGCTGCATAAAAATAATGTTTCTTTATTAAAAAATAGTACTTTATTAATGCCATCACATAGAGTAAACTATGACAACTACATCATAATAATCTGTGAGGCCTAATCTTTTTTTCTCCAATTAATGAACATTTATTTACATACTCAAATGTGCATATAGACACATATGCAAAACTCTTTTTCACAGTCACTTTTGGTGAAAAATGCAATAAAAATAATATATCAAAGTATATGAACTACAAATGTTCTAATATCTACTTATACTCAGTTGGATATTTATCTAAAATGGAATTTAAATCAATAATTACAAAAATGCTGCATCAAAAAATATTTTGGTCGAATTCAGAGATGACTAAATAATCATTAAGTACATATTCTCTCCTGGAATCATCTGATATTTAAATAGCAATGATAGGGGCGCCTGGGTGGCTCAGTGGGTTAAGCCGCTGCCTTCGGCTCAGGTCATGATCCCAGGTCCTGGGTTCGAGCCCCACATGGGGCTTTCTGCTCAGCAGGGAGCCTGCTTCCTCCTCTCTCTCTGCCTGCCTCTCTGCCTACTTGTGATTTCTCTCTGTCAAATAAATAAATAAAATCTTAAAAAAAAATAGCAATGATATATAGTTTGAATTCAGAATGTATATTCATTTATGATTCTCATAAGGCTGCAGAAATCTTCCACATTTGGGGTGGAAGTGGATACTAGTGAAGTAGAAAATTCCAACATTTTGAAGTACTAGAAGAAGTGTCCAATTTCCCTTTCTCAAATCATTTGGACTTGGCAATTTATAGATTAGAGATTATAAAAGAAAGCTGAACAAGAGTTCACCAACAACAAGAAATTGAAATTCTCTTTAAATTCACACATGCTGCCCAGGATTTTTAGAGTTTCCTGGAAATTGTACTAATTCCAGATAGCATAGCAATAATTTTCATTCAGTGCAAATTCTGCTAACAAGTCTTGTCAGCAAGAAGAGGAAATAGATTTGATCTATTTATTCACTATAATTGTACTACCCGGAAAGAATTTCTGAGATACTTATAATTCCTCATAGAAATTCTAGTAGTTCTAGTTAACTTATGAATTACAGAGAAAGACTGTGCCATTTTCTGGCTTGTTCTGAATTTACAAAAGTTAATATCAAGTTAAGGAGATCAAACTTTTAATTGTGACCTTTTCCAGCATGTATTAAAATGATCCTAGAAGGGGGGCACCTGGGTGGCTCAGTGGGTTAAGCCGCTGCCTTCGGCTCAGGTCATGATCTCGGGGTCCTGGGATTGAGCCCCGCATCGGGCTCTCTGCTCAGCAGGGAGCCTGCTTCCTCCTCTCTCTCTGACTGCCTCTCTGCCTGCTTGTGATCTCTGTCAAATAAATAAATAAAATCTTTTAAAAAAAATGATCCTAGAAGGAAAAAAAATCAGCAGAATCATAGTTTATTGGGTTGGTTAAATGCCCCTCCGTATCCAGACAATTTACACTCTTTCATTCTACTTAACAACGACCAGCCCTTCATTCATAGAGTGTGCTATATAAAGTGATCGTTTTTCATAATAATAAGAGGTACTCAGAAACAAATTTTGTAAAAACTCACAGAATTTTAGATATGAAAGGAGCCATGGAAAATATCTATTTCAGTATCTTCAACTTTATATATGATGAAATTGTCCTCAGAAACCTCTTCAGTTTATCCCCTTTCCTTTTTTTTTATCCCCTCATTTTCATAGCCTAATCACATTATACCTTGAAATGATAATGTGTACTTCTACTAGGTTAAGAAAGACATTCACATAGTCCCAAAGTTTATCAATTATGCTTTGAATTTCATAACTATTGCTCACTGGTTTCTATAATTATATATTTGTGTGTGCTTTCAAAAAATAATTGGCATTGTGTTTTTTTTAATTTTATTTATTTATTAGACATAGAGAGATCACAAGTAGGCAGAGAGGCAGGCAGAGGGAGAGGGGGAAGCAGGCTCCCTGCTGAGCAGAGAGCCCGAAGCAGGGCTCCATCCCAGGACCCTGAGACCATGACCTGAGCCAAAGGCAGAGGCTTAACCCACTGAGCCATCCAGCTGCCTCTAGCACTGTAGTTTTTGAGCTAAATTGGTATATAGCATTATGTAAGTTTTAGGTATACAACATTATAATTTAACATCTGTTTACACTAGGAAATAATCACCTCCAAAAGTCTAGTTACCATCTATAAACATACAATTGACTCCCTTCACCCATTTTGTCCACTTCCCACCCCTATTCTTTTCTAGTAACCATCAATTTGCTCTCCATATTTATAAGTTTGTTTTTGTATTCTTTTGCTTGTTTGTTTGTCTAGATTCCACATATGAGTGAAATTAGTAAATATTTTTCTGTCTGCTTATTTTACCTAGTGTAATTCCCTTAAGTTTTATCCATGTTGTCGCAAAAAGAAGACTTAATTCTTCTTTATGGTTGAGTACTCCATTGTATATGAATACCACATCTTTATCCATTCACCTATCAATGGAAAAGTAGGTCATTTCTATATTTTGGGTATTATAAATAATAGTGCAGTGAATATAAGGGTATATGTATCTTTTAAATTAATCTTTCATAATCTTTAGATAAATACCAAGAAGTAGAACAGCTGGATCTATTCTGTTTTTTTTTTGAGGAATCATCATGTTGTTTGCCATAGTGGTTGCACCGATTTATATTTCCACCAACAGTGTGAGGATTTCCTTTTCCCTACATTCCCACCTACATTAATTATTTCTTATCTTTTTTATAATAGCCATTCTAACAGATATGAGGTGATACCTCATTTTAATTTTAATTTGTGTTTTTATAATAATTAATGATGTGGAACATCTTTTAATATGCTTGTTGACCATCTGTATGTCATTGGACAAATGTCTATTAGATTCTCTGTCCATTTTTTCCTTTTTGGTTTTGTTCCAGTTTTTAGGTTTTCATTTAAATCCCAGTTAATTAACATACAGTGTAATATTGCATTCAGGTGTACAATATAGTGATTCAACATTTCCATACAACATCCAATGCTCATCACAAGTGTGCTCCTTAATCCCCATCACCTATTTAACCCATACTCCCAACCACACCCTTTCTGTAACCATGTATTTTCTCTATAGTTAAAAGTCTCTTTCTTGGATTGCCTCAGTGACTCAGTAGGCTGAACATCTGACTCTTGATTTCAACTCAGGTCATGATCAAAAGGTCATGAGATCAATCCCTGTGTCAGGCTCCATGCTAATTGTGGGGTTTGCTTGTCCATCTTCCTTTACTCCTTCCCTCTGTTCACTCTCTCTTATAAACAAACAAACAAATAAATAAAATAAAATCTGTTTCTTTCTTTGCCTTGATCTCTTTTTTCCCACCTTTGCTTATTTGTTTTGTTTATTAAATTCCATGTATGAGTGAAATCATGTGGTATTTGTCTTTCTCTGACTGATTTATTTCACCTAGCAATAATATTCTCTAGCTCCATCCATGCCATTGCAAATGGCAAGATTTCATTCATTTTTATGGCTGAGTAATATTTCATTGTGTAGGGGTACCTGGGTGGCTCAGTGTGTTAAAGCCTCTGCCTTTGGCTCAGGTCATGATCCCAGGGTCTTGGGATCAAGCCCCACATGGGGCTCTCTGCTCAGCGGGGAGCCTGCTTCCTTCTCTCTCTCTGCCTGCCTCTCTGCCTACTTGCAATCTCCGTCTATCAAATAAATAAATTAAAAAAAATATTTCATTGTGTATATATTACACCTCTTCTTCATCCATTCATTGCTTAATGTACACTTGGGCCATTACCATAATTTGGCTATTGTAGGTAATGCTGCTATAAACATCAGGGTGCATGTATACCTTCAAATTAGTATTTTTGTGTTCTTTGATAAATATCCAGCAGTGCAATTCCTGGATTGTATGGTAGTTCTTTTTCTACTTTTTTGAGGAATCTTCATACTATTTTTCATACTCCATATTCTGCCCATTCTTTAATCAGTTTGTTTTATTGTTGAATTATATTATATTATATATATCTAGTATATATAATTATATGTAATTATATATAATTACTATAATCATAATTATTATAATATAACCATTATAATTATATAAAATTATATATTTATATATGATTTATATATAAAACATATATTTATGTATAATATCTAATTTTATATATAATATAAAATATTATATACAATAATTATTATTATAATTATTATAATATATGATATATGGTTATAATTATCATATATAATTATACCATATTATATTACAGTTCTGCATATATTTTGGATAATAATCCCTAACTGGACCTATAATTTGTAAATATCTTCTCCCATTCTGTGGTTTGTCTTTTTGTTTTAATGATGGTTTCTTTTGTTGTAAAGAATTTTTTTTTAGTTTGATATAGTTTATTTTATTTATTTTTGCTTTTATTATGCTTGCCTTTGGCATCAGATCCACAAATACATCACAAAGATCAATGTCAAGGCTTGTGGCCTATGTTATCTGTTAGGAATTTTATGATTGTAGGCCCTAAATTCAAGTCTTTAATCAGTTTGGAGTAAATTATGGTGTATGATGTAAGATAAAGTTCCAGCTTCATTCTTATGCATGTAGCTAACCAGTTTTCCCAACACCATTTATTGAAGAGATAGCTATCCTTTCTCCATTGTATATTCTTGATTTCTTTGTTATAAATTAATTATTCATGTATGTGTGGATTTAGTACTGAGTCTTCTATTCTGTGCCATTGATTTATGTGTCTGTCTTTATGAAATACCATACTCTTTTCATTACTACAACTTTGCAGTACAGTTTGAAATCAGTAAGTGTGATACCTCCAACTTTGTTTTCCTTCTCTATAATTGTTTTGGCTATTCAGAATCATTTGTGGTTCCAAACAAATTTTAGAACTATATCATCTAGCTCTGTGAAAAATGCCATTGGAAAATGATAGGAATTGCATTGAATTCATATATTGCTTTGCATAGTAGGGACATTTTAACAATATTAATTCTTCTAATCTATGAGCACTGAATATATTTTTATTGTGTCTTTTTCAGTTTTTTCATCAATGTGTTTTCAGAATATAGATCTTTCACCTTTCAGAGTATAATTTGGTTAAAATTATTTCTAGTTTTTTTTTTTATTTTTGATGCAATTATAAATGGGATTATTTTATTAATTTATATTTATGGTAGCTCATTATTAGTGTATAGGAATTTCAGAAATATCTGTATTTAGACTTTGTATCCTATAACTTTACTGAATTCATTTTTTAGTTCTCTAGATTCTGTTTTGTTTGTTTTGGTATAGATTTCAGGATTTTCTAAAATAGTATCACATCATCTGTAAATAGAAGCAGTTTTACTTCTTCCTTTTTGATTTGGATGCATTTTATTTCTTTTTCTTGTCTGATTGCTGCAGCTAGGACTTCCAATGCAATGTTGAATAAAAGTGGCAAAAGTGGGCATCATTGCCTTGTTCCTGGAACTTAAAGGAAAAACTTTTAGTTTTTCACCATTAAGTATGATGTAAGCTGTGGGTTTTTCATATTTCACCTTTACTATGTTGAGTTACAGTCTCTCTGTATTGGCTTTGTTGAAAGTTTTTACCATAAATTGATGTTGAATTTTGTCAAGTGGCTTTTTCTGCATCAATTGAAATGATCATATGATTTTTATTTTTCATTTTTGTTAATATGGTATATTACATTGATTGATTTGTGGATGTTGAACCATCCTTTCCATCCCTGGAATAAATCCCACTTGATCATGGCGTATGATCCTTTCAAGGTGTCATTGAATTTGGTTTGCCAATATTTTATTGAGGATTTTGCATCTATATTCATCAAGAATATTGGCCTATACTTTTTTTCTTCTTTTTTTGGTGTATCTTTGGTTTTGGTATTAAGGTAATTCTGGCTTTAAAAAATTAGTTTGGAAACATTCAGTTTTTTAGAAAAGTTTCAGAAGGAAAGATATTAAATATCTGAATATATGGAAGACTTTTGTTAGTTGGGAATTTTTGCCTTACTGATTCAACATGCCCAAAAGAAACATTCCTGGTTTATCAATATTGTTTATCTTTACAAAGAATCAGCCCTTAGTTTCATCGATCTTTTCTGTTGTCTTTTAATTCCCATTTTATTTATTTCTGCTCTGACTTTTATCATTTATTTTTTTCTACTTTGAGTTTTGTTCTTTTTTTTTAATAGTTCTAGATGTAAAGTTAAATTGTTAAGTTGAATTTCTCTTGTTTCTTGAGGTAGTCTTGTATTGTTCTGAACTTCCTTTTTAGAATCATTTATGTTGTATCCCATAGTTTTTATATGTTGTATTTCTGTTTTCATTTCAGTCTAGGTATTTTTTTGTTGTTCCTCTGATTTTTTGATGATCCATTGTTGTTTAGCAGCATGTTTTTTATCCCCACATTATTGTGATTTTTTTTCCAGTTTTATTCTTCTAATTGACTTTTATTTTGACAGCACTGTTGTCAGAAAAGATGCTTGATGGGATTTCCATCATCTTGATTTAATTATTCTTGTTTTGTGGCCTAACCTGTGTCCCATGTGTCATTCCTTGAGAAGAATGTGTATTATCTTGTTTTTTAATTGAATGATCTGTTTATGTCTATTAAGTCCATCTGGCCTAATGTATCATTTAAGGATGATATATCCTTTTAATTTTCTGTTTGATGTATCCAGTGACTTAAGCTAAGTGTCAAAGTTCCCTGTTATTATCATGTTCTTGTCAATTTCTCTCTTAGGTTTGTTAATATTTGTATTATATACCTTTTAAAAGAATTATTTATTTATTTTTAGAGAAAGAGAGAGTAGAGTATGCAGGAGTGAAGGAGGGACAGAGGGGGAAGGAGAGAGTGGGAGAGAATCTCTAGCAGACTCTCTGCTGAGAATGAACAGATGTAGGGCTTGATTGTATGGCCTCAAGATCATGAGCTGAGCCAAAATCAAGTCAGATGCTCAACCAAATAAGCCATGCAGGTGTCCCTGATGTATACAATTTGGTTCTAGGTTGGATGCATATATATTTGTAAATGTTATGTCTTCTTATTGGATTGGGATGTTTATTGTTATGTAATGCCCTTCTTTGTTTTTTATTACAGTCTTTGTTTTAGTGTCTATTTTGTCCAATCTGAGTATAGCTATACCAACTTTCTGTTTCTATTTGCATGGAAATATCTTCATATGTCTTTATTTTCAGTTTGTGTATGTTTTTAGTTCTTGGTAAGTCTTTTGTAAAGCATATATAAATGGGTCCTTTCTAAAAAGTTTTTACCCATTCAGTCACTCTAAGTCTTTTGGTTGAAGAACATAGTGCATTTGCATTTAAAGTAATTATTGATAAGTATGTACTTATTATCATATTGTTAATTATTTTCTGGTTTTGTAGTTTCTCTCTTCTTCTGTTTCTTTTTCCTTGTGGTTTGAAGACTTTCTTTAGTGTTGTGTTTGGGTCCCTTTCTCATTTGTTTTTGTTTTTGTTTTTGCTTTGTCCTTATTGTCAGATTTGCACATAATGCCCTATGTATATAACCATCGGTTTTAAGTTGCTAAGAACTTAAATTTGAGCACTTACCAAACTTTACATTTTTCCTCCTCCTCCCCTATGCTTTGCGTTTTTGATATCATATTTTATATGTTTATTATGCATTTATTAACTAATGTATTTTTTGCTAATTTTGCTGCTTTAGTCTTTTAACCTTCATATTTGGTTTATAAATGATTGATCTACTATATTTACTATATATTTACCTTTTCCATTGAGATTTTAACTTTTTTTTAAGAGGTGAAGAGGAGGAGGGGGAAAAAGGATATTAAGCAGGTTCCACACCCACTGTGGATCCCAAGGTGGAGCTCAATCTCACAACTCTGGGATCATGACCTGAGCAGAAATCAATAGTTGGAGGCTTAACCAACTGAACCACTCAGATGCTGTGAAATTTTTACTTTTGTAAAATCATTATCTGTGCCACTAATTTTCATTAAATGTCTCTAACATTTTTAGTAGGGCTGATATAGTGGCAATAAACACTTTTATGGTTTGCTTATCTGTAAACTCCTTACTCTCCCCTTCAATTTTGAATCATTGCTGGGTAAAGAATTCTTGGTTGGAAGTTTGGAAGTTTTTTACTTTCAACACTGAATATGTCATATTACTCCATTTTAGCCTGTAATTTATTTTTTCTGAAAAAAATAGCTTATAGCTTTATGGGGTTGCCTTTGTACTTTTTTTTTCTTGCTGCTTTTAAAATTCTTTCTTTAATTTTTACCATGTTGATTATAACATGTCTTAGTGTGCATCTCTTGGGGATCTCCTTATTTGGATTTCTCTGGGATTCCTGAACATGGATGTCCATTTCATTCAGATGAGAGATATTTTTAGCCATTAATTCTTCAAATAAGTTTTCTGATCTTCTACTTTTTCCTTCTGTGACCCCTATAATGTGAACGTTGTTATACTCAGTGTTGTCCTAAAAGTCCCTTTAAGTACTTTACTTTTGTAATTTTTTTTTCTTTTGCCAATCCATTTGTGTAGGTTCCATTTTTTTGTCCACCTCTTTGATTTGTCCTTCTGCTTCATTCAGTCTGCTGTTGGACTCCTTTAATATACCTGTCATTTCATTTATTGTGTTCTTCAGGGCTGTAACTTCCACTTGTTATTTTTAAAATATTTTTTATTTCTTCATTGATGTTCATATTGTGCTCATTCTTCTCTAAAATTTAGTGAGCATCTTTAAGACCATGATTTTTGACTCTTGATTAGGTAGGTGACTTATCTCTATTTCATTAAGGACTTCTCTGTGGTTTTATCTTTTTATTTCATTTGAAATATATTTCTGTCTTCTCATTTTGCCTGACTCTCTTTGTTTTTAATTGAATTAGGCAAATTAGTTACCTCTCCCAGTCTTGAAGGAGTGATCTTGTGTAGATGATATGTGGGGCTCAGAAGCACCATTCCCCATAGCCACCTATACCAGATACTCAAGGATTTTCCTTATGTCAGGTGTCTGTTTCCACCAACTGACATTAGATCACATCTGTGGCTTGGGGTGGTGGGCAGGGCTATCACCTGAGCTGCCTGTGACATGCAATTGCTCCGAGGGATCAGTGAGGCTCTTCACAGATTGGCTGTGATATGTGACTATGGCACAGGAGTGGACGGGGATCTTGCCTGGCCTGGTTGTGATGTGAAGTTGTAGTATAAGTGTAAGTGGTGGGGGAGCCCTTGGGTGGCTTAGTGGGTTAAGCCTCTGCCTTCAGCTCAGGTCATGATCTCAGGGTCCTGGGATTGAGCCCTGTCTCAGGCTCTCTGCTCGGTGGGGAGCCTGCTTTCCCCTCTCTCTCTGCCTGTTTTTCTGCCTACTTGTGTTCTCTCTCTCTGTCAAATAAATAAATAAAATCTTAAAAAAAAATAAGTGTAAGTGGGGCTCTTGACTGGCTCAGCTATGACAGAGAGCTATAACGTGGGTGTAGGCAGAGGCCTTAGTGGGGCATACCTTCCAGTGCCAACAAGTTACAGGAAGAGTTCCAAATGGCTTCCACCATTGCCAGTATTAGAAGGTAGTATGTGATCACAAAATGGCATCTGTTGGTATCTCTACCTTAGAGAGAGATACCAAAACTTTCCTGCATTTCTTGGAGATGTTTTAAGATTAATAAATGGGTCTCCTTACCATATGGTCTAGGTGATTTTCAAACTAGTATTTTTGTGAAAGATTCCAGTGCAAGTGAATTTGTTACTGAGACTTGTAAGAGCTACAGTTCTATGGTTTTTCTGGATATAATTCCTGTTTATTTTCAAAGCCAAGCATTTTGGGAATTCATCTCTCCTGTGTAAGATCTGGAGCTTGAAGTATTTGGTTTGGAGCACAGACCCCTTATTTATCAGTAAAAGAAGTTACGTATTTTTGAGATTTCTTTTGTTTGTGGATTGCAGTTGCCTTGGTTGCTTTTAGGGTTTTGTCTTTGTTTTTGTTTTGGCATGAGCATGTTTCTGTCTCTCTTACCACCTTTGATGTTGTCCTTTTATCCTTTGTTGTGGTGGCTCTGTTCATTTAATTTTCAGGTCTCTTTAAGAGCAAATAATTTTAGGGGTGCCTGGGTGGCTCAGTGGGTTAAGCCGCTGCCTTTGGCTCAGGTCATGATCCCAGGTCCTGGGTTCGAGCCCCACATCGGGCTTTCTGCTCAGCAGGGAGCCTGCTTCCTCCTCTCTCTCTGCCTGCCTCTCTGCTTACTTGTGATTTCTCTCTGTCAAATAAATAAATAAAATCTTTAAAAAAAAAAGCAAATAATTTTATATGTTGATATAAATTTTTTTGTATCTATGGGAAGAGGTGAGTTGAAGATCTTCCTACACTGCCACTCGCCTCTAGCAGTCTTTTATCCTTAGTGTGTAGTGTTCTTCCTCACAAATCATACAAACATTTGAATTCGTTTATTATAATCCATATAGAGATATTGTAGAACATATGTCATATTCAAATTGGATAGAAATTTCAACTTTGTTAAGATGTAAATAAAACGTTCCTATTGTGTTCAAGGTAAGTTGCTATTTTCTAGGTTTGAGTACACTACCAAATGGTGCCGTGAAAAATAAGTTTGGGGCGCCTGAGTGGTTCAGTGGGTTAAAGCCTCTGCCTTAGGCTTGGGTCACGATCCCAGGGTCCTGGGATCGAGCCCCACATCAGGCTCTCTGCTCAGCAGAGGGCCTGCTTCCTCCTCTCTCTCTGCCTGCCTGTCTGCCCACTTGTGATCTCTCTCTGTCAAATAAATAAAATCTTTAAAAAAATAATTATTTGATCACACACTCCAATTAATAGGATCAGTTCAGAGCTCACACTACTTGCTGCAATCTATTGCTCAAGATAAGAAACATTAATATTAATAAATAGGTATATTGAATCATCAACATTACAGCTGGTCTACTGGCTGTGGGGTAGACCTTTAATAGGGAGGAGAAATGTGTTATAATAGAGACTAGACAGGTCTCTTCCATTTTCTTCTAATAATCTTCAAGCTTCACTCCTTATTTTGTATTTCCATGTGGCTTAAAAGATAAAACCCAGATAAGCTTTCTGCTTGGGAATTGTCATCCCTTATAAGTAGAAATCAAGTTGGAGATCAAGAAATCATAAAGTAGACAACTTACATCTTCCTTCAGTCCAGTCCATAAATAAAAGGAGCATAAGGAAAATTCAAGGCACACATGCAGCCTTAGTTAGATGTGGAAGAAATAATTTATAGTTGAAACAAAATATACCCAAATACATTGAACATTTCCCTGATGTATGCCTTTTGCACCTATAAATATCATGACACTGGAAGCAGTGGATGGCACAGTTGATTGTATATGAGAGTTGAAGATCTTTTCCTTTTCTTTCTAAAATTGACTACCACCTTAAATTATAAAGAGGAAAATTTGACCTTCGGTTTTTATCATAATTTTGGCTCCATATATGGAAATCTGAACTCTCAGAAGCAAATCAGTCTGAAAAGAGGAAGTTAAATTTAGAAAGATTAAGATTTTGGAAAATGGCTTATAAGGATGTCTTCCATGTGGATATCTAATCATTAAAAGTCCTACTTAAATGGATGTAGTAAACTCATTTGGACCTGTATCAGGAAGAATATCCATATAAGTACTATGGGACTGGTTCATAATTAATAATTTGAGGTATTTTTCTTTCTTTTTTTTTTATTATGTTAGTCACCATAGAGTACATCATTAGTTTTTGATGTAGTGTTCCATGATTCATTATTTGCATATAACACAAATGCCATGCAATACTTGCCCTCCTTAATACCCATTACTGGGATAACCCCTCCCCCTAGCCCCCTCCCCTCCAAACCCCCAGTTTGTTTCTCAGAGTCTATAGTCTGCTATGGTTCCTCTACTCCTCCGATTCCCTCCCCTTCATTTCTCCTTTGCTTCTCCTAATATCCTCCATGGTATTCTTTATGTTCCACAAATAAATGAAACTATGTGATAATTGACTTTCTCTGCTTGACTTATTTTGCTTAACATAATCTCTTCTAGTCCCATCCATATTGATGCAGAAGTTGGGTATTCATCCTTTTTGAAGGCTGAATAATATCCCTTTGTATATATGGATCACATCTTCTTTATTCATTCATCTGTTGAAAGACATCTCAGCTCCTTCCACAGTTTGGCTATTGTAGACATTGCTGCTATGAACATTGGGGTGCATATGGCCCTTCTTTTCACTGCTCATGTATCTTTGGGGTAAATATCCAGTAGTGCAATTGTTGGGTCATAGGGTAGCTTTATTTTTAATTTTATGAGGAACCTCCACACTGTTTTCCAAAATGACTGTACCAACTTGTATTCCCACCAATAGTGAAAGAGTATTCCCCTTTCTCCACAATCTCTCCAACATTTTTTTTTAAGATTTTATTTATTTATTTGACAGAGAGAAATCACAAGTAAGCAGAGAAACAGGCAGAGAGAGAGGAGGAAGCAGGCTCCCTGCTGAGCAGAAAGCCCGATGTGGGGCTCGAACCCAGGACCTGGGATCATGACCTGAGCCAAAGGCAGCAGCTTAACCCACTGAGCCACCCAGGCACCCCTCTCTCCAACATTTTTTAACTGCCTTGTCAATTTTTGCCATTTTAACTGCTGTAAGGTGGTATCTCTATGTGGTTTTGATTTGCATTTCGCTGATGGAAAATGATGTTGAGCATTTTGTTCATGTGTCTGTTAGCCATTGCATGTATTCTTTGGAGAAGTGTCTGTTCATGTCTTCTGCCCCTTTGTTGACGTGATTATTTGTTTTTGTTTTGGGGTTTTGTTTGTTTGTTTGTTTGTTTTGGTGTTGAGTTTGAGAAGTATCAGCCATTTGTCTATAGTGGCATTTGCAAATATAGTCTCCCATTCCATGGGTTGTCTCTTTGTTTTGTTGACTGTTTCCTTTGCTGTGCAGAAGATTTTTATCTTGATGAAGTCCCAAAAAGTTCCTTTTTGTTTTTGTTTCCCTTTCCTTTGGAGACATGTCTTGAAATGCCCAATGTCAAAGAGGTTACTGCCTATATTCTCCTCTAGGATTTTAATGGATTCCTGTCTTACATTGAGGTCTTTCATTCACTTTGAGTTTATCTTTGTGTATGGTGTAAGAGAATGGTCGAGTTTCATTCTTCTGTATATATCTGTCCAAGTTTCCCAGCATCATTTATTGAAGAGACTATCTATCTTTTTTCTGTTGGATATTTTTTCTTGCTTTGGATATTTTCTTGCTTTGCTGAAGATTATTTGACCATAGAGTTGAGGGTTCATATCTGTTCTTTCTATTCTGTTCCATTGATCTATGTGTCTGTTTTTGTGCCAGTTCCATACTGTCTTGGTAATCATAGCTTTGTAATATAGTTTGAAATCAGGCAACGTGATGCCCCCAGCTTTGTTTTTCTTTTTCAACATTTCCTTAGTGATTCAGGGTCTTTTCTGGTTCCATACAAAATTTAAGATTGCTTGTTTCAGTACTTTGAAAAATGCCATTGGTATTTTGATCAGAGTGGCATTGAAAGTATAGATTGGTCTAAGCAGCATAGACATTTTAACAATGTTTATTCTTCCAATCCATGAGCATGGAATGCTTTTCCATCTTTTTGTGACTTCTTCAATTTCTTTCATGAGTGTTCTATAGTTCCTGGAGTATAGATCATTTACCTCTTTGGTTAGGTTTATTCCAAGTTATCTTATGGTTTTTAGTGCTATTATAAATGGAATTGATTCTCTAATTTCTCTTTCTACAGTTACCTTGTTCGTCTATAAGAAATAAACTGATTTCTATGCATTGAGTTTGTATTCTGCCACATTTCTGAATTGCTATATGAGTTCTAATAATTTGGGGGTGGAGTCTTTTGGGTTTTCCACATAAAGTATAATGTCATCCATGAAGAGAGAGTTTGACTTCTTCTTTGCCAATTTGGATGTCTTTTATTTCTTTTTGTTGTCTGATTGCTGTTTCTAGGTTGTCTAATGCTATGTTGAACAATAGTGGCAAGAGTGGGCATCCTGATCTTAAGGGAAATGCTCTCAGCTTTTATCCATTGAGAATGATATTCACTATGGGTTTTTCATAGATGGATTTTATGAAACTGTGCCCTTTATCCCTATACTCTGAAGAGTTTTAATCAGGAAAGGATGTTGTATTTTGTCAAATGCTTTTTCTGCTTCAACTGAGAGGACCATGTGGTTCTTTACTTTTCTCTTATGTTTTCCATCACACTGATTGATCTGCAAATGTTGAACCACCCTTGCATACCAAGGATAAATCCTGGTTGTGGTAGATAAGCCTTTTAATGTACTGTTGGATCCTATTGGCTGGGATCTTTTTGAGAATTTGGCATCCATATTCATCAGTGATATTGTTCTGAAATTCTTTTTTGATGGGGTCTTTGCCTGGTTTGGGGATCAAGGTAATGCTGGCCTCATAGAATGAGTATGAAAGTTTTCCTTCTGTTTCTATTTTTTGAAACAGCTTTAGAAGAGGCATTATTCTTCTTTGAATCTTTGGTAGAATTCCCCTAGGAAATCATCAGGTCCTGGACTATTGTTTGGGGGGAGGTTTTTGATCACTGCTTCGATCTCATTACTAGTTATTGGTCTATTCTGGTTGTCAATTTCTTCCTGTTTCAGTTTTCATAGTTTATAGGTTTCCAGGAAGGCATCCATTTCTTCCAGTTTGCCTAATTTATAGGTCTATAGCTATTGATAATAATTTCTGATAATTGTTTCTATTTCCTCAGTGTTAGTCATGATCTACCCCCTTTCATTTATAATTTTATTAATTTGGGTCCTTTTTCTTTTCTTCTGGATAAGTCTGGCCAGTGGTTTATTGATCTTATTAATTCTTTCAAAGATCCAGCTTCTAGTTTTGTTGATGTGTTCTATTATATTTCGGGTTTCTAATTCATAGATCTCTGCTCTAATCTCAGTTATTTCCCTTCTTGTGCATGAGTTAGGCTTAATTTGTTGTTGATTCCCCAATTCTTTAAGATGTAAAGATATTTGCTGTATTCAGGATTTTTCTATTTTTTTTTGAGTGAGGCATGAAACAATATTAGAGAAATAAATGATGTCATGAAACATTCCAATGTCAGAATTATTGGGACCTTGAGGGGATGAAGAGAGATACAGGGCTAGAAGATATATTTGAGCAAATTGTAGCTGATAACTTCCCTAATCTGGGGAATGAAACAAGCATTCAGGTCCTAGAGGCAAAGAGGAACCCTCCCAAGGGTTGATTAGTCAGTTAAGCATCCAACTCTTTTTTATTTTAAGATTTTATTTATTATTTGACAGAGACAGAGAAAGTGAGAGAGGGAACACAAGCAGGGGGAGTGGGAGAGGGAGAAGCAGGCTTCCTGCTGAGCAGGGAGCCCAATGCAACTCTTGATCCCAGGACCCTGGGATCATGACCTGAGCCAAAGGCAGACGCTTAACAACTGAGCCCTGGTTTGGATGATGCATGTTCTTCTCACTTACTGCCCTGAATATGTCTTGTCAGCCCTTTCTGGCTTACCAGGTCTCTGTGGACAGACCTGACATTATTCTGATATTCCTCCCTCTGTATGTAAGAAATCTCTTCCCCCTAACTGCCATTAAGATAGTTTCTTTCATTTGAAGATTTGTGAGTTTGACTATTACATGCCAGGGTGTTGGTCTGTTCTCTGTGATCTTGGGAGGGTTCCTCTCTGCCTCTAGGACCTGAATGCTTGTTTCATTCCCCAGATTAGGGAAGTTATCAGCTACAAGTTTCTCAAATATATCTTCTAGTCCTGTCTCTCTCTTCATCCCCTCAAGGTCCCAATAATTCTGACATTGGAATGTTTCATGACATCATTTATTTCTCTAATTTTGTTTAATGGATTTTAAACTGTTTGTTACAGACCTCCTCCCATTCCTTCTCTTCTATCAGTTTGTCTTCTAGATCACTAATTCATTCTTCTGCCTTATTTACCCTAGCTATTAGAGTATCTACATTAGGTTGGATCTCATTGATAACATTTTTAAGTTCTGCCCGATTGGCTCTCATTTCTGCCCTTAGAGAATAATAGTTTTCTCCATCCTAGCTATTGTCTGCATAGCTGTTACCTTGAAGTCTATTTCCAACGTCTTGCTTATAACCATGTCCATTAGTTCTGTAATGGAGGTCACAGTCTCTGAGTCCTTCCTATGTTGGGGGTTCCTCCTCTTAGTCATTCTGTTGAGGGGTGACTGAGGGAATGCACAGAGTCCAAATTATTGGCCAAAACCCAAGCAAGATGCACCTTTTTTATGGAACCTTAGGGTTGTTGGCCTCTTGTTCTTCCAGGGGAAGAACAGTTCTTCTTGGGGAGGGGCCTACCATACTATTACTCAAGCAACCTTGTTAGGGCTGAATTGCCCTGTCCCCTGTGGGGAGGGATGGGCTCAGTGAAAACTGGTTTTGGGAGGCTTTTGTTCTCTGGTGACTTTCTCTGGTGGCTTTCTGTGTCTCCAGTGAGAGTCAGACCAGAAGTGACCATATCCAAACATCTGTCTCAGAACAGAGAGATCACAGTCTTCTTCTCAGCAGCTCTCCAGGGCACATTGCCCCCATTTCTGTCTGTGCTGCCATGAACTGCAGCATCCTGGGTTGTGCATCCAGCAGCAAGACTCCCAGGCCTCAATTCCAGGTCCAGGCATATCTCTGACCTTTGTTCTTCTAAAACTGCCGGCTGCCCCAAGTTCCCATGTGTGACAACACAGCTCCAGGTTTCAATCTGGGGGACTGACCTAAAGTCCCTTCAACACTGCTATTGGTCTGTGAGTCTGTGCCTGGTCTCCATCATGGGAGGTTTTTGCTCTCTGGCTGTGCAAGATCTGAAGGCTCCTTCCCCCTTTCATTTATCTTCCAATATCTGCCTGCAGATTCATGGATCCCTGCTTCATACCTTGAGAACAACTGTCTGAAATACTCTGTTTGTAGAGATCCAGATATATCTTTTTACATCACAGGCTGATTTTGTGGGTGTTCAGAATGGTCTGGAAGATATCCAGCTCAATTCAGAGAACTGCTTGAAATAGGGTCTCTTACTCCTCTGCCATCTTTGCCCCCTCTCCAACAATTTGTAGTACTTTTATAGCAGATATATGTAACTTACTATTTGGTCTCCCTGAACAGCAGAATCCCTGACAGCAATAGAGGTGGTTCTCTAATTGTTCCCTTTTAATACCTTGCATGGCCCTAGATAGACTATTTCTTAAGTTTTTCCTAATGCCATCTATATTGATAAAAAAGAGAAGAAACATCAACCTATTTGTAGATTCTAAGTATTGTGTCTTGTTTTGCTCAGTAAGACAATCACAAGAAAAGCATGTAAATAAAATTTGTCTCCCCAATTAATATAAACCGATTATGTATATAGTAAAGGAAACTTTTACATACTGAATGTGTGGAGTTTTGGAATAAATACTATGGAAAGAAAAACCTCATTTCTGATTAAAAAATAAAAAGAGGAGAGTGAGAGAGAATTATTTGTTAAAAAACAAATTACTACTTCGATGATGGAATGAGGAATTGATAATAGGGGTTTGGGGAACACAATATACTGTAAGAGTTATCAACATTATCAGTGTCCTCGTCATTATTGTCTAACCATTGATCATCATCCCTAATCTTATTTGAACTATAAGTAGACTTTACCATGATTCATCAATCATTCCACCTTGACACACTGTCTTCATTTGACTTTCAGAAAACTTCTTTGTTTTCTTCCTTTCAAATTAATGGCTGTTTTTCATCTCTTTTACTGCTTCTTCTTCATCTTGCTGACATCTTAAAGCTGGTGGTTTCTGGCACTCAATCTTGATTCTCTTTCCTCATATAAAATTCACACTTTTGTGTTTTATAAAGTCATAACTTTAAGTATTATCTATATGCAAGCAACTACCTAATGTGCATCTCTAGCACAGACATCTCTTCACATGGATGTACAGAAAAATTCACAAAATGATATTATGACAACTAAATAATTTTTTAAGTTAGTATTTATTATTCACTTGACTTTTTTGTCTTTCTTTTTCGTTAAACTTTTTCTTTTATTTAGTAGTTCTGTGTGCATACTTTATAATGAATATTCTATACTTTAGAACATACTTAATGTTCTATACCTTGAATGTTCCAAACTTTAGAATGAGTGTTCTATAAATAAACAATGCCTGGCTTTTTAAAAAACTGATTGATATAGATTTATTGCAACATTGATATATTTGAATTTATTATTTTGCAGTCTTATCTTGCATCTTCTATTGAATATGCCTCTATGTCCTTCCATCATTGCAGTATCTTCCTTTTGATTGTCAGAGTATTTTTAATTTATTTTTTGTGCTAGTTATAAAGTTATACATTCTATTTTTAATCTTTGTAGCTATTGTAGACATTTTATCATTATTTTTAGGTCATCGAAGTCTAAGATTAATCAATATTTTTACTAATATCCCTTAATGCAAAAATGAAGGAGAAATAAAGAACTTCTCAGGCAACAAAAACTGAGATAACTTTTTGCCAGCATATATGACTTATGAAAAAGGCTCAAAATTCTTCAGAAAGAGGGAACATAATACAGGTTAAATGTGTTTCAATTGGAATTGGCTTCATAGAATAATTTTCTTCTATCTTCAAATAATTTGATATAACATGTTATTAGTGTTTTACATATTGTCTTTCCCTTCCTGTTTTCCTCCCTTATAATAACAAACCGATGACCTCCATTTTCCTATGACCATTAACTAGAGCTGCAATCTATGCAGATAGTTAAAACTTTTTTAAAGTTTTTATTTAAATTCCAATTAGGTAACTTATGGTGTAATATTAGTTTCAGGTGTACAATTTGGTGATTTAGCATTTCCATACAACACCTGCTGCTCATCACAAGTGCACTCCTTCATCCCCATCACCTATTTAACCCAACCTCCTCCCCTCCCCTCTGTTAACAATCAGTTTTTTCTCTATAATTGAAAGTCGTTTCTTGCTTTATTGCCTTCTCTTTTTTTCCCATCACTCATTTGTTTTGTTTCTTAAATTCCACATATGAGTGAAATCACATGGTGTTTATCTTTCTCTGACTGACCTACTCACTTAGAATAATACTTTCTAGCTCCATCCATGTTGTTGCAAATGGCAAGATTTCATTCATTTTTATGGCTGAGTATATATGTATGTGTATGTATGTGTGTGTGTGTGTGTGTATAAAATCTCACCTCTTCTTTATCCATTCATCAGTCGGTGGATATTTGGGCTCTTTCTCTGATTTGGCTATCATAGATAATACTGCTATAAACATCGGGGTACCTGTATCCCTTTGAATTGGTATCTTTGTATTTTTGGCTAAATGCCTAGTACTGCAATTACTGGACTATAGGGTAGTTCTAGTTTTAACTTTTTGGGAAACCCCCATATTATTTTCCACAGTGGCTGCACCAGTTTGCATTCCAATTAACAGTATAAGAGGGTTCCCATTTCTTCATATCTTTGCCAACACCTGTTGTTTCCTTTATTGTTGATTTTAACCATTCTGACAGATGTAAGATCTGTAAGATCTTACATGTAACAATGTAAGATCATTGTAGTTTTTATTTCTATTTCCCTGAAGATCAGTGATGTTGAACATCTTTTCATGTGTATGTACTCTGGAAAAATGCCTTTTCGTGACTTCTGCCTATTTTTTATTGGATTATTCATTTTGAGTGTGTGGAGTTTGATGAATTCTCTATAGGTTTTGGATACTAACCCTATATTGGATATGTTTTGCAAATATCTTCTCCCCTTCCATAAGTTTCCTTTTAGCTTTTTTGATCCTTTACTTCACTGTAAAAAGCTTTTTATTCTGATGAAGTCCTAAAGGTTAACTTTTGCTTCTGTTTCCCTTGTCTCAGGGACATATCTAGTAAGAAGTTGCTATGGCTGATGTCAAAAGAGTTACTGCCATGTTTTCAATGATTTTAATGGTTTCCTGTCTCATATTTAGGCCTCTACTCCACTTTGAGTTTATTTTTGTGTATGGTGTAAGAAAATCATCCAATACATTCTTTTGTATGTTGCTGTCCAGTTTTCCCAATACCATTTGTTGAAGAGACTTTTTCCCGTATTTTCAGATAGTCTTTCCTGTTTTGGTGAAGATTACTTGATTATAGAGTTGTGCGTTCATTTCTGGGTTTTTTATTCTGTTCCATTGATCTATGTGTCTATTTTTATACCAGTCTTGTGTAACTCACTGTTCAACATTAAATAATAATATTGTTTCAGAATACTATGGCTGCAACAAAGGAGGGAAAAAATATAAGGGCTAACATTGTTTTCCTCAACCCAAAAGAATGCTTTATAGTATAAGGATTTCAATTAAATTGCTAAACTTCTTAGTGAAATAAATATATATCCTCCACATTCAATGTCATTATATTTAAACATTCTTTTATAAACAAATTCTCCCCAGCAGTTCTCAAAATGTTTGAATTCAGAACATTGTCATAATGAAGGTGTTGGAATTGAAGCAATGTTGCATACTACATTCCACTCCCCAATTATCTCTGCTACTTTTTTTTTCATAGTAGATACTTCTGTAAATTTTAATTTCCTCTTGGCTGAAATACAAAACGGTGTGAAGACTAAGCAGATGGTTGTCACAAACAGAGGGACACAATTTATGGGAGATTTTCCAGTTTGGTAGTAGAAAAAGGAATTAGTCACCAAACTCATTTTTATTTTTCATGAGTATTATGTGCCAAACCTTTCTTACAACATGTGGAAAATAATCCTATTTGTGAACCTGAACACCTTATAAAACATTTAACTGAATTTTCAGTATGTCAGTTTGCAAGTAGCTAGTAATTTTCAGAGTACTGCAATGATTTTCTTCTTAATAATAAAAAGAAATATATATATATATATATATATATATATATATATATATACACACACACACACACAAACACACACACACATATATACATGTATACAAAATGATTAATTAAGAAATAAGTTTACGCTTTTATTTTGTATTGTTAGGCAGTCTTTGCCTTGAACTGAATTGTGGTCTATTCAAATGAATTTTAGGAGAAAATATTTATATTTTTTGTGTTGTGGGGGGAGTATTTGAGTGTTTTTCTCTTTTTCTTAAGGTGACTGTTTCTTTAATGTGAATGGATTAATATGCTGAATTCAAACTTGGTAACAAGAAGAGGAGGTGAGGGAGAAAATCTACTTTTCAAGTCCAGAAAGAAATGCTATAGTAAGTTTTGTATTTTGTGAATTCTGAGAAATTGCATATTCTTTAGCATAGAAGGGTATTGCCAAATTGCATTGGTTCAGAGAGATTTCTGATATATAAATTGGCCTTAGGAAATGAAAGCTACTCAATTTTGAAATTGCCTATGTTATTTTCATTAAGTATGTTAATTTAAGTTTAACATACAATAGATAGAAACTTAAAGTATGGAACTAAATCACAGAATGTAGGGCCACTTTAAACACAAGCCAATCATTAGGCTTACCTGAGTGTTAATAAGGACCTCCAGACTCCTATCTCTCTTTTCCTTTAGATAAACGAGAAACCGCTGAGAAATAGTTTTATCTCGTTTACTCTAAGGAGAGTGATGACACAATTCTTGAGGAAGATATAGGATTACAATTTAAATAAATTCACCTGAAAAGAGGAAACAATACATTTATAAAGTATGTGGCTGAATTTTTTTACTTAGTTTTTTTAAAATATAAAACCAAATATAGCATTTATCTTTTTGATATTCATTGTATTGTCAATTTTCAAAGCCTATTAAAAATGTACAGATCAGGGGTGCCTGGGTGGCTCAGTGGGTTAAGCCTCTGCCTTTGGCTCAGGTCGTGATCTCAGAGTCCTGGGATCGAGCCCTACATCAGGCTCTCTGCTCAGCAGGGAGCCTGCATCCACCCTTCTCTCTCTGCCTGCCTCTCTGCCTACTTGTGATCTCTGTCTGTCAAATAAATAAATAAAATATTTTTTAAAAATGTACAGATCATACTTAATACTACCTGCCAAAATACTAAAAGTGACATAAAAGTGAATGAATAAAAGTATAGGATATATATATATATATATATGGCACTCAAATTCATTTTGGAATATATCTTATTGGTTCAAATATAAGGCAACATTAACTTCTATTTTTTTTAGTAGAACAGAGTAGTTTAAAATACACAAATACCTCCACCCACCATGAATAATTTAAAAAGTTGGGTGAAATGTAAAAAAAAAAGTTGAATTTTAAAAATTTATCTGTTTATAGGCATGAGAAAGTTACTGAAGCAACCAGGATGAGAAAGACCAATATTATCAAGAAGGGAGGACCAGACAGTTGACCCCAAATTTTGCATTTGGTTTTCCTGAGGATAGCGTTTGCCAATTCTGGGCACAGAGCAAAAGACTGAGAATCCAGGCTTTCCCAGGCAAAGCTGCTTCTGAAAGACATCGAAACCATCAGAAATTCTGGCAGAATTATAGAGAGAATTATAAAACTAAAGATAGTAGGAGGCTGAGTCTACATGGCCACTCAGGGTGAAGATTTCCCACATGCATAAGAGATCATGGTATTCAGATATCTTAGGGTTCCCTTCCACTCGTGACAAAATGAGTATTTTTTCAGAAGTTGTTCTCAGATGGACTCTCTGAGCATTCAATAACAAGGTGTTGGCAGTTTGATAATTGGTATTGTATTAGATTGCTGGGGCTGCTATAACAAAATACCAAAACCTGGGTTCCTTATACAATAGAAATTTATTAGCCTATAATTCTGGAGGTAAGAAGTCCAAGACCAAGGTGTCAGGAAGGTTGTTCCTGCAGAGGAAAAGCGCATTCCATTTTCTAGCTTCTAATAGTTTGCTGAAAATCTTTGGCATTTCTTGGGTTATAGATCCATCATTTTGATCCCTGCCTTCACATTCCCACAGCATTCTCCCTGTGTGCATATCTGTTTCTGTGTCCAAATCCCTTATTTTACAAGAGCATCAGTTATACTGGATTACAGTCCAACCAAATTTGATTACCTATGAAAGGGCCCTATTCCCTATTCCCAAATAAGGTCATTTTCTGAGGTACTAGGGGGTTAGAGTCTCAAAATTTTGGGGGTGCACACAATTTGATCCATAATGGGGTGCCTCATTTCCAGGGATGTCATAAGTAACTCTGACTTTTCAACATTTTTTTCTGCATAATTTCTGACAATATCAACATCTTGCCGAAATAGGTGATTTGGGACTACTCACTTCTGTTTTGATAATTATCACATCTTATTATTTAGTTTTGTTGCAGAGATTGTCTATGGATTTTATTATGCCTATTTGCACTTGCAGAAAATATTTTGAGATTCAGCAACTATACTACTACCATTCTGCTGTTAGCTTCCTAATAATACTCAATACTCTATGAATTTTTTCAGTTTTGGTAATCATATTCTTTATTTCTAGAAAAATTTCAACCACTTCCTTCTTTATCATTTTTCTGTCTTTAGTTCTCTCTATAAATAATAGAGAAATACCTTTGGGAAATCCTTATAATCATTGGTCTAGATGCACTTGGATTATCTTTTCTGTCTATAACTTTTTACCTTTATTTTCCTCATCTTCATTTCTCCACATTGCCTCCATATAGATTTTTTTTTCTTTTTAAATATTTTATTTATTTGACAGAGAGAAATCACAACTAGGCAGAGAGGCAGGAGGAAGCAGGCTCCCTGCGGAGCAGAGAGCCCGATGCGGGGCTTGATCCCAGGACCCTGGGATCATGACCTGAGCGGAAGGCAGAGGCCCCAACCCACTGAGCCACCCAGGCGCCCCACCTCCATATAGATTTAATACTTTCTGTTTGTTAAGTCATTATCCTCTCTTCAGTTTGTCAAGACCATAATTTATTCCCTATTTTCATAATTTATTCCCTATTTCCCTACTGTATTTTTATAATTTTTAGATGATTCTTTTTAAAGCTTACTTACTTGTTAATTCGAACCTCTAACAGATGTTATTATTCTTTCTAAAATTTTAGATTTTTGATCATACTTCATTTAGCAACTTTTCAGATACTATACTCCTTCTATTTTTTTGGATGTGTTGGTTTTGTTTGTTTGTTTGTTTGTTTGTTTTGGAATCTTGAATATACATCTCATGGCATAGCATTTATTTTTTTAAAAAGATTTAGTTACTTATTTTAGAGAAAAAGAGAGAGAACAAGGGGAGGGGCAAAGGGAGATAGAGAGAAGCAGACAGGAGCCCAACATGGGGCTCAGTCCCCCCACCCTGAGATCATGACCTTAGCTGAAACCAAGGTTCATATACTCAACTGACTGAGCCACCCAGACACCACCCCCAACCCTGGTATAGAATTTCTTTTTTTTTTTTTTTTTTTTTTTTTTAAAGATTTTATCCATTTATTTGACAGACAGAAATCACAAGTAGGCAGAGAGGCAGGCAGAGAGAGAGAGGGAGAAGCAGGCTTCCCGCTGAGGAGAGAGCCCGATGTGGGGCTCGATCCCAGGACCCCGGGATCATGACCCGAGCCGAAGGCAGAGGCCTTAACCCACTGAGCCACCCAGGCGCCCCCTGGTATAGAATTTCTTGATGAATTTTGTAATTTTTGCTTGAGATACATATTTATGTGAAGAGTTTTCTT
The DNA here is from genome assembly GCF_902655055.1 of Lutra lutra. NCBI lineage: Eukaryota > Metazoa > Chordata > Mammalia > Carnivora > Mustelidae > Lutra > Lutra lutra. The sequence continues at coordinate 93,770,463 of NC_062279.1, forward strand.
TGTGTGTTCAATAGGTTTTATCAGTTACTTCATTCCAAGGTCTTTGGAATTCATGTCTCCAAATTAAATCTTGTGTTAGCAACTATAGATCAGAACCTGGTTCTGTCTCCAGCCTTCAATGTGTGCCTCTGATTCTTCTTTTCCAGATATAAGGAACTGTAAATTTTCTGTTGAATCCTGGGTGAATGGGTAACAACAATTTCTTTCCTGTTTGTGAGTCAGACGTGTAACATCACTCCTTACCTCAAACATAAAGGTCAGTGTCATTTTTCTGACATTGGTGGTTTGTACTTGACTCTAGAATTCAAGCATAAAAACACAAGTTTGTAAAGCCTGTACCTTATGCCAGCTTTTAAATGACCTCGTGACTTCAATGCCAACTCAGAAGCCTGACTTTCCTTTCAATATAGGTTTGCAGAGAATTTGATCATTTTTTTACACATTGACATTTATTTAAATAGTTTTTTTAATTACCTCTCATAAGTTTGAAGCAGATTTTCAAATTTCAAAACGTGTTAATGCTACCATCTTGTCTCAAAATTCCAAGAATATTTAGGGTATTATAAAGGCACTCCCTAGTCAGTAACCAAGCATAGAGATCTTTCTTTTTAAAAGTTAGTCCAATTAATTGCAGCTTTATTTTTTATCCCATTTGTGAGAGCTAACCAAGTCAGGTTGTCTTCTTACATATACCATGTATCTTAAATTCTGGTCCTATATCTATTTCCCTAGTTCACCAAAGCTCAGAATGGCCATTGTATTCTTTCAGTTAACTTAAAAATGAGGTTATCTCTATCTTCCTCTTGAGAAGATAATGAGTTTGTGAAGACAGAGGATAAACACCTTACTTCCAAAATAGACACTGTAAGGATGAACAAATTTCTTTCCTCTCTAGGTCACTTGGCAGATGGATCACCACACGCTTCCTAAATATTCCTCCTATGATTAATTAGTCACTTGGCACAATGAAACATGACTTAGTCATACTTTCAGGAATGAAACCCATAAGACACTATTCTTACAGTTAGGTATCAAAAAGGTCACAGTTCACAAATCTGGCTCCAGGTGAATTTTCATTAAAATTTTTATAAACTTAAAAAAAATTTTATAAACTTGATAGTATTAATAAGTTTATGAAAGTATTAAGATCCTGAATTATAATTCATAAGAGAGTTTAATAATTTTAAATAGTATGTTTGAAAAATTAAGATGCATGTATATGGCTATCAGTTATTATCATCATACAAATATAGTTTTTCATATATTATAATTTTAATACTTGAAACTAAACTTTATATAAAATATGAAAAGTTTAGAATAAGTTATCCTAAGATTACACTGTGGCAAATCAGTGACAGTATCTGCCAAGGTAATCAGAAATGTCAGGTTTAATTTTAACATGCTTGAAGCATTTATTTAACCATCTGCCTACCTCCCTTAGTAACATAGGAAAAAAACACAACACAAAAAAACCACGTGGATATCAGTGAAACACACAAGGTAAGAACAGACCTTCAATGAAATGTTACTATGCTGTTTCAAAAATACATTCTAGGTTAACTTTACTCTAAATCATGGTAGTATACAACTGTAGGAACTCATAAGCAAAAAGCATACTAATACCGAACTAAAGCCCATGGCACATATATCAGAATTGTTGGCTAGAAAAGAAACACACAAGTTCTTTTGTTTATATTTTGGCCCTAAAAACCTATTATACCTAGTCATATACTCCTGAAAATTCACATCAGTCATAGGACAAACCAAATCTTCCTAGTTTCTGTAAATGCAGACACTGTGTCAAATCATTTATTTTTATGCCAATGTTCCCCAAAAAATATTTAATGGAAAAATGATTTGTAGCATGCTGATAGGCATTAGAAATGTTCCCATTATCTTAGTAAAATTGGTGGCCAGAAAAATCTAATTTAACTATTTCCACTTATGGAATTTAATTTCATAGTAAATAATTTTAATATTTTGATTTGCACCCATATCGTACAAAACAAAATGAAAAATAATGGAAATCAGTTAAGACCATTATTTATTTAACAAAATATAGGTTAGTATTATACTACTTTTAGAAAATAAAGAATGGCATCTTAATTTTTGCATCATTTTTCTACTAATACCATGCAATAGTATGATATTACATACTGGACTTCACATTTGACCTTTATATAAAACTATGGTAAGGATCACTTTTGCAAAAATATCTGAAAACTATTTCAATTTTCTTAAAAGCTTCTTAATATTTTGATATTTAATCAGTCCTTGCATTATTTGCAACATTATTCATCTGTTTGCACTGACTGTAACTGTATTTAACTGTTAAGCTATAACTCTTTAACCACACAATAAACTGTGACTGTTTAACCATACAATACAATCAGGCATAGACTGTGCCATTGCTGTATTGGCTATATATTTGTCTCTCAATTTCAAACTGCTGAGTTTGCAAGTCTAAAGCTGTATTTGTCAATCTGTCTTGCGAGGGGCTTTCTTCAGGCACCGCCAATAGGAAATAGTGGTAGGAAATCACAAGGCAGAAAGAAGAATGAAACGTTAGTGTTTTCTCTCAATAAATATGAATGTTGCTGGAGGTCATCTTGTGGCAACAGGAAGAATGAGGTAGTTTGGATTCCTGCAGCCTGAGCAGAGGCAGCACACCTGTTGACACCATAGCTCTTGTCATCAATGCATTTTTTGGGGTGGATCCAAAGCCAAACTTAAAGTCTCTAAAATAAAGCAGCAGTTGCAGGTTTGTGGGTTCCAGAATGAGTGTGGCAGTTTCTCAACATTACCATTCTTTTGCTCATCCAGTCACCCTTTGTTTTTGCCTTTGCTCTTGTAGCCTCTCCAAAAACTTTAGGACCTTTTTTTTTTTTTTTTCCTGGATTGAATTTTGGCTGTTTGAAATTAATAAAATGATTTCTGTTATTTTGACTGTGCACACTGACACAGGACTGAAATGTTGATCATGGGGGGCAGGGATATATTCTCCTATGAAGATAGTGGTGCTAGACACTAATTTTTAAATGATTATTTTGAGAATATTGTAGTATAAAGATTACTTCTTTTCTCCCAAACAAAGGTACTTTGGGAGCCAATTTGATGACATTCTTAGGCATCAGGAATGCCCTTTAGTCTGAGGTAGAGGTTACCATAGCCAAATCATTTCTGGAAAGGTGGTGTTTTTGACTGAATCATGTTTCCCTAAAATTCAGATGTCAAATCCTTAACCCCTAGTTCCTCAGAATATGACTGTATTTGGAGATAAGGCCTTTATAGAAGTAATTCAGATTGAATGAGGTCATACAGTTGGCTCTAATCCAAAATTCTTGGTGTCCTTATAAGAAGAGATCAGGACATACAGAAAGAGACCACAGGGAATGTGAACCCACAGAGAAAAGGACACATGAGGGCATAATGAGAAGGCAGCCATCTGCAAGGCGGGAGAGGGCTCAGTAGAAACCAAGCCTGCCAATACCTTATCTTGGACTTTTAGCTTCCAGGAGTGTAAGAAAATAAACTTCTGTTGTTTAAACCATCCAGTCTGTGGTATTTTATTATAGCAGTCCAATCCGACTAAGAAACAGGGTAAAACTAGGTAAATAGGTTTCTTCATTGTGCCAATCTCCATTGTGATTTTTTTCAGTGAGATTATGCCATTTTTTTCCCCCAAGCTGCTCACTCACCTCTTTCTCTTCACAGAACAGCTCACAAATCTGGTATCAGCAGAACATGCTTTACAAATCTTAACACTGTACGTCTTGCTCTTTGTCTCATTTCTTCCCTCTATCCCCAAGTTTACAATTTCCTTAATAAGACATTTAGGGCTATGACTCTTGAATCCAGACAGCACTGTTTTGCATCTTTTCATAATCGTAGCTATAGATATCATATTTAAAATCCTAATACATACTTCTCAGACAGTTTCTCCATCAGCCCCTCTTCAAAGGTGAATTTCCATCTGTGGGCATGACTTCATGACTCCCTTATCTCCTTGATACATGCCATAACAAAATCAGAAATTAACTAGAAGTCTCGAAGAAAACAAAGGGACATATTTCAACATGATGTCAGTACACTCGAATCTCCAAAACATATCAATGTTTTGTCTAAGTCCAGGATATAAAGTCCTCACACGTTTGGAAGATTCATTAAATTTTTGTTTTCTTTTGTTTTTGTTTTAATAAAGTTTGTTTAACTGTGTAACAAATTTCCCCCAAACTGTCAGTGTTTATTATCGCACAGCCATCATAAGCTGGAAACTTGGAATCAGTTGTAATTGGGCAACAGAGTTTCTTGTGAGGTTTTAGTCCAGATGTTGGCCAGAGCTGCAGTCCTCTGAAGGACCAATGAGGGCTGGAGGATCTTCTTCCTAACTCATGTGGCTGCTAGTAGGATGGTTTGTCCCTCATTGGCTGGTCTCCAGAAATCTCAATTCCTTACCATGTGGACTTCCCATTGCATGAGATCTAGCTTTTCCAGAACCAAGATCCATGAGGGAGGAATAAGCCAAAATGTCTTTAATGACCTACCCTTATAAGTGACATGCCATCACTTCTGGCATATTCTATTGGTCATAGAGACCAGCCCTGATGCAAGGTGAGAGGGGACTGACTATACAAGAGTGTGAATACCAGGAGGTCAGGACCATTGGGGCCATCTTGGATGCTAGCTACTACAATAGAAAAATGTAAAATAAGTTGTCAAATTAAATTTTTAAAAAGACTTTATTTGTTTATTTGACAGAGACACAGCGAGAGAGGGAACATAAGCAAGGGGAGTGGGAGAGAGAGAGAGGCAGGCTTCCCAAGGAGCAGGGATCCTGACATGGGGATTGATCTCAGGCCCCTGCAATCATGGTCTGAGCTGAAGGCAGATGCTTAATGACTGATCTACTCAGATGCCCATCAAACTAAATTTTGACATAAATTATTTATGTCTTCCTTAGGTTTTTACTTTAAATATCTTGTCAATATAATCTATCTCTTAGGATTTTTAGTTCTATGATTCTTGATAGTTTTAAGTTTCATGAGCTATTCCAATAATTTTATAACCACAATGAATATTAAGGAAGTTGTGCTTGATGCCTCAACTAAACTGCGTTGTTCAGTCGGTGGTTAAGTGTCCAACTCTTGATTTCGACTCAGGTCATGATCTCAAATTTGTGAGAATGAGCCCTGCATTAGGCTCCACACTGGGCATGAAGCCTGCTTAAAATTCTATCTTTCCCTTACCCTCTTTCTCCTCCTTCCTCCCACCAACCTCTCTCTTTCTCTCTTCCTTCTGAAAACAACAAACAAATAAACAAAACACAAAAGTTTTGCTCAAACTTGTGGAAAAAGTAGAGCATCTGAAAAATAAATGTGGGATAGCATGAACTTGTCTGGCCTCACTTAGATCTAACACATTTATTTTATATCAGACTTGTTCTCATAATTCAAAAAAGTCATTCATAATAAACTGCAAAATGGGCAATAAATTTATGTGTCAGATAATCCATATTAAAGTACTTCTAACAATTTACATAATGAAAGGCTTTCACTCACAAAAAAGAATTTTCCTCTTGAATACCCCTAGGATTTTTAGTTATCAGAGTTATCAGAGAAATTCATTGTGTTAACCTCCAAATATAGAATCTGATAGCATTTTACACAGTCTTGGTGAATGTGTTATCATACATGTAATTTCTTGAGCTTGGAATCTGAGCCCTTCTTTCTGATTTCTGATCTCATCTTATTCCTCCACATCCAAGTCATAAGCAAATTCTGTTGAGTAAACCTCCAAATTATATGACAAATCCATTCACTTTTATCAATTTCCACCTTATCAATCCTACTGCGGTACATTAACATTCCTTCCTTGGTCTATGCAACACCCTTGTATCTGCTTTCTCATTATTCTTCTTCAATCCAATTTAGTCCTCACTCAGAAACCAGAACCATTATATCAAATGGAAACACAAAGGTTAAAATTGTCAATGGTTTCCCATTACATTTAGATAAATATCCAAACTCGTTATAATGGACTTCAATGCTCTATATTATATTTACATTCTAGACTCAATTCTTTCAAATTTCCAAGCCCATAGTCCTTCATTTACTCAAATGAACACTTTTTATGCCTTTAACTCTTCACGCATGCACTGTTCTCTTTAAAAAAGTTTTTCTCTATTCTTCTTATGATTGATTTTTCTCACTCTTCAAGTTTCAACTTAAATACTATCTCCTTGTAGAGGGTTTTCCTGAACAACTGTCTCTTGTTAGAAAGAGGTGATTTCTTTTTATGGTAACATCTTTCAACCAATAATCCTTGACCTTGTTATTTCTCTATGATAACAATACCCACCCCATTGTTTTCCTTACTTATTTTTATATTTTCCAATTGTCATCTAGCATGTAAAAATTCTTTCATTCTCCTCGAGGCTGAAATGCCTACCACATGGATACTTTTGAATTATTTTTTAATATTTTTAATAAATATGTGGATAAATATATAGCCAAAGATTCATTACAAATTACTATCCATATTGAAAAATTGGAACAGTTTCTCTTCTGCACTTCTGTTCAGAGCATGGCCATTCAACACATCAGTATGCCTTATTGCCTTTCTGCCTTCCACTGTGGATAGCTTTAGCAAGCACAGAAATTTTCACAGTTCAACCAAATTCTTTTTAATTTCCAGAATCACACCAGACACACTTTTTCTTAAATGGAGAGTAGCTTTTGGTATTTGAAAATTATTTCCAAATAATCAAAATATTTTATTATAAGTCAAATACTTTTTATAGGTGAAAAACCTAAATGCTAACCAATGGCTAGCCAGAAACAAAATTTGACCTTAACTTACAAAAAAAATAAAAAATAAAAAATAGAGAGATGGAATCACTTCCTTGTAGTCTGAAAGTCAGCCAGTCCTCTTAACAGGTTTTTAGCTACTGGAGCTACTCGGCATTAGAGCCACTAAAAACATTTACAGATAACAGGGAATCCAACAAATGGAAACTAATAAAAGGTATTAACCACAGTCCACCATTTATAATGCCTCAAAAAAAGTCTTGGCATCATAAATGCTTCCTAGCAGTTCAAAAATCACAAATGCTTTCAACATCTCAAAAGCAGAAAACAGCAGGATAAAGAAGTCTGTACCTTCTTGGTACTTTCAGCCATGCTGCTGGATGACCCTTCTTAGACAAAGATGCCGTATTTAAATAAAGTGTCTATAGTATGCCTAACAGACAGGAAATGATGCAGACCAACAAACTGAAGACAGAGAAATCACAAATCAAAAAACACTTTACTTGTTCAACTACTTGACAACTTTTTAAGTTTTAAATATCATAAACATCACAAAAATATTGAATTTATATACCAACATAAAACAATTTTTACTTTTTCTTGTCCCACAACTGCTGATGACAAAAATTGTACATTTATATTTATTATTTTTTTTAAAGATTTTATTTATTTGACAGAGAGAGAGAAATCGCAAGTAGGTAGAGAGGCAGGCAGAAAGAGGGGAGGAAGCAGGCTCCCTGCAGAGCAGAGAGCCTGATGTGGGGCTCAATCCCAGGACCCTGGGATCATGACCCGAGCAGAAGGCAGAGGCTTTAACCCACTGAGCCACCCAGGTGCCCTATATTTATTATTTCACATTCTAATCAGATACAGGGTTTTGAATTTTTTCAAATAGTAACTTCAAGTAAGTAAGTTTCTATATCTCTTCCCTCACAAATAGTTTTACTCCTAATAAGGTCTACTAAGTCTTCTCTAATGATTTTCATTTTTAATGGATATGGGGGTATGATTATTATACTCTACTTTGGTTTATTCAGTTGGAAGATTGTCTGATTCTCAATCAATGCCTAATACTAATTGTATGTCTTTTATGTGACTTGCACCTTGTTAAGCTCTGTGTAAAATTCAGTCAGGTTTATGTTCCTTTATATGTACCCTAGAGATGAATCAGGCAGAGATAAAGCTGAGCACCTCAAGGCCTCATTCCACTGTGGCCCCTGAAAAATCTCTAGTTTCATTTGGAAATAATGTTACCTCCTGAGTATGTTTTGGAGATGTCTTGGATCAAAAATATAGTTTCCATCTCCATTGCTCCTGAAATGTGTTTTTCAGAATAGAAAAGCACAGTGGAGGTGCCGTGAGAAAGATCATGATAATCCTACTGCATACAAGGCACTGTCTTAGCACAACTAACTTTTAGACCCTTTCATTTGCACTTGACAGAAGGCTTCCACTATATATTTTTTCCTTCATTTGCAAAAATGTAATTTTTCTCAGAATTCATGGAATTCCAAGATAGATATTTGCTAAAAATACAGAAATATAGATTATAATATCTGGGATAAAATTTTATAACAATGACATATACTAGAGCAAAAATAGATTCAACATTTTACTAATCAGTCATTAAAATGGGAATGCTAAGCTTTGAGAGATCTTCAGTTTTGTTTTGTGGTGGCACTATATTTTTTATCACAAGAAAAATCAAACAGCATGGTAGAAAAGTTGTAGCTATTAGTTTGGTAGCAAATTGAGCTAGACTGAAAATTTGAATCCATCCTACCCTAATGTTGGCTTTTTATGAACATACACCTTGAAATTAAGATTCACATAGTATTAAGATATAAAGTTTGCTATTAAGAACACTGACATTATACTAATTTAAAAAATGTGTTTTATATTAGTTTATAGATAACCCTTCTCACCTTACATCATGCATCCATAGAAATGATTCCTCCATTATAACACCTTTTAATCACCACTATTTCAATAATATTAGTTGTGAGGTTTTATTAAATATTTTTTCCAGGTTAATAAAACATCTAAATATCAGAGAGAAGGTACTACCTCCATCAAAGTCTGAAATTCCAAGGAAGGCTTGGTCCTTTAATAAAAATTTTAAGTTATCCAGACTTTAGCTATCATTTTTTTAAGGCTTATTAAAAGATAACAGCACTAAGTATTTGTTTACAACTGAATTGTTAGAAACATGTTCCAACACCCCCAATGAGGCAATCAGCCAGGAAACATCTTGCCAACAAATCTCTGTGGAATGATCTGACATTTTTGTTGGCCCTTTGATTTCTCTGATGACTAGAAACAAAGCATAGTCTGTGTTTTAGAGGTACTCCATGATTTATGTGGGAATGGTGATCTCATTTCCTGGCTCAACAATTTGCTCATCATTGCTTTTCTACTTCATCTTTGTAACACTTCTCTGCTTCAAACTCATGAACTATTAATTTACCTGTATATTTTTGAAGTTATTCCCTTAGCAGAACAAATGATTTGAAAATTAGTTCTTTAAAAATGGCAATTGAATCAAAAGGAAAGTTGTTTCTGAGTTGAAAAGGGAAATTTATAGAAATCATATATTTTTATTGGCATAAATCTAAAAGCTGAGGTCCTTTTTAGAAATGGATATGGTAGCCAGAACTCTAAAAATAGCCTCCCAAGATTACCTGAACTAATTTTTGGGAGTATAAATATGATTATATTTCATGATTGTGAATATGTTCCAGGCTGTAGCAAAAGGACTTTGCAGAGGGGTGACTGGCTGGCTCAGTCACTAGAACTCCTGACTCTTGATTTTGGGATTATAATTTGAGCACCATGTTGGGTGTAGTGATTACCTAAAAATAAAAGCTTTTAATAAAATTTTTAAAAATGACTTTGTAGATATAATTATGAATGATCAATTCACTTTGATAATGATGAATGATCAATTTATTTTAAAATAAAGAGATTGCTTTGGATTATCATGTGGGCCTAATCACATGAGCCCATTAAAAGCAGAGAATTTTCTACATCTAATAAGAAAAGGGGGAAATCAGAAAAATAGGAAGCTTTAGATTGATCCATTGCTGTTGGCTTGACAAGGAGGGCATCATGTGTAAGGACTAGATTTTGGTCTCTAGGAGTTGAGAGTGGTCCCTGCTGACAGTAAGGAGGGAGAAAGGTCTTCATGCCTCCAACTCACAGAACTGAATTTAGCCAACTTACACAAGCCTGAAAGAGGATTCTTCCCCAGACTCTCTAGAGAAGAGCCCATCCTTACCAATACCTTGATTTCCACATTGTAAAACCATGATCAGAGATCCCAAGTGAGTCTACTCTTTCTGTCCCTACAGGACTTTGAGATAATAAATGAGTGTTGTCTTAAGCCACTAAATTGTCAAACAGCAAAAGATAACTAATGCAGAGATATTCTGAATTGATCGCTGGATTCCTTCTTAGATATCATTATAAGAATTATTATAATTATTCCAAATATCTTAATACTTGTTAATTTCATTTGCAATGAACTTAATGAAAATTTTCTCTATGCTGTCAAATTAAACAATAGATTTCACTTAGGATATACATCCTCCATACTTATGTTTATAAATCTTCCATACTTACAGTGTGTTATTTAAGCATAAAAATAACCACGAACCCACTATGAGTGGTAACTGTAAAATATTAGGATTAAACTTTAATGAAAATTTAAAATGGAAAACTTTTATTTTCAAGTTTGTACATTTGACTTTTGTCACTCCTGGCTTCTACCTTATCCCTAAACTCATAGAAAGTACATAGAATGATACTGATAAGACCAGTTTTCATCAGATTTAGCTTTTTAAGATTCTATTATAAAACAGACTTTCATGGGGCATCTGTGTGGCTCAGTGGGTTAAAGCCTCTGCCTTCAGCTCAGGTCATGATCCCAGGGTCATGGATCGAGCCCCGCATCGGGCTCTCTGCTCAGCGGGGAGCCTGCTTCCCTCTCTGCCTGGCTCTCTGCCTACTTATGATCTCTGTCTGTCAAATAAATAAATAAAATCTTAAAAAAAAACAGACTTTCATATGAAAACGCCTACAATGTGTAGCATATATTTACTTTAATATTTCTTAAGTTAATCCATTTCAGAGCCATGTACATCAGGCAGCACTAGTATTATGTATTTAACTCAATTCTATGATTATTTCTGTGCTCTTAATCTCTTTGAAAAAAGTTTAAATTATAAATTAAGTATAATGAAAATAACACTGCATTGAGAAAAAGCACCTATTTAATTCACAAAAATGTTAATCCGTTTCCTGTCTTTTATTTTTTTTTAAGATTTTATTTATTTATTTGACAGTGAGAGACACAGTAAGAGAGGGAACACAAGCAGGGCAAGTGGGTGAGGGAGTAACAGGCCTCCTGCCTCTGAGCAGGGAGCCCCATGTGGGGCTCAATCCCAGGACCACAGGTCATGACCTGAGCTGAAGGCAGCCCTCTAATGACTGAGCTACCCAGGTGCCCCAACTGTCCTTTAATTTTATTTCTCAAAGTTTCCTAATCCTTATTTTCTCAAATTCAAGTCTCTTTAATATAGAGAGAATTAAAATAACAGCTTGGAAACTTTAGTGAGATATCACCTTTTTAATCATGATTATAGATTTCTGTTAATCATGATTATAGATTTCTGTATCTATAAGCTCCATTTGAGGTTTTATATCTCATTGGATTAGTGTTGCTTAAAAGGATTTTCTTCATTAAATCAAACAATTAATTTATTGCATAATTAATATATGATTTATTACTTCCTGTTTATTTTTTTTTAAAGATTTTATTTATTTATTTGACAGAGAGATCTCAAGCAGGCAGAGAGGCAGGCAGAGAGAGAGGAGGAAGCAGGCTCCCTGCTGAGCAGAGAGCCCGATGCGGGACTCGATCCCAGGACTCTGAGATCATGACCTGAGCCGAAGGCAGTGGCTTAACCCACTGAGCCACCCAGGCGCCCCTTATTTCCTGTTTATATACTGTCTTTCCAATCAAGATAGGATTTAAGGATAAGTTGAGAAGTGCCTATGAGGTATAATTTCAGAGATGTTTTATAACCCATACGTATTTTGACTCCTTCCAATTTCTACACCACCTCTCTTTCTGAAGTCATTTCTTCTTGGGAGATATAAAATATCATTGATTCATTGATTGATTGATTCATTTATCAATTCATGTATATTTATTTATATTTATATATTTTATATATTTATAAATATTTTAAATATTTATAAATATATAAATAAATATTTATAAATATATAAATAAATATTTATATATTTATTTATATATTTATATTTATATCCAGCATTTGTATAGATTATGGATGCTAAATTGGTGAGCAAGAAGTATTTATTACATTTTTATCCCATTTTGGAGATAGAGAAAATTATTACAATAACATGTATTATGGGCTAACTTGACAAATGAAAAAAGTAAAATGGGAACATGAATATTGCCTTAAAGTATTAGGAGATGCTTCCATAAGATGTGAAATCTAAGGAGAATCTTGAACAATGTACGTTGGATAAGGGAGGTGTGAAGTAACTATATTTATTTCTGTGACATTTCCTGGGGAATAGTAGGACAAATTCTATGTGTGGGAAAGGTTAAAGAAATTATGGTACCTTTGAGGAGCAAGCTTTGTGACATTCAGAACTGAAGGTGAGCCAGATTTTAGAAGAGGATATTTGAACCATGTGAGATTTGTATTTATGTGGCTTTTTGTCTGAGGGACTACTTAGTCCTCATGGCTCAGGATAGGTGAAACTCAAGGAAAAAGCCAGAGGATTATTGATTTGGGGAGTCAGTGGATAGAGTTTGAGATTCCTGGGTAGCTGGGATATGAGGTAGAATATACCAAAAGGAAAGAGTTCCAGAAAGGGTGACTCTAACTATCTGGGTTTAAATTCCATCCAAATATTTGGCTAATTTAAAAATGAGGTATTCCAAATGAAGTTTTTCAACTGGGGGCTGTTAACATAAGCTGAATGGCTGAAAAAATTAAATGGAGTTTTCAGCTATTTCCCATTGCATGAAAAACACAGTTTAGGATATGAGCCTAGTGAAATTAACTGCCTCTTATAACACAAAGCAGTATTTTTCAGAAGATAACAAAATCCACTGTCTCTGCAATATCTCCCACAATGTTCAATATACAATAAAGAAATGCTAGTAATGCAAAGAAGCTATAAAATGGGACCATAGCAGAGAATATGTTGCTAAAAGATATGTCTTTTTTTGAAGATTTTATTTATTTATTTGACACACAGAGAGAGATCACAAGTAGGCAGAGAGGCAGGCAGAGTGAGGTGGGGGAAAGCAGGCTCCCCGCTGAGCAGAGAGCCTGATTTGAGGCTAGATCCCAGGACCCCAAGATCATGATCTGAGCTGAAGACAGAGGCTTGACCCACTGAGCCACCCAGGTGCCCCAGAAATAAGTCTTTATATTTGTTGATTATCAAGGAGATAAGAACTTTAAATTGGATTAGGAGTCATGAACATTAATTTAGCAAATATAAATATGTTCAAGGTCTAATTCCAATAGATAACCTTATCTAATTTAATGTGTTACCAAATGTTACTTGTATATCAATATAAACCAAATAATGTTGCTTGGTACAAATGCATTTTTAATTATGTAAATGGTCTTGGTTATGTATTTTGCTGTTTTTTGTTTCTTTTGTTGAAGGAGATGTTTTTAAGGTCTATAGATGTACCATGCATACATCTATCCAAGACTTCAGACTTCTTCATCCCCCATATTTTACCTCACTTCTCTCCAAGGGATGGCCACATGGATTGACTATATTTCAACCACAATATAAAATGAGCATTCTGGTATTTTTCTTTTTATGGCCCTGTGTGATAACTACTTGGAGTATATACCCAAGAATAGAATTTTTGTGTATGAGGTATGTGAATACTTAGTGTGAATAATTCTATATTCTCATATCCTCAACAAAGCTTGGATTATCCAGCTCTCTAATTTGTATCTATCTAATATGCCTGAAGTAAAAACTTAACACAATAGTTTGCCAATGAATGTGCCCATCTCTTCAATAAGTATATTAGCTTTCAATATTTCCTTTTCTGTAAATTAACTGTTTATGACCTTTGCCAATTTTTTTTTTTCTGACAGAGTTGTGTTTTTCCAGTTGACTTGGAGAAGCAACACATATGTTGTACATATTAATTGATCTTTAGTTTTGGACATTGAAAATCCATCCCCTAGTTTGCCTAATAAATTTGTTTTTGGTTAACTGTGTTGAATATAAAATTATAATTTTGATGAAAATGTGTTTATATTGTCATACAATTTGTTTCTGAAATTTAATTTTTAAAGTTATTCCCCACCTCAGGTCACAAACGTATTTTCCTAAATTTTCTTCTATTTCCTTTGTAGTTTTTCTTCTCACTTTTATGTCTCTAATCCTTTAGACTCCACTTTTGTGTTTATTTCTTAATCAAAACTGAGGAACACTAAAAACCTGTTCTTTCTTAAGTTTAATTAACAATTTATGTTGCTGGTAATGAGGGTACACACTGTCCTTCAAGAACCTGGGTCAGCTGTTCTTCCTTTTACAGTTTTCAGAGTGAGTTCCTGATAAATCAACTATTGTTCACAACCTTCCTTCTGTTGGATAAATGAAATCTACAATAAGGTAATTTCACGTAGATAGAAAATAATGTGTTAAGTTTGATTTAAGGTAAGCATGTTATCTAACTGTAAACACTTCATGATAAAGCAGAGCCATGCTAAAAGAAACAAAACAAAAACAAAAATAAAAATAAAAACAAAATACCCCCCAAAAAACCAAAAGCCTTCTCCTATGGACAATGGAAAAATTATCTCTCTGACCTTATGTTATATTTGCTATGTCTTCAACATCCCTCTTGTATAAATATAATTTATTATATATGTGCTTACCAACCATGGAAAAACTTTTACCAAAAAGAGTCCAAAAAGGCAAGAAGAGTCAAGATGTCAGAGAAGTAGCAGGCTGAGATGGCATCAGGTAGCAGATCAGCTAGATAGCTTCTCAAACCATTCTGAATGCCTATAAATCCAACAGGAGATTGAAGTAAAGAGCAGCAATTCTAGAAACAGAAAATCAACCACTTTATGAAAGGTAGCGAACCCGAGTGGATTATTTAACCTGGCCCCTGGTAAAGGTGGTGCAAGTCCACCTTGGGCAAAGACACTTGAGAATCATTACAACAGGTCCCTCTCCAAGAAGATCAGCAAGAAATCCAGCCACGACCAAGTTCACTTACCAAGGAGAACAGCGGAATTCCAGAGGAGGAGAAAGCAAAGCATGGAATTCATGGCGTCATCCCCATGATTCTTTAGTCTTGTAAAGTTAATTTTTTTAATTTTATTTTTTTCTTCTGCTAATTTTTTTTAACTTTTACCCTTTCCTCTTAAGGTTTTTAACTAGTTTATCTTAACAATACATTTCAAAAAAAATCTTTTTTGAACCTTCACTATTATAGTAACATTTTATCCTTCATTGTATCTAATGTTATTTTTTGTATACACATAGAGTTTTTTTCTCTAAAAAAACTTGAGATACAACTTCTTCTAATAGATCAAAATATACCCTAAATCTAGCATAGGACATTGTTCTAGTCTCCAGCCTGAGCAAATTCTCTCCACTTTCTTTTTCTTTATTCTCCCAACCAACTTATCTTATCAACTCCTTTTTTAGAAATTAAAAAAAAAAATTTTTTCATCTTTATACTCATATTCCATCCCTTCATTGTGTTTGCCCTTATATGTGTTTTTCATTTTTTTTTAAATTTTGGGGAGGTAGTTTCTTCCAAGAGACCAAAATACTCCCAAAATTAAGTGGGTGAACCTGTTTTATTCACCAGTCTAATATATATATTTTTCGTTCTATATTTTCTCTTGATTTTTTTCTCTTTTTAATTTTTTTTTCTGAGCTTCTTTTTACCCCCTTTCTTTCCCCCATGATTTGGGGTCTCTTCCGATTTGGTTAAAGCACATTTTACTGGGGTCTTTGCCACCCTTTTAGTATTTTATTCGCTCCTTTATATATCCTTATCTGGATAAAATGACAAGGAGGAAAAACTCACCACAAAAAAAAAAAAAAAACAAGAGGCAGTACCAAAGTCCAGGGACCTAATCAAAACGGATATTGGTAATATGTCAGATCTAGAATTCAGAATGACAATTCTCAAGGTCCTAGACAGGCTCGAAAAAGGCATGGAAGATATTAGAGAAACGCTGTCCAGAGAAATATAAGCCCTTTCTAGAGAAATAAAAGAACTAAAATCTAACCAAGTTGAAATCAAAAAAGCTATTAATGAGGTGCAATCAAAAATGGAAGTTCTTACTGCTAGGATAATTGAGGCAGAAGAGAAAATGAGTGATATAGAAGACCAAATGACAGAGAATAAAGAAGCTGAGTAAAAGAGAGACAAACAACTACTAGACCACAAGGGGAGAATTTGAGAGATAAGTGATACCATGAGACAAAACAACATTAGAATAATTGGGATTCCAGAATAAGAAGAAAGAGAGAGGGGAGCAGAAGCTATATTGGAGAGAATTATTGTAGAGAATTTCCCTAATATGACAAAGGGAACAAGCACCAAAATCCAGAAAGCACAGAGAACCCACCCCCAAAATCAATAAGAATAGGTCCACACCCCATCATCTAATAGTAAAAATTGCAAGTCATAGTGACAAAAAGAAAATCCTGAAAGCAGCTCAGGACCAGAAGTCTGTAACATATAATGGCAAAATATTAGATTGGCAAAAGACTTATCCACAGAGACCTGGCAGGCCAGAAAGAGCTGGCATGATATATTCAGAGCACTGAACAAGAAAAACATGCATCCAAGAATACTATATCCAGCTAGGCTATCATTGAAAATAGAAGGAAAGATAAAAAGCTTCCAGGACAAGCAAAAACTGAAAGAATTTGTAAACACCAAACCAGCTCTATTGGGAATATTGAAAGGGGTCCTCTAAGCAAAGAGAGAGCTTAAAACTAGTAGATCAGAAAGGAACAGAGACAATATACAGTAACAGTCACCTTACAGGCAATACAATGACACTAAATTCATATCTCTCAATAGTTACCCTGAATGTAAATGGGCTAAATGCCCCAATCGAAAGACACAGGGTATCAGAATGGATTAAAAAAAAAAAAAAACCTATCAATATGCTATCTACACAAAACTCATTTTAGACCCAAAGACACCTCCAAATTTAAAGAGAGGGGGTGGAAAACAACTTACCATGCTAATGGACATCAAAAGAAAGCTGGGGTGGAAATCCTTATATCAGATCAATTAGATTTTAAGCCAAAGACTATAATAAGAGATGAGGAAGGACACTATGTCATACTCAAAGTGACTGTCCAACAAGAAGATATAACAATTTTAAATATCTAGTCCCCTAACATGGGAGTAGCCAACTACATAAACCAATTAATAACAAAATCAAAGAAACACATCGACAATAATACAATAATAGTAGGGGAATTTAACACGTCCCTCACTGAAATGGACAGATCATCCAAGAAAAAGATCAACAAGGAAATAAAGTCCTTAAATGACACACTGGCCCAGATGGACATCACAGATATATACAGAACATTCCATCCCAAAGCAACAGAATACACATTCTTCTCTAATGCACATGGAACATTCTCCAGAATAGATCACATCCTGGGTCATAAATCATATCTCAGTCAGTATCAAAAGATTGGGATCATTCCCTGCATATTTTCAGACCACAATGATCTAAAAAGCTAGAACTCAATAACAAGAGGAAATTTGGAAAGAATACAACTACATGGAGGCTAAAGAGCATCCTTCTAAAGAATGAATGGGTCAACGAGGATATTAAAGAAGAATTTTAAAAAATCATGGAAACAAGTGATAATGAAAACACAATGGTTCAAAATCTGTGGGACACAGCAAAGGTAGTCCTGAGAGGAAAATATATAGCGGTACAAGCCTTTCTCAAGAAATAAGAAAGGTCTCAAATATACAACCTAGCCCTACACTTAAAGAAGATGGAGAAAGAACAACAAAGAAAGCCTAAACCCAACAGAAGAAGAGAAATAATAAAGATCAGAGCAGAAATCAATGAAATAGAAACCAAAAACACAATAGAACAAATCAATGAAACTAGGAGCTGATTCTTTGAAAGAATTGATAAGATTGAGAAACCCCTGGCCAGACTTATCAAAAAGAAAAGAGAAAAGACCCATATAAATAAAATCATGAATGAAAGAGGACCAATCACAACCAACACCAAAGAAATACAAACAATTATAAGAACATATTATGAGCAACTATACACCAGCAAATTTGACAATCTGGAAGAAATGGATGCATTCCTAGAGACATATAAACTACCACAACTGAACCAGGAAGAAATAGAAAGCCTCAACAGACACATAACCAGTAAGGAGATTGAAGCAGTCATCAAAAATCTCCCAACAAATAAAAGCCCACGGACAGATGGCTTCCCAGGGGAATTCGACCAAACATTTGGAGGATAATTAATACCTATTCTCCTGAAACTGTTCCAAAAACTTGAAATGGAAGGAAAACTTCCACACTCATTTTATGAGGCCAGCATTACCTTGATACCAAAACCAGACAAAGATCCCATCGAAAAAGAGAATTACAGACCAATATCCTTGATGAACACAGATGAAAAAATTCTCACCAAAATACTAGCCAATAGGATCCAACAGTACATTAAAAGGATTATTCATCATGACCAAGTGGGATTTATTCCAGGGCTGCAAGGCTGGTTCAACATCCACAAATCAATCAATGTGATACAATACATTAATAAGAGAAAGAACAGGAACCATATGATACTCTCAATTGATGCTGAAAAAGCATTTGACAAAGTACAGCATCCTTTCCTGATCAACACTCTGCAAAGTGTAAGGATAGTGGATACATACCTCAATATCATCAAAGCCATCTATGAAAAACCCACTGTAAATATCATTCTCAATGGAGAAAAACTGAGAGCTTTTCTGTTAAGGTTAGGAACGTGGCAGGAATGTCCATTATCACCACTGCTATTCAACATAGTACTAGAAGTCCTACCCTCAGCAATCAGACAACAAAAAGAAATGAACAGCATCCAAATCGGCAAAGAAGAAGTCAAACTACCACTCTTTGCAGATGATATGATACTATATGTGGAAAACCCAAAAGACTCCACTCCAAAACTGCTAGAACGTGTATAGGAATTCAGTAAAGTGTTAGGATATAAAAATCAATGCACAGAAATCAGTTGCATTTCTATACACCAACAACAAGACAGAAGAAGGAGAAATTAAGGAGTCAATCCCATT
Organism: Lutra lutra; assembly: GCF_902655055.1. Taxonomy (NCBI): domain Eukaryota; kingdom Metazoa; phylum Chordata; class Mammalia; order Carnivora; family Mustelidae; genus Lutra; species Lutra lutra. The sequence continues at coordinate 93,789,656 of NC_062279.1, forward strand.
TACAATTGCACCCAAAACCATAAGATACCTAGGAATAAACCTAACCAAAGAGACAAAGAATCTATACTCAGAAAACTATAAAGTACTCGTGAAAGAAATTGAGGAAGACACAAAGAAATGGAAAAATGTTCCATGCTCCCGGATTGGAAGAACAAATGTTGTGAAAATGTCTATGCTACCTAAAGCAATCTACATGTTTAATGCAATCCCTATCAAAATCCCATCCATTTTTTTTCAAAGAAATGGAACAAATAATCCTAAAATTTGTAAAGGCCTCGAATAGCCAGAGGAATATTGAAAAGAAAGCCAAAGTTGGTGGCATCACAATTCCAGACTTCAAGCTCTATTACAAAGCTGTCATCATCAAGACAGTATGGTACTGGCACAAAAAACAGACACATAGATCAATGGAACAGAAGAGAGAGCCCAGAAATAGACCCTTAACTCTATGGTCAACTAATCTTCAACAAAGCAGGAAAGAATGGCCAATGGAAAAAAGACAGCCTCTTCAATAAATGGTGTTGGGAAAATTGGACAGCCACATGCAGAAAAATGAAATTGGACCATTTCCTTACACCACACACGAAAATGGACTCAAAATGGATGAAGGATCTCAATGTGAGAAAGGAATCCTTCAAAATCCTTGAGGAGGGCGCCTGGGTGGCTCAGTGGGTTAAGCCGCTGCCTTCGGCTCAGGTCATGATCTCAGGGTCCTGGGATCGAGGCCCGCATCGGGCTCTCTGCTCAGCAGGGAGCCTGCTTCCCTCTCTCTCTTTCTCTGCCTGCCTCTCCATCTGCTTGTGATCTCTCTCTGTCAAATAAATAAATAAAATCTTTAAAAAAAAAAATCCTTGAGGAGAACACAGGCAGCAACCTCTTCAACCTCAGCCGCAGCAACATCTTCCGAGGAACATCGCCAAAGGCAAGGGAAGCAAGGGCAATAATGAACTATTGGGACTTCATCAAGATCAACAGCTTCTGCACAGCAAAGGAAAGAGTTAACAAAACCAAAAGACAACTGACAGAATGGGAGAAGATATTTGCAAACAACATATCAGAGAAAGGGCTAGTATCCAAAATCTATAAAGAACTTAGCAAACTCAACACCCAAAGAACAAATAATGCAATCAAGAAATGGGCAGAGAACATGAACAGACATTTCTGCAAAGAAGACATCCAGATGGCCAACAGACACATGAAAAAGTGCTCCACATCACTGGGCATCAGAGAAATACAAATAAAAACCACAATGATATACCACCTCACACCAATCAGGATGGCTAAAATTAACAAGTCAGGGAATGACAGATGCTGGCGAGGCAGTGAAGAAAGGGGAACCCTCCTACCCTGTTGGTGGGAATGCAAGCTGGTGCAACCACTCTAGATAACAGCATGGAAGTTCCTCCAGAAGTTGAAAATAGAGCTACTGTATTACCCAATGATTGCACTACTGGGTATTTACACTAAAGATACAAATGTAGTGATCTGAAGGGGCACATGAACCCGAATGTTTATAGCAGCAATGTCTACAATAGCCAAACTATGGAAAGAACCTAGATGTCCATCAACAGATGAATGGATAAAGAAGAGGTAGTATATATAGTCAATGGAATACTATGCAGCCATCAAAAGAAAGGAAATCTGGCCATTTGCAATTACGTGGATGGAACTAGAGGGTATTATGCTTAGCGAAATAAGTCAATCGGAGGAAAACAACTATCATATGATCTCTGTGACATGAGGAAATGGAGATGGAATGGGAAGGGGGTTTAAGGGGGTAGGAAAAGAATAAATGAAACAAGATGGGATTGGGAGGGAGAGAAACCATGAGACTCTTAATCTCACAAAACAAACTGAGGTTGCCAGGGGGAGGGGGTTGGGGAGAGGGTGGTTGGCTTATGGACATTGGGGTAGGTATGTGCTAGGGTGAATGCTGTGAAGTGTGTAAACCTGGCGATTCACAGACCTTACCCATGAGGCTAACAATACATTATATGTTAAAAAAAAAAAGCCAAAAAAATAAAATAAAAAAACCCTCAAACAACATGATTTTCTATTATGTTAAAATTCTTTATGTCTTCTAGTAGTTACAACATTTTGAAAATTTATCTTTAATCAGTATATTTTGTTCCATCATGAAATGTCAAAAACACTTTAACTTTTTAAAGTATAGTTATATATTCTATGACAAATATTACACTTAGAATTTTTCCTTAGATGAAGATTGAATAAGTAAATGGGACAGTTTAAAACAGAAAATATTGTGTGTTGAAGAAGGCAATGCTTTTCTCATTTAATCTTTTGTAAGCTTTTCCTTAAAGATCTGTAGAAACAAAAGAATCATAAGTAGTTTTGCGTGTACATTATGTGTATTACAATTTCATCTTAATATCAGTGTCATCTTCTTTTTCCATAGTATAACTTGACCTAAAAAGTCTTTGATTTAATATTATATCCTTTTCTGTTTTCTGTCTCTCTTCATCCTCACATCTTCTTGTCTCACTTTCTCTGAGTTTAAAGTGAATGTTTAATAGATAAAATTCAGAAAAAGAAATATGAATGCATTATAATATTATTAGGGTACTTCTCTGAGCCATCTTGCAGGAAAGTATTTTAAAATAAATATTGTCTATATTGCAATTGAAATTTCAGTCACAAAATACCATAAAAAGTTTTTCTTCCCCTCTTAGCCTTATAATTCCTGGTTAAAAGCATACAGTGGCAAAATAAAATTGTAACTCTATTTCTTGAAGATGCAATACATCATGGTATAAGGGTCAATGGCTAAAGCAGTAATACTTAAGATTCAATTTGTGATGACAGATGACTTAGTAATGACATTAATCTATCAAGCTTTCTAAACCTTATATAGAAAAAAGATAGTTGGACAAAAGGCCTTAGGTATTTTGAAAATGTAGATTATTGATCCTCAGATAGTTACCCTTCAAATGTGAAATGATTTTTGTTATAAAACACACACTCACCTGGGTGGCTCAGTGGTTAAGCCGCTGCCTTCGGCTCAGGTCATGATCTCAGGGTCCTGGGATTGCGCCCCGCATTGGGCTCTCTGCTCTGCAGGGAGCCTGCTTCCTCCTCTCTCTCTCTCTCTCTGCCTGCCTCTCTGCCCACTTGTGATCTCTCTCTGTCAAAAAAAAAAAAAAAAAAAAAAAAACACTCACATGCATACACACACTCACAAACACCAAAGATACTTCAGAAAATTATTTCTTCAAAACACATTTAAAATACATCAACAGTAGTAATAATAGAACTGCATCTATTAATGAAGCTTAAGACATTTCTTTTCCTGATTCTATTGAATTTCAGGGATTCTTATTATCTGTGTAAGAAAATATTATTGCTGTTTAAATTATCCCTGTTTCATCTAAAACCTATAATAATCAAAATGACTATGAATGATTTAGACTGCATGACAGAAATGGTGGTGATGAAATTGTGGAGTTAATGCATTGTGCAGATCAGAAATTTTTTGGAATTAAATGTAGGAAGGCAAATTAATAAGAAATAAGGATGATGTATTTGGATTTATACTTTCATAAATCTTTCCCCTGAATAGCAGTAGGAATTTACATAGGATATATCTAAACTATAGACAGTGCTTCAAAGATAATCAGGGCTTAGAAATCTAATTATAGAATAGTATTCAAGTTTTTATGTTGAGTTGAATTCCTGGTATAGGATTTAATACACTCAAATTATTCTTACCATATTAAAAAAAAAAAAAAGAAAAAACCAGATAAACAAAAACCTTCATTAAAGGAAAGAATTTTACACCTCCTAACCATAAAGCTGTCCTTCAATAGGTGTAATATCCATAACTTGTGTTAACCTTCAGTTTCTAATTCTGACTGATCGAGCACAGAAAATCGTGCTTTTGATTTTTGAGTCAGTGGAATTTCTGTTACCATAATCAACAGTCTTTTATTTTGTTAAAGAGAAGGAAAAGAAATGCTGCAAAAATTGTGCCTTTCCTGTTTGGTGGACTATATAATTAACTTGTTTAATATCCTTTCCAGTCTCCATAAAGCTTGGGTTCTGTAACCAGTTCTGCCATTTCAGAACTGAGGTATGTGAGAAGTGAAGTAAGGTGCAGGATATTTATTTTACCAGATTTGAGCACAGTCATGATGGAGTGGTTTTGAAACTAGAATCATTTTTGATTCTGCACCTTCCTACAGCTTTTTTTCTATCACAGCTCTCATTGTAGTGGTAGTAGCAGCCTTGTGCATAGGTAATTAAAGTGCAGTTGTAGCTGCCCCAAATTTGGCAATGGCAGAGAGGACTTACCTGGACTTTGATTCTGTGGTCGGCCTAGAACTTGCTCCTCTAGCCCTCCGCAATGGTTTTGTTGCACTTACCGAAAATCTCTGTGTAATATGAACCACACAGAGGTATGAGAAGTGTTTGTAGTCACTGTTTAGATTTTTTTTTTATTTATTTGACAGAGAGAGAGAGAGAGAGATCACAAGTAGGCAGAGAGGCAGGCAGAGAGAGGAGGAAGCAGGCTCACTGCTGAGCAGAGAGCCCGATGTGGGGCTCGATCCCAGGACCCTGAGATCATGACCTGAGCTGAAGGCAGAGGCTTAACCACCGAGCCACCCAGGTGCCCCTGTAGTCACTGTTTAGAAGAAAGGAAATTCTGTGATTGCCTCTCTAATATGATCTGATTAGTTTTGATATTAGTGAAAGTCAACTTACTGTTAGTAACCAGGACACAATTCAATGACATCATCCTATAGACTAATGAAACAATTAGCTACATTACCAACCACTGGTATGGAAAGCCTATTGAAGTCAAAATTTGATGGACCATGGCCTGCCAAAATAGACCAAGGTTGGTAGAAAGAATACACTAATTTTGTGGTTGACACCTTCTCATTACTCTTAAGGAGCTTAAAGAAAGAAAATTATATATTTATGTTTCAATGCTCAGATCAAGAAAAGTTCAGAAAATTAGTTTCTATGACTTACCCAAAAATGATTTCTTAATTTTTTTAATCAAAACTTGTTTTAATATTCACAATAAAGCCAATGGCAGTGTTCCGGTTTTAGCATACTAGGATAAGGTTATAAAAATGGAATTTCAAAGTCCTAAATTATCTCTTTAATATTGGTGCTAAGTATCTTATAGGCAAACTCTAATTTTGGATAATAAGATTGGGAAAATATATGATGAACTTCTTAGTGTAATTTTTGCTAAAACTATCCTAGATTACTTAATACAAGCATGCTCATGAATCTCATACCTCCTTTGGAAAACAATGATAGAACACTTTGGATAAATAAGCTTTCACATTTTTCTTGGCATCAGCAAATTTCCAAAGTTTGATGGGTTTTTCTCAGTAAAGGTTATCAGAACTCTGTGGTCTTCTCAGCAAGTTATACTTAGAAATATACTTATACTAGAATTGTACTTAATTATGCTTAGAAATATACTAGAAATATACTTAGTTATACTTAGAAATATACTTATACCAGGTAAGTGTACATTATCTGTAGTATAACCTAGTATAGTATAGTATAATATAGTATGCATACTTTTGGACAATTTTTTGTTAATTTGTTTCTTTTATTTAACTGTTTTTTATTTAATGTAAAATTTGCCATATTTACCAATTTTAAGTGTACAATTAAATGGCATTAATTACCTTCATAGTGCAACCAGGACCACTATTTATGTATCTGGTTTATTTCACCTAATTGTGTTTTTAAAGTACATCCAGAACTTTATTCCTGAATAATATCAATTGTGCACATATACCACATTTTCTTTATCCATTCTTCAGCTAATGGACGCTTGGGTTGCAACCACCTTTTGACTTTAGGGAATATGCTTCTATGAACATTAATTTGTCTGAATATTTCAATCATTTGGGGATATATACATAGGATTGGAATTAGGGGAGATAATATAGTAATTTTACTTTTAACTTTTTGAGGAAATACCAACTTCCTTCCTATGGTGATTAAGCCATTTTATATTCTCACCATCAATGTATGAGGCTTCCAATTTCTTTCCATCCTTACCAACACTTGTTATTTTCCTTTTTTAAAATGATTATTCTAACCAGTGTGATGTGATCTCATTACACTTTGATATACATTACACTAAATGGTTAGTGATGTTGAGAATCTTTTTAGATGCTTGATGGCCATTTATATATCATTTTTTGGGAAATGTATATAATGTCTTTGCTTTTTTTTCTTAAGCTGGGTCATTTGTCTTTTTGCTAGTTAATTATATGTTGTTTTCATATATTTAGGATACTAGATCTTATTGAATATATAATTAGCAAATATTTTTTTCTCATTGGTAAATTGTCTTTTTGCTTTATTGATAATATCCTTTTATCCACAAAGGTTTTTCATTTTTATGAAGTCTCATTCATTGCCAAATCCAAGATCATGTGTTTTGTTCCTAGAGTTTTATGGTTATAGCTGTTATATTTGTGCAATTTATTATGTCACCCCTTTTGAGTTAATTTTTGTGTATGGTGTATGGTGTGAAGTAGGAGTCTCACTTCATTTTTTGCATGTGGCCATTACATTGTCCCAACAATATTCATTGAATAGATTATTTCTTTTCCCATTTACTGATCTTGGTGTCCTTCTCAAAATCAATTGGCTAATGCTATATGAGTTTATTGTTGGATATTATTGTTGGATAATATATACTAATATTCTATTAGTAGATTTACCTATCCTTGTGCCAGTACAATACTGTTTAGATTACTGAAGTTTTGTAGTGAGTTTTTAATTCAGGAAATGTGAGTCTTCCACTTTTGTTTTTATTATTCAATATTTTTTTGGTTCTTTGAGATACCCCAAAATTACATAAACTTTTATGTATCAGCTTTTCCATTCTTGAAAAAAAAAACAACACTTGAAATATTGATAGAGATTGTATTGTTTCTGTAGATTGCTTTAAATAGTCTTGACATCTTAAATATTAAGTCTTCAAATCCACGAACAAGGGATTTCTTCCCATTTATTTGGTTCTTTTTAATTTCTTCCAAGAATGTTTATAGTGTTTGGTGTATAAGTCTCTCAACTTCTTGGTTAAATTTATTCCTACAAATTCTATTTTCTTTCGCTGTTGTGAATATTATTTTATATTTTTAATTATATTTTTAATTATTATATTTTATAATTTCCTCTTTGAATTATTCATTCTTAGACATAAAGAAATGGCAAGACATCCTGTGCTACTGGATTGGAAGAATAAATATGATTAAAATGTCTATACCCAAAGCAATTTTAATATAATTTTTTTAATCAAAATACCAAAAGTGTTTTTCACAGAACTAGAAAAAACAATCCCAAAATTTGTACGGAACTACAAAAGACCATGAATAGCCAGAGCAATCTTAAGAAAGAAAAGCAAAGGTGGAGACATCAAAATTCTGGACTCCAAGTTATAATACAAAGCTGTAGTGATCAAAATAGTATGCTGCTGTCATAAAAATAGAACATAAGTCTATAGAATAGAATATAAAACAAATGAACCCAAAACTACATAGTCAATTATCTTCAACAAAGTAGGAAAGAATGGGGGGGAGGAGTCAAGATGGTGGAGAAGTAGCAGGCTGAGACTACTTCAGGTAGCGGGGTATCAGCTAGATAGCTTATCTAAAGATTGCAAACACCTACAAATCCAATGGGAGATCGAAGAGAAGAAGAACAGCAACTTTAGAAACAGAAAATCAACCACTTTCTGAAAGGTAGGACTGGTGGAGAAGTGAATCCAAAGCGACGGGAAGTTAGACTGGGGTGGGGAGGGGCCGGCTCCCAGCAAGCGGCAGAGCAACGGAGAACAAAATCAGGACTTTTAAAACTCTGTTCCACTGAGGGACATCGCTCCAGAGGCTTAACCGGGGTGAAGCCCAGCAGGGTCAGCGTGGCCTCAGGTCCCACAGGGTTGCAGAAGGACCGGGGGTGTCTGAGTGTCGCAGAGCTTACAGGTATTAGAACGGGGAAGCTGGCTACAGAGAGAGAGCCAAGGAGTAAGCTCTAAGCTCGGGATTACCTTGAACCGGTCGCAGGCTCGGTCAGTTTGGAGCACGGCTGGAGGCCAGGGTGATGGGAGTAATTGGGTGCTGTTCTCTGAGGGTTCACTGAGGAGTGGGGCCCCCTGCTCTCAGCTCCTCCAGGCTGGAGACTGGGAGGCTGCCATCTTCATTCACGCCCTCCGGAACTCTACAGAAAGCGCTCAGGGAACAAAAGCTCCCGAAAGCAAACCCAAATGGATTACTCAGACCGGCCCCGGGTAAGGGTGGTGCAACTCCGCCTGGGGCAAAGACACTTGAGAATCAGTACAACAGGGCCCTCCCCCAGAAGATCAACAAGAAACCCAGCCAGGACCAAGTTTACCTACCAAGGAGTGTAGTTTCAATACCAAGGAGAGCAGCGGAATTCCAGAGGAGGAGAAAGCAAAGCACGGAACTCATGGCTTTCTCCGCATGACTCTTTAGCCTTGCAGTTAATTTAATTTTTTTTTCTTCGTTTTCAATTTTTTTTCTTCTGCTACTAAATTTTTTTAACTTTTACCCTTTTCTTTTTTAGCATTTTTAACTAGTTTATCTGATATATATATATTTTTTTCCTTATTATACTTTTTCTTTATTGGTTTTCTTTTTTTAATTTTTTTTTCTGTCTTTCTGAACCTCTTTTTATCCCCTTTCTCCCACCTCACGATGTGGGATCTCTTCTGATTTGGCTAAAGCATATTTTCCTGGGGTTGTTGCCACCCTTTTAGTATTTTACTTGCTCCTTCATATACTCTTATCTGGACAAAATGACAAGGCGGAAAAATTCACCACAAAAAAAAGAACAAGAGGCAGTACCAAAGGCTAGGGACCTAATCAATACAGACATTGGTAATATGTCAGATCCAGAGTTCAGAATGACGATTCTCAAGGTTCTAGCAGGGCTCAAAAAAGGCATGGAAGATATTAGAGAAACCCTCTCGGGAGATATAAAAGCCCTTTCTGGAGAAATAAAAGAACTAAAATCTAACCAAGTGGAAATCAAAAAAGCTATTAATGAGGTGCAAACAAAAATGGAGGCTATGTCTGCTAGGATAAATGAGGCAGAAGAAAGAATTAGCGATATAGAAGACCAAATGACAGAGAATAAAGAAGCTGAGCAAAAGAGGGACAAACAGCTACTGGACCACGAGGGGAGAATTTGAGAGATAAGTGACACCATAAGAAGAAACAACATTAGAATAATTGGGATTCCAGAAGAAGAGGAAACAGAGAGGGGAGCAGAAGGTATATTGGAGAGAATTATTGGAGAGAATTTCCCCAATATGGCAAAGGGAACAAGCATCAAAATCCAGGAGGTTCAGAGAACCCCCCTCAAAATCAATAAGAATAGGTCCACACCCCATCACCTAATAGTAAAATTGACAAGTCTTAGTGACAAAGAGAAGATCCTGAAAGCAGCCCGGGAAAAGAAGTCTGTAACGTACAATGGTAAAAATATTCGATTGGCAGCAGACTTATCGACAGGGACCTGGCAGGCCAGAAAGAGCTGGCATGATATATTCAGAGTACTAAACGAGAAAAACATGCAGCCAAGAATACTATATCCAGCTAGGCTATCACTGAAAATAGAAGGAGAGATTAAAAGCTTCCAGGACAAAAAAAAACTGAAAAAATTTGCAAATACCAAACCAGCTCTACAGGAAATATTGAAAGGGGTCCTCTAAGGAAAGAGGGACCCTAAAAGTAGTAGATCAGAAAGGAACAGAGACAATATACAATAACAGTCACCTAACAGGCAATACAATGGCACTAAATTCATATCTCTCAATACTTACCCTGAATGTTAATGGGATAAATGCTCCAATCAAAAGACACAGGGTATCAGAATGGATAAAAAAACAAAACCCATCTATATATTGCCTACAAGAAACTCATCTTAAACCCGAACACACCTCCAGATTTAAAGTGAGGGGGTGGGAAAGAATTTACCATGCTAATGGACATCAGAAGAAAGCAGGAGTGGCAATCCTTATATCAGATCAATTAGATTTTAAGCCATAGACTATAATAAGAGATGAGGAAGGACACTATATCATACTCAAAGGAACTGTCCAACAAGAAGATCTAACAATTTTAAATATCTATGCCCCTAACATGGGAGCAGCCAACTATATAAACCAATTAATAAAATCAAAAAAACATATCGACAATAATACAATAATAGTAGGGGACTTTAACACTCCCCTCACTGAAATGGACAGATCATCCAAGCAAAAGATCAACAAGGAAATCAAGGCCTTAAATGACACACTGGACCAGATGGACATCACAGATATATTCAGAACATTTCATCCCAAAGCAACACAATACACATTCTTCTCTAGTGCACATGGAACATTCTCCAGAATAGATCACATTCTTGGTCCTAAATCAGGTCTCAACCGTTATCAAAAGATTAGAATCATTCCCTGAATATTTTCGGACCACAATGCTCTGAAGCTAGAACTCAATCACAAGAGGAAATTTGGAAACAACCCAAATACATGGAGACTAAACAGCATCTTTCTAAAGAATGAATGGGTCAACCAGGAAATTAAAGAAGAATTGAAAAAATTCATGGAAACAAATAATGAAAACACAAGGGTTCAAAATCTGTGGGACACAACAAAGGCAGTCCTGAGAGGAAAATATATAGTGCTACAAGCCTTTCTAAAGAAACAAGAAAGGTCTCAGGTACACAACCTAACCCTACACCTAAAGAGCTGGAGAAGAACAAGAAAGAAACCCTTAACCCAGCAGGAGAAGAGCAATCATAGAGATCAGAGCAGAAATCAATGAAATAGAAACCAAAGAAACAATAGAACAAATCAACGAAACTAGGAGCTGGTTCTTTGAAAGATTTAATAAGATTGATAAACCCCTGGCCAGACTTATCAAAAAGAAAAGAGAAAGGACCCAAATAAATAAAATCATGAATGAAAGAGGAGAGATCACAACGAACACCAAAGAAATACAGACAATTATAGGAACATACTATGAGCAACTCTACGCCAACAAATTTGACAATCTGGAAGAAATGGATGCATTCCTAGAGACATATAAACTACCACAACTGAACCAGGAAGAAATAGAAAGCCTCAACAGACCCATAAGCAGTAAGGAGATTGAAACAGTCATCAAAAATCTCCAAACAAACAAAAGCCCAGGGCCAGACGGCTTCCCGGGGGAATTCTACCAAACATTTAAAGAAGAACTAATTCCTATACTCCTGAAACTGTTCCAAAAAATAGAAATGGAAGGAAAACTTCCAAACTCATTTTATGAGGCCAGCATCACCTTGATCCCAAAACCAGACAAGGATCCCATCAAAAAAGAGAACTACAGACCAATATCTTTGATGAACAGATGCAAAAATTCTCGCCAAAATACTAGCCAATAGGATCCAACAGTACTTTAAAAGGATTATTCACCATGACCAAGTGGGATTTATTCCAGCGCTGCAAAGATTGGTTCAACATCCGCAAATCAATCAATGTTATACAACACATTAATAAAAGAAAGAATAAGAAACATATGATACTCTCCATAGATGCTGAAAAAGCATTTGACAAAGTACAGCATCCCTTCCTGATCAAAACTCTTCAAAGTGTAGGGATAGAGGGCACATACCTCAATATTATCAAAGCCATCTATGAAAAACCCACCTCAGATATCATTCTCAATGGAGAAAAACTGAAAGCTTTTCCGCTAAGGTCAGGAACACGGCAGGAATGTCCATTATCACCACTGCTATTCAACATAGTACTCGGAGGCCTAGCCTCAGCAATCAGACAACAAAAGGAAATTAAAGGCATCCAAATTGGCAAAGAAGAAGTCAAACTATCACTCTTCGCAGATGATATGATACTATATGTGGAAAACCAAAAGACTTCACTGCAAAACTGCTAGAACTTGTACGGGAATTCAGTAAAGTGTCAGGATATAAAATCAATGCACAGAAATCAGTTGCATTTCTCTACACCAACAACAAGACGGAAGAAAGAGAAATTAAGGAGTCAATCCCATTTACAATTGCACCCAAAACTATAAGATACCTCGGAATAAACCTAACCAAAGAGGCTAAGAATCTAATCACAGAAAACTATAAAGTACTCATGAACGAAATTGAGGAAGATCAAAGAAATGGGAAAATGTTCCATGCTCCTGGACTAGAAGAATAAATATTGTGAAAATGTCTATGCTACCTAAAGCAATCTACACATTTAACGCAATTCCTATCAAAGTACCATCCATTTTTTTCAAAGAAATGGAACAAATAATCCTAAAATTTATATGGAACCAGAAAAGACCTCGAATAGCCAAAGCAATATTGAAAAAGAAAGCCAAAGTTGGTCGCATCACAATTCCAGACTTCAAGCTCTATTACAAATCTGTCATCATCAAGACAGCATGGTACTGGCACAAAAAACAGACACATAGATCAATGGAACAGAACAGAGAGCCCAGAAATAGACCCTCAACTCTATGGTCAAATAATCTTCAACAAAGCAGGAAAGAATGTCCAATGGAATTTTCTGCCACATGCAGAAAAATGAAATTGGACCATTTCCTTACACCACACACGAAAATAGACTCAAAATGAATGGAGGATCTCAACGTGAGAAAGGAATCCATCAAAATCCTTGAGGAGAACACAGGCAGCAACCTTTTCGACCTCAGCCGCAGCAACATCTTCCTAGGAACATCGACAAAGGCAAGGGAAGCAAGGGCAATAATGAACTACTGGGACTTCATCAAGATCAAAGCTTTTGCACAGCAAAGGAAACAGTGAACAAAACCAAAAGACAACTGATAGAATGGGAGAAGATATTTGCAAATAACATATCAGATAAAGGGCTAGTGTCCAAAATCTATAAAGAACTTAGCAAACTCAACACCCAAAGAACAAATAATCCAATCAAGAAATGGGCAGAGGACATGAACAGACATTTCTGCAAAGAAGATATCCAGATGGCCAACAGACACATGAAAAAGTGCTCTACATCACTCGGCATCAGGGAAATATAAATCAAAACCACCATGAGATATCACCTCACACCAGTCAAAATGGCTAAAATTAACAAGTCAGGAAATGACAGATGCTGGCGAGGATGCGGAGAAAGGGGAACCCTCCTACACTGTTGGTGGGAATGCAAGCTGGTGCAACCACTCTGGAAAACAGCATGGAGGTTCCTCAAAATGTTGAAAATAGAACTACCCTATGACCCAGCAATTGCACTGCTGGGTATTTACCCTACAGATACGAACGTAGTGATCCGAAGGGGCACGTGCACCTGAATGTTTATAGCAGCAACATCTACAATAGCCAAACTATGGAAAGAACCTAGATGTCCATCAACAGACGAATGGATAAAGAAGATGTGGTATATATACACAATGGAATACAATGCAGCCATCAAAAGAAATGAAATCTTGCCATTTTCGACGACGTGGATGGAACTAGAGGGTATCATGCTTAACGAAATAAGTCAATTGGAGAAAGACAACTATCATATGATCTCCCTGATATGAGGGAGAGGAGATGCAACATGGGGGGTCAAGGGGGTAGGAGAAGAGTAAATGAAACAAGATGGGATTGGGAGGGAGACAAACCATCAGTGACTCTTAATCTCACAAAACAAACTGAGGGTTGCTTGGGGGAGGGGGGTTGGGGTGGGTGGGATTATGGACTTTGGGGAGGGTATGTGCTATGGTAAGTGCTGTGAAGTGTGTAAACCTGGCAATTCACAGACCTCAACCCCTGAGGATAAAAATATATGTTAATAAAAAGTAAAATAAAAAAAAAAAGTAGGAAAGAATATCCAATGGGAAAAAGACATTCTACCCAAAAGCAACAGAATACACATTTTCATTTGCACATGAAACATTCTCACATGATAATATTTTTCCTTCATTAACCAACTCTTAACAAATTTAAGAATATTGATGTTATATCAAATATCTTTTCTGACCCAAATGAAATAAAATTAGATATCAACAGCAGAAGGAAAACTGGAAAATTCAGATAAACATGAAAATTACATAACACACTTTTGAACAACCAGGGCATAAAAGAAAAAAAATTAATAAAAAATAGAAAATTCCCCAAGAACTACAACAATAACACCATGTACCAAGTCTTATGCAGTACAACAAAAGCAGTACTAATAGAGAAGTTTACAGTGATAAACCCCTCAAATAAAATAGAAAAGGACATCAAATACACTTTAAAGATCTAGAAAAAGAAGAAAAGCTAAGCCCAGAGTGAGCAGAAGGAGGTAAATAACAAAGATTAGAGCACTTAAATAAGTAGAAATACAATAATATTTCCAATACAATAGCATCTTTATGCTACTAAACAGAATAAGAAACTGTATCAAAAATTAATGATGCTGGGCACCTGGGTGGCTCAGTGGGTTAAGCCGCTGCCTTCGGCTCAGGTCATGATCTCAGGGTCCTGGGATCGAGTCCCACATCAGGCTCTCTGCTCAGCAAGAAGCCTGCTTCCCTCTCTCTCTCTCTCTCTCTCTCTGCCTGCCTCTCCGTCTACTTGTGATCTCTCTCTGTCAAATAAATAAATAAAATCTTTAAAAAAAATTAATGATGCTTTGTAGATCTTGGATATCAGCCCTTTGTCTGTAGTGTCATTTGTGAATATCTTCTCCCATTTCATGGGTTGCCTCTTTGTTTTGTTGACTGTTTCCTTTGCTGTGCAGAAGATTTTGATCTTGATGGAGTCCCAAAATTTCATTTTTGCTTTTGTTTCCTTTGCCTTTGGAGACATGTCTTGAAAGAAGTTGCTGTGGCCAATGTCAAAAAGGTTTATGCCTATGTTCTCCTCTAGGATTTTGATAGATTCCTGCCTCACGTTGAAGTCTTTTATCCATTTCGAGTTTATCTTCTTGTATGGTGTAAGAGAATGGTTGAGTTTCATTCTTCTATACATAGCTGTCCAATTTTCCCAGCACAATTTATTGAAGAGACTGTCTCTTTTTTTTTTTACTCATTTTTTTCACTGGATATTTTTTCCTGCTTTGACCATAGAGTTGTTCTTCAAACTCAACACTCAAAAAACAGATAATCACGTCAAAAAATGGGCAGAAGACATGAACAGACACTTCTCCAATGAAGACATACAAATGGCTAACAGACACATGAAAAAAATGTTCATCATCATTAGCCATCAGGGAGATTCAAATCAAAACCACATTGAGATACCACATTATACCAGTTAGAATGGCCAAAATCAACAAGATAGTAAACAACAAGTGTTGGGAGGATGTGGAGAAGGGGAAGCCCCTTACACTGTTGGTGGCAATGCAAGTTGGGGTAGCCACTTTGGAAAACAGTGTGGACATTCCTTAAGAAATTAAAAATAGAGCTACCCTATGACCCTGTTTTTGCACTACTGAGTATTTACCCCAAAGATAGTGATGTAGTGAAAAGAAGGGCCATCTGTACCCCATTGTTCATAGCAGCAATGGCCACAGTTGCTAAACTGTGGAAAGAGTCAAGATGCCCTTCAACAGATGAATGGATAAAGAGGATATGGTCCATATATACAATGGAGTATTATGCCTCCATCAGAAAGGATTAATACCCAACTTTTATATAACATGGATGGGACTGGAGGAGATTATACTAAGTGAAATAAGTCAAGCAGAGAGAGTCAATTATCATATGATTTCACTTATTTGTGGTTCATAAGGAATAACATGGAGGAAATTAGAAGGAAAGGAAAAGTGAATTGGGGGAAATGAGATGGGGAGATGAAGCGTGAGACTGTGGACACTGAGAAACAAACTGAAGGTTTTGGAAGAGAGGGGGTGGAGGGATAGGTGAGCTTGGTGGTGGATATTAAGGAGGGTACGTATTGCATGGAGCACTGGGTGCATAAATAATGAATCTTGGAACACTGAAAAAATTAAATTAAATTTTTTAAAAATGTAGGAATTAGAAAAAAATTAATGAAGCTAAGAGTTGGTGTTTTAGAAAAAATTGACAAAAATTTTTCAAAAAATTGAAATTATTTAGCTAGACTGAGCAAAAAGAGATAAATACTTAAAAATGAAAGAGGGGACATCACAAATAATGCCAAAGAAATAAAAATAATTATACGGGAGTACTATGAAAAATTTTATACCAACAAACTAGATAATCTAGAAGAAATGGGTAAATACCCAGAAACAATTAATCTCTCAAGATGAAATCATTAAAAAAACAAATTGAAAGGTTTTTTTAAATTTTTATTTATTTTTAAAATTTCTTTTCAGTGTTCCAGAATTCATTGTTTAATTAGCATACCCGGTGCTCCATGCAATACATGCCCTCCACAATACTCACCACCAGGCTTACCCAACCTCCCATCCCCTCCCCTCCAAAACCCTCAGTTAGTTCCTCGGAGTCCACAGTCTCTCATGGTTCTTCTTCCCCTCCAATTTCCCCCAACTCCCTTCTCCTTTCCATCTCCACATGTCCTCCATGTTATTCCTTATGCTCCACAAATAAGCTAAACCATAGAATGGATGTGGAATCAGTAATTAAAAACTTATCAATAAGCAAACCTCCACACAGCTTCATTGATAAATTTTTCCATATATTTAAAGAATAATTAATGCTAGTCCTCAAACTCTTCCAAAAATTTAAAGCAGAGAAAATACTTGTGAAATCATTTTCTAAAGTAAGCATTACCCTAATATCAAAGGCAAAGATACCACAAAAGAAGAAAATTATGGGACAATGTTTGATGAATAGATGCAGAAATCCCCAACAATTTAGTATGAAATCAAATTCAATAGCACATCAAAAGGATCATATACCATGCTCAAGTGAAATTTATTCCTGGCATGCAAAGATGGTTCAAGATACGA
Source organism: Lutra lutra (assembly GCF_902655055.1). Lineage (NCBI taxonomy): Eukaryota > Metazoa > Chordata > Mammalia > Carnivora > Mustelidae > Lutra > Lutra lutra. Next base: position 93,806,574 of record NC_062279.1, read on the forward strand.
AAATTTTACTACACACTGGGGTATAGGGGGTATTAATATTATTTTGATGCCTAATATTAAAACATAAGAATATAACACCATAATAATTTGAGGACATCATCAAAGATTCAGAAACAACAAATACGAAGGTCAGGTCTACTTATCTTATAAAGAGCACATCAGTTCAACTAAGATTCTAAGTGGGGACAAAAAAATGCATGTGATATGCATAGAAAAAAATGCTTGTGGGGCACCTGGGTGGCTCAGTCGTTAAGTGTCTGCCTTCGGCTCAGGTCATGATCTCAGGGTTCTGGGATAGAGCCCCACATCAGGCTCCCGGCTTGGTGGGAAGCCTGCTTCTCTCTCTCTCACTCCCCCTGCTTGTGTTCCCTCTCTCGCTGTGTCTCTCTGTCAAATAAATAAATATTTTAAAAAAAATGGTTGTTGTAGAAACAAAGGCATATTTTTGTCCTTTTATTAGTTATATATTTATATAATTTATTTTTCTTCTATATTTCCCTCTTTTCTTTTATAGTATTATTTTATATAGGATGGAGTATACTAGAAATCAAGGATGAATTGTTACTGAACTAAAAGGGTAATTAACATCAGTCATATGTGTAAATGTTACAGATGAAAGTTTGAGTTTCCTCTTTGGGAAAAAGGTGAGAACATACAAGGAATTATTCATGTTAACTTAGTTGGTAGCAGGCTGTCGATGTAACTGTTATTTGAGCTTAAGCACAAGAAGAATGTGTGCTTAGATATGGTCATTGAATAGCTATTAATGATGGCAAATTCTGGGATTGGCTCACTCAACATCCATTTCTATAATCGCTCAGGAACAGACAGCAGACAAGTATAAAGTACTTAAGCAGATTTCTTTGTATTTAGATTTGGAATATATTTTAGTTTATAGCAATTAGATGTATTTATGCAAGACTTAGATCAAATAAAGTCAGCATATAGGATATCCATTCTTCTAGCACAGGTCACGGCAGTGGCAGAATGGTTCTGAAGTTAGCAGATTCTTGATTTATCAGTTTCTGCAAAGATGAGGAAACTTTCTTGATTTTGTCAGAGACACAATAGATCTGGGTGCTAAAAATTGTTTCTGGGACCTTAGCCTAGTTATCTTTCTCTATCTCAGCAATCACATATGGACCAAAAGGGTTCAAACTCTAATAAGAATAGTCAGCCACCTGACTAAAAAGAACATTTAAAAACACTTAAAATTTTAATAAGATTAGATGTGGAAATTCTTCCATGAAGTGACTAACAATATATTTCCAATATGTTAAGAATAGGATTAGGTAGGTGAAGATAAAATATGTCACAGTATTTCTTCAACTCACCCATGGTTAGTAGAAAGTGGAGATAACATTATTATAGTTTTTCAATAAAACAGACCGGCTCTTAAAAAAAATCTGAAACCATACTCAGCAAGTATAGACAGTGAACACTTGCTAAACAACTTGTAATTATTTCATAGGGTTTATTTTAGTTACCTATTAATATGATTATATTTAAAACTGTCATTATTTTGGATATCACCATCAATTAATAAAATGAACCAGAAAGGGCGCCTGGGTGGCTCAGTGGGTTAAGCCGCTGCCTTCGGCTCAGGTCATGATCTCAGGGTCCTGGGATCGAGTCCCGCATCGGGCTCTCTGCTCAGCGGGGAGCCTGCTTCCCTTCCTCTCTCTCTGCCTGCCTCTCTGTCTGCTTGTGATCTCTCTCTCTCTCTCTGTCAAATAAATAAATAAAATCTTTAAAAAAAAAAAAAAGAACCAGAAAGACTTATGTGATTTATCTACATGCATCCTAATTGTCTCAAAACACTAGGTCAAAGAGATTATATAACACAAAGTTACAGACACCAGCAATATTTAAAAGATGGAATGAGATTAACAGTGATAACCAGGCAGGGGAATAGTAAGTCTGCAATTCCAGCTTAGTCCTTTTTATTCATCTCCTGCAGTGAAGAGTAATGTGCTAAGTGATTTGGTATCCCAATTCTCCCAAAAATGTTGTGTGAAAGATAAAATAAGACGGACACTGACTATAGGTTTGCTAAAATGAGAAAAAGCAACATTCAAATACTCTGAGGTTTACAGTCAGAAAAAGGAGCCTGATGAGGAGCTCAATCCCAGGACCCTGGGATCATGACCTGAGGCGAAGGTGGACACTTAACAACTGAGCCGCCCAGGTGCCCCTAACCAATTTTATTCTAAGAACTAAACAAAACAAAACAAAACAAAAAAAACATCCTAATTGTAAGAACATTCTCCTATTAGATATCAGGATTTGTAAATAACTAGTGCATTTAAGGTACTGAGGTATTAGCACAGGAATAGATAAACCAACAATGGAAGGCATTATTAGAACTCCTCCCCAAATATTTACACATATCTAATAGCTTCATTTATGGTAAAGGATTGGGATAGCATAGGAATTGCATATGAGTGGGGAAAAATAATACATGGACAATTTATTATACTTATATCAAGAGATTGATTCTTAGACTACAGAGACACACATAAAATCTCAGGTGCAGATGGAAAATACATCTAAATTTGAAAAATAATATGAAATCTCCTATATAACTTCAAGGTAGAAATGTATGGTGACTCAATATATGGGTCAAATGGTACAATTATTTTGATACCTTTAATTAAATGATGACATAACAGTCAGCTACTACGTGTAACAAACTGCTATAAAATTAATGACTTAAAATAACAACCATTTATTTTTGTGCATGAGAAAGTCAGAAAATTCTAATCTGGGCTGGTTTGGTTGATTTTGGTTGGACTTGTTCAGCATCTATTATGAACTGGTGGCCATGCTAGTGTTTCACTGGTTTAGAATGGCCTGGGTGGAAAAGACTGGGCTTTGCCCCATATAGTCTCTCATCCTTCTATAGACTCCCATGAACTTATATTCATGGCAGAGGTAGGTTCCAACATCTCTTGAAATTTATTGCTATAGACCAAAGCAAGTCACGAAGACAATTAAGATTCAAAGAGTAAGAAAATAGATTCTACCTCATGACATGTGGGGCAGAAATGCAGAATGCATTTTTGCGTTGCAAAATGCAGAATTTTCCATTTTTGCAATCAATCTAACTACAGAAAGTAAAATTTCCTTTGTTTAATTTCTTTTAATTGGAAGTTAATATAACAGTAAAAATGTTTCTCAGAAGACAATTTTTATTTTTTCAATATTAGGTAGTAATGTCATTTTCTCTATCATTCATATGCACTTATATTAAAAGAAAAAACAAGACAACCTTCTTATCCAAAAACCTTCACTGTATCATCATACTTTCTCACTCTAATGTCCTTCTTGCTTTTGTGGGATTTAATGAAGAAAAAATTACATTTCTAGTTATAAACTACCAAATTTACTCTTGGTGTGGCATGTGAAATACAGATCAATCACAACCTATGTTTTCTAAGGAGCATTTGGTAATACATGCTTTTAAAAACATATATAAATGAACAATGTAGGAAAATACATTCAAGCTTCTGTTTGGATGATGTATGTCAGTAAGCATTTACTTGCTGCCAACAGAGGATTTTGAAAGAAAATTAATTTAAACCTTAGGGCAAATATTTCATGCTATTGCCAACCCAACAAATTTTAAAAATGCAATAAATAAATAAAACTTTTAAAAATCTTATAAAACTTATTAAAATGTTTATAATAGACACTTATAAGGCTATTATGTGTTTCATTAAATTTCATTATATTTTACTATAAATGACTTTTGGAGAAGTTAAAAACATGGTTTATCCTCTGATAGATTTTCTCTCTCTCTCTCTCTCTTTTTTTATAGTTTTACTATGTCCTTAAGTTACTTAAGTAGAATTAGCTTAGGCAATGATTTTCAGTGGAATAGAAAAGGAAGAAAACAACTTTTTGAGATATTATTCATAGTCAGAGATGCTCAAAGAATAAATGTTTCTGATTATTTACTTCAAATAGGCCAGACATCCAATTCTCTTTTGGCTTTTATAAATCGTGCTACAAAATGGTACTAAAAGTATGTAAAATTCAATCTCTCCTAATAATTTATGGTTATTATTACTAAAAATCTACATTAGAAAATTCCTAAAAGAATTTTTAGACCAACAAAGTAATAACAGATTTTCAAAATAGTTACTCTTTAAATAAATTCTAATTTTTGTCCATTAAGGAATTGAATATTTGTGGAATTTTTATAAATATATGTGCTAAAATTAGGATACAAAGTTCTAAAAATTATACTCTAAAAGCAGCTTTATGCTTGAAAAACATGAAATAAAATTTTCATGATATAAACAATTATGGAAGGGTAAGAGGTCTGCAATTATGGGCCAAATGTGTATAAATATTTAAACAGGCTGAAATCTTTCATAAATTTGATTGCTTTGTTAAAACATGGCAAAAGGTAAAATGCTGAACAACTTTTAATTAATTATAACTTGCAAGGGGCTTTTATTAACATTATTGCATTTTTTTTAAATCCATGAAATCAGCTTTTGAAAAAGAGCAAACCAAAATATAGAGTTTTTTGGTAATTATTTGTTTATTCATTTATTTTAGCTTTTCAGTTGATGTGAAATTTATATGTGGAAAAGTGTACATCCTAAGTGTATAGTTTGATTAGTATAAAGAAATGAATATACTCATGAAACCACTGTGTCAATCAAGATATGGCATATTTCCATCACACCAGAAAGGCCTATTTTGTGCTTTCCCATCGGTTTCTGTTTCTCTAAGGCAATCATTGCTCTGATTTTTCATACCATTATTTGGACTTATTATTGACCTTTATACAAATGGAATCTTATTTTTTCAAAGCATGAATTAGGACACCTTAGGTGACTCAGTCTGTTAAGCATCTGCTTTTAGCTCAGGTCATTAAACTATTGTATTGACATACAATATTATATTAGTTTCAGGTGTACAGTGATTTGTCATTTCTATGCATTGCCAAATGGTCATTATAGTAAGTTTAGTTACCATCTATCACCTTAGAATGTTAACAAAATATTATTCACTTTATATATATTATTGACTTTATATTCATATTTATATGAATATAATATTATTGTCTTTATTCTTATGTTATACATTATATCTCCATAACTTATTTATTTTATAGCTGGCAGTTTTTACTTCCTAATCCCTTTCACCCATTCCTGCCAAACCCCCAGGACTCTGGCAGAGTCTAGGATTTGTTTGTTTTTTGTTTTTTTTAGGTTTTCGTTTCTTTTTTCTTTTCTTTCTTTTCTTTCTTTCTTTCTTTCTTTCTTTCTTTCTTTCTTTCTTTCTTTCTTCTTTCTTTCTGGCCTTCCACATTTAAGAGAAACCATGCATTTGTCTTTCTCTGACTTATTTCACTCAGGACCCTCTAGGCCCATCTGCATTGTCACAAATTGCAAGATTTCATTCTTTTTATGGCTGAATAATATTCCATTGGATACATATGCCCCATCTTCTTTATCCATTCATCCATTCATGGGTGATTAGATTCTTTTCATATCTCGGCTATTGAAAATAATGCTGCAATGAACATAGGGGTGTATATATCTTTTTGAGTTAGTGTTTTTGTTTTCTAGATAGATACATAGTAGTGGAATTGCTGGTTCATATGGTAGTTTTTAATTTTAATTTTATTTTTTTGAGGAACATCCATACTGTTTTCCATAGTGGCTGCACTAATTTGCATTATCAGCAACAGTGCACAAGTGTTCCCTTTTCTCCACATCCTTGTCAACACTTGTTTCTTGTGTGTGTGTGTGTGTGTCTGTGTGTGTGTGTGTTTTAGTCATTCTGATAGGTATAAGATGACAATCTCATTGCAGTTTCAATTTGTGTATCTCTGATGATTAGTGATGTTGAGCATCTTTTGTTGGCTATCTGTGTATATTTTTGTATTTTTAAAAGATTTTATTTATTTATTTGACACACGAAGAGAGAATATAAGCAGGGGGAGCTGGAGAGGGAGAAGTGGGCCTCCTGCTGAGCAAGGAGCCTGATGTGGGGCTTAATCCCAGGACCCTGGGATCATGACCTGAGCCAAAGGCAAACACTTAATGACTGAGCCGTAACTCACCATTAACTGACCATACATGTATGGGTATATGTCTGGGATGTCTATTTTGTTCTATTGCTTCATGTCTGCTTGTATGCTAATACCATACTCTTTATTAATATAGCTGCGGAAGATCTGTTCTACTACTACTCTTTGGGCCATTTGCAGAGTGAGTTACATCACGTGTAGTTGTTGCCTCAGTGTGCCTGTCAGATGAGATGAATTCAGGGTTCTCCTCTTCTGCCATTTTCCCAAATATTCTCAAAAGTAGCGTTTATTTATCAAATAGTTCATAAAATTTTTTGAGTTACATTTTTGAGAGCTGGACCAGACGGTGGGTCACTTTTCTCATGGGACTCTGTTTAACAGGGAAAACAAATTTTAAAAAGGAAAATCACAGTGTAGTGAGTGGCAAGAAGAAATATAGGAGATCATTATTATTATCTCTATTTTGTACTTTCCTGTTTCAGTACTACCCTATATCTGTTCATTCTATGTAGACTGTTATTCCCCCTTTCTTCCTCCTTCATAAAGCTAGTCAATTTTCTGATGTTCGTTTAATGATCATATTTTTAAGGTAACTTTTTCTGGTTTATCTTCTAAGAAAACTCTCAAGTCTGGATTAGAAATCCCATTTGTTTGACTTTATAGCACTTGTATACCCCATATCAGAGCAATCCACGCAATCTATTATTATTGTCTTCTTGCAAATTTGTTATTCCTACTAGTCAATATTCTATTATTTTCACCTTAACTATAATCTATTTCCATAAAATCTACATGGGATTGATACATCCATTCCCATGATATCGGCAAACAAATTCAGATCCAGAAGGGTTATATATTTGGCAAGATCATGAAATTTAATAAGAAGTAGAGTCAGGATTAAATCCATGTAAATGAAGTTTGACCATTTTGGATAACCACAAATAAGTCACCCTCAACAGAATCATGACTGGCCACTTGATGAGAAAGGCTTTCAGCAATAAAATATTCAATAACTTGGAAACCATTACTTCTAATTGTGCTTTTCTTTCAAGATACCCAAAATTTTCCCATTAATAAACTACACAACTTCTTCTTGTATATTCTTATATGCCATCTCTAAGATAATTTCTTTTATATTAGTTTAGAGCCAGAGGATACAAGAAAGTGCTTTGTTAAACAAAGAATTTTCAAGAGTCTTATAATTTCCCTAATATACATTTCATAGAACTTATAGATTTCCCTTATGGTTTATTTTAATCAAAAGATATAGTTTTAGTACCCCATGAGGAATCACACACAGATAATATTGCAATTTCAAGAGAGAGAAGTTACCCTTATTATGTCTGTTATTTAATCATTGATTATACTCTGATTTTGATTGTTGAAAGGAATTTGGCTATGGAGGGTGAAAGATGTAAAATATAATATGTCGGTTTTATATTTATAATAAGGGATATTTTCCAAGAAGATTTCTGCACAAAAAAAAACCCAATTATGCTATGAAGTAATTCATTCTTTGTTACTCTTCTGTTTCATACCTGTCAAGAGCATGATGCCCCTTTCCAATTGCTAACAACACCAGCTCTTAAGTATACATGTATAGTGTATAATATTAAATGTAACCTGTGTCCTGTGGACAGCCTCCGTTTTACTTCCAAGACAACTTGGAAGCAGGACTGATCCCATCACAGAATTTCTTTAAAATAACTCACCCTACAAAGGGAATAATGAGACTAACAGAGATTTCAAAGGGGAAGGGTATGTGGACTTACACTCCTTCCTCCATGATACACAATTTCCTTAATTCTCTCTTGACATTAATCCATTTTAAGCATCTCTCTAACTGCCCACAAACATGGCATTCTCTGCCTCCCTCTACATTCATTGCTTTTTTCACCCTTCCTTGCTCTTTATTTTTCTCTGAGCATTTTCCTGTGTCTCTCTTCTTTCCTTTTATTTTTTTTTTAAAGTAAGTTAACTTTATTATTCTACTTCTCCCAAATGCACATATTCAGACACTTTGCCCATTCAGGTAAAAAATGCTCTGCATTTCCTGGGCTCACCTACCTTAGAAGGGGATAGAGAATTATAAATATCACTTTCTTCTTTATCAGCATCCTACCATTCAAAGAGATTGTCCCTTTGACAATGAAATCATAAGGCCTTTTGAACTCTGAAATAACATTATATTGGCTTCAACTTCACCTGTTTCCAAATAGAGTACTGGCTCCCATATTTTGAGGGTAAATATACTAACTGTCATTCTTAAATAATAAACATGCATGGAGGAAACTCAGCTTGGTGACAATGAATCACCAAGATGAACAACTTTATAAAGAAAAGGGTGTGAAAATAAACTTTAAACACTAGTGGATTAAGTGGTGGCCACCCAAAATATATGTACACTGGGAATTTGTGTTGTGATCTGATTTGAAAGACGTGTCTTTTAGATGTAATTGCACTAGTGATCTTAGGATGAGGTCATCCTGGCTTAATCAGGTGGACCCTTAATCCATTAGAAGAGAAGACAACAGAAAGACATATAGACTGGGAAGTGATGTGAAGACTGAGGCAGAGATTGAAATGGTGTGTTTACAAAATATGCCAAGGCTTGCTGGTAGCCATTAGAAGCTAAGACAGAGGCATGGAATGTATTCTTTCTTAGAGCTTCTGGAAGAGATCAACTCTGCCAACACCTTAATTTTGGCTTTCTGGTCTCTGGAACTACAAAAAAATCAATTTCTGTCATTTTAAAACAGCTAATTTATTTTATTTTGTTATGAAAGTCCTAGAAATCTAATACAGATAATCTTTGTCTCAAACTAACAATATTACATAGTAATAGATATTAATCGTTCATAATCCCTTATTTTGGTAGGAATGTGGTATAGAAAATCAGAGACTGAATTTTAAACCATATCAACACATTAAAACATAAGCCCCTATTTTACCTTTTATGAGCTTTGTCAATAATTTACATCCTTAATTTTTCATCAAAAGCATGAGATAATATTATATTACATATGGTGAGGGGTACACTATTTAATTTTCCTACCACTCTAGTTTTTAATCATTTTATTTATAAAATTATCTAACTACTCGTTTAAAGAAAATGAACTAGTTCTATAATATTATAGAGTAGAGCAGTTCTCTGCCCTATTCCTACTATATTCCTATAGCCCCATCTTATTTCCTATTATTTCTTCTATCCTTACTTTTTAAAGCTGTTCATGTGTTAACTGAATAAGCATGGATAATATGACTTCATTGTTAAATTTTTATGTATCCATTTTGGATACATACTTGTTTTCTATTATATTGGTTCATGATCTAGCATACTTATTCTCTTCACTTGCCACTATCTATCCCCATTCATTGCAGTTTTATCACAGTTTTGGTTGAATCAATAGCCTGAGTATTTGTATTAGTCAAGATTCTCCAGAGAGACAGAAAAAATTTGGAGAAGATAGATGATAGATCGATCGATAGATTGTTTTTATAAGAATTGGTTCAAGAGATTATGGAGGCTGAGAAGTTGAAAGATCTGTCTGCAAGCTGGCAAGCTAGGGAAGCTGAGGTATATTTCAGTCTGCATCTGAAATTTGAGAACCAAGGGAGTTGAAGTGTTAAGTCCCAACCCCAGTCTGAAAGTCCAAGAACCAGGAGTGCTGATGTCAGAGGACGGGAGAAGACAGATACCTCAGCTGAAGCAGAGAGCAAATTCACCCTTTCAATGCATTTTTACTCTATTTAGGCCCTCAACAGATTGGGTGATACCCACTTATATTAGTGAGGGGCTATGTTCCTTACTCAGGATACTGACTCAAATAATAATCTCTTCTGGAAGCACGTGAAAAAACATGCTCTGAAATAATGTTTTACAAACTATTTGGGCATCTCCTAGCCCAGTCAAGTTGACATATAAAATTAGTTGTCATAGTATTTACACCACTTTAACCATGTAAATACTGAACATTGTTGAACCAAGTAATTTACTTTGATTATATTTCATTGATTTTATAATTTTCCACATTTTTCTATCTTTAACTTTCCATGGTATAGATCAAACCTTTCCCGCTCCGCGGCCTCCAGACGCTCTCAATCAAGATGGCGACCTCTCTGGGTTCCAACACCTACAACAGGCAGAACTGGGAGGATGCGGACTTCCCCATTCTGTGCCAGACGTGTCTCGGAGAAAATCCGTATATCCGAATGACCAAAGAGAAGTATGGGAAGGAATGTAAAATCTGTGCCAGGCCATTCACAGTGTTTCACTGGTGCCCCGGGGTCCGCATGCATTTCAAGAAAACTGAAGTGTGCCAGACCTGCAGTAAATTGAAGAATGTCTGTCAGACCTGCCTCTTGGATCTGGAATATGGCCTGCCCATCCAGGTCCGTGATGCGGGATTATCTTTTAAGGATGACATGCCAAAGTCAGATGTTAACAAAGAGTACTACACGCAGAATATGGAGAGAGAAATTTCTAACTCTGATGGAACGCGGCCAGTTGGCATGTTGGGGAAAGCCACCTCCACCAGTGACATGTTGCTCAAGCTGGCCCGGACCACACCCTACTACAAGAGGAATCGACCCCACATTTGCTCCTTCTGGGTAAAAGGAGAATGTAAAAGAGGAGAGGAGTGCCCATACAGACATGAGAAGCCAACAGATCCAGATGACCCCCTTGCTGATCAGAACATTAAAGACTGATATTATGGAATCAATGATCCTGTGGCAGATAAGCTTCTAAAGAGGGCTTCAACAATGCCTCGCCTGGACCCACCAGAGGATAAGACTATCACCACGTTGTATGTTGGTGGCCTGGGCGATACCATTACTGAGACTGATCTAAGAAATCACTTCTACCAGTTTGGGGAAATCCGGACGATCACTGTCGTGCAGAGACAGCAGTGTGCGTTCATCCAGTTTGCCACGAGGCAGGCTGCAGAGGTGGCTGCAGAGAAGTCCTTTAATAAGTTGATTGTCAATGGCCGCAGACTCAACGTGAAATGGGGAAGGTCCCAAGCAGCCAGAGGAAAAGAAAAAGAGAAGGACGGAACCACAGACTCCGGAATCAAGCTTGAGCCTGTTCCAGGACTGCCAGGAGCTCTCCCTCCTCCTCCTGCAGCAGAAGAAGAAGCGTCTGCCAACTACTTCAACCTCCCCCCCAGTGGGCCTCCAGCTGTAGTGAACATCACGCTGCCCCCGCCTCCTGGTATTGCCCCGCCCCCTCCCCCAGGTTTTGGGCCACACATGTTCCACCCAATGGGACCACTCCCTCCTTTCATGAGGGCTCCAGGACCAATCCACTATCCTTCTCAGGACCCTCAGAGGATGGGAGCTCATGCCGGGAAACATAGCAGTCCCTAGCACATTATCGCCACTCCGGGGCTTTATAGCGGAAAGGGTGCTAAAAAAATCCCAGTACATGAATCTTGGAATAAATACATTTTTCCTTCCTTTGTAGTTTCCATGGTAGCTGAATGTGTTCAGATGTGGGCAGTCAGAGAACGACAGCCGTGCTTCCTTACACGTATTCCGAGGATTGATGGACCTCAAATAAGCTGCCATTAACACATCTGGTTACTGCCATAACATTACTAATCAAACTTACTTCTATGGCAAACAAGCAACTGGGTGAATTGGAATGTCTAACGGAGTTACCATGCCAATTAGATGTTCATTTTGTATCTTCTTTGGGGGGAAAAAATTGACCTGCAGTAAAATCTCTTTGACCAAAAAAAAAAAAAAAAAAAAAAAAAAAAAAACTTTCCCCAAATCTTCACTATAATACTCCTATAACAAACTTTTATTTTCTTATGTTCAACCTTCATTCTCTAGGAAGTTTATAAAAGGATGCATTAGAGGTGTTTGAAAATTTGAGTATCAGAACACATATTTATTGTGCCTTTAAAATTAAGTTTAATGTGGACATAGAGGTCCAGTTTAAAAAAAATCATTTCCCCACAATTTTGAAGGCTTTATAGTCTTCTTTTTAGATTAAATTTAATTTTTTTTCAGTGGTTCAAAATTAATTGTTTATGCACAACACCCGGTGCTCCATGTAATACGTGCCCTCCTTAATACCCACCACTGGGCTCACCCAAACCCCCAACCCCCGCCCCTCCAAAATCCTCAGTTTGTTTCTTAGAGTCCACAGTCTCTCATGGTTTTTCTCACCCTCCAATTTCCCCCAACTCACTTCTCTTCATCTCCCAATGTAGTATTCCTTATGCTCCACAAGTAAGTGAAACCATGTAATTGACCCTCGCTGCTTGACTTATTTCCCTCAGCATACTCTCTTTCAGTCCCATCCATGTTGATACAAAAGTTGGGTATTCATCCTTTCTGATGGAGGCATAATACTCCACTGTATATATGGACCATATCTTGTAAGCTAGTGTCGCTACTTTCTGTTGTTATTTTTCCTGTTTATTTCCTGTTTATTTTTCCTGTTTATTTCCTGTTGTTATTTGTCCTGTTTTCCTTGAAGTTTCTTTAAAATCTGGCTATTATTGGCCTCACATGAATAATGAAAAATAAAACTGAGATTATCAAAAGTTCTGAGGATATAGGTAGTAATTATTGATAAATCACTACTTTGACAGAGAAATAAGAAAATGACCTTTTTTGGGGGGAAGACCCCTAAATCATGTCCATCAAGTTTCTTTCTTTGGGACCGAATAAGTTCTTTATTTTTAGCCATTTCCTACTTCTGTTGGTATACAGAATTCATTTTATTTTGTCCTTAGTTACAATATTTGGACTATTTTAGTATTTCAAAAACTTGTTGACATTTCTCCTTCACTGTTATTCCCCTCTCCCATCAACTTTGTCTCTTCAGTGGATATATTTCTCCCTAAAAAATTGCTACAAATTTAACATCTTAAAATAATAACAATTTATTATCTCACAGTTTCTGTGGGGCAGGAATCTGGACATGGCTTATGTTAGTCATCTACTCAGGGTCTCAAAGGCTAAAATCAAATGTTAGCTGGGGCTGCAATCTAATCTGAGGCTTGGGATCCTCTTTCAAAATCATTGGTTGTTAACAAAATTTAGTGTATTGCATATGTAAGCTTGATGATCCAATGTTCTTCCTAACAATGACGTAAGGCTCTCAGCTCCTAGAAGCATTCTAAAATCCTCGACACATGTACCTACTATAGGCCCTTATGACATGGTTATTTGTTCCTTCAATGTCAGCAGGAGAATTTCTCAAATCTTTCTGATCTTTTTTAAAGTTTCTCTGCTGAGGTCAGACCCATCAAAGATAATCTCCCTTTAAATGAACTCAAAGTTAAGTAATCATGGGTCTTAACTTCATCTGCAAAATCTTTCTTTCCATGTAATGTGACAATTACAGGAATGATATGCCATCATATCCACAATATTTAAAGGGTGGGGATTTTACAGCATTCATACAGAAGCAGGTAGGGATCTGTAGTGCCTTCTTAAAATCTTGCCTTCCATGATCTATATCACTTATTAGAAAAAAAAAGGATTAAAAATATACTTCTTTGGAAAAATGACTATACACACACACACACACACTTTATTATAATACACACACACATATACATGCATCATTTACTGACATGTTCTTAAAATTTTAGTAATTTTTTTGGATGAGCCAAAGAAAAAAGTGTGAGGAAAATATTTAGAATGACAAATCTTTCAGGACTTAGGTGATCATACATAAAATTAAGTTAACTATAATCTAGAATCCTGTGTTTGGATAATCTTTCTGTTCTATAGAAAAATGACTCTACCCATATTGTCACAACATCAAGAAGAATCCATTAGCAAATTTTAATGTTGGTCTTGCAAGAATGTTTTGTCTCTAATTATTGTGCTCGTGAAACAACATACAAAAGACTACATGATAGATTATAGATCATTTTGTAGAATTAGAGCAGCTCTACAGATTAACAATTTATTTACAAGAGCAAGGTCATTTCTGAACTTACTGCGCCAAGCAATTCTTAACACATTGTTAGTTCAGAGATAAAGCTGTCACTAAATTATGCTATCCTGTGATTTCAAATGATGCATCAATAAACAGGAATTAAAAATTTATATGAACAGAGCCAAAATGTCTATTTGGCAGACCAATATTTTGATATTAATGTGCCTTTGATTTTCAGAATAATAGGTTCAAAAGGTATAATGGGGCCAATACTGATGCCAAGAACATCACATGGGAAGTTAGAAATGCAAAATCTAGGACCTTATTTCAGACTTATTTAATAAAAATGTGAATTTTGACAAGATTCCCTAAGTGATTCAAAGGCACATTAAATTGCAAGAGGCACTACTCTCACTTACAACTCTCACTGTATTATATGAGGGAACTATGTGTCATAAATGGTACAATTTGTCTGAGATCCCATAGCTGGTTGGAGGCAAAGCTGAGAATAGTACCCAGTTCTCTGGACTGCTAACCCTCACTCTTCCAACACTTATATTGCCCATGTCAAAGAAAGCCTTTAAGTTTTGGAGAACAATGACATCAAAAATGAACAATTTAGCTGTTAGACTCTTTATGCAACATGAGTTTATTTTAGAATCCTACTTCTACATGGTAAACTAAACAAGATAACCTCAATTACAAAAGAACCTAAAGTTCTCTCACTTTCCTGATTTCTGAAAACAAAGAGTGATAATTTAAGAAGGGCAGGCGAAACAATAGGCTAATTTACTATGAAAATAGCAATAGCAAAACCCAACATGTGTAAAAATGAGGCTGAATCACTCAACATTTTTACTACTCAATGGCAAAACTTCACTTTCTTTCTTCTCTCTTTCTTTTTTCTTCCTTCCTTTCTTCCTTCCTTCCTTCCTTCCTTCCTTCCTTCCTTCCTTCCTTCCTTTCTTTTTCTTTCTTTCTTGTTTCTTTTTTGTCTTTTTACTATTTCTTTCACTTCTAATATTTACATAGACTGCATAGTATGAGGTCAACAAACTTGCCTTGATGTTGATAACACAATCTCTTCAATGATTTTCTAAATCTAGGGAAAAATACTTTTGCAATTATGGTGAAATGGTTTAGTTTACATTTTAATTTCTTATGCACATTTTAATAATAATTTTTGGACCTCACAATTTAAAATTATAAAGGCAGTATTGATTGCTTTGTACTTGTAATAATAAGTAATCTTCAGGTGGTAAGACCCAATGTTTTCAAAGGTCTTAAACAGTGAGGCTTGGCAGTTTATTAAATCACTTGTTACAGAGGAGTAGAATCAATTTGATCATTTTCCACTTGTATATGTATCATTTTTCTCTTCTTAAAATGTGTGTAGAGATCAACATTGCACCTTTCTGCAAGGCTTAAAGGAGAGTGATGTAAAGTAGTTTAAAGTAGTTTATTATTTGATGCTAGAAAACTAAGTAAAAAGGTGGTAGCTTTTGTTAGATTTTAGTTAAGTAACAGGAGAAAAGAAGGATCTCTTTTCTTTCCTCAGTCAAAGAATATTTTAATCCAAGAACAGTTCTAGACTGAATTATTTTCCTGTAGCAACTGTTAATCTAAGGGGTTTAAAGACTTTGCTCTTTAAACCAGTCTTGCATATCAAATCATATCCATTTGGCATAATAGGAAGTGACTGTGTGTGTGTGTGTGATTTACAGAGTGACTGTAAAACCAATATAGTAAGATGATATTTCTGCTGTAGTGAATTATTTAATCACATGTAACTTTAAAATGGACTTAACTTTCAAAGTTTACCAGGAATAATTTCATATAACTAGACAAACCTCCCAAGGTAATAGTGATTCTACCCAATGTCTAATATAAGTAACAAATAATGCTGAGAAAAGGTTTTCCTGAAAACAACTTAAGAGTTTTATATAATGCCTCCATTCCACGTGGACTTACTGGCTGAGTGCTATAAACTATATTTTTCCAGTTTCTGGGATACTTTTATTATTATTTAAACTCCATCCAGCTAAAAACCAAAAAGGAGTCAAGAGAAGTGTTATATGTAGATTCTATTGTAGACTTTTTTGTTAGTTTAATAGTGACGTATTCTTTTTCTAGTCCTATTTTTCTTTATTTTGAAATAAGCTTGGGATATTGATTTTGATGAGACTCTACTCTGCCTTTCATTTGATTTTTGCTTTTATTGATTCTGTTTTCTTCTCTCTCTCTTTTTTGTGTGTATTGTATTTTTGAGGTAAATGCTTTTTAGATAACTTAAAAGGAAAGGCCTTTGTTGTTATTCTGGAATGAATAATTTATCTTTTCTTTGGCAATGTCTTAAAGCTCTGAGTTTTCCTTTTGTTAATTTTATTATTTTTTCAAAGAAGATATGAGAAAAAATTACATTAAATTTTCTATGTTATTTTAAATTGTTTTGTATTCATTTGCTTATATGACAGAATTCATATTTTTATGTTAATTCTACTGGATCAAAAGTTAGACACAATCTATTTAATAAAGGTAATGGAGAGCATGAGATATACTATGAAAGTGTGATATGGGGCGCCTGGGTGGCTCAGTGGGTTAAGCCGCTGCCTTCGGCTCAGGTCATGATCTCAGGGTCCTGGGATCGAGTCCCGCATCAGGCTCTCTGCTCAGCAGGGAGCCTGCTTCCCTCTCTCTCTCTCTCTGCCTGCCTCTCCGTCTACTTGTGATCTCTCTCTGTCAAATAAATAAATAAAATCTTTAAAAAAAATATTAAAAAAAAAAAAAGAAAGTGTGATATGGCTGAAGTACTACCATGCAGAAGAGATACAAATGAGTTAGCACAGGGTTTCTTAAACTTGGCATTATAGGGGTTTGTCCACATAATTCTTTCTTATAGGATGCTGTAGGGTGTTTAGGAGTACCTCTGCCTCAACTCACAAGATGCCAGAAGCCATTCTTTCCCATGAGTCAACTCTCATGACAATCAACAATGCCTATAATGATTGATACTCTCTCCAGGGGGGCAAAACTATCCTTGGATGAGAAGTACTGATTCAGGAAAAAGGGACTGTTTAAAACTAAGAAAATCTGGAAATCACAGTGAAAGGATTTAATAGGATAATTACAACAAAACACTCATTTCAAGATGATTAAACTCAACTTGTAATTGGTCAAAATAGAACCTTAATTGATATAATTTTAAGGCAATTTACATCCTTGGTAGGGATAAGTGATTCATGAATAATAGATACTTTTCCTGATTAGTAGAATAAAATGTAATTTCAAGGCATACTGAGGGGTATAATGTTGAGATTTGGAAGCAAAATAGGCAAGACTAATTGTAGGCAGATTCACTTCAGGAATGATGTCTGAAAAGTATCATTGACTTGCTTATAAGGGAAACAACTATAACTGGTGAAAGTTATTGTAAAAATGACAAACATGTATTCATGCTCCCTGGAATTGTTCTAAGAGCATACAGATGAAGTAACATTTATTGAAGAAAGCCTACAAAATCTCAGTAAGGTCATCAATAGTCTTTGCTAACTAACCACAACCCACTTCCTCCCTCTATACCTCTAAGAGCTCATCCCAATGGGTGCTCTACTCTGGGTAGGTGTGGCCAAGAAAATGGGGCTTCTTATCCATTAGCTTCCAATCAAAGACAGCTACCTGAATTGCACAGGCTTCACAGTGTGGATGGAATAGACTTCACTGAAAGTGTTCAACTAAGTCACTCAACAGATAAATAGGAAAGCAGCAACCCCCTGAGGGGTATGTGAATTTAGTATCCAGAATTGCTGCAATATATTATCTAAAATGTCCAGTTTTAATATGAAATTACTTAACATAAAAGGAAATAGGAAAGTGTAAGCCATAAACAGAGAAAAAGGCCTACAACAGAAACTGCCCATGAGAGGGCTTTGACTTCAAATTTTACAAGACATCTTCAAGGCGCCATTATATGTTCAAAGAATTAGAAGTCCTTAGGCTTAAAGGCTCAAATAAAGGTGTGATGATGATCAACTATCAAATAGAAAATATCAATGAAGAGATATATATTTTTAAAAAATGAAAACTCAAGGGTGCCTGAGTGGCTCAGTCTCTGAGTGTCTGCCTTTGGCTTGGGTCATGGTCCCAGGGTCCAGGGATTGAGCCCTGCATCAGGTTCCCTGATCCGCGGGAGGCCGGCTTCTCCCTCTCCCACTACTTCTGCTTATATTGCTTCTCTCACTGTGTCTTTCTCTGTCAAATAAATAAAATATTAAAAAAAAAATGAAAACTTAAGTTAAAAGTATAATAATTTGGGGTGCCTAGGTGGCTCAGTCAGTTAAACATCTGACTCTTGATTTCAGCTCAGGTAATGATCTCAGGGTCATGAGATCAAGCCCTGCATTGGGCTCTGCAGTGGACGTGGATGTGTTCAAGATTCTCTCTCTCTCTCTGCCCCTTCCCCACCCCCTCAAAATAAAGTAAAATAATTCGATGAAAATTCATCAGAGTCTCAAAAGTAGGTATGAAATAGCAGAATTAAAAATCAGCAAATGTGAAGAGTGATGGATAGAAATTATGCAATCCAGAGAAAAAGAATGAAGAAAAATAAACAGCTTCTCAGAGAGTGAAATATTAAGCAAATTAAGATACATGTAATATGAGTACCATGAGGGAGAAAGGAAAAGAAAAAAATTTTGAAAAAAATCATATCTGTAAACTTCACAAATTTGGCGACAAATATTAATCAACACATCCCAAGGTTCAACAAACTCCAAGTAGTATAAACAAAAAGGTATTCATACACAGATACATCATAGTAAAAATGTTGAAAGACAAATTCTTAAAAATATACCAACTACCAACTTGGGGAGAAATAGAAAACCTCAATAAGCCAATATAAGTTAAGCAATTAAATTAGTAATTTATTTATTTATTTATTTTTTAACAAACTAATATTCAGAAGGCTTTACTGGTGTAGCCTACCAAATATTTAAACAATAATTCATACCAATTCTTCACAAAGTCTTCCAAAAATAGGAGAACACTTTCTAACTAATGCCATGAGGATAGTATTACCTTAATACCAAAACCAGATAAAGGTGTCACAAGAAAATAAAACTACTGTTTAATATTTTATGAATATAAATGCAAAAATATGAACAGGGCACTAACAAACCAAACCCACCAACACTTTATATATATATATATATAAAATGACCATTATATTATATAAAAAATACCATGACCAAGTGAGATATAGCCTAGGGAAAGAAAGTAGGGTTAATATTCAAAATAAATTCAAATTTATGAATTCCTATATTATAATACATCACATCTACAGAATAAAAGACAAAATCATATAATCATCTCAAATAGATACAGAAGTATTTGACAAAATCTTACACCACTTTATGATAAAAACAAAGCAAGACAATGAATAGAAGATAACTTTCTCAACCTAATAAAGAGCATAAATAAAAAAACCCATGTTAATATCATATTTAATTTAGAAACAACAAGTGTTTCACCCTCAGATCATGAACAAGTTAAGAATGCCCACTCTTGCCATTTATACTCGTCATTATATGAGAAGTTCTAGCCAGGGCAATTAGACAAGAAAATAAAATAAAAACACTGAGATAGGAAAGATAAAAATAAAGTTATTTCACAGATTATATGATGTTGTATATCCTTAGGAATACCAAAAATATTTTACAGCTAATAAATAAATTCACAAAAAAAGTCACTAAATGATTATTACAAGGTGATTATTACCAGCAATACAATGCAATCTTATTTTTAATTACGTTTGTTAAAAGACAATCACCAAAGAAACCACTGAAAAGTTATTTATAAATGAAATGAAAAAGCAAGTTGGAATTCAATATTTTTTTCAAACTCTTATTACTAACAAACATATATGTTTAACGTAAATGTTACCAGTTAATAAGGAAAACTTGAATAAATCAGTTGCTCAAAGGAGTGAAGCAATTTGCTGAAGGAGAAACACAGATGGCCAAGTGATATTTTAAAAATCTTAAGCATAAATAAGCATTTCACCAGTCATATCTGTCACAAATAAGCGCAATCATTCTCAGCATTAGTAAATGTCTTAGGAAAGTTTCTCTGAAAGCACAACTTGAGATTCTAGAATTTCTAGTCTAGTGATTTCTTATGAGAGAGCTCTTAAAGAGAGAAGTGAAGGAAGGAGAATAGGACTAGAGAAGAAAGCTAAGAATGCAGTCAATGCAGAGGATGAGAAGACTAGCCTCAGCCCAGTTCTATGAGGAGCTGAGAGCACTAATTGCAGCAGAATCTTTCCTACTATGAGACCTTTTACCAGTTACTGGTTTCAGGCTCCAAATGCCCCCTACCCCAACTGGAATGTATAGCCAGTAAAGGGAATTTGGGCAGAACACAAATAATAGATTCACTATAGTAAATGTTTAGAAAATAGTTGTTTTTACTCTACTAATTAGAGTATACACCAAGACATGTTGGAAGAGTGTTTTGGCAATACTTCCTAATAAAAAAATATTCATGTACTTTAACCCAGAAGTCTACTTCTGCAAATATAAATCAAATAAATACTGTCCTTGCTCTACCGCGGGGAAGGGGGGTGGTGGAAGGTTGTATGTCAGTGTTTATTGCAGGTGTGGTAGGTAGAATAATAGAACCCCTACATCCTAATCCCCAGAACTTGTGGAGTCTTAGTTTACATGGCAAAGGAAATTAAAGTAGCAGATAGAATTATGATTGCTAATCAACTGATCTTAAAATAGAAGCAGCATGCTGCATTATCCAGGTGGTTCCAATGTAATCGCAGGGACCTTTAAAAAATGGGAGAGGACTCAGAAGAGTCAGAGTGTGGCAGTGTGAGAAAGGGTTCATCTACTATTGTTGGCTTTGAAGATTGACTGTACCTGAGCCAAGTAATGTTGGCAGCCTCTAAAAGCTGGAAAAGACAAGAAAACTGAGTCTCCCTGAGAGCCTCCAAAAAGGTATGTAGTCCTGCCAACAATTTATTTTAGCCCAGTGGGATTCATTTCATACTTCTGACCTCCAAACTGTAAGAAATATGTGCAGTTTTGTAGTAACTTGTTACAACAGCAATAGGAAGTGAATACACAGGATTGCTGAAATTATGTATGATGAGTAAGAATTGTACCACTGACAAGGGGAATGGGAAAAGCAGTGGAAAGATAAATCAATGATATTTCTAACAGTTGAACATAAACATTCAGGAGATATTAATGCTACTGTTTGTTTTTATTTTTCCTTTAATGAAAAACATGGAAAAGAATAGTTGCAGGGATTTGTTTGGGAAAGAATTTTGTGAACTATAATAAATTTGAGGTTTCATTGTGATATTTAGATAGGTGAACTGAGCTATCATAATGAAGCTTTGGTTTTAGTACTGGTATGAAAACAACATTTGAAAGGGTTGAACAGTGAGTAAGTGAAAGGAAATAAAGCTGCATATGATTATTTTTAGGTTTGCTGTAAAAAAGGTGGAGAATCTGGTGGTTGTTCAAAGACGTAGAAAGAGCTTAATAAGTGAAGAAACCGGTAAAAAGGAAGAATCTTAAGTTTAATGGAAGGATAGGTAATTAATCAAGTTCTCAAAGGAAACGCACAAGTGATATATGGGGTCTAGAGATTATTACTACTGATTTAATTTCACTTGCTTTTATTAAAGGCATTTGTAAGTAAATGAAAATTCTGTGGAAATTAGTGGGACAATATTGGTAACTGCCTTACCATCTGTGTTGGAATGTATTTGAGGAGTTTCTAATTTAAGTTATTCCAATTTATGTAATAAAATGTTTTTATTCATTTTCCTCTTGAATACCCATGATGAATTAGATCAAACAAAAAGTCTGTTTTGGTTGGTTGAATGGTTTTTGTCTCTACTATTCTCAGTGTCTTCCAATGTTAAACACTCAGATTAAAGCAACTTGTAAATTTCTTTTTAGAATCAAAACATTGTGATTAAAATTCCTAATAGGACTAATTTAATTGTTTTATTAAGATCCAGATCAAGCTTCTGGAGTTTTAGGTATAGGACAGAATTAAGTTTTCTACTAGAAATATATATAATTTTCCACTAGAAAATTTATATATATATATATATGTGTGTGTGTGTGTACATATATATTAAATACTAATATGTATATATATAAATATATCTATGTACATATATATGTGTGCATAGATACATATGTATTTATACAAAATTACAAGTATTTTCAGAGGATTTATAGAAGACTTCATGAATTTTTATAGGTTAACAACTGTGGTTGAGCATAGTTCAAGAATATGGTTCATTTCTGAATCATGGAATTATCTGGGAGACATTGCAACTAAATGATTATAAGGATCTCAAGTAACTTAATGAACTTATAAAACACACTATAAGGATAATAAGATACATGTTGACTTAAGATGTGTATAAAAATATTATCTATGAAAAAGTTTGATATAATGCAAAGGCAAATTGGAGCTATCTTTACAAAAGTATAACTTAAAGTTTCTTTTCTTCTAAGGCAATGGAAACATGAGAAACATTGTCTCCAACAAATGCAGATAACAAGCCAATACTTCCTTCAATCATAGAAGACTGGATTGTAGAACTAGTAAGAATTGAGTGTCACGATAGACTAAGAAAAACACTATAACATTAGGGCTAAGCATTAGACTAGATTGGTGAGAACATAGTGCTAAAAGTAAGTCGTTTTACCCAGTTTCTGGAAGATTAAAGAAAAGATTTGTCAACACCTTAACCATTCAGCTTTCAAGTCCCTGTAGAAAACAAGTTTAAGATGTATATGTAAAAATTTTAATGTATGTATGTATAAATATATAAATTACACACCTATGTATTTATAAATCTCCATAAAGAAGTCAAGACGACATAGTGCATTAGCAACTTAGTAGACTATTAGTCAAAACAAGAGGAAAGATAGGTAAGTAATCAAAAATGACTGCTCAATTTATAGCCTCAAAGGAAACCAAGGATAACCAATAAAAAGATTACTAGAACTTGCCTCAGTAAGGGCACAGTCCCTTACAGCTTCTAGACCTGAGCCAGGTTAAATTAGAGCTCACTGACTACTGGATAGGCTTGGTTTTGAGAAGAAAGGACTCTGCAGACCATGGCTAATATACATGGTGGTGACCGTCCCAGTCCTTGCCCCCAAATCCTATGCTCAATTTGCTTTCACAACTGTACATTAGTGAGAGGTATTGTGAGGATCATTGGAAACAAAGCTCAAGTTGACACTGACTCCCAAAAACCCAAAGCATTATAATGGCTTCTTTTATGATTGAGGCCTTATGGGAGCTAGATCTTTAAATGGATATGGGTCTGTGGATCTACATGATTGTTATTTCCCTGGTCTCTTAATATGTAATTGGAATTGACATGAATGGTATTTATTTATTTATAAAGATCTATTTATTTGATAGACAGAGATGAGAAGCAGGCAGAGAGACAGAGCGTTGTGGTGGGGTGGGGAGTAGGCTCCCCACTGAGTAGAGAACCCAATGTGGGGCTCAATCCCAGGACCCTGGGATCATGACCTGGGCCAAAGGCAGAGGCTTTAACCACTGAGCCACCCAGGCGCCCTGACATGAATGGTATTTAATAAAACTCCACTTAGGTTCTTGTTGTGTGGGCTCAGAATAATCATAATGAGAAAAACCAAACGAAAGTTTCTGAAACTGCCCCCTCCTTCAGATGAGAGAGTAAAACAAAAGGAGTATCCTATTCTGAGAAGTTTGGAAGTTAACACTATTTTTAAATATCTAAAGGATGTGTGAATGCTGATCTCCTGTCATTTTTTGAAGTGGTTATTTTTCTCTTCCTTTGTCAGAAGAATGTGGGATTTTTTCTTCTATCTTCACCCTGAGAACCAGATGGGGCTCCCAAAGGTAAAACTCAGGAAAGAGAAGGACACCCAGGAATTTTAATCTCTCACACTGGTCCCTGCTCAGTCTCCAGTAATTGGTCAATTGCCCGTAATGTGTTCCTACTAAGGCTCCAGTAGTAGTTTCTGCCCTCATGAGCTGTGATTCTCCATGTTTGTCTAACATAGCTTTTTGAGGAATGGACTTTGTCATAAGAAATTTTTTTCTTTTTATTAGGCAAGGCTAATTTTTGAGATTCATAGGCATATATACCTGCCTATTATAAGATTTCAAACTCTTATTATATATATGTACAAATTCATAAAGAAACAATATAGATTTATCTCCTGATAGTCATCTAATAAGACTACCTGAACATGTTCCAAAAATAGATAAGTTATTTAGTTCAAGTACAGTAGATATCATAGGGTAAAGTTCTTTAGAGACAATCTTTTTTCTATTTAAGATTTTCAGTAAATGACGTAATATATGGAATACAGAACACATTCATCTAAAATTATCAAGATGATTGAAATATTTTCAATAGTTTATAGATATGAATTAAAATAAAAATATGGGGGCACCTGGGTGGTTCAGTGGGTTAAATCTCTGCCTTTGGCTCAGGTCATGATCTCAGGGTCCTGGGATCAAGCCCCTCATCGGGCTCTCTGCTCAGCGGGGAGCCTGCTTCTCCCTCTCTCTCTCTGCCTGCCTCTCGGCCTACTTGTGATCTCTCTATCTGTCAAATAAATAACTAAAATCTCAAAATTTTTTTTAAAAATTAAAATGTTTTTCATATAATTAGAGAGAGACTTGAATTTTTTTAATTTCAAGGTATCACTTGTAGAGTGGCTCACTTATGAGTCAAGCTACTATTCACAGTCAGTAAAGTCTAGCCCAAAGTCCTGAGACATATGACTGATATGTCATGCTAAATCTCTGGTATAGACACATAGCCATATCCTATCATCAACTAGATAGCATAATGGTATAGGGAACACTTTGCCTAACTAGTGATACAAGTAGAAGTTTCAAAAAAAGATGAAAGATTTTTTTAATTTAATACATTAGCAGTATAGATTTACATCTAAAAACTAAATTTTGATCAGATGTATCTTGAAAGTTCTGCTTACTATTTATAATATTCTGTAAACTCAAATATATATTATTCAAATAAATAAACTCGAATATATATTAAAATCAAATATAAACTCAAATATATATTAATTCAAATATATAACTCAAATATATATTAATATATATTGAGAAATCATATTGCAAAACCAACTTTTGAAATTTATTTAAAAGCATTGTCCAAATTTATTTGACTATATAGTGTTTTTATGATATTCTTCTGTTGTTAAGTCTGTGGAATATACATTGGAAGATATTATTGCCTATTTTTTTTTATTTCTTTGAGTGCATGAAATAGTATAACTTTCATCCTATTGGAACATTATTTTGTACCTTCCATTTGGAGAAATGAACCAGTACAATTAAATTATATATTTTAATTGTGATAACAATTCTGAATTTAGAATCTTAATTTGTCTTTTGAGTATTCTGTTATATTGAGAAGTTCCTATATGGAATTGACCAAAATTCCCCAGACAGCAATTGTTAAGAATTTTGCATTGCACAGTTGTTGGAAGTGATTGAATCTTCTATAAGAACAAGATGAGATAACCTTTTTTCCCATAACATATACTAAAGACCCAGATTCATCAATAGATTTAACAAGTAATTTGGGTATACAAATAACATGTCAAACATATTAGCAGGTTCTTCTATACCTCCAATTAGCAGAAATTATTACAACACAAAAGTAGTAGGCAACATTGTTCTGAGATGCAAGTCAAACCACAAAATTGAATCTAATTTCCCAATTTACTGGACTGTTCCAGATAGAAAAATATGTTCTTCTTTCATTCCATTTTATATTGTCTTTTGGGATGGACAAATATATGTAAGTTTTTCTGTCTCTCCAAGAAAACCCAACCCTCTGTATTATGTACCATTTCCTAACTTACCTAGGCCATTATTGGGAAGACCTCAGAAGGTATAAATGGCCACATTGAGAAATTTATATAACAGCATCCATAATCCATGATGTAGTTTTTAAAACAAACATAGAAAGTGAGTACATTTAAATGTCCTTGGTAAGTATCTCCTGAGAACTGAACTCCAGAGTGGAACAAAGAGCACTTTTTGAACACTCTTTTTGAACACTCTTTTCGTGCCTCAAACTTCCCTCAAAAGGAGAGAAAAAAAATTCCATTCTCCCTACCTTTCACTCAGATATATTTCACCATTATTTGACAATCAATCTGTTTTCATCAACTTTTTCAAGTCGCTCCTATCAGCATCAGACTTAGAGTATGTCTAATGTTTCTAAGTAATAAGGCATAACTTAATGTAATTTTTTGCTTATGTAATTATATAATAAATAATTATATAAAATAACCAAGCAATTTTCTTCTATCAGAAATTTGTAGAGATCATTTTAAGTTTAAAAAAAGAGACAGAACAAAACTGCTGTTGTAATAGCCAAAATGGGGAGAAATAGTACTTTTGTTTCTCTAACAATGCAATAGAAATTTTCTTCAGAGTTCTAACATTTGCAAAAGTGTAGAAATTTCACTAAGACCAGACACATTTGTTCCTGCTTCAGGAGAAAACTATTTGCATGTTAACATTTTTAAAATGTTTGAAGGAACTTACTATGCATTTGTAAACAAGGTAACAAGAATATTAGATCAAGAAACAGTTTTAGCACTAGGGAGCAATAAAACTTATGGGATAATTTTCTTTGCTTATCGTGACATATACATCAAAAGGAGGGGAAAATTAAACCAAATGATACTTGTCCATTCATATAACTGAATTTATTCTTACTATTCCTAAATAACAATAATGTATATTTATTTCTCTTCACCCCTGTTTTAATTTACAACAAAGAAAATCACCAACAGTATTTTTAGTATAATTATACGAAAAAATTTTCTAATATCTTGGATTCTAGGTTTAAAACATTTCTAATTTGTTTTAATGCTATAATATTTCCAAATGACTTATTCTTCATAAATTAAAAACAATTAGGTTGAAAATAAATGAGATCTATGTGAAACTCATCTAAGAATTTGCTCTATGTTACCAAACAGAAATCAGTTGTTGCTTATTGTTTGTATCTTTGATATCTACCTAAGGCTTGAGTGGTGATACAGACACCTGAATAATTTAGAAATCAAATTATTTATTGGAAAGGCTCTGTTCTTATCTTACATATGTGCTATCACTGATTCTCCCTAATACTTAGGCTTTTTTGTACCCAGTTTGAATTATAGAGTATGAGAAAATCTATAAGCCTATATATCCTCAAAAGCAAGAACAAAAATTCCTTTAGTTGAGTATGTTAGTAGGTTAGATGAATATTGGTTTGCTTTCTGTGATGTGATATCCTACATAATTTCCTTACATAAGTGACAGATAAAATTTTTCCCTCTAGTTACATGGAACAGTGAAAGATTCTTACCAAATATAATAGACAACATGGATATCTTGAAACAATTCTACAGTTACTGTCTTTTAATTTCATAAAGCAAAACTTATAGACTATTTCCTTCTAACTAGCTTCTCACTGCAAATAGCAAAGGAGTAAGTCATATTCACATTACATCAACATGAAAGATGACAAGATGATTTCTTCAGCAAATAGTTACTAAAAGTCTACACTATGCTGTTAACACTAAGGACACAATAGAAAGCTAAAGCCTCTACCCTTAATAATCTTACATTTTGAACTGAGAGTAAAGGGGCAGTGATAAAATACAAACCCCAAGATGTAACCTAATGTGAAAAGGTGATAAATATTATAAGGAAAGCAAAGCTAAGTAGGAGGGTGCTGGAGGGACTTGATATGGAAATGGAATAGTAAGGGATAACCAGCATAGAACTCAGAAGCAAACAGAAGGGAGTAAGGCAATAAAAAATGAGTACAGAAATTAGTATAGAACATATATACATATAGAAACACTTTAATATAGGATTTGGAAGGCTCTGTGCTAATGTTTTCTATATTATAATATTGTTAACAATGCCATTCTAAATCATGATACTTTGAATATGACTTTTATTCTTCTTGTATTTTGATGTTGTGAAATTTTATAATATTGTTACTTGCTAGTAATCTCCATTTATCCTTGCTAGAGAATCAAGGCTAAAGACACATGTTCCTAAATTCTAATTTTTTCCAGCATTATTTATTTGATAATTTTCCCTCTCAATTTGTTCTTAATTTTTCATATCCTTAGTATTAGGTATCAGTTCCTGCACTAATACTGTGGTTCTCTTAACATTTATCTTCTATTTCCATAACATTTAATTTTGTTATGCTCAGTGAAATTCCAACTCATATTCTTGTCCATACTTGCTGTGGTCAGTCTTCTAATTTTATTTACCTAATATATTTTATTTATTTAATGTACTTATTTCAAACTGTTTTTAATTTGCATTTCCCCAATAACTAATGATGTTAAATATCTTTTTATATGCTATATGCTATTCATATACAATCTTTTGTGAAATTTCTGTTAAAATACATTCCCAGAATTAAGTTATTTTCTTATTGAGTCTTGAGAGCTCTTTATATATTCTAGATAAAAGTTTCTATCAAAAAAAAGTTTCAGGTAAAAAATTTGAAAAAAATTATTATCATATATGACTTGTCTTTTATTCTCCTAAAAGATATCTTTTTTTCAGATATGTAATGGTTTCTAGTTTTTTTTTTTAATTTTTTTTTTTAAGATTTTATTTATTTGTCAGAGAGAGAGAGAGGGAGAGAGAGCGAGCACAGGCAGACAGAGGCAGAGGGAGAAGCAGGCTCCCTGCTGAGCAAGGAGCCCGATGTGGGACTCGATCCCAGGACGCTGGGATCATGACCTGAGCCGAAGGCAGCTGCTTAACCAACTGAGCCACCCAGGCATCCCTGGTTTCTAGTTTTAAAAATGTCGTTCTAAATACCACTTTATCAGGATTTTACAATTATTGATATATTGTATTTTCATTTGATTCAAAACAATTTCTAATGTCCATTTTGATTTATTTTTTTTAAACCAGGATTTATATAGAGGAATTTATTTAGGGAATTTTATACTTATATTTGAGGGGGTCTAGATTTTTTTGTATTATTTTCAGTGTATTTCACTGAGGGAAATGTAATATTTATGAACTTAATTCCTATTTTTTTTTATTTTTTTTTTTTCAGGCAGAGAGAGAGAGAGGAGGAAGCAGGCTCCCTGCCGAGCAGAGAGCCCGATGCGGGGCTCGATCCCAGGACCCTGGGATCATGACCTGAGCCGAAGGCAGAGGCTTTAATCCACTGAGCCACCCAGGCACCCCTAATTCCTATTTTTGGTTACACATTCTGTACATAGCTAAATTATAGTTTCCTTGCCTTTGTTATTTCAGTAATAGCACTTACAATAATTTGATATCTTTTTAAAACTGTATTGAAATCCCTTAGCAGTTGTTCATTGTTCTCTCTTTGGTCCAGGGATATGTATGCATGTGTGTATACACAAAGACACACACATATAATTATTTATTGCTGTTTTATTGTAGGTTTATCAGTAAGAGTAAACAAACACATTTACTTAAACTTCCATTTGTGACCAGAAATTCTTTGTCTAATATTAATTTAAGGCCATAAATAATCAGGTCCTCACCATTCTTAAACCTTATTTTTATTTAATATGTTTAGGATTTAATCTGTCTGGTTTTGATCACATCATTTTCATATTTGTGCCTTTTCTCATATTTTGCCATATCTACAATTATTTTTCTTGACTAATCCAATGAAGAATTTTCAATCTATACAACTTCTTAATATTCTTGTCTTATAATCTTTGTGACTTTTAAAGTTACCGGCAGGGCCTAAGGAGGGTTTGGTAGGGATGATGAATATTGCGCAAGAACTGTGGTTCTTTTTGGGCACACATTCACAAGGGACATTTCATAAATTTACAGGTTTTTTTTTTTTTTAATTTCATGATCATGAAGGAAGTTACTGTAATTTTGTTGCCAGAGGACAGAAATGCTAGAGCTTAAGCAACGTGTAGGATAGTCCCTAACCACAAAGAATTTTTGTCCTGGTCTGAATAACACCTTAACATCCTAGAAGATATTCATCTAGTTGGAAATTAGTTTATAATTACCTAAGCCTAATGCTAACTTTGATACATTTTTGATGGATTTAAAAACTGTAATTTTCAAGATTGTAAATATCAAGTAAATCAAGCAAAGATTGAATTTTGCTTAGAATTTGTTTTTTTATCCCTCAGAAAATTGCATCATCAAAGGCAACACAATTCATGGAATTCATGTAGCCAATAGAATACAAGTATACCAGGTTTCATTTATAGTTATTACATATAAATATATAAGGAAGAAGATTTGAAAATTCTTTTAATTTTTTATAAGCAAATATTATTTAAAGTGGACAAACTTCTAAAGGCAGAGACCTCATTATGTTTTATTTGAAAAAGGCATTTTATGATATTTCATATTACCAACATCTTAAATATATTTGAGTAGCTTAGTGCACTGTTAAGAAATTTTTCCTGTGAAGTATTTTTATCTTCACTATTTTCCATAAACATTTCTAAATCATAGGGACATATTTTTGTTATATCTCAAGTTTTAAATGCCAGTTTTTGCCCTCCTCCAGAAGAGGATCATTTCCAAGGATATGTGCAAAAAATAGGTTGTAAGATTTTTTTTTTTTTTCTAAATAGGCTCTACACCCAGCACAGAGCCCAACGCAGGGCTTGAGATCAGAGTTGGATGCTTAACTAACTGTGCTACCCAGCTGTCTCCTAATTTATTTTTTAAATGATGAATTTGGAAGCTCTGGGTATCTCTACCACCTTGTTGCCCAAGAATATACTTCTATTCTCTATATACTATATACTCTCTTGTATCCACAGCAAATGACGATTTGATTCAGTTGTTTAAAAAGTTACTACTGGGGAAAACAAGGATTACTCTATCCATAGCCTATGGTCTTGTAATGATCAGGGTTCAGAGAAGTCAAGACTAGCATGTAAAGTTGGTGGAGGGAGGAATCAAATGATAAAATATATTTTAAAATATTTTATACAGGTAAATGAAATAGAAATTCAGTGCAAAGCAGGAGAAGACAGAGACTCTGGAGAGAAAACAAAGAGCAAGGCAACCAGTCTGATTATGAAAGAAATGTCCTATTAAATCATGGAGGGAAAGGGTTAAAGGAACAGGGAAAGAAGTAGACACAATAGAGAGTGCCCAGTACATAATCAGCTTCATAAAAAGTACAATGTGAATTTGTGGCAAGAACAGATAATGCTTAAGTGGTTAGGTGAAAATAGCTTTTCTGGTCTTAAAAATTGCTTATGTAATTTCCTGATAACACTTTTTATGCAGTAAAGATACTTTTCTTTATTTCCTTTGCATAAAATTCTCAGCTAGAAGAATCATTGAACTTTAATGACTGAAAGAATCAATGTAAACTCTAAAAATTCTTTGATGTTTATTGTTTATTATTTCATTTTTGGTATGTTTTTGCTTTTGTATGTTTTTTTTTTTTCCTATTGTAGGAACCTTTTCATGTTCATGTTCTCTTTGTGAGTTACTCAATTTTTGTTCTTTTTATTTTCCTGTTTCTCTCAGGAATCAATACTGAGATGTACTTCTAACATTCATGGCACAAAATACAAAAAGACTAAGGTCTAAATAGGACAGCATTAAGTT
Organism: Lutra lutra; assembly: GCF_902655055.1. Classification (NCBI taxonomy): domain Eukaryota; kingdom Metazoa; phylum Chordata; class Mammalia; order Carnivora; family Mustelidae; genus Lutra; species Lutra lutra. The sequence continues at coordinate 93,838,226 of NC_062279.1, forward strand.
CGGTGAAAAAATACGACAAATATATAAACATTAATATGTTCACAAAAAGCTAATACATCTCCCACTCATTCACTCTGTTACTTTAAATGGCTGCTTTTGACAACTGTATGTTGTTTTTGATGTTTTATGTGCCTAGTATTACTGGACACTGAACAAGTCCTTTGCAGTTTAAAGCCTATTAAATTGGTTGTATGTTACAGAGAAGTAATCTTTAAAATATATCTCCTGTGTGTACCTGTTCATTGATCCAATACCTTGCCTTATGGTCATGTCCACATTCAGTAATCATCATTATGGAAATAACAATGCTGGTCTATTTCAACCAGTAGTATCAGCAGATGTTGAGAGTACTAGAAATCACACAGGCTTTCATGCGTATTTTTTGGACTGCTTTTGACTGGAGAATTTATTTATGACTGTATTTTCATTCTTTACCCCACCTGTTTTAAATCTTCAAAGAGCTCAAACTCCTGCCCCATAATTTTAGTGCTTCAATATGGTCTCCTTTATTGTCCTTCCATTTATCTATTGCTCAGAAGAATTTGCCAAAAACTTTAGGAAAGGTGTCAGAGTTGTAAAAGCTCTTAAATGCTCTTAAATGCTCTTGGATAACACCATCATTCTTTCATTGAATTGAAAGAAATTATTTTAAAAAAGAAACATTTTGCCAGATGACCTAGACTTTTAGAGTTTGATTATATGGGCTAAATAAATTCACAAGTCTTAATTGTATCCAAAGTTATTCAAATGCATGTGGTTATAGATCTAAAATTTTGGAGAGAAGGGAAACACTAAATACCTACCCACTTTTAAGCAAATATTATGTCAGCCTTCTTCTCTAAATATTACTTTGCATTTAATAAAGTTTATAGAAATGGAATTATACAGATATATGATTTTCTGACCTACCTTCTACTACTAAACATAATTATTTTGAGGTTATGAATCCACTTTGTGTCTGAATAGTTTGTCTTTATTAATAAATAGAAATCAATTGCATAAATATATCACAATTTGTGTATATATTGACTTATTGATGGACATGTAGGCTTTTTCCAGTTTTGAGCCATTACAAATAAAGTTGTAGTGAACATGCATATACATAGCTTTGTATGAACATGTGTTTTTTTGTATCTTAAGTAAATATTTAAAAGTAGAATGACTGATTAATGTGGTAGGAATGTTTAACTTTAGAAAAATGTTAACTGCTTTTTTAACTTTTTAAAAGTTATCTGCCAGGACGCCTGGGTAGCTCAGTGGGTTAAGCCTCTGCCTTCCGCTCAGGTCATGATCCCAGCGTCCGGGGATCGAGTCCTGCATCGGGCTCTCTGCTTGGCAGGAAGCCTGCTTTCTCCTCTCTCTCTCTCTCTCTCTGCCTGCCTCTCTGCCTGCTTGTGATCTCTGGCTGTCAAATAAACAAATAAAATCTTTAAAAAAAAAAGTTATCTGTCATCTGTTTTCCAAAGTGGTTATATCATTTTACATTTCCATGAGCAGTTTATGAGATTTCTAAATGCTCTATGGTTTCACCAATATTTGGTAAAATCAGTCTTTTAAAATTTAGCCATTCTAATAGGTTTGTAGTGATATATCAGTGTGATTTGAATTTGCATTTCCCTAATGACTAATGATGTAGGTAGAGTATCTATACTCTATTCAAATTATTTTACAATCTTAAGAATTTATTTGCCTTGTATTTTTTTGTTGTTGTTTTAAAAGTTCCTTAAATATTCATATAGAATACAAATATTTTCTCTATTAAACTACTTGTAAGTACTTTGTCTCCATTTATAGCTTATCTTCTCATTATTTACTAGGATCTTTTATAATTTTGATGAAGTCAAATTTAACATATTTCTTTTCATAAAGTTTTTGGTATCATGTCTAAGAAAATTTTCCCTAACCCCAAATCACATAGATTTTCTCCTATGTTTCCTTTTACATGTGTTATAGTTTTAAATTTTATATTTATTTTTTACTTTCTTTTCATTATGTTACATTAGTCACCATACAGTACTTTATTAGTTTTTGATGTAGTGTTCCATGATTCACTGTTTGCATATAACAACCCAGTGCTCATTGCAATATGTGCCCTCCTTAATACCCATCACTGAACTAACCCATCCCCCCAGCCCCATCTCCTCTGAAACCCTCAGTTTGTTTCCCAGAATCCATAGTCTTTCCTGGTTCATTCCCCTCTCTGATTCTCCCCCCTTCATTTTTCCCTTACTTCTCCTAATGTCCTCCATGCTATTCCTTATGTTCCACATATAAGTGAAACTATATGATAAATGTCTTTCTCTGCTTGACTAATTTCACTTAGCATGATCCCTTCCAGTTCCATCCATGTTTATGCAAAAGGTGAATATTTATCCTTTCTGATGGTTGAGTAATATTCCATTGTACATATGGACCACATCTTTATCCATTCATCTGTTGAAGGGCATCTTGGCTCCTTCCACAGTTTGGCTATTGTGGACATTGCTGCTATGAATGTTGGGATGCATGTGCCCCTTCTTTTCACTACTATATCTTTGGGGTAAATTTTATATTTAACAAATACAAACATTTTGAGAAAATGTTTGTATTTGTTGCAAAGCTTAAAGATTTGGAGGAGGAGTGGATACCCAATGGCTCTCACACTACTTATTGAAAAATCTCTCCTTTCCTCACTAAATAACATTTGCACTTTTGTTAAAAATCAATTGTACGTGTGTGTAGATCCATTTCTATGCACTATATTCTATTCCATTTATATATTTGTATAATATTTGTATATATTTTAGCCAATATCATAGTTTCTTAATAACTGTGGCATTATGATGTGTTGAAATCGGGTAATTTTAGTCCACCAAATTTATTGTCCTTTTTCAAAATTAGTTTGGTTATTTGGGGACTTTTATATTTTCACATGAATTTTAGAATTAACAACTTCTAATACAAAATCTTAAAGTAATTTGATTACAATTTTGTTGAATTTATGAATCAAAATTGAGTGTACACTTTTGGTCTGAGATGATAAGTCTAAAATGATACCAATAAGGAAGGGATTCATTTGTTTGGGATAGGAAGACTATTAGAAAAATGAATGCTATCTGGATAGAATATCTTCTTTCTCTAAAGAAGAGATATATAGATATATATAGATATCTCTTTTTTAGAGGAAAAAATATATATATATAATATTACATGAAAAGATGTTCAACATCTTTTGTTGAACTTGCCATAAGAGAAATGCTAATCAAACTTACAATAAAATATCACTTTATACTCAAGAGGATAGCTATAGGGGTGCTTGGGTGGAACAGTCTGTTAAGTGGCCAACTCTTAGTTTTGGCTCAGGTCATGATCTCAGGGTCTTGAGATCAAGCCCTAGGTTAGGCTTCATGCTCAGCACAGAGTCTGCTTGGGATTGTTTCTCCCTCTCCTTCTGCCCTTCCCACCCATTCTTTCAATCTCTCTCTCTCTCTCAAAATAATAAATTATATATATATATATATATATATATATAATAAAATTATAATTTTTATATACACACACACATATATTTTAATGGGTAGCTATGATCAAAAAAAAAACAATTGCAAGGATGTGGAAAAATAAGAACCCTTGTTCACCGTTGGTGAGAATGTAAAATGCCACAGTCAGGAAAATAGGTGGTTCCTCAAATTGTGAAAGTTACCATTTGACCCGGTAATTCTACTCTCAGGTACCCAAGATAAAATATACTCCACACAAAAACTTCTATGTGAATGTTCATAGCAGCATTATTCACAATGGCCAAAAGATCTAAATAACCCAAATGTCTATCATCTGATGAATGAATAAACATAATATAGTTAAGTCCATGCAAATCATACATGTGATAAGGGTCAAATATACAGAATATGTAAAAGAAAACTTATAACTCAAAAATTAAAAGATAGAAAATCCAATTAAAATGTGGGCAAATGATTTGAATATATACATCTCCAACAAAAGTGTACCAATTGGGGCGCCTGGGTGGCTCAGTGGGTTAAGCCGCTGCCTTCGGCTCAGGTCATGATCCCAGGTCCTGGGTTCAAGCCCCACATTGGGCTTTCTGCTCAGCAGGGAGCCTGCTTCCTCCTCTCTCTCTGCCTGCCTCTCTGCCTACTTGTGATTTCTCTCTGTCAAATAAATAAATAAAATCTTAAAAAAAAAAGTGTACCAATAGCCAATAATCACACAAAAATATGCTCAGCATAATTAACTATCAGGGCAAAGCAAGTCAAGACTACAATGAGATATCTCTCCATATCCTCTTGGATGCCTAAACTAAAAAGATAAATAACAAGTGTTAATGAGGATATGGAATAACTGGAATCCCCACACACTGCTGGTGGGACTGTAAAATGAGGCAGCCAGTTTGAAAAACAGTTTGGCAAATCCTCAAAGTGTTTAATATTGACTTAACACAGAATTTAACAACTCCACTTCTAGGTATAGGTCCAAGAGAAAGAAATGAAAATATATGTTCAAAAAACCCCTCTTATATATGAATGTTCAAAACAGTGTTATTGGGAGGAGTCAAGATGGTGGAGGAGTAGCAGGCTGAGATGACATCAGGTAGCAGGAGATCAGCTAGATAGTTTATCAAACCATCCCAAACACCTACAAATCCAACAGGAGATCAAAGAGAGGAGCAGCAATTCTAGAAACAGAAAATTGACCACTTTCTGAAAGGTAGGACCATGGAGAAGTGAATCCAAAGTGATGGGAAGATAGACTGCAGGGGGAGGGGCTGGCTCCTGGCAAGTGGCGGAGCAATGAAGCACAAAATCTGAATTTTTAAAAGTCTGGTCCACTGAGGGACATCACTCCAGAGGCTTAGTGGGGCTGGAGCCCTCCCGGGGACAGCATGGTCTCAGGTCCCATGGTCACTGAAGGATCGGGGGTCTCTGAGTATCACAGAGCTCACAGTTATTAGAGCAGGGAAATTGGCTACAGAGACAGAGCCAAGGAGTGAGCTCTCAGCTTGGGGTTACCATAAACTGTGATCTGTGGCACAGTCAGGCCTCTGCTCTTTGAGCAGGGACCCCACAAGTGGCAGATCCAGGGAGACCTCCCTGAAAGAGTGGCGGTGATCTGCTGGGTTTGGAGACTCCAGACAAGTCTATGTGCCAGAGACAGAGATGCTCAGTCACAGGCTGGGTGAACTTGGTGTGTAGCTGGAGGCCAGGGAAATGGGAGTGATTGGGTGCTTTTTTCCGAGGGCACACTGAGGAATGGGGCCCTGAGTGCTCTGCTCCTCCGGGCCAGAGATTGTGAGGTTGCCATTTTCCTTCCAGTCTTCTGGAAGTCTACGGAAAGCTTTCAGGGAACAAAATCTCCCAAAAGCAAACCCAAGCAGATTACTTAGCCTGGCCCCTGGCAAGGGTGGTGCAATTCCACCTCGGACAAAGACACTTGAGAATCATTACAACAGGCCCTCTGCAAGAAGATCAATAAGAAATCCCAGCAAGACCAAGCTGACTTATCAAGGAGAACAGTGGAATTAGGAGGAGGAGAAAGCGAAACCTGGAATTCATGTGTCTCTCTCCATGGTTTTTAGTCTTGCAAAGTTAATTAATTTTTTAATTTTCTTTTTTTCTTTTTTGCTTATTCTAATTTTTTAAACTTTTACTTGTTCCTCTTTTAATGTTTTTAACTAGTTTATCTTAACAACACCTTTCATTAAAAAAATCTCTTTGAACCATCATTATTATAGTCATATTTTATCCTTCATTGTATCTAACTTGATTTTTGGATATTCAAAGGGCTTTTTCTTCTAAAAATTTTGGGATACAACTTCTAATAGATCAAAATATACCCTAAATCTAGCATAGGGCTTTTTTCTAGTCTCCAGCCTGAACAAATTCTCTCCAATTTCTTTTTCTTCCTCTTCCCAACCAACTTATCTTACCAATTCCTTTTTAAGAATGTTTTTAAAATTTTCATCTTTGCAGTCATATGCTATCCCTTCATCATGTTTACCCTTATTTTTTTTGTGTGTATATATGTATATATGTATATGTATATATATATATATATATATATATATATATATATATATATAGTTATAGTTATAAGTTTTTCTTTCTTGAAAATTTTGGGAGGCATTTTCTTCTAATTCTCCCAGAATTAAGTGGATGGCTCTGTTCTATTCATGAGTCTAATATCTCTATGTTCTTTTTTCTTTTCCTTTAAAAAAATTTTTTTTAACTTCTTTTTACCAACTTTCTTCCCCCACAATTTGGGGTCTTTCCTGATTTGGTTAACTCACATTTTTCTGGGGTCTTTGCCACCCATTTAGTATTTCATTCTCTCCTTCATATATTCAAATCTGGATAAAATGACAAGGCAGTGCCAAAGGCTAGGGACCTAATCAATACAGACATTGGTAATAGTCAGATCTAGAGCTCAGGATGATGATTCTCAAGGTTTTAGCTGGGCTTGAAAAAGGCATGGAAGATATTAGAGAAACCCTCTCGGGAGATATAAAAGCCCTTTCTGGAGAAATAAAAGAACTAAAATCTAACCAAGCTAAAATCAAGAAAGCTATTAATGAGGTACAATAAAAAATGAAGGCTCTTAGTGCTAGGATAAATGAGGCAGAAGAGTGAATTAGTGATATAGAAGACCAAATGACAGAGAATAAAGAAGCTGAGCAAAAGAGGGACAAACAGCTACTGGACCACGAGGGGAGAATGCAAGAGATAAGTGACACCATGAGACGAAACAACATTAGAAGAATTGGGATTCCACAAGAAGAAGAGAGAGAGGGGAGCAGAAGGTATATTGGAGAAAATTATTGGAAAGAATTTCCCTAATATGGCAAAGGGAACAAGCATCAAAATCCAGGAGGTGCAGAGAACCCCCCTCAAAATCAACAAGAATAGGTCCACACCCCATCACCTAATAGTAAAATTTACAAGTCTTAGTGACAAAGAGAAAATCCTGAAAGTAGCCCGGGAAAAGAAGTCTGTAACATACAATGGTAAAATATTAGATTGGCAAAATACTTATCCACAGAGACCTGGCAGGCCAGAAAGAGCTGGTATGATATATTCAGAGCGCTAAATGAGAAAAACATGCAGCCAAGAATACTATACCCAGCTAGGCTATCATTGAAAATAGAAGTAGAGAAAAGAGCTTCTGGGACAAATGAAAACTAAAAAAATTTGTAAACACTAAACCAGTTCTACAGTATATATTGAAAGGTGATGTCTAAGCAAAGAGAGAGCCTAAAAGTAGTAGACCAGAAAGGAACACAGACAATATAGAGTAACAGTCACCTTACAGACAATACAATGGCACTAAATTCATATCTCACAATAGTTACCCTGAATGTAAATGGGCTAAATGTCCCAATCAAAAGACACAGGGTATAAGAATGGATAAAAAACCAAAACCCATTGATATGCTGTTACAAGAAACACATTTCAGACCCAAAGACAGTTCCAGATTTAAAGCGAGGGGACAGAAAACAATTTAGCATGCTAATGGACATCAAAAGAAAGCTGGGGTGGCAATTCTTATATCAGATATATTAGATTTAAACCAAAGACGATAATAAGAGATGTGGAAGGACACTATATCACACTCAAAGGGTCTGTCCAACAAGAAGCTCTAACAATTTTAAATACCTATGCCCCTAACATGGAATCAGCCAACTATATAAACCAATTAATAACAAAAATCAAAGAAACACATCAACAATAATAAAATAATAGTTGGGGATTTAACAGCTCCCTCAATGAAATAGACAGATTATCCAAGCAAAAGATCAACAAGGAAATAAAGGCCATAAATGACACATTGGACCAGATGGACATCACAGATATATACAGAACATTTCATCCCAAAGCAACAGAATACACATTCTTCTCTAGTGCACATGGAACATTCTCCAGAATAGATCACATCCTGGGTCACAAATCAGGTTTCAGCCAGTATCAAAAGATTGGGATCATTCCCTGCATATTTTCAGACCACCATGCTCTGAAGCTAGAACTCAATCACAAGAGGAAGTTTGGAAAGAATCCAAGTACATGGAAACTAAAGAGCATCCTTCTAAAGAATGAATGGGTCAACCAGGAAATTAAAGAAGAATTGAAAAAACTCATGGAAAAAAATGATAATGAAAACACAATGGTTCAAAATCCTTGGGACACAGCAAAGGCAGTCCTGAAAGGAAAATATATAGTGGTATAAGCCTTTCTCAAGAAACAAGAAAGGTCTCAAGTACACAACCTAACCCACACCTAAAGGAGCTGGAGAAAGAACAACAAAGAAAGCCTAAACCCAGTAAGCAAAGAGAAATCATAATGATCAGGGCAGAAATCAATGAAACAGAAAGCAAAAAAAAAAAAAAAAAATAGAACAAATCAACAAAACTAGGCGCTGTTTCTTTGAAAGAATTAATAAGATTGAAAAACCCCTGGCCAGACTTATCAAAAAGAAAAGAGAAAGGACCCAAATAAATAAAATCATGAATGAAAGGGAGAGATTACAGCCAACACCAAAGAAATACAAACAATTATAAGAACATACTATGAGAGGGGCGCCTGGGTGGCTCAGTGGGTTGGGCCGCTGCCTTCGGCTCAGGTCATGATCTCGGAGTCCTGGGATCGAGTCCCGCATCGGGCTCTCAGCTCAGCAGGGAGCCTGCTTCCTCCTGTCTCTCTGCCTGCCTCTCTGCCTGCTTGTGATCTCTCTCTGTCAAATAAATAAATAAAATCTTAAAAAAAAAAAAAGAAGAACATACTATGAGAAATTCTACGCCAACAAATTTGACATTCCGGAAGAAATGGATGCATTCCTAGAGACATATAAACTAACACAACTGAACCAGGAAGAAATAGATAACTTGAACCAACCCATAACCAGAAAGGAGATTGAAACAGTCATCAAAAATCTCCAAACAGGGGCACCTAGGTAGCTCAGTGGGTTAAAGCCTCTGCCTTCGGCTCGGGTCATGATCCCAGGGTCCTGGGATCGAGCCCCATGTCAGGCTCTCTGCTCAGCGGAGAGCCTGCTTCCTCCTTTCTCTCTGCCTGCCTCCTTGCCTACTTGTGATCTCTGTCTGTCAAATAAATAAATAAAATCTTAAAAAAAAAAAAATCTCCAAACAAACAAAAGCCCAGGGCCAGACGGCTTCCCTGGGGAATTCTACCAAACATTTAAAGAAGAATTAATTCCTAGTCTTCTGAAACTGTTCCAAAAAATAGAAATGGAAGGAAAACTTCCAAACTCATTTTATGAGGCCAGTGTTACCTTGATCCCAAAACCAGACAAGGATCCCATCCAAAAAAGAGAATTATAGACCAATATCCTTGATGAACACAGATGCAAAAATTCTCACCAAAATACTAGACAATAGGATCCAACAGTACATTAAAAGGATTATTCACCACAACCAAGTGGGATTTATTCCAGGGCTGCAAGGTTGGTTCAACATCCACAAATCAATCAGTGTGATACAATACATTAATAAAATAAAGAAAAAGGACCATATGATACTCTAAATAGATGCTGAAAAAGCATTTAACAAAGTACAGCATCCCTTCCTGATCAAAACTCTTCAAAGTGTAGGGATAGAGGGCACATACCTCAATATCATCAAAGTCATCTATGAAAAACCCACCACAAATATCATTCTCAATGGAGAAAAACTGAAAGCTTTTCTGCTAAGGTCAGGAACACGGCAGGAATGTCCATTCCTCACCACTGCAATTCAAAGTAGTACTAGCAGTCCTAGCCTCCGCAATCAGACAACAAAAAGTAATTAAAGACACCCAAATCGGCAAAGAAGAAGTCAAACTATCACTCTTTGCAGATGATATGATACTTTATGTGGAAAACCCAAAAGAATCCACTCCAAATCTGCTAGAACTTGTACAGGAATTCGGTAAAGTGTCAGGATATAAAATTCAATGCACAGAAGTCAGTTGCATTTCTATACACCAACAACAAGACAGAAGAAGGAGAGAATAAGGAGTCATTCCCATTTACAATTGCACCCAAAACCGTAAGATACCTAGAAATAAATCTAACCAAAGAGGCAAAGAATCTCTACTCAGAAAACTATAAAGTACTCATGAAAGAAATTGAGGAAGACACAAAAAAATGGAAAAATGTTCCATGCTCATGGATTGGAAAAGCAAATATTGTGAAAATGTCTATGCTACTTAAAGCAATCTACATGTTTAATGCATCCTTTTTTAAAGAAATGGAATAATCCTAAAATTCATATGGAACCAGAAAAGACTTCAAATAGCCAGAGGAATGTTGAAAAAGAAAGCCAAAGTTGGTGGCATCACAATTCCAGACTTCAAGCTCTATTACAAAGCTGTCATCATCAGGACAGTATGGTACTGGCACAAAAACAGACATATAGATTAGTGGAACAAAACAGAGAGCCCAGAAATAGACCATCAACTCCATCATCAACTAATCTTTGACAAAGCAGGAAAAAATGTCTAATGGAAAAAAGACAGTCTCTTCAACAAATGGTATTGGGAAAATTGGACAGCCACATGCAGAAGAATGAAACTGGACCATTTCCTTACACCACACACAAAAATAGACTCAAAATGACTGAAGGACTTCAATGTGAGACAGGAATCCATCCAAATCCTTGAGGAGAACACCTCTTCCACCTCAGCCACAGCAACTTCTATCTAGGAACTTTGCCAAAGGCAAGGGAAGCAAGGGCAAAAATGAACTATTTGGACTTCATCAAGATCAAAAGCTTTTGCATAGCAAAGGAAACAGTTAACAAAACCAAAAGACAACTGACAGAATCGGAGAAAATATTTGCAAATGACATATCAGATAAAGGGCTAGTATCCAAAATCTATAAAGAGCTTAGTAAACTTAACACCCAAAGAACAAAGAATCCAATCAAGAAATGCGCAGAGGACATGAACAGACATTTCTGCAAAGAAGAATCCAGATGGCCAACAGACACATGAAAAAGTGCTCCACATCACTGGGCATCAGGGAAATACAACTCAAAACCACAATGAGATACCACCTCACACCAGTCAGAATGGCTGAAATTAATAAGTCGGGATGACAGATGCTGGCAAGAAGGTGGAGAAAGGGGAAGCCTCCTACACTGTTGGTGGAAATGCAAGCTGGTGCAACCACTCTGAAAAACAACATGGAGTTTCCTCCAAAAGTTGAAAATAGAGCTACCCTACGACCCAGCAAACACACTACTGGGTATTTACCCTAAAGATACAAATGTAGTGATCCGAAGGAGTATATGCACCCGAATGTTTACAGCAGCAATGTCCACAATAGCCAAACGTTGGAAAGAACCTACATGTCCCTCAACAGATGAATGGATAAAGAAGATGTAGTATATATACAGAATGAAATACTATGCAGCCATCAAAAGAAATGAATCCTTGCCATTTGCGATGAAGTGGATGGAACTAGAGGGTATTATGCATAGCAAAATAAGTCAATCAGAGAAAGACAATTATCATAGGACCTCCCTGATATAAGGAAGTTGAGAGGCAATGTGGAGGGTTTGGTAGGTAGGAAAGGAATAAATGAAACAAGATGGGCTCGGGAGGGAGAGAAACCATAAGAGACTCTTAATCTCACAAAACAAACTGAGCTTTGCTGGGGGAGGGGAGTAGGGAGAAGGTGGTTGGGTTATGGACATTGGGGAAAGTATGTTCTATGTTGAGTGCTGTGAAGTGTAACCTGGCGATTCATAGACCTGTACCCCTGAGGCTAATAATGCATTATATGTTAATAAAAATTAAAAAATTAAAATAAAATAAAATAATTGATTCCCCCCCAAAAAACAGCATTATTCATAATAGGAAAAATAGGGAACAACCTAAGTGTTTATCAACTTATGAATGGATATATGAAACATAGTGCATTAATATTATAGAATATTATTCAGGCATTAAAAAAATGAAGTGCTGTAACATGCTATAATGCAACTGAACCTTGAAAGCATACATTATTATAAAAGAAGCCAGTCACAGAAGACTACATTTTATGTAATTGAAAGTATACAAAATTCCTCAAATAGGCAAATCACAGAAAGTGAATTAGCAGTTGGCTAAGAGCCAGCAAGAATTGGAAGTTGATAGCCAGTGTTGGGGGTTCTTTTTATAATGATTTATGGTAAATTGATTGTGGTGATGTTTGCACGACTGTGAATAGACTAAAAATCAATGAATTCTTTGATTTAAATGAAAGAACGGGAATTATATCTTTATTAATAAAACTGTTATAAAAATCATTTTTAAGTAAATGCTGTAGAGTGAAATGAATTTTAAAACATGGGAAATGAGTAGTAATACATAGGCATTTGAAAATTAAAAGACTCCCTAGAGGAAAGGATAACTAAGTGTAAACATGATAATTAGGTTGGAATAGAAAGGTGAAAATAGGACATGGCTAGTTTTTTTAAAGGAAGGCAAGAAAAAGGAGAAAAAATATTCTGGGGAGAGAAAACAGCAGGTTCTTGGACTCAGGAGTAATAAGTTTGTAAGATAAAGGAAATTGATGAAACCCAGTATCTGTATGTTAGGGAGGGATGGGTCAAAGTAAAAAAAGTGACGAAGCTGGAGAAGATCATGGGCAGCCCTCTAATTTCAATTAAGATATTTGAATTTTTCACAGATTTATTGAGATATAACTAAAAATTCCATTAAAGTTGAACTTATCAAATACATCTAATCAAACATTCACTGTTGGTTAGAATATAAATGCACAGCCAGGGGGCGCCTGGATGGCTCAGTTGGTTGAGTGAATGCCTTCGGCTCAGGTCATGGTCCTGGAGTCCTAGGATCGAGTCCCACATCCGGCTCCCTGCTCGGCGGGGAGTCTGCTTCTCCCGCTAACCTCTCTCCCCTCATGCTCGCTCTCTCTCCTCTCTCTCAAATAAATAAATAAAATCTTTTTAAAAAAATGCACAGCCAGGAAAATTCCTGGCTAGGAATTTCCTCAAACTGTGGAAGTTACCATTTGACCCTAAGCATCTGACATCTAATCTGACATCTAATCAAACACTGGCTTCTTTTTTTTTTTTTTCATTTTTTCCCATTGAGGAATAACTGACATACAATATTATACAAGTTTCAGGTGTACAACACAGTGATTCAACATTTGTGTGCACCGCAAAGTGATCACAATAAATCTAGTTACTATCTGTTTCTATACAAAATTAATAAAATATTGACTATATTCCCAATGATGTACATTACATCCTCATGACTTATTTTATAACTGGAAGTTTGTACTTCTTGATTGTCTTTACCTATTTTGCCCCTATCCCCTATCTTTCATTTTGGGCAACTATTAATCTGTTCTTTGTATCAATAAGTCTATTTTTTTGTTTGCTTTGTTTTTCAGATTCTATATATAAATGAAAACAGATTAAATTTGTATTTCTATCTCTGACTGATTTCACTTAGCATAGTACCCTCAACTTTCATCCATAATGTCACAAATACCAAAATTTTATTCTTTTCCATGTCTGAGTAGTATTCTATCATGTGTCTATGCATGTGTATTCACGTGCACATACACACACAGACCCCACATCACCATGCATTCATCCATCTATGGACATTTAAGTTGCTTCCCTATCCTGGCTATTGTAAATAATGCTGCAATTAGCATAGCAATACACATATCTTTTTGAATTATTATTCTCATTTCCATTGGAAAGATGCCCCGTAATGAAATTGCTAAATCATATAGTAGTTCTATTTCAAATTATTTAAGGAACCTCCATACTGTTTTCCATGATGACTAAACCAACTTATATTCCCACCACAGTGCACAAGAGTTCCCTTTCTCCACATCCTTGCCAACACTTATTTCTTGTTTTTCTGAAAATACCCATTCTGGTAGTTGTAAGCTGATATTTCTTGGTTTTGATTTGTATTTCCCTGAAGATTAGTGATATTGAACATCTTTTCATGTGCCTGTTGGCCATCTATCTATATGTATTCTTTGGAAAAAAAATATCTCTTCAGATCCTCTGCTCATTTTTTAATTGGATTGTTTGGTTTTGTTTTGGTTGTTTTTAGTTTTTTGTTGTTGTTGTTTGTTATTGACTTGTAGGAGTTCTTTATATATTTTGGATAATAGCACCTTATCAGATATATTATTTGAAACTAACTTCTCTCATACCATTGGTTGCTTTATCATTTTCTTGGTAGTTTTCTTCACTTTTCAGAAGCTTTTTAGTTTGATGTATCCCATTTGCTTATTTTTTATTTTGTTTTCTTTGCCTTTGGAGTCAGATAAAAAAATAAAAAACATTGTTAAGACCAATGAAAAGGAGTTTATAGCCTATGGTTTCAGGTCTTATTTTCAAATCTGTAATCCATTTGCATAAATTTTTGTGTAAGGTAAAAGAGGTGGCATGGTTTCTTTCTTTTACATGTAGCTGCCAGTTTTCCCAACATTTATTGGAGAGATTGCCCTTTCCTCATGGCATATTTTTGCCTTTTGTTTTAAATTAATTCACCATACATGCATGGATTTATTTCTGGGTGCTCTGTTCTGTTCCATTGATCTATATGTCTGGTTTCTTTTGTTTTTGGGTGTTTTGTTTTGTTTATTGTTTTTGGTTTTTTTTTTTTTGTTTTTTTCCAATAATGCTAATTAAACACTGGTTTAAAGATTATGTCTTTGTAATATTTTGTATTTTGTAATATTATGCCTTTGTAATATTATTTGAAATTAGGCCATGTGATATCTCTACTTTGTTCCTTCTCATAACTGTTTTGACTACTCAGGGTCTTCTCTGGTTCTATATAAATTTTAGAATAAATTGTTCTAGTTCTTTTAAAATCACCATTAGAATTTTTATAGGGATTGCTTTGAATCTTTACATTGTTTTGGGTAAGATTAGCCTTTTTGTTTTTTAATGTTGGACATTTCATTCAATAATATAATTTCTAAGTAAATTATAAACAATCACTTACTAAAGAGGGCAACTTTTTTAAAGTTTTCATTTAAATTCCAGTTAGTTAACAATGAGTGTGGTATTAGTTTTATGCATACAATGCATGATCAACACTTCATAGATCACCTGGTACTCATCACAGCCAGCACACCATTGATACCCATCACCTGTTTGACCCCTCCTCCCACCCACCTTTCATGGTAATCATTCTTTGTTCTCTATAGTTAAGAGTCTCTTTCTTGGTTTGCCTCTCTCTCTTTTTTCCCCTTTTGCTTTTTTGCTTCTTAAATTCCACATATGAGTGAATGGTATTATCTTTCTCTGACTGATTTACTTTGCCTAGCATAATACTCTCTAGAACCATCCATGTCATTGCAAGTAGCAACATTTCTTTCATTTTTTATGGCTGAGTAATATTTCATCATACATACCACATCTTTATCCATTCATCAGTCAATAGACACTTGGGCTATTTCTATAATTTGACTATTATAGATATGCTGCTATAAAAATTAGGGTGCATGAATTCCTTTTAATTAGTATTTTTTATATTCTTTGGGTAAATACCTAGTAGTGCAATTACTGGGTCATAGAGTGGTTCTATTTTTAACTTTTTGAGTAACCTCCATTCTGTTTTCCAGAGTGGCTACACCAGTTTGCATTCCCACCAAGAGTGTAAGAGGGTTCCTTTTTCTTCACATCCTTGCCAACACCTGTTATTTATGTTGTTGATTTTAGCCATTCTAGCAAGTGTGAAGTGATATCTCATTATAATTTTGATTTGTATTTCCCTGATGATAAGTGATGTTGGGCATTTTTCATGTGTCTGTTAGCCATTTGTTGGTCTTCTTTGAAAAAATATCTATTTATATCTTCTGCCCATTTTTTTTACCTGGGTTATTTATTTTATGGGTAGCATGGACATTTTAACAATATTAATTCTTCCAATCCATGATCACAAAATGTCTTTTCATTTACTTCTATCTTCTTCAGTTACTTTTTGATGTTTTGTACTTTCATATTTTTAGTATATTTAATATATATGAAATATATATGAAATAAATATATGAGATATATTTCATATACATATATGAAAAAAATCATAATTTTCAGTGTGCTGGTCTTTCATCTCCTGGGCTAAGTTTATTCTTGGAAATTTTATTTTTTTTGATGAGATTATAAATGAATTTTTTTTCTTGATTTCTCTTTGTAATAGCTCATTATTAGTATACAGAAATGCAACAGATTTCTGTATGTTAAGTTTGTATCCCAAAACTTCACTGAATTCATTAGTTCTAACAAATTTTTAGGAGACTTTTCTATATAGTATGATGTCATTTGTCAATAATGACAGTTTTACTGCTTTCTTTCTAATTTGTATGTTTTTTTACTTACTTTTCTTTCCTAATGGCTCTGGCTAGTACTTTTAGGACTTGGTTGAATAAAAGTAGGGAGAGTGGGCATCCTTATCTTCTTCCTGATCTTAGAGGAAAAGCTTTTATCTTTTTACAATTGAGTTGGCTATTAGCTGTGGGTTGGTCATGTATAACCTTCATTATGTTATACATGTAGTTTGTTGAAAGTTTTTATCATAAATGGATATTAAACTTTGTCAAATGGTTTTTCTATATTTTGTGAGATAATCATATGATTTTTACCTTTCATTTTGTTAATATGGTGTATTAAGCCTATTGACTTGCAGATGTTGAGCCATCCTTGCATCTCTGGAATAAATCCCACTTTATCATAGTGTATGATCCTTTTAATGTATTGCTCAATTTAGTTTGATAATATTTTGTTGAGGATTTTTGTATTCATGTTCATCAGCGATATTGACTTATAATTTTTATTCCTGCTCTTGTGTTTGCCTGATTTTGGCATCAGGGTATTGCTGGCCTCTTGAAATGAATTTTTAAGTGTTCCTTCCTTTCAGTTTTTTTAGAAGAGTGTCAGAAGGATGGGCCCTAAATCTTCTTTGAATTTTAGTAGAATTCACCAATCTGGTCCTGGGCTTTTGTTTGCAAGGAAGTTTTTAATTGAAGATCAATCTTCTAACTAGCAATTGGTCTATTAAAATTTCTGTTTCTTCATGATTCAGTCTTGGGAGGTTGTGTATTTCTAGGAATTTATCTATTTTTCCTAGGTTGTCCAATTTGTTGGCATATAATTGTTCATAATAGTCTCATGATTCTTAGTATTAGTTGCAACTTCTGTTTCATTTCTGATTTTATGTACTTGAGACCTCTTTCTTGGTGACATTAGCCAAAGTTTTCTCAAGCTCAATTATCTTTTTAAAAAAATAGTTCTTAGTCTCACTGATCTTTTCTATTGTCTTTTTGGACTCTATTTCATTTATTTCTGTTTTAATTTTTATTATTCCTTTCCTTCTTGTAACTTTGGGCTTTGTTCTTCCTTTTCCAGTTCTTTAGTTGTTAAGTTAAAATGTTAATTTGAGATTTTTCTTGTTTCTTGAGGTGGGCCTGTATTGCTATAAACTTCCTTCTAAGAAATAAGAACTAAGCTTTTGTTGCATCACATAATTTTGTATGTTGTATTTCTGTTTTCATCTCTCTCTAGGTATTTTTTTTTAATTTCTGCTTTAATTTCTTTGATGACCCAGTATTTTGTTCAGTAACATGTTCCTACTCTCCATGTAAATGTAGTTTTCCCAGTTTTCTTTCTGTAATTTATTTCTAGTTTCTCACTGCAGAGAGGCTCAATAAGATTTCATTCTTCTTGAATTTATTGGGATTTGTTTTGTGGCCTAACATGTGATCCTGGAATATGTTGCATGTGTATTTGAGAAGAATGTGTATTCTGCTGCTTCTGAATAGAATGTTTTATATATAACTATGAAGTCTATCTGGTCCAATATGTTGGTTAAGGTCAATCACTCCTTATTGATTTTCTCTCTGGATGATCTACCCATTGGTGTAAATGGGGTGTTAAAGTCCTCTACTATTATTGTATTGCTATCAATTTCTCCCCTAATGTCTGTTAATATTTTCTTCATATTTTAGTATTTTAGTATTCCTACATTGGGTGCATATATAGTTGTAAATGTCGTATCTTCTTGCTGGGTTGACTCCTTTAACATTATGTAGTACTCCTCTTTGTCTTTTATTACAGTCCTTGATTCAAAGCCTATTTTGTCTCATACAAGTATAGCCACACTACCTTTCTTTTTGTTTCCATTTGCATGGACTATCTGTTCCTATCTCTTCATTTTCAGTCTGTTTGCATCCTTTCTTCTGAAGTAAGTCTTATACACAGTAATATGTGTCTTGTTTTTTTTATCCATTCAGCCATTTTAAGTCTCAGGAATTCAGTCCATTTACATTTAAATTAATTATTGATATGTATATTTTTATTACCATTTTTGTTGATTATTCTCTAACAGTTTTTGTGTTCCCATCTGTTCTTTCCTTCTTCTCTTTCTATTGTTGTGGTTTGACGATTTTTCTTTATTAATATTACATTTAGATTCCTTTCTCATGTTCTTTTATATATTCGGTGTAATTTTTTTCTTTGAGGTTTTCATGAAGTTCACATATACCATCCCGAGCACATAACAGTCTATTTTAAACTGGTGAGTTGGTATACTTAAATATGAACACATACCAAACTCTACATTTTGGCTCCCCATCATGTTATGTTTTTGACATCACATTTTACATATTTTTATGTTATGTATCCCTTAATTAATTATTGTAGTTTTTTGTTAATTTTACTACTTTTGCCTTTTTTTTACTGCTTTTGTCTTTTAAGCTTCATAGAAGATTCATAAGTGATTAATCCAATAACTTTACTATATATTTACCTTTTCCAATGAGATGTTTACTTTAATATGTTTTCTTATAATTAGTAAGTGCCTTTTTTTCAGTTTGAAGAAGTCCCTTTAACATTTCTTGTGTGGTTATTTTAATAGAGGTGAACTCTTTAAGCTTTTGCTTATGTGAAAAACTTTATTTCTCTTTCAGTTCTTTTTTTTTTTCCTTTTTTTTTCTCTTTTTTTTTTTCTCTCTCAGTTCTAAATAATAGCTGGGTATTCTTAGTTGAAAGATTTTTTTTGCTTTTCAGCAGTTTGAATATGTCATGCCTTTCTCTTCAGGCTTGCAAAGTTTCTGCTGAAAAATCTGCTAATAGCCTTTCAGAGTTTCCCTTGCATATAACAAGGTTTTGTCTTGCTGCTTTTAAGATTCCCTCTTATTTTTTTAACTTTGACTTTTAACTTTTCTTTTAACTTTTAATTACAACATGTCTTTGTGTGGGTCTCTTGGGTTCATCTTATTTGGGACTTTCTGGTTTTCCTGGATCTGGATGTCTGTTTCTTTCCCTTGGTTAGGAAAAACTTCAGCCATTATTTCCTTAAATAATTTTTCTTCTTTCTCTCTCTGTTCTCCTTCTGGGACCCCTATAAGGTGAATGTTATTCTGCTTAATGTTGCCCATAGGTACCTTCAGTTATCCTTATCCTTAGTTACAATTCTTTTTTATTTTATTTTTTTCCTGTTCTGAATGAGTTCCTTTGCTTTGTCTTCGAACTTACTGAACCATTCTTCTACTTCACCCAGTCTGTTGTGGAAACCCTTTCATGTATTTTTCAGTTCAGTTACTGTACTCTTCAGCTCTCAGACTGTTGTTTAGTGCTTTATTTTTCTAGCTCTTTGTTGAAGTTCTCACTGTGTTTGTCCATCTTCTGAGATCACCTGCTATCTTTACAGCTATTACCTTTAATACTTTATCAGCTAGATTACTTATCTCTGTATTATTATTATCTTTTTCTAAGGATTTTGTCTTATTCTTTCATTTGGAATATATTTTTTTTTTTTAATATCTTTTTTCTTTTCTTTTTTTTTTTTTTTTTTTTTTTACTCCTTGTGTGTTTTTCTATGTATTAGGTGAATGGTTACCTCTCTGGCTTGAAGGAATGGACTTGCATAAGTGATAAAACTTCATGTTCAAACTTGCACTAGATCTTGTCTCTTGATCCTTTGTGATTATCTAAACTATCTAATTTATTCTTAATATGTCTCTGTTGCTGAGGTTGTGCCAAGACCTGTCTGTGTTCCAAGAAATGGGATAACATTTAATATCTAATTTCAGGGTGATTAGAAGCTAGACCTTCAGGAAGCAGCTTTTAAAGTACAGAGATACATACTGTCCTGTTGCACCACAATTAAAAACCCTGCTGGCCTCCAGTCCCTGGGCAATAGTTGCAAAATACAGACAATAGCATAAGTTCATTTCTGGAGTTTCATCAAGCATTAGCAAAGCCAAGGGGATATGCAAGATTGATGTCTTCATGCTTACATTATCCAGGAGCACCTCTCTAGCCTGTATATGTGTGGGAAACCTGATGTCTCTTCCTTAGGCTGAAGCTTCTTGCTAGAAAATAGGCCTTTTCCATAGGATGACTAGGGTTATGTTTCAGTCTGCTTTCTGCGCAGTGTCCTGAAGGTGGTGACTTTCCAAGAACCCTTTCCAATTGCTACATTACCATGTAACTCAGGTAGCCAGCTCCCATGGCCACCAGATCCAGGGGATTGAAGGGCAAGCATGTGTGAACGTCATGTGCCCATTGACTTTGGCTAAGTTAGCTGGAGAATGTAGGGGCAAGGGACACTTTCTGGTTTCAAAAAGGCAGCAGGAAAAGGTCTTGACTGCTCACTCCCACAGGATCAGAAATGCAGTATAAGTGTTTTATCTGTTTACATGACCCAGCCTTAGGCTGGGAGCATGAGAATGCCATGACCACTCATGCTTGCCAGCCCCAGCCAAGGAGCACAGGGGTTTCTCAAACACCTGCAGTCATTGACTTTAGCGAGAAGCAAGAGAATGTCACAATTGTTCATGCTTACCTTTCCCAGCCAGGGAATGGGGGGGTTGCAAAACTTGTGGTCTTCAGCTTTAGTATGACAGAGAATTAGAGCCACTCTGCTTTCTCCTTACTGCTTTAGCAAGATGACAGGAGGGTGATATATGGGAGATCACATACCTGTCTAGTGGGGTGAGAGTGCAAAAATGGCATCTGCCAGCACCTCCAATTCTAGGGATTTTTAACTGGCTTCTGCCCCTCCAGAAGATTAAGTGAATCATTTAGATTAGTAAGTGAATCCCCTTGACATTTAGTCTAGGCACTTTTCCAATTGCTGTTTTTATGCTGGGTCTTGGGGTGAATGAGACTACATGGGAGCCCTTTAAAGAGGAATCCCAGTTTCTTATAGAATTTTTCTTTCCTTGGACATCAGCCCCATTGAATTTCTAAGCTGGGCATTTTCAGGACTTATCTCTCTGGTATAGGTTTTAGGGTTTGAGATGCCTGACATAGGGCAACACTCTCTTACTTCTACAGGAGAAGTGCTAGAGTAGTAAACTCCCTCCTTATTTTGTGTTCACATGGAGAATGTGGGTTTTTGTTTGTTTGTTTGTTTGTTTGATTTTTTTTTGTTTTTTGGGGGTTTTTTTGTTTGTTTTTTAAATTTTATTTTTTATATACATATAATATATTTTTATCCCCAGGGTTTTGTTTTGTTTTTTATGAGACTGTGTTTCTACCTCTCCTACCTATCTCAGTATGGTCTTTTTATCCTTTGTTGTGGAGAAGTATTTCATCTAATTTTCAGGTATTTTTTTAGAAGAAAACAATCAATTTGTAACTATAAATTTGGTGTGTTCGTGGGAGGAGATGATTTCAGAATCTTCCTAACCCGCCATTTTGCAGAAGTCCCTCACACTGAGTAGTTTTAAAAAGAAGTTATATATAACCCTCAGGAAGAAAACTATGAGAAGATTTCAATTTTTTTAACTATCTATAACTGACTTTGGTCTTGATGTATTAAAATGAGAACAAAGTATTTTCTTATATACCTACTACTTAAAACTCTTAACATTTCCATGATACATACATTCCTAGTTCGCAGGAAGACATCTAACCTATTCAAAACTCCATGTAGTTTTCTCAGTTTATTTGAGCATCTAAAGCATAATGGTTAGCATAAAGGTAGCATTGGAACTTGGAAAGTCAGTTATCAGATTTTTATTTTTATCTTTAACCTCTTTGACATTTATTTATCAGCAAAATTAAAGATAAAAATGTCTATCTTTAAATTTGTTTGAATTTGAGAATATATTTTAAATACTGGTTCATTGGTTATTAAATGATAAGCACACAATAAAAAGTAGTCATCATTAAGAATGATACAAATGTAGCAGGGCAATATTCCAAGGTGTTGATCTGGACTTTACCTTTTCCCATTCCAGCTGGAGGCTTTGTTTATTTATTTCTTCACAGCAAAAGACAAGAAACATCCTTTTATTTCACAAACTAAGGTTTTTAATTTCAAAATCCTAAATCTTAAATTATTTAGAGATTAAAATTTATGTTATAAGTAATTTAGGAAACTAAACAGGTCAGAGTAATTTGAGGGGGTACCTTCAGAAAAGTTAAAGAGTAAGTAATGAAACAAAAGTTTAAATGCTGATGATTCCCTAGAAGGAACCTTGTCTCCCATGTATAAATCCTGTGGTGAGGATGAGAACTGCTGATAGATTTTAGTTTGGGGAACTTAAGAGCAGATGAGAGCCTAAATCACCTTTTGTAGTTAGGGCTCAGAAAAGAATCAAGAATCAAAGTCTTCCCCTTTCTAGCCTGATGTGAAAGAATAAGAAATATCTGCATGGGTTCTCTATGCAACTAGTTCTGAGATAACTTGATAAAATTCCTGTTTGTACCTATCATGGATCAGGCAGCCACAAAATGTTTGCTTCTGTAGCCAGGAGAAGACAAAATGGCACCTCAGTGTAATAAACCTGGAAGGCTATTAAGTTAAGATGAAGTAATATGTCAAAATGAACCAAAAGTGTTTGTGGACCTACTGCCCATAAGCAGAAGTGAATGAGGACTTCATAGTACAAACCATCATAAATGCATGACCATGACCTTTTTAGGTATATCTTGCCTCTCAAGCCCAGGCATTGGTCTTAATTAAGTCCATAAGAGAAACAACCCTATGAATGAACACCAGATTGTTAAGGTTAGTACTTGGTGCCTGGTAGAATGGAGGCTCAAAAATTAAAATGAAGTTTAATCATAGAAAAAAAAAATCACAATCCTCATACAAGAGCTATAGGCTAAGAATTATAGCCTTTAAACCAACAAAGATCATTACTATTTACTGAATGCTTACAATGTGGCAAGTATTATATTAGATGCTTTACATAGATTACCTCAATTTTACTAAGAGTAAGGCATACTCTACAAATGTTCCTCTTGAACAAATTATTTTAATGACAGACTTATTTCACTCTGATGATAAAAGTTGGTATTGGTATAGCCTCGTATAGTTGCTTAACACTATACACCTTAGATAAATATTGAATTGTTCTTATACTTGGTAGTTTTAGATCTAGCAATTTAAAGTAAGCATTCAAACCATAATTATCTTAATAGTAGTGTTCGCTGTCTTTTAAAGCCACTTCCCATTAACAAGACCTTTATGATTTCCCAACACTGTTGGCAACAATTTTATTTCTATCAAACAAAAGACAATTAGAGGTATTCACTGTAAAATAATACTAATATGAAAGGCTTTATCTTGTCTTGGAGCTATCCTTAGCCTTCAAAAGAATTAATTGGCTCCAGAGGCTTAGATGAATTTTAAATTTTTGAAGAGGGAATTAGATAAGGGAGGACGGGTGTTAAAATTATCATTCCTTCTTTTCCTAAGGCACCCCCTCAAAAGCTACTGAGAATGGGAAATGTGTGCTTGAGGCCTTGCCCAGGAAGAACTAGCAGGAACCAGACCACATTTAGCTGTGACCTTTACAATATATTTCTAAAAAGTGAATTCAGCCTCCAGACTTGCCAAAAGGTATAAATAAGCTTTACAGTTTTGACCTTAGCTAACTGAGGAGCAACAAGATAAGCTGACATCCAAGAAAATTTGCTTTTATTTTTAAAACATTTCTTTCATGCTTATAAAATCTAATGGTAGAATGAGTGAAAGTAGGGATGGGGCAGCAGAAAGGCTGGCTGGGTAAGTGAAGGGTGGTTTATTTTCTCTCAATAAACTGATGAAACCATAATGCAAAAATCACATATAGAGGAAAGGAGATCAGTTGTTTCTATCAATGTAACCATGTGTACACTTTCTTTCCCTCTGAGCATGCACATGTGTGTGTGTGTATGTTTAAATCATTGCATTAAAGTTAAGATTACAAAAAAAAAAAAAATGTTAAACCCCTCCAATATGAAAACAATCCCTGGGTATTTTTCTTGACCCTGCAAAATAAAAAAGCATGAAATAGTTTGCCAAGAGGAACAGATGTTTCTGTTGTATATTTCTTACTCCCTGGGCATGTTTGAGAATTCTAAATATAAACGTTCAAACAGACAGGGTGCAAACACACAGGAAGTTTGGGGGAGTGTGAGAATTCGTTTAGGCGATTCAATCTGATTCACAACTTTGCACATGAATCAAAAATCAGCAAAATTGGGAAAAAGATCATTTAGACATATTAACATGTGTATGGTATAGATCTTAAAATGAAAGCAAATCTAGAAAGGTAGCCAATCTCATGATTAACTTACACTATAATAAGAATAAATCAAAATAAGTTTCAAAGACATATGCATACTAAATTAATTTTATATGATCTCAATGCTCTTATATGGCAGATTGAATGGGGTCACATAGGTAAATTCCCAGATTTCATTCACATTTAGTATATTTTTATATATTAAGTTAGACAATGAAAATCTCTCAGTAGAAATGTTGGTAGGGTCAGAATGAATATTCTAACTAACCAACACATTACTTGGTCCATAGTCATCTAATACAGGATAATAATCTAAGCTTGCTGATCCAGATGCTATAAGCAAATTAAGCTCTGATCCTCTAACGGATGGTAACTACAGTTTTCATTTCCATATTTAGGATCTTCCTGACATAAAATGAATAACAAAAAGTCTCCTTCACAATGGCAATATAGTTTATTATTATGAAATAATATGTTTCTGGGTGATATCATGAGGATAATGACATGAGTTTTTCTTGACTTCAATCCCCCTCATAAGAAGACCAACTAGTAATTATCCATAAACAAGATACCACTGGGAAAATCCCAAAACCCAGGGGTGAGGTTAAAGCACCTCCCTGGACCACAGAGACCAAGAAGGACCAAATTAGAAGGGTGAGAGGAATGACTAGACTCTGATCACTTTTCCCTAGCCCAGACAGACACAATACCACAAGCAGGCCTCCCTGAGTGTATGGTTTCTCCAGTGAAAAACAGAAAGCTTAAGGGACATCCAGTTTCCCCTAACACTACAGAATGCCTCCGTGGAGGCAAATTGAAGCCTCACCCCACAGGAATGACTCTGTAGGGCTTGACCACTGGGAATTGGGAAGAGAAGAGAAGGGGGATGGGGCTTACAGCAACCAGTGCTCAGATCTAAGACTGCATTCCTCCTTGGAGTACTCCTTGAGCAGAGATCCCAGCAAGCAAGCATCTCTGCTCATCTGCAAAGCAGAGCTGGTGCCAGAGTCAAGCCAGGGAGTATGGTTGGCAGTTCTACTTGATTCCAGGTCCATTCAACAAGTGGTTGGATCTGGAGACTGTTTTACCTCTCATTCAGGCATAGAAGCAAATCTGAAGCCCTGCCCAACTGCTGAGTATAGCTTCCAGTCCCATATACCCAGGAGGATTGACCAAAGAACCTGGGCAGTTACACTGTCCCTTCTACAGCAGCACTTACAGTGGCACCTGGACAGACATCCCAGCAATTCTGCCCATTGGGGAGCCAACCCAGTAATCCTGTCTAGTTGGGGAGTTCCATCGGTATTTCTGCCTGATTTAGGTTCCCACCCAATGACCCATACTGGCAATGAAACCAATTCTAAGGCCCTACCCATGCAAGAGGCAAATTTGAATCTCTGCCTAACTAGGAAGAAGCCTGACCAGAAAATCCAGGTAGCTGCAAAGTCCATTCTATAGCTGATTTTGGCAAGAGCCAAGCCAGCTATACTGTGGTCCCCAAATAATAAGGGAGCCTGAACAGTGGCCCTGAACAACCTCAGTAACCAGATTTTTATATTGTCCAGCTGTGAAGTCCAACCTACAGCTTTGCCTGATTGCTGAACCCAGCCTATGGCAGGGAACCCAGACAGCGACTCCATTTAATCATGGAGCATAGCTTCCAGTCCCACCTGAAAAGGAAGCCCAGCTAAAACCACCTGATATCAGATCACAGTCTCTAGCACCACCCAACTACAGGATACAGCAGGAGGTTCCTCCCAACCAAAATTCTCAGCCAGCAACTTTACTAAAAGTAGAACAAAATCAGAGGCCTACTTGATCATGAAGCCCCTCCTGCACCCCTGCCCCAAACTGGAGCATAGTCTGAATCTCCACCTAATCACAAAGCACAGCCTGAGGACTTGTCCAACCGTAAAGCAGGGCCTGTACCCTCACCTGAACACAGAGTACCATCTGGTTAGAGAGACTACCCTGAGACTCTACCTAACCAGGAGCAGCAGTCTTAGAGCCCAAGTCATAGCTCTACCTAATAGTGAAATCATAAGTAGCACCACCCTGCAAAGGAGCCTAGCTAGTGGTCCCACCTGACCAAGAAGGACAGCCAATGGCCTACCCTGATTAGGGAAACCACACAGTAGCCCTGCTCAAATGCACAGCCTAAACAACAGGCCCACCCAAATGTAGTGCCCAGCCAGTAGCAACTCCTCCACCTAACCTCAGAGCACAGGCAACAACTGATTTGCCAAATACCCCCTTTCCCTGCTCACATAACTGGCTTAAAGGAGGAACAGAAACAGGTCATCTTCACAAAAGACAGGCAAGATTACATCTATTGTTATGAACTAGGAGTGCACTAATTCTCCTGCTTTGTTCTTTCAGAACATTGCACAGAATATCACATTAGCCCACAATGTTGATGTCATTTTAAGTGGACCCAAATGGCAAAAATTAGCAAAAGTTCTAGATTACTTGTTAAGCTCACATGGGCATTAAAGAATGGGAAATAAACCCTAAAAAGAGAGGCCTGTCAAAAAAGGGAAATTTTAGGGGATCTAGTATTCTGGCACTTATTAGGCCATGCTATCCAATGCAAGCCATCCAATGCAAACAACAAGATCTTATGCCTTGTACCACCTACCTCATAAAAGAAGCCAGACATCTGATAATTACCTTCAGATTTTGGAACTAGCACATTCCATACTTTGAAATACTGTTCCAAACCATTTATCAGATGATTCTAATATAATAGTTTTAATTGGGTCCCAAAGCATGGGTGTGGGGGTGGGGGGACAAAGGCATTCTATAGCAAGTCCAGGCTGGGAATATGCAGCATTTGACACAAGGACAACAGGACATGGAGGGTCACATGATACTAGGGTGTGATGTGTTCGCTGGAGAAAAACACATCACAATGCAGGTAAAAACATCTGGAAAGATTTAATGTGAATGTTGCAAGTCAGAGCATAGACCCCTGTGGTTCTGGAGAGAGGATTTATGCTGTCTGACAGAAAGGACTATAAACCTTTCAAAAAAACACTCCTGAGGGGAGAAAGCTGGAATGATTTATGTTGTAATCCATTAGAATCAGAGACATCAGAAGAAACTCCTGTTTAGCTTAATATGGACAGAGATACATATAGAAATACCTACAGACATGTGTTTATACTCTGGTTGGGATACACACATATATGTGCTTGTTCAGTCAACCAAGAGGATATAGAAACAACAACATATTAGTAGCAATTGGCATATCTAGTGTACAGATCTTGTTTTTTAACACAGTTTTCCAACAAAAGAACCTAGGGCTCCTTGGAGAAATGGTTGATCCTTGGGCTGGAACAAGAATTAAATACACAATATACTGGAGTATCTCATTGTTCCTGAATAAAGTAAATCCTGGGGGTGCAGACGTTGGGGTAGGAATGGTGAGGATGGTAGTATGTAAAAGGATACAGGAGCAATAGAAAGACCTACTGAAGGCCAAACATGCCATGATGAATTTGCAATAAAATAATTACAATTCAAAGAATATATATACATATATATATATATATATATATCTCCATACTTATATAAATACATGATTGAATAAATAAATGAGGGAGAAGAGGAAAATCTCCTATACAAAAAAATTCAAATAGTTTATGTAAATATTCTGCCTTCTAGGAGATGAAGTATCTCTCTCTACTCTTTACACAAGGAATATACATAATGTTTTCCTTCCAAAGAATAAAGTCTGAAGGAGGGATAAAGAGTGGGTTTATAGTAGAGCAACCCAATGAATACTACCTTAGCCAAGTTATCACGGTTAACATCAAAAGCAATAAATCATATTAATAACATATTTCTTTGATGTGATGTAATGAAAACAGCACTCTCTCTCTCTGTGGTGTTCTTCCCTAAAATATATGTTCTATCTAATCATAAGTAAAACAGAAAATTCCCTATTGAGAGACATTTCATAAGATATCTGACCAGCAATCCTCAAAACTGTCAAGACCATCAAAAACAAGGAAAATCTAAGAAACTACCATGGCTGATACAAGTTTTGGGAAACTTGACAATTAAATGTAATATTGAATCTTGGAACAGAAAAAAAATACTAGGTAAAAAATGAGGAAATCTGAATATATTATGTATTTTAGTTAATAATAATATATCAATATTGTTTCATCAATTATAACAAAACTACTATATTAACATAAGATTTTAATAATAAGGAATCTGGATAAATGGTTTATGAGAACTTCCAGAGTTATCTTCTCATTTTTCTGTAAATGTAAAACTTTTCTAAAGTAAAGTTTATTTTTTAAAATAAAATTTCTTGAATGCTACTTGAATGCTACTGAGCCCAAGTTGAGAGTGAGCACCTGACTACAGCACACTAAACAGGCATATAAACAAAATTATCCATCAAGTTTCATGTACTGCTGGACCCAACAAGGCATAAGATCAGGTGGTCTCAGCAGCAAACTACCATAAAATTGAAGTAGAACCTTTGCAGTGCACACATACAACTGCAGGGGGCATGTGTAAGCTGCCCAAACAAGGAGCCCAGACCTCTGTCTCAATCTTGCACCAACACCCAACACGGGTTTTCTATGACCTGCTTATGGAGCAAGTGCTGATTGGGTTTGGCAGGCATAAATATGGGTTGTGGCTTTTCTACTTAAGTAAGTAGTGGCTCTTAAAGACAATAGTAAGAAGAAATGCAGCCCATGGGCAGAGTTTAGGGCAGTGCATCCTATAATACACCTAGTCTGAGAAGAGATGTGGCTTTATTTAAAGATATACACAAACTCACAGACAGAATAAAATGGCTTAGCTTATTGGTCAGTTGGCAGAAAGTAAGAGGAAATCTGTAATGCATATGAATACCGATCAAAGAACATTCGCTGCAAAATAAAACAAACAAACAAACAAAACCCACAGTGGACAGAATTACTTTGGTTGGTAGCTGTGATTTATCCTCTGTCCCCATCTACCCTGGTAAAATGTATTCATAAACTGAGAACCTTGGATGCAGAGATGGAGGCTATCCATACATTTCTAACAGCTACTGCTATTACTAAATATCAGAACCACACATACAATCAACAGCCTCACTACAGAAATTTCCTTGAGGAGACCATCATCTATTTCATGGCAGATTGATTTCCTTGAATCTTTTTTACCACGGAAAAGGAAATTATCCCAACTAGGACTGACATCTATTTTAGGTATGGATTTGCCTTTCTTATTTATGGTGCCTCACCTGACACTACTATCAGAGGTTTCAAAAGATGTTTGATCTACTGCCATGTGATTACATGTACCATTGCCTCAGACCAAGGGACTTACCTATTTCACAGAGGATTCAGGATATGACCATGAAATCCACTGGCCCTACCTCATATTACTGGACAACATTCCCAAGCTGCCAGCCTGATGCAGCAGAGGAAGTGTTTCAGAAGTATTACATATGTACTGATTTGGTGGTAACAAGCCAGTGAGCACAAGACATTACACTTCAGAACAATATATAACTTAAGTCAGTGGCTATTGTATGATACTCTGTCATTAATGAGTAAAGCTACATGGGACAAAAATTGTAGGGATAAAAGTAGGAATGGTCCTCTTCACCATCGTTCCTACTCACCCATTTAGGAAATTTGGGCTTCTTATGCCCACAATTTTAGATTCTAAGTGTTTAGAAGTCCTTATTCACAGAGAGAGGAATTGTTCCTCCAGAAGACACAATTAGTGTTTCAGTAAACTTAAAGCTATAACTACCGACTAGACAATTTAGATTCCATGTGCCAGCTGACTAGCAGGCAAAAAAAAAAAAAGGTGACTTTTTTGGCAGGTTATAACTGATTTTGATCATTATGAAGAAATCATCTGCTACATAACGGGGACATAATAGAGACAGAGGGTGATAGGTCTGGTACTTAGGTTATATTCCATGTTATTCGGTGTTATTGTTTTCCATCCCCAGTTTTAAATTAAAATGGGCAAGTACTGACAACACAGTGTTATAAGGAGATGGTAATAGGGCCTTAGATTTTTCAGAGAAGAGGTCTGAATCACACACTGAGAAAGTCATTCAGACAAGCAAACTGCTAGCCAAGTGGGAGTAGAAATTTAAAAGAGAAGGTAAAAAAGGGAGATAATGAGGGTCATTTAAGGGGGGACCAAGTATAGTAGCAAGAACTATAATTCACACTACTAACTTCATCTTATATTTTTTTTCCAGAAATTGTGACCAACCTAAATTCTAGGGAAGTATACCTGAATGGAATGAATCTAATTTCACAAGCAGAGCTCATGGGTGCAAACTCATGGACATTGTTGATACTGCATGAAGATCTCCTTTACTAATCTGTGTACACATAATCTGGCTACAATGTATATTGGATTCTAAAACTTGTAGCTGACCTTTTTCCTGAATAATCGCCACTGGCCAAATGAGAGTTCTTTCATATAAAATATTATCCCCACATACCAGGGGCAAGCCACATTAATTGAATGATAAGGCAGTACAAAAGGCTGTCTTTGTTGTTTCAAATGAACCAATTCTGCGGCACAATTTATGCTCCAGTTTCCCACGAGATCCAGCTAAAGCAAAAATCCATCTGAGACCACTTCCTTACCAGCCGTGTTCTCTGTACTATTCCCTTTCCCCCATAACTTTCTCACTCTTTCAATGAACTGTGTGCAATGAAACAGAGGTCTCAGGTCTGCTTCTAGATAACTCAGTCAAAATCAAGCTATTCATGAATTAACAGTAAACAAAAATTATTCAGGGAAGAGTTTCCATCATTCCTTACACAGAAACTCTATTGTTAGTTTGTTTTTCTTTTTCAATTGCTTTCTAAAGTATTAGACATTGACCAACAACTTAAAATACCCATTCAACGGGACTTTGTCATACTTCTGTAGACATACTATTTCATTTAATACTCAAATAACTCTATTAAATAAAAGCACTGTTACAATGTTCCTTTCACAGATGGAGGAACTGAAGGTTATAAAAGTTTTAAAAATCTTTCTTCAGGTTCTAACATAACAAGAGATGGAGGCATAATCTAAGCCCAAATTTTAGCTCAAACTGCAAGCGACACTTAAGAGTCTGGTCTGAAAAACAATAAATCTATTTGTTTCTATAAATAAATGGTTTTCTTTTTCTCATTTTTTTTCCAAATGAAATGTGTAGAAACACAGTACATGATGTAGACAAAATAATTTTAGGTTCTACAGGTGAAACAGGGTTGTAGAACATGGACCTGTACATGCTCAACCCCTCTGGACACTAAAATTACTCAATAAGAACTCTGAATTTCTGCAGAGAATGATTTGAAAATGATTATTTTGTACTATATCTATTTAACAGAAATGGCCCATTGTTTACCCAAAACGTGTTTACTCTTTCCTTTTTTTCCCTGATAATAGAATATACTTATGGTAAATTAGTCATGACCTACCTTCACTAGAAATGTAATCTCATTTCCATTCACCCATGATTTTTTTCATAGATGGGCTAATAAACCAATTTTGATTAACAAGATCATTAGAAAAGTTTTCTAGAGATGATTACTCATGCCAAATAAAAACAGAGCATTATAAAGAGCCCTTTTGTCTTCTCCCAATTCTTCTGCCTGAAACATAGATAAAATGCTGGAAAGTATAACAAGCATCTTACAAGTCTGAGGCAGCAAAGTCAAAATCCTAAACATATGTGGAACAGAAATTTAGAAAGAATCTGAGGTCCTGATGATGTATTTGAATCAGCTTAAAAGCACTGATGCCACCTTCTAGACTTCTTGCTATGTGAGTAGTGCGAGGCCCTATTTCTTTAAGCCATTATTTTTTGGTTGTGTGTTATTATTTGGATGCATCCATTCCTACTTGATGAAGCATCTATTTACAAATATACAAACTTAGTCTTTCAAATAGATTACATTTTTTATTCTGTGTTTTACACTGTAATACCTGCCAGCTCCTCCTGATCCAAACAATAAAAATCCAATCTTTCTAGCACGTTATCATCATTAGGTTTTCCCCGGGATTCCCAGGATCACTTAATTTGTCTCACTGCAGCTGTTCATGCACTCACCTGCTGCAGCACACAAAATGCTTTTAGAAAATTGTGTAAATTGATAAACAAGAGACAGGTGGATGGACACACTGAATAGACATTAAACAAAATGATAACCCAAACTGCCAAAAATGTAAGGAATGGTGCTCAACCTCTTCTCCCTTTCTGAATTTTGTAATTTTGATTTCTCTACTATGTGATCAATCTGCTTAAGTGTTTAGCAATTTTATTAATCAATTTAAAGAATTGACTATTAGGTTTACTTATCTTCTCTATTTTTGTTTTTCCAAATTATCACTTTCTTCTATCATTTTTTAATTTTTTTTAAGTTTGTACTTTTTACTAACCTCTCCATATTTCCCCCCAGCAACCCATTTTCTATTCTGTTTCTATGAATTTCATTTGTTTTGGTGCAGGAGAGGGATTCCACATATAAGTGATATCATGCAACATTTGTATATTTCTCTGATTTATTTCACTTTTCACTTAATATAATGCCCTCAAGGTCCATCCATTTCTTGCAAATGGCAGGATTTCCTCTTTTTCTTGGCAGAATAATATTCCATTATGTATATATACTACATCTTTTTTTCATCCCATTTACCTATTAATGAACACTTAACTTGTTTCCATATTGTGACTATTGTGAATTAATGCTGCACTAAACTTGGAAAGGCAGGTATCACTTTGACATACTGTTTTCATTTCCTCTGGATATATACTCAGAAGTGGGATTGCTAGATTGTATGGTAGTTCTTTTTTTAAGTTTTTGAGGAACCTCTATATTGTTTTCCATAGCAGCTGCACCATTTTACATTCCCAGCAACATTGTACAAGTGTCCCTTTTCTCCACAGCCTTACCAACACTTAAAATCTCTTGTCTTTTTGATGATAGCCACTCTGATAGCTGGTGAGATATCTCATTATGGTTTTGATTTGCATTTTCTTGATGATTAGCAATATTCACCTTTTAATGTACCAGTTGGTCATTTGTATGACTACATTGGAAAAATGTCTATTCAGATCCTGTACCCATTCTTTTTAAATTTTGTTGTTTTGTTATTGAGTTGTGTGAGTTCCTTGTATATTTTGGATGGTAACCCTTTACCAGATATATAGTTTGCAAATCTTTCCTCCCATTATGTAGATTGGTTTTTCATTTTGTTCATGATTCCTTTTCTGTGTAGAACTTTTTGGTTTGATGTAGTCCCACTTGTTTATTTTTTTTGTTGTTGTTTCTTGTGCTTTTGGTGTCAAATCCAAAAAATCATTGCCATGACCAAAGTCAAGCTTATGCCTTGTGTTTTCTTTTATGATTTTTATAGTTTAAGGTCTTACATTTAAGCCTTAGAGTGTATTTTGAGTTTAGTTCTGTATATGATATAAAATAGTAGTCCAATTTTGCCAAAACCATTTACTGAAGATCTTGTCCTTTCCCCATTATATATCTTGGTTCCTTTGTCATAAATTAATTGACCATATATGTGGATTTTTCTGGGATCTTTATTCTGTTCCATTGATCTGCCTGTTTTTATGCCAGTACCATACTGTATTAACTACTATAGTTTTGAAATACAGTTTGAAATCAGAAGTGTGTTACCCACATCTTTGTCTCAAGATTACTTTGTCTACTTGGGGTTGTTATGGTTCCACATAGATTACTTTTTGTTTGTTTGTTTCTGTTAAAGACTGCATTGGAATTTTAAAAGGAACTACATTGAGTTTGTAGATTGCTCAGAATAATATGAACATTTCACTAATAGTAATTTTTCCAATCTATGACCACTGGATATCCTTTCATTTATTTGTGCCTTCTTCAAGTTCTTCTGTCAATGTTTATCATTCTGCTTATTTCTTTCCTACCACTAATTTTCATTTCACTTAAGTTTGCTTATCTTTTTATAGCTTCGGAAGCTAGAAATTTACATTATTCACTTTAAATACTTACTTTCTAATATAAACATTAAAACTAAAAATTTTTAATGAAACACTGATTTATTTGCATCCCATAAATTTTTATGTTTTATTTTCATTATCATCTACTCTAAATATTTTATAGTTTCATTATTGATTTCTCCTTTGACCATGATTTGTAAATATCTCACTTTCCAAATATTTAGTAATTTATCCTCTCTCACCATATATATAACATACTTTTCTAAGCAGCTCTAAAGATTTTCTTCATATCTTTGGCTTCCAGTAGTTGGTTTGCAATGAGCTTAGGTTTAATTTTATTTGTATTCATCCTTTTTCACACTGTGAATTCATATTTGTCACAATATTTAGAAAATTTTTGTCATTACTTACTTCATTTAAAAAAAAAAAAAGAACTATATTCTCATTTTTCAAGCTCTCTCCTCTAACTTCTGAACCAGAAAGACTTACCAAGAATAGGGTATGTCTCAGGCTATATATGAGATATACATATAAAATTGTTATACAAACACAAACCTCATCCAGCTTTTCCTTTTAATAATAAGCTATTTAATTTTTTTAATGATTTTGGGGACTCTCTAGTACTTCCAAATTCTTTTTAGTTTTTGGTCCAAAGTTTAAAATTAACATCTCTGAGAGGGTTGGTCCGATATAGCCTAGAAATGCATACTAGTTAACTTCAAAAGTAATGTGACATAAAGGCCTTCTAGACAAACAAAAGGTAAGAGAATATGTCACCAGTAGATCTCCATTAAAAATAATACTAGAGGCACCTAAGTAACTCAATTAAGCATCAAATCTTGATTTTGACTCCGGTCATGAGCTCAGGGTCATGAGATCAAGCTCTATGTCATCTCTGTGCTGATGTGGAGCCTGCTTAAGATTCTCTCTCTTTCTCTACTCCCCACCTCCACCAGTTTCTTCTGTCTCATTCTAAAAAAATGATAGATAGATGGTAGATAAATAAATAAATAAATGTAATACTAGAATGTATTCTCAGAAAAAAAACTGCCTCAGACAGAAAACACAGAAATGTTGGAAAGAATGAAGAACTATGAAAAAGAGATGTATCAATATGTAAAAATTAAAAAATTGTGTAAAACAAGTATTAAGTGCTAGTGGTCATAAAATACATGTAAAATTAAAATGTATCATAGCAATAACATAACAAAGAAAATGAAACTAAATGAGTTAGTATTCCAAAGTCCTAAAACTGTATGGAGAGTCTTTAAAAATCTAACTGGTAAGCATAGTTCAAAGTACTAATAAGTCAGCAATGCATGTAATGATACTTACTGCATCTAATAAAGTAAAACTAACAAGCTAATTGAGAAAAATAAAAGGAATTTTAAATTTACTTATCCATAAAAGCAAAAATGAGTGAATTAACATACATTCAATGGGATAATAGAAACAAACCAATCAGTATCATGATAGATAAAACACAACTCTAATAATAATTATTTTGAGTGCCAATGAATTAAATATTGAAGATTTGTCGATTAACTCTTGAAAAATACAAAAGACAACAGCAAAATAGCTAATCATATGCTGTTTACAGGAGCACCTCTTCAGTTTAAGACACAGAAGCTTTAAAGTAAGAGTGACAAGAAGATATACAATGTACACACTGCTTAAAAATATGGTTTTTCTATATATTAATCTTTTCTATATTAGTATCTATATTAAAAGTAGGCATTAAGACAAAAAACATTACTGAAAAAGGAGAGGAATATTTCAAGATCTTAAAGGGTTTAATCCACCAGAAAATTACAACACTTAGTGAGTATGCACCTGAATGAAATGGCTTTAAACAATATATGGGTTGACAGAACTAAAAGGCTTTAAACAATATATGGGTTGACAGAACTAAAATAACAGATTTATAACCAGAATGGTATAATTAGCAAATTCCTTTCAGTGACTGACAGAATAAGCAGACCAAATGTAGAGTATAGAAATTCTGCTCAAAAGTAACAAACCTAATTTAACTGACCTATATAGAACAAGGTAACTAATAAGAATAGAATAAATACTATCTTCAAGTGCCTATGGAGCACTTATCCAAATAGACTAAAAGTTAGGCTCTAAGTCATATCTCAAAAAATTTCCAGGGAATGAAATTATATGAAAAGTATAATATGGCCACAGTGAAATTAAGCCAGAAATCAAGAATAACAATAAAAAATTAATTAGGAAATTGTGACATATTTAGAAATTAAGCTTTGTAAGTCAAAATGGAAATGAAAAAAATAATAGTGGAAATTCAACATATCAAAATGTCATGTAGATGTGATTAGAAGGAAATCAATAGCCTTGAGTGTGTATATTTGGAAGAAGAAAATCTAGAAATCAATGAGCTCATTAACCATCTTATAAGTTAGAAAAATAAATACAATTAAACCTAAAGAAAGTAAGAAGATGAAAATGATAACATTATAAATTAACTAATTAGAAAACAAACTATTTTAAAAATCAGTAAATTCATGTTGGAAGACAATTCTTCATGAATCTCTTGTGTTTTATTTGGTTGGTTATCTCAAGAAATACAAGTGAGGAAGTTGAGAGGGTGAGACAGAGAAGGAATGAAGTCAAAATAGGGATGTATCATTAGGGTTGAGGTTTTTTTATAACAATGGAGGATTTCCTTTGCTGCTAAAGCCCGAGAAACTTATAAAACATAGGTAAAAAAAATTATGTGCTTTCAATACAGAAGCCCAGAATATTTATAAAACAACTCTTAACATCCATTTGTTAAGGGATGCTCCTGGTCCCTAACTAACCTCTGCCTTTGAAGTGTACTTATGTGGAAATGGAGTTCCCAGAGCATTAGGTTAGGTTCTGGAGCAGAATATGGAAAGATTTCCAGTGCGTGCTTAAGATGAGATGCTGACAGCACATTTGACCCAAGTAGCAGGACAATGTGGGCTGGACCTATACTTCTTGCAGGCTATTCTCTTGCTCTAAGTCCCACTCTAAACTAAGTAATCTGACCCACCCAATTAATGAATAGCAGCAGTATTTCAAGTATGTTGCATGATGCCTCACAAATTAGAAGAAGCACCCATGGGCAGTTCATTTTTCTAAGTGGTATAAAATAAAGGTCTTCCACCAAAGGGATCTAACCTCCACTTCCACCCATATGTTCAGCATTTGAAAAGTAGCTCAGATCTTAAAATTGGGCAAGTGGTGGGGCTCTTGGGTGGCTCAGTGGGTTAAAGCCTCTGCCTTCCGCTCAGGTCATGATCCCAGGGTCCTGGGATCGAGCTCCATCCCAGGACCCTGGGATCATGACCTGAGGGTCCTGGGATCGAGCCCCACGTCAGGCTCTCTGCTCAGCGGGGAGCCTGCTTCCTCTTCTCTCTCTGCCTGCCTCTCTGCCTACTTGTGATCTCTCTCTCTGTAAAATAAATAAATAAATAAAATCTTAAAAAATAATTGGGCAAGTGGTAATAATTTTCCTTTTGGGGAGCTAACATTAGTCTCTTGCTCACCAGCTATCATTTTTTTTTTAAGGTTGCTTATGTCAACACCTTATTCAGCAGCCCTACTATCAAAGAAGGGTGTTATCTATTAACCCTCAACACAGATCCTTGTGGGATAAATTACCTAGAGGTCACTCTGGCAATGCTCTCAGTTAGGATAATTACTTCTTTTAAAAAACGTAATTCCAGGGGTGCCTGGGTGGCTCAGTGGGTTAAGCCGCTGCCTTCAGCTCAGGTCATGATCTCAGGGTCCTGGGATCGAGTCCCACATCGGGCTCTCTGCTCAGCAAGAAGCCTGCTTCCCTCTCTCTCTCTCTCTGCCTGCCTCTCCATCTACTTGTGATCTCTCTCTGTCAAATAAATAAATAAAAAATCTTTAAAAAAAATAAAAATAAAAAACGTAATTCCATAGAAAAACTTTGAGAAATGAGTACGAACATGCCTCTCAGCAAGAGCAGAAGAGCTGGATTTTTTATTCAGGGTCCTTTAGTCATGTCATAGGTATACTCTCAAGGAGTATTAACTATGATATTTCAAACTGTTATCTGTGCAAAGTAACCTCCAAATCTTCCGTAAAAGCAAACAAAAACTTTTAGGCAAGGAGACGCAAGTACTATCAATTAGAAATGGTCTAGCCCTCACTGACAGAATATACATGTGGCACCAGTGTCTGCTACCCTGCACCCCCTAACTTACCTCCCTAAAGCATGGAGATATTACTTGAGTTATAAAGCTATAGACATGAGTCTCATCTTCCCCTGGAAACATTTAATTCCAAAGTGTAAAGACCCCAGAATCCTCATTTTATTTCCAAAGAGACACTTAGAAGAAGAGGAGGGACAGCTGCCTCTTTCTTTTCTATAAGTGCTGAATTTATTTTTTGTGATCCTCACCTACGGTACAATCTGTTACATACAAGATGATATATATGTCTTCTTACATCATCCCAAAGATAAGAATTGGGGCAAGAAAAGTCTCAGCAGTTATTACTGTATGTAAGTAATAATAATCTACCCTGTTCTAATATCTTTATGTTGGCCTTCAAGATCATATAAATGAATATAGACATTAAAGACTTCAACTCCCTTTTCCTGCTTGTTTGTCTACTGTCAAAAGAAGCCCAAAATGATGAAGCAGCTGCCATAATCCTAAAGGATTAGCAAACCTTTACTGTATTCCCTAATAGAAGCATCCTTCTCCTTACCTCAAAGCTACCACTCCCCACACTTTAGGAATCAGTCTCTTTATTCCAGCAATGCCTAAAGTTGTGCACATAAAAATAAATTCCCAAGTGGGTCATGGGAAGTTGTGATTAGAGGAGCAAATCTTATTTCTATGCAATAGCTCCCAGACCATTGCATTTAAGTTATCAGGAATATAATGCCACAAAATGGCCATTGATTCAAATTATATTTTTTATCTTGAAATATAGTGGCCTGAATTCACAAAATGTCATATCCAATTTTGTGCATTAGGTAAGCATTAACTAAGTAAGTCATTACAGTGTTTTCCCATTCAGATCTTAGGCATGACTTTTAGCACTTTTCCCTCCAGCCATAAGAGATAGCAGTCTCTATAATTCTCCCACAGAACCCTTCTACATTTCACAATTTACCATGAGCAGGTAGTTAGCTAAAATATGACTGTCATTTTCTTCTTTCATTGTACTTCATTGCATTTCTTCTTTTACTGCACTGAACAGAAAATATCCAAATGCACATTCATTTTAATTGCCAATGCTATCATATCTCTCATACAATGGCATAAATCAGGGTTTCCAGTAGTAGTCTGAAAAGTCTAAGGGTAATCTCAACTCTTTAGAATAGACTGGTTTAGAAATGAGGCCTAAGCCAATTAGAAAAGAGCCTCGCCATGGAAATAGATACATGAAGAGTCCGAGATTTCTGGAAAAGGCTCACACATAAGAGAAAGCAAATCCAGAAGATGGCCTCCACTATTCCCTGAACATAATGGTAAATAAATAAACAAACAAGAAATTTATATGAGGGAATCGCAAGAAAATGAAGCCACCTAACTATACTAATCCTGACACACATATTCCTAGTTGCTTAGTTATAAACTAAAACAGCCTCATTCATTAGACCAATTTAAGTTTGTTTTTTTAATTTCTTCCAGCAAAAGTCATCTTAACTTTGTGGTATATATGTGGTATAACTGAATGCTATCTGTCCAAATACAAACAAATTTTATCTATCATAAGTAAATTTAAGGGGGAAAATAGAATTTCATTTAAGATTAGATAGTAATTATTACTTTTAACATATTTTTTCGGCTTAACTTAGATAAGATATATAATATTCTATAAAATATAAAACATGGTGATTTGACACATGTACATATTGTGAAAAGATTACCAAAATAGGGTTAGTTAACACGTCCATCACTTCATATAACCACCTTACTTTTGATATGTAATGAGATCACTTAATAATACTGTATACTTGCAAGTTTCTGAGAGAGTAAATTTTAACTATACATAATGGGCTTTATATTAGATTGACAAAAGTTATTCAATTTATAACTGAAAGTTTATACTCTTTGACAAACACCTCCCCAGTTCCTCTACTGCTTGCCTGCAACAGCCAGCATTCTACTCTGTTTCTATGAGTTTGGCTTCCTTAGATTCCACATATAACTGAGATCATGAAGTATTTGTTTTTCCTCTGAACTTATTTCACTTAGTATAATGTCCTCAAGTTCTATTCCTATTATCGCAAAAGGCATGATTTCCTTCTTTCTCATGGCTGAATAATATTCCTGTGTGTGTGCGTGTGTGTGTGTGTGTGTGTGTGTGCGTGTGTGTGTCTGTGTGTGAGACATTGTCTTTATCCACTCATTCATTGATGGACACCCTTGGTTATATCCATGTCTTAACTATTGTGAATAGTTCATGCAATGAACATGAGGGTACAGATACTTTGAAATGATGATCATAAAATTTACTGTTTCCAAATTAAATCCTGAAGTGGAATCAAGTCCCATCTGTCCAATAAATTGATATTTAATCTTTTACTCATACCAGACACAATTATATTGGATTGGATCCCATGAAATTCTGTTTTTGAAAATCAAAAATGATCAAATATTAAGTTTTATATGGAACTTTATAATCTCAAAGATACATTTACTATACTATAATACTGCATTGTATTATTGTATATTTTTCTATATTTATATCTATTCCCCTATATAGACAATGTGATAGAAATTAATCAGACAAAAATGAACAAAATCTAGTTCCTTTGTTTAAAGCTTACAGCTAATACCAAGTAGGTATAAAATAAATAAATGATGTTATGGGTCAGTGAATATATACAGAATCAGCAATTGGCTGATACTCTGCAGATCAAGAAGTAAATAAAACACAAAAAATAAATATGAGAATCATAGGAAGTGGGTAAAGTAGCCTTTTATCACCTGGAAATCACTAAGTAAATACTTTGTGTGTATGATAATGTGATAATAATGAACCTTCAGTATATTATTCCCCACCTTACAATTAGGATCACTTAAATTCAGAAAGTAAATTTTATATCTTTCTTGGCAAACCATGTGGGTCTTTTTTTCCCCCTTAATTTTGTACAAGAAAAATATTTATTAAAATATGGCAAAGATATATATAGCAGTACGTCTTGCTTCGTAGGCATTGTAACAGTCTTCTTTTACTGGGGAACATATAAACTTTTTTTTTCCGGATATAAGCAGATAATGTTTAGATGCAGACTTGTTTATAAGAAGGAGCATCTGGGGGCGCCTGGGTGGCTCAGTGGGTTAAGCCTCTGCCTTCGGCTCAGGTCATGATCTCAGGGTCCTGGGGTCGAGCCCCACATCGGGCTCTCTGCTGAATGGGGAGTCTGCTTCCCTCTCTCTCTCTCTGCCTGCCTCTCTGCCTACTTGTGATCTCTCTCTCTCTCTGTCAAATAAATAAATAAAATCTTTAAAAAAAAAATAAGGAGCATCTGGAGGTGCCTGGTGACTCAGTTGGTTAAGTGTCTGCCTTAGGCTCAAGTCATGATCCCAGGGTCCTGGTACTAAGTCCTGGTACTAAGGGCAACAGGTTCCTTCCAAAGCACTCCTCCCCGACTTCTCCCACTTGTGCTCTCTCTCTATCTCTCTAATAAATAAATAAAATCTTAAAAAAAAAAAAGGCATCTGAAAGTTCTGTACTTTGGTAGTAATATAAAGGAAATATGTAATCCATAATGTTGAACATCAGTTTATGTATAGAATTCAGCTACAACACTTGTTCACCATACAGAACATATTATTCTTTTATTAAAGAAAGTGGAAATTAACCTGTAGGAAATATTGTGAGCAAGTTCCAGATCTAGAAAGCAATTTAAAGTAAAATTTAGACTAGGAAACATGCTGCCCATTTTGTTTTCATGTTATGTGATGTATTTTTTCCCAGAATGAAAGAAAAAAATTAGGGCTTTCTGGTAGCTTCATAGCCACAATAAATTTATTCCTGAATTTTGTAAGCCTGGATGGTAGAATATATTTGCTTTGGGTTTCTCCCTTTTCAGATATTTCTTTATTTAACAATACGAGTGCTAAGAATATTTAGGTCAACAGTAGACATGTAGACTGAAAATATATTTAAAGAAGAAGTACTTCAGGAATGGCAGAGCAAGACCTCTGAAAAGCTGCAACTCCATAAAAGCAATAAGAACTCTGGTAAAGATTGGCAAAATCAACTTCTTCAAAACT
Source organism: Lutra lutra (assembly GCF_902655055.1). Lineage (NCBI taxonomy): Eukaryota > Metazoa > Chordata > Mammalia > Carnivora > Mustelidae > Lutra > Lutra lutra. The sequence continues at coordinate 93,880,949 of NC_062279.1, forward strand.
CTAGAAGTTGACCAAAGTCTTAAAACAACCAGAGACATTATTCCTGAATAAATAAATAAATAAATATGAATAAGAAAGTGCTAAAAACAGGTCCTATGTCCATTACTTTATCCCCACTGCACAGTACTTTTGAAAGCTAGTAGCTTAGCTAGAAATCCCTCTGAAAATCAGCAACCTAGCAGTCATTGGAGAAGGCAGAATGGATTAAGAACTCCTCATATAGTTCCATCCCAGAGAAATGTCACTATTTACCTGTCTGAATGGATCCCAAAAAGCTTAATTCTCAGGATCTGTCTTTATTTCACTTCACTCAGAGCTTCTTCATGGCAAACAGCCCTTACCATGGGTTTTTAATCTAAAACAATCATTGGCAATTGTTTAAAATCTCACCTTCCTGAGGTGACAATAACAACTGGGGCAAAAGAAGAGGGTAACCAAAAACTTAAAAGTGAAAGATGGAGAATGAGATTAACACAAGACTTTGAAAGCTCTAGCCTATTTCTGGAAATCAATAAAGAGAATACCCATATAGAAAGTTTATGTGCTTGCCAAAGAGAGACAAAAGAAGACCTTGTCTCTCAGCTCTCTCTGACCTCAAAGCTTGACAAAGAGGAATTGAAAGTTGAGGCTGAGTTGTAAACTGCCTTCCAGAGCACTGAAAGCAAACACCAATACAAACACAGAGCTCTTCTGTTAAGACTGGGAGACTTATTGGTTAATGCATTTAAGGAGATAATCTTTTTAGCCATTAGCTGACAATGAAGCTAACCAAGCTGACTTAGTGGCCACAGAAGATAAAGAATATAGACCTTCTAGAATTAACCAAGTAAAAATGCAAAAGAAATAGCAACAAGAACAACAAAAACAGCAACAGTCCCTCCCTGGGGGAGGGAGGATTCTGAGTTGCCAGATCCCACATTATACTATTTTAAATGTGTAAGTTTCAATAAAATATTATGAGGCTCACAAAGGGACCTAAAAAGTAGTCAGTAGAAACTCTCCCTCAGAAAATCCAGACATAGGACTTAATATTCAGCTTTAGGCCAGCTGATATATTATGTTCAAAGTGCTAAAAGAAATCATGTCTGAGGAATTAAGGAGACTGTGTGAACAACATCTCACCAAACAAATATTAATCAAGAGAAGGAAACTACTAAAAAAAAAAAAAAAATTCTGTAGGTGAAAAGTATAGTAAATGAAATGAAAAATTCACCAGAGGATATACATAACAGATTAGAATAAGTTAAAAAAAAAAAAACTGAACTAGGAGATAGGTCTATTAAGGTTATCCAATCCAAGCAACAGAAAGAAAAAAAGAAAGAAAGAAAGAAAGAAAAATGAATAGCGCCTTAGAATTCTGTGACTTATCATCAAGCATACTAACATTTTCATAATTGGAGTCTCAAGACAGAAGTAAAAATGAAGCAGAAATAATATTTAATAAACAATAGTAAAAAAAAAGAAAAAAAAACTCTCCAGATTTGATAAAAAATATTTTTCTGCCCATCTAAAAATAACTGCAAGAAGGCTAAACTAGAGAGATACACATATAGATACATCATAGTGCTACTGTCAAACGCCAAAAACAAAAAGGATGCTGTAAGCAGCAAGAGAAAAGCAACTCATCACATATGGAAAAGCTCAATAAAATTAGCAGCTGACACTTCATGAGATAATAGATGCCAGAAGGCAGGGGCATGACATATTCAACGTGCTGAAAGAAAATGAATGTCAACCAAGAATTCTGTATTCATCAAAACTATCTTTTAAAATTGAAGGAAAATTTAAACACACCCTAATGATCAAAAACTGGGAGATTTCATCACTAGAAAACCTATACTCTAAAAAATATTAAAATGAGTCCTTCAGGAAGAGAGACTAGACACCAACTGATATCCATGGGAAGAAATATAGAGCACTAGTAAAATACTTGCAGAGGTAAATATAAAAGAAATTACAAATGTATTTTCCTCTGTAGTGATTCACTTCTGTATAAATAATTTTAAAACTATGTTGATGAACCTATATATAAGTGTGTGTTTATATAAGAGTATGTATTTATATAAAATGTGTATTTATGGGGCGCCTGGGTGGCTCAGTGGTTAAGCCGCTGCCTTCGGCTCAGGTCATGATCTCAGGGTCCTGGGATCAAGCCCCGCATCGGGCTCTCTGCTCTGCGGGGAGCCTGCTTCCTCCCCTCTCTCTGCCTGCCTCTCTGCCTGCTTGTGATCTCTCTCTCTGTCAAAATAAATAAATAAAATCTTTAAAAAAAATGTGTATTTATGACAAAGAAGGGGATTTTGAATATATATTAGGACAAAATTTTTGTATTTTATATAAATTAAGTTTGCCTTAATATAAACTAGATTATTTTTGTTAGGATGCTAATTGCAATCTTTAGGGGATCTGCCAAGAAAATAACTTAAAATATGATAAAAGAAACATGAGAATTAAAGTAATATACTTGAAAATACCTATTTAGCAAAAGGGAGTAAAAATAATAATAATAATAATGCCCATACAAGACTTAACACGTAGAGAAAACAAATAATGAGAGTATCAGATTTAAACTTCTTCTTATCAGTATTTACATTAAACCCAAGTCCATTTAACACTCAAAACAAAAAAAAGTCCAATTGACAAAAGGGATTTAAAAAACATGAATAAACTATTATCTTCAATTGATACAGCTTATTCAAAGACACAAAGAGGCTGAAGGTGAAAGGAAGTAAATAGATGAACCATTTATCATAAAACAGCTGCAGCTGATATATTATCAGACAAACTGACTTAAGACAAAAATTGTAAGGATAAAAGGCACAGTCTGACATGAACTATAATAATTAGAAACATGTATATGCTCAAAACAATGCCTAAAAATACATGAAGCAAAAACTGACAGAATTGAAGGGGAAATTAATAATTTAATAATCACTTGAGACTTCAATATCCCACTTTATATAATGGATAGAAAAACTCGTCTGAAGATGAGTATAGAAATAGAAGGCATCAATACCAAAAATCGAGTCGATCTAGGCATCAAGCTGTAATCACATGTATTAAAAATGAAGGATCTCAAATGAGCACCTTAACTTTCCACCTGAAGAAACCAAATAGAGAAGAGTAATAGAGCAGAAATAAATGATATAGAAACAAAACTACAAATAGAGAAAAATGAAAAAATCAAAAGTTGTTTCTTTAAGAATATTTAAACAAAACTGATATAACACTAGCAAGAATAACCAAGAAGATACAAGATTTGAATTACTAAAATTAGAAAGAAAAGAGGGACATCAGTATCCTCTTTACAGGAAAAAAATAAAGCTCATTATAAGATAATACTATTAGGTAATATGAAATACTGCAGTTGTATGACAAAATTGTGATAATTTAGATGAAATGGACAGGTTCTCAGGGAGATACAAACTACTGAAACTAACTCAAGAAGAAGTAATATGAATAGACTTATAAAAGTAGAGAGATTCAATTAGTAATCAAAAAACAAAGAAAGTGGGGTGCCTGGGTGGCTCAGTAATTATGCATCTGCCTTTGACTCAGGTCATGATCCCAGAGTCCTGGAATCAAGCCCTGCATCTGGCTCCCTGCTTTGCAGGGAGCCTGCTTCTCCTTTTCACACTCCCCCTGCTTGTGTTCCCTCTCTCTCTGTCTATCAAATACATAAGTAAAATCCTGAAAGGAAGAAAGCCCATGTCCAGACCACTTCGGTGGTACATTCTAACAAATGTTCAAAGAATTAACATAAAATCTTCAGAAATTCTAAAAAAAATAGAGGAATAAAGATTTCCTAAATCATTCAATGAGGCCAACAACACCCTACTACCAAAACCACACAAAGGTATTACAAGGAAAAAATCATCATATCAATATCCCTTATGATCCCAAACTACTCAGACAAATACTAACAAATTAAATCCAACAAATAAAATACTATATACCATGTTCATGTTGGTTTTACCTCAGTAAGGCAAGGGTGGTTCAAAAAACAAAAAACAATCTATGCATACATAGTATTATTTAGAAGACCAAAGACCACAGGATCATATTAACAGATGTAGAAAAAGCATTTGACAAAATCCAGTATGTTTTCATTATAAAAATACCCAACAAACTAGTAACCAAAAGGAACTTCTTCAAATTATACAGCATATTTATGAAAAATATCCAGTTAATGTCATACTTAATGGTGAAAGCTTTCTATCTAGGATCAGGAGCAAGACAAAAAGAGATATGCAAGACAAAAAATATGAATGCTGTTTACTTCTATGTAACATTAGAATGGGATTCCTAGCCTGGGCATTTAGACAAGAGCAAAAATAGAAAGCACCAAAATTAGAAGGAAAACTAACTCTATATGCAGATGACATATCTTTTATGTAGAAATCATTAAGAATCCATTAAGAAAAAAAGGATAGAGCTAATAAATGAATTCAGCAAAATAGCTGGATATAAAACCAATAAACAAAATCAACTCTATTTTTATACACTTACAGTAAACAATCAGAAAATGAAATTAAGGAAACAACTCCATTTACAATAGCACCAACAAGAAAAAATTGGAATAAATAAAACAAAAGAAGTATACCCTTAAAGCTATAAAAAAGTCAAAGAAATTAAAGAGGTCTCAAATAAATGGAAAAAATCCTGTATTCATTGATGAAAGATTAGTATAAAAAGGTAATACTCCCTAAAATGATCTACAGATTCAACACAATCTTTATCAAAATCCCAGCTACATTTCTAGTAAAAACTGAGAAACTGATCTTAAAAATTTACATGCAAATATAAATGACAAAATAGCTAAAACAATTTTTGGGGAAAAAAAAGAACAAAATTTTAGGATTCATACCTCCTGATTTCAAAACTTACTAGAAATCAACATTAATTAAGACATGTGATACTGGCACATATACTGGCATATAGATCCATGAAACGGAACCAAGAATACAGAAATAAACTCTTACATTGTGGTCAATTAATTTTGACAAGGTTTCCAAGACCATACAATGGGGAACAAATAGCTGTTTCAATAAATGGTGCTGGGTCAACTGTACACCCACAGCCAAAAGAATAAATTTGTTCCATACTTCATATCACGTAGAAAAATTAGCTCAAAATGGATCATGGGCCTAAATGTAAGAAATAAAAAGATAAAGCTCAGGAGAAAATATAGAACATCTTTGTGACTTTGAGTTAGGCAATAATTTTTTAAAATATTACAGCAAAAGCATAAGGAATAAAAGAAAAAAGTAGAAAATAGTTAAAATAATTTCATTAAAATGAAAAAAATTCAAAGAACACTATCAAGAAAGTTAAAAGATAACACAATGGTTAAAAATATTTGCAAGCATTCACTAACAATAGTATTGAATGCACAATAAAAAGAACTCTAAGCACTCAAAAAAAAGGCAACTGATGAAATTAAAAATGGGAAAAACATTTGAATAGACATTTCTTTTAAAAATATGCAAATGTTCAGTAGACAGATGAAAAGATGCTCAACATAAGTAGTCATTAAGGAAATGCTGAAGAAAACCACAATGTGATACCACTTCACATCTAGAATGGCTAAAATAAATGATAAGCAATAACAAGTGTTGGTTCAAATTTAGAGAAATAGAACACTCAAAATTGCTATTGGGAATGTGAAAATGTGAAGTACAGTTGACCCTTGGACAATGCACAGTTTAGGGACACTGGCCTCCTATACAGATTCCTGCATAATGCATAATTAAAAATCTGTGCTTAAATTATGAGTTTTAAGTCAAAACTTAACTACTAATAACCTACTGTTGTTTGGAAACTTTACTTTTAACATAAATAGTCAATTAGCACATATATTTATGTATATGTATTATATACTGTATTCTTAAGATTAAGTTAGAGAAAAGCAAATGTTATTAAGAAAATTATAAGAAAGAGCCAATATTTATAGTACTGTATCTATTAAAAAAAAAGTTTCATAAATGCACTCACAAAGGTCAAGTCTATGATATTCGAGAGTTGGCTACATTTGAAAACAATTTTTAGATAGCTAGAAAAGTTAAACAGAGATACAATGTAACCAATTCTAATCTTAGGTAAAAATCTAATCTTAGGTAAAAAAATTCTAATATTAAATAAAAAAAAATATGTCCACACAAAAACTTGTACCAAATATCCAAGGAAGCATTATTCCTAAGAGTCAAAAAGCAGAAACTATACACAAGTCTATCAACTTAGGAATAAATAAGCAAAAGAAATGTACTCATACGATGGATTATTATTTGGCCATAAAAAGGAACAAAGTACTAATACATGCTCCAAGTAAATGAACTTTGAAAATGTTAAATGAAAAAAAAAATCACAAAGACTATATATTATATGATCCTGTTTGTATGAAGTGTCCAGAATTGGCAAACCCATGTTGATAGGAAATAAATTAGTGGTTTCCAAAAGCTGGGGAGAGAAGAAAGAGAGACTACTAATCGCTATGCAGTTTCTTCCGGGATGATGAAAATGTTCTAAAGTTAGGTAATGTTGATGGTCGTATAACTCTGTGAACATAGTAAAAACTACTAAATTGTACTGTTTAAAATGATGACTTTTATTCTATGTAAATTATATCTTTAAATCTAAAAATCTGTTTTTATAAAAGAAACTATAACTGGGAAAAAGAAACCTAAAAGAACATCTTTGTACTCAAAGATTGAGATTGGTGGTGAAGTACAGAGTCAGAGTCTTAGTTTAGGCCCTCTGGAAAGCAAGAAATTTAATCTATACTTCAGGAAGGGATGCAGAAAAATGTGTATAAATGCACCTTATAGAATATTTGATGATTAAATACAGGGGCAACAAAGATTTGATTCTTCCAGGAAAATCACAAAAATGTCTCTCAAAATTGTTCACCTGGCTCATATTCTTACCTGTTTCCCCTGGGGATGTCAAACTTCCTGGCTACATGGGGCCAAGCCAGCAACCATGGAGAATGGAGGGGTGTGTGGTCATATTAGGACCATGGTGGGCCCCTCCACCATAAAAATAATTAAAATTTTCACTTTTTGACTGCCTTTCTATGAAAATAAATATATTACTATCATATATTAAAACATCTAAAACACTTCTGTGGACTCTTAAAAGCAATATGCGCCTCAATGTTACATCTAATGGACAGGTGAATCCTGAAGGTATTACCAGTGCATGGAGTAGAGGTCTTAGCATAGGGTGAATCTGAGTGTACAGAACTATGGGATGAAAGTACGTTATTCCAGGCATTAGAGACTTCTGCTCTCATCGGTCACACGAATAGATACTTTTATTTAAGGAAAATATCATATCTTCTTATAACATCTTTCACAGAAAATCATTTCTAAAATATTTGCCTTACTACTCTAAATCACCAACTATATTTCATAACTGGGACAATATATATTAGGATAAGGTTATTACAAGACAAAGTGATGTCTGATATTACTTTGTGACATTGTTTATCTACTAGTCCTTGAAAATTGCATAGGAAGTAATTTTTTTTCTATCTAGCAACATGAATCAATGCAATAAAAGAGACCACTGTAATAAGGCTGATGTCAGAGAATAAGATAACACCTACCTTGTAGGCTCCTTCCATGTTATACTAAGAGAAATGTGCAATGTACACAGTGGTCATAGTTTAACCCAATGTGTAATCGAATCTGTGAAATAGTGAAGTGCCTTGTAATAGAGTTTTACTGTAATTGCTTTGTCAGGTTATCAATCTTATAGCTTTATCTGAAAGAGAGAAACTTTGTCCTGCTGCTTACAGGTATAGAAAATGGTGGAAGACCAAGTTCATGTCAGCTAAGGTGTCACTGACCCAAGAGAGGCTGGAACACTCAACAGAGAAAGAATCCTTCTGATTAAAGCCTAGTGCAAGCGGAATAAGAAATAATCAGGTAAATGATGTTGATGGATTAGGGAAAAGTGGTTAAAAGAAAAGGAACTTCGGGACGCCTGGGTGGCTCAGTTGGTTAAGCAGCTGCCTTCGGCTCAGGTCATGATTCCAGCGTCCTGGGATCGAGTCCCGCATCGGGCTCCTTGCTCAGCAGGAGCCTGCTTCTCCCTCTGCCTCTGCCTGCCATTCTGTCTGCCTGTGCTTGCTCTTTCTCCCTCTCTCTCTGACAAATAAATAAAATCTTTAAAAAAAAAAAAAAAGAAAAGGAACTTCATAAAAAGTTCATCTTGTGCTGGAAGTTCTGAACTGAAAAGAAATGAACTTAAGATGCTTTTGTTAAATTTCCCACCAGTTGCTAGAAAGTTATGAGAAGACTCTGAGAGTAAGAGAGGCAGCCTCCAGAAAGTATTTATAGATTTATAAAGGGAATAAGGTTAAGTTTCCTTGGAGACGTCGTTCTTTCAGGCCAGATCTAACTTGGTCTAAAGTAACTTGAATACTAGGAAAATTTAACTGAATATTATCTGTTTCTTTTTCCTAAATCAACCAAAACACTGGAGATTTATAAATTTTAGATGAGAAAGATACTTTTGAGAATGAGCTCTGCATCCATACTTTAGACATTATTTCCACTGGGACTTATTTTATGAAAATATTAAAAATTGTTAAAATTTCATAGTCATTCATATTTAGAATCATTAAAACTGCTGTAGGGGAGTGAAGTGTGTAAACCTGGCGATTCACAGACCTGTACCCCTGGGGATAAAAATATATGTTTATAAAAAATAAAATTAAAAAAAAAAAAAACTGCTGTAGGGGAGATCCTTACTTGTTCCCTTGTCATAGAAATGTGAAGAGTGTCACAACTTCTTAAGACTAATCTAGAAAACCGTTGTTATAAAATTAATATTTTATACTTTATGTCAAAACCTTTTATTGTCTTTCTCTTTTGAAATGTATTTTTAAGTTCTATACCACTGTGTAAAGCAGTTGTAGTAGTTTGTTAAATTTGCTTAAAAATTAACTATTCAAGGATATATATAAGGAACCTACATTCTAAAAATCTTCCCAGTCTTTTTAATCAAAGAAAAGAGAAGAATATTTTATATCATATATATGATTATTATTTATGTCTACTTGTATCCAGCAATATATTAAACTCTCTAAGTTGCTTCATGTATCTCCCAGGCAAGACACATAGAAAACTACATTTTCCAAACCAACTTCCTAGTTGAGTTCTAGTTTAGATTGTGCCAAAGAAAGGCACTTTCACAAGATTTTAGAGATAGATAAGAACAAAAAAATTATTTTTGTCCCACTAACAATAGTGGACAGGCACATTGACTTTTGCTGAGAGCAAGGTTATGCTGTGTCTTCTAGATATTCTTCTATAAATCGATTAATTAGGTACTGCAGGTAGCTGAATTTAGCAGTACTCATTTCCTATAATTTCTGCAACCTAAAAATTTCCTGAGATCATCATGCACTTTCTCTGACATTTGTTCCCCCACCCCTCCAAGGGTATTGAAAGCACCTAATTAAAGTTCTTGCCTGAAATATTTTCCTGGCAAGACTTTGACACCTATGGCTTGTGAGTAAAATGAAGGTTAACTACATGCCTAGACCCTGGTGACTTTTAATTTGTACTTACATGTATGTAAGACTACATTTCCATTTCAGGGATTACTGGGTGGCTCAGTCAGTTAAGCACCTGCCTTCTGCTCAGGTCATGATCTCAGTGTCCTGGGATCAAGCCCCACACTGGGCTCCTTGCTCAGCAGGAAGACTGCTTCTCCCTCTCCCTCTGCCGCTCCCCCTGCTTATAATCTTGCTCTCCCTCTGTCAAACAAACAAAACCACACTTAAAAACTAATAATAATAAATAAGACTCTCCATTTCAAGTCCCTGCCTTTATTTATGGGCCTTCCTCTAGAACTTAATATATTGTATATCCAAGAGCATCTTCCCAGTCACTACTGATTACAAACTTCATTTTCAGGCACAGAGACTATTTTTTTCACTGTATCAGAGAATTTTCTCTAAATCCAGGGCAAAGGTAGGAATCTGTATACCTGGCCTTCTGAGTTAGAATTACCTTGGTCAAATTGTTATAAATGATAAGAGAAAAAATTAACCAGGAATCTTATAATTTCTGTCATACTAAGGCTTCTGAGTGTTATAGGAGCACATATATACTTTTTTTCACATAGTCAACATGGGAGCCCAATATCTAATAAACCAACAGTTCTCTAACATTATTATTATGCATAAGATTTCCTCAAAATCTCTACTAAAATAAAGATGGAGTGATATCAACAAGATGACAAAATACATTGCACCTGTCTTCAGACCCCCTCACAGAAAAAAACAGTTAACAACTAAGTATCAATAGAAAAGACACCTTTCAAAAAATCCCAGAACCTGCAGGTGAGGCTAACGTATCCTATTGAACCACAGAAATTGTGGGGGGAAAAATAAGAAGAGTTAAAAGGGGCAGTTTTACTTGAACTGCATCACCCCTCCAGTGGGAAAGGAGAGCCCAAGGTGGATATCCACCTTCCTCAGCATTATGGGATGCTTTCAGGAAGGTAACTTAGCTATTGCATCATGAGAATCACTGGAGGAATCAGCTGGAGACAGAGAAGGGGGACAGGGCTCATAGCAAATCTTGGCAGACTGTATTCCAGCTGGTAATAATGTCCAAGCAGAGATCCAAACTTGTGGCTCTCTTCATCTGCAGAGTGAAGCTGGTGGACACACCTGGCCAATAAGCTTGGACAGCACTTATCAGTTCTGCTCAGTTTTGGCAGGCCATCCTAGCCATGGAGCACATTCTAGAGCCTTGCCTAGACAGAGAAGCAAGTCACTAGCTCACTCAACCAGAAAGTATGGCCAGAAATGCTAGGCAACTTTGGAACACATCCTACAGCCCTCAAGGACAGAGAAGCAAGTCAGCAGTCCCTTCTGATTGCTTGGATAGACTTGAAGATGAGACTCATTTCTCAAAGCACAGATATAATGCAAGGAAATGAAATAATCATCTTGAACAGAAATCTGCAACCCCATGTTCACGGCAGCAGTATACCGAAGCATAATACCGAAGACGTGCAAATAACCTATGAGGCCAACCATGAATGAATGGATAAAGAAAGTGTGTGTGTGTGTGTGTGTGTGTGTGTGTGTGTGTGTGTGTGTACATACATAATTAAATATTTCTCATCCATATAAAAGGAGGAATCCTGTCATCTGTGAAAACATGATGGACCTTGAGGTCATCAAGCTAAGTGAAATAAATCAAAGAAAGAAAGATAAATACTTTATATCACCTATACAGGGAACCTAAAATTCTAAATTCATAGTAAGAAGATAGTTAATCCATGGTGGCCAGGAGCTGGAGGATGGGGAAAATTTGAGATGATGGTCAAAAAGTATACTTTCAATTATAAGATGAATAAGTTCTGGGAATGTAATGTACAACATAGTGACTACAGATAAGAATACTGTATTGATATTTGAAAGCTGCTAAAAGTATAGGGGCCGAGGGCAGTCCACCCAAAATGTGCCACTTTGGCATACTGATTATTTTAAATGAAAATTTCTTAAAAAACAGCCAGTCCAAGGAAAATCAGACCCTCACCTGTCCTCTGAAAGCAAGAAACAAATATCCCATACAAAAAATATCCTCCCAGGGTACCTGGGTGGCTCCATTGATTAAGTGGCCAACTCTAGATTTCGGGTCAGGTAATAATCCCAGGATCCTGGGATCAAGCCCTGTGTTGGGACTTAGCGCTCAGTGAGGAATCAGCTAGAGGATTCTATCTCCCTCTGCCCTTCTCCCAACTCACACTCACTTTCTCTCACTCTCTAAAATAAATAAATAAATAGGAGGAGGGGCAAGATGGCAGAGAAGTAGGAGACCTTGTTTCAACTGGTCTAAAATCAATCAGTCAATCAATCAATCAATCTTCAAAAAATATATCCTCCCTATACTAAGAAGTGAAAAGATATACTTATCATCAATGACAGGGAGTTTAAAGCCAAGAAGGCTGTAGAAATACACCTTATTACTTCTTTTCTAATCTACTACCTCAACCTAAATTCTGCTTAGAATTTCCTACTAATTAAAGCCCCCAAATACCTGTTTTCTTTATCCTGTCAATTCCTCACAAATTTATTGTCTCTAAGGTGTATAAAAACTTGGTCATTTCTTTAGGGCTCAATTTTATTATTGAGCCTTCATATGCATGTGATAAAACTTTTGTTTTTTTTTTTCTCCTGATAATCTGTCTCATGTAAATATAATTTTTAATCCAACTGGAAGACCTTGAAGGGTAGAGGACAAATTTTTCCTTACCTGTCAGAGTAAATTTTAAATGTTCTCACCACAATAACAAAAATGAAAGGATAATCATGTAAGGTGAAGGTATAACTAACCTTATTGTGTCAATCATTTTACAATATGTATGCCATCATGTTATAGCCCTTAAACTTATACAATGTTATATCAATGATCTCTCAATAAAGCTGGGGGAAAAAAACAAAACAAAACAACAGAGAAGGAAAAATGTCTTGTTCTCACCTGACAAGGTTGGGCTCAGTAATATGTATTTTTTTAAAGATCTTATTTATTTATTATTATATTATTTATTTATTTGACAGAGAGAGAGAGAGATCACAAGTAGGCAGAGAGGCAGGCCAGAGAGAGAGGGGGAAGCAGGTTCCCTGCTGTGCAGAAAGCCCGACTCGGGGCTCAGTCCCAGGACTCTGAGATCATGACCTGAGCCGAAGGCAGAGGCTTTAACCCACTGAGGCACCCAGGCGCCTCAGAAATATGTATTTTTTTAATACATTTGTAGATAATTATGGTGAATATATTTCAGCAAAGACATTTATAAAAATTGTCTGAAATCATTGATGGAAGAACAGAATTTTTCTTTAAAAAAGTCTAAGGTTTTATCTTAAACTAAACAAAGAGCTTTGTTAAGAACATGCCAATAGGAAATATTCATTCTGCCCTTCAAAGAGTCCAAATTTAACCCAGTGAGCAGAAAGATAGGATATTGTAGTCCAAGGATATTCCCACCATTAAAGCAGATTAGTTATCCTATAAAAAAATCTATTTTATGTTTAATCAACAAGTGGTATATCTTGATGGGAATAGCCTTGAATAAATTATAGCCCCTATATCAAGAATCCTGCAATGTGATATCACTACTCTTGCCATCAAGATGTGCAGTTTATTTCTTCAACACCTTCAATATGGATGCCTTCATTACTTCTTTGTCCAATAGAATGTGCCCATTTTAGAGATGAGAAAGAAAAAGAGGTTAAGTAACTTTCCCAAGGTTACTTGGCCTGGAAGTAGCAGATCCAGCATTTCGTCAGTCTGGCAGTCTAGGTCCAAAGTTCATGCTCTAAATAAATATACTATTTTGACATGAATGGATTGAATCATCATAGAAAGCACCAAACTAGGTGATAAAAATTTCCAGTAAGAAAAAAAACAAAAAACAAAAACAAAAACAAAAAAATCTGAACTCTAGGAAACAAACTGAAGGTTGCTAGAGGAGAGGGGCATGGGGGGAAGGGTGATGTGTGATGGGCATTAAGGAGGGCACTTGATGTAATGAGCACTGGGTATTATATGCAACTGAAGAACCACTAAGTTCTACCCCTGAAACTAATATGGTATATGTTAACTAAATTGAATTTAAATAAAGAATTTAAAAAATAAAGAAAAAGACAAATACCATATGATTTCATTTATCTGTGTAATTTAAAAAACTAAATAAAACAGAAATAGACTCCAGATGAAAGAACCAGTTGGTAGTTGACAGGGGTTGGGGGTGTAGGAAATGAGCAAGATAGGTAAAGGAGATTAAGAAGTACAACCTTCCAGTTATAAAATAAATAAGTCATGGGGGGCGCCTGGGTGGCTCAGTGGGTTAAGCCGCTGCCTTCGGCTCAGGTCATGATCCCAGGTCCTGGGTTCGAGCCCCACATCGGGCTTTCTGCTCAGCAGGGAGCCTGCTCCCTCCTCTCTCTCTGCCTGCCTCTCTGCTTACTTGTGATTTCTCTCTGTCAAATAAATAAATAAAATCTTTAAAAAATAAAATAAAATAAATAAGTCATGAGATGTAATGTACAGCATAGAGAATATATTCAATAATACTGTAATAACATTGTGTAATGACAGATAATAGATCTATTAAGGTAGTCATTTTATAATGTATAAAAACATCAAATTTCTATGTTGTACACCTGAAACTAATTTTATATATTATTTGTAAATAAGTTTTTAAAAAAGAAGAAAGTGGGGTGCCTGGGTGGCTCAGTGGGTTAAAGCCTCTGCCTTCATCTCAGGTCATGACCCCAGGGTCCTGGGATGGACCCCCGCCCCACATTGGGCTCTCTTCTCTGCAGGGAGCCTGCTTCCCCCTCTCTCTCTCTGCCTACTTGTGATCTCTGTCTATCAAATAAATAAATAAAAATCTTTAAAATAATATAAAATAAGAAGAAAGAATACAGAAGCAAACAAAAAATGTTGTATATAGAATAATCTGGGTTTTCTTCTTACTCTAGAAAACTTTGTTTTCCTTTCTGAATACTAAATGTTATTCATAAAGGCTTGTTTTCTTTGCTGCAATAGAGATAAACTATCTTTGGACATAAAAAAATAAAAATAAGTTTTAATGAAGGAAAAACAATGTGCTAGTTTTTACCTTTAAATCAAATTTGTTAAAATATTATCTACGATCAGATAAGGATGAACTTTTCAAAGACTTTTATTATCCCTTTGCTATTATTCTCTATGGTAAGAAATTGTGGATAGTATTACTAGTTGTGGATTCTATTGCTAGTAATAAAATTGTCAAAAATTAAGAATTAACATGAAATACTCTAATGGCTTGAAGGGGATTTGAAGTCATCTGAGTATTACTAAGAAACCACTAGGAAATATTTACTGTTATAAGACATGAAGCAAAGGAGAACACAAGAAGGATAATATAAATGTCTACAAAATTTGAGAGACAATTAACACAATGAAGTAGTTTTGGTTTGTTTTTTTCAGTAAGAGTGTGTGTGTGTCTGTGTCTGTGTGTTTAAGGACACAAGAGAGCCATATTTATTTCACATGGACAAGAATGATTCCTTCATATGCTGAACATGAAAGCTCGTGTGAGGAAAGTACCTGTAACAGCAGAATTAATGTGCTTTTGTCCATGAGGAGCAGGGAGGGTCACAAAATCATTTTCAAAGACAGTTACGCTTCAAGCAGAGTTGAGACCACAGGCTTTGAAATCTCTGGTTAATTTCATCATCAAAGGGTCTGTTTCCTAGGAGTGGCCAGGGGTGATTCTGGCTCTGCAATGTCTCAATGAGCTGATATGGTCAGGAGAAAGGGGACGGTCTCCTATCCCACCACTCAGGGTTGCTAGGGAGAGTGAGCTTGGAGGGGAGGTACATGCCACTAGGAATTAACAAGTCCACTCCGTGGCAGACAGTGATACTCTTACTGAACAGAGCAACAACAACAACAACAAAAATTGCTTTAAAGAAATAAAATAACCAGTAAGAAAATTTTAGCCAGGGCATCTGGGTGGCTCAGTTGGTTAAGCATCTGCCTTTGGCTCCAGTCAGGTCCTGGGATCAAGCCCTATATTGCACTCCCTTCTTAGCAGGGAATGCACTTCTCCCTCTCCCTCTGCCTGCCACTCCCCCATCTTGTGCTCTCTCTCTGTCAAATAAAAAAAAAAAAACCTTTCAAAAAATTTTAGCCAGAGAAGAACTCTGAAATATTTTTTTAAAGACACTTTACTATAAAGTCATCACTATCTTTTTCAAATATAGATATCCCTAACCATGATGCAAAATAAGATCTCTGTGTTGCAGAATTCTCATGATAAGTGGCACAAATATAAATACTGGGGGGAGGGGAATCTCTATAATATGCCATCTCTTCTTTTTTATATTTTTTCATGAAAATTTTCCCCAGTATTATTTAATTAAAATTTGTTGATCAATGACGGTGCACCTGACTAAATATAGTCTATGCAAGGGTTTACATAAAATACATGATGGCCAGTTCCCATTTGTTTTGGTTTATAATTTACAGTGGAAAGAAAGATCAAACTTAAGTCACAAATGTTTCAAGTGAGTCACAGCACAAATGAATTACCCTCATAAAGGATTTCTGGAGAATGGTTACAACTGATAGGGCTAGAGATACCTTCTAAATTGCCTTTTCTCAGCAATTACATATGGTTTGAAAACTCAGCAAGCATCTTTGTGTATGTCTGACTGGATGCCCAATCAAGAATGGTAAGAATACTCCCCAACCTATATCTTGTATTTTTAATTTTTGATTCTTGCATTGTTAAAAATAAAACTTTTAATAAAAAACTAAATTAACTTTAAAAAAAAAGAGGAAAGCATTGATCTCTTATTGACTGTCTGTAGTCTGAGCACCCATTTCAAAAGACCTTAAGTCCCCACAGTCTTCCTCAGGAGTGTCACATTCTGTTACCAGATAGCAATGAGGATTAATATGACATGATTTAGATGAAGAAAGAGAAACCAAAGGAAAATGACCAAAAATCAGGTGCCAGAGGCAATATCTGATGAACAAACAAGTTAAATTCAATCACCAGTGAAAAATCGATGAAGTGATTAGAGCCTATCTAAAAGAAAAAGAAAGCGGACTGCTAAATCAGGCTCTGCCCATTTTAAAATGTCCCCAACAACACTTGGAATCCCTATCCATTATCTCCATCTGTCCAGGGAATCTCTCTCTTCCTCCTCCACCAACTTGGTACTACAATACAGTATTTAAAACTGTCTAAAGAGAACCTACAAAATTTTACGGTTCATGTTTGTATATTAGACCTGTACATGCTCTATAAGACTTCTAAAATGCCCAGCGCTCCTCCCTCCTATCTGAAAGAAAAAGAAAAAGTCCTCAAAGCCATTCCGAAATAATTTTTGACTTCCTGGCATTTACCTGAGTAGTCAATTCTGAAGAGCATTTTTACCTCACAATTTAACCAGAGAACCATAACCATTTTTTGATCTATGGTTCACTTCAGGAGTCTTGTAAAGTGGAACTCCTTTTCAGAATAATGCTTTTAAATGAATAAACTACATAGAATATAATATAAACCAAATTATATTGAAACATAATTTTAAAAATATTAAAAACACATCATATTATTTTTTATTAATATCTAAAATAATAAATTCCACTAGTATGCCTAATAACTACAATAATTTTGGAATATGAATGAACATAAGCTATATTTCAAAGTATCTTCAGTAAATGCTTTATGATCTATAAAACCTCTGATTTCTCTTAGGGACAAAGACACATGCACTGCTGATACTGTAATTATATATATATATATATATATATATATATACACACACACACACACACACACACACACACACACATGTATTTTCCTCTCATATTTCATAATTCTCATATTTCTGTGTATGGACCCCTAGATCCTATCCACAAGCCCTTTGGAGTCCATGGATCTCAGAGTAAGAATCCCTCTTCTTGTAAGAGAGGCATAAATTGTCACCTTAAAGAGCTCTTTTGTACATTCTTTCCTCACAATGATTTGAGCATTATCTGATATTACTCTGCAAATTAATATCCAAATACTCCCACAAGCTATCTCCTCTCTGTAAACATCAGTATCACAGTCTATTTATTTCTCTGAAAAAGTCAAGGAAAGACTATCACTGTTGGGTTCCTGTTCTCACTTTATTTGGAATATGACCTAGTATACATTGTTTGGTGTGCTTAAGGTGTTAATAGGAAAAATGCATTTGTTCATTTTTAGTTCCTACCTCATAAGCCACTACCCACATGTACGGAGATTGACTGGCATCATATTGTTAATAACAAGAAGGAGACTAGTGGTTCTGATGTTGCAATGCTCATACCTACTATGCAAATGCATTACTATAATTGACATTCTGGTAATTTGTATCTCTCTGTGAATCCTAAAAGTGTCTTTTTGGAAAAATTATCACCTAAGACATTTAAATCTGTGGACTAAAGATGCTATAAAATGCTATTCCTTTCACTGCAAGCAGACAACTGCCAAAGTATAATGATGACAGAAATAGCTACAAATGTGACAAATTCATTCCTATGTATACCTCTATTATTCACATAGCAATTAATTTTTGCAAAGCACTCAATAGAAACATATTAATGGAAAATATCTATGTAAAGCATCTTGATAGGGGTATATTAGAAGATGCTGGTTCCATTGGAAACAGAATGTGTACAGTCAAGAAAGGCATCCTTGCTCACCCTTTAAAGGAGCTCTTCAGTCATTCACTAGATAACCAGTGCATGATCATTTGACTATGGAGAGTAAAATGGAAGAATGCCTGTATTAAAATGCAACCATGAGATTCCGATAACCAAATTGTCCTTTGTTTTGGTCTTTTATTTACTTCTGGATTCCTCATTGAGGAATGAAAGGTGTGATAGAAATAAATAAACTATATATTTTGCTATAGTTATTTTTAAATTTATTCCCTTTTAAATTAAATGAATACATGTCAGTCTCCAAATTCAAGTAGTTTCATAATCTCTAAAAAACACAAAAGTTATATGCTCCACTTCTCACTCACTTTATTATTATTAATCTTAGGAGACAATAATTTGCAATGTTTCAAACTGATTCCTCTTTTGATGCCTCTGCATTTGTAGCTAATATACATTTGTTGCCACTTCCTGATGTTTGAGTTTTGAAAAGAACATTTCCAAATTGGAACATGAGAATTTAGATCTCTCATATACAATATTCTCCACTCAAATTCACACCTCCCTTCTTCATCCCCTTTTAATATAGAAGCATCCAAATTTCAAGGACTGGTATATAGGGCACATGATATTGTAACTTGCCACCACTAAGGATTTAATATTCAACAAATAAATGCCAATGGGTATACAATTTTTTTTTATCACTGAAACAATTGAAATTTTTTGGTTTATTTTCCACTTTTTCATTCATCAGTAGAAACATAAACCTCCTCACCATGTTTAGATTTACATATAATATATAATGTAAATGTTTATTACATATAACTATACATATAAATATATAATTTATAAATATATAACTATGTTTATAAATATGTTATTTATTTATTTGAGTTTATTTATTGTTGTTGGTGTTTTTTTTTTGTCTCCTGAAAAAAAAAATCCCTACCCAGACTAATTTTCCTTCTATTTCAGTGTTCCAATACAGCTGGTTGTTTTCCATGTGTGCTGCTTAGCTGTCATCCTGGGATTTCTCTTCATGTTTATCCAGAGCATCACCTTTACCAAAAGGTGTTTTTTCAGTTTCTGTTTTCTGACTTCTATATGATCATATTTCTTGGTTTATCCATCATTTTGTGGAGCTTTTCCTCTAGTAGCTATAGCCTTACTATAAATATACACGCATAGGTAATATTTGGCCATGTAAATTTTGCACCTAACACCAAAATTATTGATTTTTCTCATTGATAAATTTTAAAACTTTATATAGGGTGAGTTACTTTTATTGAAAGGAATAATTTATCACTTAAATACATAGTCATCATTTTATCAGAAATGATGAGTATACAGATAGGATGTGGAGACCCTGGAATAACTATAAGCCACATAGCCACTTTTTAACATACTGATTTTCTTCTCTCTTAACCCTAACATCTAGCCCAGGGAACACTTTCACCACTACCATCACAATATAGAGACATATGCACATGTGAACATGTCTATTATCATTTTTTCAAGCAAAATACAAATCTTTTTAAAAATAATTTTCTTCTTGTTTTTAAAAGTAAGTATGAGGGAAAACTACTTCTGTAATAGCAGAATCAATGTCTACCAACTGATGAGTGGATAAGTTAAATGTCTAATATTATTTGATCATAAAAGAATAAAGTGCTAATACACAAATGACCCTTGAGCACATTATTCTAAATGAAGGAATATTATTATGAAAATACCACATATTGTATGATTTGATTCATATGAAATGTGTAGAAAAGGCAAATGTAGAGACAGTTAGTGGTTGAAAGGACTGTGGGGCAGAAAGGAAACATTGGCTGACTGCTAATGAGTAAAGGGTCTATTTAGGGCATGATGAAATAGTCTAAAATTAGACTATAACAATGGTTACACACTTTGTGACTATACTAAAAATCACCGAAGTGTAGGCTTTACATGAATTTTATGGTATATGAATTATTTCTCAATAGGGTTTTTTAAAAAAGATTTATTTATTTATTTATTTATTTATTTATTTATTTATTTTGGAGGTGGGAAATAGAAGGAGAAGGAAGAGAGAACCTCAAGTGGACTCCATGCTGAGCTCTGAGCTGAGGTGGGGCTGGATCCTGTGACCCTGAGATTATGACCTGAACAGAAACCAAGAATTGGAGGCTGAACCAACTGTGCCATCCAGGCACACCACTCAAAAAAGCTTCTTAATAAGCAAGTGTGTTTATTACAAAAAATAAAAAAAGTTACACAGTTGAAAAAAAAAAAAAAGGAAGAGTTCCTTACATAGCTCCTTTTGCAATATAGAACGGTTAACATGTTTAAGTATTTATATCCTTCTTTTTGTTCACATTTTACTAATGTTCACATTGTGTTAATTTTATATTCTAATTTTGCAGATTATATACTAAATTTTTTCCAACTGAGAGACATTGGTTAGTATAATATATTGGCTTACTACTCCATGAATTAAACAGTTTGTCATTTGACCAACCAATTTAATAGTATTGGGTACTTGGTACTTGACTTTCTGTACTAATTATGGAAGATAACCTAGAACTCCAGAGTGTCTAAGAAATTCATATCACAGGGTTCTCTGGAAAGTCATTATGAGAATTCAAGAATTATTTGACATTGAAATTAAGTAAATAGATTTGGCTGACCCTTTCTATGGTTAATTTCTCCATTTTTTAAGACTCTATCCTTTTATAGTTATTTCTAGACAACAGTTTCTTCTTATTCCACACTTTACAAGTACTTACCAAATTTATATAAAACTATTTTGTCTCATAGATGTTACTCTTAGTTCTCTCAACAATCTTTCTGTTTCAATTATCAAAAAATCATTTTAGTATAATGAAGACTAATCAGACACATGGCCACACACAAAAAAAGCTACAATAATCAAGACAGTGTGATAATGACAAAATAAAAGATAAATAGATCAGTGGAACAGAATAGAGAACTAGAAATAGACCCAAACAAATATATTTAGCTGATATTTGACAAAGGAAAAAAGATAATCGAATGAAGAAAGGAAGTCTTTTTTAAATAAATGGAACAATTGGCATGTAGTTTACAAAAACTACATATCATGCAAAAACATGAACCTAGACACTGACCTTACACTTCCACAAAAATTAACTCAAAGTGGGTTATAGATCCAAATATAAAATGTAAAATTATAAAACATCCAGATGATAACATAGAAAATCTAGATGACCTTGGGTTTCACAAAGAATTTTTTAGATACAACACAAAGAATATGGTCCATGAAAGAAAAAAATAGTAAGTTGGACTTCATTAAAAACGTCTGCCCTATGAAATATATATATTAAGAGAATGAAAAGACAAACCACAGACTTGGAGAAAATATTTTTAAAATGCATCTGAAAAAAAAGAAAAAAATCTTATACCCTAAATATATAGAGAACTGAAAACTCAACGTCAAAAAAAAAACCCAATGAAATAATAGGCAGAAGATCTAATTGGGCCCCTCAACAAAGAAGATACAAAGAAAACAAATAAAGCACATTAAAAGATGCTCAACATTATATGTCATTAAAATTAAAGTTAAATATCACCATGCTCCTCTCAGAATGGCTAAAATCTAAAACATGAACAAATCCAAATACTGGTAAAGATATGCAACAACAGGACATCTCATTGTTTCTGGTGTGAATGTAAAATGGTACAACCACTTTTTTATATTCTACAGAAGCAGCAAGTTTATTTTTGTTTTATTACTCTTATACTCTTATAATGGATTTTCAACCAATCTTTCAAGTTTTGAAAATCAAGTTAAGCACAGTCTTTTTAAATCTTTTCTTTCCTGCAGATAGTTTTTATTTTGTTCTGCTATTGCCCTGGAAGCACCTACAAGACAAAATTCTTCACTTTTAACAAAGAACTCTGTCAGAATTCCATGGAAAATGACAATGTAAGGTAATTTTTGGTGTAGAATTCTGATAGCGGTGTTTACACCCTTTAGGCCTATTTCATCGGACTGTTAGAATTTCTAGAATTCCGGGGCACCTGGGTGGCTCAGTGGGTTAAAGCCTCTGCCTTTCGCTCGGGTCATGATCCCGGCGTCCTGGGATCGAGCCCCGTATCGGGCTCTCTGCTCTGCGGAGAGCCTGCTTCCTCCTCTCTCTGCCTGCCTCCCTGCCTGCTTGTGATCTCTCTGTCAAATAAATAAATAAAATCTTAAAAAAAAAAAAAAAGAATTTCTAGAATTCCAAGTAAGAAACAGATAAGTTCATGAGATGCTAACCCAAGCTCATGCCTCGTGGGATTTGTTTTAGGTTTTCTTTTTCTTTTTTTCCAGATTTACTGAGATATAATTGACAAAATGGTATATATTTAAAGTATACATTGTGATATGATATGCATATACACTGTGAAATGATTACCACAATAAAGTTAATTAGCATACCCATCACCTCATGAAGTTACATTTTTGTGTGTGTGTATAATGAGAATGCTTAAGATCTACACTCTTAGCAACTTTAAAGTATACAATACTATATTATCTATGGTCACCATCCTATCCAGTACATTCTCAGACCTTATTCTTATGACTGAAAGTTGTACTGTGTTTACCACCATAAGCTTAGTTAAGACATCCTTCTTCTCACATAATTATCATTTTTTGTTCTTGTTATGGTGAGATATGAAAGCTCTACTCTCACTTTCAAGCATATAACACAGTACTGTTAACCATAGTTACCATGAGTTTAGCTGGTTTTTTTAGATTCCATATATAAGTGATATCATACAGTATTTTTCATTCTCTGACTTATTTCACTTAGTATAATGCTCTCAACATTCATTGATGTTTTACAAATAGCAGGAGTTCCTTCTTTCTTATGACTGAATGACATTTCATTCCAAATCTATATCTACAGATACATACTATATTTTGCATATCCACTTATCCATCAACAGATACATAGGTGTAAAGCTTAGGCTGTTTGAGTTCTTTCTTTTTCTTTTTTTTAAATATCTTACAATTTTATTTGTCAATTATACCTCAGTAAAGCTAGAAAAAAAACATTATTTGGTGAATTCTTAGAATTAATTAAGGGTAAAAATGTCATGATGCCTGCTACTTACTTTCAAATGTATTAGAAAAAAAATGGAAATTATGGAGACAGAGAAGGAAAAAGGGAAGGTGAAAAGAGGATAAGAACAGAAGGCAACCTGCTGAATATTTACATTAGTTCTAGCTCAAAAATACACATTCATTATACCATTCTTTCAATTTTCTATAAAGATGATTCCAGATGATCACATTGAAATTGAGTGCTCTATAATCTTATTCAAAGTCACTAAATTTTATGTTATTTTGGATCAACAATTTTAATACATTAGCTTTAGCTTATACCAGCCTGTTTTAACTGTTTTAAAATTTCACAATTGAAACACAGGTTTACTATAGGTAAACACACTTAGAAGCATTTGTAGTTGTGAACACGATTGAAAAGAAAAAGGTTGTCAACAAATGAAATAAATATTCTTCATATTGAAGTTAAAAAAAAAACAAATCTGCCATTTATCAGCTATGAGCTTTTGGATAATTTACTCAGCATCTCTGATCCTCAGTTTCTTCATCTATAAAATGGGAACAGTAAAGACACCTACCTCATAGGATTATGATTAAATTAGATAATCCATGAAAATTAAATTAGATAACCCATGTAAAGTGCATAGCAATTTCTGACACATAATAAACACTTAAACAATAATAGCCTAAGGCAGAAAAAAAATCTCTGGACAAAAGTCATCCTTCTGCATTCTGTACTTTTCAGAATAATCTGTAATAAGATCCACCTGCCTCCAGTTCTTTCTTTTTTTTAATGTAGATATTTATTGCTATAAACTTCCTTCTTAGAACTGATTTGCTTCATCCCATAAATTTTGGGTGTTGTTCTTCCACAGCAATGGCTGTTGGTTACCTTAGTGGCAAAATCTGCCTGTGCCCTTGGCTGCTGTTGAGATCCATGCCCAAAACACTAGGAAGCCCTCTGCTATGAAAGCTTCAGGGAATCTGTGATTTCCATGGGGCCTGTTGTGGTCCTTAGTGGCAAAGTTTGCAGGGGTCCTCTGCAGAGCAGACCACAGGCAACTGCTGTGACACCTGCTGCATGGCCGATTCTGATAGTTCTCGCCCTTCTTCATTGTCCCTCACTGTCTGCAGTCATCTCAGCTAAGCTAATCTCCCCAGCAATCCTTTTGTGCAGTTACGCTGCCTTTTGCTCCACTATATTGCTATAGATTCTTAATTATTCTTGCATTATTTTCCTGATTTCATAAAAATGTTTATCTGTTTTCTTGTAGCTCTCTGAACACTTTTAGGACACAATTTTAAATTTTTTTGTCACATAATTCATGGATCTAA
The DNA here is from genome assembly GCF_902655055.1 of Lutra lutra. NCBI lineage: Eukaryota > Metazoa > Chordata > Mammalia > Carnivora > Mustelidae > Lutra > Lutra lutra. Next base: position 93,905,567 of record NC_062279.1, read on the forward strand.
ATTTCTATAGAGTAACTTACTGGAAGTTTACTGCCTTCCTTTAGAAATGTCATATTTCCCTGTTTCTTCCTGATCCCTGTAGCCTTGCATATGTGTGTGTTAGGTAGAAGCTAGATATGAGCAGTAGAAGGAACTAACTGAGGCAGAGTCCCAAGTCCTTGAGGGAGGAATGATAGAGACATGAGCTGAAGGCAAGGACAGTCATAAATAAACTACACATTAAGAGCCTGGGGGCACAACATCCTGACATTGTGGCTTCCAAGACCACAGATCTTGGAAGGGTGTGATAGATTAAGAGCCACAGGTGCAGAGCATGCCCTCTTCCCTAGGGTAACCCTAGACTCCTTATAATGCATTTGCATTGTTGGTACAACACCCCCCCCCCCAACTATGGAGAAAGGCTGCCATGATGGTTTGGTTTGGGTACAAACCTTATAGGATCAAAAACTCCCCTCCCAACCTGTGGGAGGAGTTTCCCAAATAACGGAGGCTGCCCCCACCTCAAGTGGGGGCACCACTACTACCACCCTCACTGTACTTCACAGCTCGTCCCAGCCAAGAGAGACCCAATAATAATCAACCCCAAAACAATCTAGGGGCAAGTTCCACCTTGTAGAAACTGCCTTCTATTCCACCTCAAGATTGTACTTTTGCTCTAATAACATCTAGTCTAGTGATGTAGGACACCAAGTGCAGAGGCATGTGGTGGCAATGGGTTGAAGGGTGTGTGGTATCTTATTGGCTCAGGCATCTGGAGTCCACAACATGGACAACTGCATGATCCTTGGTGAGAGATGCAGGGGGGTTACATTAGATACACAGGCTGTTGGGGTCTTCAGCAATGCCTTCAGACCCAGCAACTAGAGATCAGAGCAGGCTGCAGTGGTGACCAGAGGTGATTCTAGGCCCCATATCTGGCTATCAGGACTATCTGCTGATGCCTGCATGGTGGCATTGGCCAGCATTAGTAGTGAGGGCTGGGGCCAAATGCAAGCACACAAGCAGCTGCTGGGACACAGGCTCTCCATGTGTACTTGAGTTAGAGCCAGTAGTGTGAATACAGGGGCTAGTGGCAGGCCTATGCAGCAGTGAAGGCCAGTGACAGGAGTAGGGATCCAGTCCCACAGGCAGTTGTGGGCTTTTTGGCTCTCCACTCATGACAGCCTCTGTAGAGGCTGACTTTCAGCCTGTGCACAGTGGTGGGGGCCTGCTGTTGGAGCCTAGCAAGCATATTTCACATGCATAGCTGCAGGGGCTAGGGTTATCTTTAGGTATGGATCCTGGGCTCCAGCAGAAGGTGACGGGGAGGAAGAAGGGAGGGACTCAAGCAGCTAGCTGCTGCTAATGCGAAAACCTATGACCTGAAAATGTTAGCAGTGAAATCTGCAGACGGTCACCAGCACTGTACTGGCTTTTGACTTTCTCAGTGGCAAAAGCTGCCAGGGTCCTCTGCAGAACAGATTATTGGGGTCCATGAAGAAGTCATCAGCGATGAAAACTGAGGGATCTATAGAATACATAAGGGCTGTTGCAGTCCTCATAAATGAGCTGCTGTGATTCCCTGCAGAGCAGAGCACTGGGACTACTGAGAACAATGGTCATTCACACCACCAGGCTGATTTTGGTAGAGTGAAAAAAAGATTCCAATGTGAATAAGCATTGCAAAGACAGCCATGTATAATAGTGGGGAAGGAAATTAAGAAAGCAAGGATTATGCATGTTTCATGGTTCAATTTTTAGAATGCCATGGACTTTGAAATTCATCAATTGTAATTTGTCAGTTGCCTTTGGACCATTTTTTGGACCACATCCTCCTACTTTGCGTTGAAATGGAGACAACATAACATCTAACTAACTAAATAGCTGACCTTATATTAGGTAGCCAGTTTAACTGGGCCAGCATCCATCATAATTCCTTCAAAACAAGTTATGTAAACTTGTGGGGATTTTTTGCTTTTATAAATCTATAGTCCACTTACAATTTGGCTCATACCTTTCATTTCAGTCCACTGCAAATGTAATCCTTAAGACCCCAAATACATTGCTTTATAGCCTCTTCTTGGTGAACAATAGCCTCTGCCTGACTTTTATTCCTAGCCATCTCTAGACATCTCAATTTTGCTAATCTCTGGTTGGAGTGAAACAGAAGTAGATTCTTCATGCAGTGCCCCAAAATGCTGGGGAAGCCTGTTGTTCACCTCATTCTTCCTTTCCCTGAGAGGTAACTCTTGGCTCTGAGCAGTACCTATCTGGAGGATGGAATGATGCAGGCAAAATAATACTGTTCTTCCTACCCTTTTGGTACTTATTTAAGATTTTTGCTCCACCTTGCTGCTGAATGTTGTTGAATGGATATTTGAGCTCCCCCAGAGCTATTTTTGTTTTGCAGAGCTGTCTAGTTCTTTATTGGAGGATGGAGGCTGGGTTCTCCTATCCCACCATCTTAGTGATATTCTGTAAGTTCTTAATTGGACTCCTGATCCCCTCCAGGTTTATTTTCATTTATGAAGAGCTGTCTAATTCTTGGTTTTCTTGGAGGAGATGAAGATTAGTATCTTCTACTCCACCATCTTACTGATGTCACCCTGTAGTTTGATTTCTCATCACATCATATGACTCGAACAGTTTTTTATTCCTCCTTCGTCCACATAAAAGGAACTTTTGATTATATTGGGCCTGTCTAGATAGTCCAAGATAAGCTCACTATTTTATAATCAGTTGATTAGTAACCTTAATTCTATCGGAAATTATAATTTCTCTTTTTCATATAAGGCAACAGATTCACAGATTTCAAGGATTAGGACATAAGTATCTTTTGGGGGGAATGAGGCATTATTCTTACTACATTAACGGTTCTTGGCTTCACTTTTAGCTTATGAGGCTTTTAAAAGTCCAAACTGAGATTTTTTTTTTTTAAATGAAAACATCCAGCAAAGGAAATTCATGAAGGTCAATATGGTAAACTACTGTTGCTTTCCTTTTGTAAATAATTAAGTGCAATCTAATGAGACCACTCTTATTTTGTGATCAAGAATAATCTTTCTTTGGGACTCCTGGTGGCTAGTCAGTTGAACTTCTGACTCTTGGTTTCAGCCCAGTTCATGATCTCATGGGTCATGAGATCAAGCCCCACATCAGGCTCTGTGCTTACAGGGAGTCTACTTGAAGATTCTCTCCCTCTGCCCCTTCCCACAATTGCTCTCTTTCTCAAATAAATAAATAAATCTTAAAAAGAAGAAGAAAAAGAGGAAAAAGAAGAAGAATCTTTCTTTGAAATTCCTTTTGATCAAGAGATGTTACTCACCAGAAAAATTTTGTATTTCATCTGTAAACTACATACCATCTATACCACACCCTTCTGAGTTAACAGATTCTAACCTCCTATTCATTGTCTTTGAAATATTTTACACTTCCTTCTAAATTGCAAGTAATTAATGGACATGTAAACTGTATTACCTGGTGGGGATTCAGTTGACTTCCATGTTTTGGGACCTACTAGTATATTGAATTGGATCTAATGACTTTGCCCAAATTGTCAATCCCTGACAAAGTTAAAATTTTACCAAGTTTCTCTAATAATGTCTATAATACCCCAAACCTACTTTTCCAATATTTCTCTCTCCTGTCTGACTTGGTGTCACAGAGAAGTAAAACATTACTCCCCAGATCACTATCATGACTCTGGTTTGCCTTGGGACTGGCCCTTTTCCTCAGGATCTGAAGAAATTCTGCAAGCTGAAGCACAGCTGCTTGGTTTAAATCTTGAAGGAGTCACCATTGCAACTGATCATGTATGGGCCAGAATTCCTCTTAGGCAAGCTGTTGTCTGGACCAGAAAGAAGTCTGGCAAAATACTAGGGTCATGCAAGCAAGAAGTAATCAAGACTGTGGTCAGCATCACCAGGAACACAATTTTCTAACTAAAAAGCTTCAAGAGCTCAAGGAGTTCTAACAACCTCTTGGAAACTTCTAGACTGGTTATTCTAAGGGTTTAACACCTGACACTTTACTCTAAATGAGTCTTATATTAATATTTCTATTTCATTTTAGGCCTCCCTCTTATAAGATGCCTGATTTCTAGGGAAACAAACATTTGTCACCACAAAAGTTCTCAAGTTTGAACCGCCCATCAAAGAATGGGACTAGTTTCACCAAAAAAAAAAAAAAAAAAAAAAACACACCAAAAAGAATCCTCCAAAGATTATTTCTTACATGCTGCTTCACCTCATTCAGGAAGTTTTTGGTCAATTCAGCATTGTTCATCAATTAACATTTGTCTTAAACAAAAGAAAGGACAGAAATGCTGACCTTTGTCATGAATTTCATTGAACCCATAGATGACTTGCTTGTTAACATACCTCTATAAAACTCCAAATCCCTTCCTTTTATTTGAGACATTTCTCATCAATGAATGGTTCCCTAATACTATAGCTGAAATAAAATTACCATCTCAACTGTTTGCTACACTTTGTCTCTTACAATGTAAACTCTTTATATTACACTTTTTTTACCAATGGATTATTACATAACAACATAAATATGATAAATAAATAATGATAATGAGATAATGATGATGATTACAATGATGATGATGGTATCTAACACCTAAAATCATGCTTATTCTCTTCCAAGCCCTATTTTCAGCATGTTATATGTAGCAATGATTTAATCTTCATTAGAAGTCCATAAAGTAGATATTATTAATATCTCCCTATAACCAATAAGAAAACCCAAGAACAAAGATGTTGGGGAATTAGCTCAAAGTCACAGAGCTAGTAAATTATAGAGCAAGATTTCAAATCCAGGCTGACTTGTTCCAAGATCTGTGTTCTTAATACTTTTTATCAACCACCTTACTGTTAAGCTTCTAAAGATAACTTTTCTTCATCTAGAAGACTCCTCCCATATTATTCTGCTTCTTTGATCCCTGTTAATGATTATTTTTATCTTTCTTAAGGTGTTGTTATACAATTGCCTAAATATTCTATTCACTCTGATTGTTTATAAGGGCACTGTGATATGGATTTTATCCTCCAAACAAACTCCTTCATGATATTATCTATTTTTTTCTTAACATTTACTTTCATGATGTATTTTTATTTCTGTTACATTTAAGTTGAAAAGGAGAGTATAGGAGTGCATGGGTAGGTCAGTCAGTTAAGCATCTGACTCTTCATCTCAGCTCAGGTCTTGATCTCAGGGTCATGAGTTCAAGCCCTGCCTTGGGCTCCATGCTTTGCATGGAGCCTACTGTAAATTTTTTTAATTAATTTTTAAAAAATGAAAAAAGAGCATATTATGAATTTTCTCTAGAGCCTAATTGCCTTGGTTTGAATACCTGTTCCAATACTTAAAAGTTTTGTGCCACCTTGGGCATATTACTTAATAGGTCCTGGCTCCATCTTCTGTAAATAGGCAATGATAATGGAACCCAGTTCCTAGAGGAGATGCTATACTGAGGGAGCCAATGAATATAAATCATTTAGTGCAGTATTTGGAACATAAAAAGTGTTTGATCACTATAATTACCTTTTTAAACTCTACATTTTACTGTTAACTCTTCGAAATTAGTCATCAGTTTATAGCCCTCTCTATACTCTATTTTTAAGAAATGAACTTAAACTCACTTTATTGTATTTTTTATTATTTTTTAAAGATTTTTTAAATTTATTTATTTGATAGAGATTACAAGTAGTCAGAGAGGCAGGCAGAGAGAGAGAGAGAGAGAGAGAGAGAGAGGAGGAAGCAGGCTCCCCGCCGAGCAGAGAGCCCGATGCGGGGCTCGATCCCAGGACCCTGAGACCATGACCTGAGATGAAGGCAGAGGCTTTAACCAACTGAGCCACCCAGGTGCCCTATTGTATTTTTAATTAAAATTAAATAATTTAGGTCCATTTGACTAATGTACAGAGCCAGTTTCTTTCTAATTCTTAAATATTATATTGTTTCTACCATTTTTCCATCTGTTCACATTACCTCGTGCAACACCCTGATGTTTACTACTCATTTAATTACTTGGAAAAACCTCAGGTTTCCTGAAAACTTGATGATTTCAATGCACAACCCTTTCTAGATTTTAGCTAGAAATATACTATTTATATATATGCAAATATATATAATCCTGGTCGAACCATAGTGATTCCTGATCTCTGTACTTCCTAGGTTTGTTATCATAATGAAATTTTATAATGCATATGAAAATACTTTATAAAGTACTACATATAACATTTAACGTGATAACTGATATTTAAATCATTAACATTTAAGGATGAGGATGAGGATGTGGTAGAAGGGAACTGATCTAGGTCTGGATATCTTCTTCACCTGGATGTTTAATATCCCAAAGATTTCACAAAATTGGAATATTTTTCATAATTAAGCAATTCATGTACCTAGTTTTAACTACAAAATGTGCAGCAAAAAATAGCTCTTCTCAATCCACCCTTACCTAACTCAGAGTTCTATAAATGTCTTTCAAATTTATTAGCTTTTTTTACTTCTAAAAATCTTGTTTTTCCTTCTACCTTGATTTTTACCTTTGAGTCAATTTCTGCTGTGGAAGAGAGTTTAACTCTCCCCTTTGACTTCCCTCAACTCTCATATAGTCACACATCCCTATCTCCCAATGAATCTATGGGATTTTAATTGAATCAATATTTGGCATTTTCATTATAAATGGTACATATATATTGTTGACAACCACAGAGTGATATTATTCTATTTCTTTACTTTTATCTGGAGTTAATAATTACCTTTTCCTTTTTAATATTCTGTGTGCCTGTCATGGATTCTTACTCCAGCCATGGAACTAAATTCTAAATCTTCTTAATACAATTAAACACAGTAGTCAATATAACAGGTTTTGTTTTTGTTGCTGTTCAAATATCTATCCTGGAACCAGTGGTCCTGCTCTTTCATTCTAGACTGTTGTTTCCAGTCGTGCTATAATAGATACACTTTAGGCCTTTGCTTCACTTTCATCCTGGAAATTCTCTTCATCTTGCCCCTGACTGGATCCATATTTTCTTTTTTGTCCCCCCGTTTCCTTGAATTTTTTTATTATGTTATGATCCCTATTTTCTGAAGCTCAAGTTTTCCATCCTCATGGTTTATTCCCTCATTCACATATTATTGAAGCTCCTAGAATAAGGGCTTGCATTTGAGGGATCTGGAGATTTTATATGGATGAATATGCCTTTAAACTGGTATATAGCAGTCTGTGTCCAAACAGGCGATAAAAACTACACATTACTGATCTTGGATTTATAAATAATGTGGGCCTTTAGTTTGAATTCTGCTTACATTCTTTACATATAACTTTCTCAGTAGGGGAAACTGATAGGACTAATTTCTAGGAACATTCTCAGCTCTTGACTTTATTATCCTAAAATTATTAAAACATTTCCTAATAACACCTAATAAAATCCAATAAAATGAGAAGAAAGAAATTCTTGCAGATTTTTAGCTACGGTGAGTGGTTGGGGTCTGGCAATCTGAGGATGTAATTTAGGAAATAGAAGATATATATAACTGACACTGAGACAAAAATTCTGGATTGGGACAGATTTTGGAGCTATAAACATGTATGGTCTATTATTATAGGCTGAATCTTTATGTCCCCCCCAAAATTCATATATTAAATCCTAATGTTCTAATGTGATTGTATATGGAGGTAAGGCTTTGGGAGGTGATTAAGGTCCTAAAGGCAGAGTCCTTATGAACAGGATTAATTTCCTTATAAAACAGACTCCAGAGAGCTTCCTTGCCCTTTTCACCATGTGAGGACACAGTCGGAAGGCTGTGACAAATAAGACTAAGCTGTCTGTGTACTAGAAAGTGGGGCCTCTAAACATGTCAATGCCTTGATCTTAGACCTCCCAACTTCCAGAACTATAAGAAACAAATTACTGTTGTTTACAAACCACCCAGTTTATTTTATTTTTGGGATAGCAGCCAAATAGACTAAGATATAGATTATGCCTTAGAAATCAAGTGTGATTCCCACAGTGTCTGGGAGAATGGGTAAATATAGGTGTCCTTCAAAAGAAAGTGAGTACAGTTGGAGAAGCAGGTTTCTTTCAACAGAGGATGAGTTAAGTTTGGGCAAGGTGAATTTGAGGCCCTTTGGAACATCCAAGTGCATATGTCTAAAAGTTGGATAAAAATAGGGAGACAAAACTATGAACTAGAGATGCCCAGGGAAACCTCATTAGCATAGAGACAAGAGCATCACTTTCTTTGGGAAATTATTTTGGGCCTCTTTAAGTAGATATAAATATTTCCTTTTCTCTTTTCCTGTTTAACTTATTTATGTGTCTGTCCATAAAGACATTACATGATGTAATTATTTGTCTATGTATCATTAAATTTAGAATTTCTCATGAGAACAGAGTGTTTTTTCTATAGTTTGTCACTTTTGTGTTTCTTTTTTTTTTTAATTTTTATTAATTTTACTTTTTATAAACATATAATATATTTTTATCCCCAGGGGTACAGGTCTGTGAATCACCAGGTTTACACTTCACAGCACTCACCATAGCACATACCCTCCCCAGTGTCCATAATCCCATCCCCCTCCCAACCCCTCTCCCCCCATCAACCCTCAGTTTGTTTTGTGAGATTAAGAGTCACTTATGGTTTGTCTCCCTCCCAATTCCATCTTGTTTCATTTACGCTTCTCCTATCCACTTAACCCCCCATGTTGCATCTCCTATCCCTCATATCAGGGAGATCATATGATAGTTGTCTTTCTCCAATTGACTTATTTCTGTTAAGCATGATACCCTCTAGTTCCATCCACGTCGTCGCAAATGGAAAGATTTCATTTCTTTTGATGGCTGCATAGTATTCCATTGTGTATATATACCACATCTTCTTTATCCATTCGTCTGTTGATGGACATCTAGGTTCTTTCCATAGTTTGGCTACTGTAGACATTGCTGCTATAAACATTCGGGTGCACGTGCCCCTTCGGATCACTACGTTTGTATCTTCAGGGTAGATACCCAGCAGTGCCATTGCTGGGTCATACGGTAGTTCTATTTTCAACATTTTGAGGAACCTCCATGCTGTTTTCCAGAGTGGTTGCACCAACAGTGTAGGAGGGTTCCCCTTTCTCCGCATCCTCGCCAGCATCTGTCATAACCTGACTTGTTAATTTTAGCCATTCTGACTGGTGTGAGGTGATTTCTCATTGTGGTTTTGATTTGTATTCCCTGATGCCAAGTGATGTGGAGCATTTTTTCATGTGTCTGTTGGCCATCTGGATGTCTTCTTTGCAGAAATGTCTGTTCATGTCCTCTGCCCATTTCTTGATTGGATTCTTTGTTCTTTGGGTGTTGAGTTTGCTAAGTTCTTTATAGATTTTGGACACTAGCCCTTTATCAGATATGTCATTTGCAAATATCTTCTCCCATTCTGTCAGTTGTCTTTTGGTTTTGTTCACTGTTTCCTTTGCTGTGCAAAAGCTTTTGATCTTGATAAAATCCCAATAGTTCATTTTTGCCCTTGCTTCCCTTGCTTTTGGTGATGTTCCTAGGAAGATGTTGCTGCGGCTGAGGTCGAAGAGGTTGCTGCCTGTGTTCTCCTCAAGGATTTTGATGGATTCCTTTCTCACATTGAGATCCTTCATCCATTTTGAGTCTATTTTCGTGTGTGGTGTAAGGAAATGATCCAATTTCATTTTTCTGCATGTGGCTGTCCAATTTTCCCAACACCATTTATTGAAGAAGCTGTCTTTTTTCCACTGGACATTCTTTCCTGCTATGTCAAAGATTAGTTGACCATAGAGTTGAGGGTCTATTTCTGGGCTCTCTATTCTGTTCCATTGGTCTATGTGTCTGTTTTTGTGCCAGTACCATACTGTCTTGATAATGACAGCTTTGTAATAGAGCTTGAAGTCCGGAATTGTGATGCCACCAACTTTGGCTTTCTTTTTCAATATTCCTTTGGTAATTCGAGGTCTTTTCTGGTTCCATATGAATTTTAGGATTATTTGTTCCATTTCTTTGAAAAAAATGGATGGTATTTTGATAGGAATTGCATTAAATGTGTAGATTGCTTTAGGTAGCATAGACATTTTCACAATATTTATTCTTCCAATCCAGGAGCATGGAACATTTTTCCATTTCTTTGTGTCTTCCTCAATTTCTTTCATGAGTAGTTTATAGTTTTCTGTGTATAGATTCTTAGTCTCTTTGGTTAGGTTTTATTCCTAGGTATCTTATAGTTTTGGGTGCAATTGTAAATGGGATGGACTCCTTAATTTCTCTTTCTTCTGTCTTGTTGTTGGTGTTGAGAAATGCAACTGATTTCTGTGCATTGATTTTATATCCTGACACTTTACTGAATTCCCGTACAAGTTCTAGCAGTTTTGGAGTGGAGTCTTTTGGGTTTTCCACATATAGTATCATATCATCTGCTAAGAGTGATAGTTTGACTTCTTCTTTGCCGATTTGGATGCCTTTAATTTCCTTTTGTTGTCTGATTGCTAAGGCTAGGACTTCTAGTACTATGTTGAATAACAGTGGTGATAATGGACATCCCTGCCGTGTTCCTGACCTTAGCGGAAAAGCTTTCAGTTTTTCTCCATTGAGAATGATATTTGCAGTGGGTTTTTCATAGATGGCTTTGATAATATTGAGGTATGTGCCCTCTATCCCTACACTTTGAAGAGTTTTGATCAGGAAAGGATGCTGTTTTTTGTCAAATGCTTTTTCAGCATCTATGGAGAGTATCATATGGTTCTTGTTCTTTCTTTTATTAATGTGTTGTATCACATTGATTGATTTGCGGATGTTGAACCAGCCTTGCAGCCCTGGAATAAATCCCACTTGGTTGTGGTGAATAATCCTTTTAATGTACTGTTGAATCCTATTGGCTAGTATTTTGGTGAGAATTTTTGCATCTGTGTTCATCAAGGATATTGGTCTGTAGTTCTCTTTTTTGATGGGATCCTTGTCTGGTTTTGGGATCAAGGTGATGCTGGCCTCATAAAATGAGTTTGGAAGTTTTCCTTCCATTTCTATTTTTTGGAACAGTTTCAGGAGAATAGGAATTAGTTCTTCTTTAAATGTTGGTAGAATTCCCCCGGGAAGCCATCTGGCCCTGGGCTTTTGTTTGTTTGGAGATTTTTGATGACTGTTTCAATCTCCTTACTGCTTATGGGTCTGTTGAGGCTTTCTATTTCTTCCTGGTTCAGTTCTGGTAGTTTATAGGTCTCTAGGAATGCATTCATTTCTTCCAGATTGTCAAATTTGTTGGCGTAGAGTTGCTCATAGTATGTTCTTATAATTGTCTGTATTTCTTTGGTGTTCGTTGTGATCTCTCCTCTTTCATTCATGATTTTATTTATTTGGGTCCTTTCTCTTTTCTTTTTGATACATCTGGCCAGGGGTTTATCAATCTTATTAATTCTTTCAAAGAACCAGCTCCTCGTTTCGTGGATTTGTTCTATTGTTTTTTTGGTTTCTATTTCATTGATTTCTGCTCTGATCTTTATGATTTCTCTTCTCCTGCTGGGTTTAGGGTTTCTTTCTTGTTCTTTCTCCAGCTCCTTTAGGTGTAGGGTTAGGTTGTGTACCTGAGACCTTTCTTGTTTCTTGAGAAAGGCTTGTACCGCTATACATTTTACTCTCAGGACTGCCTTTGTTGTGTCCCACAGATTTTGAACTGTTGTGTTTTCATTATCATTTGTTTCCATGAATTTTTTCAATTCTTCTTTAATTTCCTGGTTGACCCATTCATTCTTTAGAAGGATGCTGTTTAGTCTCCATGTATTTGGGTTCTTTCCAAATTTCCTCTTGTGATTGAGTTCTAGCTTCAGAGCATTGTGGTCTGAAAATATGCAGGGAATGATTCCAATCTTTTGATAATGGTTGAGACCTGATTTAGGACCAAGAATGTGATCTATTCTGGAGAATGTTCCATGTGCACTAGAGAAGAATGTGTATTCTGTTGCTTTGGGATGAAAAGTTCTGAATATATCTGTGATGTCCATCTGGTCCAGTGTGTCATTTAAGGCCTTTATTTCCTTGTTGATCTTTTGCTTGGATGATCTGTCCATTTCAGTGAGGAGAGTGTTAAAGTCCCCTACTATTATTGTATTATTGTCGATATGTTTCTTTGATTTTGTTATTAATTGGTTTATATAGTTGGCTGCTCCCACGTTAGGGGCATAGATATTTAAAATTGTTAGATCTTCTTGTTGGATAGTTCCTTTGAGTATGATATAGTGTCCTTCCTCATCTCTTATTGTAGTCTTTGGCTAAAATCTAATTGATCTGGTATAAGGATTGCCACTCCTGCTTTCTTCTGATGTCCATTAGCATGGTAAATTCTTTTCCACCCCCTCACTTTAAATCTGGAGGTGTCTTCAGGTTTAAGATGAGTTTCTTGTAGGCAACATATAGATGGGTTTTGTTTTTTTATCCATTCTGATACCCTGTGTCTTTTGATTGGGGCATTTAGCCCATTAACATTCAGGGTAAGTATTGAGAGATATGAATTTAGTGCCATTGTATTGCCTGTATGGTGACTGTTATTGTATATTGTCTCTGTTCCTTTCTGATCTACTTCTTTTAGGGTCTCTCTTTGCTTAGAGGACCACTTTCAATATTTCCTGTGGAGCTGGTTTGGTATTTGCAAATTCTTTCAGTTTTTGTTTGTCCTGGAAGCTTTTAATCTCTCTTTCTATTTTCAATGATAGCCTAGCTGGATATAGTATTCTTGGCTGCATGTTTTTCTCGTTTAGTACTCTGAATATATCATGCCAGCTCTTTCTGGCCTGCCAGGTCTCTGTGGATAAGTCTGCTGCCAATCGAATATTTTTACCATTGTACGTTACAGACTTCTTTTCCCGGGCTGCTTTCAGGATCTTCTCTTTGTCACTAAGACTTGTCAATTTTACTATTAGGTGATGGGGTGTGGACCTATTCTTATTGATCTTGAGGGGGGTTCTCTGAACCTCCTGGATTTTGATGCTTGTTCCCTTTGCCATATTGGGGAAATTCTCTCCAATAATTCTCTCCAATATACCTTCTGCTCCCCTCTCTGTTTCCTCTTCTTCTGGAATCCCAATTATTCTAATGTTGTTTCGTCTTATGGTGTCACTTATCTCTCGAATTCTCCCCTCATGATCCAGTAGCTGTTTGTCCCTCTTTTACTCAGCTTCTTTATTCTCTGTCATTTGGTCTTCTCTATCGCTAATTCTTTCTTCTGCCTCATTTATCCTAGCCGTCAGAGCCTCCATTTTTGTTTGCACCTCACTAATAGCTTTTTTGATTTCAACTTGGTTAGATTTTAGTTCTTTTATTTCTCCAGAAAGGGCTTTTATATCTCCCGAGAGGGTTTCTCTAATATCTTCCATGCCTTTTTCGAGCCCAGCTAGAACCTTGAGAATCGCCATTCTGAACTCTGGATCTGACATATTACCAATGTCTGTATTGATTAGGTCTCTAGCCTTTGGTACTGCCTCTTGTTCTTTTTTTTTTTTGTGGTGAATTTTTCTGCCTTGTCATTTTGTCCAGATAAGAGTATATGAAGGAGCAAATAAAATACTAAAAGGGTGGCAACAACCCCAGGAAAATATGTTTTAGCCAAATCAGAAGAGATCCCAAGTCGTGGGGAGGGGGGAGAAAGGGGATAAAAAGAGGTTCAGGAAGAAAGGAAAAAAAATTAAAAAAAGAAAACCAATAAAGAAAAAGTATAAAAAGGAAATATATATATATATATATATATATATATATATATATATATTAGATAAACTAGTTAAAAAATGTTAAAAAAGAAAAAGGGTAAAAGTTAAAAAAATTTAGCAGAAGAAGAAAAAAAAATTGAAAAAGAAAAGAAAAAAAAATTAAATTAACTGCAAGGCTAAAGAATCATGGGGAGAAAGCCCTGAGTTCCGTGCTTTGCTTTCTCTTCCTCTGGAATTCCGCCACTCTCCTTGGTATTGAAACTACACTCCTTGGTAGGTCAACTTGGTCCTGGCTGGGTTTCTTGTTGATCTTCTGGGGGAGGGGCCTGTTGTAGTGATTCTCAAGCGTCTTTGCCCCAGGCGGAGTTGCACCGCCCTTACCCAGGGCCCGGCTGAGTAATCCGCTCGGGTTTGCTTTCGGGAGCTTTTGTTCCCTGAGTGCTTTCTGTAGAGCTCCGGAGGGCGGGAATGAAGATGGCGGCCTCCCAGTCTCCGGCCCGGAGGAGCTGAGAGCCCAGGGCCCCACTCCTCAGTGCGCCCCCAGAGAACAGCGCCCAATGACTCCCGCCACCCTGGCCTCCGGCCACGCTCCGAGCTGACCGAGCCTGCGACCGGTTCAAGGTAACCCCGAGCTGAGAGTCACTCCTCGGCTCTGTCTCTGTAGCCGGCTTCCCCATTCTAATACCTGTGAGCTCTGCGACACTCAGCCACCCCAGATCCTTCTGTGACCCTGCGGGACCTGAGGCCACGCTGACCCTGCCTGGGCTTCACCCCAGTTAAGCCTCTGGAGCAATGTCCCTCAGCGGAACAGACTTTTAAAAGTCCCGATTTTGTGCTCCGTTGCTCGCGGGGGGCCAGCCCCTCCCCCCGCGGTCTATCTTCCCGTCGCTTTGGATTCTCTTCTCCGCCAGTCCTACCTTGCAGAAAGTGGTTGATTTTCTGTTTTTAGAGTTGCTGTTCTTCTTCTCTTCGATCTCCCGTTGGATTTGTAGGTGTTTGTAATCTTTAGATAAGCTATCTAGCTGATCTCCCGCTACCTGAAGTAGTCTCAGTCTGCTACTTCTCCGCTATCTTGATTCCCACTTTTGTGTTTCTTAATAATATGTGTTTAAGTTGTCTCATGCAATAATAAATTGAGTAAAAAACTAAAATTGCAAACAATCTAATTTTCCATAGGTTGTTTAATATGCAATTTATTTCAATAGCATAAGTAATACTCCCTTGAGAAACTTGTAGGATCTATCTTATTCCAATGATCAGAACTGTTATTTAGCACAATTTTACCTTCAAGTTTAAGTTAACTATTAGAAAAAGATAATCATTTAAATTTACAATTAAACACTGGTCTCATTTCAATATTGTAAGTAAATAATGGTATTGTTTTGCACAGTTCAGGATATTAAATAGAAACTATAAAAACACTTAGTATTGACATCATAGATTATTTCTGTATTAATTTCCTATTGTTGCTATAAGAAATTAGCACAGACTTGGTGGTGCAAACAACTTATATATGTTATCATGCAATTCTAAAGCTCAGATATCCCAAACTTGTTTTCAGTAAACTGAATATTTTCTTTTGATACTAACATTTGCTTAAAAGTTTCCTATAGAACTCGTTTCTTTATATAAAAATAATATGTATCAATAGTTAAAACCATTTATTTATCTCAGCGTAAAGCTTATATCTTCCTCTTGTTCACTAGCTGCATGTATGAGTTGTTATAACTATTTTCTGTTGTGCTTCACTGGTGCTACCCTTGAGAGACCAATAGCTCATAGAGTCAAATATCTAGGACATATTAAGAAATTAGGAGAACTCCTACAGGGAAAGTTAACAGCTATGTGTACCTAAGTCTCAAAACCAGCTCAGATGATTGTTGTGTTCCAACCAACTGTACATTTGGCTGAACTATGCAACACCTGTCCCAGTTTCAGTCACCCTGCTGAGGTGCCCACGCTTGAACCACTTCACAGATTAATTATTGCAATTCTTTAATGTTCTGTCTCCAAAAAACAAGCCTTAAGGATAATGCAAATGCAAAAATCCAAACATTATAGTGAGGTAACTAAAATACTTAAAGAAATGCATTGAAAATCTAAATGTTCATTATAATCAAATAAGCCATAAGGAAGCATCTTCTATTATAATTATCAGTTGGGATAATTTGATTGCAAGAAGCAGAAACTCATTCTATCCAAATAAGGCAAAATGGATTCTATTGGAAAGATATTTGAAACACGGAATCCAGGGGATGAAAAAAAAAAAAAAAAGACAACAACGGCAACAACAACAACAAAACAGATTTAAAATTTAGACACTAAAATATCTCTAGAGTCCAGAAAATAGAAAGAAAATAACATTCCCATACCAAGATGATTACTGTCAATTTTATCCCCTTGGCATGACTAGAAATCTATCTATTTTAATTCCCATTTTCCTTCTGCTCATGATCCAATTTTCACCAAGTAAGATATATTAGTCTAGCCTAGGGAACTTGCCATTGGTTAGTGGACATGGGGGAAAAAGAAAATTTCCGTACATGAAATTGGGCATGATAAGAAGTAGAATATACGCATTGAAAAAAAGTTACATATTCGCCAACTATAATGCATATTTCTATTTTCAGCATTACATAAGGAAATTAGATAAAGAAAGGTTCCATTTGTGACAGTGATGCTTAATTATTTATGTAATATTTGTAAGTTTTAAGATATCTTAACATAACTTCCAGTTTAAACTTAAAGATGCAATGAAACTGAAAAATAAAAATTTTCACCCTTATAAGAAAAACACTGGACATGCAGAAAATAATTTTGCATTTAATAATAGATGTCACAAGACAAATGGTCATCCCAAAGGGATACACTTGCAGAGAGAGATAAAAACCAAGCATTTGCTTGCTTGTGAAAGAAACCACTGGGCAAATGCCCATCTGAACAGCCTGATTTTTAACTTAACCACTCTTTTAAAGGCCTAATGTATGAATACAGTCATGTTCTGAGAACATGAGTTTAGAGATTTAACATATGAATTTGGGGTGTGAGGGGTAAAGCGAGACACTTCAACCAATAACACTGTCATCTAAGAGAAAAAATTAAAGTCTTAATCTGCAAAGAAGAACACCCCAACCACCAAGACTGAAAACTGGAGGACACCCACTGCAACTGATAAAGGAAATGTGGAGGAAAAAAAAAACCACAAAACCATATCTATGGAGGAAGGACAGATACATTTGTGAAGGTTGTACTCCCAAGACATGGGCCTACCGTGTACTCCAAAGACTAAAACTGACTCAGCACATTGGCATATGCTTCCCTGACCTACATGCTACTCTACTAGCGTGCCTATAGTAATAATACCAGTGGATTATAGCTGGGAGATCTGTAGGAGATAGATTCTCTCTTAGGAGCATCTCAGATAGGAGAGACTTGAAGCAAAGAGGAGAGAAAAAACAAGGTCACTAGAGAAATCTGAGCCTTCTACTGCTCCCCAGTAGCAACATACTTCAATCAGCTCAACTTCTGACTAGATTAACTGTATGTTCACTTTAGAGGCCTAGTGCCTCAGTATCTATGGCCCTGTATAACATGCCCAGCTTTAAACATAATATTACAAAGGATTACAAAAGACAGGGTGGGCAGGAAACAACCTGAAAACACAAAGTAATTATCAGAACCGGTCTCAGATATAACAGGGTACTGATATTATCAGACAGATTTTAAGATACCTATAATTAATATGTTGAAGGCTCTAATGGAAAAGATACTCAAATGTGCTAGAGCAGGTAGGTTACTTCAACAAAAAGATGGAATCTAGTAGAAGTAATCAAATAGAAATACTTGAAATTAAAAACATACGATTTCACTTATGTGGAATCTAAAAAATAAAACGAACAACCAAAAAAGAGAAACAGACCCATAAACACAAAAAACAAACATTATTACTGGGAAAAGGGGTATGTGGAGGGGCAAAATGGGTAAAGGGGAGTGGGAAATATAGGCTTCCAATTATAGAATGAATAAATCATGGCATTAAAAGGCAGAGCACAGGGAATACAGTCGGTGGTATTGTAACAGTGTTGTATTGTGACAGATGGTAGCTGCACTTACAGTGAGCAATGCTATAAATATAAATTTGTTGAATCACTATGTTGTACACCTAAAACTAATGTATCACTGTGAGTCAACTATACTTCAGTTAAAAACAATATATATAATATAGATACATAAACAATAACAGAAATGGAAAATACCTTTCATGAGCTCATTAGACTCAAACAGCCAAAGAAAGTATAAGTGAATTTGAATTTGAAAATATGGCAATAGAAATTATACAAATTGAGATGCAAAGAGTAAAAGAAAACAAAAACAAAAACAGAAACAAAGCATACTTTCCCTGTGTTATATGAAATGGTGTAGCACATGCATAATTGGACTATCAGGAGGAAAAGAAAGTGAGAACAAGACAAAATAAATAAATATTTATTTATTTATTTAAAGTTTATTTATTTATTTATTTATTTGAGAGAGAGACAGTGAGAGAGAGCATGAGCAAGGAGAAGGTCAGAGAGAGAAGCAGACTCCCTGTGGAGCTGGGAGCCCGATGCGGGACTCGATCCTGGGACTCCAGGATCATGACCTGAGCCAAAGGCAGTCATCCAACCAACTGAGCCACCCATGTGTCCCCAAAATAAATATTTAAAAGAATAATAGCTTTAAAATTTCCAAAATTGACAGAAATGAAACCACACATCCAAGTCACCCATAGACACCAAACCACAGAGAATATCAAGGAAAATAAATAGTAACACAAAAACAAACTATGCATATCATACTCAAACTGAAAAAGAAAATAAATTCAGAAAATTTTGAAGGCAACCTGTGTGGGCTGGGTTTTAAAGGAGGACACCTTACATACGAAGTATAAAAGATAAAAATTACAGCAGACTTCTCATTAGAAACCATGCAAAAAAAGTAGATGGCAGAGTGAGATCTTTTACATTTTAAAGTAAAAAATGAACTACTGGGACTTCATCAAGATAAAAAGCTTCTGCACAGCAAAAGAAACAATTAACAAAACTAAAAAGCAACCAATTGAATGGCAGAAGATATTTGCAATTGACATGTCAGAAAAAGGGCTAGTATCCAAAATCTATAAAGAACTTACCAAACTCAACACTCAAACAATAAAAAACCCAATTAAGAAATGGGCAGAAGACATAAACAGTCTTTTCTCCAAGAAAACATACAGATGGCTAATCAACACATGAAAAGATGCTCGACATCACTCATCATCAGGGAAATACAAATCACAACCACAATGAGATACCACCTCACACCAGTCAGAATGGCTAAAATTAACAACTCAGTAAACAACAGATGTTGGCAAGGATAGGGAGAAAGGGGTTGTCTCTAACCCTGTTGGTGGGAACGCAAACTGGTGCAGGCACTTTAGGTAACAGTAGGGACATTACTAAAAAAACTTAAAAATAGAACTACCCTATGACTCAGCAATTGCACTACTAGGTAGTTACCCAAAAGATATACAAATTGTGATTGAAGGGGCACATGTACCCAATGTTTATAGCAGCATTATCAACAATAGTCAAAATACGGAAAGAGCCCAAATGTCCACTGACTGATGAATGGATAAATTATGGTATACATATATACATATATGCATATATATGTGCATATATGTACAATAACAGCACAATATGTGTTTTATAGTATATTTTAAAACTTTATTAACAGAGAACTTTTAAGTATGACCCAAATTTTGATGCTGTAACTACCTACCAGTATCCCTAAAATGCTAACAATGGAACATATTTCCTTGATTAGTTAATATAAGTTTATAATCTGCTTTGGATTGGTTTTAAAGTTTTATCCCATTAGTTTCCTCCCATAGCATGGCCTCATTCTAATTAGATCTTTCACAATGTGCTTTTGCAAGTGTGACACTCTCAAAACTACACATTCCCATTGGACACAGTGAACATTCTTTGACATTCCATAATTAACAAATGGTTTCTCATTGAATTTCTATATAATGCTTAGTAACAGCAGTTTAGCCATCTCTATCATTCAAATGAATAGAACACATTTATAATATGTTAAAAAAAAAGGCTTGTGAAATAAAATTATAAAAGGGGCATCATACAATACAGGTTTTAAACACAGTTTGATTATTACATTGATCATTTGGAAATGGTTGAAGTCCTTCTTCCCTATCCAATTAGCATACATCTTGATTAATTTGCACTTTATTGAAAACATAATTATAATGTAATTAGGAAATCTTAAAATGTCATTAACTTTGTCCTCCATGGATTTAGCAGCCCAGTAAGCTTCATCTTAAATTTTGGAATTTCCCTTTAAAACCAGCCAACATATAAAAAAATAATAAAAATTGTATCATAATCAGTGGCATTTGTTCTTCTCTTAAAATCATTTCCCCAAATGTCTTGTTTGTTTATTGGGTTTTTTACTTTTTCATCTTTTTCTCAGTGCCAGTTTTCTTTTAAATTTTATTAGGGTTCCATTAGACATCTGACCTGAATTTTTTCTTTACCTTACTATAAGTTTGCTATGTATAGGAATAAATATATAGTATATATAATAGTACATATAAATATTATTTTATATAACCTGAACTATTAATAAAAATTAGCATCATAATAGTACATATATATGGTATAAGTAAATATATAGTATTTAGCATATATATTATATATACCATATATATGGCATATGTATGGTACATACACACACCATAATTTGGTGTGGAATTACTGTACTGAGAGGAATATATTTGTGAACATTGATAGAAAAATTAAACCACTGATACAAAAACTTGTAGAGCATGCTTATTCCTTATAGGTAATACTGTTGGATCTGATTTCAAGTTTGGGACTCTCTTTCTTTTTTCTCCTCAATTTTAACTTATTTGCCCTTTTATTTATTTGTCGGGGTAGGGGGGCATAAGCAGAGGGAGTGGCAGGCAGAGGGAGAAGCAGGCTCCCTGCTGAGCAAGGAGCCCCATGTGGGACTTAATCCCAGGACCCTGGGATCATGACTTGAGTTGAAGGCAGGCCCTTAACCAACTGAGCCACCCAGGTGTCCCCTTATTCACCCTTTCTAGAAAGAGAATCAATGCAACTCTAAGGAAAAAAAAATAAGACAGTTTATCTTATATTACAGTTTTAATTTGTAGCAACTAATGATGTCAGGCTTCAATTTAATGATAGGTATTAAAGGTCTTTGCTTTACTTCTATTCCCCAAAAATCACCAAAACTAGCCAAATATATGAAAAATAGGAGAAAAATTCTCTTCATTGAAACAAGTAAATTGTCATAACACACAAACGAGAATCTGCAATATCACCTGCCAAATAATTTAAATATGGACTAAAGCAAGGGACCTGCTGAAAAAAGGCAAAATCTTGTGCAATTACAGAAAGTGGATGCTTTTTTCACAGGTAACTGTAGTTTTAAAGAGCCTTGAGTGTCAAGATCAACATCTGGGAACATGTTAGACATACTAGGTGCTTGCATACACTTATTACACAAAATAAAACATAACTATCTACAACATTTGTATGTTTGTGGCAAACTTTACTGAGGTATAGAAAGAGAAAGATTTACTTTTCAAAATGCAAACATCTTTATGATTTTTTAAATATATTCCAAAATGGAATATATAAACAACCTTTATATACTTTAGCTTTATACACCTTCTGTGCTTTTCCCCAATTTTGTTAATTCTGTTTCCTTGAGTTTTGCACTATACTTTGCCCCAGATTCCCCTTTTAATATGCAAATAATGCAGTGTTTCAAACATGGGTCATTTACTTCAGATCTTTTTCTGTTCACACTCTTGTAATGGTCTCTGTAGTAATTGCAATAACTAGTAAGGGCATCAACTGTATGGTGTCATGGTGAGATTATCACCATTTTTTAGTATCTACTACATGCCAATAATCTATAAATAATCTATAACCAATAAATATATATAATCTATAAATATACATAATCTATAACCTATAAATATATATAATCTATAAATATCTTAATATTTTAATCCTCACAATAGTTGTACAGGGTATATATTTTTATCTCCAATTATAGAAATAAGTGAGAGGTCAGAGAGTAACTTATCATAAAGGTCACAAAGTATTTGAAGGAGCCTGATATTAAATCTGTCTAAACATCATGCCCTCATTTTTTTTCTATTACATTTATCTGCCTGACTCCAGGTCATCAAAGAACAGTAAGACTACACTGAATTCCTCTTGTTTAATAAGGCATAGACGTATGCAACTCAGGTTAAAGTGATATACATTAAAAATAGTTAAAATAATTATTGCATTCAATGGGGTAAATGTCAATTATCCATGCATTTCACTTAGGTGAAAGAGCTCTTCTCTGACAATGGCAGTTGAAAGAAGTGTCTCTACATTTTATTGTCTGTTTGCTTCTGCTTTTGTGCATGTTTTTGATCGTCAACCAGCATTCCATTATTTGTTTCATTTTCAATTACTAATGAAGCTTTTAGTCTATATTAGTACTTCAAGCATTTGAAAACTCATGGTAATTTGCTTCACATCAAAATACCTCCAAGGCTTCATCTTAAAGTGGCATCATTAAAATTGCTACAACATACTATGTGCTCAGACTGGCATGAATTTTGGCACAGGTTCAGAAACACTTTCCTTTCGGATTGATCTTGAAAGGTATTTTGGTTTTGGCTTTACAAAGTCCTTTCTGGCATACCTTTTGTCTTCCTATTAACATTCATCTCAACCAGCCTTTCAAGCTACTAAAACCCTTCACTAGGCAGTTTTTGTTTAAATGAATCCACATTTTAAATTACATCTCATCTCTTAAAACTAAGATTTGAGATTCTTTGCAATATTAGATGAAATGTGTTTTTCCTCATAAGCCATTTTTTTCTGTCAGGATTTGAAAGGGTTAATTTTTATCACAGGAGTTAAATAGTATATAGTGACCTTGCTTTGCAATTCTATTATTTTCTTTCTTTCTCTTAACTTTCTTACCATCATCATTGTTATACTTTAGCATTAGAACCAACCTATGCTGAGTTAATCAACCATACCAAAAATGTTGATAATTGAAAAACTAACTACTGAAGTTACGGAAAAGATTGGAAAGTGCCAGATATTTGGAAAACAGGTTTTTAAGCTAAATAAATAGGTATACAGTTTCATTTCTACCACTTTTCTTCAACATTTTCCCGAATGCATTTCATTATTACTTGATAGTAGCATTTAAAAATATTTTCAGTGAAAACAATTACAATTGTACAGAAGACATCAAAAACAAATTTTATCTACTTAGGACATAAACAAGATGCTAACTGGAGTGTTTGAGGGATATATCGATTTGCAGATTATGAGCTGATACTATTAATTTCCTGGAGATTTGCCCACATTTTATAGTTATATCTGAATCTAAATAGCAAATTCTGTCTATAAGTTGGACTATGTGGGGCATTAGGAAATAGTAATATGTTCATGAGTTTTGAAGTCATATATATCTGCTTTTAAATCATGACTAGCCACCATCCATTTGACCTTGACGTTGTCATATAAAATCTAAGATCCTCAGTTTCTTTACCTGTAAGGTAAAATGCTAATATCTATTTTGAAAAATCTTTTAAAAATTCAGTGAGTTCTTTTGGGGACGTCTGGGTGGCTCAGTCAGTTAAGCATCTGCCTTCAGCTCAGGTCGTGATCCCAGGTCCCCGGGATGGTCCTGGATTGGCTCCTTGCTCAGTGGGGAGCCTGCTTCTTGCTCTGCCTGCTGCTCCCCCTGCTTGTGCTTTCTCACTCTCAGTCTCTCTCTCTGACAAACAAATAAATAAAATCTATTAAAAAATAAGAATTCAATGTGGTTTTTAAAAAGAACTTAGCAAAGTAACAAGTCAAATTAAATGGATGACAAATGGAAGTTACCATTCTGATAATTTGCTTTGCTAACAATATTTACATCTCTATTAAAGGCAACCAAAGGAAACAAAAGAAAGAGCAAGAAAAAGAAAGAAAGGAAGGAAGAGCAAGGAAAGAAAGGAAAGACAAGGGAAAGTTTTTCCAAAATGCTAGACTCTTCAAATAAATTTTAAGATCATTCAAGTTTTCTAACAATTATTTGATGACATTATTTTCAACATAGCAGATACCTCATTTTTTTTCTTGGAAAATAAGTTAAAAAAATGGTTGCAGACAAAATATATACCTACATCCAGCAATATTTCTTGAGGGTTAACTAGGCATTCTGCTATTTGAGGTGATATGACAGTGCATGAGGCACCCCTGTTCACTGCTTGTTGTTAAGCAGGAGCAAGTCATACCACATTAAGTTGGGTACATTTGCTTCAACAAGTCAGAATCCTAGCATAACATCAAGCCAGAGCCAAACAAATTTCTTACTTGCTATCATTGCTCAAAGAGTATATAAAAGTACATGGTCAAGGCAAAATAGTGCTGAGAATGACCTATCAAATCATGAAAAACCGAATAGGTATTGCTATAGAATTTGTGAGTTAAGGCCAATTTGGGGTTTTGCTTTGAATTTTGAATGCCTTCAACTGTAGTGCTAGATATACAGCATAGAAACTTATCAACTCACGAACTTAAATTTAGGAACTTTCATAAATATAAACAGTACCCCAGAGCAAAACCTCTTGATATTTTGCCAACAAGTAAAGGAAGTTCTAACAGAAAAAGCCATGTTCTTTTATAATTCTTCTTTTTTGTACTTTGTGCTAACTGTTAATATGAAGCATATCATACTTATGCTAAGTACTAAATAATGAAAACACTGAAAGTGCCTAGTAAAAGGATGCACAGATCATAATAGGAAATGGAGATTAATATGGTTGTTATGTTTATTACTGGGTTCTTGAACAATTTTCAGCTGGTTCTGTCTGTCCAACTTAGATCTAGAAGCAAATATTTTCCTTTGTGCCACCAACACCCAAGATGCACAAGTTCCTTCTTTTCTGTTAGATGGCTTATGCAAGTCTATTTACTGCAGTACAGTAGGTTATCTACAGGTGATGGGCTTTAAAGAGTAGATTTGTGTAAGATGGCTTTAACCTTCATCATTCATAAGATGGCCTAAGTTTTAGACAGTTTCTTCCTAACTATAGACTCCTAATCTTCCTTTTCTTAAAAAAAATTGTAACTATATACTCTTCCACTGATACTTTAAGAGGTAAATCTTCTTCCAGCCTAGCAAATTCTTGCTAATTTTATAATCCAGAAATGTCTTTCTCAATGATCCAGAAGAGCCATCTCCTTTAAATATAATCATCAATGGGGCACCCGAGTGGCTCAATCAGCTGAGTGTCCAACCCTTTATCTCAGGGTTGTGGGGTTGAGTCCTATATCTGGCTCCATGCAGGGTGTGGAGCCTGCTTGAGATTCTCTCTCCCTCTCTCCTTTTCCCCCCTCCCCCAAAAAAAGAGAGAGAGGGAGCAAAGGAGGGAGGGAGGAAAGAGAAGATAGTGCCCCTAACTTCCAGTGTTTGTGAGAGGGTAGGATACAAACTTTGGTAAGTGTCAATTAAGCAACATAGATGGACTAATCACACTGACCAAACTGCCCGATAATGTCCTTCAGTACCTTTCTACCAGCTCACTTAAGTTCTTAAAACTCTCCTGCCTTTTATTTCAGCAGAGTTGAGTTCAATCTCTCTCCTTTGTTCCAACAGTCTTTATCCCTATTTCAATAGTTTTGTATAAAATCTCTCTTACCTGTTTAACTTGTCTGGTGCAACTGGACAGGTTATCCAGCCTCTAATGCACTAATGGTCCATATTACAAACTCCATGTTTTATGAATTGTGATAGTTGGTAGTTTATGGTGTTTTCTGAAATGTAATCAGAGGCAGAGCATAAACCTGAGGCATTCTCCTCTCACAGCTATTATTTTAAATTAAAGTTCCTTTCAGAACTTCTCCATTTCACTCAGCCTTTCCTTCTTTTGTTTCAAACCAAAATTTGTTCTGGTTTCAGAAAATGGACCATAATCTTTTCAAGCGTGAGACCCAATCTCCTCTTGGACCCTCAGCAAATAACTCCCCTCTCCCCTGCGACTGTTTTCCAAAGAGATTGAAGCATGCCTATCAGATCAAATTGGAGATAAGACCCTGCTGTGAGAGTACAAGAGAAAAGCCATTGGAGCTGTAAACAGATAATACTTTAAGATAAAGAGCTCCCCTCAAAGGAGGGGGAACCTCAGTGTGATAAGAAAATGAGTCCAGTAGGAATGATTTTAAAAGACAAACAAACAATTGTGAAGTGTCATTCCTAATATTCAGTGATAATTACCAAGAGATGAGAAAAAAATTGTAATTTGCTCCACTATGTCAGTCAACTCCAACAGTCCCTTAACCCCCAGGGCTGGGAATAGCAACACTTTGACCTTTGCATTTCACTGGTCCTCACAGGCTTCTTGTCTTCATTTCCTACATTGCCAAACCTTAAATCTATGATTATCATAATTTTCATTCTCTTGAAATTACCATAAACTCTCCTGCTTATTTATCACTCTGTCCTCTAAAAATCAACTCTGGGTAAAGCAACCCTTTGCTACTCTTCTACCTGCACCCACATAGGTGAACTGTTTGGATGAAAAACTCATAACCATGCTAATTGGTTGTACTTTAAATTCATGATCATTAACCTCAGGTGAACCCTGACTGCGCCATACCTGTCCTATCATATTTTCCTAGTCCTTTAATTCTGCCACTCTTTTTTTCTAGTTAGTGCCTCTTGAAACTGAATCTTCTTAAAACATCACCTGAGGATCTTGATAAAAAGATTCTGATTCTGTGGGTCTAGGGTGGAATCTGAAAATCTGCAGTTTTACATGATGAATGTGCTGTTGATCTGGGGCTCCCATGTCAAGAAGTCTTTCAGGACAACTTATCTCTTTCAAACCATTAATACCTCTTCCTTCTTACCACCTTAACTTGAAAATATCCTTCATATTCCACTGAGAATCAGAGAGAACACATTTCTGTAGAACCATCAACCTAGTTGCATCTGTATTCTCATATTCTATTTTCCTCCTCTAGGAATTAACCTTTATAGTACTATTTTTGAGGCCAAACCCACCATTCATTCACTGGCTCCAACTCCTTTTCATAACTCAAGGCCACTGTTTCAGTAATTTATCTCTTTTATCCCTGTGTCATCAGTTTTTTCACTATATGTACAGAATCATTCTTAAATACAGAGTAAACATGAGGCATTCCATTTGAAAACGATATTTCTTAATCCCACAATCTCACCCATTCCTCTCCTCTCCCCTTTAGAGAAAAACTCCTTGAAAAGGCTGTCTGTATACTCTTTTTCTAATTCTCCTGCTTCCCTTTACTCTTTTTATATTGAAGTATAATTGACATATAATATCCTATTGGTTTCAGGTGTGCATCATACTGATTCAATATTTTTATACATTATGAAATAATTCCCATGATAAGTCTAGTTACCATCTGTCACTATACAAAATTATAGCATTATTGACTATATTCCTTGAGCTGTACATGACATCTCCATGACTTATTTATTTTGAGGTGGGAAGTTTGTACCTCTTAATCCCTTTCACCTATTTCACTTGCCCCCTCCATCCTACCCTCTCTGGTAACCAAGGGCAACACAGCTAAAACAAATGGGATTGTATCAAACTAAAAAGCTGTTGAATAGCAAAGAAAACTGTTTTCTCTTGAACCACTGAAGCATCTTTTATACATTTACAAATGACAGCCAAATTGCTAAATCAAATGACAAAGTTTTAGTACTTACTTTAATTTGGCCTATGGTAGCACTTGATACAATTGATAACTCCCTCCCTCATCGATTTCTTCAGTTACCTCCTGGGAACAACATTCCTGTTCACCTGTCCCTCTTTTTCTGTCTCATTCTCATGAGAGAATTCTCAGCTCTAAACCTTCAAATCGATAATTCTCAACATTAGCTACACACTGAAGTTACCTATGAATTTTTTAAGCAGATATATGAGCCCTGTCTCCAAGGAATCTGGCCTGATTAAATTGGCATGGTACCTGATATTGTACCTGGGTGATGGCAGTTGTTTCATCTCCCTGGGTATTTCTGTCATACTGCCAGAATAAAGAACCAGTGCCCAGCCTCAGGTTGGACTTCTTCTCCATCTAGATTTACTCCTAGGGAATGCCATTTTGAAAGGAGGGGAAAAAAGTGTGTAAGGGAGTCAGACATCAGGAGAACTGATTTATCAAATAAAGAGCAGAAATTTGAAAGTGAAAAAAACCCACAAATTGTCCTGGGTCTAAGCTTAATCTGCTCTTGGCAGGAAGATAACAACATTTTCCAATTGTTATATTCATGAAAAATCATGTATATTTTCAGATACCAGTATATCATAATTCAGGGATGTTTACTTTTTATTATGGAGCCCAGGTTTATGAACAATATTCAAGAACATATTATTTTCAGGGCCAGAAACAATTAAAGAAATTTTAGTTTGCTTTAATCTCAGAATTTAGACTGTATTCAACTGTTATATGAAGTGCTTAATTAGAATGGAAGTAGGAAAAAGTGTCAGCTTTTCTTGAAGTCTCACAAATTTATTTTTTATTTTTTTTTAAGTCTCACAAATTTAAAACATCATCTATAGGTGAGATGCCCAATCTATACCTCTAATACAGAGAACTCTAAGCTCCTGACTTGCATGTCCTATTGCCTACTCACCATCTGCTATTGAATGTCTAGTTGGTCTAGCTGTCATTCCAAATTTCACATGTCCAACACTAATATCTGCCCCCAACCTATTTTTCTGTGGTTGTCTTAAGTTAATAAATGCAACTCCATCTTTCCAAGAGATAGGCTAAAAATGTTGGGGTGCTCTTTAACATCTCTCTTTTTCTTGTATCCCATATCTAATCTATCAGAAAAATCTTACTGTTTTAATTTTTCAAATATGAGCAAATCACTTTACTTACCACCTTTACTGTCACCATCTTGTTTAACACTACATCATCTCTCATCTAAATTAAGAATTATGTGCCTCTCATGTTTCTACCTACTTCTGTCCCTGGTCCCTCAGACTATTTCCGAAGAATAATAGACCAATAGTTTCAAAATGTAAATCAGATCATATCTTTATTCTGCTTATATAACTTTCTGTTTAAATAACTTCTTATCTCAGAGCAATCATGGTATCTATTTCTGACCCATCTTTTCCACTCTTAGCATTGTTCACTGCAGTGATGTTTCTCTTCTTGTCCCTTAATCACCATGAGCACACTCCTATTGTATTTTTATACTCAATTTTCTCTCCAGTTAAATACTCAAAATATACACATGGTTTGCCCTCTCAAATCCTTCAAATCTTTGTTCAATGACCCCTTCTGTTCTGAAGAAAAGATTCACAACAGCTATATTCTTGGTTTCAAAAGGGGAAAAAAACACTTTATTATAAAAATCTCATAGAAACAGAAAGAAGAAAAGGGAAATCTGTGCATAGATGAGGGCAATAGTAAGCAGTAAGAGTTACATCAAATTGGTTCTGACAACATTTAACCTCATTAGCTGGGGAAGCCCTGTGGAGTCAGCCAGATTGGAGTCCCAGTTGAGAGACCTGGGCGGATCATCCTCCCCTCAGGTGAGATGTCCAACTGACCATCTTTGTAAGGCCATATTTATAGGGCAAACGACAAGGTCTGAGATTAAACATTTGTTTGCCTACATGCCGGCTGGAGGAAGCTGCATTTCCATGTTATCACGTCTTTACATAATCAAAGAGCCTAGGCTACGTGTGCTTGCCTCCCCTCCCGAATTCCATTCTGGGGGTCAGCCCAGCCTGGAGCCAAAGGGGATGCAAGGCAAAATTTGTAGCTCTTGGCATCCAATTCTGATCTGGTGGCCAGCCAATGTCAACTAATCAGGCTCCTATGGTCACTTATACAACACAAGTCTCACAAACAACATTCTTTGGCCTGCCTGGTACATCCAGATTGGAGTGATTGGTTATGCAGGACAAACCACAGAAACCTTCATGCATATAATACACCTTCTCAGCAGGGCAGTCCTTGAGAAATATACTTAAAAATCACAACCCATTTCCCCCATCTCTGCTATCTGCATCTTCCTTCCTCATTTTGCCCCATAGGATGCACTAATATTTGACATATCACTTTTAAATTTATTTTTTAATCTCCTCTTTCCGCTGCCCACACTGGAATGGAAGCTCCATTGAGGGCAGGGACTTTGATTTGTTAATGGCAGAATAGTACCTAGATTAGTATCTGGCATACTATAGAGTCTCAATAAATATTTATTAAATGAATGAATACAATGAGGGAAGATTAGTCCCAACCTCATATACTGTGAGCCCATACTAATTCACAGGAAGGATCATTTCTATTTGTTTTGATTTATTTTGTTTTGCTTTATTAAATTGAACTGCCATGTGCAAGAAAATATAAAGAATACTTGTATCAGTGATCTTCTTCCTCCAAATATCAATCTTAACTTTTTTACCGCAGGCAAATTATTTATCTTTTACAAATCACAAAAACATTCAACACCCATCCTCCTGCCCTTTCTCCACCATACTTATAGAAACACAGAGCCCTCAATGTTTTTGGCAGAGACCTAAAATGAATAATCAGATACAGACAAGTATACTGCAAACAAGAGCAAATAACAATGTCTGGGTTTCTTCCTTTTTAGTGTTCTTTCATTTACTAACCCTCAACACACTAATTCTGAAGGGCATCATACTCCATCCCATTTAACATTGTCCTAAAAATTCTTTCTTTAGTGATTTATTGGGAATGTTCCTTAAGCACTAAAGTGTTGGAAATCCTGTGGTCAACTCTTATCTGGTTCCTCTTAGCATTTGGGGGACTCCTGTATTAGAGGTGTGCTGCTGCTCTGTGATGTGCTGGAATTGGCAAAACTTGTCTATTTAATGAAGCATTTCCCTGGCCATCTACCTAATGGGGACATAGTCCATTTGTTGAAGGAATAAAGGAAATACCATGGGAGAATATCAGAGTTTATGATGAGGCCAGGAACCTTTATGGTCTGCCTGCCTTGAAACTTGTCTCAACAGAACTGATGCCATCATTCATGCTAAGGTATATGGTGACTTCAAGGACAAATTTGTTCTGCTTGGCCAAAATTTTTTCCTAGGGGTTTTGGCAGCAGTTGGCAACAATTGTGATGGAGTTTCCAGCTGTCAAGTCAAGGATCTGCCCAGGCAGAGTGAGGCAACTCTTGCTTGTCTGACAGTCTGGGACAAGAGAAAGGGGGCAAAGTGTGCCACTGTCTTCCCAAGCAGGTAATTTCTTTTGCTGAATTAGAGTCTGCTCCACTTCCTGAAGGTGAGGGAAATCAAGCTGATATTCCCGCCCATAGTACCTTCTATCATTCCCATGTTAGCTGGCATCAAACTGCCTCCTAGAGAAAACAAAAGACTAAAGTAGTTGTTCTGTTAAAACTACCTCTTGTCTGCTTTATTTAGCTTGTCAGGCTCTTTATTTTATCCTTGTTTCTCATTCATGTGGATATATTTCCATTTATCTAAGAGAGATTTCAGGGTCATTAAAATTCATCTTTTGAAGGTCACAAACCTGCACTGTCAAATTTGAAGTTATGGAGGAGTCAGCCTTTAACCTTTCTAATAGATATTCCATAAAATCTATAATGGCATATAGTAGAGAGGAAATGCTTTATTCAGCTATATCTTTGAAAAGCAATAATCACTGCTAGCACTGTTGTTACTCCATCATGAGAGATATTTTCTATGAGTGACTAATTCTATCTAGTAATTTAAATATGGCGCATATTCAGAAAAACTGATAAAAGATTAAGTAAATGCTACGTAACATTTGGTAAAATATTTATTTTTTTGTTCTAATCACATAATCTGAGTGTATATTCATCAAAAAGTAAAACAAAACAAAACAAAAGATATCAACATTCTCAGATGTGGATCCATCGATATTTCCACAAGCATTTAATCCAGAAATTTTTTTTAAAAATTGTATATATGAAGAGCAAATGCAGCTGAATACCTAGCATCATTCTGGAAGCCAAAGAAGCCATATGTATGTGCTATTGAAATTAGAAAATTATATTTTAACCTCCAATGTATTTTTAAACATAGCTAACACATAAGAAACCAGCTGGGTTTATTATAGGTCCAGAACCTTTGGAATTAAACAGTGTGTGCTAAAAAAGGAATGTAATCATGCAGAAACAGGTTTTTTTTTCTTTAACCTTATTTAGTAATATTTAATTTCCAACCAATACAGATTGCCAGCTGTTAACATCCTCTTACTGCAAAATGAGGATAAGAAATTTAATGCTGATAGTTTTGTGTTTATGACTGTTGCCCATAAATTACACACTGGTTATGGTTGAGTATTTGCTTGCATTTTTCTTCCACTTGAAATTTATTTCAGATATAACAAACTGTCTAATTCCCTGTGAAATGGCATTAGTTGTTACCTTGAGAAACTGCTTAGCTTCTTCAAATACCCTCTGGAATCTCTGTGACCAAGTAAAACTAGACTTTGGGCATTAGGATAGGAAAGAATCTATAACTCTTCAAACATGCCATCTTAGTCCATTCTGGTTAAATATAAACTAGGGAATTTTGAGACAGGAAGAGGGAGATATTTTTTAGGTTAATTATCAGAGTAACAGTGTGTTTTATATAATTCAGATAAATAAAAAAAGGAATGTTATTATTAATTAATTTGAGACAACAGTTTAAAACAAAAACTGACTTGGGGAGAAAAAAAATGAAGAGTCATCTTAGACAAATCAAAATGTAGTAAGTTATTGGCCTATAAATTTCTTAAATTACAAAAATTTGTTATATTTTGTGTGGAATTTCCTAATGAATAATATTAATTATAATTTCACATATTATAAGACTTATCCCCTAATTAAAATAAACAACTGAACCAATAGCAACATGTGCCTATGTCTCTGGAGGACCTTAGGGAAGAAAAACTGGATATGAGATACTTCTGATGTCTCTTTTAGTTGTGGGAAAGGTGGAACAGTGGAGAACTAAGTTTTTTCTGAAAAGGGGAGTCGAGGATTATTAGGTGGTGAAGACACTACTGAGTTTTTAATTATATAAATCATTGTTATTCTTTTTGATGATGGATCTAAAAATCTTATGTGATATTTATCTTTTTTTTTAAAGATTTTGTTTATTTGTCAGAGAGAGAGAGAGAGTGCATGCACGAGCAGGGGGAGCAGCAGGCAGAGCAAGAAGCAGGCTCCCCGCTGATCAAAGAGCCTAATATGGGACTTGATCCCACAGTCCTGGGATCATGACCTGAGCTGAAGTCGGACACTTAACCAACTGAGCCAACCAGGCACTCCTTAAGTGACATTTACCTTAATAAAGAAATTCAGCAATATAATTATAAAATATAGCATGATAGCTTAAGAGAATGTATCTTAATGTATATCAGAATTAGATATATATGAAAGCATTTAGGGACAACAGTCTATATCATCCAGTATTTATTCAGAACCACTAGGAATAATGTAAAATAAGAGATGCATTGAATGATGCAATCTTACAGGATTATAGGGGCTGGTAAAACAATCTCCGTTCAGCTATTTCTTCTTAACTTGGTGTGGATGGTGGAGTCACTGGACAGGCAATTGCAAGGGAATGTGTGGGAGAGCAGTGACACATGGAGACCCATGGAACAAGCTGGAACTGTATACATCTCATTAGAATCCATGATGGCCTCTAGTGGTGCTCTTGTCTCACTCACACCAGAATTTGGGAGAAGCTAAAGGAAGAAATCCCATGGGATCTCGGTTGTTGCCCAGATCAACAAAGCAAGTCAGCAAATCCACAAAAACATGCATGATCAACTTTAATCTTCCAAAAATACACAGGGCCACTGCTTCACTTCTGCCTTTCAAATCTTGCATGCTTTTGCTTTGTGGCAAACTCAACCAGAAACATTCAAGGAAGGAAATTATGAGAAACATAGTTCATTTTAGCCAAATTAATACAATAGAAAGCCACCACACTGAGAAATAGAAATCTCAACAAGAGTTGCAACTCTCTAAATAAACTTTCACCTTAAAAGTCTCTCAGTTTCAGCCTGCCTGACTCCCTTATTACAGAACTAGAATTTATTTATTGTGAGGTTCGGATCATGATTTTGGATTCAAATCATTTTTAAGGTCACTAGTACCTTTCATTACAATATGAGTTCAAAGGTATTTATTTGCCCTTAGGGGTTCAGAACCACCAGGAAAGAAGGCTCAAAACTTGTATATATTTTGAGTACAGTCTCAACTGGAAAGTCCCTTGCTCCTGTCTCTTTTTCCAGAGACTCAAGATTCAAATATATGGTTTTGCTAATGTTTTTATAAGAAAAAGAATCAGGGAAGCCTATTTTTTAGATAGCACATATATCACCCTTAGCCTTTTGCTTTTCCTTTGGATATTTTCTTTTTGTTGTTTCCCTGTTGTTGCCTAATTTTCTATTTCCTTCCACAAAGAAAAGAAAAATAAGAAAAGCTAAAAACTACAGGATCTTTCTACAAGGTAGCTGTCATTAATCAGATCTAACTATATCATACTTTTCTCTCATAAAGACCCAAATTTCTCTCCATTCCCAGGGAGACCAACAACTTTTACCTAATGCATCCTTACCTTTCTCAGTTTCCAATAAGGTCTCCACAGCAGGTCTACTATTTAAGCAAAACTCTAGTTGAAATTGATTCACTGATTGAACTTGCATCTTTAACCTGTTATAGGCTTCTAAAGAAATGAAACAAAGACAGATTCACCTGAGAAAGAATCAGTATAGTCAGAGAGAATTATTTCTTCTTTCCTTCTCACTTTGTAGCAGCCAGCACTCGGGGCTGTAAATGAGTATGGTTCCACTGAACAGCATGTGCCCAAGACAGCAGGTCTATACCAAATGGGCAGGATGAGCTGACCCACTGCTCCCATTAGGGCCAAATGGCTTTCTACCAAGACACCATTCTGGGTGAGCCGAGATTCTTTCCAAGGTCACTTTGTGCTATTGACACACTTGGAAAAGGAATTTGGAATACTTAAATTTGCTTAGTGTACTCTCTCATTAAAAAGAGAAGGTGGTGAAGGTGAATTCACATCAGGGTTACCAAAAAAACTCATAATGAGACATGAAAATCCCACTTCCTTTCTCTAATAAGCAATTTGATCTGAAAGAACTCTGCAGTTGACATGAACTGAAAAATTTATAGATCCTAAGAAACTTTTCCAAGGAAGCTATACCCTTCTGCCTCAAGGAATGCCTGCCAATGTTTTACTAGATACCCATAAATGCACAGCCATAGTATAGAGGCTGAATTGGGTTAAATGACAAGGAAAGTTTCATGGACTTTTTGTTTTTAAAGAATAGAAAAACCGGTACTAGTGGACAATTCAGAAATTAATTTCCTTCCTATTCTAATAATTGATTCAAATATAATAGGAAAGTTTTATGGTAACTTTTAAAAATAGAATTATATAGTAACTTTCTAAAATTCATTGTGGAAATAATTGATTTTTATGTCATTATTTTATGTGCATTACAAGGGAAGCCATTTTCTAGGATCCTAATCTATTTTTCTTGAAACTTTAATTGAACATTTTTCTTATTCTCAATATTTTCTTCTTTTGTACAACTTTTTCCTCTCTTTTATGTGTCAATATTTCTTCATTCTATTTTGATAGCACTGTGGATGAATTTTACCTCTTAGGATATATTTTTTCTCTTTTTGCCGATACAGAAGGCATTCTCTATTTTAGTACATTTCAAGGTCTGCTGTTATATGGCAATTTCCTTTCCCTCCTGTTCCCTATTTCCAACATATAAGACAGCCATTCTGGCACAGATATAAAATTAGTTTTGCTCAATGGATTTCTTGTCATGCATGTGCACAAAGCTTCATTTACCTTCAATTTAGATTTTTGTTTTCCTCTGGTGACTCATTTTGCTGCATCTGTGTTTATTCTATAACCTGTGGATAAAGCATGTTTCTCTGGCTGAGTGCTGGCTGAGCATTTGCTGTTGGCTGCCATGTGTTAGCAATTCCTGAATGCAGTGCAGGGGTGGATACTCCATCTACTGCACCAGATATTACTGCTCTTTATACATTTCCTATGTGGTAATCAGCTTAGATCCTGTTTGTCTATGTCAGGGTTTGTTGTTGTTGCTGTTGATTTACTTAGTATATCACAGATGCTTTTGTTGCATTTCCTCGTAGTAAATAAATACAAGTCTTACTGATTCTGGTGATCTATGTCTGATATTTAGCTTTGGTTGATGCTTTGCTCCTGTTTGGATGTTAAATGTCATCACAATGCTTTGTTCTCTGTTCTTTTTAAAATTTACTCTATACATTTGGGTCTTTCTCACATAACAATGCAAACCCTTTCCAGCCACAAGTATTTTCATAAGGACCTCACAAGCTATTATTTACAAAAATGTTTTTAATTCGTGGGTTTGTACTCAAATATATTTGAGCTTTTTTTTTATCCTTCTAAATAACTGGACTATATATTTTTTGTTATTTTTTAAAGATTTATTTATATGAGAAAGAGAGAGTGCACCCAAGCAAGCCAGGGAAGGGGCTGAGGGAGAGAAACTCAAGCAGATTCATTGCTAAGCACAGAGCCCCACGAGAGGCTAGATCCCATGACCTGAACCAAAATAAAAGTTAGGCGCCTTACCAACTGAGCTATCCAAAACACTGGATTATTTAACCAATTTTATAAATTAGTAGAATATTTTTTTCATACTTCTTAAGAAATGGATCTTGTTTTTGAGTTTATTTGGTTAAGGTGTAAGCTAAGCAGGAAGAAGGGGAATAAAAGCTAGCACAGGGAAAAGTTACTGAATAATTTTGGGATTTGCTTAAATCCTATGTTCCTTGGGAACACAGGGAGAGGAAAGAGATTCAAAGTAATTAGATTTAATTTTTGTATTTAGGCATAGATAGTTCCTAAACGAGAACTTTCACAGACATAGAAAGAGATTTACTATCAATTCATGCAGATTATTTAACAAATAACTCTCTTTCTTGGCAAAGCTATTTCCTTCTGAAATAAAACAGCTGATCACAAATTTTCCATTCCTTGGAAATACCAAAAAAGAACTGTAGGGGAGGAAAATTGCTTCAATCACGAAACTGGAGAATTGGTTCAGTCCCACTGTGTCCCTTGTTCCAATTTCAAGCTTATCCATCCTAGCATATGAATAATATTTTTTTTTAAATCCTACTGTGTCAGAATGATGGTCCTTCCTTCTATATCAGGTGATGCTAACCGCTATCCTGAAAAGACTGAAAAAGGTCTATCGTGGCTTAAATAATGTATCAGTGTCCTGGTGCTGCTATAGCAAAGTGCTACAAACTGAGTTGTTTAAAACATCAGAAATGTGTTTTTCTCACAGTTCTGGAAGCTGGAATTTCAGAATCAAGGTATTGGCAGGATGATACTACTTCCAAAGTTTCTAGGAGAGGCTCCTTCCTTGCCTCTTCCAGCTTCTAGTAGTGCCAGGTACTCCTTACTTTATGGCAGCACAACTCTTGTCCCTGCCTCCATACTCACATGACCATCTTCCCTCTGGGTTTGTCTATTTCTGTCTTCACGTGATGTCATTTTGTGTGCCTCTGTCTGTGCCCAAATTCCAGGATACCAGTCATAGTGATCAAGAGCCCACCATACTCAAGTATAGCCTCATCTTAACTAATGATATCTGTAACAATCCTATTCCCAAATAGGTCACATTCTGTGTTACTGATGGTTAGAATTTCAACAAATTTTGGGGGGCAAAAATTGAAATCATACAAAATTGTAAGAAGTTGATTTCTTGTTAAGTTAACATGCTGGATAGTAAACCATTTGTAGGCAGTCATTCAAGATCCGGATTGACTAAAGTTCTATCTTCTTCAAACAGGGTTTCAAGTGTCATATAGAAGTTATGGACATGTCAGATAACAGAAGTGATAAAGGACACAGAGGACAAGAGTGAAAGGTTTTTATAAGCCACTGTGGAAATGGTACTTCTAAATCCTACTCATAATCTATTGACTAGAATGATGAAGAAGACTGGCAAATGTGGTCTAGCTGTCTGACAGGAGGAAAAGAAGAATATGGATTTTTCTGAGCAAAAAGGAATTTCTGCCACTCTACTACACAATGACACCCTAGGGCATTTTTTGAGAGAAAGTGGATGTTTTTCTATTTGGTTGGGGTTACCGTATTATCTGGTTTCTATAGGACTACCTTGGTTTATGCCTGTTGTCTCAGGAAAAAAAAAATATTAACTGTATTTCCTCTCCCTCTCAAAAGTGAACCGATTTGGATAATAATTTATATGATCATTCTACCAATGAGAATAAAGTCCCAAAGATAAGGGAAGGTAAAGGGGAGAATCCCCAATACACACCTTTTTGTAAAAGAATGTATCAACTTGCTGTGCTCCTCAAGGAAAAATATTTCATTTAATATGTTTCCAATTCTACCAAAATAATTCTTGACAAGATTCTGGATCATATGTCTTTAGTCTCCCCATAAACCAGAATGACTGAAAAGGTGGTTAAGACATTTTAATAAAGTTTAAGCATATACCTGTCTAGAAAACGTGCCCTTTAAAAATGTAATTTCTGATCTGAGAAAAATAAATTTGGAAGCACCTATATGATAGTTTTATCTGAACTCAAAATAAATATATCTTGGGTACATTCCAAATGAAAGTTTTTGATGAGTGATCATTGTAATGAATATATAATCCCAGAAAGGGTTGCCTAACAGAGATCTGGTGCCAGGTCCCTGAACTATTGTAATTCTGCTTATCTGAGTTGAACGTAGCTTTACTTTGCTTGTAAAAGCACATGTTAAAATATTCTTAAGATTGCCCTTGAGATTTCTTCACTCTTCTTGGAATTCCTCATCATAATGAAATGTTCCATTCACTGTATGTACAAAGTGCCCTCTCATTTTTTAAATTAGTCAAAATAAAAAGAGAACTCAAACTCAAAAGAACTCATTTATCTTTTGCTA
This sequence comes from Lutra lutra, assembly GCF_902655055.1. Taxonomy (NCBI): domain Eukaryota; kingdom Metazoa; phylum Chordata; class Mammalia; order Carnivora; family Mustelidae; genus Lutra; species Lutra lutra. The sequence goes on from NC_062279.1 coordinate 93,944,368, forward strand.
CACCTCTATGGAATGCTTCCACAGCTCCGTTGCTAATCCATTGGTATAAAAGAACTCACAAACCTTTAAATTTGAACTTTAATTCTCTTGTAGATAATTCAGGGAAGCCTGCTAAAATCCTTGTAATGGGTAATAAGATTTAACTTAGCTTTTATAGAAGAGTCAGCTAAAGTAATCAAGTCTATATATACAGTTGTGCCTTTTATAAGTTGCCATTCACAAAATAATTCAAGTCTATATGTGAAAGGCATGATTGAGAATATGTTTCCCATTAAACATTTAACCAAGGTCAATGCACTTTTTTTTTTTAATCACAATCTTCTTTCTCAAGGGTTACATGTGAAGGTTTATAGTCATCACAAATTCCTGTCAGTAACTGTCAACTCACAATGAAATACAGCTGAAAAGGCTTTGGATTATTCACTGGCCACAAACAGAAATTTTTTGAATGTCCTTTTGAGTCTTATACAAGTCTCCTGTGGTGTTATGCCATAAGAAAAATCTTATTCCAATCTTACTATTACCTGAAGATTCAAAATAGTTTGACTATCCTTGATAGCTAGCTATGAAAATGGAGATAGTATTTTGCACAATAATAATAATGCAGTTTTAAATGTAACACAATCAAAAATAACTCTCCAATTACAATCATAAACATTTTATACGCTTAATAGTCTATAATTTTGGATCATAAAAATGTGCTCAAAACTCAGGCCACAGGTTTTCCTTTAGAAAGCACTTAGACAAATTCTTGACTACAGAATGAGGAAAGGAAGGAAACAAAGGGAGAGAGAAAACATGATTAATTTATGGTAACACTAGGTATTATACTTTTGCTTTTAGCATTGTGGAAAAAAAAGCTAGAATGTTACACCAGAAAAATGAATTTATATCAATAATTTGGCTGACATGTACTTTATATTTACTGTAACAGCAATTAACAGTTCTTCCAGTGACATAATTTTCAAGAATTTTTGAGTCATTGAGATGGATAATTAACACTTGATATTAACAGAGATACTTATAATCCAGATATTAATAATTATGACAGTCCCTTATTTAATAATCAATTCATTCTGCACAAGTCTCCAGATTTTCTGAGCACATACTTTGGAAGACTACTTTAGAAAATAAATTTTCTCATTTTTATTGCTTAACTCTCACCGAGGTGCAACTTTTTTTTCCCTAAAGATGTAAATAGAATCAATTAAGATGTGCAGAATGAGTAACGTGTATGATTTGAGTTCCAATGAACCATGAAAATAAAGCAATATTGGACATTTGTTTGGTAAATGTCTCACAAGCAGATTTTAGATGTTTTATAGTTTTAAAAAGAAAACATTATTAAGTGAAGAGTTAAAACAAAGTAAAAAAAAATGTCTGTTTATAAGATTTGAGGAAGAAAAAGTGTCACCTTCTAAACCTTCATTTTAGATTCGCTGAGTATGAATTGCTGTTGGGTTTTGGACAGCAAGATCTCATGAGCAAAACTGGTTATAAACTTCATCTCATTTCTGTTGTCTTTCAATTGTGCTCCAGAAAATGTTTTCAATTCCTCTCCAGCTATTCCTGACTAAATCCACCATTCCTTTCTATATATTCTGCCTGATAAAAACAAAATCATAAATACAGATGCCAAATAATGACATTCATATTTTTCCTTTTCTTTTAATTTAACTTTATTTATCTTTTGATCCCCTTCATTTTTAACTACTCCACTAATCAGTACTAAAATTGTGTTATCTTCCCTGATTGGGGAGCTGTTTGTTATTACAGTATTGCTGGTGTTGTGATGACAGTGATACAGCGAATGCATGTTGAGCATCATTATTGTGCAGGCACTGTGCTGGGCGCAGAGATTTGTGAAGAAAAGATCCTGGGTTTTCTTAGTCCAATAGACTTGGATTCCACAGTGGTTCCAACTCTTGGAACTCCGTGCTCTGAGTAAATCCAAGGTTTTCTGAGACTGTTTTCTCTGAACCTCAGTTTCCTTATTTTTATCATATTTAAAATTTCATATAGATTTGAATGTCTAAAGAATAAATGAAACATCATACTTGAAATGTGCAGAAAGGAAACACTCCAGTATTAGTTCCTGTTGATTCTTGCTTTCTGCTCTTGTGCATTTCATTCAGTTCTTTTCTTTTCATAATTATACTGCAGAGGTTCATAGGTTTTCTCGCTATCTACTCATTATATTTTTATAAGAACTCATGAAGAACCAGAGGATGTTCATTCTATTTCAAGGACTTTACTATCAAAGAAATGCTACATTTTCTCCTGAATTACTTCTACTCTTCTACTGTGCTTTTGTGGTTTACATTCAATGTATTTTGTCTTTTTTAAAAATTTTGTGCTTTCCAGATTCCATTTGCTGCTTTGTAGAAGGAATTTTGCTCATAGTGCTTTTTGTCTGTACTCTGGATTACTCTGAATAGGGCAGTTTTTTTTTTCAGTGCTCGTTCGTTATTTATTCATATGTTTCAAGTCAACTAATGTTTTAAAGGAAAATCCTGTGGCTTCCTAGTCCCTTCTCCTATAAATGCTCTTCTGTTCTACTGATTTCCCTGACCATACAGAAACATATTTTGACTTTTTCCTAGTCCTTTCTGTGGCATTCAAGTTGTAGTTATTTTTAGAACATCTTTTTCATGGAACAATATGGTAAACATTTGGAAGCATTGTACAATGTTCTTAAGGGCTACATGAATACGATGGGTTATACAACTATGACCATCTTGGTATATATTTTTGCTGTCACAAACATCTGATGTAAATGCCTCTGAAGCTAAACTTTTGTACATATTTAAGAATGCTGCTTTTCAAGAGTTGAAAAGCTCTCTTTTATGAAGGATGCCTACCTCATTTTTATATATTTTTCATATATAATTTTTCTAGTTTTTTTCTTTTTATTGTTGGTTATTTTGTTTTTGCTGTTTAAGATTTATTTATTTATTTGACACAAAGAGAGAGAGCACAAGTAGGCAGAGAGGCAGGCAGAGAGAGAGGGGAAACAGACTCCCAGTTGAGTAGAGAGCCTGATGCGGGACTCGATCCTAGGACCCTGAGACCATGACCTGAGCCGAAGGCAGAGGCTTAACCAACTGAGCCACCCAGGTGCCCCCGTAATTTGTTTTAATTAATGGGATAACACTGGAAATGTTCTTTGTTGAAGCTTATCCACTTTTCATTATTTTATAACCTTAGAATATTGGGAATATTTTCCTCATTTATTATCTAATATTTATGAAGAATATAATTATTTTAGTAAAATCATGTTTCCATTTTCTAAATGTTTCCATTATTTAAATGTTTAATCTACCCAGTATTTATTTTGGTGTATAGAATTAAATGGAGTCCTAGGTTTTAATGTATCAATAAAAACACTTACTATCTTTAATTTTCACATTGATTTCAAATGCAGCTTTTAACAAGTACTGTATGTTTGCACATACACATTTGCATTCATATAAATATATATCTGCTTTCAGAATTTCTATATTCTGTTTCTCCATTTCTTCTTGTGCCAATTTTATATCATTTAATTATCATAGTTTTATCATTGTGTGTCTGTGTGTGTGTATAGCCACATGTCTCACCTCATTACTATTCAATCTCAAATTTGTCTTCATTAATTACTTCATGTTTTTCATCTTTGAGATAAACAGTTAAATGAAAAAATTGAAAACATTTTCATTTAGCTATTATATTTGAGAAAATTGATATTTTTATAACATAAGGTTATACCATATCTTTTGATTTCTTCCAGTTCTCAGATTAAGTTTTTCTTCCTATAGTGTTTCTATAATTTAGATTTTTTATTTTTATTTATTTGACAGACAGAGATTACAAGTAGTCAGAGAGGCAGGCAGAGAGAGAGAGAGGGAAGCAGGCTCCCTGCTGAGCAGAGATCCCGATGCGGGGCTCGATCCCAGGACTCTGAGATCATGACCTGAGCCGAAGGCAGAGACTTTAACCCACTGAGCCACCCAGGTGCCCCGTGTTTTTAATAATTTAATTTTATTTATTTTTTGCATGAGGTCTTTCTTTTTTTTTTTTCTTTTCAGCGTAACAGTATTCATTATTTTTGCACCACACCCAGTGCTCCATGCAATCCGTGCCCTCTCTAGTACCCACCACCTGGTTCCCCCAACCTCCCACCACCTGCCCCTTCAAAACCCTCAGATTGTTTTTCAGAGTCCATAGTCTCTCATGGTTCACCTCCCCCTCCAATTTCCCTCAACTCCATTCTCCTCTCCATCTACCCTTGTCCTCCATGTTATTTCTTATGCTCCACAAATAAGTGAAACCATATGATAATTGACTCTCTCTGCTTGACTTATTTCACTCAGCATAATCTCTTCCAGTCCCGTCCATGTTGTTACAAAAGTTGGGTATTCATCCTTTCTGATGGAGGCATAATACTCCATAGTGTATATGGACCACATCTTCCTTATCCATTCGTCCGTTGAAGGGCATCTTGGTTCTTTCCACAGTTTGGCGACTGTGGCCATTGCTGCTGTGAACATTGGGGTACAGATGGCCCTTCTTTTCACTACATCTGTATCTTTGGGGTAAATACCCAGTAGTGCAATTGCAGGGCCATAGGGAAGCTCTATTTTTAATTTCTTAAGGAATCTCCACACTGTTCTCCAAAGAGGCTGCACCAACTTGCATTCCCACCAACAGTGCAAGAGGGTTCCCCTTTCTCCACATCCTCTCCAAGACACGTTGTTTCCCATCTTGCTAATTTTGGCCATTCTAACTGGTGTAAGGTGGTATCTCAATGTGGTTTTAATTTGAATCTCCCTGATGGCTAGTGATGATGAACATTTTTTCATGTGTCTGATAGCCATTTGTATGTCTTCATTGGAGAAGTGTCTGTTCATGTCTTCTGTCCATTTTTTGATATGCTTATCTGTTTTGTGTGTGTTGAGTTTAAGAAGTTCCTTATAGATCCTGGATATCAATCTTTTGTCTGTACTGTCATTTGCAAATATCTTCTCCCAATGCGTGGATTGCCTCTTTGTTTTGTAGACTGTTTCCTTTGCTGTGCAGAAGCTTTTGATCTCTTCAATAAATGGTGCTGAGAAAATTGGACAGCTATATGTAGAAGAATGAAACTTGACCATTTTCTTACACCGTACACAAAGATAAACTCAAAATGGATAAAGACCTCAACGTGAGACAGGAATCCATCAGAATCCTAGAGGAGAACATAGGCAGTAACCTCTTTGATATCAGCCACAGCAACTTATTTCAAGATATGTCTCCAAAGGCAAAGGAAGCAAAAGCGAAAATGAACTTTTGGGACTGCATGAGGTCTTTTTATTTAATATTTAATGTTATTATATGCTAACTATCGGCCTGTGAATACATACAAGGATTTTGCTGGTATCAGAGTCTGAATCCAGAGTCAAACTCTCAACAGATTTACTAAAAGTTACATTGCCTTTCTGTACTCCTGTATATCTCTATAGTATATAGATCAGCTTCTCTAAATAGCAATAATTTAACCAGTAACAGTTTTCACTACTATTTCAACTCAGAACTTAGTTTTTTTGTTGTGAAGATTAAAAGGATCATCAAGCAAAGCATATACAGTGTTATGGCAATAATTGTTAATTCTGTCATTGATACTGTCATTAATATTTTTAGGAAAACCATAGGTCATTTACATTGTCTGCTGAATTGTCCACTTGAATTAATTACACGTTTTTTTTTTCTTGGTTTGGTTTTTGTTTTATTTTATTTTATTTCTTTTCAGTGTTCCAGAATTCATTGTTTAATTAAGTGTTTTTTATTTCAAAAGGTAGAAACCCAATTCTCAAAATGATCTCCATTGCAAAATTCCTGGAGAATCAGATCAGTAGCAGCTTTACTAAGATGTTGATGTATTATGTCCAGATGAGAAAGATCATAAATCAACCTACTAGTTTATATGCATAATATATGAACAATATATTTACTATTTTCTGATGTTTTTACACATTTTTATTTGTTTTCTTTGAGTTTGCAATGTGCCTTTTTTCTAACCTATTGAGTTGAATGTTTAATTTATTTTAGTTATTTCAACATTAAAAGCATTTAAAGCTACAACTTTTGTTTTTCTGAATATGGTCATTGGGCAACTCATACAAGTAGATATAAAGAGTTCTCAATAACATTATCACATAAAATGAAATTGTAGATTCAATTTTCTTTTTGAAGAAAGATATTTCAAAGCATAGCTTTTTAAAATTCTTAAGTCATTTAAAAATAATTACTTGTTATTTCAAATTTTATTGGAATTCTGTCAGAGATTTTATCTATAGTATCAATTTCTGAAAATGTTTTGAGATATTGTGCTATGATCAATTACTTTCCAATGTTCCATACACAAATATATATATATTTTTGTTAATTTACATTTTTTAATTAAACAATTTTAATAAACTTCCTTATCCTTTTATCTTCTCCCTTTGAAGGAAGTGTCACCATTTTCAACCTGACAACATCTGTTTTAAATGGCCATTCACTAACTTACACAGAAAATGGCCATTATAAGCTATATTACTTCCAGTTCATGACAACTAAACCCATAAGCTTTTTGTGCTTGTATACAAGATAATAATAATAATAATAAATGGCTATAAGTTTTGAGTCTTAAAAATTTGTTAATTCTCACACATATTTCTTCTAACAATAGTTTGAACTCCATATTATATAATCACCATTTCACAAATGGGGTAACCAAATTTACAGAAATTAAGTAATTAGTAAGTACCAGATCCTTTATTGGAAACTATCTGACAATAAATTCCATAATCTTATTCATAATAAAAATGTATTTAATGTCAACAAGTAAAATATAACCATAATAAAGTAGTAAAACTCAGTATTATGAGTAATAATGTACTCTAGTTCCATAATTTTAACCAGAATGTTTATATTCATCCCCTGTCTAGCAATACAGCTTGTGGCTCAGAAAACAAAAAAAGAAAAATATATAGTAGCTAAGTCTAAATTCTGTTTTTTCCAAAAACAAAACTAGTAAATTTTAAATAGATAAATTTGCCCAAGGAAAAACACTGTTGATATCCTGGTCTAATTTTAGTATATTTTTTCACCATGTTTTTTGTTACTATGAAGTCTAAAATTACAAATCCTGTGGTGACGAATTCAGCCGTTTGCTTAATTTTAACAATTCCTCAAGAATACCTCTGTTTTCCTCAAATAGTAGTTTCCCAGTAGATGGTCTTTGAAAAATCACTGTAAATTATTCAATATGATATGATTTAATATTTCAGTGATTTTGTGTTTTAATATTTTGAGCAATTAAAAGTTATGGATAGTAATCAACTAATACACTGTCAAAGTGCTTTTAGGCAGATATTGACATTACCCAGATATAAATAATGCTTATCTAGTTCACTCTCTCAATACTACCTGGCATTTTTTGTTTCTGTCTCTGCTTTTTCTTTCTCTCATTCTTCCTCCTACCTCTTCTCCTTCTATTCTTCCTTAAATGGAATTCTAAGGAAATGAAGTATGTAATTATAGTCTGATGTCATCACAGAGTGAAGTGTTGTATCTTCTATTGCTTATTTTAAAAAGTTAAGTAAGTGGAAGTTGAAACTTCTCTTTACAAAAGGAATTCAAAATAGGAGGTATCAACAGATGGCATTTTCTGCAAAACACTGGTTTCCTGCAACTCTAAATCTAGCCCTCATTTATAGCAATGAATAAGTCATTAATACTCATTTTCTTATATTCTCCTTTTTGTATTTTAAGTCTATTTTGATGCAGATTCATTCTATCTTAACTGAATTTTAGCAAAGAATTTTTGTGCTCTTCAAAATTCTTCCAACTATTTCTCCCAAGCTGTAGATGAAAATCATATATTTTCACCATTATAGTCATCAAATTCTTTTTCTTATGTATAGATCATTTTCAGCTTGACATAGGTAACTGCTTAAAAGGAGTACAGCATACTAAATTTCTATATATAAGGCTTCAATTGGTGACACAATTGCTACCCTGTTTCAAGACCTTTATGATTCCAGGTTTGCTCCACTTCTTTTCCTCTATCATTTAAAGGTATCTTTCCTTGTAAAAAGAGTTTACAGTTAGCCTCAGGAGATGCTCTAATAGTTTTTAATACTGAAGGTACTGCCTCTAGACATTGTCACACAGGTAACAAAGTATAAGGTAAGCTTCCATTGTTATGTGAAAAATACTTCTTTTTGCTCTCCCTTACCTTTTTTCCCTCAAATGCACTACAAATTTCCTTTAAACCATATCATGATAGAGCAGTTTCTTTGATGCAGTTAGCAGAATGAAAATAAAAAGCTTTTATGCCTTATGGTTTCACTTATGTGGAGCATAACAAATAGCATGGAGGACGGGGGAGTTAGAGAGGAGAAGGGAGTTGGGAGAAATTGGAAGGGGAGGTGAACCATGAGAGACTATGGGCTCTGAAAAACAATCTGAGGGGTTTGAAGTGGCAGGGGGTGGAGGGTTGGGGGAACCAGGTGGTGGGTATTAGAGAGGGCATGGATTGCATGGAGCACTGGGTGTGGTGCAAAAACAATGAATACTGTTATGCTGAAAATAAATAAAAATAAATAAATAAATAAATAAATAAAAGCTTTTATGCCTAAAGATAGCTTTTGCCTAAATTCAGCTAAGCTAGTAGTTCTCTATTAAATAATATGTTAAAGATTTTAAATTAAAATATTTTAATTCATACATTTCTATTTTTTGTGATTGTAACTGCATTGGTCATTTCAGACATTGTGGTAAGATATTAAAATTACAGAACTTCTTAAACATTTTCTTATATACTTTTAACAGTATGTTTTTAATGTAATGTTATTTCCACACGCAGAAATTCTGCCTATAATTTTTTTTAGGATTTTATTTATTTATTTGAGAGAGAGAGAGAGGGAGGGAGAGAGAGCGAATGGATAAGCAAGGGGTGGGGCAGAGGGAAAGAGAGAAACAGACTCCCTATGGAGTGGGAACTGAACCTAGATCCTAGGACCCTGAGATCATGACCTGTGCCAAAATCAGATGTTTAACAGAGCCACCCAGGTGCTCCAGAAATTCTGCCTTTTATAAATGATTTTATATTTTTAACCAAAGCTTAATCTAGGCATAATATTGAAACCTGTATGAATGCTATTTAAGTTTAAAAATTAATTGAATAACTTTATTAAATATATCACTAATTTTGGCCATTCTAACTGGTGTAAGGTGATATCTCAATGTGGTTTTCATTTGAATCTCCATGATAGCTAGTGATGATGAACATTTTTTCATGTGTCTGATAGCCATTTGTATGTCTTCATTGGAGAAGTGTCTGTTCATATCTTCTGCCCATTTTTTGATATGCTTATCTGTTTTGTGTGTGTTGAGTTTGAGAAGTTCCTTATAGATCCTGGATATCAATCTTTTGTCTGTATTGTCATTTGCAAATATCTTCTCCCATTCCGTGGGTTGCCTCTTTGTTTTATTGACTGTTTCCTTTGCTGTGCAGAAACTTTTGATTTTGATGAAGTCCCAGAAGTTTATTTTGGCGTTTGTTTCCTTTGCCTTTGGAGACATATCTTGAAAGATGTTGCTGTGGCTGATATCAAAGAGGTTACTGCCTATGTTCTCCTCTAGGATTCTGATGGATTCCTGTCTCACATTGTCTTTTATCCATTTTGAGTTTATCTTTGTGTACGGTGTAAGAGAATGGTCAAGTTTCATTCTTCTACATATAGCTGTCCAGTTTTCCCACCATCATTTATTGAAGAGACTGTCTTTTTTCCACTGTATATTTTTTCCTGTTTTGTCGAAGATTAACTGACCATAGAGTTGAGGGTCCATATCTGGGCTCTCTACTCTGTTCCACTGGTCTATGTGTCTGTTTTTATGCCAGTACCATGCTGTCTTGGTGATCACAGCTTTGTAGTAAAGCTTGAAATCAGGTAACGTGATGCCCCCAGTTTTATTTTTGTTTTTCAACATTTCCTTAGCGATTCGGGGTCTCTTCTGGTTCCATACAAATTTTTGGATTATTTGCTCCAGCTCTTTGAAGAATACCAGTGGAATTTTGATCGGAATGGCACTAAAAGTATAGATTGCTCTAGGCAGTATAGACATTTTAACAATGTTTATTCTTCCGATCCAAGAGCATGGAATGGTCTTCCATCTTTTTGTGTCTTCTTCAATTTCTTTCATGAGTGTTCTATAGTTCCTCGAGTACAGATCCTTTACCTCTTTGGTTAGGTTTATTCCCAGGTATCTTATGGTTCTTGATGCTATAGTAAATGGAATCAATTCTCTAATTTCCCTTCCTGTATTTTCATTGTTAGTGTATAAGAAAGCCACTGATTTCTGTACATTGACTTTGTATCCTGCCACCTTACTGAATTGCTGTATGAGTTCTAGTAGTTTGGGGGTGGAGTCTTTTGGGTTTTCCATATAAAGAATCATGTCATCTGCGAAGAGAGAGAGTTTGACTTCTTCATTGCCAATTTGGATACCTTTTATTTCTCTTTGTTGTCTGATTGCTGTTGCTAGGACTTCTAATACTATGTTGAACAAGATGGTGAGAGCGGGCACCCTTGTCGTGTTCCTGATCTCAACAGGAAGGCTGCAAGCTTTTTCCCATTGAGGATGATATTTGCTATGGGTTTTTCATAGATAGATTTGATGAAGTTCAGGAATGTTCCCTCTATCCCTATACTTTGAAGCGTTTTAATCAGGAACAGATGCTGGATTTTGTCAAATGCTTTTTCTGCATCAATTGAGAGGACCACCTGGTTCTTCTCTCTCCTCTTATTAATTTGTTCTATCACATTGATTGATTTGTGAATGTTGAACCATCCTTGTAGCCCAGGAATGAATCCCACCTTGTCATGGTGGATAATCTTTTTAATGTGCTGTTGGATCCTGTTGGCTAGGATCTTGTTGAGAATCTTAGCATCTATATTCATCAGTGATATTGGTCTGAAATTCTCCTTTTAGGTAGGGTCTTTGCCTGGTTTGGGGATCAGGGTAATGCTGGCTTCATAGAAAGAGTCTGGAAGTTTTCCTTCTGCTTCAATTTTTTGAAACAGCTTCAGGAGAATAGGTGTTATTTCTTCTTTGAAAGTTTGGTAGAATTCCCCAGGGAATCCGTCAGGTCCTGGGCTCTTGTTTTTTGGGAGGTTTCTGATCACTGCTTCAATCTAGTTACTAGATATTGGTCTATTTATGTTGTCAATTTCTTCCTAGTTCAATTTTGGGAGTTTATAGTTTTCCAGGAATGCATCTATTTCATCTAGGTTGCTTAGCTTATTGGCATATAACTGTTGATAATAACTTCTGATGATTGTTTCTACTTCTTTGGTGTTAGTTGTGATCTCTCCCTTTTCATTCATAATTTTATGAATTTGGGCTTTCTCTCTTTTCTTTTGGATTAGTGTGGCTAATGTTTTATCGATCTTATTGATTCTTTCAAAAAACCAGCTTCTAGTTTCATTGATACGTTCTACTGTATCTCTGGTTTCTATCTCATTGATCTCAGCTCTAATCTTGATTATTTCCCTTCTTATGTGTGGAGTTGGTTTGACTTGTTGTTGATTCTCCAGTTCTTTAAGGTGTAGAGACAGCTGCTGTGTTCTGGATTTTTCAATTTTTTTGAGGGAGGCTTGGATGGCTATGTATTTCCCCCTTAGGACCACCTTTGCTGTATCCCATAGGTTTTGGACCGAAGTGTCTTCATTCTCATTGGTTTCCATGAATTGTTTCAGTTCTTCTTTGATCTCCTGGTTGATCCAAGCATTCTTAAGCAAGGTGGTCTTTAGCTTCCAGGTGTGTGAGTTCCTTCTGAACTTTTCCTTGTGATTGAGCTCCAGTTTCAAAGCACTGTGATCTGAGAATATGCAGGGAATAATCTCAGTCTTTTGGTATCAGCTGAGTCCTGATTTGTGACCCAGTATGTGGTCTATTCTTGAGAAGGTTCCATGTGCACTTGAGAAGAATGAGTATTCTGTTGTTTTAGGGTGGAATGTTCTGTATATATCTATGAGGTCCATCTGGCCCAATGTGTCATTCAATGCTCTTGTTTCTTTATTGATTTTCTGCTTCGATGATTTGTCTATTTCTGAGAGAGGTGTGTTAAGATCTCCTACTATTAATGTATTCATATCAATATGACTCTTTATCTTGATTAACAGTTTTCTTATGTAATTGGCTGCTCCCATATTGGGCGCATAGATATTTACAATTGTTAGATCATCTTGGTGGATAGTCCCTTTAAGAATTATGTAGTGTCCTTCTGTATCTCTGACTAGAGTCTTTAGCAAGACAGGAAACAACATGTCTTGGAGGGGATGTGGAGAAAGGGGGAACCCTCTTACACTGTTGGTGGGAATGCAAGTTGGTGCAGCCTCTTTGGAGAACAGTGTGGAGATTCCTCAAGAAATTAAAAATAGAACTTCCCTATGACCCTGCAATTGCAATATGGGGCATTTACCCCAAAGATACAGATTTAGTGAAAAGAAGGGCCATCTGTACCCCAATGTTTATAGCAGCAATGGCCACGGTTGCCAAACTGTGGAAAGAACCAAGATGCCCTTCAACGGACGAATGGATAAGGAAGATGTGGTCCATATACACTATGGAGTATTATGCCTCCATCAGAAAGGGTGAATACCCAACTTTTGTAGCAACATGGACGGGACTGGAAGAGATTATGCTGAGTGAAATAAGTCAAGCAGAGAGAGTCAATTATCATATGGTTTCACTTATTTGTGGAGCATAACAAATAGCATGGAGAACATGGGGAGTTAGGAGAAGGGAGTTGGGGGAAATTGGAAGGGGAGGTGAACAATGAGAGACTATGGACTCTGAAAAACAATCTGAAGGGTTTGAAGAGGTAGGGGGGGTGGGAGGTTGGGGGAACCAGGTGGTGGGTATTAGAGAGGACACAGATTGCATGGAGCACTGGGTGTGGTACAAAAACAATGAATACTTTATGCTGAAAATAAATTTAAAAAATGATTAAAAAAATAACAAATATGTTAAAAAAAAAAGAAATACTGCTTTAACAAAGTGTTTTGTATTTCTCATTCAGATGGTAACAACAAAATAAGTTTCTACCAAAGAAACAGTGTAACCTAATAAACAAAACTGAGTCAAAATAAATAAATAAATAAATAGATAAATATATCACTAAAATTCCAAGATAAAAATATATAAAATGACTTTTTTAAACTTACTTATTTCTACTTTTTTCTAATGGAATTGTTTTATTGGCTAATATGTCAAATTAGTAGAGTAGAATAGAAATATACATATGAAATATGTATGTAATATATATTACATAAAGCTGTGGACCTCATTTTTCTTTCTACAATACATATTTTTATTTGTGTGCTACTACATAGATAAGGCAAATTTCAGATTAAGTATAATTCATTACTCACTACTTGTAACTTTATCTTTTTCTGTTAACTGAATTATAACACATCAGAGTGTGTGATTATGCATACCGATTTTAGTTGTCCTAGGATATCATATAAATCTTTCAGAGGCATCAAAGGCACTCAATTACTTATTCCAAGCTCTTTCAGAACTAAATCCATTCCCCACAATCAACTGAACATGTATATTGGACACTATTTGAAAATCCCCCACAAAACTGAACAAATTGGAGCTATTTGTGGTTTTGTTTTCTGATATTCAGATTGGTAGTAGTAGATGTCTTTCAGGAATTCATTGAAGTGGCAGTGTACCATGGCAGAAATAGATTGCTCATTTGCTTGATGGATGGGCATAGAAAAGCAAGCAGTGTATGGAAGATTTCCCCAAAGGTTGCTGCTTCTTATGGCTATGGAGTGTGAATGGTGGAATCACTTTGTCTGGCTGTTAAGACAGACTTGGCTTTAACTTGGCTGCTAAATTGGAAGCAATAATAGTTAATGCTGGGCATTAGATTCAGAGATGCCAGTGCATACTCTGCTTCTGCTCTCTTAACGAAGAAAGAACCCACTGCACCAAATTTACATTTCTGTAATTTAAATCTATGTTTCTGTAATGACAATATGGTATACATTAAGTCTCCTCAAAAGTGCAAAGTTTTTTTAAATGTCTAATAATAAATATCTCCATACCATAATGATAGTTTGATGTTCTATCTAGTTTGGCTTCATGCTGAAAGCTTTCAAGTCTTTTTTTTTTTTTTTTAATGAAAGTTCTGGCACAAATCTATAATCATTCTGAGTTACTGACTTTAAACAATCAATGTTCTTCATGAGGACAATTTAATGTACTAGTCATGGTAGTGATACCATTTGGCTCAGGTGTGTTTTCTTGGAATATGTAGACTCCATTTTGCATTCACAGGAACTGATTAAAATATAGATCTGCTCTATCAGATCATAGTTACTCAGGAACTATGACAATGTGTGCCTTATACTACACAAATGGTATTATCAATTTATCATTCTACTGTCTCTTTTAAATTTGAAACGTTGGAAAGTCAAACTCTGTCTCATCTTCTCCCAATTCTAGTCAACATTTGATTTAACAGTCCTAGATCTCTTGCGATGAAAAGGTTTCAAACTTTATTAATTATACACAATTGATAATATTTGTATTTCAATTATGTTAATTTTCTCCAAAACATCAAAAGTTCTATCCTTATTACATACCCTTCCCTTTTTCTGCTGATGAGTCATTTAGTCAATACATTTCTACCATCACCCTCTAAAAAGAATCATTGCTTAGTATTTGCCCTGAAGCAGTTTGTGCACACCTCGTAATACCATATATTTTATTGAATAGATGGTCTGTGTATTTCCTAGTACTCAAATTATGCATATGCATACATTTTGGGCACTAAAGTACTGGGAATTTATAGGTATAATTTTAGTTAGTTAGATCTTATACATGACAGCTCTGTGTATTTGAGAGTAGGGAGCACACTGATAGTTAACTTTATTTACAGTTCATGTATTCCAATCAGTCTAGTAATGGAAGTCAGTAATACCTCACCTATATGTATCAATAAGAGATGATGATACTAGATTTTATACTTTATTAAATAAACTTTTAAAGAAAATAGTGTCCTATAAAGAGAGAAAAAATACTGTGCTTTAAAAATGTACTCTGTGAGGAAATGGAATGAAGGTCTCTTTTAAATACCTATACATTTTAAGACTAAATATAGTGAGCATAAGAAAATTAAAGCCATTTACTTTAAGGTAGTGTGTTTGTGTGTACCTATGCCTGACTCCCTGAAAAAAAATAGGCACATGCCTATTATTATATAGATATTTTATTATTGAATTTAAAATCCACTTGTTGAAATACAAAGAGATACTTTTATTTTGTGTTTTATCACAAACTATCCTGTAGAACTTCAACTTACAAAACATAACCTAATGTGTGAAACCACTGTAGTCTAAAATTATATACAGGCTGGCAAATTCAAATTAAATTAAGGTAAACAACTCTTGAAAGCAAAGAAAGTGCCTTCAATATCTTTGTAGTTTCTGTTCCTGAAATATGTATTATTATTATTATTATTATTATTATTATTATTATTATGTTATGCTTAATAAGCATCAATAAATATTTTAGGAACAGATATCATTTAGGGCAAAATTATGTGTTTTTTCTTTATAATAGACAATGAAATAATAAAACTACAGGGAGAGTTTAGAAAAATTAGCTGAATAAGCCAGAAAAACAAACTCTATTTGAGGAAGAGGTCTTGAGAAGCATTTATACATTGGTATACATATTTCATAGAGGAAATAAGATCACAGATCTCTGCTCCAATTCATTTTCTCAAAAGAGGAAATAAGTCCATATCTCTTGGCCCAGGAAGCCAGATCTATTATTTACTAGCTATTGTCCCAAATATATATTCTCTACTTCTTTATGGTCTTGGTGAATTATTGTATAGCATGAAGACAAACACTGATCAATTCTTTTAAGAAGACTTTCTCAAAAATCTTCCCAATTTCCACCTCTATAAAATTCCTGTTGCATAATTGTAAAGTGAGCACTGTCCACCTGTGCTATTTTTTAAAGGAATGCAGAAATGAATTAAATGAAATGCTTCTGAATCATTTAACTACTTCAGAACTCAGGTCTATGAGTGATAGAAGGCCAGTTCCAATTAGTACCTACAGCAGACTTTTCCTGAATCTTTTCAGCTGACTTACCCATAAAGGAGAGTAGTTAAAGGGAAATAATGGACCAGATTTTCACCATTGAAAGAGAGAAAGAGAGTGCCTTGTATGTGGGCCAAGCATTTGCTTTGAGACTGTTGGTAACTTGCCACTCCATAAGGTGGGAAAAGTAATCTCTGCCAAGAAATGGTCAAAGCATTATGTTACAAACCTCTCACTGGAAAGAGCTAGAATCAATGAGAGATTGGCCCTAGGGCTAAGGATTACTCTCATCCTTCATATTCATACAACTCAACTATACAGAACCCTTCTTTATTTAGCTCTGTATGACATTAAACATAGATCTTGAAAACTTTAATCTTTCGGCGTGATAGGAAGGGGCAGTCAAATAAACATTCAGCCCAACTAAAGTATTTGACAGAGTCAGAGACTTCATAGTCAGCAAGCAAGTTGCTCTGCCAAAAATCAAATGAATCAAAGAACTTGCCAAGGAACCAGCTAGTGGGAAGGGAGTGTGCAGGCAGCCATCACAGAGCCCAAGTCTGCTCCTAGAAAATCTGTTCGAGGGCTTGGCATCTGAGGATTAGCCTGGCAGCTGCAAAGTGTTTGGCCACAGCTGTTAGTTTGGGGGGATAAGCTGAAGTACACAAGAGTGAAAGGGAAAAGTGGTCAAAAATACAGCAATGCCAAATAGATCTGAATGCAAAGTGATTTGTTTTCTTGCTGTTTTAATATTCAACCACTTTTGAGTGGAGGAGGTTAGGCTTCTCTGAGTTGTTATGATGCACCACTGGAAAATTATAAGCCAATGCATTTAACTAAAGTGAATTTCGCAATGCTCTTTGAAAATATAATTCTTGCTGTTTTGGCAAATCCAAAAATGTGTACCAGGCAATGATAGTTCGAGTATCCTCTTTCCAGTCTTCCCTCCACGAAGGCACCAGCCGACTTGATGTCAACCTATAGCAATCCAGGGATCCCCTCACATGTGCTGCTTGCATTTTTCCTCCTAGATTAAGCTCCAAAAGATAAACCTTTTTTCTTATGTCACCCATTTCCTCAACACTAATTTTTCACAAAACACAAACTATTTCAAACATATCTATTTCTTCCTCTAAAACTGTTACAAAAACAAAGTATAATATCATTATTGTTAAGGTGCTTATATTAACAAAGGCATATGCTATTTCTAGGTCAGGGTAACACCCTTGAGTTTTAGAGATAACTATAATAATTATTAAAAGTAGAATAGTCACCTCTTTAATGTCTAAAACAATGAAGACCAAAATCAAGCTCCTTTTGGAAACCCTTAACAATATGTGGGAGCTTAAAATGTATACCAGCTTTTATCAGATTCCTACTGCCAGACTTTCCTTCATTAAATACCATGTAGTCTGTTCATAATTTGAGTTCCTTGGAGACTCTAATCTTTAGGACTCTTCTCTTAAAATGTGGGGAAGGTAAGTACTTAACTAAAGAGTTCAGGAAAATCTGAGCTAACAATAGGAAGTTAAGATGCAAAGGCAGATATTGTACATCAAGGACTGGTAACATGGACTATTCACAAGTAGCACAATCAGAAACCTTCCCATAATGTCTTGGGAAGAGAGTTACTCTCTTCATTAAATGTTGCTTGTGAGTATTTGAGCTAATGTTTAGGGTCAATGTTTATTTTTAATAAAAATACATTTAAGCAATGCCTGTTAGTTTGTGTCAATAATTTTTTAAACTATCCAAAAATCATCCAATTAGATGCTTGCTCTTTTGGTTAGTGTCAAAGGCAAACTTACTTCTGAAATACTGAAAATTTAAATGGATGCAGTATTTGGGGAAGTTTAGATTGTCTAGAATGAGGAAGGGGGCCAAGCCCATGGGAAGCTTAAAATAATTGCAGTCTTCATCTCTTCAACTCAAAAAATAATAAACTATGTACCCAGAATGCATCAAGCACTAGGAATACCAAAACAGATAAGGAACTCCCCTTCCATGTTATAATAAGTACCATTTTTATTATAATTACAGTAATAAGAAGAACCCTGCACAGATGAAAAGAAAGAAGAAAATTAAAAAGAAACAAAATTTTCCCCTTGTAAAGAAAACTCTGAGGATTTGCCCTCAACAACTTTCCTATACATCATATAGCAGTGTTAGCTATAGTCATCATGTTGTACGTTATATCCCTTGTACTTATTTTTCTTACAGCAGGGAGTTTGAACCTTTTGACCAGTTTCCTCCAATTTCCCCTTTTCCCCAATTTCTCCCCCTGGTAACCACAAGCCTGATCTATTTTTCTATGTGTTTGGTTGAATATCTTTGTTTTTGTTTGCTTGTTTTGTTTTTAAGATTTCACATATAAGTGAAATCATACAGCATTCAATTTTTGCTGTCTGACTTATTTCACTTAGCACAATGCCTTCAAGGTCCTTCCTTCTATGACATTATAAATGATAGGATTTACTTGTTTCCTTATGGCTGAATATATGCCACATCTCTTTATCCATTCATCCACTGATGAACAATTAGGTTGTTTCCATGTCTTTGCTATTGTAAATAATGCTCCTATAAACATGGGGGTGTAGATATCTTTTTGAGTTAGTGTTTACATTTCTTTTGGATGCAGTCCCAGAAGTAGAATTGCTGAATCATATGGTAGTTCCATTTTTAATATTTTGAGGATCCTCCCTACTGTTTTCTGTAGTGGCTGTACCAATTTGCAACTGTACCAACATTGCATGAGGGTTTCCTTTTTCCACATCCACACCAGAATTTGTTCTGTATTTTTGATGATGGCCATTCTAACAGGTATGAAATGATATTTCGTTGTTGTTTTGATTTGCATTCCCCTAATGACTAATGATGTTGATCATCTTTTCCTGTTACCTATTAATTTTTCATATATCTTCCTTGGAGAAACTTTTATTCAGGTCCTTTGTTCATTTTTCAGTGTGTTCATTGTTGTTGTGGTCGTTGTTGTTTGGCTTGGCATTTTGTGCTCTTTGACTTGTATGAAATCTTTATATAGTTTGAATATTAACCCCTTATGAGAAACATCATTTGCAAATATTTTTTCTCAGGTTGTCTTTTTACTTTGTTGATGGTTTCTGTCACAGTGCAAACCTTTTTTAGTTTGATACAGTCCTGTTTGTTTATTTTGGCTTCCTTGCTTATGCTTTAGATATCATATTCAAAAATGCATAACCAAGGTCCATGTCAAGGAGATTTATTCCTATTTTATTCTAGGGCTTTCATGCTTTCAGGTCTTACACATTTAAGTCTTTAATCCATTTCAAGTTAAGTTTTGTGAATGGTATAAAATATGAGTCCAGTTTTATTCTTTTACATGTAAATATCCAATTGTCTTAGCACCATTATTGAAAGGATTATATTTTCTCCATCTTATGTCACCATCTTGGTGATGTCATTCTTGAAAAACGTTTTTAAGTGTGGTATCCCATTTAATGTTTATAGATATCCAGCAATGTGAATATTACTTCCATTTATTGACATCAAATTCTATAGATCTATTTTATTGATGAACATGCATTATAAATTTTATTCAGTCTTAATACAATAGTAGCATAAAACAGGGCTTTTAGGGTGGTAATTTAGATGTCTTGTTCTCAATGGTGGTAATTCTGCATCTAGAAGTATTTCTTTTGATATTATTAATGTTCAGATCTCAATTTATTCAACGTTTTAAAAGCAGTGATATTTGGGAAAAAATCTTCCGTGATTTTTTTTTCTCTTTGTCTCTTTCTCTTCCTCTTCCTCTCCCTCTCACTTTCCCTATCACTCTCTTTCCCTCTCTCTCACCCTTTCCTCTTTCTTCCTATCATTTTTTTTAATCAAGCACCTGACATTTACCTAAGTAATCTGAAATATTCATCTGTTGAGGGGAGATTAGAAGTTGTTATAATAACTGGGGCACCAGGGCAGCTCAGTCAGTTAAACATCTGACTCTTGATTTCAGCTCAAATCATGATCTCAGGGTAATTAGTTTGAGCTCCAAGTGGGGCTCCCTGCTCAGTGGGAGTCTTCTTGAATTCTCTCCCTCTTTTTCTGCCCCTCACCTTGCATGCATGTTCTCACTCTCTCGCCCTCTCTCTTTTCCTCTCTCAAATAAATAAATAAATCTTCTTAAAAATGTTGTTATAGAACTGAAACACAATAAAAGTTAGGGTAATATTCCTCTTCTGGCATACAGAGGTAAGATATCAAAGTAGGAAAATGGAATACTATCTTGAGAAAGGAATGTCAAACCACTCTCTCTCTCTCTCTTTTTTTTTTTTTTTTAATTTGTCAAAGTTCAAGCCTAGAGAGTCTGGTCCATAGGTTCTTCCAGAAAATACTTATTTGACTCAAATAGCAAATCAAGGAAACCTATTGCTCAATGGTAGAGACAGGTAAAGAAATACGATATAAGCAGTGATTATTACAAATATCAACAACTGTTATAGCACAGATTCTAGTCATTTAAAATAGACATTGGCCATACTATAGTAGCAGTTTTATAGTCATCTAGTAATTCAAAATTAACCTTTTATTTCTGGATAATGGAGATGTCCAGTGAGAGTTCACAAGACTGGTTGATTGGGTACTTGGCAATTTGGGGGATTTCAGAGCAATGGACTTACCAAATTGTAGGTCATTATTTCAATATTTTACCAATTGCTTTTATCTTGCTGTTGTGTACCATTTTTAGTAAGAAAGTAAATAATACATAAAAAGTGAATCAGATAACCTACTTTTTGGGCAAAAATAAACACAAAACATAGAAACACATAAGAGAGACTAATCAAGAGTTATTTTAGATTTGAGTTTCTCTGAGTTGGTAATATTTGAAATGAAATCTTTGTTTTTAAGACTTTATTTATTTATTTAACAGAAAGAGATCACAAGTAGACAGAGAGGCAGGCAGAGAGAGATGGAGAAGCAGGCACCCTGCTAAGCACAATGCCTGATGTGGGACTCAATTCCAGGACGCTGGGATCATGACCTGAGTGGAAGGCAGAGGCTTTAACCCACTGAGCCACCCAGGCGCCCATGAATTGAAATCTTGATGATAAGGAAAGAGCATTGGAAAAGTATGAGGAAGAATATTCTAGGAAATGTAACCAGATAATATGCTATGTGATTTTAAAATAAAATCAGCCAATATACTCATATGTCTATAAACACTTAACAACTAATATGAAAATAGTACATAGTGAAGATGCTGAAGTGAAATAAATGGGTAAGAGCTAGGAGAATAAGAAGTGCTATCAACAGCAAAAGGCTTAGGGAATTACAGTTAAAAGTATAAAGCACTATGGAATTTGAAGGCAAACTCAATTTCTCAATGAGGTGTCATTAATTATAATAAAAAACAGGATTAAGATTCCACTATTGTAGGTGAATCAGATGTCCAATTTCAAGGTGTCAAGTATGAGCCTTTTAAAGTAGGAGTATATAAAACTATGAGATTAAGTATTTGCAACCATTTGGTTCATAACATCTTGTATCTATGCTCTTGAGTATTTTTCTATGACAATCAATCTGAGCTTGGCTATACAGTTTGCTTTGATGGAGCCAATATGATGTAAGTATAGACTTTAAAATTTCTTGCATACTGGGGCTTACTTTTTCTTGGTGCTTTGGAAACCTGAGATTAGTATATGGAGAAGTTCAGCTAGGCTACTAAAAGAAGAAAACACTTAGACAAAGAGGCCCAACAAAGACTCTAAGAATCTACCTACCACAGGCTCTACTTGAGTAAGTCCAGCCAAGAAGAACCACTCAGTCAATGTACTGAATTATGAGAAGTGTAGTGTTTGCTATCGTAAATTACTAAGTTTTGTGGCAGTTTTAATACAGCAAAAATTCACTAATACTGAGCCAAAAGAGGAGGGATATGTGTGAGTAGCACGCATCTGACATAAAAATGAAATATATTGTGAAAAAAATAAAAATAATTAGAAGCCTGGAACCTTACATAGTAACCATATCAATAACAAGAAAAACTGACAAGAAATTTAATTCACCTCAATTCCATTTAAGAAAAATAAAATAAGGTGTATGAGTTCCGTGCCAGATATGGTATTAAGTGCTGGAGTATAAAACAAATGTCCCTTCCCTGAAGCAGTTCAGAGATTCAGGATGTAATGGTGGGACAGGGTGTAGTGATAAGTCCTTTGTTGTTAATGAATCCTTTCAGCTTTATGTCAATTCTCAGGGACCAGGATTCCCCAACCCTAAGTCTTGAAAAACTATGAAGAAAACCACATTTCTCTTTTCTCCTCTAAAAATAACTTTTTATCTCACAAATTAGTTATACTTTATTAGTATATATAAATATTTTAAAATATTAAAAATATATCCTTCATAGATTTTAGGAAAAGACCATTTTTAGGCGTGATTATGAGTGATTTTAGAGTGTAAAGACTGAAGACATTATACCTATGACTTACAGGTGTACTAACTCTTCTTCCATTGTTCTCTCCTGTCCTCACATTTGCCCTATACATTATGAAACTGACCCAGAGAATGAGCACATCTTCCTCACCTCCTCGTTGTTACAAAGTAGATGGTAGAACCAAATAAAAAAAAAAAACTATAAAAGGAAATATACTTTAAAAAGAATATACACTGGCAATATTTTTTACCTTTTTTTAAACAACTTTTTACCATTCTCTTCCACACACAAAATAAACTCTTATACTTCTTGGACATGTTCTTCTCTATATAAAAATCCAAATAGATCTCTCTTTGAAGTCCTACTAAACCATGTCAGGATCTAGGGTCACTTAAAATCAGAAGAAGGGAAATAAGGAACCCCTCTTTCCCGCAGATTTTTACTTCTCTCCTCTGTGGTTACAGCTACTGAAATGGAGGCACCATTGTGAGTACTATTTAATACTATTCCTTTTCCATACCTTGCATTCCCTCCTTATACTCTCCATCCCTTCCCCAAGTTATTATTTGCATATTGTTTCTCTTATTTAAGAGTTTTTCTGTAAACAAAAGTCTTGTTTATGTCATAGCAGTAGGTTTTTATTTTGATGGATTAAATACACTCTAGGAATTTGAGTTTCTCATATAATTCAATAAAAAGAGGTTAAGCTTCTACATATGTATTCCTATTTCCCTGTGGAATGCAAGTGTTTGTGTATTCTTGTTATATTTTTAGGCTCATGAGAATTCATGATCTATCCTGAAGATTGGGCTAAAAAGCAAAGATTAACTCAAATGTTTTGGCATAGAATATTTTGAAATGAACATTCTTATAGGATGGAGAAGGAAGCTATTGTTAATAAAAATAATCTGCTGGAAATTTAATAAATAAATGAATTCTAAATGTGCTGTCTCTCTATCTTTTCTCCCTGTTTTATTGGGTATTCCTCTCAAATTCACAGAATCAGAATATCACCAATTTGCCCTAAGCTCTTCAATGTGATGAGTCATTGAATTCTATATTTCTTCAATTTCAATATAAATATTAAAATTTATTTCTATATCATTCTTCCCATCCATTCCCACTTTTTTCAGGATCATTTTTTTCTTAAAAATGTGCACAAAAAATTTGAGGCAAAACACTCTTATTAATACCTATGCTATTCACAACTTTTCACTCAGGGCCTACCATCATGCCCAGCATATAACAGGCCATTAATAAATCCTTGTTAATGATTATATCATCCTGGGTAACCTGGGAAGATGGTAGAGTAGGAGGATCCTAGGCTTACTTCATCCTGCAAATACACCTAGATAACACGCACATCAGTGTAACTAGCCCAGAAAATAAACCAAAGACTAGCAGAACATCTCTATAGTTAATCATAGATAGGTCACATCTAAAAGAATTGGAAGGTCAAAATCCTGTTTGGGAACCAAACTAACCTTCAAGACTAACCACTTACAGAAGGGACACTGTAGACATAATGGAGAAAGAGGAACAGACCCCACACCAAACACCCCAAATACAGGGGACCTACACTAGGGAGATGAGTTCCCACAACATTTGGCTTTGAAAACCAGAGGGGCTTAAACTACATGAGTTTTGCAATCAGTGAGGCTTAACACTGGGAAATTAAAAAATCAGTGGACTTGGTGCCTGGGTGGTTCACTCAATTAAGCATCTGATTCTTGATTTGGGCTCAGGTCATGATCTCAGGATCAGATCTAGCCCCATTTTGGGCTCCAATGTGGAGCTGCTTAAGAATCTCTCTCTTCCGGGGCGCGTGGGTGGCTCAGTGGGTTAGGCCTCTGCCTTCAGCTCAGGTCATGATCCCAGGGTCCTGGGATCGAGCCCCGCATCAGGCTCTCTGCTCCTCAGGGAGCCTGCCTCCACCTCTCTCTGCCTGCCTCTCTGCCTACTTGTGATCCCTGTCTGTCAAATAAATAAATAAAATCTTAAAAAAAAAAAAAAGAATCTCTCTCTTCCTCTCTCTCTGCCCCTCCCCCACCATTTGCATGCATATGCTCTCTCTCAAAAAATAAAAATAAAAATCAGTGGGCTTAACTATAGGAAACCCAGATGACTATAGAAAACAGTTCCTGCCCTTAAAGAGATAGCACTAAAAACAACCCCTTCAAGAAACAGTATAGAACCAGCTGTTTGAAAAGCACCTGGGGTATACAGGGAGATTTATTTGCTTTATTTACCAATCATAGTGACTGCACTGGAGGGTCAGGAATCTTTGTATGTGCCAAAGACAAAAGAGTTTGTATGTGCCACTTCTCTCCCCTGCTCCCCAGCATAGATACTAAAATATCTGCAGAACCAGTGTGAACATTTGTCACCTAACTTGTTAACACTCTGTATTTCCCACCATGACCTCCTCAGAATTTATCCCGTTCAACCCAAACACTCAGTAAGAGTCCATCCAAAGTTGTACCTGAGACCTCTGATTCTGCAAGAAGACAGTGGCCAGTACCACTCCAGAGTAACTCTTGCCATGTAGAGAGGGAAAGATAACCACACACAACAGTCTGAGGACAGACATCTGATCTGGTTGTTGTCCCCACTCACCAACAAAAACTTCACAGGGTGCCACACAGGAAAAATCACATAGTCGGAGGTCCCTGCAACTGCAACAGATGGACTGGGAGCAAACACTTGGTCTGTAGAACCTGCCCACCAATGAAAGACTTTCAGGAGACAGTGCAAGAAGAGCACCCTGCAGGTCAATGTGGCAGCAATTTCAGTAAGTGAACTGAGGAAAGGTATCTGGTCTGATCCAACTGTAACCCCTTAATAGCACAGACACCAAACTTTGCCCACAATGGGCAAAAAGGGCAACTGGAGCTGACTAGACTAAAGGCAAACAGGGTTTAACCACAACAGTAAGAAAAATACAACACATAGGAGATAGCCCTGAAGTATCAGTTTCTGGTGAACAGGAACAATTGCATTACAGAGCACAATAGGACCCCTTCTTCATAAGGCAATAGTTTCAAAATCACAAGATGTACCTGACTTTCTTAATAAGTAGAAACACACAGAAAAGTAGTTAAAATGAGGATACAGAGAAATATGTCCCAAATGAAAGAACAGAACAAAATTACAGCAAAAGAGTTAAATGAAACAGAGATAAGTAATATGACTGAAAGAGAATTCAAAGTAATGGTCATAAAGATACTTACTGGACTTGAGAAAAGAGTGGACGATCTCAGTGTACCTTCAACAAAGAGATAAAAAATATAGAAAAGAATCAATCAGAAATTTAGAACTCAATAACTGAAATTAAAAATATACTAGATGCTAGATGGGGCATCTGGGTCATTCAGTTGGTTTAGTGGCTCATCTTGATTTTGGCTCAGGTCATGATGTTGGGGTCCTGGGATGGAGCTCTGCATTGGGCTCCATGTTCAATGGAGAGTGTGTGTCAGGATTCTCTCTCTCCCTGTGCCTCTCCCACTACTCTCTCTCCCTCTCTTTCTCACAAATAAAAAATAATTTTTTTAATACACTAGATGGGAAAAAAAAAAAACAGCAAACTAGAGGAAGAAAAAAATGAGTCAGTAAGCTGGAAGACAGAGTAATGAAGAGCAACCAAGATAAACAACAAAAAGACAAAAGAATAATAAAAATGAAAAGAGATTAAGGGAATTCAGTGACATCATCAAGCGTAAAAATATTTGCATGATAAGGATCCCAGAAGAAGAAAGGACAGAAAAGGAAGCAGAACATTTATTTGAAGAAATAATAGCTGCAAACTTCTTGAACCTGGGGAAAAAAACAGAAATCCAGATCCAGGGGCACCTGGGTGGCTTAGTGGGTTAAAGCCTCTGCCTTCAGCTCAGGTCATGATCCCAGAGTTCTGGGATCGAGCCCCACATCGGGCTCTTTGCTCGGCAGGGAGCCTACTTCCCTCTCTCTCTCTGCCTGTCTCTCTGCCTACTTGTGATCTCTGTCTGTCAAATAAATAAAATTTAAAAAATATTTAAAAAAAAGAAAGAAATCCAGATCCAGGAGGCACAGAGAACCCCCCAAATCAAACCAAAGAGGTCCACATCAAGACACATAATAATTAAAATCAGAGAAAGCAGTGATAGAAAGGGAATTTTTAAAGCTCCAAGACAAAAGAAAAGAGCTACATACAAGGAAACCCCATAAGGCTATCAGCAGAAATTTTGTAGTCCAGGAGAGAGTAGCATGATATATTTGAAGTGCTGAAAGAAAAAAACCTGCAACCAAGAATACACTATTCAGCAAAGTTATCATTCAGAATAGAAGGAGAGATAGTTTCCTAAACAAACAGAAGTTTAAAAAATTCAACACCACTAAATTTACAAGAAGGGAATTCTTTGAGTGGAAAGGAAAAACCATAAGCAGGTAAGTAAAGTAGAAAAGGAAAAAAAAAGTCACAGGTACGTATAAACATAATAAAAGTAGTAGATTGATGACTTATAAAACCAGTACAGAGGTTAAAGCATGAAAATACTAAAATCAATTATATCTATAAAATCAGTCAAGGAATGCATGAAATAAATGGATGTAAAGTATAATACCATTTACATAAAATGTAGGGGGAGAGGAGAAAAATTTAGTGTTTTTAGAATGAGTTCAAACTTAAATAACCTGCTACATGCAGAAGATATTATATATAAACCTAATGGTAACCACAAATCAAAAACTGGTAACAGATATGCAAAAAATAAGGGGAAAGGAACTCAAGCATATCACTAAAGAAAAGCCATCAAACTATAAGAAAAGAGAGCAAGAAAAGAAAACAGAGAAGAACTATAAAAACTATAAAAAACATAAAACAAATAACAAAATAGCAATAAGTATAATTCAATAATTATTCAATAATTATAATAATTTGAATATAATATAATAATATATTATGTATAATGTATATATTCAAATACATGATATTTGAATATAATATAATATTAATATTAAATAATAATAATTATTCAATAATTCAATAATTCCTTTGAATGTAAGTGGACTAAACACTCCAATCAAAAGACATAGGGTGAATGAATGAATGAAGAAACAAGACCCATATACATGTTCCCTACAAGAGATGCATTTCAGACCTAAAGACATGCAGATTGAAAGTGAAGGGATGGAAGAATATTTATCATGCAAATAGAAGTGAAAATAAGGTTGGGATAATAATACTTATGTTGGACGAAATAGCCTTTAAAACAAAGACTGTAACAACAGACAAAGGAGGATACTACATGATCATAAATGGAACAATCCAACAAGAAAATACAACAATTATAAATATTTATGCACCGGGGCGCCTGGGTGGCTCAGTGGGTTAAAGCCTCTGCCTTCGGCTCAGGTCATGATCCCAGGGTCCTGGGATCGAGCCCCACATCGGGCTCTCTGCTCGGCAGGGAGCCTGCTTCCTCCTCTCTCTCTCTGCCTGCCTCTCTGCCTACTTGTGATCTCTGTCTGTCAAATAAAAAAAAATAAAATCTTTAAAAAAAAAATATTTATGCACCAAGGGAACAAATACATAAAGCAACCATTCACAAACATAAAAGGAGTCACTCATAATACAATAATATCAGGGGACTTTAACACCTCACTTAAGTCCATGGATAGATCATCCAGATGGAAAATCAACAAGAAAACAGTGGCTGTGAATGACATATTGGAGCATATGGATCTAACAGATATATTCAGAGCATTCCATCTGAAAACAGTGGAATATACATTCTTTTCAAATGTACATGGAACATTTTCCAGAATAGATCACTTGTTAAGCCACAAAATATGTCTCAACAAATCAAAAAGATTAAAATCCTAGGATGCATGTTTTCTGTCCACAAGAGTATGAAACTAGAAATTAACCACAGGAAGAACTTGGAAAGAATACAAATACATCAGTAAATAAATGCTACTTAACAATGAAGGGGCTAGCCAAGAAATCAAATAGGCAATAAAATTATACACAGAGACAAATGAAAATGAAAATATAATGGCCCAAAATCTTTGCACTGCAGCAAAACCTGTCCTAAGAAAAAAGAATATAGCAATATAGGCTATAAGAAGGAGGAAAAATCTCAAATAAACAACCTAACTTAACATTTAACAGCTAGAAAGAGAAGAGCAACCAAAGCCCAGTGCCAGTAGAAGGAAGGAAATGATAAAGATTAAAGCAGAAATAAATGGAATAGAAATTAAAACAACAGAATGGATCAATGAAACCAGGAACTGGTTTTTTGAAAAATATCAATAAAGATGATAAACCTATATCAGAATTATCAAAGAAAAGACAGAAAGAGAGAGGACTCAAATAAATAAAATCAAAAATCAAAAATCAAAATAACAACCAGCACCATAAAAATATAAAGGAGGGAGAGGGTGGTGGGGTTATGGACATATGTGCTATGGTGAGTGCTGTGAAGTGTGTAAACCTCGCGATTCACAGACCTGTACTCCTGGGGCTAATAATATATTATATGTTAATAAAAAATTAAAAATATATTAAAAAAAGAAATACAAAGGATTCTAAGAGAGTATTATGAAAATTTTTGTGCCAAAAAATTGGATAACCTGGCAGATATGGATAAATTCCTAGAAACCTATTACCTATCAAAATTGAAGCAGGAATGAATAGAAATTTGAACAAACCAAACCAATTAGTAGCAATGAAATTGAATCATTAATCAAAAACTCCCAACAAACAGAAGTCCAGGACCAGAAAGCTTCATAGGTGAATTCTACCAACTGTTTAAAGAAGAGTTAATACCTATTCTTTTCAAATTATTCCCAAAAATAGCAGAGGAAGGAAAGCTTCCAAATTCATTGTATGATGCCCACATTATCCTCATACTAAAACCAGATAAAGACAGTACAAAAACAAACAAACAACAAAACTACAGGCCAATATCTCTGATGAATGTAGATGCAAAATCTTCTTGTTAATGATCTTAGGGGAACAAAACAAGATTGTCCATACTCACCACTTTTATTCAACATAGTACAGGAAGTCCTAGCCAGAGCAATCAGACAAGCAAAATAGGTAAAAGGTATCAAATTGGTAAGAAAGAAGTAAAATTGTCACTATTTGTAGATGACACAATACTATACATAGAAAACCCTAAAGACAGCACCAAAACTGCTAGAATTGATAATTAATTCAATAAAATCACAGCATACAAAATCAATATACACAGAAATCAGTTGCATTTCTATATACTAATAAAGTAGCAGAGAGAAATAAGGAAAAAAATAAACCCATTTACAACTATCAAATTGCTCATATCAGAGAGATCATATGATAATTGTCTTTCTCTGATTGACTTATTTCACTTAGCATTATACCCTCTAGTTCCATCTATGTTGTTGCAAATGGAAAGATTTCATTTTTTGATGGCTGCATTGTATCCCATTGTATATATATACCACATCTTCTTTATCTATTCATCTGTTGATGGATATCTAGATTCTTTCCATAGTTTGGCTATTGTGGACATTGCTGCTATAAATGTTCAGGTACACGTGTCCCTTCAGATCACTACATTTGTATCTTTAGGGTAAATACCCAGTAGTGCAATTGGTGGGTCATAGGGTAGTTCTATTTTCAACTTTTTGAGGAACCTCCATACTGTTTTCCAGAGTGGCTACAGCAGCTTACATTCCCTCCAACTGTGTAGGAAGTTTCCCCTTTCTCCACATCCTGGCCAACATCTGTCATTTCCTGATTTGTTAATTTGAGCTATTCTACTGGTGTGAGGTGGTATCTCACTGTGTTTTTGATTTGCATTTCCTTGATGCCGAGTGATGTGGAGCACTTTTTCATGTGTCTCCTTTATAGAAATAATATATGTTAATAAAAAAATTTTCATTAATTCTTAGACTTACTAGGTCTAAGGAATACTCTTATATTATTTATATTAACTATAATTATGTGCAATTATTTACTAATTACTCAGTGATATGATAAATCATTTATATATTTATCTAATTCTCTATTTCTCTCTCATTAGAATTAACTTTATATAGTAATTGTTCAATGATTATACAATGATTAAGACTATGCTACAATTATATAAATAAGGAAATAATTACAATGCAAAAAAAAAAAAAAAAAGTCCTGGAAGAAAGCACAGGTAGTAATTTCTTTCACCTTGGCCCTAGCAACATTTTTCTAGACATGTCCCAATTGGCAAGGGAAACAAAAGCAAAACTAAACTGTTAAAACTGCACCAAAATAAAAAGCTTTTGCACAGCAAAGGAAACCATTATCAAAACAAAAAACAACCTGCTGAATGAGAGATGATATTTATAAAGGGTATATCTGATAAGGGGTTAATATCTAAAATATATAAAAACTTACACAACTCAACACCAAAAAAACAAATAATGCAATTTAAAAATTGGCAAAGGACATAAATAGACATTTTTTTTCAAAACAAACAGAGAGCTAGGGCGCCTGGGTGGCTCAGTGGGTTAAAGCCTCTGCCTTCGGCTCAGGTCATGGTCTCAGGGTCTTGGGA
The DNA here is from genome assembly GCF_902655055.1 of Lutra lutra. Taxonomy (NCBI): domain Eukaryota; kingdom Metazoa; phylum Chordata; class Mammalia; order Carnivora; family Mustelidae; genus Lutra; species Lutra lutra. Next base: position 93,975,471 of record NC_062279.1, read on the forward strand.
TCGAGTCCCGCATCAGGCTCTCTGCTCAGCAGGGAGCCTGCTTCCCTCTCTCTTTCTCTGCCTGCCTCTCTGTCTACTTGTGATCTCTCTCTGTCAAATAAATAAATAAAATCTTTAAAAAAAAAAAAAACAGAGAGCCAATAAATACAAAAAAAATGTTCAATTTTCCTAATCATCAAGGGAATGCAAATCAAAACCACAATGAGATATCATCACACATCTTTCAGAATAGCTAAAATCAGAAAGACAGGAAGTAAGAAATGTTGGTGAGACTGTAAACAAAAAGGAACACTCATGCATTCTTGGTAGGAGTGAAAGCTACTGCAGCCACTGTGGAAAACAGTATGGAAGCTCCTCAGAAAAATAAAAATAGAATTACCATATGATCTAGTAATTCTGCTACTGGATATTTGCCCAAAGATAATGAAAACTCTAACTCAAAAAGATATATGGACCCCTATGTTTATTACAGCATTATTTATAATAGCCAAGATATTGAAGCAACTCAAGTATCCATCCACAGATGAATGGATAAAGAAGATGTGGTATATATAATATGTGTATATATATGTATATATGTGTGTACACACACACACACACACACACACACAAGAATACTATTCAACCACAAAAAAGAATAAAATCTTGTCATTTACAGTAATATAGATGGATCAAGAAGATGTAATGCTAAGTGAGATAACTCAGAGGAAGACAAAAACCATGATTTTATACATATATGGAACTTAAGAAACAAAAAATGAACATAGAAAATATAGAAATTATTAAATATAAAGAAGAGGGTTACCAGAGATGAGTGGGGTGATGGGTGAAATAGTTGAAGAAGATTAGGAGTACACTTATTTTGATGAGCATTGAGTAATGTATAGAATTACTGAATCACTATATTATACACCTGAAACTAATATAACACTGTACATTAATTATACTTGAATAAAAAAGGATCCTTTTTACAGTTTGAATCCCTTATTTCTAGAAGCAAACAAAGAATCATATATGTTCCAGTGGGACAAAGATTTTCAGTTGTAAGGAGCAAGGCCATTTATGATGGCTGCTTCTATGCTCATCTGAAGAGGTTTTCACACTGTGATCTTAGAAATACATCTCCTAGAATTGGGCATTGTACCATCTGTGGAGCTGTTACTGCCACTCTGGAATTATTGTGTCATAAGTTAAAGTCTTTTAAAATCCAAACCAGGGTACTATTGTTTATTGTAGAGATTGTAGGGAATTGTTTTTTTTTTTAAATATGCAAAATTGTTATCACAAACCTAAAGAAAAGATAAAATTTATGGAAGAGCACAGACAGCAGAAAGAAAAATAGGCCCTCATTAAGGTCTGGGATTAAATTAAATTAAACTGTGCATTCAGAAACTAAAATTACTCTCCCTGTTTCTATAATACTCTGGTTTCCCATTTCCTTTCCACATACCGGTTTTATTATTAATTCCTTCTGCAGATTGCTATTTTTTTTGTTCTCTCCAGATCCAATCCTCTATGCATTCTAGATAAAGTGCCAACATCCACTGGGAATTCTTTAATATAATTTCAAATTTCTGAAAGAAAGAATTGAGTTAATCAAGCTTAGATCAGGTGTCTACTTCAAATGTGACCCAAAAGCAGGACTAAATAAGTCCATGGAATTCTAGTAGCTAAAACAGAAAACTCAGTGAGCAAGATGCATGAGGGTGGAAAGGAAATTCTAGATTTTGCCAGGAAACTAGAGACAAATAGATGATAGGTAGGTAGATAGATAGATGTATATCTAGATATATATAAATTTAAAAGCATATTTCCCCAAATATAAACCAACAACTTCTTATAACATATATATCATAAGATTTTTCTGAACAGTTCAAATATATTTTTATGTATTTATCATATAACCCTCATATCAAATATATGATTTAAATACAATTATTATCCTCATCTTATGGATAGTTAATCAAGGTTTAGAATGTTTAATTAATTTTCCTGAAGTCATGTAATGACAAGTAGCTACTTTTTCTGCTACTCTGATTTGCCTTGTCACCATTTCTCTGAGTTTTATTTTTTTAAGCTCTTGAAACACCTAGTCCAGTGTTGCACATAAAGCAAGTAAGCAAATAGAGTAGGTTAACTGAATTGGATGAAATCCAGAAAGAAAATGAAAAATGAGGAATTTCAGTCTTTGAAAATACAGTATGGTACATAGTTTACAGGGAGGTATTAGAACTGGTTTTATGTTTAGGGTAGTCTTTTGTGACAACGTTAAAAGAACTATCCTAGAGTTTAGAGATTATCTTGCTGTACAACTGAGCAATGCTACCAAGCGAGCTGCCCTAGATAGCCAATTCATTTCCTTTCCAAATACTTTAAATAAATAACAAAATTAAAGCACATCCCTATAAAAGAGGACATTTTTGTTTTGCCCTAGCGTGTGTTGTCTGACCAGTATTTTTGTATTAATTTATTAGGAAGAGCTTCATTTCATTGTTGAAAAGGTAATTTGTATTAGTTGATTAATCAAATCATAGAAACTAAGGAATTAAATATTTTGAAAGAATATTTTCAAAACTAGTGAGATATTTCAAGGCAATATCCAATCACATGATTTAAGGAACAAATTTATTCTTTGCTTAAATGCTGGTAGAATTTACTAAGGATTTACTGTAATATTTGCTAAGATTAGATGAGCAGGTGTGGCATGTTATATTTCATTAATGTTAGTGACCACCTGCAGCTTTTAACTTGAATGTCATTCAAATATATTTTTCCAACCTTTATTTCACCCGGATTCTCCAGAGACCATGAGAGAAATGTTCCTATCATTAACCAGAAGGGGAATTATTGCATACAGCATGTTTAGAAACGGACTAGGTAGTGTCATGATGTCCAATTTGCTCGACTGTATTCAGGGCAGTACAAATTAAATTGGATTCCTAAATGTTTGATCTGATCTACTTGTGAAGACAACAGTGAGAGTGAGAGTGGGGGGGGGGGCACCTAGGTGGCTCAGTGGGTTAAGCCTCTGCCTTCAGCTCAGGTCATGGTCTCGGGGTCCTGGGATCGAGCCCCGCATTGGGTTCTCTATTCGGCTGGGAGCCTGCTTCCCTCTCTCTCTTTCTCTGCCTACTTATGATCTCTGTCTATCAAATAAATAAATAAAATCTTTAAAAAAACAAACCCTCCCCCCAAAAAAGAAAACAAACAGTGAGAGTGGGGAAGCAGACTGTGAGTGGTTCATCTGATTGATGGCCTATTTTCAACATCTATGATGGTGAGCAAAAGTCAATCTGACCAGCCAAATAAATATCCTGAGCGATATTAATCACATAGTGTTAGGGCTAGAAGGGACCTGAGGGATCACCTGGTAAATACCCTAACTTAATAATTTAGTACACCCAGTCACAGAGAGATTGCATTTTATTCAAATTTCACTTTGAGTTATTGGAAAAGCCAACCTAAAATTTCATATTTCCTACCTCTAAACCACTGTGCTTTCCAGTTAGCAATTTTTGATTCCAGATGTCAGTACATGGGAGGATGAACTGAGGAAGGGATGGAGCAGTGGGAAAAAAGAAGAAATGCTACTTAAAGGATGTTGATGTCTGTGATGTTTTAATGAGAGCTTAATTTTTTACTTGGTTCTACCTATGGTAAGTCTGCCTAAATATTTACATATAAGAGCCTAAGAAATGGTCATTTCTTAGCTATAAGTTAATTCCGTTTTCTCAGGGGCCATTTGCAATCCCCTTCAATTAATTCCCTCTTTATGATGTGTTTATACCTTTTGCTAAGGATATGCTTATATTACCTTTTTCACATTAATATAAAATCTTCATTTATTCAGTGGTATGTTTGAACTGGCTTATATCTGGCAGAGTCAATTACTAAATTTTCAGGAATTTTGTGAGCTAGTTATTAAATCATTAATAAAAATTAAATTATATTAACTTATAATGAAATAAATTATGTTAAAATTATGGAGAATTAATACTCAAATCTCATAATTTCTTACTTATTTTGCTATATTTTACTGGTACCTATTATTCACTATTTACTGTTTTCTATTCTACTATTATGTTGAGGTTAATTATGTCAATTGCACCTGTATGATGGAAATACTATATAATATAGCCAGCTACATAAATTTTATCCCAATTTTTTATTCAGTCATGTAGGTTTGGGAGCTTAAATCAGCCACAGTGAGAGTATTTATACCATGGAAATCAACAAACACTACAAAGTTGGGCTTACTATGTTGGTTACATATACCAGCATGCAACTATTTATAATCCAGCTATACTGCATCTTTGCATCCTGAAGAGTTGAAACATCAAGTCTGCTACCACTTCCAAAAAAAAAAAGTCTTAACTTACCTGACACTTCAATTTTCTAGTGGTTGGGATATGCTTCTGTATCTATTCCTAGGACCTGATAGCTTGATAACATGGCAAGAAACTGGACTATGGAGGCAGAGAGATTAAAGTTCCAATCCTATTCCTGCTAACTAGTGACTTTAGTGGGCAGTCTCCATTGGATAAAAGAAACCAACAACAAATAGTGCCCTCATTGGAATTTCCCATTGTATTTATGACCTATGTTGTATGACCTGATAAACTTTGAATCAATTAAAAATAAATAACTACATAAAAAGACCTTGGGTCTAGCCCAGATGCCAAGTGACTTTTCCCAGCTCCCTTTCCCCAGGCCTGCATGATTGTGCATGTGTTCATGCGGAGCTTCTACTCCATATTGCAAATGTAAATAAATAAAGGAAGAGCTCCCCCCAAAATGTTTTTCTTAACCTTCCAAAGTTTAGTTTGCTTATACATAAGGGTATAATAATACCTGTATCACAGTGCTATTTTTTTTAAAGATTTTATTTATTTACTTGACAGAGAGATCACAAGTAGGCAAAGAGGCAGGCAGACAGAGAGAGGGATGCAGGCTTCAATCCCAGGACCCTGGGATCATGACCTGAGCCGAAGGCAGAGGCTTTAACCCACTGAGCTACCCAGGCGCTCCCACAGTGTTATTTTAAAGGTTAAATAAGACAAATAACATAAAATGCTTGAAACTTTGGTTGCATCAGTAGATAATTAATAAACACTAGTACATCCTTTTTTTATTCCATAGCAACCATAAATTTTCTATAGATTTACAAACAATGGAAGCAACAATATAAAATCCTTTCTAAACCAGACCCATTTTTGTGAATTTGGATTCGAAGCCAGGCTGGTATGAGCACAGTAGATTGAATTTGACCAAAAATTTACCATTGACATCATAGCCAGGTGAGGAGCAATGATCTAAATACTAATACTACAATGTAGAGCCTGTGTGGATCAGAACCACCAAATCAATAATCCATAATACACATAGAAACTTGGACTTACTGGGGTACCTGGGTAGCATTGTTGGTTAGGCATCTGACTCTTGGTTTCGGCTTAGGTGATAATCTCAGGGTCATTAGATCAAGTCCTATGTTGGGCTCTGACCTGAGCATGAAGTCTACTTGAGATTCTCTCTCAAATAAATTTATTAATTAAATTAAAAAAAAAAAAAAACATAGCTTTACAGTAGTTCCATCAAAGCATGAACACACTGCCAGCCTGTAGGCAGCCACGGACCCAGCTAGAGGCGAGGGATCAAACCAGGCCCTGACTCGTGCCTCCTGAATATCAGTTGAGTTGTGCTTGAGAAAGAGCCTGAGCTATGGACCCTAAGACTCACTGACGTGACTGCCTACAAGTATTAGAGGCAAAACTGGGTTGTGCATTTAACTGTTACAAGGTTACCCTGTGCTTGCACGGATTATAAATTGCACCATTGTAAACTCGTGAATTGCTAGTTAAAGATTAGCTAAATAGACAAAAGTTACTGGTGTCAGAAGATCTGCTACCAGCGCTTGGGAAATGGGCTTCGTAAAAGCTTGAGGGGTTTCATGTGAATGTTACGTGTGTATGAGCAATCAACCGAAAATAGATACTTCCTTATAATTGTTTCTGTTAGCTATATAATGCCTCACAGCCTTGAATAAAATTGGCACTGCTTGGACATCATCCACTGTGTCCCTCCTGTCCCCATCTCTTTCCCTCCCGACCCTGGTCGTGTTGTCGCACCGGCCGCGACACCAGCCTACTTCCCAAACATCACTCCTCCCACAAGTATATTAAAGGATTTGTCCTGTCAATTCTTGTGATGTTTTATCCCCACAGAGTATTCTATTCACAGAAGTATGCATAGTGAAACAACAGATTTATGAAAATGTCATTGAAGTTTCTTTCCACAAAATAAGTACTCTTAAACCATCCATTATTCTAAATCAATACTATATGTGTTACAGAGAAAAAAAGAAAAAAGTTGATAACGATTGAGACATTGAGTTTTTCTTCAGAAAAAGTAAATCACCACAGAAACACACTATAGGGAATGTTATATTTGAAGGGATTTCTATACTTCTAGTCAGAGACGATCTGACTTCAGTAACTGATGCGGTCACTGGCATTACACTGACAATGAAAACACTCTCTACATTCGTGGGTATACCTAGCTGAACTGAATGCTGTCAGGGCCTTCACGGAAAACAGGCAGAGGTCCTTCAGAATTCAGCCTAGCCCTGAAAAAAATAAAAAGAGGAGGAGAATTGAGACAGAGGGAAGGGTAGGGAGAAAAAGAGAAGCAAAGGCTACAAAATTGTTAAGGGAATAGCTTTTGTTATGGATCAAATATATCTTAAATTGCTGCTCATTTCCAAGCCCCCAGTCCTTATATAAAAACTAATGATTGGAAGTTTTTCTAAAAATTTTATCCCTTCCCTTTTCTCCTTGAGGCCCCTCCAACCTAGAGAAAGTTTTTGTCTTTGAATTTAAAGCTATTGGCCTAGAGTTCCCACCTGCCAGAGCATTCCTGCCTAAGAACCTAATCTAAATCATTCAAGCAGCCAGATAAATATGCCCATGTTTGTTCTCCCACTCCATTTCAATTCAGGCCAGGTAAGGGATCAATACAGAGTGTAAAATAACAATAGCACACTTGGATACACTTGTCTCCATAGGCCGGTGTTACTACCTCTTGAATAACCTCATAAGGTGGTGATAATTCCACAATGACAAAATCACCACCACTTACTATGCCCAATGGAAAGTCATGGTTAGCTATCATGTGTGGTACCTTGTTTTGCAGAGACCTGCTAATCCCACTCGTAGAACATTGATACCTGATGAGTGGGAATGATAGGATTTTATTATTATTATTTCTTTTCTTTCCAATAAATCATAAAATGAAAATATACTAATTCAGTAGTTCTTCCGAGTTTATGTAAATATTTTTATAAAATAGGTATTCATTCATTCATTTTCATTAAAACAATGAATTTTAACTGAAGACTTAGATAATCTGTTCAGAGACAGACTTAGTATAGTGGTTTTTGAGACATTTGACAGTGTTGTTGGCAGAGAGCAGGGCAAATTCTAGAATCTGTTTAAACTGCAGTGTGGGTAATAATCTTTTGATCCTTTGTTTTTATCTAAGATCTGAGCTGTTAGAATTGCAGCGTAAACTTGAAATGATAACACTGCGATAAAACCACTTGAAATACTTTATAGGATGAAAGGATCCTATAAACACCCATAAACTCCAGAAGCACGGATTGGATTTTCCTTGGTACACAAAAACTGGAGTTTGAGTATAGAGAGTAAGATAAAGAGCTCCTTTCTATCAGTATAAAGCTCTTAGGGGATCTCTTGTGTGTGCAGTATTCTACATACTGTTAAAATTGTGGGGGGTGCACAGTATGCAGTGCATGATTGTAGGGAAAGATAAGGTATGTCAGTTGTGTTCAGTTCTAATCTTTATGCTGTATTTATCAGTTTTAATATATTGGAAAAAAAACAATGATTACCCCTTAGCTTCTTCTGCCAGCAAAATGACAATAAGTTATATTTCCCCATTTTAGTGAACAAAGTTAAAGATGCAACAGTCACAGAAATTTAAATTATTATGCAAATGAAAACTCTCAATATTTGTATTGATTGAGATCCAGACCATGTATTTAAATTAACTTTGCTAAAAGACTCCATGTAAAGCCACATGGATTTGCCCTCTGCAGTTCTCCTTCACTGAAGCTCAAAAAGGAAAGGTCACTTCTTAAAATTCTTATTCCAGTTAAAAATGGCTAAGAACTTCACATGTATCATATTTTTCCATTCAGCTTAAAACTTGATGAGTAAAGTAGAAGCTCATGTAGAAGTAATGTTTAACTCTATTCCATTGAGCATCTTTAAATGGATTTTTTCCAAGAAAGTTCATGAAGGAGAGAGGAAAAAAGTTAATGTATCAACCTTCTGAACACCTATACTTTTTAAAAGAAGGAATCATAACAAGAGGTAAATCCAGTTTTCTTAACTAGTAGGTATGCACAAGATAAGACTATATATAAGAAATATAGAAACACATTAAAGGTTTATCAGAACTATCCTCTTATTCTAAACTCCTAGAGTTGCTACATTCTAAAGTTGGTAAATTAAGGCATCTTAAAATGACTCACATTTATTAAGACAGCTAAAAATGTATTGAGCATTTCAGTTTCTGCAGATGGTGGACTAATATGTTGCAAACTATTATGCTAGTGGATATATCTTTTTTTGAAAGTTTTTTTTTTAGATCAGATGTAAGTTCATAGCAAAACTGAAAGAAATATGAGATCTCCCATACACCCCTGCCCCCACACATATATAGTCTCCCCATTGTCAACATCTCCCACCAGACCAGTACATTTTTTACCAGTGATGAACCTACATTGACACATCATAACAATCCAAGGTCCATAATTTACATAAGGTTCACTCTTGGTGCTATATATTCTATAAATTTAGACAATTGTGAAACAACATGTATCCATCATTATAATATCATATTGAGTATATTCACTGCTCTAAAAGTTCTCTGTGTTCTGGCTATTCATCCCACCTTTGCCCTTAACTCTTAGCAGCCACTATTTTTTTTTTTTTTACCATCTCCATAGTTTTGACTTTTCCAGAATGTTATATAGTGAGAATCATAGTGTACTTAGCCTTTTCAGATTGATTTCTTTCACTTAATAATGTGCATTTAAGACAACTTCCTATCTCTTCATGGCTTGATAACTCATTTCTTTTTAGCACTTTAATAATACTTCATTCTCTGGATGTATCATACTTTATTTTTCAATTCCTCTCCTGAAGGATACGTCGGTTGCTTCCAAGTATTAACAATTCTGAACAAAGCTGCTATAAACATCCATGCATCCATGTATAAGTCTTTGTAAGTTTTCAACTCCTTTGAAAGGAGGAGTATAATTGCTGTATAATATGGATAGAGTATGTGTAGTCTTGTAAGAAATTGCCAAACTGTCTTCCAAAGTAGACAGATCATTGTGCATTCTCACCAGTAGTGTATGAGAGTTCCTGTTGCTCCACATCTTTGACAGCATTTGGTATTATCAGTGTTCCAGAATTTGGCCAACATTCGAATAGGTATATACTGGTGTCTCATTGTTGTTTTAATATGCATTTCCCTAATGACATGTAATGAGGAACATCTTTTAATATGCTTATTTGCCATCTGTACATCATTTGGTGAGATATCTGTTAAGATCTTTGGCCCATTTTATAATCATGTTATTTGCATTCCTATTGTTGAGCTTAAACATTCTTTATATACTTTGGATAGCAGTTCTTCACTGAAGTATGTCTTTTGCAAATATTTTACCCCTGTCTGTGGGATTCTCTTGATACTATCTTTCACAGAGCAGAAGTCTTCAATTTTAATCAAGTCTAGCTAATCAATTCTGGGGATTGTGCCTTTGGTGTTGTACCTAACAAGTCATCATCAAATTCAAGGTCATCTAGATTTTCTAATATTTTATCTTCTAGGAGTATTATGATTTTGCATTTTACAATTACGTCTGTACACTATTTTGAGCTAATTTTTATGAAGGATGTAAAGTCTGCACCTACATTCATTTTTTCATATGGACATCCTATTCTAGCCCTGTTTGCAGAAAGGAGTATATTTTCTCCATTGCATTGACTTTGCAGCTTTGTCAAAGGTCACGAGACTTTATTTTTGGCAGTCTATTTCTGGGCACTCTATTCCATTGATCTATTTGTCTGTTCTTTCACCAATACCACACTATCCTGTTTTCTGTTGCTTTATAGTAAGTCTTGAACTCAGGTAGTATCAGTCCTCCAACTTTATTCTTTTCCTTCAATATAGTTAAGTATTCTCTGTTAGATCAATTAATAGTAAGAAAATTTTTTACAAACTATCAATAAAATGAAATAGTTTTTATTTTGCCTTCACTTAGTCCTTCTCTGATGTTTTCCCTTCTTTATGTATAGCCAAGTAGTGTCCTATTTTATTTTCCATCTCTCTAAAAAACTTCTAACATTTCTTGCAATTCACAACTACTGGCAATAAATTCCCTTAATTTTTATTTCCCTGAGAACATACTTCTCCTTTACTTTTGAAAGATAATTTCAGAGTACAGAATTCTAGGTTGGTGTTTTTTTTTTCTCTAAACACTTTAATATTTCACTCTAACTCCTTCTTGTTAAGATGGTTTCTTAGGACAAGTCATATGTAACTCATCTTTCTCTATATGTAAGGTGTTTTTAGTCTCTAGCTGCTTTTAGAATATTTTCTTTACCTTTGAATTTTTATAGTTTAAAAATAATATGCCTAGGTTGGGCATTTATCCTACTTGGTTTTCTCTGAGCTCCAAACAGTTGTTTGGTATCAGATATTAATTTGCAAAAATTCACAGTCATTATTGTATCAAGAGTTAGTCTCTTCCTTTTTGCTTTTTCTTCTCCTTCTAATATTTCCTTTATGTATGTTACTCCTTTGTAGTTGTCCTGGGGTCCTTGTATATATTCTGTTGTGGTTGGTTGTGGGTTTCTGTGTGTGTGTGTGTGTGCACGCATGTTTTCAGTCTTTATTTTTCAGTTTGGGAGGTTTCTGTTGATTTGTCCTAAAGCTCAGAGAATCATGCCTCAGCTGTGTCCCACCAACCAGTCAGACCATCAAAAGTGTTCTTTATTTTTTTTTAACATTTCCTTTTGTTTGTTTTTTTTTTTTCCTTAAGATTTCCACCTCTCTACTTACAACACCCATCTGATCTCACATGCTGTCTACTTTAAAGTTCTTAGGATATTTATTGTAGTTATTTTAAATACTTAACTCATTCCTGCTGAGGGATGTTTTTGTTTTTGATGCTGTGTGTCTGTATGTCTTGTTTTGATACTTGCTCTCTTTCTTCAAACTGAAGGTTAAGCCTTTTGGTATACCTTATAATTTTCTGATAGCCAGGCATGATGTACTGGGTAAAAGAAACTTCTATAAATAAGTCTTCAGTAATGTGGAGATGAGGTGTGGGGGGAGGCAAAGTGCTCAGTCTTTTATATTATGATTAGGAGTCAGTCTTTCAGTGAGCCTTTGCCACTTGATTCACAAACACTTCCCAAGATTCTTCACCCTCACCTAAGGTGAAACATAGTTGGAATAGCCTTTGCTTTGTATTTCTCATCTCTCATTTGAAAGGCTAGAGCTGACTGTTATTAGCTTTTTCTCTACCCCCAGGTGAGTTAGGCTCTGATAAAATCCTAGCAAGTTAGGCTCTAATTAACTAGTTTCCCCTGGGGGTAGACCTCGTTAATAAGAACAGAATATCTGGTATTTCAAATGGTTGCTTTTTTCCTTCCCCCTGAAAAAAATGAAGAATTTTTCCATGGTATTTAGTGAGGAACTGCTCTACCTCCTGGAGATAAAACTTGAAATAGGTGAATGTTTCTCCATGACTAGTTTCTTTTAGAGTTTTTAATTCTCAGACTTTTCTACTCTGAGCCTCTAGTTTTAATTACAGATCTGGTTTTCCTATCCTGACTCTGGTCTCATAGAGGTGTCAGCTCATGATTTTCTGTTTTGGTAAGTTGTATTTTTCTGTATTTAGGAAATATTTGCTTATACTATTAAGAAAAAGAAGGTATCTTTCTATGTTACCTACAAAAAAGCTTCTGGTTTTATTTTTCAGTTTTAAATCTACCATGGAGTTAATTAAGTTGGCATTGGCATTTGTATATGGGGTAGTAAGAAGCTGACATATTATGCTTCAGATAGGGGTATCCCATTTACCTAGTACCATTGTTGGATCAAAGAACATCCTTTTTACATGGCTCTGTCATCCATCCTTCATCATAAATCCAGTGCTCATACACATGTTCTGGATACTTTATGCTGACCCATTAATTTATTTGATTTTCTTTATGGTAAAAACCACACTGTTGTACATATTTCCTAAATAGGACAGAAAATATATAAAGTATAAAGAAAATATTGGGTCATTAAACTACGATGTACTGAAATACAGTATATCTAATGTGTAGAACAAAATTACAAGCCACAAACTGGAAGATATTTGCAGTATATCTTTGACAAAGGATTTTATTCAAAATAAATAAAGTTCTCTGAGAGAGAGAGAACCTAATTTTTAAAAGCACAGAAAACAGGAACAGGCACAAAGAGGGAATAAAAAGATTAAAAACAGAAAAAAAATTAAAGAAAAAAAGTGCTCCAAATTCAGTTCTCAAGGAAATGCAAATTAAAACATCAATATGATGCAATCACAAATCCACCAGAACAGCTTAATGTAAAATAAAATGTGATAGCAAATATTGTACCGTTTACAGCATGCCAGCTTCAGTTTTTCCACATTCTTATCAACATTTTTAAATCTTAGCTGTTCATATGAGTGGGTAATGAAAATATTATGGTTTAATTTGTATCTCCTTGATGACTAACAAATTGAACACTTTCATGTGAAATAATCACTTATTTTTCCAAACATACTTATTTATACTATATTGTACAAATAATACACAAGGACCTTTTGGGCAGTGAGAACAAATCACTATAATGAAAAATATCAAGGAAAAAATCGAGTATTTGTTTTCCTTTTACTTCATGTATACATAAAAGTAAATATATGGTGAATTAATTATTTTATGTGCAGGAAAATAAAATGACAAGAAATTAAAAATTATAATTTTGTTTTTATTTAAGTAATGGGTTAAGTGTCCATCAAAAGATAAATAGATAAAAACAAGGTGATACACACACACACACACACACAGGACTATTACTAAGCCACAAAAGAATGATGAGATCTTGCCATTTGTGACAACATGGATGGACCTAGAGGGTATTATGCTAAGTGAAATAAGTCAGACAGAAAAAGACAAATACCACATGATTTCACCTATATATAGATCTAAAAAAAAACAAAAATAAAGACAAAACAAATGAATAAACAAAGAATCAGACTTATAAATAGAGATAACAAACTGATGGTTGTGAGAGAGGAGGGGAGGGGAGAGATGGCAAAATGGGTGAAAGAAAGTAAGAGATCAGGCTTCCAGTTACAGAACATGGAGATAAATGGTACTCTATAGGGAATATGGTCCATGTTATAATAGAGTTATATGGTGACGGCTGGTAACTACACCTGTGGTGAGCATGGCATAATGTATGGAGTTGTTCAATCTCTATGTTCCATACCTGAAATTAATGTAGCATTGTGTGACAACTATATTAAAAAAAAAAAAAAGTCTTTTTTGCGAATGGAGTTGGACAAGTAAAATGTTGTAACTTCCTTTTCTTTACTTCTTTTTTTTTTTTTAAGATGTTATTTGTCAGAGAGAGAGAGCACAAGCAGAGGGAGCAGCAAGCAGAGGGAGAAGTGGGCTCTCCACTGAGCAAGGATCCTCAATCCCAGGACCCCAGAATCATGACCTAAGCTGAAGGCAGGCACTTAACTGACTGAGCCACCCAAGCATCACCCCTTTCTTTTTATTCTTAAAATTTATTTAAGTTTGGGGCGCCTGGGTGGCTCAGTGGGTTAAGCCTCTGCCTTCGGCTCAGGTCATGATTAGGGTCCTGGGATCGAGCCCCGTATCGGGTTCTCTGCTCGGCAGGGAGCCTGCTTCCCTTCTTCTCTCTCTGCCTGCCTCTCTGCCTACTTGTGATCTCTGTCTGTCAAATAAATAAAATCTTTAAAAAAAATTTAAGTTTAAGTTTTATTTAAAATTTAAAGTTTATTGTTGTATACACTGCATGTCAACTTTATTTTTGAGAGTCTAAACTTAGTTCTTTATAGCTTCACGAGATATGAGATACCACAGCATATTAACTATTAAAACACCCAGTGATTCACTCAGAAAATATTATTTATACTTTTGAAAGCTGCTAATTTACACATATAGAGGAGAAAAATATAAGACTCAGTAGAAAATAAAACAGAACAAACATGTCATTTGCAGTCTATAACTTAAATAGACAACTTAAAATAATGCAAACAACATCCCCCAAAGACAAAATATTTTATCCCTTCTTTTTTATTATTGTTATTTATGAATGATTTTAGAAAATATGTCTGCCTGGAAATATCTTTTAATGCCAAATATTATGTTAATACAACAGAATACAATAGAAATAGGACATCATTTTTGCTTCTTGGGTTTCAAAGAGTTTCATAGAGTCTACCGTCAATTTTCATTCATAAACTATAGAAAATATGTGTGCAGGGACGCCTGGGTGGCTCAGTTGGTTAAGCGGCTGCCTTCGGCTCAGGTCATGATCCCAGCGTCCTGGGATCGAGTCCCACATCGGGCTCCTTGCTGGGCAGGGAACCTGCTTCTCCCTCTGCCTCTGCCTGCCTCTCTGTCTGCCTGTGCTCGCTCGCTCTCTCTCCCTCTGTCCCTGACAAATAAATAAATAAAATCTTTAAAAAAAAAAAAAAAGAAAATATGTGTGCAAATACAGCAGTTGGGTAACTAAACAACAAACCTCTGTATAATCTCATTAACTATTAATTAAGATATTCTCTGGAATAAAATGAGTGTTTCTTATATTAACTAATCGAATCATAATGAAGAAATGTTATTAATCATAATTTTGATGCAGGCACTATCCCAAATAACACATTATGTGTATATATATGTACATGTATAACAGGTATAAACTTGTTCATTCACCTACTCATCAAATATGTATTTAATACCAGCTGTAAAAAAAAATGCTGAGAACTATACATACAAGTCTTCATGGACCGTATGGTTTAGATAATCATAAAATCCAAAATGAATATGCAAAATTGGTATCTCTGACCATACCAACATACTCAGCATCTACACTTAATAGACAGTTTGATTTATGTACTTTTGATGTCTTTTATTTCTGAACTAAATCTAAGAGCTATCTAGATTTTTGTTACAAATGCCAGTGAAGAGCATGACAATCCATTCTTTGCATATAACTATAGAGAAGACACACAAAAAATCTTATTCAATTTCTTAAATTTCAGATTATTTTCTTATCACCTGCCTTAAATGGTTTAATATAGCCTGTGGGATTAAATCTCAACTGTTAGCGTCTTTTCTTCTTCTTCTTCTTCTTCTTCTTCTTCTTCTTCTTCTTCTTCTTCTTCTTCTTCTTCTTCTTCTTCTTCTTCTTCTTCTTTTCTTGGTCTGTCACTTTATTATTGTTATTATTAATTATTTTTATTAACATATAAAGAATTATTTGCGCCCGGGGGTCCAAGTTTGTGAATCATCAGGCTTATACACTTCACAGCACTCACCATAACATACACCCTCCCCAACGTCCACAACCCAACCACCCTCTTCACATCCCCCTCCCCCTACCAACCCTCAGTTTCTTTTGTGAGATTAAGAGTCTCTTATGGTTTCCCTCCCTCCTGATCCCATCTTGTTTCATTTCTTCCTTCCTTACCCCCCAAACCACCCATCTGCCTCTCAAATTCCTCATATCAGGGAGATCATATGATAATAGTCTTTCTCTGATTGACTTATTTCATTCAGCATAATAGCCTCTAGTTCCATCCGTATCATTGCAAATGGCAAGATTTCATTTCTTTTGATGGCTGCATAGTATTCCATTTTTTATATATACACACATACATACACCACACCTTCTTTATCCATCCATCTGCTGCTGGACATCTAGGTTTTTTCAATATTGTTGTTATTGTGGACATTGTTGCTATAACATTCAGGTACACATGCCCCTTTAGATCACTACATTTGTAATCTTCAGGGTAAAAATCTAGTAGTGCAATTGGTGGGTCATAGCGTAGCTCTATTTTCAACTTTTGGAGGAACATCCATGCTGTTTTCCAGAGTGGTTGCACCAGCTTGCATTCCCACAAACTGTGTAGGAGCGTTCCCTTTTTCCACATCCTTGCCAACAACTGTCGTTTCCTGACTTGTTAATTTTAGCCATTCTGACTAGTGTGAGATGGTATCTCATTGTGGTTTTGATTTGTATTTCCCTGTGGCCGAGTGAGGCCATCTGGATGTGTTCTTTGCAGAATGTCTGTTCATGTCCTCTGCCCATTTCTTGATTGAATTAATTGTTCTTTGGGTGTTGAGTTTGATAAGTTCTTTATAGATATTGGATACTAGCCCTTTATCTGATATGTCACTTGTGAATATTTTCTCCCATTCTGTCAGTTGTCTTTTGGTTTTGTTGACTGTTTCCCTTGCTGTGCAGAAGCTTTTGATCTTGATGAAGTCCAAATAGTTCATTTTTGCCCTTGCTTCCCTTGCCTTTGGCAATGTTTCTATGAAGAAGTTGATGCAGCTGAAGTCGAAGAGGTTGCTGCCTGTGTTCTCCTCAAGGACTTTGATGGATTCCTGTCTCACACTGAGTTCTTTCATGAATTTTGAGTCTATTTTTGTGTGTGGTGTAAGGAATGGTCCAGTTTTATTTTTCTGCAGGTGGTTGTCCAACTTTCCCAACACCATTTGCTGAAGAGGCTGTCTTTTTTCCATTGGACATTCTTTCCTGCTTTGTCAAAGATTAGTTGACCATAGAGTTGAGGGTCTATTTCTGGGCTTTCTATTCTGTTCCATTGATCTATGTGTCTGTTTTTGTGCCAGTACCATACTGTCTTGATGATGACAGCTTTGTAATAGAGCTTGAAGTCTGGAATTGTGATGCTACCAACTTTGGCTTTCTTTTTCAACATTCCTCTAGCTATTCAGGGTCTTTTCTAGTTCCATATAAATTTTAGGATTATTTGTTCCATTTCTTTGAAAAAAAATAGATGGTATTTTGATAGGGAATGCATTAATTGTGTAGATTTCTTTAGCTAGCATAGACATTTTCACAATATTTCTTCTTCCAATCCATGAGCATGGAACATTTTTCCATTTCCTTGTGTCTTCCTCAATTTCTTTCATGAGTACTTTATAGTTTTCTGAGTATAGATTCTTTGCCTCATTGATTAGGTTTATTCCTAGGTAGCTTATGGTTTGGGTGCAATTGTAAATGGGATGGACTCCTTAATTTCTCTTTCTTCTGTCTTGCTATTGGTTTATAGAAATGCAACTGATTTCTGTGCATTGACTTTATATCCTGACACTTTACTGAATTCTTGTATGAGATCTAGCAGTTTTGGAGTGGAATCTTTTGGGTTTTCCACATAAAGTATCATAACATTTGCAAAGAGTAAGAGTTTGAATTCTTCTTTGCTGATTCAGATGCCTTTATTTCTTTTGGTTGTGTGATTGGTGAGGCTAGGACTTCTGGTACTATGTTGAATAGCTTTGGTGATCGTGGATATCCCTGCCATGTTCCTGACATTAGAGGAAAAGCTCTTAGTTTTTCTCCATTGAGAATGATATTCGCTGTGGGTTTTTCATAGATGGCTTTGATGATATTGAGGTATGTACCCTCTGTCCCTACACTGTGAAGAGTTTTGATCAGAAAATATGTACTTTGTCAAATGCTTTCTCAGCATCTACTGAGAGTATCATGTGGTTCTTGTTCTTTCTTTTATTAATGGATTATATCACATTGATTGATTTGCAGATGTTGAACCAATCTTGCAGCCCAGGAAAAAAAATCCCACTTGGTCGTGGTGAATAATACTTTTAATGTACTATTTGATCCTATTGGCTAGTATTTTGGTGAGAATTTTCGCATCTGTGTTCATCAAGGATATTGGTCTGTAATTCTCTTTTTTGATGGGATCCTTGTCTGGTTTTGGGATCAAGGTAGTGCTGGCCTCATTAAATGAGTTTGGAAGTTTTCCTTCCATTTCTATTTTTTGGAACAGTTTCAGGAGAATAGGAGTTAATTCTTCGTTAAATGTTTGGTAGAATTCCCCTGGGAAACCATCTGGCCCTGGACTCTTGTTGGGAGATTTTTGATGACTGCTTCAATCTCCTTACTGGTGATGGGTCTGTTCAGGTTTTCTATTTCTTCCTGGTTCAGTTTTGGTAGTTTATACATCTCTAGGAATGCATCCATTCCTTCCAGACTGGCAAATTTGCTGGCATATAGTTGCTCATAACATATTAACATATTATGAGCAAGTATATGCCAGCAAATTTGCCAGTCTGGAAGAAATGAGTTGGTTGTGATCTCTCCTCTTTCATTCATGGTTTTATTAATTTGGGTCCTTTCTCTTTTCTTTTTGATAAGTTTGGCCCCGGGGTTATCAGTCTTATTAGTTCTTCCAGAGAACCAACTCCTAGTTTCATTAATATGTTCTATTATTCTTTTGGTTTCAATTTCATTGATTTCTGCTCTGATCTTTATTATTTCTCTTCTCCTGCTGGGTTTAGGCTTTCTTTGCTGTTCTTTCTCCAGCTCCTTTAGATGTAGGTTTAGGTTGTGTATTTGAGACCTTTCTTGTTTCTTGAGAAAGGCTTGTACTGCTATATACTTTCCTTTCAGGACCACCTTTGCTGTGTCCCACAGATTTTGAATGGTTGTGTTTTCATTTTCATTTGTTTCCATGAACTTTTTCAACTCTTCTTTAACTTCCTGGTTGACCCATTCATTCTTTAGTAAGATGCTCTTTAGCCTCCATGTATTTGAGTTATTTCCAACTTTCATCTTGTGATTGAGTTCTAGCTTCAGGCACTGTGGTCTGAAGATATGCAGGGAATGTTCCCAATCTTCTCATACCAGTTGAGACCTGATTTATGACCCAGGATGTGATCCATTCTGGAGAATTTTCCATGTGTACTAGAAAAGAATGTGTATTCTTTTGCTTTGGGATTGAATGTTCTGAATATATTTGTGATGTTCATCTGGTCCAGTGTGTCATTTAAGGCCTTTATTTCCTTGTTGATCTTCTGCTTGGATAATCTGTCCATTTCAGTGAGGGGATTGTTAAAGTCCCCTACTATTATTGTATTATTGTCGATGTGTTTCTTTGATTTTGTTATTAATTGGTTTATATAGTTGACTGCTCCCAGGTTAGGAGCATGGATATTTAAAATTGTGAGATCTTCTTGTTGAGAAGACCCTTTGAGTATGATATAGTGTCCTTTCTCATCTCTTATTATAGTCTTTGGCTTAAAATCTAATTGATCTAAGGATTGCCACCTCAGCTTTCTTTTGATGTCCATTAGCATGGTAAATTGTTTTCCACCCCCTCACTTTAAATCTGGAGCTGTCTTTGGGTCTAAAATGAGTTTCTTGTAAAGCATATTGATGGGTTTTGGTTTTTTAACCATTCTCAAACCCTGTGTCTTTTGACTGGGGCATTTAACTGATTTACATTTAGGGTACCTATTGAAAGATATGAATTTAGTGCCATTGTATTGCCTGTAAGGGGAGTGTTACAATATATTGTCTTTGTTCCTTTCTGGTCTACTACTTTTAGACTCTCCTTTGTTTAGAAGACCCCTTTCAATATTTCCTCTAGGGTTGTTTTGGTGTTTGCAAATTCTTTTAATTTTTCTTTGTCCTGGAAGCCTTTTTATCTCTCCTATTTTCAATGATAGCTTAGCTGGATATAGTATTCTTGGATGCATATTTTTCTCATTTAGTACTCTGAATATATCATGCCAATTCTTTCTGGCCTGGTAGGTCTCTGTGGATAAGTCTGCTGCCAACCTTATATTTCTGCCATTGTATGTTACAGACTTCTTGTCCCAAACTACTTTAAGGATTTTCTGTCACTAGGACTTGTAAGTTTTTTTATTAGATGATGATGTGTGGACCTATTTTTATTGATTTTGAGTGGGCTCTCTGTGCCTCCTGGATTTTGATGCTTGTTCCCTTTGCCCTATTAAGGAAATTCTCTACAATAATTTTCTCCAATATACCTTCTGTCCCCATCTTTCTTTTTTCTTCTTCTGGAATCCCAAGTATTCTAATAGTGTTTCATCTTACAGTATCACTTATCAAATTCTCCTCTCATGGTCCAGTAGTTGTTTGTCTCTCTTTTGTTCAGGTCCTTTATTCTCTGTCATTTGGTCTTCCATATCACTAATTCTTTCTTCTGCCTCATTTCTCCTAGCAGTAAGAGCCTCCATTTTTTATTGCACCTCATTAATAGCTTTTTCATTTCAACTTGGTTAGATTTTAATTCATTTTTTTCTCCAGAAAGGGATTTTGTTTCTCCAGAAAGGGTTTCTATCCCAGCTTCTAGCTTCTAGCCAGCTTGCACCTTGAGAATAGTCATTCTGAACTCAAGCTCTGACATCTTACCAATGTCCATATTGATTAGGTCCCTAGCCATCAATACAACCTCTTTGTTCTTTTTTCGTGGTGAGTTTTTCTGCCTTGTCATTTTATCCAGATACAAATATGTGAACGAGAGAATAAAACACTAAAAGGTGGCAAAGGCCCCAGAAAAGTGTATGCTATCCAAATCAGAAGATCCAAAACTGAGGGGAGAAGAGAGGGGGAAAAAGAAATAAAAATTTAAAAAGAAAATAAAAAATTGAATAGAACAGAACCACTCACTTGATTTTGGGTGTATTTTGATCTCTTAGAAGAAACTACTTCCTAAAATTTTAAAGAAAGGAAAACTTATGTATATACACAAAAATAAGGGTAAACAGGATGAAGTGATGGAATATGACTGAAGATGAAAATTTTTAAAAATTTCTAAAAAGGGAATTGATAAGTTGGTTGGAAAAAGAAAAAAAGAAAAAGAGGATAGAATGTGCTCAGGCTTGAGACTAGAACAAAGCCATGTGCTAGATTAGGGTATATTTTGATCTATAAATTGGATCCCAAGATTTTTTAGAAAAAATAAACTGTATGTATACAAGAATATATTTAAATACAATGAAGGGATAAAATAAGACTATAACAATGAGACGTTAAAAAGATTTTTTTAAGAAAGTTATTGTTAAGATAAACTAGTTTAAAAATGTTAAAAGAGGAAGTAGGAAAAGTTTAAAAAAATAAAAGAAAAAAATAAAATTAAAAAAAAATTAACTTTGTAAGAGTAGTTTCATGGGGAAAAAGCCATGAATTCTATGTGTTGCTTTCCCCTAGCTCTGGAGTGTGACTGTTCTCCTTGATTGGTGAGCTTGGTCTTGGTTGGATGTTCTTGCTGATCTTTTGCAGGAGGGGCCTGTTGCAGTGATTCTCAAATGTCTTTGCCGCAGGTGGAATTGCACCTCCCTTGCCAAGGACCAGGCTATGTAATCTCCTCAAGTTCGCTTTTGGAGTTTTTGTTCCCTGAACACTTTCTGTACTGCTTTGGAGGATAGCAATGAAAATGGCGCCCTCCCAATTTCTGGCTCAGAGGGGCCGAGAGCCCAGGGGCCCACCCTTCAGTGTACCCTCAGACATAAGCAGTCAATCACTCTTGTCTCCCTGGTCTCTGGCTGCTCTCTGAGCTCACCAAGCCTGTGACCAAGCATTTCTATCTCTGGTGCACAAGCCTCATTTGAAGTCTGCAAACCCAGCAGATTCCTGCCGTGGACCTCCTCCCAGAAGAGGAAGGTGAGTTTCACTGGATCTGCCACTTGTGGGGTCCCTGCTCGAAGAGCAGTGGCCTGACTCTTCCTTGGATCATGGTTTAATGTAATCCTGATCTTAAACCTCACTCTTCAGCCTTGTCTCTGTAGTCAGCTTCCCTGTTCTGATACCTGGCAGCTCTTGCCACACTCACTCACCCTGATCTTTCTGTGACCCCATGGGACCTGTGACCACACTGTCCCCATGAGTGTTCCACCCCCACTTAGCCTGAGGAGTGATATCCCTCAGTGGAGCAGACTTCTAAAAGTTCTGATTTTGTGCTCCATTGCTCCACCACTTGCCAGAAGCTAGCCTCTCCCCACGTGGTCTATCTTCCTGTCGCTTCAGATTCACTTCATACTTCCTACCTTCTGGAAAGTGGTTGATTTTCTGTCCCTAGAATTGCTGCTCTTCTTCTCTTATATCTCCTGTTGAGTTTGTAGGTGTTCAGAATGGTTTGATACCTATTTAGCTGAATTCCTGGGATCTGATGCCATTTCAGTCTGCTACTCCTCCCCCATCTTGCCTCTCCAGGTCTCAGCTGTTAACTTCTTAAAGGAAAAGCTTGTTTTTATGTACTTTATATTCTACAGATTCATCAAAATGCAAGTAAATTGAGATGTATACTAAATGTATTGTTGAGTTAAAAAATAATTTCTAAGTTCCTCTCTGACATTTTGATGCAGAAAATTTTACAGAAATATTCCTACCTACTTATAGTAATGAGTACAAATATTTAAAACATTTTTCATTTGTTTGATTTTTATTCCTAAGAAAAAGTAAAGGGAAGAATTTTTTTTAATATAACAATTAATTTCACTTTTTACTACTTGACTCACCCATTTTTCATCCAATAAATATGATTCTGCAAAAAGTCTGATGGAAATTAAGATTATTAAAATATTGAAGATTCAACTCTCTTTTTTGAGGATTGTATTTCAGGGCATGTTTTTTAATTGAATATCCTATAACTCAATTCTCCTTTTCCTAATTTATGTCAAAAATTAAAAAGAATTAACCAGCAGATTGCCTGGCTGGTCCAATTACAAGACTGTGTGCAACTCTTGATCTTGGAGCCATGAGTTTGAGTCCCATGTTGGGTGTAGAGTTAACTTAAAAATGAAGAAAAAGAAAGAAAAGAAGGGAAAGGAAGAGAGAAGAGAAGAAAACAGAAAAGAGAAGAAGGAAAAAAAAAGAAAAGAAATAATCATCGAGACAGATAAGGCAAATTTTCTCTGGCAAATACGTAAATATAAATAATTATAAATGTATGGTTTTCTTGTGATGCTATAAATATCATTTTGTATACTAATCACAGAAAATGTGATTGAAAAATTCACTGAACTTGGGACTTGGAAATAGTCTCCGGTTTCACCAAGTTCAATATTACTCAAAATGTGGTCCACAGAATACCTCCTTAGGTATCACCCAGGTATTTGTTAAAAATGAAGATTCCCAGGCCTCAGGACTGATAAATTAAAATCCTATAAAATTTATTAGCAGCAAATCTAGGAATAAAATGTATATGTCCTAGCTTCTGGTGCTATGTTTTATCCTTTCATTCTTCTTTGATTCCAAATAAAGTATATAGATTTTATGGTGCTTTTTTTTGAACCTGTCAATTTTATTGTTGTTTATTAACTCAAAGGCCCTGTAAAGTGCAGATAGGATCAAAATATTTCTGAATCTACATATGTTGGTTGGAACTTTTCATTCTCTTGAATTTAATATAACTCCTTCATGTAGCAGGATTTGAGTCCAAGGGTATTTGAATTACCCAAATTCAGCCCTTCTAGTTTCTCCACAATTTAACTTGATGAGATATTTTTAAATATATAATTTCTTGTGACTTCTTACTAATCTTCCCTTTTCCAGTTCATATGCAGGTCAAAATGAAAGCATTTAGTTAAAAATGAAACAAGATGAAACCAGAGAGGGAGACAAACTGAGGATTGCTGGAGGGGAGGGGGAGAAGGGATGGGATGGCTAGGTGATGGACACTGGAGCATATGTGCTGTGGTAAGTGTTGGGTGTTGTGTAAGACTGATGAATCACAGACCTGTACTCCTGAAACAAATCATACCTTATATGTTAATTAAAGAAATTTAAAAAAATAATATGAAAAAGAAAGTATTTAGTTATTTCTACTATAGTGCATTTAAGATATCAAAATTTTCTAATGAAATATTTCGGTATCATTAGCATAAAATTAGTGTCCAAACACAAAGCAACAAATTATCTAGAACAAAAGAAAAAATATTTCTGACAAACAAGACCTCAATTAATATCAGTGTTAATGCTCTTATTTTAAAAATATGGACAGATTGTCACTGGCAGTCTAATTAAAGGTCAGATGAGGACTTTAAGGAGAAAAAATCAAGTATCTGAGAAATAAAAATATCACAGAGAATTACTGAGACCCTGACCTTAACGATTAAACTCATCAAAAATCCAAACACTATACACTAATCTTTGTATTGGTATACCAAAAAAAAAAAAAAAAAAAAAAAAATTAGAAAAAACTGAAATACATATTTCACACATGTGTTTTTTTCCTTTATTTGGAAATTTATTTAATGAACAATTAAAATAATGTTTCTTTCTCTGATTAGATAATCTTCTTTATATATTAAATTATTCTGCTTCCCATGATTTGTTCATGTTCTTTCCTGTGTTTTATCATGATATACAAATGTTCAGAAATTGAGTCCTGAACTCCTACATATCTTTTTAAAATATACCCCCAGTGAAATATTAAAAATTCTTTTATGAATTCCTGTGTCTTAAGAGGGTGGAGAATATGGGTGTACTGTGAGTACCTCAGGGTTAAAACTGCATGGAATACTACACAGACATTAAAAAAAGATGAAATTGTGCTATCTGAGACAACATGGATGGACCTAAAGGGCATCATGCTAGTGAAATAAGTCAGACTGAGAAGGACAAATACCATATGATTCCACTCATAAATGGAATCTAAAAAAGAATAAAAATCAAAAAGCAAAGTCAGAACTATAAATACAGAAAACAAACTGATGGTTGCCAGAGGGGAGAGGGGGGGATTCAGCAAAATGAGTGAAGGGGAATAGTGAGTACAGGCTTCTAGTCAAGGTAATAAAAAACAGAGCATAAGAGACACAGTCAATGATATTGTAATAGTGATATAATGGGACTGATGGTGGCTATACTTGTGATAAACATAGCATAAATATACAAACTCATTAAATCACTAAGTTGTACATGTGAAACTAATGTAATATTGTGTCAACTATACTCAAATTTTTAAAAATAGATAAAATAAAAACAAAGTCAAAGAAGTAAACAAAACAAAATGTATGGTAAACTCATAATGAATACTATTAAGGAAGGCTGCCCATCAAATGTATATAAAAAATAAAGTAGCTCAATAAATATTTATTGAGCAGCTGCCAATATATAAAATAAGTCTTGCAATATAGAAAGTATTTAATAAATGTTTCATTAACTGATTTAAATAACTTCACGTAACAGTTTTATGCAAGGTACTACAGGAATACTTAAATCCAATAACATTCCAAAAAATGTAATTTTAGACGCAATACTGTAAATGAGTAAGGTAATTGAAGTTAGAGTTGCCGAAGATCTCTAGAGCTAAACAAGGACTTAAAACCAAGTCTATAGACTCCAAAGACAGGACCCACTATTCCACACTTCCTCTCTTTAAGGGCAGGATAAGGCATGAGGTACTTTAAAAGAAAGTATTTAGAACTCCATCACATAAAAGTTCAAGCCCTTAATATCAAGAAAAAGAAAACTCAGAATAACTAGATGTTTCTGAAATCACCACTCTAAATATTATAAAACCATAAACATTACACAAGGGTTAATTTCAGTATGCCCATATATCTAGTACTGCATTCCCTCTAACACTTTAACTTAGCTTCACTATTGACTCATAAAAGTACATTGTAAAGCTAGCTAATATCCAAAACTTAGAACCACTGGACTTCCAATGTTGACCCTGCTATCTTTTGTAATACATCTTTTTGGCTGTTTGTGAAACCTAGCTTTAAACACCCCCTTGGGCCCCTGCTAGATACCACCCTGTTTTCTGTTCTAGCTTCCTCGTTATCATTTCTTGATCAGCCCTATTGTCTAAGCACAGTGTCTCCCCTTGTCTTAGATGGGTCTTTCATACTTCAATTCTCTGCAACCTAATTCCAGCCAAATTTTGTCTTTCAACCAGTCTATACCTCTTCTTTACTCTCCTTTAAAAAAAAATTAGGAAAATACTGATAACACATCATCAATCTATACCTGTAGGTATGTATAGCTGATGTATTAATATAGTACTTAGCCACATAACTAATTTTGCAAGCACATTTCTCATTTTTACACGTTTGCCCAAGGACTATCAGCATTTAAATTCTAACTAAATTTGATTAAGTACTTTCCACATACAAGAGAGTATCAGGAATAGACAATGTATGATATGGCCCATCTGAGATTGTATTTCAATACACATGGGAATATACAAATATATATACAGCTCATCCTTGAATAATATTGGGGTTGGAGATTGCATATAACTTTGGACTCCCCAACAACTTAATTACTAATAGTCTACTGTTGATCTGATGTCTCACCAATAACATAAAAGGTTGATTAACACATATTTTTATGACCTATATATTACTTTATATAACTTACTATATTCCTATCATTAAGTAACACAGAGAAAAGAAATTGTTAAGAAAATCGTAAGAGAAAATACATTTACAGTGCTGAACTGTATAAAAAAAGCATATAAGTGAACCCACATATTTCAAACTCATGCTGTTCAAGCGCCAACTGTATATACAAAATGTGAACATAATGAAATTGCATTTGAAGTTATAAAATGTTTCAGAAAGAGGGAAGTTGGTGGAAGAGTAGGGGACCCATGTTTCATTTGGTCCCCTGAATTCAGCTAGTTATCAATGAAGTCATGCTAAACACCTGTGGGTTCAACCTGAGATCTAAGAAAAGAATTGCTACAATTCTACAATTAGAAAAGCGACCACTCTCTGCAAGGTAGGAGGTACAGAGTAGTGAATCAATCTGAGGGATGTGTCAGATATATAGCAGAAGGAGGGAGACTCCATAAGCCAGCTACCAGAAAATGATATAGCAGTGGCTATATGAAAATGATATATCAAAATCAGAACTTTTAGAAGTCTGCTTCTATTAGGGACCTCCCTGCCTGAAAGGTGCTCAGGTGGCAAAGCAGGGCAGAGTCCTCAGTAAGACAGTGTGGTCTTAGGATCCCCAGGGTCATAGAAAGAATAGGGATACCTGAGTGCAGCAGAGTGAGGAAGTAGGAGTGAGGAAGCAGACTATAATTAGTAAGCCTTGGAGTGATCTTTCAGCTAGGTATTGCCATAAACCATAAACCTCACCATGACCTGGCAATCACTCTCCAAACAGGGGACCTGGAAGCAAGCAAAAACCTTTGAGAGAACCCTGCTCATTTCCTCAGAGGGAGCAGTGCAGGTACAGAAAGGATCTGACAATTACTCCATGAGCAGGGGCCCAGCAAGCCCCAGGCCACAGGACATCACCCTTTCTCCCCTGAGAGGACTGGTACAGGTGTACACTGCAGGGGTCTACAGAGTTTGGTGCACACAAAAGTACAGGACTGCTTTTTCCTGACTGGGCACTGAAGAGGGGGAACCACCATCATTGGGCTTCAGGTTTGGAGATCAGGGCACCACCATTTTTACTATTTTTTTTCCCCATCCTCTAAAGCAACCCAAAAAACCTTCAGGGAACAAAAACCACATAGAGCAATCCAATGAAGCTTATACTGAGGTTGCTACTCTGGCAAGGGGTGGTGAAATTCTTCCCAGGCAAAAACACCTGAGAATAAGTGCAATAGGCCCCTCTCCCAGAAGAGCAGCAGGAACATCAGTTGAATAACAAGTTTTTGGATTACACAGAACTGAGAAACTTCTGCACTGTGGGAAAACAGTATAGGATCTGAGGTTTTAGTCTCATGATTAGTTTTTCAGTTTAAAATTTTCTTTTTATTCTCTTCTTTTTCCTTTTCAACTTGTTTCTTATTCTATCAACTCTTAAACTTTTAAGTCCTTTTTTAATTATCATTTTTGCATTGACATTTTACAGATATATTTTTCATTTTTTGCTTCCTTTCACTATACTCAATTTTATTTTTGTATATATATACAAGTTTTTCTTTCTTCACAATTTTGGGATTTAGTGTCTTCTAACAAACAGACCAAAACACACAGGGCCAAGTGGATCACTGTTTTATCCAGCTGTGAAATTATATTCTCTCCCTTTTTCCCTCTTATTTTTTTTTTCTTTTCTTTTTTGGTAACTGACTTCATCAGATTTGTCTAGTGTGTATTTTGCCAGGGTCATGGTGGATATTTTTTATTTTCTTCTCTTGTTCTTTTCTTCTCTGGACAAAATCACTAGAAGGAGAAATTCACAGCAAAAGAAAGAACCAGAGGTAATACTCTCTGCCATAGAGCTAATCAATATGGATATAAGTAATACCTTAGAGCTAGAATTCAGAATAGCATTTAAAAAGTTACTAGATGGGCTTGAAAAGATGCGTAAAAGACATTAGAGAATCTTTTAGTGTAGATATAAAATCTAATCAAGTGGAAACTGAAAGGGTTTAACTGAGATGCAGTCTAAAATGGATGCTCTAACAATTAGGGTAAATGAGGCAAAAGAGAAAGCCACTGACATAGAAAACAAAATGATAGAAAGAAATAAAGGTAAAGAAAAGAGAGAAAAACAACTAATGGACCATGAAATGAGGCTTCAAAGAATCAGCAATACCATAAAGCAAAACAATATTAGAAGTATTGGGTTCCCAGAGAAAGAAGGGGGGCAGAAGTTATATTTGAGCAAATCATAGCTGAAAACTTCCCTAATCTGAAGGAAACAGGCATTCAAGTCCAGGAGGTATAGAGAACTCCCCCAAAATAAGTAAAATTAGATCAACATCCCAACATTAATAGTGAAGTTTGCAAATTTCAGAGATAAAGAGAAAATCCTGAAAGCAGCTCAAGACAAGAGGTGCTTAACATACAAGGGTGGGCATATAAGACTGGCAGAAGATCTATCCTCACTGACCTGGCAGGCCAGAAAGGGCACATAATATGTTCATGGTATTAATGAGAAAAACATGCAGCCAAGAATACCTTATCTAGCAAGGATGTCATGACGAATGGAAGGAGAGATAAAGAGTTTCAAGCACAAAATGAAACTAAAAGAATTTGTGTTCCCTAAACCACCCCTACAAGAAATATTAAAGGTCCTGTAAGTGAAGAAAGAGCTTAAAAGTAACATAGACCAGAAAGAAAGAGAGAAAATATACAGAAACAGGGACTCTACAGCTAATATAATGGCACTAAATTCATATCTTTCAATAGTTACTCTGAATGTAAATGACTAAATGCTCTGATCAAAGGACACAGTTTATTAGATTGGATAAAAACAAAAACAAAAAACAAAAAACAAGACCCATCAACATGCCTACAAGAGAGTTATTTTCGGCTCAAGTCACCTCCAGATTGAAAATGAGGGGATGGAGAACCATTTATCATGCTAATGGACATCAAAAGAAAGGTGGGGTAGAAATAGTTGTATCAGACAAACTAGATTTTAAACCAAAGACTATAGTAAGTGATAAGAGGGACACTATATCATATATAAAGTGTCTATCCAACAGGACCTAACAATAATACTTACACTCCTAACTTGGGAGCAGCTAATTACATAAACCAATTAATAATAAAAATCAAAGAAACACACTGATAATAATACAATAAAGTAAGGGACTTTAACACCCCAATCAGTGCAATGGACAGATCATCTAAGCAGGAGATCAACAAAGAAATAAGGACTTTGAATGATACACTGGAACAGACG
Source organism: Lutra lutra (assembly GCF_902655055.1). Lineage (NCBI taxonomy): Eukaryota > Metazoa > Chordata > Mammalia > Carnivora > Mustelidae > Lutra > Lutra lutra. The sequence goes on from NC_062279.1 coordinate 94,005,234, forward strand.
GACTTCACAGATATATATGGAGCATCCCATCCCAAAGTAACAGAATACACAGTCTTCTCAAGTGCACATGGCACATTCCCCAGAATAGAAAACCTACTGGGTCACAAATCAAGTTTCAACCAATACCAAAAGATTGGGATTATTCCTGGCATATTTTCAGGTCACAATACTTTGAAACTAGAACTCAATCACAAGAAGAAATTTGGAAGGAACTCAAATATTAGGAGGTTAAAGAGCATCCTACTCAAGAATGAATGGATCAACAAGGAAATTAAAGAAGAATTTTTTACATCATGGAAACAAATGAAAATGAAAACACAACTGTTCAAGATCTTTGGGATACAGCATAGGTATTCCTAAGAGGGAAGAACATAGCAATGCAAGCATTTCTCAAGAAATGAGAAGTCTCAAATACACAAGCCGACCTTCCTCCTAAAGGAGCTGGAAAAAGAACAGCAAATAATACCCAAACCAAGTAGGAGAAAGAAATAATGAAGATAAGACAAAAAAAAAAAAAAAAAAAAAAAGAGAGAGAGAGAGAGAGAGAGAGAGAGAGAGAAAAGAAATAGAAACCAAAAGAATAGTAGAACCGATCAAGGAAACTAGAAGCCAGTTCTTTGAAATAATTAATAAGATCAATAAACCCCTAGCCAGATTTACCAAAAGAGAGAGAGAGAGAGAGACCCAAATTTAAAAAATCATGAATGAAAGAGGAGAGATCACAACAAATACCAAAGGAATACAAACAATTTTAAGAACATATTATGAGCAAATATATGCCAACAAATTAAGCAATCTGGAAGAAATTGATGCATTCCTAGAAACTTATAAATTACCAAAACTGAAACAAGAAGAAATAGAAAATCTGAACAGACCCATAACCAGCAAGGGAACTGAAGCAGTAATCCAAATCTCCCAACAAACAAGAGTCCAGGGCCAGATGGCTTCCCAGGAAATTCTACCAAACATTTAAAGAAGAATAGTACCTATTTTTCTGAAACTGTTTCAAAAAGTAGAAATGGAAGGGAAACTTCTGAACTCATTCTTCTGAGAACAGCATTACCTTGATCCCAAAACCAGACAGAGACTCCCACCAAAAAGAATTACAGACCAATACTCCTGATGAACATGGATGCAAAAATTCTTACCAAGATACCAGTCAAAAGGATCCAACAGTATATTAGAAGGATTACCCATCATGACCAAGTGGAATTTATTCCTGGGCTGCAAGGGTGGTTCAACAATTGAAAATCAATCATTGTGATGCATCAGATTAATAAAAGAAAGGTCAAGAACCATATGATCATTTCAATTGATGTAGAAATGGCATTTAATCATATATAGCATCTTTTCTTAATTAAAATTATCCACAATGTAGGGATAGAGGGGACATACCTCAATATCATAAAAGCCCTCCACAAAAAGCCCACAGCAAATATCATTCTCAATGGGAAAAAAACTGAGAGCTTTTCCCCTAAGGTCAAGAACATGACAGGGATGCACACTCTCACCACCATTGCTCAACGTAGTACTAGAAGTCCTAGCCTCAGCAATCAGACAACAAAAAGAAATAAAAGTCATCCAAATTGGCAAAAAAGAATTCTCTCACTCTTTGCAGATAACATGATACTTTATGTGGAAACCCCAAAAAATCTCCACCCCAAAATTGCTAGAACTCATACAGAAATTCAACAACGTGGCAAGATATAAAATCAATGCACAGAAATTAGTTACATTTCTATACACTAACAATGAGATAGAAGAAAGAGAAATTAAGGAACTGATCTCATTTACAAATGCACTGAAAAGCTTAAGATAACTAGGACCTAATCAAAGAGACAAAGGATCTGTATTCCAAAAAGTATATAACACTTAGAAAGAAATTGAGGAAGACAAAAAGAAAGGGAAGAACATTCCATGCTCATGATTGAAAAATAAATATTTTAAAATCTCTATGCTACCCAAAGCACCTACACATTCAAAGTAATCCCTACCAAAATACCTTTGACATTTTCACAGAGCTGGAACAAATAATCTTAAAATTTGTATGGAACCAGAAAAGTCCCAGAGTAGCCAGAGGAATGTTGAGAAAGAAAACTGAAGCTGGTGACATCACAATGCCAGACCTCAAGCTCTATTACAAAGCTCTAATCATCAAGATGGTATGTTCTGGCACAAAAAGAGACACATAGATCAATGGAATAGAATAGAGAACACAGAAATGGACCCTCAGCTCTATGATCAACAAATGTTTGACAAAGCAGGAAAGAAAATCCAATGAAAAAAGGACAGTCTCTTCAGCAGATGGTGTTGAGAAAATTGACAGCCACATGTAGAAGAATGAAATTGAGCCATATTCTTACACCATACACAAAGATAAGCTCAAAGTGGATGAAAGACATAAATGTGAGACAAGAATCCATTAAAATCCTAGAGTAGAATACAGGCAACAACCTCTTTGACCTAGATCACAGCAACTTCTTGCTTGACACACCTCTGGAGGCAAGGAAAAGAGAACCACAAATGAACTTCTGCACTTCATCAAGATAAAGAGCTTCTGCATGTGAAGGAAATAGTTAACAAAACTAAAAGGCAACTATGAATGGGGGAAGATATTTGCAAATGACATATCAGATAAAGGACATATATCCAAGATCTATAAAGAACTTATGAAACTCAACACCCCCCCTAAAAAATAATAATCCAGTCAAGAAACAGGAAGAAGACATGAGCAGATATTTCTCCAAAAAAGACATACAAATGGCCAACAGACACATGAAAAGATGGTCCACATCACTTGGCATCAAGGAAATACAAATCAAAATCACAATGAGATACCACCTCATACCAGTCAGAGTGGCTAAAATTAAAACAGGAAACAACAAATGTTGGCAAATATGCAGAGAAAGTGGAACCCTCTTACACTGTTGGTGGGAATACAAGCTGGTACAGCCACTCTGGAAAAGGTATTGAGGTTCCTCAAGAAAATAAAGTACAGCTATCCTATGACCCAACAATTGCACACTAGGTATTTACCTCAAAGATACAAATTTAGTGATCCGAAGGGGTACCTGCACCTCAGTGTTTATATCAGCAATGTCCAAAATAGCCAAACTGTAGAAAGAGCCAAGATGTCCATCAAAAGATGAATGGATAAAGAAGATATGGCTCCTGTATACAACGGAACATTACTTAGCCATCAGAAAGGATGAGTATTACATTGATGTGGATGGCACTGGAGGGTGTTATGCTGAGTGAAATAAATCAATCAGAGAAGGACAATATGGTTTCACTCACACGTGGACTATGAGAAACAGTACAGAGTATCATAGGGGAAGGGAGGGAAAACTGAATAGGAAGTCATGAGAGAGGAAGGAAAACCATGGAAGACTCTTAACTACAGGAAACAAACTGAGAGTTGCTAGAGGAGAGGTGGGTGAGGAGATTGAGGTAATTAGTTATGGGCATTAAGGAGGGCATGTGATATGATGAGCATTGGGTGTTATATGCAACTGAGGAATTACTGAACTCTATGTCTGAAAGTAATTATGTATTATATATTGGTTAATTGAATTTAAATTATAAATACTATGAAACAAATAATACCTTATATGTTAATAAAACATACTATATAATGTGCCAAAATTGAAGAAAAAATGAGGTTTTGTGGCAGATTTTAGAGCCATGTCCCAAGACTGTATTTCCTTTTATCTATATTTATCTCTTTCACTTTTCTTACATTATTCTTTATCCTTTCTGTCTATATGGTATTAGATTGGAAGCATTTTGTGAAAGAGAACTTAATAGTCTTATTCAACATTGTATTTCCAGGACTTAAAACTGAATCTAATAAATGGTAGGGGCTCAATTTATTTATTGAATGCGTGGCTGAATTACAGGTAGATATATGGTATCACAACTTACTAATGACATTTTAGAATAACAATATTTATTAGTGAATTTTAGTGGAATCACTGTTGTTAAGCCAGTTACTAAATTCCAACATTCTTTTTATTTTTTTTTTAAGATTTCATTTATTTATTTTACAGAGAGAGAGAGATCACAAGTAGGCAGAGAGAGAGGCAGAGAGAGAGGAAGGGAAGCAGGCTCCCTGCCTAGCAGAGAGCCCGATGTGGGGCTCGATCCCAGGACCCTGGGATCAAGACCTGAACTGAAGGCAGAGGCTTTAACCCACTGAGCCACCCAGGCGGCCCCCAACATTCTTGATCAATAAAAATGCTAATCAAACTCGTCCAATGCATATACATTACTATCCATTAGATCATCTCAAAGTCTCTTCGTTGTCAGACAATTACTTTCATGCAATATTTCCTACAAGTGAGTCATAATTAAAGATACATTCTATCACTCAGTCACTGAAATTCATTGTGCTGAATCTGTGCCATAATAATGTCCTAATTAATAAAGAGGGATATTATAGAAAGAATAATCAAGTAGATTGTACTATATAAATATAGACTCTACACTGTTTATGTAAGCAATACAAAGATAGTGTTTACAAGAATTTCTCTCATTTGATTTTGAAGGATTTTGGTGCATTTTCACTGAGAAAGACAATTTTGTCACTGTTATAAAGCAGTGCATTTGAAAATAATCCATCTTTCTTAGCTCATGAAATTTTAGTTTATCAACTAGAAATTATAAATTATTGCATTGCCAACACTGATATACTAGTCTCTCCAATATGGTAGTCATAGCATTTTTAATTTGTTATAAAATATTGGACACCAGAAAATATATTACCATCCTTCTTTATATTTGTAATTTCTATGAAGTTTAAGTCATGTAGTATAAGCTAAATTATAATGGAAATACAATGTGTTTTTTGTAAGATATTGCTTGAGACCCACCAACACAGATTACTTGAGTATTGGATTATTGAATTTAAAAATTGTAATAAATATTCAAAGATACAGACAGTTCTTAAAAACAAAGTTTGTATGTTCAATAGGTATTTTGCATGTTTTTTTCATAACTGATACTTGGTAACAGGCTATATTCATTTAATTTTAGTTAACAAGCTATCCCTACCTAAATAACAATACAACGAATATATAACCTGAAGTTAATTAACTTGTCAGTGTTATGGAGTTTATGCAAGCTACTATAAAATCATATAAAATATGAACTAAAGAATCCATTATGACATGATCCTTTACTATTGTTTTATTTATTTTCCTTTGGAAATATTAGCATATTTGGGGTTTTTTTTTTATACTTTGAAATGTTTATCAACTAATTTTTTTTATAATTTGTTTATTTTTTATAAACATATATTTTTATCCCCAGGGGTACAGGTCTGCGAATCGCCAGGTTTACACACTTCACAGCACTCACCATAGCACATACCCTCCCCAATATCAATAACCCCACCCCCCTCTCCCAACCCCCTCCCCCCATCAACCCTCAGTTTGTTTTGTAAGATTAAGAGTCACTTATGGTTTGTCTCCCTCCCAATCCCATCTTGTTTCATTTACTCTTCTCCTACCCCCTCAACCCCCCATGTTGCATCTCCTCTCCCTCATATCAGGGAGATCATATGATAGTTGTCTTTCTCCGATTGACTTATTTTGCTAAGCATGATACCCTCTAGTTCCATCCACGTCGTCGCAAATGGCAAGATTTCATTTCTTTTGATGGCTGCATAGTATTCCATTGTGTATATATACCACATATTCTTTATCCATTCGTCTGTTGATGGACATCTAGGTTCTTTCCATAGTTTGGCTATTGTAGACATTGCTGCTATAAACATTCGGGTGCACGTGCCCCTTCGGATCACTACGTTTGTATCTTTAGGGTAAATACCCAGCAGTGCAATTGCTGGGTCATAGGGTAGTTCTATTTTCAACATTTTGAGGAACCTTCCATGCTGTTTTCCAGAGTGGTTGCACCAGCTTGCATTCCCACCAACAGTGTAGGAGGGTTCCCCTTTCTCCGCATCCTCGCCAGCATCTGTCACTTCCTGACTTGTTAATTTTAGCCATTCTGACTGGTGTGAGGTGATATCTCATGGTGGTTTTGATTTGTATTTCCCTAATGCCGGGTGATATGGAGCACTTTTTCATGTGTCTGTTGGCCATCTGGATGTCTTCTTTGCAGAAATGTCTGTTCATGTCCTCTGCCCATTTCTTGATTGGATTATTTGTTCTTTGGGTGTTGAGTTTGCTAAGTTCTTTATAGATTTTGGACACTAGCCCTTTATCTGATATGTCATTTGCAAATATCTTCTCCCATTCTGTCAGTTGTCTTTTGGTTTTGTTCACTGTTTCCTTTGCTGTGCAAAAGCTTTTGATCTTGATAAAATCCCAATAGTTCATTTTTGCCCTTGCTTCCCTTGCCTTTGGTGATGTTCCTAGGAAGATGTTGCTGCGGCTGACGTCGAAGAGGTTGCTGCCTGTGTTCTCCTCAAGGATTTTGATGGATTCCTTTCTCACATTGAGATCCTTCATCCATTTGACAAAGTACAGCATCCCTTCCTGATCAAAACTCTTCAAAGTGTAGGGATAGATGGCACAAACCTCAATATTATCAAAGCCATCTATGAAAAACCCACCGCAAATATCATTCTCAATGGAGAAAAACTGAAAGCTTTTACACTAAGGTCAGGAACACGGCAGGGATGTCCGTTATCACCACTGCTATTCAACATAGTACTAGAAGTCCTAGCCTCAGCAATCAGACAACAAAAGGAAATTAAAGGAATCCAAATCGGCAAAGAAGAAGTCAAACTATCACTCTTTGCAGATGATATGATACTATATGTGGAAAACCCAAAAGACTCCACTCCAAAACTGCTAGAACTTGTACAGGAATTCAGTAAAGTGTCAGGATATAAAATTTCAATGCACAGAAATCAGTTGCGTTTCTCAACACCAACAACAAGACAGAAGAAAGAAATTAAGGAGTCCATCCCATTTACAATTGCACCCAAAACTATAAGATACCTAGGAATAAACCTAACCAAAGAGACTAAGAATCTATACACAGAAAACTATAAAGTACTCATGAAAGAAATTGAGGAAGACACAAAGAAATGGAAAAATGTTCCATGCTCCTGGATTGGAAGAATAAATATTGTGAAAATGTCTATGCTACCTAAAACAATCTACACATTTAATGCAATTCCGATCAAAGTACCATCCATTTTTTTCAAAGAAATGGAACAAATAATCCTAAAATTCATATGGAACCAGAAAAGACCTCGAATAGCCAAAGGAATATTGAAAAAGAAAGCCAACGTTGGTGGCATCACAATTCCGGACTTCAAGCTCTATTACAAAGCTGTCATCCTCAAGACAGCATGGTACTGGCACAAAAACAGACACATAGATCAATGGAACAGAATAGAGAGCCCAGAAATAGACCCTCAACTCTATGGTCAACTCATCTTTGACAAAGCAGGAAAGAATGTCCAATGGAAAAAAGACAGCCTCTTCAATAAATGGTGTTGGGAAAATTGGACAGCCACGTGCAGAAAAATGAAATTGGATCATTTCCTTACACCACACATGAAAATAGCATATTTGTTTTTAAAACTTCCTCTTCCTCATTATGATTTTTGTGTATTAGGTCTGTGGTATAGAAACCCAGATTTTTTCTTATATTTTAATTGTTATCAGAGCTTTAGGGTATGGTGTGTGTGTGTGTGTGTGTGTGTGTGTGTGTGTGTGTGTAAGAAAAAGAGACCCATTTTCCCAGCGTTTTCATATAATGTAACACTATGGGAAATACTATGTATTTTTTTTACTTTTAAAAATTATGTCTATTCTGAGTAGACTTGAACTCTTTATTTATTTGCCTATATGACAAATCTTATGAAGATATTGCTATGGAATACAGTTCCAGGTCAATTTGAGTTTCTAAGGAGAAAGAAGATATAAAACAAAATATTACACAATTTTTCCTGATTACAATTGTGTTAATTGCCATAAATGAAAACTATACATTGTATAACAAGGGAATAGAAACTGGCTTAGAGTCAGAGGCCAGAGTTGAGTCCTGAAGAATTTACAGGAGTAAGACTGACTGACAAAAACGGAATAAAACTTTTCCAGGCCGAAGGACCATAAGCTATGTGACTGCAGAACATGAGTTGACAAAATGCTTGGGTTGCACAAAGAACTAAATTAAGTATAGGTTGTTCAGAGTATAATGATTGATTGGAAGAGAAATTCAAAACAAGATTTTAGATGTAGATAGTAGAATCCTTTTTACCATCTTAATAATCTTTATAAAAGATTTTGTTTTATATGTACATATGCTATAATCTTTATAAAAAGATTTATAAAAGATTTCATAAAAGATTTTAAAGATAAAAATATCTTTATTAAAGATATTTTAAATGCATGGGAACTCACTAAGTATTTTAAGCAAAGAAGTGACTATTCAAGTTTGCAGTGCCTAATCCAACACTAACCTGCCAAGTCTCCACATGGCTGTTGTTTCCCTTCTGCCTTTCAAACTGTAGATATTTCTCTTGTGGGCAATACTAATCTAGAATTACACAGGGAACAGAATTCTTGGAAACATAGTTCCATTTTAGCTAAGTTAGCATAGTATAAAGCTCCCACACTATTCATGTATTAAATGTGTGCATATTTTTGGTTCTCATACTGACAATCGTCTCAGTTAAAGAAATAATGCACTAATTTTAATCCCAAGCTATCCAATATGTAAAGATATTTACATAAGTTGAACAGAAATAGGGAGACTATAATTTATTATGTATTCTTGATTGCTTTAGCAAAAAATATTATGGTATGGATAGAATAAATTCACTATTATAATTAGTATTAGCGAGAATAAAATCTGTATGACTCATCAATTACTACTACATTGAATATGAGCCAAGATTTTTAAAATTATATAATACAATGCTTTTTATATTTTTGCTTAATAAGATGATATTCATTATTTTCAATAAATACAAAATAAGTCATTCACAGCTCTACAGCATTTCAGTTTTTGCATTATGTTTCATGTGTTAGATTAACATGCTTTAGATCTCCATATTTTATTTTATTTTTAAAGATTGTATTTATTTAACAGAGAGATCACAAGTAGGCAGAGAAGCAGGCAGAGAGAGAGGAGGAAGCAGGCTCCCTGCTGAGCAGAGAGCCCGATGCAGGGCTCGATCCCAGGACCCTGAGATCACGACCTGAGCCGAAGGCAGAGGCTTTAACCCACTGAGCCACCCAGGTGCCCCATAGATCTCCATACTTTAGATTAACAAATTAAGCTCCAAACTGTTAGATACTTGGTCAGGATCAACTATTTGATATAAAGCTATAGTGAAACTTAAATCCAAGTTTATCTTTTGACTAATTACAATGCTCTTTCAATTATGACACACACACAGACACAGACACACGTGTTTTTAAACATGTATTTATCTGCCTTGTGATTCAAGGTTATAAAATAAGTCCATACATTTATACTCTCCTTCCAACAATGCTATAAAGATGATAGTGAGAGGATATTAGAAGTGTGAGCCCATAACAATGAAAGATCACTAAAAGGTGAAGAATTTCAAGTATTTCCTGGAAAGGGCATATGAATGGAACTGTAGTGACTAAGAAGCAAACTGACGATTTTGTAAATCAGAATGAGTACAAGGTGGTTATAACAAAAGTGAGAACCACTCTTCTAATAAAAATTCTGGAAAGATTCTAGGAAGTCTAGGATGCAAACTTAAGATGTAGGACTACAATTGGGGAATTGACTGTAATAGTATTCAAGAGTCTCTTGCCTACAGGCCCTGTACCTAGATACGTAACCAAAACTTATTATCAGCAGTGGAAGGAAACAGCTAGTGTCTAAGCATTAATCTTGGACAAATGCAAAAACATGGTTATTTTCAAAATAAATTTCCTATTTTAGGAAGTAGAAACAGAGGAATCCAAGTATTCCAAAGGAAAGCTTTGCTAATCGTCGTCTTAAGGAAATGCCAACATAATAGTATGTTAATTGTTTACTTGCCCTAATCCAATCTTTGCAGGTAAATAAGCCTTCCTATGTACAGTACGTACATTATAATGCTTCCCACTAATTCACTGGGAATAATTCATTAGGAACTGAATAATTATTAAATAATTATTCAATTAAATAAGAATAGAAACCATGAATCAACACATATCCGATATAGACTGCAGGAAAAAAAAATGTTAGAGGTAAATAAATAGAAAAAGCTAAAGGAAACAAAATCCTAGGAACATATGAGAGTTTTAAATATCTTAAAATTTCACTTATCATGAGGGATCAAGAAGACAGTATATCTATAAAACAAGAAGAGGCTCACATGAAAAACAAAAAAAATTATAAAGATGTCTTAGAAATTCATATAATATTTTAAAGAAATATAGTATACATACAAAATAGTGCTCTAATCAAAAATTGTACAGCTCAGTGATTTTAACAAAGTGAATACCTCCCTGTAATGATACAAAAATCAAGAGATAGAATATTATCAGCACCACAGAAGTTCCTATCATCCTCCTTTCTAGTATCTCTCTCTTCCCAGCAAATACTACTATACTGATCAGTTCTGCCTATGATATTTTTTTATTTTACATATATTTATACAGTAAAAACTATGTGATTGACTTTTCTTGTTCAATCTTTTTTGTGATTATTTCATATTATGTTGCTCAGTTGCCATTTTGCTCATTTTCATTGCTGAATAATAATTCCTTGTATGAATATATCACAGTTTATTAATTCTACACCTCTGACTTGTTCTCAGTTTGGGTCCATTATAAAACCGTATGTTTTATATGTACATATGCTACTATGTACATCATTATGCTTGTCTTTGATTGTACATATACATACATTTCTGTAGCATTTATACTTGGGAGATTTGCTGCTTCAAAGCACATGCAAATGTTCAACTTAAGAGATACTGCAAGGTTGCTTCCCAAAATGATTCTAATAACAATCTCACCAACAGTTTGCTCCACCAACAGTTTGCTCCGCAAAAACTTAGTGTCAGTTTTTTTTTTTTGTTTTTGTTTGTTTCTTTGTTTTGTTATGAAATTCTAATAGGTGCATGGAAGTATTAAACTGGGACCTTAACTTATATCTCCTTAATGATTAATGAATTTAGCATAAGTCAATATGTTTATTAGTCATTTTGATGGCTGCTTATAAAGTGTCTGGTACAGTTATATGTCATTTTTCTTTTGAACTTTCTCTTTTTCTTAGTGATTTGTAGGAATTTTATCTCTAAATATACAGGATATGAGTTCTTCATCAAATAATAAGATGGCAAATATCTTCTCCAAAGGGGTGACTTGAATTTTCACTTTTAATGACATTTAATGTTAATTAGTTCACCAATTTTCTCTTGTTTGGAATTTTTGTATTCTTTATTTTTTTTAAGATTTTATTTATTCATTTATTTGAGTGGAGAGAGGGGAGGGGCCAAGGGAGAAGCAGACTCCCTGCTGAGCAGGGAACCAGACATGGGACTTTATCCCAGGACCTTGGGATCATGACCTGCTCCCAAGGAAGATGCTTAACCAAATGGGCCACCAGGTGCCCCTTTTTTGAGTGTTCTTAAAAATCTTTACATAGCCTAATATCATTAAGATATTTTTCATTGTTTTCTTGTAGAAATGTTACAATTTTATTTATCACATTTTTATCTGCAATACAATATCAAGTAGGATCAAGATTTTTTCACATAAATAATATTTTCTGCAATAGTTTTTAGTAAATAAGAACATATCTTTTTTCCATCACACTGAAATACTACCTTGTCATAAATCAATGACCATGTATGTTTGTGGGTCTCTTCGTGGACCCTCAGTCCTGATTTACTGGTCTACTCTTGTATTGGTATCACACAATATTCATTATTGTAACTTACTATTAGGTATTAATATCTGATACTATCAACACAGTAAGTTTGTTCTTCCAAATTAACTTGGCTATTCTGATCTTACGTTTTTATTTTTTAGAAGATTTTATTTCAGGGCACCTGCATGGCTCAGTGGGTTAAAGCCTCTGCCTTCAGCTCCGGTCATAATCCAAGGGTCCTAGGATGGAGCCCCACATCAGGCTCTCTGCTCAGCAGGGAGCCTGCTTATGCTTACCCCTCTCTCTCTCTGCCTGCTTCTCTGCCTACTTGTGATCTCTGTCTGTCAAATAAATAAATAAAATCTTTATAAAAGAAGATTTTATTTATTTGAGAGAGGGAGAGAGCACAAACAGAGGGGAAGGGCAGAGGGAGAAGAACAAAGAGACTCCCCATTAAACAGGGAGCCCATTGTGGGACTCAATCCTAGGACTCAAAGGTCACTGACCTGAGCTGAAGGCAGATGCTTAGCCAACTGAACCACCCAAGTGTCCTCTGATCTTACATTTTTAAAACAAAATTTCCAGAATAGGGTTTTTTTTTTTTTTAAATCAGTAGAAGGTTTGGAAGACAAAAGCAAGGAAATATGCTAGAATATAGAATTTAAAAATAAAAACCAAGAAAAAAATGAGAAAAAGAAGAAATACAGGATATCAAATTAGGTGGTATAAATCCCCCAAAGTAGAAGTTCCTTGAAAAATAATAGGACAGAGACAGATTTGCCAATCACAGACAAAGGAGGTCCTAAGGAGCCCCACCTACACCTCAAAACACACTCCCACCTGTAATGCTATCAATAAATACCAACCATCACGGAATTGTTGTTTTAAATACCTGAGATTGCTAACCTTTTTAAAAATAAGAGCAATAGCTCATTCTCCTGCAGATTATGGCAGAAAGGGTATAACAAAATGGTATTTGATTTGGAATTAAAATATATTTTTATTTAAAAACAAGCATTTCTGTACTTTACAAAGTCAGGGTTTTCAAGTTTTATAATATTTTAACAAATGAATTTCACTTTACTTAAAAACTGTGTTTTTGTAATGTATTAAAGCATTCCCTTAAAATACATGTATAATGTGAAGAAACAAGTTGCTAAAATATACATTCAAAATATCCAGGAAAAAATTAACCTCAATTGGTAGACATTTTGCTCAAATTCAAGTTACATTATTTTATGCAATTAAAACTGAATAAGCTTAACTGTTGTAAGCCAAGTTTATCTTTTTAAAATCTTTATTTTTTTATGGTTTATGTCTTTATATCTTTCTCTTCATAGTAAATTTCATATAGCATGGACAATATTTTGTTAAAATCTATCTGAAGTTCAAACTAATTTTCACATATTGTGTTAAAGAATTAATGAGTCTGTGAAAATTTTCAAGGTTCATTTGTGGTGTCCTCAGTTGATGCCATGAGGCTTCACTTTTGAATTATGCCCTTGTCAAGGAGTCTGGACTATTTGATTTGAGCTGTGATTGTAATATAGTTTTTCAATTAATGTGTACTAGTTTCATGGCATAACTTTGGCCAATGTTAACACTTCAACCTCATTAAGATATAATGTTATATAAGTAACTATTGTTAGCCCTAATATTAATTCTCTGTCCTCAAGTAATTGAGCCTAATAGCAGTGGCACAGAAAGAATTACTGATTTAATTTAGGTCATTTCTCAGTGAACATTTTCAGCCAAGTATAATGTAAACTACCAGAAACTGACCTAGGATAGGTACAAATAATATCGTATTAAAATAAGATATTATTCATTTAGAAAACATTAATATAGTATTTGTTCAAATTATGGAAATTATTCTAAATGTGCTTGTTCACAATTACTAACACTTAACTCTATGTTCAGACTGTTTTAGGTTTCCAATCTTTTCATAAACAGTTGTAATTTATCCTGTTTGCTCTCAACAATTAATGTAATAGTTGCAGATATTACAGAAATAGTATGGAGAAGAAAAGGAAGGAAGGAAAGAAAATGAATGAAGAAAGGAAGGAAAATGAAGGAAAGAAGAAAAGAAGCAGGGTTATTCTAATAGGCTCATCCAGATTCTAAGAGATTTTTATGTTTTGTATAAAATAAAACTGCATGATACATTGACATTTGACATAGAGAGCAGGCAGTTTGGGAAAGTACACATAAATAGAGAAAGCTAATGTTAATTGGGAATTTATTATATGTTAATCATTATGCCATATATATATATATTACATATATATGTAATAGCTCATTCAATAGTCAAAAATTCTAGAAGATATGTATTATTATTTCTATTTGATAGATTGAAACTAAAAGAACTCAATAACTTGAATTTAATTAATAATTAATTATTAAATTATTAGTTATTGAATTAAATTATTAATTAAATAATAATTAAATGAATAATTAAATAACTTGCCCAAAGTCACACATAGTAAATGGTTGGTAGTGTGTATATGTTGCCCAAAGCCAGTTCTGCATCATTCTTACTTTTTTTTTTTTTAAGAACTATAAAGCAATATTTTTCTAGGCACTGTGGCTTCCCATGTTCAATTCCTCAGTTCCATGGGCTTTAAATACAGCTGACTCCCACCTCTCTCAGTTTGGGGGAGTGAGCTGGGTGTGACCTATCAGAGTATTTTTTTTTTTACAAATTTTTATTTAAATTCTAATTAATGTATGGTGTAATATTGGCATCAGAAGTAGAATTTAGTGATTCATCATTTATGTATAATACCCATTGTTCATCATAACAAGTGCCCTCCTTAATAACCATCACCCATTTAGCCCATCTGCCACCCACCTTCCTCCATCAACCCTCAATTTGTTCTCTATCATTAAAAGCCTCTTATGGCTTGCTTCACTCTCTCTCTTTTCTTTTCTTTCCCCTATGTTCATCGGTTTTGTTTCCTAAATTCCACATATGAGTGAAATCATATGGTATTTGCCTTGTTCTGACTGACTTAGTTCACTTAAGCATAATACACTCAAGTTCCAACCATGTCATTGCAAATGGCAAGATTTCACTCTTTTTGATGGCTGATATATATATACACCACTTCTTTATTCCTCTGTCCATGGACACTTAGGCTCTTTTCATAGTTTAGCTATTGTTGATAATGCTGCTATAAACATCAAAGTACATGTACCCCTTCAAATCTGTATTTTTGTAACCTTCGGGCAAATACCTAGCACTGCAATTGCTGAATCATAGGGTGGTTCTATTTTTAACTTTTTGAGGAACATAAATACTGTTTTCCAGAGTGGCTGCACCAGTTTGCATTCCCACCAACAGTGTAAGAGTGTTCCCCTTTCTCTGAGACCCTTGCCAATATCTGCTGTTTCCTGAGTTAATTTTAAGCATTCTGAGGGGTGTGAGGTGTGAGGGTGTGAGGTGACATCTCATCACGGTTTTGGTTTGCATTTCCCAGAAGATGAGTCATATTGAGCATCTTTTAATGTGTACAATAGCTGTCTGGACATCTTCTTTGAAAAAAATGTCTGTTCATGCCTTCTGCCCATTTCTTACCTGGATTATTTGTTTACTGGGTGTTGAGTTTGATAAGTTCTTTATAGATCTTGGACACTAACCCTTTAACAGATACATCATTTGCAAATGTCTTCTCCAATTCCAAAGTCTGCCTTTTAGTTTCTTTGATTATTTCCTTTGCTGTGCAGACAATTTTTATCTTGATTAGGTCCTAATAGTTCATTTGTGCTTCTTTCCCTTGCCTCCAGAGACATGTCTGGTAAGAAGTTGCTGTGGCTGAGATCAAAGTGTTTGCTGCCTGTGTTCTTGTCCAGGATTTTGATGGTTTCTTGTCTCACATTTAGGTATTTCAACCATTTTGAATTTACTTTTGTGTATGGTGTAAGTAAGTGGTCCAGTTTCAATCTTCTTCATGTTGCTCTCCAGTTTTCCCAGCACCGTATGTCGAAGAGACTGCTTTTTTACCTCTGGGTATTCTTTCCTGCTTAGAGAAATATTCGTTCACTATACATTTATGGGTCCCCTTTTGGGTTTTCTATTCTAATCCATTTATTTATAGGTCTGTTTTTGTGCCAGTACCATATTGTATTGATGATTACAGTTTTGCAATATAGCTTGAGGTCTGGAATCATGATGCCTCCAGCTTTGTTTTGCTTTTCCTAGATTGCTTTGGCTATTTGGGGTCTTTTGTGGTTCCATAAAAATTTTAGAATTATTTGTTCTAGCTCTGTGAAAAATGCTGGTGGTATTCTGGTAGGGAAGGGATTGGATTAAATGTGTAGATTGCTTAGGGTAGTATAGACATTTTAACAATGTTCTTCCAATTCATGAGCATGGAATGTTTTACCAATTCTTTCCATCCTTTTCAGTATCTTTCATAGGTGTTCTATAGTTTTCAGAGTATGGATCTCTTACCTCTTAGGTTAGGTTTATTCCTAAGTATCTTACTGTTTGGGGCACAATTGCAAATGGGATCAATTCCTTGATCTTTTTTTCTGCTTCATTATTCATGTATAGAAATGCAATAGATTTCTGTACATTGATTTCATATCCTGTAACTTTGCTGAATTCATATATTAGTTCTAGCTATCTATTGGTAGAGATTTGGGGCTTTCTAGGTGTAGTATCATATCATCTACAAACACTGGAAGTTTGACTTCTTCCTTGCCTACTTGAATGACATTTATTTTCTTTTTCTTGCTTGATTGATGAGGCTAAGACTTGCAGTACTATGTTAAATAGTAATGGTGAAAGTGTATATCCCTGTGTTATTCCTGACAATAGAGGAAAATCTCTCAGTTCTTCCCCATTGAGGATGATATTAGCTATAGGTCTTTTGTATATGACTTTTATGGTGTTGAGATATGCTCTATCCACACCTACTTTGTTGAGGGTTTTTATCAAGAGTGGATGCTTTAGGGGCACCTGGGTGGCTCAGTCAGTTCAATGTCCAGCTCTTGGTTTTGGCTCAGGTCCTGATCTCAGAGTCTTGATACTGAACCATACATCAGGATCCTAAATAAATATTAAAAAAATAAAAGAGGGGCACTTGGGTGGCTCAGTCAGTTGAACATCTGCCTTCAGCACAGGTTATGATCCCAGGGTGCTGGCATTGACCCCTGCATTATGGTCCCTGCTCAGTGGGGAGTCTGCTTCACCCTCTCCATCAGCACCCCCTCCCATTCATGTGCTCTCTTTTGCTCACTCTAGCTCTCCCTCTCTCTCAAATGAATAAATGAAATAAAAAGATTGGATTCTGTATTTTGTCAAATTCTTTTTCTGCATCTATTGACAGGATCATATTGTTCTTATCCTTTCCTTTATTAATGTGGTGTATCATGTTGATTATTCGCAAATATTGAACCACCCCTGCAGCTTGACGGCAGTGAATAATTCTTTCAATGAACTGTAGGATTTGATTTACCAGTACCTTGTTGAGAATTTTTGCATTCATGTTCATCAGGGATGTTGCCCTGTAATTCTCTTTTGGGATTTTGAATCAAGGTATATGTTGTTTGGATGAAGGTTTCTGTGATTTGTTCTGCATGGCCAACTACCCCAACCTGCACATATCAGGCAGGTTAAAGAATGTTGTTTGTGAGACTTGTGCTGCATAAGTGACTTTGGGAGCCTGATTAGTTGACATTAGCTGGCCTCCAGGTCAGAACTGGCCCTTCTGGTCTGGACACCAAAAGCAATACATTTTGCCTTACATTTCCTCCGGCTCCAGGCTGGGCTGCCCCACAGAATGGAATCTGGGAGGGTAGGCAAGCACACCTAGCCCAGGCTCCTTGAATATGTAAAGATTTGATAACATAGGAATGTAGTGCACTCTGATCTGCATGAAGGCAAACCAATGTTTAATTTCAGACCCTGTCATTTGCCCTATAAATATGGCCCATATGGGGATGGTCAGTTGTCTCACCTGAAGGGAGGATGCTTGCCCAGGTCTTTCAGTCAGAACTCTAGCCTGGGTGTCTCCACAGGGCTTCCCCACTAATGAGATTAGACGTTGTTAAGTGCTCTTTAGTCTCCTTTACTGCTTACTATTGTCCTCATCTATGCATGGATTTGCCTCTTCTTTCTGTTTCTTTTAGATTTTTATAATATCAATAAAGTGTTTTTTCCCTTTCAAAACTGAGAGTACAGCTGCCATGAATCTTTTCTTCAGAATAAGGTAATGCTGGCTTCTTAGAATGAGTTAGGAAATTTTTCTTACATTTCTATTTTTGAAGTTTGATAATAGTTATTAACTTTTCCTTAAATGTCTGGTAGAATTTCCCTGGGAAGCCATCTGGATCTGGACTTTTTGTTTGTTGGGAGATTTTTTTATTACTAATTCAATTTCTTTGCTGGGTATGGGTTTGTTCAAATTTTCTCTTTCTTCCTATTTCATTTTGGTAGTTTGTAGTTTCTAGGAATTTATCTATTTCTTTCAGATTGCCCAGGTTATTGGCATATAATTTTTCTTAATATTATCTTATAATCCTTTGTATTTCTGTGGTATTGGTTATGATCTATCCTATCTCATTCATTATTTTATTTATCTGGGTCCTTTCTCTTTCTTTTTAGTAAGTCTATTTAGGGGTTTAGCACTTTCATTAATTGTTTCATTAACCAGCTCTTAGTTTCATTGATTTATTCTACTGGTTTTTGTTGGTTATTATATTGTTTAGTTCTGCTTTAATCTTTATTATTTCCCTTCTTCTGCTGGCTTCAGGCTTTATTTGCTGTTCCTTTTCCAGCTCATTTAGGTGTGAAGTTGGGTTGTGTATTTGAGACTTTTCTTGCTGCTTGAGGTAGGCTTGTATTGCAGTATAATTCCCTTTTAAACCACCTTTGCTGCATCCCAAAGGTTTTGGACTGCCATGTTTTCATTGTCATTTGCTTCCATGTATTTTTTTATTCTTCCTTAGTTTCCTTGTTAACCCATTTATTCTTTAGTAGGATGTTCTATAATCTCCATGTATTTATTACCTTTCTAAATTTTTTCTTGTACTTGACTTTAAGTTTCATAGTGTTGTGTGAAAAGGTGCATGGTAGGATCTCAACCATTTTGTACTTGTTGAGGGAGGGACTTATGACACAGTATGTGATCTAATCTGGAGACTGTTTCCTATGCACTTGAAAGGAATGTATATTCTATTGCTTAAGGATGAAATGTTCCAAATATATCTGTTAAATTCATCTGGTCCACTATGTTATTCAAAGCCATTGTTTTCTTGTTGATTTTCTGCTTAGATGATCTGCCCGTTGCTGTAAGTGGAATGTTAGAGTCCTCCAGTATTATTGCATTATCAATGGGTTTCTTTATGTTTGTTATTAATTGATTTATATATCCAGGTACTCCAAAGTTGGGGGAATAAATATTTACAATTGTAAGATCTTCTTGATGGACATAGCCTCCTTAATTATGACATAATCTTCTTCATCTCTTGTTACTGTATTTGGTTTAAAATCTAGTTTGTCTGGTATAAGTGCTGGTACTACAGCTTTCTTTTGGCATCCATTAGCATGATAGATGGTTTCATCCTCTCACGTTCAATTTGCAGGTATCTTTAGACCCAAAATGAATCTCTTGTAGGCAGCATATAGATGGGTCTTATTTTGTTTTTGTTGTTGTTTTTTAATCCATTCAGACACTCTATGTCTTTTGATTGAAACATTTAGTCCATTTACATTCAGAGTGATTATTGATAGGTATGAATTTAGTGCTATTCTGTTACCTGCAAATTTGGTGTTTCTGGTAACTTTCTCTGTTCCTTTCTAGTTTTTGTTGCTTTTGGGTCCCCCCCACCACCACCACCCAAAGAGTCCCCTTTAATACTTCTTGCAGGGCTGGTTTAGTGTTCACAAAATCCTTTGGTTTTTGTTTGTCTAGGAAACCCTGTACTCTCCTTCTATTCTGACTGATAGCCTTACTGGATAAAGTCTTCTTAGTCACATATTTTTCCCATTTAGCACATGGACTATATCATGCCACTCTCTTCTGGTTATCATTCAGTTTCCTAGACATTAAAAAAAAAAAAAAAACTAAAGGAGTTTGTGACCACTGAAAGAATAGTCTAACTTTTACTTGATCTACCAAGAAAATATATTCTTCCTAATCCCAGTGAGCACAAAAATGAATGCAGGACCTATTAGTTATTGTCTAATGAAAACAAAGCCAGAGAATTTGAACCAATGATGAAAAGTAAGCTACCACAGGGGGGGAAAAATATTTAAATATAGCATTTGAACTCCTAGATTGAGCTGTAACTAAAGTTTGACTGCTAACAAACGCCTCCTCCATTTTTATTTTTTTACATTCTTGCTTGAATCAGTTTCAGCTGGATTTTTTAAATGACAAGCCAAAGAGTTCTTATTATTTGAGAGAAAAAGTTAAGATTCAAACCCACTTCTATTATCTTCGTGTAGATTTACTACAATTGTTCATGATAAGCAGCTTTCATAATACTAAATATAAATAATTTTTGTAAATTAAAGGCAGGTAAACATTTCCAGTAAAAATTTTAAAATGTTTTCATTCAGCAAGTATCATAGAAAGCTCGGGATTTTGTTTCACAGTAAATGCAAATCATGATTCGTTTTTTGGTTTTGTTTTTAGAGAAAGAGAGAGAACATGTGTGCATGCATAAGCAGAGAGAGGAGTAAAGGGAGATGGAGAGTGAAAGAGAGAGAGAAACTCAGACAGATTCACAGCTGAGTGCAGAGCCTAACACGGGGTTCATTCTCAGAATGAACCTTGAGATTTATACCTGAGCCAAAAATCAAGAGTCAGAGGCTCAACCCACTAAGCCAACCAGGCACTACTCTTGGTTCATGTTTTATGCCACTTAAAAGAACATAAAAATAAAAAGGAATAAATTAATAATATGAACAGATCCAGGATACTATGAAATATATGATATGTTAAAGATTAACCTTCGTTGTTAAAGGAAAAATAAAAACCAAATAAAATAATCAGGATTTTGCTAATTGTTTTTGTTTTCTGGGGTGGTTTTTTTTTTTTTTAACCACCTGAAAATATCTGTTTGGAATTTTGTGAAGTGTCCTTGGTTTTTTGCAGTTATTACTGACTATGAGTACAAGTTAATGAGACTAAATATTATGTTAAATGTATAGTATTGCATTTTAGTCAATGAGAAAGCATTTATTAAATGTTTATTCTCCCATTGTTACATGTATGGTTTAAAATACTGGCTTTAAAATGTATAAATCTGGCTGACCAGACAAAATAAACTTGCATGACTTAGCAGAAAATATTTCAGGGTAATCTAGAATACATAGTCATAAATGTGAATTTACTCTATGCATTAAAAATCCTGCACAACCATATTATGGATATCCATACACAATTGCTAGATTTTTTAATAATCTACTAAACCCTAAAATATTTTGGGGTGTCCTACTTCCCCTCATATGAGGCTCCATCCATATTTCAAAAAAGAAATTAGTACATACTTACTAACATCTACTCTTAAAGGGTCTAGACCATCTTGCCAGAGAAACAAAAATTACAACTCAGGAATAGAGCAAACAACTGATCATCAAAACAAAAAGTGATGTAACCAGGTTTTTTCTGTCCCAGGCATGATAAAATCAACAGTAAGTGAGCAAAGAGGAATCACTGAGGTATAGACCATAGATGTTTGGAGTGAGGAAAGTGTTGTGTCTGAGATATTCAGAACTCAGGGTTGACAGATAAAGAAAGAGAAGCAATCCAAACCAAGTTCACTGATATGTTAAGTGCAAGTGTCCTGGGAAACTCAGGAGACCTAGGGAGTGATACCAAAGGGGATAAATCACCTCTTGACAAAGATATATAGGGATACCACTCCCCAATCACAACTAAAGCATCATGGACTTCAGCTTTCCTATAGAAGAAACTAAAATTTTGAAGTCTTCCTTAGGTTCACGGATCGGTGTTAAAAAGTCTCTAGTCCTTTTGAAATTATATGCCAAAAATGATGTGTGTGTATGCTTGTGCATTTCCTGGGCCAAATCAGCAGGCACTGTTTAAACAACCCTTTAAAGGATTTATGACCACCAACAAATTTAAATACAAAAATTATCACCAAAGCCACTATACCAAAGCCTAGTTTCAAACTTAAATTGGTAATGAATGAAGAGCTACTGATTACCTGAATAGCTAAAATTTGCTTAGTTCTAGAGAAAGAATGGAATAGACTTTATACCTATGGTCGTTTGCTGAAATATTGCTAACATGTGGCCTACCAATATTCCAAATAAAACAAAACAAAAAATCATAGAAATATTTTTTTAATTTTATTTTTTATAAACATATAATATATTTTTATCCCCAGGGGTACAGGTCTGTGAACCGCCAGGCTTACACACTTCACAGCACTCACCATAGCACATACCCTCCCCAGTGTCCATAATCCCACCCCCCTCCCAACCCCCCCTCCCCCCATCAACCCTCAGTTTGTTTTGTGAGATTAAGAGTCACTTATGGTTTGTCTTCCTCCCAATCCCATCTTGTTTCATTTACTCTTCTCCTAACCCCTTAACCCCACATGTTGCATCTCCTCTGCCTCATATCAGGGAGATCATATGATAGTTGTCTTTCTCCGATTGACTTATTTCGCTAAGCATGATACCCTCTAGTTCCATCCACGTCGTCGCAAATGGCAAGATTTCATTTCTTTTGATGGCTGCATAGTATTCCATTGTGTATATATACCATATCTTCTTTATCCATTCGTCTGTTGATGGACATCTAGGTTCTTTCCATAGTTTGGCTATTGTAGACATTGCTGCTATAAACATTCGGGTGCACGTGCCCCTTCGGATCACTACGTTTGTATCTTTAGGGTAAATACCCAGCAGTGCAATTGCTGGGTCATAGGGTAGTTCTATTTTCAACATTTTGAGGAACCTCCATGCTGTTTTCCACAGTGGTTGCACCAGCTTGCATTCCCACCAACAGTGTAGGAGGGTTCCCCTTTCTCCGCATCCTCGCCAGCATCTCTCATATCCTGACTTGTTAATTTTAGCCATTCTGGCTGGTGTGAGGTGATATCTCATGGTGGTTTTGATTTGTATTTCCCTAATGCCGGGTGATATGGAGCACTTTTTCATGTGTCTGTTGGCCATCTGGATGTCTTCTTTGCAGAAATGTCTGTTCATGTCCTCTGCCCATTTCTTGATTGGATTATTTGTTCTTTGGGTGTTGAGTTTGCTAAGTTCTTTATAGATTTTGGACACTAGCCCTTTATCTGATATGTCATTTGCAAATATCTTCTCCCATTCTGTCAGTTGTCTTTTGGTTTTGTTAACTGTTTCCTTTGCTGTGCAAAAGCTTTTGATCTTGATAAAATCCCAATAGTTCATTTTTGCCCTTGCTTCCCTTGCCTTTGGTGATGTTCCTAGGAAGATGTTGCTGCGGCTGAGGTCGAAGAGGTTGCTGCCTGTGTTCTCC
Source organism: Lutra lutra (assembly GCF_902655055.1). NCBI lineage: Eukaryota > Metazoa > Chordata > Mammalia > Carnivora > Mustelidae > Lutra > Lutra lutra. Next base: position 94,028,540 of record NC_062279.1, read on the forward strand.
TCAAGGGTTTTGATGGATTCCTTTCTCACATTGAGATCCTTCATCCATTTTGAGTCTATTTTCGTGTGTGGTGTAAGGAAATGATCCAATTTCATTTTTCTGCATGTGGCTGTCCAATTTTCCCAACACCATTTATTGAAGAGGCTGTCTTTTTTCCATTGGACATTCTTTCCTGCTTTGTCAAAGATGAGTTGACCATAGAGTTGAGGGTCTATTTCTGGGCTCTCTATTCTGTTCCATTGATCTATGTGTCTGTTTTTGAGCCAGTCCCATGCTGTCTTGAGGATGACAGCTTTGTAATAGAGCTTGAAGTCCGGAATTGTGATGCCACCAACTTTGGCTTTCTTTTTCAATATTCCTTTGGCTATTCGAGGTCTTTTCTGGTTCCATATGAATTTTAGGATTATTTGTTCCATTTCTTTGAAAAAAATGGATGGTACTTTGATAGGAATTGCGTTAAATGTGTAGATTGCTTTAGGTAGCATAGACATTTTCACAATATTTATTCTTCCAATCCAGGAGCATGGAACATTTTTCCATTTCTTTGTGTCTTCCTCAATTTCCTTCATGAGTACTTTATAGTTTTCTGTGTATAGATTCTTAGTCTCTTTGGTTAGGTTTATTCCTAGGTATCTTATAGTTTTGGGTGCAATTGTAAATGGGATGGACTCCTTAATTTCTCTTTCTTCTGTCTTGTTGTTGGTGATGAGAAATGCAACTGATTTCTGTTCGTTGATTTTATATCCTGACACTTTACTGAATTCCTGTACAAGTTCTAGCAGTTTTGGAGTGGAGTCTTTTGGGTTTCCACATATAGTATCATATCATCTGCGAAGAGTGATAGTTTGACTTCTCCTTTGCCGATTTGGATGCCTTTAATTTCCTTTTGTTGTCTGATTGCTGAGGCTAGGACTTCTAGTACTATGTTGAATAGCAGTGGTGATAACGGACATCCCTGCCGTGTTCCTGACCTTAGCGGAAAAGCTTTCAGTTTTTCTCCATTGAGAATGATATTTGCGGTGGGTTTTTCATAGATGGCTTTGATAATATTGAGGTATGTGCCGTCTATCCCTACACTTTGAAGAGTTTTGATCAGGAAGGGATGCTGTACTTTGTCAAATGCTTTTTCAGCATCTATGGAGAGTATCATATGGTTCTTGTTCTTTCTTTTATTAATGTGTTGTATCACATTGATTGATTTGCGGATGTTGAACCAGCCTTGCAGCCCTGGAATAAATCCCACTTGGTCGTGGAGAATAATCCTTTTAATGTACTGTTGAATCCTATTGGCTAGTATTTTGGCGAGAATTTTTGCATCTGTGTTCATCAAGGATATTGGTCTGTAGTTCTCTTTTTTGATGGGATCTTTGTCTGGTTTTGGGATCAAGGTGATGCTGGCCTCATAAAATGAGTTTGGAAATTTTTCTTCTATTTTTACTTTTTGGAACAGTTTCAGGAGAATAGGAATTAGTTCTTCTTTAAATGTTTGGTAGAATTCCCCTGGGAAGCCATCTGGCCCTGGGCTTTTGTTTGTTTGGAGATTTTTGATGACGGTTTCAATCTCCTTACTGGTTATGGGTCTGTTCAGGCTTTCCATTTCTTCCTGGTTCAGTTGTGGTAGTTTATATGTCTCTAGGAATGCATCCATTTCTTCTAGATTGTCAAATTTGTTGGCGTAGAGTTGCTCATAGTATGTTCTTATAATTGTCTGTATTTCTTTGGTGTTCGTTGTGATCTCTCCTCTTTCTTTCATGATTTTATTTATTTGGGTCCTCTCTCTTTTCTTTTTGATACATTGGCCAGGGGTTTTTCAATCTTATTAATTCTTTCAAAGAACCAGCTCCTAGTTTCGTTGATTTGTTCTATTGTTTTTTTGGTTTCTATTTCATTGATTTCTGCTCTGATCTTTATGATTTCTCTTCTCCTGCTGGGTTTAGGGTTTCTTTCTTGTTCTTTCTCCAGCTCCTTTAGGTGTAGGGGTAGGTTGTGTACCTGAGACCTTTCTTGTTTCTTGAGAAAGGCTTGTACCGCTGTATATTTTCCTCTCAGGACTGCCTTTGTTGTGTCCCACAGATTCTGAACTGTTGTGTTTTCATTATCATTTGTTTCCATGAATTTTTTCAATTCTTCTTTAATTTCCTGGTTGACCCATTCATTCTTTAGAAGGATGCTGTTTAGTCTCCATGTATTTGGGTTGTTTCCAAATTTCCTCTTGTGATTGAATTCTAGCTTCAGAGCATTGTCGTCTGAAAATATGCAGGGAATGATCCCAATCTTTTGATACCGGTTGAGACTTGATTTAGGACCAAGAATGTGATCTATTCTGGAGAATGTTCCATGTGCACAAGAGAAGAATGTGTATTCTGTTGCTTTGGGATGAAATGTTCTGAATATATCTGTGATGTCCATCTGGTCCAGTGTGTCATTTAAGGCCTTGATTTCCTTGTTGATCTTTTGCTTGGATGATCTGTCCATTTCAGTGAGGGGAGTGTTAAAATCCCCTACTATTATTGTATTCTTGTCGATGTGTTTCTTTGATGTTGTTATTAATTGGTTTACATAGTTGGCTGCTCCCACGTTAGGGGCATAGATATTTAAAATTGTTAGATCTTCTTGTTGGACAGTTCCTTTGAGTATGATATAGTGTCCTTCCTCATCTCTTATTATAGTCTTTGGCTTAAAATCTAATTGATCTGATATAAGGATTGCCACTCCTGCTTTCTTCTGATGTCCATTAGCACGGTAAATGCTTTTCCACCCCCTCACTTTAAATCTGGAGGTGTCTTCGCGTTTAAGATGAGTTTCTTGTAGGCAACATATAGATGGGTTTTGTTTTTTTATCCATTCTGATACCCTGTGTCTTTTGATTGGGGCATTTAGCCCATTAACATTCAGGGTAAGTATTGAGAGATATGAATTTAGTGCCATTGTATTGCCTGTAAGGTGACTGTTATTGTATATTGTCTCTGTTTCTTTCTGATCTACTACTTTTAGGGTCTCTCTTTGCTTAGAGGACCCCTTTCAATATTTCCTGTAGAGCTGGTTTGGTATTTGCAAATTCTTTCAGTTTTTGTTTGTCCTGGAAGCTTTTAATCTCTCCTTCTATTTTCAATGATAGCCTAGCTGGATATAGTATTCTTGGCTGCATGTTTTTCTCGTTTAGTACTCTGAATATATCATGCCAGCTCTTTCTGGCCTGCCAGGTCTCTGTGGATAAGTCTGCTGCCAATCGAATATTTTTACCATTGTACGTTACAGACTTCTTTTCCCGGGCTGCTTTCAGGATCTTCTCTTTGTCACTAAGACTTGTCAATTTTACTATTAGGTGACGGGGTGTGGACCTATTCTTATTGATCTTGAGGGGGGTTCTCTGAACCTCCTGGATTTTGATGCTTGTTCCCTTTGCCATATTGGGGAAATTCTCTCCAATAATTCTCTCCAATATACCTTCTGCTCCCCTCTCCGTTTCCTCTTCTTCTGGAATCCCAATTATTCTAATGTTGTTTCATCTTATGGTGTCACTTATCTCTCGAATTTTCCCCTCATGATCCAGTAGCTGTTTGTCCCTCTTTTGCTCAGCTTCTTTATTCTCTGTCATTTGGTCTTCTATATCGCTAATTTTTTCTTCTGCCTCATTTATCCTAGCAGTCAGAGCCTCCATTTTTGTTTGCACCTTGAAATTTTTTATTTCAACTTGGTTCGATTTTAGTTCTTTTATTTCTCCAGAAAGGGCTTTTATATCTCCCGAGAGGGTTTCTCTAATATCTTCCATGCCTTTTTCGAGCCCGGCTAGAACCTTGAGAATCGTCATTCTGAACTCTGGATCTGACATATTACCAATGTCTGTATTGATTAGGTCCCTAGCCTTTGGTACTGCCTCTTGTTCTTTTTTTTGTGGTGAATTTTTCTGCCTTGTCATTTTGTCCAGATAAGAGTATATGAAGGAGCAAGTAAAATACTAAAAGGGTGGCAACAACCCCAGGAAAATATGCTTTAGCCAAATCAGAAGAGATCCCAAATCGTGAGGGTGGAGAAAGGGGTTAAAAAGAGGTTCAGAAAGAAAGAAAAAAAATTAAAAAAAGAAAACCAATAAAGAAAAAGTATAAAAAGGAAATACATATACATATATATATATATATATATATATGAAATATATATATATTATATAGTCTATCTAATATATATATATATTAGATAAAGTAGTTAAAAATGTTAAAAAAAAGGCTAAAAGATAAAAAAATTTAGCAGCAGAAGAAAAAAAATTGAAAAACAAGAAAAAAAAATTAAATTAACTGCAAGGCTAAAGAATCATGGGGAGAAAACCATGAGTTCCCTGCTTTGCTTTCTCCTCCTCTGGAATTCTGCTGCTCTCCTTGGTATTGAAACTACACTCCTTGGTAGGTGAACTTGGTCCTGGCTGGGTTTCTTGCTGATCTTCTGGGGGAGGGGCCTGTTGTAGTGATTCTCAAGCGTCTTTGCCCCAGGCGGAGTTGCACTGCCCTTACTGGGGGCCGGGCTGAGTAATCTGCTCGGGTTTGCTTTCGGGAGCTTTTCTTCCCTGAGCTCTTTCCGTAGAGTTCCGGAGGGCGGGAATGAAGATGGTGGCCCCCTGGTGTCCGGCCCAGAGGAGCCGAGAGCCCGGGGCCACACTCCTCAGTGAGCCCCCAAAGAAAAGCGCCCAAATACTCCTGCCTCCCTGGCCTCCGGCCGCGCTCCGAGCTGACCGAGCCTGCGACCGGTTCAAGGTAACCCCGAGCTGAGAGTCACTCCTCGGCTCTGTCTCTGTAGCCGGCTTCCCCGTTCTAATACCTGTGAGTTCTGCGACACTCAGACACCCTGATCCTTCTGTGACCCTGCGGGACCTGAGGCCACGCTGACCCTGCACGGGCTTCACCCCAGTTAAGCCTCTGGAGCGATGTCCCTCAGCGGAACAGACTTTTAAAAGTCCCAATTTTGTGCTCTGTTGCTCCGCCGCTTGCCGGGAGCCGGCCCCTCCCCCCGCGGTCTATCTTCCCGTCGCTTTGGATTCACTTCTCCGCCAGTCCTACCTTTCAGAAAGTGGTTGATTTTCTGTTTCTAGAGTTGCTGTTCTTCTTCTCTTCGATCTCCCGTTGGATTTGTAGGTGTTTGTAATCTTTAGACAAGCTATCTAGCTGATCTCCCGCTACCTGAAGTAGTCTCAGCCTGCTACTTCTCCACCATCTTGACTCTTCCTCATAGAAATATTTTAACAGATGTCAATAACGTAAGATATTACATGAGATACTACATACAGAAAATAAATACTTTTATTTTTCAATTAGCAATAATTGCGCCTCAGATAAACCTCATTGGCTATGATACTGCCACTGTGCAATGCTGAATACTTTTATTTTTTAAAAATATCACATGTTTACCTGTGTTACTCATGGTGTTGAGGGTTCAGACACCTTGTTTCTCAAACTGCCAAAGCCTTGGCTATATGTAGTTCTATAAAACCAATACCAGAATCTTATCTCTGCCAAGTCCTCAATCAAGTGCTTTGTTTTCAAGCCATGCTGAGGCCCACTACGGAAGGTTGCCAATAGTCCATCCTTCATCTTAATAGGAGAGTGGGAAAATGTTCTCATTTTCATTCTTGGGTGTTCACCATTTAATCCATCATCTTTTACTACAGCTTCTCAAACAAAGAAAATATTTTCTACCTCCGTCCCAACCTCTTTATTTCTAGTGGTAAACTTCTATCTCTTGTACATCCATTATGCTGCTATTGAAATTGCATCAAATCCTATTCCTGGAGAAATTTGGCATTATTTACTGTTCCTATTTGGCATCATTGACTCATCTAATTTCCCAGTTCACTTAATTAAAGACCATATCAGCATATGGAAACCCTAGCAATGAGAAGTTGCCCACTGGGAAGGAATAGTGAGTACTTCACATAAATTTGTGGAAGGAAAGGGAAGGAGGACAAAACAAAGAAATATTTGCGAAAACTAAATGAAATTACAGGAGACTAAAATTAAAATATTTTCATAGTTCTTTATTATTATAATCCTTTTATCTGTGTTATTCTTCATTTGTGAAGAATTCTTGATCTGTGATAAAAGAAGGAAAAGGCGAAAGAGGAAGAAGAATAGAATTAAATTGTAATAGAATACCATGAAAGTGTTTTAGTCTTCTGTATACACTTCATTAAATCACAAATATTAACTTATTTGTTTATTTAACAAGTTTATACTGAGTGCTTAGTAACTGTCAAACACTGCTCTGTACATGAGAAATAAAACAGTAGAGTTAGACAAAGTTCTAGCCCTTATGCTGCTTAGATTCTAGAAAACACAGAGAAAAATAGATGTGCAAAATATTTACAATGCAGTTTTTAGTAATAAACTGAAAAAGGGCCTTTAAAATGCAAAGGTGTAGAAGGAGGTCCTAGTTGACATACAGTGTAATATTAGTTTCAGGTATAACTATATAGTGATTCAACACTGTCAAACAATACCCAGTGCTCATCACAACTTAATCCATATCCCCTGTTTAATCCATCCCTCCATTCACCTCCCCTCCAATAACCCTCAATTTGTTCTCTACAGTTAAGAATATGTTTTCTGGTTTCCCTCTCTGTCTTCCACCTCACCTGATGTTCATCAGTTTTGTTTCTTAAATTTCACATACTGAGGAATTCATATGGTATTTGTCTTTCTCTGACTGACTCATTTTGCCTCTCCAACTGCACCATTGCAAATGGCAAGATTTCATTCTGTTTTATGACTGAGTTAGGTATATACATATACATACCACCTCTCTATCCATTCATCAGTTAATGGACATTTGGACTTTTTCCCTCTATTATAGATAATGCTGTTATAAAATGGGGTGCATGTATCCCTTCAAATTAGTATTTTTGTACTGTTTGGATAAATACTCAGTGGTACAATTGCTGAATCATAGGGTAATTCTACTTTTAACTTTTTAAGGAACCTCCAAACTGTTTTCCAGAGCAGCTGCTCTAGTTTGCATTCAAGTGGGGCTATTTTAAATGGCATGGTCAAGGAATACCTCATTGACATGGACAAAACCTGAAAGCAGTATATCAGCAAATCTTGTGAGGGTCTGGAAATAAAGAATGTCAACTAATAAGAAAGGTTAATTTCAAGTCCCTCAGGCAGGGACCATCTCTGCCTATGCAGGAATCAACTCTAGTACTTACTTATATCTGTCACCAAGAATTAAAGTGGGACTGAGAAATTTTCTGATCTTGCTCAGGACCACACACTTTGTTGATAAAACACCTAGATTCAAAGCCAGGATTGGTGATTGGTCACTCATGACTACATTTAACTCTGAGATTTGGAATTTGGGGTCCTGCATTCATGACTATATCATTTAACAATTATATACCTCTGACAAACCACATAGTATAAAACCTTATACTGATGGTATATTAATTAAATGACAAAGTACATGTGAAAGTCTTCATTAACTATATTAAGGGTTTTATATAACTAAAACTGTATATATATAACTATAACAGTATATAACTATATATGTTTTATATATATGTGTGTGTGTGTATGCACACACACACACAAACTATTTTCACAGATGGCAATACCTAAGAACATAAAGCATACCGCACCACATGTCGTCAATGCTGAAGTGTAGTCTCAGGACCTGAGCAAAGTGAATGTATGCCCTCGACAGCCAACATTTTAAATATAGCACTTGAGGGTAAATTCAGGCTATGCCTCAGAGAATACTAAAAAATTACCCTATCAAATGTGTGAGGTAACATCAGGATAAAGAGTAAATAATAAATTTTAAAAAAAGTAAAAAATAAAAGTATCAGAAGATCAGTAATACTGAAACAAGCCATTAACATAAGATGTAAGTCCAGAGAGATCCATAACAATAACCTTAATAATGTGTCATTTCAATAGACCACCTGTTGCATGTTTGCATTATCCTGGTTTGAAACACCAAACTGTGCATAGGAACTTAAAGAAAGTATTATGAGCCTATTTGTCTCTGTTTATACACCTCACATTTGCTAAAAGGGACAAGATCTTAGATGTTGTCGCCACAGAAAATAATTATGTGACTAATAGAGGGGTTAGCTAACTCTACACTGGTAAACATACTGCAATATCTAAATGTATCAAATCAACATGTACACCTTAAATTTGCACAGTTATATGTCATTTATAACTAAACAAAAAAAATGGTTAAAGAAAATGTTTGCAGTGTTATTTAACTATGGAACCTGATGATTTTGAACATATTACTGTAGATGTCCGATAGTAAACTATGAAACCAATTCCACAGATGAGAGTATTATTATTGGGTAGAGTTGCCTGTGATTTTATCCTATTTGCAAGCTAAAATGTTAGCCTCAACTGTTTTATGGCTACTGGCAAGACACAATTTCCTGAGTCGGGGGTGGCAGGGGAAGATATTTTTACTCACGATATAACAGGGATTTTGAACTTCCTGTTTGCTTTGGCTCTGCTTGTTCCCAGTCCCGTTGATAGATCTCTGAAAAGCCCAGGTGGGTGAAGTAAGCTTATGTCACAGCTGAGAAACCCGGAGCCTAGGAAACTCCAGTCTTTTAAAAGGGCCAACTGGAATACCCACCCAAACTTCATCCCAGAGGGAGATGTTATCCTTTTTATCCCAAACAACAAACAAATCTACCTTTGCCCCCAGGAGATACAATCTCTATCTTTCAAGTCTGTTTGCTACACAAATTCCCTTGAAAAGACAGTCTGGGACAAAATCTGCCAATACTTCTGTTCAGAAGACATACAGAAACATGAGAGATCCAGGAGAAATTACTTCCAAGAGGTAAGCGGAGCAAAATTTATGCAAGCACTTCAGGGATTTCAAAGGGTAGGCATAATTAATGATCTAGAATGAGTAGTTTTTAAGTTGAGAGCTGGCATATAAAGGGGAAACAGATTTTATTTTAGCCTTATGCTAATGGGAAGATCAGTTAGAAAATATAAAATGTGAAATGATGAGGGTCTGTTGCTAAATGATATCAGCGAGAATTAAAGTTCATTAGAAAATTCAGTGGAAATTGTACAGTACTACCTGTAGGATATAAGACTTATTGTGGGGAATAAAAGAAAAGGAATATTTTTAAATGATATCATCCTTACAAATAAAATTTAATATGTGAAAAATGGGCATTTTAAAAAGAATATTTAAAAAGTATTAGGGCAGGGGGAGGAGTCAAGATGGCAGAGAAGTAGCAGGCTGAGACTACTTCAGGTAGCGGGAGATCAGCTAAATAGCTTATCTAAAGATTGCAAACACCTATAAATCCAACGGGAGATTTAAGAGAAGAAGAACAGCAATTCCAGAAACAGAAAATCAACCACTTTCTGCAAGGTAGGACTGGCGGAGAAGTGAATCCAAAGCGACAGGAAGATAGACCGCGGGGGGAGGGGCCGGCTCCCAGCGAGCGGCGGAGCAATGGAGCACAAAATCAGGACTTTTAAAAGTCTGTTCCACTGAGGGACATCGCTCCAGAGGCTTAACTGGGGTGAAGCCCAGGCGGGGTCAGCGCGGCCTCAGGTCCCACAGGGTCACAGAAGGATCGGAGGTGTCTGAGTGTCGCAGAGCTTACCGGTATTAGAACAGGGAAGCTGGCTACAGAGACAGAGCCAAGGAGTGAGCTCTAAACTCGGGGTTACCTTGAAACGGTCGCAGGCTCGGTCAGCTCGGAGTGCGGCCGAAGGCCAGGGTGACGTGAGTCATTGGGCGCTGTTCTCTGAGGGCGCACTGAGGAGTGGGGCCCCGGGCTCTCGGCTCCTCCGGGCCTGAGACTGGGAGGCCGCCATCTTCAATCCTGTCCTCCGGAACTCTACAGAAAGAGCTCAGGTAACAAAAGCTCCCGAAAGCAAACCCAGCACACCCGAGCGGATTACTCAGCCCAGCCCCCAGTAAGGGCAGTGCAACTCCGCCTGGGGCAAAGACGCTTGAGAAATCACTACAACAGGCCCCTCCCCCAGAAGATCAATGAGAAACCCAGCCAGGACCAAGTTCACCTACCAAGGAGTGCAGTTTCAATACCAAGGAGAGCAACGGAATTCCAGAGGAGAAGAAAGCAAAGCATGGAACTCATGGCTTTCTCCCCATGATTCTTTAGCCTTGCAGTTAATTTAATTTTTTTTTCTCTTTTTCAATTTTTTTTCTCCCTTCTTCTGCTAAATTTTTTTAACTTTTACCGTTTTCTTTTTTTAACGTTTTTTAAATAGTTTATCTAATATATATATATATTTTATTCCTTTTTATATTTTTTATCGGCTTTCTTTTTTTAATAGTTTCTTTTTTTTTCTTTTTTTTTTCTTCTGAACCCCTTTTTATCCCCTTCCTCCCCGCTCATGATTTGGGATCTCTTCTGATTTGGCTAAAGCATATTTTCCTGGGGTTGTTGCCACCCTTTTAGTATTTTACTTGCTCCTTCATATACTCTTATCTGGACAAAATGACAAGGCAGAAAAATTCACCACAAAAAAAAGAACAAGAGGCAGTACCAAAGGCTAGGGACCTAATCAATACAGACATTGGTAATATGTCAGATCCAGAGTTCAGAATGACGATTCTCAAGGTTCTAGCCGGGCTCGAAAAAGGCATGGAAGATATTAGAGAAACCCTCTCGGGAGATATAAAAGCCCTTTCTGGAGAAATAAAAGAACTAAAATCGAACCAAGTTGAAATAAAAAATTTCAAGGTGCAAACAAAAATGGAGGCTCTGACTGCTAGGATAAATGAGGCAGAAGAAAAAATTAGCGATATAGAAGACCAAATGACAGAGAATAAAGAAGCTGAGCAAAAGAGGGACAAACAGCTACTGGATCATGAGGGGAAAATTCGAGAGATAAGTGACACCATAAGATGAAACAACATTAGAATAATTGGGATTCCAGAAGAAGAGGAAACGGAGAGGGGAGCAGAAGGTATATTGGAGAGAATTATTGGAGAGAATTTCCCCAATATGGCAAAGGGAACAAGCATCAAAATCCAGGAGGTTCAGAGAACCCCCCTCAAGATCAATAAGAATAGGTCCACACCCCGTCACCTAATAGTAAAATTGACAAGTCTTAGTGACAAAGAGAAGATCCTGAAAGCAGCCCGGGAAAAGAAGTCTGTAACGTACAATGGTAAAAATATTCGATTGGCAGCAGACTTATCCACAGAGACCTGGCAGGCCAGAAAGAGCTGGCATGATATATTCAGAGTACTAAACGAGAAAAACATGCAGCCAAGAATACTATATCCAGCTAGGCTATCATTGAAAATAGAAGGAGAGATTAAAAGCTTCCAGGACAAACAAAAACTGAAAGAATTTGCAAATACCAAACCAGCTCTACAGGAAATATTGAAAGGGGTCCTCTAAGCAAAGAGAGACCCTAAAAGTAGTAGATCAGAAAGAAACAGAGACAATATACAATAACAGTCACCTTACAGGCAATACAATGGCACTAAATTCATATCTCTCAATACTTACCCTGAATGTTAATGGGCTAAATGCCCCAATCAAAAGACACAGGGTATCAGAATGGATAAAAAAACAAAACCCATCTATATGTTGCCTACAAGAAACTCATCTTAAACGCGAAGACACCTCCAGATTTAAAGTGAGGGGGTGGAAAAGCATTTACCGTGCTAATGGACATCAGAAGAAAGCAGGAGTGGCAATCCTTATATCAGATCAATTAGATTTTAAGCCAAAGACTATAATAAGAGATGAGGAAGGACACTATATCATACTCAAAGGAACTGTCCAACAAGAAGATCTAACAATTTTAAATATCTATGCCCCTAACGTGGGAGCAGCCAACTATGTAAACCAATTAATAACAACATCAAAGAAACACATCGACAAGAATACAATAATAGTAGGGGATTTTAACACTCCCCTCACTGAAATGGACAGATCATCCAAGCAAAAGATCAACAAGGAAATCAAGGCCTTAAATGACACACTGGACCAGATGGACATCACAGATATATTCAGAACATTTCATCCCAAAGCAACAGAATACACATTCTTCTCTTGTGCACATGGAACATTCTCCAGAATAGATCACATTCTTGGTCCTAAATCAAGTCTCAACCGGTATCAAAAGATTGGGATCATTCCCTGCATATTTTCAGACGACAATGCTCTGAAGCTAGAATTCAATCACAAGAGGAAATTTGGAAACAACCCAAATACATGGAGACTAAACAGCATCCTTCTAAAGAATGAATGGGTCAACCAGGAAATTAAAGAAGAATTGAAAAAATTCATGGAAACAAATGATAATGAAAACACAACAGTTCAGAATCTGTGGGACACAACAAAGGCAGTCCTGAGAGGAAAATATACAGCGGTACAAGCCTTTCTCAAGAAACAAGAAAGGTCTCAGGTACACAACCTACCCCTACACCTAAAGGAGCTGGAGAAAGAACAAGAAAGAAACCCTAAACCCAGCAGGAGAAGAGAAATCATAAAGATCAGAGCAGAAATCAATGAAATAGAAACCAAAAAAACAATAGAACAAATCAACGAAACTAGGAGCTGGTTCTTTGAAAGAATTAATAAGATTGAAAAACCCCTGGCCAATGTATCAAAAAGAAAAGAGAGAGGACCCAAATAAATAAAATCATGAAAGAAAGAGGAGAGATCACAACGAACACCAAAGAAATACAGACAATTATAAGAACATACTATGAGCAACTCTACGCCAACAAATTTGACAATCTAGAAGAAATGGATGCATTCCTAGAGACATATAAACTACCACAACTGAACCAGGAAGAAATGGAAAGCCTGAACAGACCCATAACCAGTAAGGAGATTGAAACCGTCATCAAAAATCTCCAAACAAACAAAAGCCCAGGGCCAGATGGCTTCCCAGGGGAATTCTACCAAACATTTAAAGAAGAACTAATTCCTATTCTCCTGAAACTGTTCCAAAAAGTAAAAATAGAAGAAAAACTTCCAAACTCATTTTATGAGGCCAGCATCACCTTGATCCCAAAACCAGACAAAGATCCCATCAAAAAAGAGAACTACAGACCAATATCCTTGATGAACACAGATGCAAAAATTCTCGCCAAAATACTAGCCAATAGGATTCAACAGTACATTAAAAGGATTATTCTCCACGACCAAGTGGGATTTATTCCAGGGCTGCAAGGCTGGTTCAACATCCGCAAATCAATCAATGTGATACAACACATTAATAAAAGAAAGAACAAGAACCATATGATACTCTCCATAGATGCTGAAAAAGCATTTGACAAAGTACAGCATCCCTTCCTGATCAAAACTCTTCAAAGTGTAGGGATAGACGGCACATACCTCAATATTATCAAAGCCATCTATGAAAAACCCACCGCAAATATCATTCTCAATGGAGAAAAACTGAAAGCTTTTCCGCTAAGGTCAGGAACACGGCAGGGATGTCCGTTATCACCACTGCTATTCAACATAGTACTAGAAGTCCTAGCCTCAGCAATCAGACAACAAAAGGAAATTAAAGGCATCCAAATCGGCAAAGGAGAAGTCAAACTATCACTCTTCGCAGATGATATGATACTATATGTGGAAACCCAAAAGACTCCACTCCAAAACTGCTAGAACTTGTACAGGAATTCAGTAAAGTGTCAGGATATAAAATCAACGAACAGAAATCAGTTGCATTTCTCATCACCAACAACAAGACAGAAGAAAGAGAAATTAAGGAGTCCATCCCATTTACAATTGCACCCAAAACTATAAGATACCTAGGAATAAACCTAACCAAAGAGACTAAGAATCTATACACAGAAAACTATAAAGTACTCATGAAGGAAATTGAGGAAGACACAAAGAAATGGAAAAATGTTCCATGCTCCTGGATTGGAAGAATAAATATTGTGAAAATGTCTATGCTACCTAAAGCAATCTACACATTTAACGCAATTCCTATCAAAGTACCATCCATTTTTTTCAAAGAAATGGAACAAATAATCCTAAAATTCATATGGAACCAGAAAAGACCTCGAATAGCCAAAGGAATATTGAAAAAGAAAGCCAAAGTTGGTGGCATCACAATTCCGGACTTCAAGCTCTATTACAAAGCTGTCATCCTCAAGACAGCATGGGACTGGCTCAAAAACAGACACATAGATCAATGGAACAGAATAGAGAGCCCAGAAATAGACCCTCAACTCTATGGTCAACTCATCTTCGACAAAGCAGGAAAGAATGTCCAATGGAAAAAAGACAGCCTCTTCAATAAATGGTGTTGGGAAAATTGGACAGCCACATGCAGAAAAATGAAATTGGATCATTTCCTTACACCACACACGAAAATAGACTCAAAATGGATGAAGGATCTCAATGTGAGAAAGGAATCCATCAAAACCCTTGAGGAGAACACAGGCAGCAACCTCTTCGACCTCAGCCGCAGCAACATCTTCCTAGGAACATCACCAAAGGCAAGGGAAGCAAGGGCAAAAATGAACTATTGGGATTTTATCAAGATCAAAAGCTTTTGCACAGCAAAGGAAACAGTTAACAAAACCAAAAGACAACTGACAGAATGGGAGAAGATATTTGCAAATGACATATCAGATAAAGGGCTAGTGTCCAAAATCTATAAAGAACTTAGCAAACTCAACACCCAAAGAACAAATAATCCAATCAAGAAATGGGCAGAGGACATGAACAGACATTTCTGCAAAGAAGACATCCAGATGGCCAACAGACACATGAAAAAGTGCTCCATATCACCCGGCATTAGGGAAATACAAATCAAAACCACCATGAGATATCACCTCACACCAGCCAGAATGGCTAAAATTAACAAGTCAGGATATGAGAGATGCTGGCGAGGATGCGGAGAAAGGGGAACCCTCCTACACTGTTGGTGGGAATGCAAGCTGGTGCAACCACTCTGGAAAACAGCATGGAAGGTTCCTCAAAATGTTGAAAATAGAACTACCCTATGACCCAGCAATTGCACTGCTGGGTATTTACCCTAAAGATACAAACGTAGTGATCCGAAGGGGCACGTGCACCCGAATGTTTATAGCAGCAATGTCTACAATAGCCAAACTATGGAAAGAACCTAGATGTCCATCAACAGACGAATGGATAAAGAAGATGTGGTATATATACACAATGGAATACTATGCAGCCATCAAAAGAAATGAAATCTTGCCATTTGCGACGACGTGGATGGAACTAGAGGGTATCATGCTTAGCAAAATAAGTCAATCGGAGAAAGACAACTATCATATGATCTCCCTGATATGAGGGAGAGGAGATGCAACATGGGGGGTTGAGGGGGTAGGAGAAGAGTAAATGAAACAAGATGGGATTGGGAGGGAGACAAACCATAAGTGACTCTTAATCTCACAAAACAAACTGAGGGTTGATGGGAGGAGGGGGGTTGGGAGAGGGGGGTGGGGTTATGGATATTGGGGAGGGTATGTGCTATGGTGAGTGCTGTGAAGTGTGTAGACTTGGCGATTCACAGACCTGTACCGCTGGGGATAAAAATATATGTTTATAAAAAATGAAATTTAAAAAAAAAAAGTATTAGGGCAACCAGTTAGCTATTTGAAAACATCTGTATTCTATATCACTCTCCAAAATAAGCTGTAGCTAATTAAAAAATGAATATTTAAATAAAAAACAAATAGCTGTCTTAGAAGAAAATATTTGAATATATCCATTTTTCCATAATTAAAAGCAAAATAAAGAAAAACAAATATTTATGTCATTGCAGAGAAAATCTTCCTAAAAACACAAACAAATGCATAAAGGCAAGACCTTATAACACTTTACCATTTATTTACAATCCTGCCACTTTGAGGGCATTTTTGCATTTTACCCTATCTGATACATATTTTCAATCCCACAAGACATTATTAGCTGTGTTTTAGACAGTCATAAATAATTCTTATTTACTTTTTTACTTACCTTTTCCATGGATCTTCTTTTCCTGAATTTTCTTCTGTGTACCTCTTAGATTTTGGTTTGAAACAGACAACCTCATATTTTAGTGGTTGACTTAAAACGACTATTTTATTGGGCACACGTTTCCTGGCTTGGCTGACAGCTAGGTTTTCTTATGCTTCTGTGGTCAGTTAGCAGGTCAGCTGATTGCAGAGTGATCTAGAATGACTTGTTTCACATCAGGAAGTTGTTAGGCTCATTAGTCTAGGATAATGGCTCAGTTAGAAAGACACAGCTGAGACCTTTTTTTCCATATAGTATCCCATCTTCCACTAGGCTGGCCCAACATTTTTCACATGTTGGTTTCAGAGTTCCAAAGGCGGCAAAAGAACAGTTTGTAACTTAGCCTTTTGCAAGCCTCTGTGTCTGTCGTTTTCCATTGACCAAAAGCAGGGCACGTGTATATTAGTTTGCTGGGCTGCTATAATCCGGAACCACAGTCTGGATGGCTTTAACAATTCACAGTTCTGGAGGCTAGAAGCCTCAAATCAGGGTGTTGGGTAGGCTCCTTCTAAGGGCTCTAAGGGAAGGCTATGTTCCAGGACTATCTCTTTGACTTGTAAATATATTTTCCCTGTGTCTCTTCACATTGTCTTCCCTCTATACATATCTCTGTGTCCAAATTTCCCTTTTATTCAAGGACATATTAGATTAGGGACCACACTAAAGACCTCACTTTAGCTTGACTACCTATAAAAAGATTAGCTCCAAATGAGGGCACATTCTGAGGTATTGGTGGTTAGGACTTTAATATATAAATTTGGAAGAGTACATAATTCAATTCATAACAACCTGGCAAATAGATTCAATTTGGGGTAAAATTGACTCAAATCTGGAGAGGAGGATTTGCAATAACAAATTGCAAGGAGATGAAAGGAGGAAGAGGTACACATTTTGGCCACTTTTACAAATCTACAGCAATTCAAAATCGTCTTATTTTTTCCTGAAAAACTGATTTGGTTTTTTTTTTTTTTTTTTAGTAAGAGACTATTACTACAAATTCTTTTTTCTTTTTTTATTTTCTGAAAATGTCTTTATTTCACTTTATCTTCGAAGTATATTTTCAGTAAGCATATATAATTCTATTTTGCCAATTATTTTCATTTAGCACTTAAAAATGTCATTGTGCTGTCTGGCTTCCATGGTTTCAGATGAAAAGTTAGCTTTCAATTTTATTAATGTATTTTTTATCTATGGATGATTTTATAATTTGTACTTTGGCCTTGGTTTTTGATATATTTACTTCTGGAAAATGCAGAGCATATGGAAGATCACCATGACTTGGTTCTAGCTAGATATATATTCTAGCTAGATAAATCCCATATTTTGGGATTTCTCTTATTATTAGGTTAATACCAAAGAAGGAATCTCTACTGAAAATCTGGGTTGCTTACCTAAGTCTCCTATACTTGGTTAGTCCTGAGATCTCAACTTATTCCTTTGTAGTCAAATTAATCTCTTGCATTCTATGCATAACTTTTTATCCTTTAATTAACTATGCTCTGTTTAGATTCCCAGTAACTTGCTCTGGGCATATGTAGTTAAAAATCAGCAAACGCCTCAAAGGGAGATTGCAGAAAAATATCAGGCTACCTTTTCAATACTTTTCTTTCACCCAACATTTTGACTTTTCGTATAATGGTTGCTTTGGCAAGACCTGAGCTCTAACTTTTATCTACATAGCCCTCAGAGACTACCACAGGCTCTAGGATGCAGCTTTCTATTTGGCATTTATGTCCACTATTGAAAATAAGCCAAAGTTCCAAGAGGAAATGTAGATCTCATCTTAGTATGGTTCCTTCTCTGCAGAAATTGTACCTCTCAAGATCTGGCTGGCCTTGATTACTCTCTGATGTCTGCAAACAACCTTAAGTTTTTATTTTTTTTTAATTTAGTTTTTACAGTTGCTATCATTAAGACAGTCTGATATGCTCTATGCTGTCATAGTCAGAAGCGGAATTTACATAATAAAATTTAAAAACCAACAAACATTTGGGCATGCATGTGTATATACACACAAACCTACATACAAACACACCCCACATGACTTACTTATGGACCATATGATACCAAAAATAGACTTCTAGGCAAATTAGCTCAAGTTTAGATGGATACATGGGACTCTTACAGAACCTAATTGCTAAATGTGCACTGTAGAGCTGAGAATGTCATATCAAAGTCATCCATTTCTGAGTTTGAATAGTCAATTTTTAAAGGGTTGGCTATTTGGGTTTTTTTTGTTTTGGTTTGGTTTTGGTTTTTTGCTGTTTCTGTGAATTTGCTTCATTCTCCCATTTTTAAATGCAAGGACTCTGATTTCTAATTACTTATTTGTTTGGCCAAATGCTGGAGAAAATCCTGAGTTCATTGACTTTATAGCTTCAAGTCCTATTTCCAACTGGATGACTTGAGTTTTGTCCCATTTTTTTAAAAGAGATCATTCTCAGTGTTGCCAAACATTGAGGGCGGGGGCGGGGGGAGCCATGCTCATTCACCTGATATCATCAGAATCCTTTGTATTTATTTGTCCCTTGTTTGTTATTGTCTCCATGTTTTTATGGAGCCTATGCTCTTGGCCAATGACCACTCTTTGGCCACTCATTGGCCAATGACATCTCTTTCACTTATATGAGGACAATAATTCTTTCTCTTCTACATCATCCATTTTCCCTCTCCATTTGATCATACTTATCAGTATATAAACCCTGATACATATTTTTCCCATCTCAATGGATAAATAATGTGCAAACACATGGGAGAAAATTTAAAACACCTCTTCTTTTAAGTATTTCTCTTTAGATACTTCCTGAAAGCATTGTATATTCAAGTGTTTTCTCATTTTCTCTAAAATCCACCTCACTTAGGATTTGCCATCTTGCATCCACTGAAACTGCTCTTGTAGGGATCACCAGTGATGACTTCCAATGACTAATAAATATAGGGGTCATTGAATTTGCCCTATAAGCAGTATTTAATCATCTCTCTTTGGAATACTTTTTCACTTGCTTCCAGATATTTCATTCACTGGCTTCACTCCTCTCGTCACTTTGGCCTTTCTTACTCGTTTTGCCTGTCTTCCTCAGCTCTCCATCCTAGAAATAACAGGGTGAACCAGACTTTAATCACTGGGATGCTTTACCCTTTCTATACACATTCTCTCCATTAGTGATCACCCAATGTCACAGCTTCTAATCTATATTCTGAAGACTTCCAGCTTCCATCTCTCCACTAATTACCAGACTTACATATCTAATTGCTAACCCACATTTCTACTTAAATATCTAATAAACATCTTAAATATAACATGGCCAAAAGTCTGCTTTTTTATTTCTCCCTCCAAAACCCCAGTGTGATGGTATCTGAAAAGGAACCTTTGCAAGATAATTAGGTTTAGATGACATCATGAGGATGTCCATGAGGCCCCCGTGATAGGATTAGTGCCATATAAGAAGAGGAAGAACTCACCATCTCTATGTGCATGCATTAAATGCATTAAAGAAAGGCCATGTAAACACAGAGGAAGGTGGCCACCTACAAGTCAATAAGAGGGTTCTGGTCAGAACCTGACCATGCTTACACCCGGATCTCAGACTTCCAGTCTCCAGAATTGTGAGAAAATGTCAGCTGCTTAAGACACCCAGGCTATGATACTTTGTTCTGGAGGCTGAAAGTCTGAGATCAGGATGTCAACATGGTCAAGTTCTGGTGAGACCTTCTTCCTGGCTGGCAGACAGACAGCTGTCTCCTTCTCACTGTGCACTTACATAGCCTTTGCTCAGTGTGTACACACAGAGAAAGAGATAACTCTCTCTTCCTCTTTTTCTCAGGCAACAATCTAATCAGATGATGACCCCATCCTACTGATTTCATTTAAAATTAATTACTTCCAAAGAGCCCTTTCTCCAAATACAGCCACATTGAGAACTAGAGTTTTGAATTAGGGGAGAGTAAACAATTCAGTCTATAGTAATCATATAATGTAGGTATACATAAATCTTATTTATCTGTTAGATGTGTGTCTATTTCATTAACTGCTATATATTCCTATTGCTAAAAAAATGCCTGGTATATAATAGAGTTCAAATATGTATATGCAACTATGAACTGATACCAAATCCCTGGATGACAGTTTGGCAATATACATCCAAAGCACAAAATGACCATATTCTCTTTTTGGTAATTTCAATGTTAGGAAGTGATACTAATGAAATAAACATCTGATTATATCCAGCATTGCTTATGAGAACCAAGATTGAAAACAACCTAATAGCCACATCTAGTAGACTAGCTCAATAAATTATGGCAGTATATGGTAGAATAATATGTATCAATTTAAAAGATCATGCCTAAGAACAGTGGTCATATAAAACATGTTTGTAACATACTTTTGGGTGAAAAATTTTTTTCTTTTTTTAATATATTTTTTTATTTGAGAGAGAGATAGTGCGGGAGAACATGAGAGGGGAGGTCAGAAGGAGAAGTAAACTCCCCATGGAGCCAGGATCCCAATGTAGGGCTTGATCCTGGGACTCCAGGATCATGACCTGAGCTGAAGGCAGTTGCTTAACCCACTGAGCCACCCAGGAGGCTGAGTGAAAAAATTCCTAAAAGCACAAACATAACTCCTTATTCATATGCATATAAAAATGATAGAGAAATACTCCAATCTGTAAAGAGAGGCTTCTCAAGTTTGCTACTATTAGCAAAATTTGTTTTGAAGTAAAGGCTTTTTTATATTATCCTAATTTTTCACGAAAAATACATTGATATATTAGTGTAATCATAAATACATTAAATAATTTAATATGGGAATCAAAATATGAATTATGAGAAGGAAATAGAAATGATGATTAAACTTAATTTTGGGAAGCATATCTACACTAAATTTGAAAGGGAAGCGATTTTGGGGGTAAAATTTTAAAAATTATCTTTATGAATTAGAAAACTCTGAGAACATTGTTCTAGAAAACAAACCTTGGATTCAAATAAGCTATTTATGCTTTCTGAGTTTATTTTAAATGATGAATGCTCTTGAGTTAAGATTCCAAAATACTGCTGCATACAAAAATTATTATACAAAATACAGACAAGAACAAAAAAGCAAGTGAAGAAGAATTATACTCTGGGGATGACTGAAGTTTATACAAACATTTAAAGGTGCATATGTTATAGTGTGGGATTTAGACAGAAAGCGTCTGCCAGCATTCTAGGTCATCCTTACACAAACTCTTCTTAGAATCAGTTTATACAGATATTTCATTCTATTCCTCATCTATGTGTGATCTGAATACCAAATCAGCTGAAAAATTCCATGACAAAATAAAAGAAGACCTGAATAAATGAAATGGATGTCATGTCCTTGGAGGAAAAGACTCAATACTGTGAAGATGCCAATTCTTTCCCATTTAATACATAAGTTCAATGATAATCAATCTAAAATCTCTTTGTGATTTGTTTGCTTTTTTGTGTTTGTGGTTGTCTTCTACTTGACATACTGATTTTAAATTTCATATCTAAGATTAAATGTGTGAAGTAGCCAAGAAAATAATGAGAAAAAAAGTAATAATGGAGATAGACTTGCATCATAAATCTTTATTAATGGAAAGTGTGGTACTGATTCAGGAATAGGCAAATAGATCAATGCAAAGCATAGAGAATATGTGTGTATGAGAATTTACTATGTAATAAAGGTGACATTTCAAATCAATACAGAAAGGTTTGATTATTCATGAAATGGCTGTCTCTTTAGAAACAGAGTATGTTTCCTATGTTCTATTAGATACAAAAATAAATTTCAGTGAGATTATATATGGAAATAAATGATAAAGTACTAAAGATTTAAAGATATAGTAGGTATTTTTCTAATTTTAGATAAAGCATATTTAAAAATTTCATAAAGTACAAATAAAAGTAATTATATAAATAAGATGGGTAATATTTTAAAATATTTATGTTATATGAACTCAGTAAACAAACTAAACAGACTAAGAAATTTATGTGAACTATTTTAAGGCAACTTACAGCTGTTAATTAATATAGCAGTCAGTACTAATTTCAATTGTAAAATTGTTTTGGAGAGCTACTTTCAGGGATGTATAAAGTACTTTGAAACTTGTGACAACCTTCACAGTGAACACTGTGGTGTGATATGTCCCTCAGGAAAAGGAGTGTTGCTAGGAGACAACCCTCTCTAGGACAAATTGTGTTGAAGAAAACTTTCTCCCTAGTCTCATTCTCTTCCTTTGGGCACTTGCATCTATAACTAGTTAATTCTCTGGCATAAAGGACTGGCCCCTAGCCCCAATTCAGGACAAGTCTGAAGGGCCATCACTTCAGAGTTTGATAATAATTTGCCTGAGATCAAGTTAAGAATGTGTCACAACCCAGCCTCTCCCTTTACTTTAGCCCCCTCCCATCATTGCCCCAACAAAGGAATTTCCTCCATACCACTCTGTCTTAAAGTCAACATTCTGGAGAAACTGATTTGCAATACCCTATGATTCATTAATTTCAAATAGAAAACAATAATCCAGCCACAGAAAAGTATATACAGTTCACTGAGGGATTGCTTAGAATAAGAAAAAGCTTGAAAACACTTAAATATTAGGGGTTATAGATATATACGTTTGACCCTTGAACAACACAGGTTTGAACTGTGCAAGTCCATTTACACACAGTATTTTAATACAGTACAGTATTATTATATTTTCTTAGGATTTCCTTAATAACATTTTCTTTTCTCTAACTTGCTTTATTGTAAGAAAACAGTATATAATGCATATAACACACAAAATCTGTGTTAAGTGTTTACATTATCAATAAGGCTTCTGATCAACAGTACACTATTGGTAGTTAAAGTTTTATGGCATTAAAAGTTATACATGGATTCACTATTGAGTGGGGGGATCAGTACCGCCAACCCCCTTGTTGTTCAAAGGTCAACTGTGCAAATGTATGCATGTGCCATTGTACTAGTATCTATTATGTACAAATTAAAATTTGCTTGAAACAATTTGTGATAACCCAGGAAATTTTTCTGTTGCAATGTTAATTGATAAAAGTAAATAATGTAATGATTTATGTAGGGTATTTCTTATTATGTGAATACAAGCATGAGAACAAAGATAAATGCATGGTGATATTTTTCTTTCTATATTTAAAAGTTTTCCATATTTTCAGAAATCTTATATAATAGTTGGGAAAATCCTTTTTATGTTTTATAAATCTTTAAGTAGTGACCAAGAAAGATTATTGCAATCTCCTTCAAAAAAAAGAGAGTTTAAAGTTCATTAATTTGAAATGCATTAAAGCAAATTCATATGACATTTTAAATAACTTGTATCAACAGCAAAATTAGGAATAGAACCTCACTTGTTGACTTCAAATCCAGTATTTTTTTTTACTTCAGCCAGCCTTGATGTTCAATGTGAATATTAGTCATGATACATTCTTAAGAAGTTATAAGATACTCTGAAAACTATAGAACACTTATGACAGAAATTAAGGAAGATACAAAGAAAGGGAAAAGTATTCCATGCTCATGGATTGGAAGAACAAACATTGTTAAAATGTCCATACCTCCCAAAGCAATCTACACACTCAATGCAGTCCCTATCAAAATAACACCAGCATTTTTCACAGAGCAAGAACAAACAATCCCAAAATTTTATGGAACCAGAAAAGCCCCAAAAGCCAAAGCAATCCCAAAAAAAGTAAAGAAAAGCAGGAGGCACCATGATTCCAGACTTCAAACTATATTACAAAGCTGAAATCATCAAGACAGTATGGTACAGGCACAAAAACAAACATATAGAACAATAGAACAGAATAAAGAACTCAGTAATAGACCATCAACTATATGGTCAACTAACCTTCAACAAAGCAGGGAAGAATATCCAAAGGCGAGGGTGTGGGGGTGGGGAACAGTCTCTTCAACAAATAGTGTTGGAAAAATTGGGCAGCAATATACAGAAGATTGAAACTGGACAATTTCTTTCTACATTCAAAATGGATGAAAGACCTAAATGTGAGGCAAGAAACCATCAAACTTCTGGATGAGAACACAAGCAGAAACCTCTTTGATCTCAGCTATAGCAACTTCTTACTAGACATGTACATCTCTGGAGGCAAGGAAAACAAAAACACAAATGAACCACTGGGACTTTATCAAGATAACCTGCACAGCAAAGAAACAATCAATCAACAGAACTAAAAGGCAACCTATGGGATGGGAGAAGATATTTACAAATGACATGTCAGAAAAAGAGATAATATCTAAAATCTATAAAGAACTTAACAAATTCAACACCTAAAAAATAAAAAATCCAGTTAAAAAATGGACAGAAGACATGAGCAGACATTTCTCCAAAGATATACATATGGCTAATAGATACATAAAAAATGCTCAACATCACTCATCATCAGGGAAATACAAATGAAAACCACAATGAAATACCATCTCACAGCAGTCAGAATAGCTAAAATTAATAACTCAGGAAACAACAGATATAGATAAGGATGGGGAGAAGGGGAACCCTCTTATGCTGTTGATGGGAATGCAAACTGGTGAGTATGGAAATTCCTCAAAAAGTTAAAGATAGAGCTACTCTATGATCCAGCAATTGCATTACTAGTTATTTATCCAAAGGATACAAAAATAGTGTTTCAAAGGGGCATATGCACCCCATTGTTTACAGTAACACTATCCACAATAGCCAAAACATGGAAAGAGCCCAAATGTCCATCACATGATGAACAGATAAAGAAAAGGTGGTATATATTACAATGCAATATTACTTGGCCATGAAATTTTGCCATTTGCAGCAATGTGGGTAGAACTAGAGTATATTATGCCAAGTAAAATAAGTCAGGCAGAGAAAGACAAATACTATATGATTTCACTTGTATGTGGAATTACACACACACACACACACACACATATCTTCCACATAAACATAGTAGGGAAAGAGAGAAACAGACTCTTAACTATAGACAACAAACTGATGGTAACCAGAGGGGAGGTTGTGGAGAGAATGAGTTAAATAGGTGATAGGGATTAAGGAAGGCACTTATTATGGTGACAAACACCAGGTATTTGTGTTGAAACTCTATATTGTACCTCTGAAACTAACACAACACTGTATATTGTTGACCTAACTAGAATTTAAATAAAAACTTGGAAAAAAAAGTTATATATGCAGATAAACTTGAAATGGGAAGTCAACATAGACATGGCATGAGTTCCATGAGTTATGCTATTAAGATTCAAAATTTAACAAAAATATTACAGAGAACTAAAGATATCTCTTAAATGCATGGTTTTTTAACTGCAGAACATTATGGTCTTATCATGTTTAATCCACAGTGCCTTGGGCAGAACAGCATACAGCAGATTCTGAAAGATCTTCATTTGAAAGTAAATTTTAGCACTGAGAAACAGCACTTTAACTTTTTATTTTGAAATGACTTTAGACTTAGAAAAGTGTTGCAAAAATTGTAAGATTTCCCATATTCTCTTCCCCCAGCTTACCCTAAATTAAAAGGTTACATAACCATAATAAAGTTATCAATAGTCAGAAATTAACATTGCAGCAATACTATTAACCTACAGATTTTATTCTAATTTCCACTAGTTTTTTACTGACATCATTTTTTCTGTTCACAAATCCAATCTAGGATCCTATGCTGCATATCTTGTTTTGTCCTTTTACTTTACTCTAACATGTGACTGTTCCTAAGTCTTTCCTTGTTTTTTATGACCTTGGCACCTTTAAAGAGCTTTGGTCAGTATTTTATAGAATGCTCCCCAATTTGCGTTTTTCTGAGGTTTTCTTGAGGTTATGGATTTGGAGAAAAATACCTAATCAATGAGGTTCCCTCAAGCCTTCATGCATATCAGGTATGCATGCAGATAATATGTCTTGTTACTTGGTGAAGGTGGTATTTGCCAGATGTCTCCCTTGTAAAGTTATAATTTTATAATTTTTAAATAATATTTATTTTGGGAAATATTTTGAGATTATGTATATATCCCATTTTCCCTTAAATATATCCCGTTTCTCCTAATTTTCACACTTATTAGTGTATCATGTCTATAGTGATTATCACTACAGTATTTTTTTTAAGACTTTATTTATTTGAGAGAGACAGAGATGGCAAGATAGAACACAGGCAGGGAGGAGAGGGAGAAGCAGGCTCCTGCTGAGCAGGGAACCCAACATGAGACTTGATTCCCAAACCCTAGGATCATGACCTGAGTCAAAGGCAGACACTTAACCTACCGAGCCACCAAGATGCCCTATTGCTGTGGTATTCTAATAATATTTTCTCCTTCCCATGTTCCTTATATATTCAGTAATTGGAAATCTTTGGTAAGGAAGAGTTGTCCCTTCAACACTAAATAATTTGTTTCTGTCATTAGTTTAGGTGTATAAATATTTATTTTATTCTTTCTGTTACAATTGAACAATATCATCATATTTTTGCTGGTCAAATTTTTCCAGCTTTGGACATTAGGAATGTTTCAGATTGGTTCCTGTGTCTTTTCAGCAGTCCCCATTCTTTCTTTCACTGAACTTTCTTATTTTGGAAGACTACAAAATGTTCCAGAAATAATATATCTTCCTTGTGTCACCCCTAGAATCCATCACTTTTATAAGCAGCCCTGGTTCCTTTGATTGGAGAATGTTATTTAGAAATCAACCTCTGGCACTATGTTCACTGATTGGGACCAGAATGTCACCATGTGTAGATTGACTCTTAGAAGACAGAGCTAGGAAATACGTGTATGCATACTAACCCCTATATACCCACATGTTTATTCTGCATGCATATGTTTGTATGTGTATGTGTGTATATATGTATGTATATACATATATACCTATTATAGTGTGTGTGTGTGTGTGTGTGTGTGTGTGTGTATCTTTTTTTCCTATACTGATACCTCTGATCCACTTCAGAACCACAGGTTTTTCAGTTTGTTTGTTTTCCTATTCTCTCTTAGCTTATTTATGACTTCTATCTCTAGCAATGTTCCTTATCTATAATATGTTTACTCATTAAGTTCAAGTATAGATATAAAGTAGTTTCAAAATTTCTAACCCATGCCCTTGTGACAAGTAGCTTTATGAATTAGAGTTTGTATACAATTATTTTTGTTTCTACATTACAACATCCAATCAAAACACTATTTTCTAAAGTCACTTAGGCCAGATCCTTTCTTTCCCACCCCCATAATTTATTATGTTCTTTATTTGAAATAAAGTTAGATTAATTTGTCATAGTCTACATTCTTTCCTTCATTTCCTCTACACTTTGGTAATATTTTATTTGCATACAGTAAAATCCACTCATTTTTTCTATAGTTCTATGGGCTGGACAAGCTCATAGAGTTCTGTATTTATCAACCTCAATACAAAACCATTCCATCACCCACAAAATTACCTGGTGCTCTTCCTACACCAAATTCTGGAAATCAATAATATATTCCTTTAATTTAACCTTTTCCAGAGTGTCATACAAATGAAATCGTTATAAAATATCAAGTCTTGAAGTCTTACCTCTTTCATTTATCAAAATGCATTTAAGGTTCATTCATATTGTATACAACAACAGTTCATTCTTTTTGTTGCTAAGTAGCATTCTACTGTATGTACCATTTGTCCATTAACCAGTTTAAACAGGTTAAACCAGTTTTTCCAGGTTTTTTTCCAGTTTTTAGTGGTTATCCATAAAGCTGTTACAAATATTTGTGTACAGGTTTTTGTATGGAGATAATTTTGAATTCACCTGTGCAAACAACAGGGAGTAAGATTACTGAATCATATGGTAAGGAATAGCCACACTATTTTCTCAAAGTGGCTATACATTCCCACCATCAATGTATGAAAGTTCCAGTTGCTCTACAAAATCAAGGGTCTTTCATAGGGCAAATATTTTTAATCTGAATATAATGCAATTTATCATCTTTTTCTGTTATGAATTTTATTTTAACTATCATATATGAAAGCAATTTGCCAAACCCAAAGTCACACAGATATTCATTTGAATTTAATATTTTGGAAAGTATAAAACATGTTTAAAGGATGCTATTTGTTTTTCATATGGATGTCCAATTGTATCATCACCATGAGTTGAAAAAATTATCCTTGCTTGGACCAGAAATCTTCCATCTTCTGCCAACATTCATTTACTTTGACAGGCTAACTTGTTAACCTACAATTAGGGTAGAACTTCAAACACTTCATCATTTTGACCCCACAGAGTTTTTATGTCTTGAAATGGCAATGCTTTTCCTCCTGCATGGCTTTCAGTGGATGGGATTGAGTTAATCTAATTAGGAATTGAATGAGTTTTAAATTTGCCATTGCTATGGTAAGTTTCAGTATATTCCGGGCTTCACATTCTTTTAGGGCTTATTTTGTTTAGTGTAGGAGTTAATTAGCCAGATTTTCCCCCTAATATCTGTTCTACTCTGATCTTTAGGCATTCTCTTTGTGCTATACCTCAACAGTGGTGTTTCCTACAAGTAACTCTTCAGTGATTCAACTCTTGTTAATCTGGTAGTAGAGTTCGAAACAGTCTATATTGTACTGATTAAGTTTAAATATGAAGAAGGCACTGTATCTCTGAGTCTCCAGGTTATGATTTCCTCAACGTCCCTCCTCTCCCCAGAGCAGTTTGAGCCCAGCATTAACTTCCCATGTTAGAAGGTTCATTGCCTGTTCCTGTCCCTCAGCTGCAA
The DNA here is from genome assembly GCF_902655055.1 of Lutra lutra. NCBI lineage: Eukaryota > Metazoa > Chordata > Mammalia > Carnivora > Mustelidae > Lutra > Lutra lutra. Next base: position 94,057,267 of record NC_062279.1, read on the forward strand.
TACATTTTCACCAGTCTAGGGGTGACAACTTGTCCTTATCCAACAAATTAAAGTTCTTTTTCCTTAGGAAATAAGGGACAGGTCTCGGAGTTCTTTCCTACTCCTACATTGGTTTCTGTTCTCTTCTGTGTGCTCTGCTTCTGTTCTCTTTTACCATATTGCAATTTCTCTAGTCTCTCCTCCTCTTTTTTGAGTATTAGGCGGAGTGTGTGCATACATGGCATACCAGGCATCCAGCAGTTTGCCAAGCATCCCACCTTTTTTTTTTTTAAACAGGGGTCCAGGAACTGTCTGTCCAATTAAGCAAGTGGTTTGTTCTTGTCTCACACTTGCAACTGATTGTCTCTCCTTAGATGTTCTGCCCTGAAACCTCCACACTCTGAAAAGTTCAAGAAAAGTTGAGAATTTCCTATTCATATGGCTTTTTTGTTGTCATAAAGCTTAAGAATTATAATCCTTCTACCTCTCTGGATCTCTGAGTAGAAACTGTCAGTTCCCTTTTAAAATTCAGTTTCAAAAAGCAACTATCTAGAAGTTCATAACCCTTTTTACTTTTAGAGACTCCTAATAATAATTTGGAATAAAAGTTATAATAATTTTCCTTAGTAATTCAATGATTAACTGGAGCTCTGTGGATTCACTGAAACACATAAAGACATGAGCCCTAAATACTACCTGGAATATTAAAGCCTTGAGCAACTTACTGATTTTTTTTCTGTACCTCTGTGACTGAATTTGTAAAGAAGTTATAGCAAATTTTCCATCTAGCACCAGCAATATGGTAAGGATTTAAGAACTAAAAGTGTTTTGATAGCTTCAAAAGGTAATAAAAAAAGTTCATATGCAAAAAAAAATGTTTTTATTTCTGATTACATTTTTTAAAATTTTCAGCGTAACAGTATTCCTTGTTTTTGCACCACACCCAGGGCTCCATGCAATCCGTGCCCTCTCCAATACCCACCACCTGGTTCCCCCAACCTCCCACCCCCTGCTGCTTCAACCCCTCAGATTGTTTTTCAGAGTCCATAGTCTCTCATGGTTCACCTCCCCTTCCAATTTCCCCCAACTCCCTCTCCTCTCTAACTGCCCTTGTCCTCCATGTTATTTGTTATGCTCCACAAATAAGTGAAACCATACTTACTGAATTGTGCTGGCAGCTTGATCTAGTATAAATAATGTCATGACTGTCTAAACAAGAACCACGAAATTGAGGACAAAGAAAAGAGTCCACTAACAAACTATATTAAGTAACAGCGTTTTAAAAGATACATCACTAAAATTATTTCTGACCCTTAAAGAACACTTACACTTCAAAAATAGTGATTCAAGAATTGTGAGGGAGGGTTTCTGAATATGGAATATAAATTGTAAATAAAATAAAATGGCAGAAATGTTTGGGACATTACGTATGCCTTCAAATTCTCTATGGACAATGTCTATGAGAAACCACCAAAATTTCCTTTCCTTTAACACCTTGCATACTAACTTGACAGACCCCATTCTTATCAGGGCAAAAATCACTCCTTAATGACAGTTATAAGACAAAGTGGGACATTCAAAGTTATAAAGAAGCTGACTAAACAACAAATTTGAAAATTGTTTGGTAGCAAAGGATAAGAGGGTTTAAGGAGTTATTAGAAGAGAGACTTAAGGATAAGTAGGAGGATAATGATAATTACAATTTAATCCTGGATAATAATGCAAAGGTTAGAAGTCGTATACAGTAAGTTGCAGTATATTATTTTAATGTTTCATTACTGAGATGGAGAGGATCTGACATACAGATTGATTTGATGCAGGTCACCCCATCAACTCTTCTGTCTAAGTGGATAAATCTCTCATTGGGCAGTTATGGTTGTAGATTGTCTGACTCTGAACTATTATATCGAGAAAAACTGTTCTGTACCAGATGTGTTTCATTTTGCTTATTACTGTGACCTAGAAATACTTTGATCTTACAAAACTTTAACTTTGATAATGAAAACTTATATGAAACAAGGAACTGTTTTATAGAATAAATTCCAAAGCTCTAGATAGTTAAATCTATAACATGGATTTAATAAAAAGTGTTATTTTTATAAGAAACACGAAAACTGATTTGTTCCCTACCACTGAAATAATGGGATATGTTATGAATTCAGACTAATGACCTTAAACTATTTTGTGACTTTGATGAACTTCTTTCTAAAAAGAAGTATTTAATATAACAAATATTTTTATTACTGTTTTTTACCTGTAAAATAAATTCTCAATCCTGATATTCAGGATGTATGAAAATTCTGGGTCCAGGGTTTTTCCCAGGTTCAATTTCAGCTGATTTTCTTAGGTAAAAGCCTACTGCAGAAAAATCTAAGTACTATTTAGAGTTCTGCTTGGCTTTTCTTTTTATATTATACTTTATTTTTATAAAATATTATATGAATAAATAATCAAGAACAATAATATGCTTAAAATGAAATACAGCAGTCTCTACTTCACTTTCCTACCTTTGAAATTGACTACCACCTACATTCTTCTGATGTTTACCAATATATTTTTTACTACTCTGTTTTGATTTCTTGATCTTAAATAGCATCCATTGAATTCATGTTTTGATGGTTGAGAATTTAATTCCTTTATATCTCTAACTAATCCTTCTATTCCTTACCTTCTTAATAGTGTTAAGTCAATTTTTTTTATTAAACTATTGGCTAATGTTTAAGTATTTAGTTACACTAAAGTATTGCTTACTTCTGTTCCAAATACAGCAAAATTATTACCTTTGCTTTTCTAATTTTTATGTGTTCAATCTGCCAATCTAAATTGAATCACTTGTTGTCTTCATTTTTATTATTTTGCCTTTGTGCTTCTTTTTTTTTTTTTAATTTTACTTATTTATTTGAGAGAGAGAGAGAGAGAGCATGACAGGAAGGTCAGAGGGAGCATCAGACTCCCTGCTGAGCAGAGACCCAATATGGGGCCCAATCCTAGGACTCCAGGATCAAGATCTGAGCCGAAGGCAGTTGCTTAGCCAACTGAGCCACCCCGATGCCCCTTGCCTTTGCTCTTCTTGCTGCAATCCCTTTCCACTTAAATTGAATGTTATCAGTGAAAAAGTCAACTCAGAATAACCTCTCCTTTCTCTGAAGGCTACAAAGCATAAATTATTCTTTCAGTACATCCCTCATATGGTGCTTTAAAAGTATTATTAACCATAATTTCTTGAATGTTCTTAATAGACAAATTCAAAGCCAGTTTCATGCATTTGCTGTGACAATTTCCCTAGTCCTATGTATAGCTTACGAATTTATTAATTTAAAGTTTTAGCTTTGACTGTATCTGGTTTCTCATGATCAGCACTTCTAATGTTACAAGTACCTCTGGATGCTTTGAAGATTTTTACAATACAAGAAATCATTAACAAAATATCACAATAACCTCAAAAAGCTACAAATATATATAAATCATTTGAGATATTATTAAACAATGTAAACACAGGTCATTGAAAAAAGGAACAAACATTTAGATGTGTTGAAGGAAGTAAACTAGTTTTTGAATGTTTAATAAAGAACATATGTAATTTATTCAAGTTGTTTAACTTTGAGCTGCTATAAAAAAGTATCATAGATTGAGTGGCTTAAAAACAATAGAAATTTATTTCTCACAGTTGCCTCCCAAAGGTCCCATCTCCTAACACCATTGCACTGGGGTAAATTTTCAACGTAGGATTCTGGAGAATACAGCTATTCACTTCACTTCATTACATAAGTCTTTCCATTTAGAGTTGTTAAAGAAATGAAATGGTAACATCCTTTAAATCACACCCCAGGGACTGCTATGACAACCGGGCTCACAGGAGCTAGAGAAGCAGACCAGATTCCCCCAGTTCTCCTACTCCATCAGCATCCAGAGTGAGTGGTACTGCACACCTGCCTGTGTGCCACCGCAGGACACATGGAAGGCAGCCATCATGGCCTACGGCCTTTTTCTTTACAAAAACAAAGCAAAACAAAAATACACTCCTTCTGTTTTGCCCTTTCTTGTTCGCATCCCTATCTCTCACCTCCTCACCCCCATTTCCACCTTTTTCTTTACTCTCTGCCAAACTCACCACAGCCGTCCCAGTGGCCCTGACTCCAGGATCCTGTCCTGTCCTCACCGTTATACCCAGACCACAAAGTGAGAGACTCTCTCTACTGCTTGCCATTGTACCTTGCTTATGAGCTGTTGGAGAGATTCCAGTTGTTAATCAACACAGCCCCAGTTAGGGGCGAAACATGTAGCTGTGGGGCCTGCCTCAATTTCTGGCCGGGTCACCAGTAGGCAGCTTATCTCTTAGTGGTTGCCCCTGTGGAGAATGCCTTCTCCAGGGACACCACACACAGCGAACAGCACCAGGGTGCTGCCTTACAGTCTCTGTTGTTAGGTTTGGAGTGACCTGCACGGGGGAATTCAGTCCCCTTCCCCCAAAAAGAGCAGAAAAGCAACAATTATCAGGAACAGGTGAGAGTCTTTGGAAGCTGTATGACTGGGGTGGATGGGGGTTAGGGGTGGGTTGGTGGTTAGGGTTCACACCAGCAGACAGAAAACCAGGGCCCAGGGTATGGGCATTGCCTCTGAGGCCTATCTTACCCCTCTCCCAAGCTGTTTTCCTGACCCTGTGGATGAATAAGGAGAAATTTTGGGGGCTAGCCTCCTGGTCCTCCAGCCAAGTACCTTACCAGAGCTTCCTTCCAGTGAGTCTTAGGTTGTGTTGGCCTCGAAGGCTGACCTCTGCCCCTTCCACAGATGAGGGGTGGGGATGCCCTCTTCTCTTTGTGTGAAGCAGAAGAGTGCCAGCCTGAGTGATACAGAGTTCACACCCAGATAGTATTGGGTCTATGGACCTGATTCGAGGAGGAGCTGGGAGTGGGTGTCTCTGGTACTTCTGAGGATGGAAGTGACTCCAGGCCACCTCACCCCTAGCCCTCTTTCCTGGCCCTGCATTCTGCAGTCTTACGGTGAACATGTATCACTGCTGTGGGTACATGTATGCATTTCTTGAACGTTGTGTTTCCATTAGAGTCCCTGTGCATACATGTTGAGTATGAGTGTGCTAGGGCAAGCATGATCATCTCTCCAGTATGCTGTGGTCTTGGACCCCATCTCTGGCCAAAGCATTTCATCCTGTGGAGGAGAGGTGCTGGCATAGTCGGGGAGCCACATCCAGGATCCACTTCCTGCCCTGTTCTTTCCACTACTATCTCATTCCTCCCCTATGCTCCCTAATGTCTGAAAGTTTTTAGAATTTATTTTTGTGGTTTTGATTTCCTCACCTCAACTTCTATATTAGGTAGTTCACAGAAAATCATCCTAAGGTGAGGTGAGGTTTGGTTTGGGCAAGTGTGGGACCCTTTTTGGGGGAGGGGATGTGTATATCCCTCATCTGAAGATTCTCCCTCCTCTCCACTGTCTTCTCTTCATTCCTGGTACTTGTAGGGTAAAAACAATAAAGACATTTCTTTCAGACCAAGAAAATTTTTAATTATTATATTTTCCCCCTTTGTGGCTTTCATTTTTGCTTGTTTAATACATTTTGCCCCTAAAAAATATGTACTTTAATTCCTGAATACCAGCTTTATCTGTCCATTGTGTTTTCATTTAAATAAGAACACTTAAGTTTGCAGAAGATCAAAATTATTTTTTTAATGAAGAGATGTAAACTAATAAAGGTCCCCTCTATTTTTTACATGAGACATATAGACAATATGAAAAGTGCAGTCATTGCATTTTAGATGAGTAGTGGCTTTTGTTCATATATTGCCATATTTTAATTAGATGATAAAATTTGTTCAATGTTATGAAGGCTATTTTTTCATACCACAGAGTTGGCTTTGATCCTGAGGTATGTGTTCTAAATTCAAAATCTATTGGATCTGAAATTATCCTAACTTTGTGTATGTCTATGTATATCTAATTTACATTGTTTACTAGTAAAAATATATAAGTGAAGGTAAAAAAATATTAAAGTAATTTATGTATATGTTGATTTAACCCTATATATATATGTACATTAAATACATAGATGGAACTCTTAGAATACACCAGACACTATCCCATTCAATCCTCTTAACAAGCCTGTAAATATGGCTATATCATTTAATATTCAAATCAGAACACTTCTGAGAGTGAAAAGGGACACTGTGAATAATTTGAGATAATAGGAAAAACAAGGATGAATAGTCACCCTACTTATAAAGTGTAAGTTTTTCTGACTAACTCATTCCAGGTTGACTCTTCTTGGCAATTATTATCCCATTTACAAATGAGGAAATCAAAATTTAGAGAGACAAAAGAACTTACCTAATTTATATTAAGGATATTAGTTGGAATTCAAACTTGGGGCATGTTATGAAGGAGACTGCTATCATAACAAAAAAAAAATACGCCTGTTTCAGAGGAGAAATTATGGCATATTATCATTGGTTAATTCTACATGTTAATGTTTAATTTCAAAAGATACATATCTAGAATGATATATAAATAAACTGCTAACATTTACTTAAAGACAATGAGTGGTTAGAAATTGAGAGGCTTTCACTTTATTATGTATATATTTTTCTATTAAAAGTGAGCACACGGGGCGCCTGGGTGGCTCAGTGGGTTAAAGCCTCTGCCTTCTGCTGAGGTCATGATCTCAGAGTCCTGGGATCAAGCCCCATGTCGGGTTCTCTGCTCAGCGGGGAGCCTGCTTCCTCTTCTCTCTCTCTCTCTCTGCCTGCCTCTCTGCCTACTTGTGATCTGTCAAATAAATAAAAAAAAATCTTAAAAAAAAAGAGTGAGCATCCCCCAATTGTTTCCCCAAGCAGCCAATGAGCATGCATTATTTTACTTACAGAAACATATCATAAGTGTTTAAATTTTAACTTTTTTAGGGGCGCCTGGGTGGCTCAGTGGGTTAAGCCGCTGCCTTCGGCTCAGGTCATGATCCCAGGTCCTGGGTTCAGGCCCCACATCGGGCTTTCTGCTCAGCAGGGAGCCTGCTTCCTCCTCTCTCTCTGCCTGCCTCTCTGCCTACTTGTGATTTCTCTCTGTCAAATAAATAAATAAAATCTTAAAAAAAATAAATAAATAAATAAAAAATAAATTTTAACTTTTTTAAATGAGACAGACAAAAGTTAACTCACCTAAAAGTTTCACAGATATAAAAATAAATTTGAACAGATAAATGACATCCTACCTTGAAAGTTTTAAAAAGAATTACACTGATTTCAGGATTATCATAACTTGAGCCTCTATTTTCAGTTTTAAATAAAAAGCTTTAAAAGGTTTTAATTGCATAATTAAATTATTAAAAGTATATTCATATATTGGTGAGAATAAAAAATAGGTTGTATTAAATACCTTAAAAATTCAATTAATTAAATAATAGACTTTGCTTTTCAAATCTAATTGAGATTTTATCCTTTTTTTCTAGCTTTAGCAAGTTTTTACTTTAGATAAATGAAATGATTAGTTAAATAAATTATTAAGCTTATGTGTTTGTATAGAAACAAGGGAAGGTTCACAATGATAAGATGATCCATATTACTGTAAGGCTGAAGTAAATGAAAGCTCTTTTTAAGTCAAGTTTGGTTTTTGTGAATTCCATTCCTTAGAGACTCATCTAAATTATTACAGATTCCTTGTTGAAAGTATATTGAAAACTTTAAAATATTGGAGAAGATGATGTGCTACAAGAAAATCTACACAAAATTTTGTATCTCCAGTGTTGTCCTTTCCATGAAATGCAAATCTAAGATAACCGAATCATTTATATCCTTATAGCTTATTTTCCTATGCAGGGATAAAAAAGAATCCTGAAAGGAGAATCATTGGTAACTCAAGTAGAATTAACAGCTACTTGTGGGCATTCTCTGTATAGAATTAAGATCAGTGAGGCTTTTCCTACCACTCAGGAGCTATGCAGCAAGTATTTTGGTAACTGGAATCTATCAAGTTGGAATTGAAGAACTGATAGAAATTGTGTATGTGTTTGCACTTGAGACATATGGGTTAGGATGTGAGAACTAGTTTTTGAAGAACTTGCCTCTCACACTGAACATTCTATTCCAATCAACATTGATGAAACCAGAGAAATTACTCTCCTCTAAGAGGGATTAACCAAATTTTACAACTGAATTAAGCCAAGAAAAACTGTAATTTTAAAGAACTAATTAAAAAAGATTTTTTTCTTTCTGAACGAAAAGGCATAAATATGTTAATCCAACGCAGGCAAATAATCAATTCTAATCCTGTTGTAATTTATTTAATATATCTTATTTTCGTTTTTTAAAAATAAAACTTTGGGGGCACCTGGGTGGCTCAGTCAGTTAAGCTACCGACTCTTGATTTCTACTCAGGTCATGATCTCAAGGTTGTGAGACTGAGCCTGGAGTCCGGCTCTGTGCTCAGCATGGAGTCTGTCTGAGAATCTCTCCCTCTGTGCCCCAACCCCCACTTGCTCTCTCTGGCTCTCAAATAAATAAAAAATAAAACTTTGTAGGTATTTGGATGTAAATCACATCCTATTTTGATGGGTGCATTGGGCAATTTATTTAGGGTCTATGGATTTCTCCTCTCACTAACATTTCTCTATCCCACAAACAACATACAGATTAGGAGGAAGAAGACTAAGAATAAAATGAGAAAGAGAAGGGAGAAGAAAGGAGGAGAGGAGGAGTGAAGAAAGGAAGAGGGAAGGGCAGGGGATATGGAAAAGGAAGAGAAGAGAATAATGATATGAACTCTAATCCTTGTAGCACTTCATTTGTAAAGTTTTCCTATTCTTATAGAAACTATTTACAATATAGTCCAGGGTAGTATCAAAAGAAGTGAACTAGAAGATTCTGAGACCTCTTTTCCAGTCTTATTTCACGTAATGAAAAAATCACTTAGTAATTTTAGGTTTCAATATATGAAATATATATATATATATATATATATATATACATATATATAGACTATCTATACAACACATAGTTCTTATGCAAAAATATATATTAAATATATATTGAAGAAAGAAATTTTAAAAGGAACAGTCACAAATTTCTGCCATATCTGCACATTTTTAAAGAATCATTTACTCATGATTTCTTGAAGGAAAAGAAAGCTTTGCTTTAACTAAAAAAAAGGTACAATTTTTTTTTTTTTAAGATTTTATTTATTTGAGAGAGCACGCACAAGTGAGGAGGAGGATTGAGGGAGAAGCAGCCTTCCAGCTGAGCAGGGAGCCCAACTCCAGGCTGGATCCCAGGCATGACCTGAGCCAAATGCAGACACGTAATCCACTGAGAGGCCCAGGTGCCCCAAGGAAAGGTACAATTTAACTAATAGGCTTTGTATTATAATGGCTAACACACACTGTTTCTGTGGGTTTTAGTTGCTGTGGTCCAGATCCTAGGTCTAGCACTTATAAGCTTTGCGCCCTTGGGCAAGTTACCTTAAGATTTATGAACTTCAATTGTATGCATCTGTAAAACCCTTACAGGGTTTATAAAACACATGAACAGAATAGTCTAAAGGAATGAATGCATGCTAATAGATTTTACTCATGATAAAAGTCTGAATTCCAATTATAATTAACCCTTGAACAACACAGATCCCTGCACACACTAGAAAATCCACCTATAACTTTCAACATCCCCGAAATTTTAACAACTAAGTAGCTTACTGTTGACTGGAAGCCTTACTGAAAGCACAATTAACACATATTCTGTATGTATGTTATATGTATTATATGCTATATTCTAAAGTAAACTAGGGAAAACAGAAGGTTATTAAGAAAACTCTAAGGAAGAGAAAATACATTTATAGTACTTTACTCTGTGTGTGTGTGTGTGTGTGTTTCATGCATAAGTGGACCCCTGCAGTTCAAACCCATCTTCATATGTCAACTGTACTTTGAAAACTGATAGAAACTGATAGAAAAAACTGGTAGAAAGCTGGGCCACTGGGTGGCCCAGTTGGTTAAGTGTCTGCCTTTGGCTCAGGTCATGACCCTAGGATTGAGCCCCACCTCAAGCATCTCAGAGCATTGAGAGAAGCTCCCTGCTCAGCTCCTTCTTCCTCTGCCCCTCATAGTCTGTCATCACTACTTTGGAAAAAAAACAGAAAATATAATAAAATATATAATAGATATTATATTTACTCTATATAATAATAAAATAAATATAATAAAAGAAATTATTTTCTAATCATTTGACCTCAACTTTCTATTTTAAGCTTTAAAAGTATTCTCTTTGAATCAGATGACTGTCTCTTGCCCTTTCGCTATATAATCTACCACTCAGCACGATTTCAACTATATACTGAACTTTAATCACTGTTGATTATGAATGATGGTGCTGATGAAAGAATGACTAACTCACATTGCTCACATGGTAAGATGTGACAGAAAGAAAAATAGAAGGAATTTTGGTAAGAATGAAAAGAGAAAAGTCAGAGGGCTGTTTTGTCTATGATTTACTGGACCTGATTATGTGGAAGTTGATAGTTGCTCTACTATCTGGCATTTAATCTTTTTTAAGAGCGTGTGTCCTGCCTTGGAAATGGCTGAACTGATACACAGGAAACAGTGGGGAGGACGCTGGTGTCAGAGGACTCACTCTCCTTCATTCTGTAGTTGCAGAATTATCATCTGTGCTTCCAGAAATGAGAGCAAGGAAGAGAGAAGGGAAGATACATGACTCCTTGGTGTCTCCCTGCTGTGGCCAGATGATTGTACACTTCAGGAAAAAAAGGAATGAATAATCTGATTTCAAAAAAATCCCTCACCCAAACTTGATCCTAAGCTAAATATTCTTTAAAATGACAGTTTTAGGTTAACTTTCATTTCTTTTGATTGTGCTAGCCTCTGTTCCAGTTTCTAGTTGAAACTTTAAAGGTCATACTCCAAAAAAATCATATTATTGTGATATTCTCAGTCAAAATTAAAGAGAAAATTGCAAATAGTTTCACAAGAACCCCAGAAAGAGGAAGACTTTTCACTTCTTTTAAACACAGCATGTGTGGGAAAGCTTCAAAAGTTTTAAAATGAAAATTAATTTAAAAATCACTTAAAATTCTTAACCTATATGTCACATTATCTGAGGAGTCTTCTACCTCTGCTCAGAGGCCTATAATTGTTAGCAAATCAAAGGTAGAATGCAATTTAAGATAGTTTAGGAAAAAAGATATCTCATACATCTGGAACAACAACAACAAAACAAACAATGATACCAAAGAAATTTTCAGGTTTTGCCCATTTATGGGCTGTTATCTGTACAGGTTGTGGTAGCACATTGAGATGGTGATTAGGAGAGTAGGTTAAGAAATGATGCCAGTAAAGTAGTAACAAATTCTCCAGTTGTCATTCTTTTGCTACCAATAACTGCATGATTTTTAAAATAAGTATAAAGATCTGAGCTTAGGGACTACAATCACCTAGTTAAAGTAAAATTTATTTTATTCAAATAACTAGGAAGCATTATGATTAAATCATACATAACTCTGGATTTCATAAGGTCACCAACCTTATCTTGCTCAATTTGACCTAAACTTTATATGTATACTCATATTTTTACACATATATGGAATTATACATAGTTGTAGTCTTTCCTAGGCCTATTAGATTATCTCATATTAAAATGGAAAATAAGTCCTTTATATCAACCCACCCCATCCCTCACTGATTCATCTTTAATTTTCCTTTATTTTTAGCTACTGTGGACTACTAAGATGTTCCTTACAGTTAACATCAACTAACTTTCTTCTATATCTAGCTTCCACATCCTTCTTGGGCCCTTAAACCTGTGCTAAGACCAGATGACCTCTCAGGTCTCTCTGCTTTATTTGTGACCACTTTATGAAGACAAAGCCTTGTCTACCTGTCCAGCTTACCTGACGGGGGCTGTCAGTCATCTGCTTGCAGCATGACTAGTGTCTGCTGACTTTCTGCTACTGATTTGATGAGATTTAGGTGATAGCCCAAATGAAACGGTGCTCTATGGCTTGTTACCAGACTTCTTGATCAATCTTTTCCTCTGACTCAGATTTTTAGCAGTAGCTAGGCTCTTAAAAAGCAATAAATGAACTCTGTATAGTCCTTCAAATATTTATTTAAAAACATTCATTGTACATGATGTGATGAGCACTGGGTGTTATATGCAACTGATGAATTATTGACTCTACATCTGAAACTAATGATGTACTGTATGATGGATAATTGAATTTAAATCAAAAAAATTCATTGAGAACATGGTATTTTTTTCAGTAGAAGGGAAAGGAAACAATCTCAAAACTTCATAGAAATAATGCCTCTGAAAGTAACTTAACCAGCCCAAGGTTTTTACCTTTGATATCCTCTCCAGAATATAGAAGGAGGGGAAAAAAATCAGGTTCTTTGAAAAGAGGCACACACACACATACACACACACACACACAATGCAGAAAAACTATCATGAAGTGGAAGTAAAAATGCAAATAGGGTGAACATAAACATTAAGAGGAAACACAAAATGCAATAGAAGAATTATAATCCCCATTGACCAAAATTTAGACACTATCACTCAGTTTCCTCACCAAAAGTTTATGTTAATTTGTTAACTCTTGTCATTCTTGAAAATAAAGGTTATTCAAAGACTTCTTGCTCATAATACAAGCACTTTTAAATATAAATACTCAGGTGCTATGTTGAGCTGTGAGGTGCCACTTCCATAGTTGATACAATTTTGGTTCTATTTCAGGAAGTCTTAGAAGGATGCACAGAGGCCTCTTTTTGCACTGTAAGCCCGGCTTCTGCAATCATTTCATACCACAGAGCCCTTGAGGAGGGGTTGCAATGTCCATTCAAACATTAACCCCTAATATGAGCCCTCTGTGAATCATAATTCTTCCCCTCCCTGCAACAAGCTTCCAGGTGAGCTCACCAGTCAACTCTCTTTATCCTCCACTAGCTCTGGGCTGATGGGCCCTTGAGACATCTTGTATACCTGTATCCTCTACTTGCCAAGTGCAGGCTGTGAAGAACCAAAGATCTACTCCCTAATTTTGCCATCCAATCTCTTCTACTCTAGTGGGCCAAGGCACAAAATTCCTCTGTTTTTTTCTTTTCTTTTCAAGCCATCCTCTGTTCCTGGTCTTACTGTCTTTTGGGGTTCAGAACTCAAAAGAAGTCTTTCACAATGTAATATCCTTCTATCATGACTTGACTCCTCTTTCCAGTGTCTGAAAGTCTTTTCTTCCTCTTGTATTAAGAACTCCTCCCATCTTCTATACTTCTCTTTTTCTAATGGCATTTGCCTTTCCAATATCTAATTCAATAATGCAATAAAGGGCTAAATGAAATGGACTTAAATTAGCAAGAAATAAAAAGTTGTGCATGAGGAGCAAAGGTTTAGTAATAGGGTATCAAATATATTATCTCATTTTTATATGGAAGACAAATCTTAAAGTACAAAGACCACATTGGCAAGATCCTTCCTCTCAAGCCTAGTCTTCTTTTTATAGGAAGGCTTTACATCCCTGCCTGATAGAAATTCTCCCTATGTCATGCACTTTTCTTTCCTTAGAAATATTTACCCCTAAATGCTATTGTTACTCTAGGTGATAACAGCTGAAAGATTTCTTGGAAATAAAGCATATTACAAAAAGTAGGGGAGGGGTGATTGAAGTGGGATAGAAAAAAAATATTTTTATTCTCATCATATAAGGGAGGCATATGAGCTCTACTGTAGAACAGGATAAAAAGAAAATAAAAAATATCGATTATGGACAAATGTTTGGAGAAAGAGAGATGTAGATGAAGTATTATAGAGGTATTGATAAAGAAGTTAGATCTTTAGAACAGAAGCAAAGACAAGACAAAGGCAAGATTAAGTAAGCTTTCTTAAATTGAAAGCAACTCAAGCTTAAATCTAGGAAGGAAATACAATAATATATAAAACAAAAATAGAGAAATACATCTTGAAAACTGTGTTGAATGAAATGAAGTTTTAATAAGCAAACTAGTGGAAAAATAACAGGTTGCCTACCCAAACACAAAGCTCAAAATAAGCTATTTTTTTCTACAATACAACATGCTATCACTATTAACAAAAATAACTAACTTGGACTGATAGTCTTACATGTGCCATACTCTGGAGTGAGAACCTACGTGGAGGATCTCACACAATCTTAATTAGAATCCTATGTAGTATTTACTTTTGAAACCAAGTTTCACACAGGAGGGAAAAAAGGCTCAGGAGACTCCATGCCTTGCCCTGGATCTCACAGTCTATATGTGGCAGAGCTAAGATTGAAGCCCAGATCAAGGTCATTTATTAAGTGAAAACTATAGTATGTATAAATAAAAGATGGACAAAACAAATAGACACTAAGCCTTGTATGCCAGAAAAAATACATAGATTTTCCAGTGTAATGTTGAAGAAAAATGAAATCTATATTTAAGCCACAGAAAATATTTCACCAAATCATAAAGGGCAAAAATGTTTACAAATTTGGGGGCTTTTTTCCTAATGCTAAAGACACAATATAAAAAGTAGTAATAAAAACTTACTAGCACCCATTTGGAAAATGTTCTTCAAAAATTAACTTAAATTGTGTTAAGTGTTCCAATCAATATTGCCATGAGCTGGAGATGGAGTACAAATTCATTTCTCATGAGGCTTCTCAGTCCTCAAAAGCAAATACGCTTTTGGATACCTTGGAGCAACAGGCTGTTATACAAATTGACTCCTGTAGGGGCGCCTGAGTGACTCAGTGTGTTAAGGCCTCTGCCTCCGGCTCCGGTCATGGTCCCGGGGTCTTGGGATCAAGCCCCACATTGGGCTCTCTGCTCCTCGGAGAGCCTGCTTCCTCCTCTCTCTCTGTCTGCCTCCCTGACTACTTGTGATCTCTGTCTGTCAAATAAATAATAAATAAAATCTTAAAACAACAACAACAAATTGACTCCTGTATAGATTTCTCTTATACCTAAGCTGAGGCTCTTGCTATATTTTCTTACCCCAAATTTCAAAAATTTCTTGCCAGGTTATCTCCTCATTCCCATACTGCCCTTCTTATGGAAAAATAGATTGCTAAAGTATTTGGGCATTCTGGTAAATTTCCTAGATCTGCTTCCTGGCAATGATTCTCAGACATTCAACAGTGCCACTCTATTTTTATCATCCATTTGCACCCATCCCCAAACCTTTGGGCAGACTTATTTACAATCTTCGAAAAAATGGGAAAGTTTTGTTAATCCAATAGTTGTTCCTGGAGGAAAAAGGAGAGGAAGAGAGAAGGAAGTGATGCTACTCCTATATATAATCTCTAGTATTTTATTTTTCCAAGGCCACTAAGAAATGAATATATACTATAATTTTTTATCATAAACATCTTTTTATTAAAGTACAGAAACTATAATGCCAAAAATAGATTCAATATATTTAGCCTTAGAAAAAAGCTTGTTTTTTTTTTTTCCCCTCATCTTGCTAAACACTATTGAAATCTTTGTTAAAAACCAGTGTTCTTGGATCAGAGTTTGGAAAATACTAATTTCTTTTATGGGTTTAATGAGAAAAGAAATAGTTATCAACTCAAAACTGAGATGCACCACAAAATTCATGGGTAAGATTAGAAACTGTCTATATAAATGGCAGTTACAAAATAACAACACAGAAGAGACATATGGAAAAAATCTCTAGGGGCGCCTGGGTGGCTCAGTGGGTTAAGCCTCTGCCTTCGGCTCAGGTCATGATCTCAGGGTCCTGGGATCGAGCCCCGCATCGGGCTCTCTGCTCAGCAGGGAGCCTGCTTCCCCCCGTCTCTCTGCCTGCCTCTCTGCCTACTTGTGATCTCTCTCTCTCTCTCTCTCTGTCAAATAAATAAATAAAATATTTAAAAAAAAAGTTCTCTAGTAACTGGTCCTAGTTATATTTAGATATAGCTTATTATTGATAGATAAATGAATGCCTCACATGATGTAATAGAAAGTGGCCACCCTAAATTGTGTTCCATTTAAAATAAGTTATAGTATTAGAAATTTAAACTTCATGAAGCTGAAGGACACGTGGGTGGCTCAGTCAGTTAAACATCTGCCTTCCACTCAGGTCATGATCTCAGCATCCGGGGATGGAGCCCCAGGAGCTCCACACTCATTATCGAATCTTCTTCTCCCTCTCCTTCTGCCCCTCCCCCTACTCATGCTCTCTCTCTCTCATTCTCTCTCTCTCTCTCTTAAATAAATGAAATCTTTTTTAAAAAATTTAAAAAAAATAAACTTCATGAAGCTGGTATTACAGAGAGGTACTGAGCTACATAGGTTGTGAATTAGAAAGGTTATAGAAGAAGAACAAAGGTGCTTATCCAGCTTTCTCCTAATCAGACTCAGTTGGGTCTTACGAGGACACATGGTACAGCAGAAATTATTTCCCATTTCAGTTTAAAGATGAATAAAAATATTCATATATTTTGCTCTGATTCTAAGCAAATTGATTCCATTTTTAAGATACATTTTAAAAACAAAAAGTATTATGTATAATATGTCTTTATGTATTATGTACACTGTTTTCCTGAGTTAACATTACCAAATTGTCCTGAGGAATTTGGTTAGCCTCATTCATTCACCCTGATCATCCCTGAGCAAACTGATAAAATAAAATTTCCAAATATGCAAGACCAGGATCTGAGTCAATCCTCCAGATACAGATACCTCAGGAGAACAAATGAAAACATTTTAACACACTAAATCACATTCTATTTCAAGAGTGTTTTACCCAATTTTGTGAAAGATACCACCTTATTACTTCATATCATAAATCATGTTATCCCACTTACAGAATAAGTGAAAAACCTCTTGCTCTTAGTCTTAAAATAGGTGTAACAGAATGAAAATATTAAAATTTCTTTCAATCATTTTCCTAAAATGTATATGATATTTTAATACTATAACTTTAATATTATAAAGCTATCTTATCCAGGATATAGGAATTAATACATATGCATATGTAAACAAATTAGTTTTTCCTGTTAGACTAATGGAAAGGTAAGGATATAAATGGTTTTTGCTGTTTATCATGAACCAATTTGAATGCAAAATGTAAAAGCCTTTTTTGTCCGTGTGTCAAATAACAGGCAACCCCACTGTAGTATCAACTAGAACATGATTCTAAGTATCAATTGACAGTTAACATGTGATATTTATTACCATCACTGTTAAATCATTCTGGAACATAAAAGTTAATTGCATTTAAGAAAAACTAGTCAAATTACATAAATGTAGAAACTGTACAAATTTCAATGAAGTGCTATTAACCACTCTGATTTCAATAAAAATAAGGAAAGATTAAGGCTTTCTTGCTTTTTAAGAAGTGACATCTTATGAAGAAAATCTGCTCTTTAAGTATTTTTTTTCAAAATTCAAATTATTCAGTCTCCAAAGTGGTATAATTTTCCGTAATCACTTTATTTTTACATAAAAAAGTAGACCTCTGTGTAGATAAAGCTGACATAAATACTCAAACAGCTTTCACTTAAATTGGAATTTCATTCATATGCAATCCTCAATTTTTGTATAAATGAAAACTGTTTCTTCCTTGAAATTCATTTTTTACTGAAGTTACACCTTTATTTGACTGGCACTAGATATGTTGACAAAGCTGAACCAACATTTTTCCAATTGGGAAATGGAAAAGGTTAAATTTTTAGATAATCAGAAAAACAGATTAGACCTTTCTCTAGACAATTGAGTCAATAGCCACAATTTATGATGCAAACCTAAGTGTCTTTAGTTTTGCCTTGTTAATTCCACATTTACAAAATACACTTTGATGACTTCCTCCCACGAGACTATTTAAGGACGTGGAACAGCAAACAAAGGAGTTTGTGTCCTTATCCCCAAATCGATTAAAACCCAAAGCTTGATTAAATGGGAACATTATCTATTCTTCGGGCTTTAAAAATCCTTAACTGAATTCCAATCCTCATTCCACCCCCTTCTCATCACAGCCCAGGAAGCCCAGTGTGTGTGTTTAGTTTAGTAAGTAGGAAAAGTCACAGCTCTTGCTCTGATGTTGAGAAGTTATTCTGCATGAAAAGACAGAAAAAACAAAAATATGGTGTGTTTTACAAATTATGTGGTATAGTTTTATATTTTTTTCTAATCACCTGTCTTCCCCGACGCCATAATGAACCTCAAATAACTGATCAATTCAAACTAATCATTAACCTACATGATCTAATTCTTAAGAATCTTGTTAAATTTACAATGTGTAATAAATAACATATAAAAAAGAGAATATTGCAATGATGGCTGATTTTGAATTGCATTCCCTTCTTGTTTTTGTATAAGATTATTTCTTAACATAGGTTTTTTTAAAAAAATCTATATATAATGTTTATATATATTTAATAGATATATCTGAATTACAGTTTTATTTTTCCTATTTTTCAAATGGAGGACATTTTTTTTAGGAATGTATCATGTTTCTGGTGGAAATCTCTATCTCCTCTTTCTTTAAAATTATTCTCAGAGATCTCATTTTCCTTTCTAGTTTTGCCTCATTCATTTTATACCCTGCCCCCTTCTTATTTTTATTTTTTAATTTTTTTTTAAGATTTTATTTTTAAGTAATCTCTACACCCAACATGAGACTCGAACTCACAATCCTGAGATCAAGAATCACATGCTCTACCAACTGAGCCAGCCAGGTGCCCCTACCTTGCCCCCTTTTTAAATTATAGTAAGCCATCTTTAAAATTATGGGTTCATCATTCTTAAAATGAAAAAGTTTTACCATAATTGAGTTGGGTCATGATAAAAAATATATTTAATAGTCTTACTATACCACAATTATGCTTTTTTATTTTTTTTAAAGATTTTATTTATTTATTTGACAGACAGAGATCACAAGTAGGCAGAGAGGCAGGCAGAGAGAGAGGAGGAAGCAGGCTCCCTGCTGAGCAGAGAGCCCGATGCGGGGCTCGATCCCAGGACCCTGAGATCATGACCTGATCTGAAGGCAGAGGCTTTAACCCACTGAGCCACCCAGGCACCCCTATACTTTTTAAATTATCTTTATCAGTGAAGGTTTTAAATTTTGAGCAAATTACATTTCATTTAAATCCATTTTAATGAAAAAAAGTATTCTTTTACTCTGGATATAAATAAATGGAAATTTGAGTAATCTTGCAACTTTTGATATTTTTTAAAAATCAGATACTTTCAGATCATCAGTTTTTCTTTTCACTTGCTGGCCAGATGCAAATAATTATTTGGTTCTGAACTTTAATCAATTCTAACAAGGCTTCTTTACTTTAGTATATAATTCTGTCTTTATTTCTTATCATATCAAATTGACTATTTTGACCCAAATAGTCAAAATACACAATTAAAAACAAAACAACAACAAAAACAGAAAAAAAAAAACCCACACTAGTTTTACCTATGCTAATTGTTCATTTATCAGACTGAGTTTATTCATTTTGTTATGGATGGATATATGTAGATGTTGACTATGTATTTCTCCACATTCAATGTTCAATCCCACCAGGGTGACAGGGGATTCAAGGAGGCTTCTCTGAGTGACAAAATTATTTAGCTAAGAGAGGCTGTTCTAACCAGGATCCAACCTGCCTCCCATTATTACTTGTTTGCTTTCTTCCTTCTTCCACTGCTCTCTGAGTAACTGCATGGCTTTTGGCTTTGGACGCAGTCATCCTTCCATGCCTAGTGGGTCAGCCTGTTTAGGCTGGCAAAATTGCCCATTTACTGAACTTTAGTCCCAAAACATCCAAGAAAATTCCATATACCAATAGTTATATTGACACACCAGGAAATTCACTCAGATGAAATCCTAGATTATTGAGATGAAAGTTGAATTTACAGCAAAGCTTTTTATGTATTTATAAATTTTTATAAATGTAATTCAGGCACTAAAATTCTTATCTTTAAAAAATAAATAAAATCCTTATCTTTGCTCAATAGAATGAATGTATGTCACTTTTAAAACTGTGGGAAATTGTCTGAAGAATCAGATTTACTATTTCCCTGGGCAGGTTACCTCCTGTAGTTTTCCATTTCACTTCAGACCAGGAAGTAACACAGGAAGAACACCACTGGTAGTTTTATACTTTGATTAACAGTTTGCCAGTGTATATGTCTTTTTTCCTTTCCTTACTACTGAATATATGTTTAGGAATCCTACATCTGGGGTACCTGTGTGGCTCAGTTGGCTGAGGTTCTCACTCTTGATTTCAACTCCAGTCATGATCTCAGGGTCCTGGGATCACTCGGCGGAGAGTCTGCCAGAGTTCTTTCCCTCTGCTCCTCCCCACCCCACTCTCTCTATCCCTCTCTCTCTAAAATAAGTAAATAAATCTATTTTTTTTTAAAGAATCATATGTCTTATACTAAAAATTGCCTGAAAGACTGAATCTATTCTCCTGATACCTAACACATTTGGAACATCTGTCTCCTTCACAACATTGAATTACAATATAAAGCGTCTTCTATTTATTTAGATTTAGGGGCAATATGTTCATCAACTTCTCACTGATACCAGGGATTTGCTCATTATTTGCTGCAAAATGAGAGAAAGAAGATTTTGCCTCATTCCTCTAGCTCATCATGCTTCTCTAAGTGTGTGTAGAAGCACACAAGCACAAGTGCTCATCACTCATCTGCTGCAATATTTTTCTAGTCTCTGAAGATGATATCCATTTTCTATCCAAGCAAACAAACCTTTCCTCCAGACTCAACTCAATTTCTTCCTCTGTTACAAATCTTTAAGTAACACCTCCTAGACCAATCTGAACTCTTATTGCTGAGATCTGATTCTTTCGCTGGTTAATCATATACATCCACATTATATTTCACATTTCATCATATTCAATTATCATGTATCAATCATATGGCTATTTAGTATTTTTTGTGTATGTCTTGAATTCACACATATCTTATACATTTCCTGAGGAACCCTCATGTTTGAAATCCCAGGCAACCAGAGTTCAAAAGATAATTATCACTGGTTCATACAATTTGTTCCTCAATTGGCTAATATATTTAATTTTATTTTTGTTGTCACTATATGTAGAGGTCCTAGTCCTGATGAAATTTCATGAGCAGTGTATGATACGTAAACCATTTGCACTTTTATTAAAACTGTTGAGTTTCAGAAGATTTTCTCCTCTAATACAATGGTTTAAAGGTATGAATTACATCAGTATGTCAGAATATAGCTGACAGTCTAAGAATATCAAAATCGAATTGTGATTGAAACTGTATAGGACAGTTATGTCAAAATGAAGTCCAAAAGTAAGAGTTTAAAAGAAGTATTTTAATGAAATCTTTCCTTGGGGGAAATCAGTGACCTATCTTTTCCAAGATGCTCCTTTGGATGATAATCAATACCTCTGTTTGTGTATATACAGGTGAAAAACTGAAATACAATCAGCAGTTTTTCTCTATGATAAATGCAGGAAGCCAGCTGTCAAGTAACTGCTGTTTGTGGCCTTATGTATCAATACATTACTTGCCAAAATGTGTTGTGTAGACACGACATCATATATTTAAAACCTACACTCTATCTCCAGCCTAAATTTTTATATTTACATCTAGATCATTTAAAAATTGCCTTCTAATTCATATTTTATTATTTTTTGTCAACTCAGCAATTGACACCAATGAGCAATTTGCATTCTCCTTGGTCAATTTCTTAAGTTAATTACAAGTGATAAAATACATAGTGTTTTATTTTATGGCTTATTTGATTTTCTCTTAAAGTTCACATATAAATTGTCCCATAAATCTAATGTTCAATGTCATATTATTTGACATTAAATCTACCTACAATAAATATAGCCACCCAAACTAATCAAGCAAAATACACGTTATAAAGTAACAAATAAGTTGTAGAATTCAACTATGAATTTGAGATTCTCTTTTTGTTCATATGAAGTCTTTTGCACAAATAATATATGATAAGAAGAAAACTTTGATTTGCAACTTAATACCTTCCAATATATACTTAATTATATATTATATAAATAACAGAATTACATTTAACATATATAAACATGCATGTATTGTTGTATATACATATATTATACATACATATGAAATTATTACTAAAATGATTTTTATATTTTAATATTTTGAAAACTGATAAAAGCTAAATATTATACAACTAATGTTCTCTTTTGTCATGCAGATGTGCACAAATAAATTGTATACCTCCCTAAGGGTATGTCACAAGGGGAATTAGCATAATAAAATAAATACAAAGACTGAGCTATGAAAATTTTTTTAAAAGATTTTATTTATGCCAGTACCATGCTGTCTTGATGATGACAGCTTTGTAATAGAGCTTGAAGTCCGGAATTGTGATGCCACCAACTTTGGCTTTCTTTTTCAATATTCCTTTGGCTATTCGAGGTCTTTTCTGGTTCCATATAAATTTTAGGATGATTTGTTCCATTTCTTTGAAAAAAATGGATGGTACTTTGATAGGAATTGCATTAAATGTGTAGATTGCTTTAGGTAGCATAGACATTTTCACAATATTTATTCTTCCAATCCAGGAGCATGGAACATTTTTCCATTTCTTTGTGTCTTCCTCAATTTCTTTCATGAGTACTTTATAGTTTTCTGTGTATAGATTCTTAGTCTCTTTGGTTAGGTTTATTCCTAGGTATCTTATAGTTTTGGGTGCAATTGTAAATGGGATGGACTCAATTTCTCTTTCTTCTGTCTTGTTGTTGGTGTTGAGAAATGCAACTGATTTCTGTGCATTGACTTTATATCCTGACACTTTACTGAATTCCTGTACAAGTTCTAGCAGTTTTGGAGTGGAGTCTTTTGGGTTTTCCACATAGAGTATCATATCATCTGCGAAGAGTGATAGTTTGACTTCTTCCTTGCCGATTTGGATGCCTTTAATTTCCTTTTGTTGTCTGATTGCTGAGGCTAGGACTTCTAGTACTATGTTGAATAGCAGTGGTGATAACGGACATCCCTGCCGTGTTCCTGACCTTAGCGGAAAAGCTTTCAGTTTTTCTCCATTGAGAATGATATTTGCGGTGGGTTTTTCATAGATGGCTTTGATAATATTGAGGTATGTGCCCTCTATCCCTACACTTTGAAGAGTTTTGATCAGGAAGGGATGCTGTACTTTGTCAAATGCTTTTTCAGCATCTATGGAGAGTATCATATGGTTCTTGTTCTTTCTTTTATTAATGTGTTGTATCACATTGATTGATTTGCGGATGTTGAACCAGCCTTGCAGCCCTGGAATAAATCCCACTTGGTCGTGGAGAATAATCCTTTTAATGTACTGTTGAATCCTATTGGCTAGTATTTTGGCGAGAATTTTTGCATCTGTGTTCATCAAGGATATTGGTCTGTAGTTCTCTTTTTTGTTGGGATCCTTGTCTGGTTTTGGGATCAAGGTGATGCTGGCCTCATAAAATGAGTTTGGAAGTTTTCCTTCCATTTCTATTTTTTGGAACAGTTTCAGGAGAATAGGAATTAGTTCTTCTTTAAATGTTTGGTAGAATTCCCCCGGGAAGCCATCTGGCCCTGGGCTTTTGTTTGTTTGGAGATTTTTGATGACTGTTTCACATAGATCAATGGAACAGAATAGAGAGCCCAGAAATGGACCCTCAACTCTATGGTCAACTCATCTTCGACAAAGCAGGAAAGAATGTCCAATGGAAAAAAGACAGCCTCCTCAATAAATGGTGTTGGGAAAATTGGACAGCCACATGCAGAAAAATGAAATTGAATCATTTCCTTACACCACACATGAAAATAGACTCAAAATGGATGAAGGATCTCAATGTGAGAAAGGAATCCATCAAAATCCTTGAGCAGAACACAGGCAGCAACCTCTTCGACATCAGCCGCAGCAACATCTTCCTAGGAACATCACCAAAGACAAGGGAAGCAAGGGCAAAAATGAACTATTGGGATTTTATCAAGATCAAAAGCTTTTGCACAGCAAAGGAAACAGTGAACAAAACCAAAAGACAACTGACAGAATGGGAGAAGATATTTGCAAATGACATATCAGATAAAGGGCTAGTGTCCAAAATCTATAAAGAACTTAGCAAACTCAACACCCAAAGAACAAATAATCCAATCAAGAAATGGGCAGAGGACATGAACAGACATTTCTGCAAAGAAGACATCCAGATGGCCAACAGACACATGGAAAAGTGCTCCACATCACTCGGCATCAGGGAAATACAAATCAAAACCACCATGAGATATCACCTCACACCAGTCAGAATGGCTAAAATGAACAAGTCAGGAAATGAGAGATGCTGGCGAGGATGCGGAGAAAGGGGAACCCTCCTACACTGTTGGTGGGAATGCAAGCTGGTGCAACCACTCTGGAAAACAGCATGGAGGTTCCTCAAAATGTTGAAAATAGAACTACCCTATGACCCAGCAATTGCACTGCTGGGTATTTACCCTAAAGATACAAACGTAGTGATCCGAAGGGGCACGTGCACCCGAATGTTTATAGCAGCAATGTCTACAATAGCCAAACTATGGAAAGAACCTAGATGTCCATCAACAGACGAATGGATAAAGAAGATGTGGTATATATACACAATGGAATACTATGCAGCCATCAAAAGAAATGAAATCTTGCCATTTGCGATGACGTGGATGGAACTAGAGGGTATCATGCTTAGCGAAATAAGTCAATCGGAGAAAGACAACTATCATATGATCTC
Organism: Lutra lutra; assembly: GCF_902655055.1. Taxonomy (NCBI): domain Eukaryota; kingdom Metazoa; phylum Chordata; class Mammalia; order Carnivora; family Mustelidae; genus Lutra; species Lutra lutra. The sequence goes on from NC_062279.1 coordinate 94,081,966, forward strand.
CCTGATATGAGGGAGAGGAGATGCAATATGAGGGGTTGAGGGGGTAGGAGAAGAGTAAATGAAACAAGATGGGATTGGGAGGGAGACAAACCATAAGTGACTCTTAATCTCACAAAACAAACTGAGGGTTGATGGGGGGAGGGGGTTGGGAGAGGGGGGTGGGGTTATGGATATTGGGGAGGGTGTGTGCTATGGTGAGTGCTGTGAAGTGTGTAAACCTGGCGATTCGCAGACCTGTACCCCTGGGGATAAAAATATATGTTTATAAAGCTGTAAAAAAAAAAAAAAAAAGATTCTATTTATTTGACAGACAGAGATCACAAGTAGGCAGAGAGAGAGGAGGAAGCAGGCTCTCTGCTGAGCAGGGAGCCCAGTGTGGGGCTCTATCCCAGGACCCTGGGAGCATGACCTGAGCCGAAGGCAGAAGCTTTAACCCACTGAGCTACCCAGGCGCCCCTGAGTTATGAAATTTTTTAAAAAGTTGATGATTTATAACATAAATCCGATACCAAATTATTCTCAGAAGTATAACAAAATATAAATTATAAAAATTAATATTATTATATATTATATTATGTAATTATATAAATTATAAAATTATAAAAATAAAGCACACATATATGAAGGACATTGAATCAATAGCACATATTAGATATGGATATCCAAAAACTCAGAATACTGATTAAAAAAATAAAAAGTTATAGAAAACTCCATACCTCCCTGAATTTCTAAGTTTATTCTTGTAGTGAGTGAATCAGTTATGATTGAAACCAAAATATGTCCTTTAGCCAACTATTTTACAATTACCCGATATTTTTTGCAGTAGGGCCAGCCAAATTTGGATGCAAACCTGACATCACTGTTTTAAAATTTTTAAAACATAGGCTAAAAATGAAAAAAATTAGTAATAAGCATAGTTCATTTGGACTTACTTTCTGATAAATCCATGGGAACGATTAAAAAAAATACATGTGCCTACTGAATCTTATAGCTCTTGATTATTTATCTTGTACCAACATTTTCTTTGTACATATATTCAGAACCTACATTTTGCAGATTTGTGAAATAAAACAAGTGTGCTTAGAATGGCTTTTTTTAAAAGATGCTTTTTATCCCTCTGGATATGTTGCTTCTCCAAAGCCCAGAGCCTAGTTGAAATTATTGGACTAAAATGTATTTGTTCCTTTATGCATTGTCCACTTATTCAGTTATTTAAAGAGAAAACGCTCATACAGGTATCGAGTGCCTTTACGTGACAGGAAGAGTGTGCTAGGTAATCATTAGAACAGTACATGGACAGATGTGGTAGATCCCAAAGCTTACATTCTAGTTTATCTACCATACTGGGAACTTTTAATTTGGAACTCTTGAAGATAATAAATGGCTTATCAAACTAAAAAAAAATAAGTGAAAACTGTGGGATAAGAGATGATGAAATTGATATTATAAGTAGAACCCAAATTTTGCTATTTAGGTGACTGCCTAATCCACACATTAGTATCAGCTATATTAAATTCTGCTCAGTAAAGAGTCCTTTTCAGTGTATTTGTGAATGGAAATCTTTTGACTGAACTTGTCTTGAGTTATAATATGTCCAATTGCTATTAAATTAGCAGCTGCATCTATCTCAGCGATAATAAAGAATATGCTTTAATCTTGTTGTAGAGGTGATCTATACAAGAGCACAGTAGGGTAGCCCATCCACATCTTATCAAGTTAGACTCTTAAAATTCACACCACATAAAAAAGAGAAAGGCAAGGAAGAACCTAATGCCCTGTTGATGCATAATCTCAGTATTGAGTTAGCTTTTTTTAATTTAAGAAATATCTTTAAATGTATAGTAACCATTCTTTATTTGCATCTAAGTTTTATGTCAAATGCTAAACAGCATTAAGGCAGTGTCATTCTGGAGAATAATATAAGAACTAAAGAATAGTAAAGAGAAGATGAAGAAATAGAAAAAATAAAAGATGAAATAAAAGCCAGAATTCACCTTATAAAGTTCATTTGTGAATCACATTTTGGTTCCAACACTTATTTAATAAAGAATAGTATGCAATATCAATTGAATAGTGAATGGTGACAAATTTAGTTCTTCTCTTTATATACTTAGAAGGCTACTAAGAGTCAAAAAATTTTTTTTAAAAATTTGAATTATCTTTATCATGTAATAGTTACAAGTAAAAGCAAGCACAGTGATGTGTTCTCTGTGCATGCTGATTTTAAGGCATAGTACTTGAAAAATATTTTCTTCTTAATACCATATTGTGTTTCTATTTGATTCAGTTCAACAAAGATGTTTTAAGCATTCCACAGAGAACTAAGCTAGATATAAAACCAAGATATTCAATTACCAGCTGGCCTATTTCCTCACAACTTTTATCTGAGATTTTTTACATTTATATAGAGAGCGGTTCAACTTCAACCTTCTATGTTTCAGTTGTAACAGTCACTACCATGTGATACATGGTATATATTATATATGTATGTAATACATATTATCTATATTATTTTGTATAATTCTCCCAAAACATGTTACATAATGCAAATAAAAAATAAAAAAATTCTTGCAAAGGCAATCTAGTATGAAATATAGGAATAGAGAGTAGGATAAAAAAGATATTGTAAGAATAAAAGTTAAGTAGAAAGACAATTTTAAACTTAGAAGGTGCCAATAAGTATTTTTGTACAACCAGATTATTTGCCAGTGGATAACAATATTAGGCTAAGGGAAACTGCTTGTGGGAAGGAAGGAACCCCTCATGTGGGACAAGTCATCATTAATGTGATGTTTTAAGAAGATAGTAAATCATCTCAAATATTGTGGTTTCGAAAATCTAAAAATAGCCTTTGTTTATACCCACTCATATGTAACTGTATTTCTTTTGGAAATGAAAATTTCTCTTATCTAGAAGTGCAGGTGGCATATTATATTTGCTCTTCTATTCAGCTCTTTCACATACATGGAAGTCAACATATATACAAATGTATATAAATGTGTCGACGTGACCTTCTGTATTTCCTTCAAATATTTCATAGGAAATTCTGAATGTGTACTTTAATAGCTTTGTTATTGCAACAACTTGAAGCCAATGAGGTATTTCATATCTCATTGGAAGTTTTTTAAATGCCTAGCCCAAATGACCCAAGTTGAACCCAAAACATTGTTATATTAAAAGGGGGAAAAAAGAAAACCATGTTATTATTTTCCTTTGGTTCTTAAAATTACAAATTCAGAATACAGGTGCTCAACTGATCGAAAATAAATTTGACAAACAAAAGCCTATTTCACAAATTTATGAATTATGAATAAAAACCATAAAAAAATAATAAGTAAATGGCAGAGTAAACTATTTCAAAAAGTTTTCAAAAAGGTAAAGTCATCATGACTCTCATATAAATATAAAATTTATAATTTTATAATTTTCAAAAAGGTAAAGTCATCATGACTCTCAAATAAATATAAAATGAGCAGGTGTCAAAAGGTTTATTCAACCTACTAATTAATGACAGAACCTGCAAGTGGTAAAAACCAAAAAGATTTGAAAGTCTGGGTATTTATAGGCAATGATAGAAAAACAAATATGGTTCAAATCAAATAGTGACATAAGGCTTTACAATATTTGGAGTTATTGTTTCTATAGGATAGAAATTACTTGCATTTCTATATTTAAAAAAAAATTTACAAGTTATCTTCTGTCCCAACAAAATTATAAAAGAGATCAGACAATTAAAGTCAGGCTAAGTGCTGAATTAAAAACATACTCAGTAATCTTGTTTCTTTGCTTTCAAATCTTGGGTAACTTTTTGACACTATTGAAGTATAAATGTAATGGAAAATTCTTTTGAGGTTGGTGGGGATGGAGCCCACACAGGAACATTTTATAAAAACTGATCAGTCAATTCTGAGACATATTTTGGGTTAAGAACTGCTTTAGAACTGGGTTACCAGGGTGGCTCAGTCAGTTAAATGTCGGTCTTCAGCTCAAGTCATAACCTTAGGGTCCTGGGATCCAGCCTCATGTTGGGCTCCCCACTTAGTGGGGAGCCTATTTCTCCCTCATCTTCTCCCTTCCTCTCTGCCTACTTGTGCTCTCTCTGTCAAGTAAATAAATAAATTAAAAAAAAAAACTGCATTAGAACTAAGAAATGTTAGTCAACAGAATAATGAGTAGTCAACAGAAAAATTGTTGAAGTGTTAGTATTTTGTTTTTTTTTCTTTTCTTCCTACAGGAGTATTTAAAATTTCAATATAAAAGCAGTAGCAGTTGAGGAGACCAAAATAAGATTTTTTAGAAGGTTTATGATTTTTCCCATAATTCTTAGAATTAGCAAGAAAAATTGCCACTATTAGTCTTCATGATTCTTTTATTCTCCTTCCCTTGATAAAATAAACATTTGATGGGTCCTTGAGCATTTTGTGTGGTATTTTTATATAGTCCAATACAAATTTCAGGGTTGAACTGGGTTTTATGTCTTTCTTTAGTAACTAAGGTTTTCTCAACGTGGAATTATAAAACCTTATTAGATGAGAGATTAAAATGATCATTTTGGTTACTTTCATTTTTTTCAACATCCTTGGCCCATATTCCTTTGGCATTACATTAAGGTTTTCCTTAGAGAACATGCCTCACTCTTCTGAGTCAATGTGTTTTGGATGGAGCTATCCTTAACCACTACCTGTGGCTATCCTTAACCACTACCTGGATCCCAAGTGGCTTTGGGTCAAGACACGTCAATCCAAGTCACTATAATTGGTTCAGGAATAACCACTAGACAGGAATCAGGACACTGAAATCACTCGAACAATTACGAAGAGGCAACCACTTTTCACTAGTGTTTGCTCACTATCACAATAGAATAACACAGTTCTGATTGTGTTTGCCATTGCAGTCTGCAAAGAAAGAAACCAATACACAAGAAAGCAAACCTCACAGAAAAGAGTGTCACCTTGCTGATAAGAGTATTTCACCCTTGGATTTAGGTCTTCTTGAAACTGACTACTCTTAGACTTGCAGTTGTATGAGCCAATAAGTTCTCTTGGCTCTTTATTTTTCCCCCGTGAAGAAGGCGCTTTCATTGTTTTCTATCACTTAAATAAATGGTCATGTGCTCCACAACACTGCCATGGAAACAGATGAAAATAGAAGACTCAGAACCTATGCAAGATTCCAGACCTAGACATTTTAGACTTGACGGTGAAAAATGAGAAAGGATGTGGGTTAGTGCCAGAAGTCTACACCATAGTTACTCAAATCACATTAAGCTGAGAATTTCAGAAGCCAACTCAAGCTAGCTTAATAATTTTTTAATGGGGAATCTATTGGAAGAAGGCTGGAATATTTGGGAGAAATTAGTTGTAGCACCACCTAAAAAAGAAACCAACCAGTACTCTTTTTCCTACTTTCCCTCTCCACTTCTGCACATTTTCCCATGCTGGGCAGAGGCTGGTTTTTTATTGCCTCATTGTACACAAGCAGTCAGAATATAACCCTTGAAATGTTCCTTAGGTCACATATCCTCAGTTTCTGGGTAAGTAGATATTGTCCTTGTCTCTGGATCCCAATTCCCAATTCATGGGTGATAGAGCCCTATTGACCCATCTGGGTATGGTTTGGCTGCCAGAATCTCACTCCAGTTAATGAGACAAATGGGGGAAGTGGGGAGGGGAGGAGGGAATGGCAGTTGACAGAGAAACGATGTCATTGAGAATCTGGCAGATATCCAGAAGTTCCTAGTATACTTTTGAAAGTCTCAAACTAGCTTCAGCATTTTTTATTTTCTAAATTTCTATTCCTTTATTTTATTGCCAGTTTTGGCATTGTGTGCTATGTGAAGGCTATTACAATGAAACTCTACATAGAATAATTATCAAGTAGAAATACAAATTTTAATAAATATTACATACTATTTATCAAACTCTTCTTGCTCTTTTTTTAACCTCCAGTTCTGAAAGTTGAGTTAATAATTGTTAATAATTTCCTTCATTTCCTAAAATACAACCATCATTTGGCAATGTAAATTTCTCTCATTTATTTATTTATTTCATTCCTCCTTTCTTTTTTCCCATCCTTCTCCTCCTCCTATTTCCTACAAAGATAACCAATGTCTTTACCATAAATCCTTTAAGTTGTCTGTACTACTGTACAGGTGCACAGATGCAACACATATAGAATTGTTTTATATGCATATTTTCAATTTGAATACATTTTATTGTGCTGTAAACTTTTGTCTATTTCTCTCTTTTTTCTACTCATCACTATGTTTTTTTTTTAAATAAAGATTTTATTCATTTATTTGAGAGAGAGAGTGTGAGCTGGGGAGGAGCAGAGAGAGAAGGACAAACAGAGACTCCATCTTGTAGGGAGCCCAGTGTGGGGCTCAAGCCCAAAACCCTCAGATCATGACCTGAGATGAAATCAAGACTCCCAAGCAAAACCAACTGAGCCACCCCAATGCCCCTCATTACTATGTTTGTATGCTTTACTCATTTTGTTGTATCTTATCAGTCACTTACTTCTCTTCCTTACATAGTATTCCTCTGGAAATGAGCAATTAGATTATATGCAATAGCCTGCTACCACAAGCAAATCTGTGATGAAGTCCTCATGAGTGTCCTCTCATGATATTATCTGAGGAAATCTCTGCAATATTTTCTAAGGAGTGAAATTTTTTAGTCACAGGGACTTCATACCCTTAGCTGTCAGATAGCTCCCCAATGCCTATGTTAGTGTAAAGTCTCATCCACCACAAGCACAAGCAGGGGGAGCAGCAGGCCAAGGGAGAACCAGGCTCCCCACTGAGCAAGGAGCCCAATGAGGGACATGATCTCAGTACACTGGTATCATGACTTGAGCTGAAGGCAAATGCTTAACTGACTGAGCCAGCTACCAAGGCATCCCAACATCTTCTTATTTTTGTGGAAAAACAAGTCTGTAGTTACCTCTGCTTTATCTAAATAAAATATTCCATATATTGAAAGTTTTATTTACTTCCTAGCTCTAGCTAATTCACTGATTAGTAACTTTAATATCGATCTTAATAGAGAATATCAAGCCATATGTTATCAAAATTAAATGTAATTAACGAGAGAACATTCTCCTATGTGAAATCTTACTTTTTATTTTGCTTAACTTAGCAGAAAGATTTTCATAAGGATCATGATGAAATTTATTTTGATAGAGATTTTCTGCCAAACATATGCTTCCCCTTTAACAATTGGATTTGCCTACATAATACAAACAAATGGCTAAGGGAAAGAGAATGGAAAGAGTTGAAGGAGAAAGGGGAATTTGTTCTGCTAGCTGACCATATTATGATGTGTGCATATGGCTATCAACTGTTTGTCCCTCTAACCATTTTCCTTCACATCCAATCCAAAGATGACAATTCATTGAGTACTATCAACTACCAGGTGGAGAACTTTGCATACATTATCATACGGAATTTAATAGTCACAACAACCCTCTGGTTTACATGTCACCATTTTACAACAGAGTTATTGAGATAGAAGGAACATAAGTCAAAGATCACACAGTAGGGCTGGAATAGGAGCAGATTTCTCTGATTCCAAATCTACGCCATTAGCTTCAATGGCTGTCTTCAATAACTCTCTGTTTGCTAGACCTTCCCAGATTTTTTTTCCAAAAAAAAAATCCTTCTATTAAAAAACTAATATTTTATACCTTAACCAGCTCATATGGTATATGGCAGAGTTCAATGATTTTCTTTGAGTATCTTCTGAATGGTGTGCTTTTAGTTTTCATGTGGTAGCAAATCTGTAACATGGATGACATATTTTTGATCTGAGTTAAAAATTTGCATATATCTCTCAAAATTACTTTCATATTTTTTCCATTTATTTGGATAATTGGGTTTTTTTTTTTTTCAGTTGCAAGTGGGAGTTGTTCTACTGGTTAATTTTCAGGCTAAAGTGGTTAATGAAGCTCTAACATAGAGGTGAACAAATTTATCAATTAAAAAAAACAGGAAATTTTCTGGGAAACTGTTTAATCTCTCAGGTAATTATTATGTTGTAGGACAAAAAGTGTTGTATTCACATTAGCCTAACAGGAATAGGCCACCTTTCATATCGTGTTCCTAATATTTAACCTATATTTTACTTTCTTTAGCTTCCAGTCATTGCTCTTTGTCCCCACGTCTTCTGAGACTATGAATAATTCCCTTCTTTCATTATATTGTTACCCAGGAGGTATTATTTATAGATTGTGAACATGGCTCACTTCAGTTTTCTCTTTCCGAGATTACACAAGTTTTTTCAGTTCTGTTTCGTATATATTTTCCTCCCTTTTTTGGATCCTTTCTGTTCCATTTAGGCTTTCTCAAATTATCCTAAATACCTCCTAAACTTTGCAGAGCAGAAATATACAGTAGATTAAAGAAGCAGTTTCAGATTGATTCAACTGGGCAGACAATTACCTTTCTTTTTCCAGTGTTATATCTTTAGCTGAGATATGTAGATTGAATTTAACTGTTTCTGGCATTAGCCACCACTGGGTAAATGACTTTATTTTGCAAATGCAGTTGGTCTCTTTGGTGCATTTCAATACTTTGAGGTGCAAGTTTCTTCTATAATCTGATTCTACCAAACTTTTACCTTTCTAACAACAAGCTCCAAAGCTTTAAGTTACAATTCATATTTTTTATTACCCTAATTATTTTCCAAGCACAGCACTACTTATTAGGACAAGTAAATCCAGTTTTTAGTTAATTTTTACTTAGTAGAATTTCCTAATGAACTATCTTTTTACCTTGTTCAACTACACCAGTTACTTTCAGATTTTAGAAATATGTTAATTCACAGAAAGATACAATTTACTTGAAAACACTGAGTAAGATACAACATATTTCAGACTATAGGATTAAGAAATCTACATTAAGAACTGAAATCACCCCAAAAAACCTATTTGTGAGTAGTTGAAGAAGGTTCAAGGGGCAGGAAATTGGTTTATTGAATTGTTTTAAGGGGCAGAAAAACACCCACTCTCTGGTACTGCATGAACATTCTATAGCAATCAAATGCATTATTAATTAGCAGGTCTGAAAAACACCCTGGTACTTTAGAAAGGTGAAATTAGGACAAAAGAGGAAACTTTTGACAGTAGATGTACAAAGTTCTCAGCTTTTAATCACAAGATAAGAGAATTTGAAGTTACTTTTCCACCAATTTTTAAACTTTATTCACTACTCTGCTTCCTACCCCAAATAATAGCCACTAATTCTATTTTCCTTAAAGAAGATGAGCAACAGGATTAGAACCTTTGACCTAGAAATGTGGGACTGTGTGCTTATTTCCTGTTTAGTAAAGGATTGTTTATAATGATGAATGCGATCCCTAAGAAAATAGAACACTGGAATTCTCCATCTGACCACAACTGCTGACTCTTCCTCCATTCAATTTCTTCCTCCCAGTGAACCTACTGTTACAAATCATTGAAACCTGTGTCTAGTCACTCTTTTTTGTTCCATAACTATATCAGCCCCTCCTGGCAGCTCTTCCTTCCATAATCACCCTGGACTCCATGATACATCATTTCAAATACACTCTTGGTAGTACCTTCTCATCCATCACCCTCTTGACCATCTGCCTCACTTGTCTCTCTAGTCTCTAACCCTAACATCTTTTTTCTCTGCTTTTGCTCCCAGGTTGCCAAACGGTGTTAGGGAAAATCATGTAACTGAGCTAGCTGGTTGTCTCCATTACAAATTTAATTTTCAACCTCAATTGGCCCCTCAGTTCTGTTTTGCAATCCTTTTACTTAATACTAATCAACAACTTCTCTCATTTCCCTTAGTGACTATTCCAAATCTTGCCCATATTTCTCAAGCCCTTTGCCCCCATCCTGTCCAGTTATTCTTGGCAGGCTGCCAGCTCCCTACTTTACCAGGAAATTAGAAGCCAACCTGTATGAACTCTCCCAACTTCCACATTTTCACCTCTACAATTATATCTACATCTCACCTGCTCATGTTCTGTTCCTTCATGTGTCAAAAGAAAAAAATATCCTGACACATTTGTGAAGCTAACTCTTCTACATGCCTTTTGTTTCTAGCTCCTTTTGTCTACACCAGTAGTTTGGTTTGTTAATTAAATTTTGTTGTTTGTATCTATGATTTCTTCCTCTAAATAGGCTCTTTTCCATCATAAGTAAACATGCCCAACTTTCAAATATTTCTAAAATTAAAATAAAACCTGCAACTTACAATCTTCTCATTTCCAATTTTTAATTCAGCAGAAGTATTGATCATCTTATGTGTATAGGTAATATTATAACCTCTAAAGATTTACTAGTGACGAAGATCAGGTTCCAACGCTCATATAGCTTATAGATTCCTCAAGAGGAGCCTCTACTTACTTCCCTTTCTCTTCTTAAAGACAGTAGTTGATGACCTACCCTAGCATTCTACTGGAGGACACTGCTTTTATTTATAGGTCTGAGACAAGTGCTTTGCATTTTCAAGCTTATATAAGGCTCTGCTGATTCAGTGACCTTGAAACCTGAGGGAAGGACGCTCTATGAGTTTCCTAGGGCTACCCTAACAAAGTACCCAAAATTGGGTGACCTAAAACAAGAGAAATTTATTCTCTTACTATTCTGGAAACTAGAAATCTGGAATCAAAGTACAGGCAGGGTAATGCTTTAACTAACAATTGAGGTGAGAATTCTTCCTTGCTTCTTAGTTTCTGGTGCTTATCAACAATCTTTGGCACTCCTTGGCTTGTCAATGTCCCTATAGTCTCACACGTATCTTCTTCATTTTTGTCCTCACATCATTTTCTGTGTATGCAAAACTGTCTCTGTGTCCAAATTTCCCCTTTTTATAAGGACACCAATCATATTGGTTTAGGGTTCACCCCAATAACTTCATTCTAACCTGATTATCTCCATAAAGAGGCTATTTCCAAGTAAGGTCACATTCTGATGTACTCAGATTTAATACTCTACTATATCTTTCTTGAAAGACACAATTCAACTTATAGATGCTTTACTGAAAAATGAGCTCTTGCTGCCTCTGGGTGAATGGGAAATTCAGATGTTTGGTCTGATGACTAAAATACTGGTTATTACTGGTTATTAAGGCAAAGGGGTGTGTTGTCTGAGGTATGTCCTAAAACTGTCTGATCTTATAATTAAAGTTACTGGGAGAGTACAGACAGCACCAGTAGAAGCTCATCTGCCTAAAGATGGAAATTTTTAGTCACAACATAAGTTAAAGAATATTTAGGATACTAAATGAGCACTAAAGTAACTTGAGATTGCTTCTTTCCATAAGAGAGTAAATAGATTAGAGGTCAATTGGATTAGCTTAAAATCTAATTTCTAGGATCCCCTTGCAGCTAGAGTTCTTATATTACCTCTGCTCTATTGATCTGATGCACCCACAAAAGGCCAGGAGAAAGAAATAAGCCTCTTTAAGTGGTGGTCATCTGAGAGAAGTCAGATCCACCAAGCGTGCAGCAAAGGCCATCAGTTCACTGGATGTTGGGGTCCAGCCTTGGTAGGTCCAGGTGTCCCTGAAGCATGGATGGTGTCAGCGAGAGGAATAAGAGAGCCACACAGCGGGTTCTGGTCAGTAGTCAGGCATCTCCGCTTTATTCTGATGTTAGAGCTTCTTATATAGGCAGCTTACTTGGGGTAGGGGTTACATTCGTGCAAAGGACATCAAAGGACTCAAGCACTCATCAGATAATTTCTCTTTGTTCAGCACATGTTACTCTAGTTAAGGTATAATGGGTACAGACTGGCGCCAGGGATGGGGGACAGGGTCTTGCTTCTTGAATAATCATGTCTCTCAGAAAGCCATATAGGTTTAACGGAAAACGAGAAGCTATATGGAGGAACTAAGTATGTAGGAGAGAAGTAGGAATGAGAACCTTTACCTTTTCAGGAGGCAGGGTGTATTTTAATGACTCCGCTTGTGAAAGCATTGAAAAAACATCAACCAAGGGAGGAATCCGTTTATCACGGTGCACATCTAAAGTTCTCCATTGTCCTAGGTACAGAATAATTTACCTCCTTGAAGTTGCTCCAGCCCACAAGCCTGAGAGATGTTTGCGGCAGATTAGCAAGGGGCTCTTATTTGAGAGAGTTAACGGGGATCAGAGAAAAAGGCAAGAGACTATCAGACCATGCTTATCTGCAGCCTGTGGGGCTACCCAGCCCTCGGCAGAATTAGGCTTGCATGAGTTCACACCTTAACCTAGTGGGGCAATGCCCTCTACCAGGCCTCATGGCTTCCCCAAAACTGGACATGTCTGCAGGGAAGTTTCTGGATGTTGGTACCTAGCAGTAGTTAGAAGTAGAAGCTCTGTGTATTGGATTTGGGTTTTTTGTTTGTTGTTTTTTGTTTTGTTTTGTTTTGTTTTCTGGATGAATCATAATTTGCTGCTTTGTTCTTGGCCCTAAGGCAATCAAGCCCAGATCTCTGGCTCTCCTGGAGATTCTGAAAGCTTTCCATATTCTGATTTAAAAAAAAAAAAAATTCTGTGCTTCTAGCAAATTACTATGACTGATAGAATGTATTGGGAACTTTTCCATCTTTTTACCCAGTATCATATCTGGATCTAACAATTCTGTGAATCAAGCTTTTATTTCCAAGCTGACTGACCAAAATTTCCCTTGAGTAACCCAGGCAGAAAAAGTAGCATTTTCTAGAGCAGGGTTTCTCAGTCTTGCCACTAATGATATTTTAAGACAAATAACTCTTTGTCGTGGCTGGCTATCCTGTATATTGTGGGTTGTTCAGAAGCATCCCTGGTCTCTACTGATAGTTGCATACCCTCCCAACCGTGATAACTCCAAATAAAATGTCTCCAGACATTTTTTTTTAATAATTTTTTATTTTTTCAGCAAAACAGTATTCATTATTTTTGCACCACACCAGTGCTCCATGCAATCCGTGCCCTCTACAATACCCACCACCTGGTGCCCCCAACCCCCCCCTCTTCAAAATTCTCAGATCGTTTTTCAGAGTCCATAGTCTCCATTGGTTCACCTCCCCTTCCAATTTCCCTCAACTCCCTTCTCCTGTCCATCTCCACTTGTCCTCCATGCTATTTGTTATGCTCCACAAATAAGTGACCCATATGATAATTGACTCTCTCTGCTTGACTTATTTCACTCAGCATAATCTCTTCCAGTCCCGTCCATGTTGATACAAAAATTGGGTATTCATCCTTTCTTTTTTCTTTTTCTTTTTTTTTTTTTTCAAGCTTTATAAACATATATTTTTATCCCCAGGGGTACAGGTCTGTGAATCGCCAGGTTTACACACTTCACAGCACTCACCATAGCACATACCCTCCCCAATATCCATAACCCCACCCCCCTCTCCCAACCCCCTCCCCCCATCAACCCTCAGTTTGTTTTGTGAGATTAAGAGTCACTTATGGTTTGTCTCCTTCCCAATTCCATCTTGTTTCATTTACTCTTCTCCTACCCCCTCAACCCCCCATGTTGCATCTCCTCTCCCTCATATCAGGGAGATCATATGATAGTTGTCTTTCTCCGATTGACTTATTTCGCTAAGCATGATACCCTCTAGTTCCATCCACGTCGTCGCAAATGGCAAGATTTCATTTCTTTTGATGGCTGCATAGTATTCCATTGTGTATAAATACCACATCTTCTTTATCCATTCGTCTGTAGATGGACATCTAGGTTCTTTCCATAGTTTGGCTATTGTAGACATTGCTGCTATAAACATTCGGGTGCACGTGCCCCTTCGGATCACTACGTTTGTATCTTTAGGGTAAATACCCAGCAGTGCAATTGCTGGGTCATAGGGTAGTTCTATTTTCAACATTTTGAGGAACCTCCATGCTGTTTTCCAGAGTGGTTACACCAGCTTGCATTCCCACCAACAGTGTAGGAGGGTTCCCCTTTCTTCGCATCCTCGCCAGCATCTCTCATTTCCTGACTTGTTAATTTTAGCCATTCTGGCTGGTGTGAGATGATATCTCATGGTGGTTTTGATTTGTATTTCCCTGATGCCGAGTGATGTGGAGCACTTTTCCATGTGTCTGTTGGCCATCTGGATGTCTTCTTTGCAGAAATGTCTGTTCATGTCCTCTGCCAATTTCTTGATTGGATTATTTGTTCTTTGGGTGTTGAGTTTGCTAAGTTCTTTATAGATTTTGGACACTAGCCCTTTATCTGATATGTCATTTGCAAATATCTTCTCCCATTCTGTCAGTTGTCTTTTGGTTTTGTTCACTGTTTCCTTTGCTGTGCAAAAGCTTTTGATCTTGATAAAATCCCAATAGTTCATTTTTGCCCTTGCTTCCCTTGCCTTTGGTGATGTTCCGAGGAAGATGTTGCTGCAGCTGAGGTCGAAGAGGTTGCTGCCTGTGTTCTGCTCAAGGATTTTGATGGATTCCTTTCTCACATTGAGATCCTTCATCCATTTTGAGTCTATTTTCGTGTGTGGTGTAAGGAAATGATTCAATTTCATTTTTCTGCATGTGGCTGTCCAATTTTCCCAACACCATTTATTGAGGAGGCTGTCTTTTTTCCATTGGACATTCTTTCCTGCTTTGTCAAAGATGAGTTGACCATAGAGTTGAGGGTCCATTTCTGGGCTCTCTATTCTGTTCCATTGATCTATGTGTCTGTTTTTGTGCCAGTACCATGCAGTCTTGAGGATGACAGCTTTGTAATAGAGCTTGAAGTCCGGAATTGTGATGCCACCAACTTTGGCTTTCTTTTTCAATATTCCTTTGGCTATTCGAGGTCTTTTCTGGTTCCATATAAATTTTAGGATTATTTGTTCCATTTCTTTGAAAAAAATGGATGGTACTTTGATAGGAATTGCGTTAAATGTGTAGATTGCTTTAGGTAGCATAGACATTTTCACAATATTTATTCTTCCAATCCAGGAGCATGGAACATTTTTCCATTTCTTTGTGTCTTCCTCAATTTCTTTCATGAGTACTTTATAGTTTTCTGAGTATAGATTCTTAGTCACTTTGGTTAGGTTTATTCCTAGGTATCTTATAGTTTTGGGTGCAATTGTAAATGGGATGGACTCCTTAATTTCTCTTTCTTCTGTCTTGTTGTTGGTGTAGAGAAATGCAACTGATTTCTGTGCATTGATTTTATATCCTGACACTTTACTGAATTCCTGTACAAGTTCTAGCAGTTTTGCAGTGGAGTCTTTTGGGTTTTCCACATATAGTATCATATCATCTGCAAAGAGTGATAGTTTGACTTCTTCTTTGCCGATTTGGATGCCTTTAATTTCCTTTTGTTGTCTGATTGCTGAGGCTAGGACTTCTAGTACTATGTTGAATAGCAGTGGTGATAACGGACATCCCTGCCGTGTTCATGACCTTAGCGGAAAAGCTTTCAGTTTTTCTCCATTGAGAATGATATTTGCGGTGGGTTTTTCATAGATGGCTTTGATAATATTGAGGTATGTGCCGTCTATCCCTACACTTTGAAGAGTTTTGATCTGGAAAGGATGCTGTACTTTGTCAAATGCTTTTTCAGCATCTATGGAGAGTATCATATGGTTCTTGTTCTTTCTTTTATTAATGTGTTGTATCACATTGATTGATTTGCGGATGTTGAACCAACCTTGCATCCCTGGAATAAATCCCACTTGGTCCTGGTGAATAATCCTTTTAATGTACTGTTGAATCCTATTGGCTAGTATTTTGGCGAGAATTTTTGCATCTGTGTTCATCAAGGATATTGGTCTGTAGTTCTCTTTTTTATTAGGATCCTTGTCTGGTTTTGGGATCAAGGTGATGCTGGCCTCATAAAATGAGTTTGGAAGTTTTCCTTCTATTTCTATTTTTTGGAACAGTTTCAGGAGAATAGGAATTAGTTCTTCTTTAAATGTTTGGTAGAATTCCCCAGGGAAGCCGTCTGGCCCTGGGCTTTTGTTTGTTTGGAGATTTTTGATGACTGTTTCAATCTCCTTACTGGTTATGGGTCTGTTCAGGCTTTCTATTTCTTCCTGGTTCAGTTGTGGTAGTTTATATGTCTCTAGGAATGCATCCATTTCTTCCAGATTGTCAAATTTGTTGGCATAGAGTTGCTCATAGTATGTTCTTATAATTGTCTGTATTTCTTTGGTGTTCGTTGTGATCTCTCCTCTTTCCTTCATGATTTTATTTATTTGGGTCCTTTCTCTTTTCTTTTTGATAAGTCTGGTCAGGGGTTTATCAATCTTATTAATTCTTTCAAAGAACCAGCTCCTAGTTTCGTTGATTTGTTCTATTGTTTTTTTGGTTTCGATTTCATTGATTTCTGCTCTAATCTTTATGATTTCTCTTCTCCTGCTGGGTTTAGGGTTTCTTTCTTGTTCTTTCTCCAACTCCTTTAGGTGTAGGGTTAGTTTGTGTACCTGAGACCTTTCTTGTGTCTTGAGAAAGGCTTGTACCACTATATATTTTCCTCTCAGGACTGCCTTTGCTGTGTCCCACAGATTCTGAACCGTTGTGTTTTCATTATCATTTGTTTCCATAAATTTTTTCAATTCTTCTTTAATTTCCTGGTTGACCCATTCATTCTTTAGAAGGATGCTGTTTAGTCTCCATGTATTCGGGTTCTTTCCAAATTTCCTCTTGTGATTGAGTTCTAGCTTTAGAGCATTGTGGTCTGAAAATATGCAGGGAATGATCCCAATCTTTTGATACCGGTTGAGACTTGATTTAGGACCAAGAATGTGATCTATTCTGGAGAATGTTCCATGTGCACAAGAGAAGAATGTGTATTCTGTTGCTTTGGGATGAAATGTTCTGAATAGATCTGTGATGTCCATCTGGTCCAGTGTGTCATTTAAGGCCTTGATTTCCTTGTTGATCTTTTGCTTGGATGATCTGTCCATTTCAGTGAGGGGAGTGTTAAAATCCCCTACTATTATTGTATTCTTGTCAATGTGTTTCTTTGATGTTGTTATTAATTGGTTTATATAGTTGGCTGCTCCCATGTTAGGGGCATAGATATTTAAAATTGTTAGATCTTCTTGTTGGACAGTTCCTTTGAGTATGATATAGTGTCCTTCCTCATCTCTTATTATAGTCTTTGGCTTAAAATCTAATTGATCTGATATAAGGATTGCCACTCCTGCTTTCTTCTGATGTCCATTAGCATGGTAAATGCTTTTCCACCCCCTCACTTTAAACCTGGAGGTGTCTTCGGATTTAAGATGAGTTTCTTGTAGGCAACATATAGATGGGTTTTGTTTTTTTATCCATTCTGATACCCTGTGTCTTTTGATTGGGGCATTTAGCCCATTAACATTCAGGGTAAGTATTGAGAGATATGAATTTAGTGCCATTGTATTGCCTGTAAGGTGACTGTTATTGTATATTGTCTCTGTTTCTTTCTGATCTACTACTTTTAGGGTCTCTCTTTGCTTAGAGGACCCCTTTCAATATTTCCTGTAGAGCTGGTTTGGTATTTGCAAATTCTTTCAGTTTTTGTTTGTCCTGGAAGCTTTTAATCTCTCCTTCTATTTTCAATGATAGCCTAGTTGGATATAGTATTCTTGGCTGCATGGTTTTCTCATTTAGTACTCTGAATATATCATGCCAGCTCTTTCTACCTGCCAGGTCTCTGTGGATAAGTCTGCTGCCAATCTAATATTTTTACCATTGTACGTTACAGACTTCTTTTCCCTGGCTGCTTTCAGGATCTTTTCTTTGTCACTAAGACTTGTAAATTTTACTATTAGGTGACGGGGTGTGGACCTATTCTTATTGATTTTGAGGGGGGTCCTCTGAACCTCTTGAATTTTGATGCTTGTTCCCTTTGCCATATTGGGGAAATTCTCTCCAATATACCTTCTGCTCCCCTCTCTGTTTCCTCTTCTTCTGGAATCCCAATTATTCTAATGTTGTTTCGTCTTATGATGTCACTTATCTCTCCAATTCTCCCCTCGTGGTCCAGGAGCTGTTTGTCCCTCTTTTGCTCAGCTTCTTTATTCTCTGTCATTTGGTCTTCTATATCGCTAATTCTCTCTTCTGCCTCATTTATCCTAGCAGTGGAGCCTCCATTTTTGATTGCACCTCATTAATAGCTTTTTTTATTTCAACTTGGTTAGATTTTAGTTCTTTTATTTCTCCAGAAAGGGCTTTTATATCTCCTGAGAGGGTTGCTTTAATATCTTCCATGCCTTTTTCAAGCCCAGCTAGAACCTTGAGGATCATCATTCTGAACTCTATATCTGACATATTACCAATGTCTGTATTGATTAGGTCCCTAGCCTTTGGTACTGCCTCTTGTTTTTTTTTGTTGTGAATTTTTCCGCCTTGTCATTTTGTCCAGATAAGAGTATATGAAGGAGCAAGTAAAATAGTAAAAGGGTGGCAACAACCCCAGGAAAATATGCTTTAGCCAAATCAGAAGAGATCCCAAATCATGAGGTGGGAGAAAGGGGATAAAAAGGTGTTCAAAAAGAAAAAAGAAAAAAAAAAGAAACTATTTTAAAAAAGAAAGCCGATAAAGAAAAAATATAAAAAGAGGAAAAAACATATATATAAACTATTTAAAAAACGTTAAAAAAGAAAACGGTAAAAGTTAAAAAAAATTTAGCAGAAGAAGAGAAAAAGAAAAAAAAATTGAAAAAAAAAATTTAATTAACTGCAAGGCTAAAAAATCATGGGGAGAAAGCCATGAGTTCCGTGCTTTGCTTTCTTCTCCTCTGGAATTCTGATGCTCTCCTTGGTATTGAAACAGCACTCCTCGGTAGGTGAACTTGGTCCTGGCTGGGTTTCCCATTGATCTTCTGGGGGAGGGGCCTGTTGTAGTGATTCTCAAGCGTCTTTGCCCCAGGCGGAGTTGCACTGCCCTTACCCGGGGCCGCGCTGAGTAGCTGAGTAATCCGCTTGGGTTTGCTTTCGGGAGCTTTTGTTCCCTGAGCGCTTTCCGTAGAGTTCTGGAGGGCGGGAATGAAGATGGCGGCCTCCCGGTCTCCGGCCCGGAGGAGCCGATAGCCCGGGGCCCCACTCCTCAGTGCGCCCTCAGAGAACAGCGCCCAATGACTCCCGTCACCCTGGCCTCTGGCCGCGCTCCGAGCTGACCGAGCCTGTGACCGGTTCAAGGCAACCCCAAGCTGAGAGTCACTCCTCGGCTCTGTCTCTGCAGCCGGCCTCCCCGCTCCAATACCGGTAAGCTCTGCGACACTCAGACACCCCTGATCCTTCTGCGAGCCTGCGGGACCTGAGGCCGCGCTGACCCCGCCTGGGCTTCCAGTTAAGCCTATGGAGCGATGTCCCTCAGCGGAACAGACTTTTAAAAGTCCTGATTTTGCTCTGTTGCTCCGCCGCTCGCAAGGAGCCGGCCCCTCCCCCCGCGGTCTATCTTCCCATCGCTTTGGATTCACTTCACCGCCAGTCCTACCTTTCAGATAGTGGTTGATTTTCTGTTTCTAGAATTGCTGTTCTTCTTCTCTTCGATCTCCCATTGGATTTATAGGTGTTTGCAATCTTTAGATAAGCTATTTAGCTGATCTCCCGCTACCCGAAGTAGTCTCAGCCTGCTACCTCTCCGCCATCTTGACTCCTCCCGTCTCCAGACATTTTTAAGTGTCCCCTAGGAGGAAAAATTACCCCCCTCCAGTTGAAAACCACTATGGAATAATTACAGCTGACATACTTCACATACAATAATGCATTTAATCTCCAAAACAGCTAAATGGAGAAGATATTATCATTTTCCACATTTTGCAGATAAAAATTCGTGTATAGGGTAGTTTGCCTCACTTGCACAAGTCCAATGAATACAAAGAAGTTGATCTAAATATATATGTAATCTAGAGCAAATGCTCTTACTGCACTCTGTAGCTCTTAGCTGTATCACATTGTGTCAGCACTAACCACTCTCATTAAGCCTTATAGCCCTTGGTGATCTTGAGATGAATGGTCAACATTTTAATCCTGGTATGAAATTCTAATAACATTTAAGATATTGTAACTTCATATGATATAATTTGAGAACCCTAACAGTAAGTTTCCATCTTACTTTGTAGTGCATCCTGCATTTTGCCTCTAGTTTTTTTTCCTAAATCATAATTCCTATCTAGCAACTCTTCCCAAATCTAATGTTTTCCTTTACCTACAAAGTCTTCATTCTCAACCATTATGAACAGGAAATTTTACAGCAACCTATATATCCATATTCATATTCTACTACTGTTGTCTACAGAGCATAAGTTAAGCACCACCACCAGCCATACACAACTTACCACTTTTTCCAATAATATTCCAAGCTATACCAATATATAAGCAATTTTCCCTGTCCAGAATAACCTCTTTTGTCTCTATGCCTAGAAATATATTAATCCTACAGGCTTTGCTCTAATGCTGCCTACTTGTTAAGATTTGCATATCTCTACTTCTTAGCTGCAAATTTAATCCCCTGGGTTACCATGGCATTTTTATAAACCTCTATTAGGGCACTTGTTATATTGAACTGTAAATATTGGACTTTACATGTTTGTTTCCACCTGGAGATTATGAGCTAATTAAGGGCCATACTGTACTGTATCATTTATGTCCCTAGCACTGAGCAGAGTACCTAGCTCATGGCAAGTACTCAGAAAATTTAGGTCAATAAATGAAGTCCCTATCAACTCAGGATAACCATTAAGGAGTAGGCAGAAGCAGTCCTCATGACTCCTCATGACAAAGGTGTGTTTAGAGGGATTCTTGACCCATCAAAATCTGTCCTTTTCACATACCTGCCTGTTTGCCTCTGACCACCAAAAGAAGTTCAGAATCTTCGGGGCGCCTGGGTGGCTCAGTGGGTTAAAGCTTCTGCCTTTGGCTCAGGTCATGTTCCCAGGGTCCTGGGATGGAGCCCCGCATCAGGCTGTCTGCTCAGCGGGGAAACTGCTTCCTCCTCTTTTTCTCTCTCTGCCTGCCTCTCTGCCTACTTGTGATCTCTGTCTGTCAAATAAATAAATAAAATCTTAAAAAAAAAAAAGAAAGAAGTTCAGAATCCTCCATTTGTCACTAGCCCACTGATAGAGTCTCACTCTGGATCTCAACTGGGTTGATTGCTCAATGAATAAATATTAAGTTTTTATCAATTTAATAACTCACAATAACTTAAAATTCTGTAGATTTCAAAAGGTATTTTTCAGTGTTATCTACCCAAATCTACTAGACAATACCTCCAATATTCAGTTATTTGGATCATGTGTATATGATCATTCATTTTAAGTCCAGTGTATTTATGTAAACTGGTATAATTTTAAAATGAAGTATAAAAAATATTAGCTTGTTACCACATCATTAAAACAACCAGAACTGATGAAGCCTTGCAGAAAAATAAAAATCTTGGACTAGAAATACAACACCAATTCCTGGTGTTGGTTCTTTGAGAAGCTATTTGTAAGAGACACCATGAACATGTCACCAGGTTTATCTGACACTTCATGTCCTTACCTGAAAAGTAGAAATGATAATCCTGCTCAATAAACATTGTGGTCAAGAGAATAAAACAAACACAAAAGTGCTTAAAATGTAAACAGCTACACCAATATGACATAGTTTTAATAAAAACATTTTTTTCAAAAAATACTTCCTCGTACACTCAGTGTTTGTGGTTTCTTCTTTCGGGTGTCAATTGCTAAAACAAGGGCTGATATGTGATAAAGTGTTTGTATATTTTCAGTTATGTCACCTTAAAATGGTGACATTGAAGTTTAAAGAAACCACCAAATACATTACTCAAGGGAGGAGGTGCTAATTAGTTAAGCTAAAGAGGGATTTTCTTTCAACTTTGGTTTTGAAGTGCATTTCAGTAATCATTTCCATTTCAAAGTTACCGGCTTTCCTTTGCAGGGGTGTTCTGCTGATTACACAGTTGAAAACATAATCCATTTGTGTTTAAATACTTACCCTAGCTTCCTTTTTCTATTTTAGTCTAACAAAGAGCTTCATTATGCTTTGTTTTTGTTCTTAGTCAATTATCTAATAAACCAAAAATGAAAGAAGTGATAGATATCATCTAAGTATCTCTAACCAGGAGAAGTTACTTTTTAGAGAATTGGACAGCTTCCTGCAAGGATAATGAACTATTGCCCTAGAGCCTTCCCAAGGTCAGATTCAGGTTTGGATAGTCATGTGTAATTTATTCATTCATTCAGCCGTTCAACATATATTTACTGTGAATATGCTAAGTATACTACTAATCCTTCATATACATTAAAATAATCAATTATCAACATTTTTATGTTATATTTCACATAGTGTTTAATTTTCCAGTTGAGCTTGCATTAAGCTCTTTTCCTATAAACTCTGGGTTTCTGAAAACAAAAGTAATCTTAAAAGATTAAAACATTTTCATAAAAATTTCCTATATTTGCCATTTATTAATAAAAAATAGCCTCCACAGAGGTAAATAAATAAAATAATAAAATAAAAATAACCTCCATAGAGGTAACATTGCTCAAGTAATTCATGTGAGTTTATTGAAGATACTGAGATTAATTACTGTTTTCTCCACTTTATTTTTTAAAAAATATACTACTGATTTGTATGCTTATACTTAGGAACACATTTGTCTGACACATGACCCTTCGGCACACAGAGATACAAACCATATTCTAAGGAAAAATGTCCCTGCAGCCCAATATAGAAACACGTTAGTAGGTGGTTCAGGCCTTATGCCACACCCACTCAGAAGCTCCGGGGATGGTAATTATAAAAATGCCAAGCATACCTTTATCATTTCTGAAATATTATCTCTGCAATATTCTTATAGGCTTCTGCCTATCTACTCATTAAAAAAAGGCATTTGTTTTCTAGATATTTATTTATGCATCTTTTAAAAATATTTTCATAAATATTTAGAGTGATCAAGATGAGACAAACTAGGTTATAATTTATTAAAAAGTACTCCTTCTTACATGATGATATTGAAAAGGCTCAATTTAGGGGCATCTGGGTGGCTCAGTCCATTAAGCCTCTATCTTTTGCTCAGGTCATCATCTCAGGGTCCTGGGATAGAGCCCCGTGCCTGCTTCCCCCTCTCCCTCTGCCTGCCACTCCCCTGCTTGTGCTCTTTCTCTGTAACAGATATATAAAATCATTTAAAAAATAAATAAAAGGCTCAATTTAAACTTTTTAAAGAAAAATAATGGACAAGCTGTAAATTTTCAGAAAGTGAGCACACCAGTGTAACTATCTCTGAGACAAATTACCAGACCAGTTAATTGCCCCAAGTGTCCCATCCATCCCGGAGGCTATTTTCTCCCTTCTCCACAAGGAATTGTCTTTGTATCTACCATAGATTGGACTTACTTGCCTCTGAACTTTTATTAATAGAATTATACAGTTCATATTTATTATATCTGGTTTATTTGCTCAACATTACGATCGTGAAATTGATCCATATGACTGCAAATAGCCGTAGTTCACTTATTTCCATTGCTACATTCCATCCAACAACTATTTTTATATATTTGAATTGTTTTGAGGTGTTAGCTTTTATTACCAATGCTATTACAAACATCCTTGTAGTCATGTTTTAACACACATACATACAAATATCTGTAGGAGAATGTACTTAAGTATAGAATTGTTGGGGTAGAGAGTATGATAAGCTCAGCTTTAGTAGATATTGCCAGTTTTCCAAGGTGATTGGACAAACATAAGCTCCCACCAGCAGCTCATAAGGCGGCCAGCTGTCCCACAGACTTCCATTTTTTCCATTTGTTCTCATGTATAAGTTCCTGTGTACAAATTAGCCATTCTGGCCGCAGTAAAGTCATATCACATTGTAGTTTTAATTTGCATTTCCTGACTGAATGATGAGGCTAAGAATGTTTTATATTTTTTATATCTTTTTGGATATTTGAAAATCTTTTAAGAAGTGCTTATTCAAGGGGCACCTAGGTAGCTCAGTCAGTTAAGTATCTGACTCTTGATTTTGGGTGAGGACATGATTTCAGGGTTGTGAGATGGGCCCTGCCTGCATCAGGCAGGTTCTGGGCTGAGCATGGAGCCTGCCTAAGATTCTCTCTCTCCCTCTCCTTTGGGCCCTCCCCCCATTCTCAATCTCCTTTCTTTTAAAAAAAGTGCTTATTCAAATATTTTCCCTATGCTTTCTATTGAATTGTACCTGGCATTTTTAAAAATTTAATTAATTAATTTTTAAAATAAACATATAATGTATTTTTATCCCCAGGGGTACAGCGCTGTGAATCACCAGGTTTACACATTTCACAGCACTCATCATAGCACATACCCTCCCCAATGTCCATATCCCCACAACCCTCTCCTGTCCCCCCTCCCCCCAGCAACCCTCAGTTTGTTTTGTGAGATTGAGTCTTTTATGGTTTGTCTCCCTCCCAATCCCATCATCTTTCATTTTTTCTTTTTCTATCCCCCAACCCCCACACACTGCATTTCCACTTCCTCATATCAGGGAGATCATATGATAGTTGTCTTTCTTGTCTATTCCTATATATATATATAGGAATACTATGCAGCCATCAAAAGAAATGAAATCTTGCCATTTGCAACGACGTGGATGGAACTAGAGGGTATTATGCTTAGCAAAATAAGTCAATATATATATATATATATATATATATATACCACATCTTCTTTATCCATTCATCTGTTGATGGACATCTAGGTTCTTTCCATAGTTTGGCTATTGTGGACATTGCGGCTATAAACATTCGGGTGCACGTGCCCCTTTGGAGCACTACGTTTGTATCTTTAGGATATATACCCAGTAGTGCAATCGCTGGGTCATAGAGAAGCTCTATTTTCAGTTTTTTGAGGAACCTTCACACTGTTTTCCAGAGTGGTTGCACCAGCTTGCATTCCCACCAACAGTATAAGAGGGTTCCCCTCTATCCGCATCCTTGCCAGCATCAGTCATTTCTTGACTTGTTAATTTTAGCCATTCTGACTGGTGTGAGGTGGTATCTCATTGTGGTTTTGATTTCTATTTCCCTGATGCCGAGTGGTGTGGAGCATTTTTTCATGTGTCTGTTGGCCATCTGGATGTCTTCTTTGCAGAAATGTCTGTTCATGTCCTCTGCCCATTTCTTGATTGGATTATTTGTTCATTGGGTGTTGAGTTTGCTAAGCTCTTTATAGATTTTGGATACTAGCCCTTTCTCTGATATGTCGTTTGCAAATATCTTCTCTCATTCTGTCAGCTGTCTCTTCGTTTTGTTGACTGTTTCCTTTGCTGTGCAAAAGCTTTTGATCTTGATTAAATACCAAAAGTTCATTTTTGCCCTTGCTTCTGTTGTCTTTGGCGATGTTCCTAGGAAGATGTTGCTGTGGCTGAGGTCAAAGAGGTTGCTGCCTGTGTTCTCCTCAAGGATTTGGATGGATTCCTTTCTCACATTAAGGTCCTTCATCCATTTTGAGTCTATTTTTGTGTGTGGTGTAAGGAAATAGTCCAATTTCATTTTTCTGCATGTGGCTGTCCAATTTTCCCAACACCATTTGTTGAAGAGGCTGTCTTTTTTCCATTGGACATTCCTTCCTGCTTTGTCGAAGATTAGTTGACCATAGAGTTGAGGGTCTATTTCTGGACTCTCTAATTTGTTCCATTGATCTATGTGTCTGTTTTTGTGCCAGTACCATACTGTCTTGATGATGACAGCTTTGTAATAGAGCTCAAAGTCTGGAATTGTGATGCCACTAACTTGGCTTTCTTTTTCAATATTCCTTTGGCTATTCGAGGTCTTTTCTGGTTCCATATAAATTTTAAGATTGTTCTATCTCTTTGAAAAAAATGGATGGAATTTTGATAGGGATTGCATTAAATGTGTAGATTGCTTTAGGTAGAATAGACATTTTCACAATATTTGTTCTTCCAATCCATGAGCATGGAACATTTTTCCATTTCTTTGTGTCTTCCTCAATTTCTTTCATGAGTACTTTATAGTTTTCTGAGTATAGATTCTTTGCCTCTTTGGTTAGGTTTATTCCTAGGTATCTTATGGTTTTGGGTGCAATTATAAATGGGACTGACTCCTTAATTTCTCTTTCTTCTGTCTTGTTGTTGGTGTAGAGAAATGCAACTGATTTCTGTGCATTGACTTTATATCCTGACACTTTACTGAATTCCTGTACAAGTTCTAGCAGTTTTGGAGTGGAGCCTTTTGGGTTTTCCACATAAAGTATCATATCATCTGCAAAGAGTGATAGTTTGACTTCTTCTTTGCCGATTTGGACGCCTTATATTTCTTTTTGTTGTCTGATTGCTGAGGCTAGGACTTCTAGTACTATGTTGAATAGCAGTGGTGATAAGTGACATCCTTGCCATGTTCCTGACCTTAGCGGAAAAGCTTTCAGTTTTTCTCCATTGAGAATGATATTTGCAGTGGGTTTTTCATAGATGGCTTTGATAATATTGAGGTATGTGCCCTCTATCCCTACACTTTGAAGAGTTTTGATCAGGAAAGGATGCTGTACTTTGTCAAATGCTTTTTCAGCATCTATTGAGAGTATCATATGGTTCTTCTTCTTTCTTTTATTAAGGTATTGTATCACATTGATTGATTTGCCGATGTTGAACCAGCCTTGCAGCCCAGGAATAAATCCCACTTGGTCGTGGTGAATAATCCTTTTAATGTACTGTTGGATCGTATTGGCTAGTATTTTGGTGAGAATTTTCACATCTGTGTTCATCAAGGATATTGGTCTGTAGTTCTTTTTTTTTTTTTTTTAAAGACACATTTATTCAGCGTCATGATCAGACTATTACATTTAGCAATCAACAGCATGGGTGCAAAAAAAAAAAATCTACATTAAAACCCTTTGTTGGAATGCTTTACACTTTCCACAGAACAGAAACTAAAATAACCTATTATACAATTAGTCACAAATACAGTCCTTGAGTTTTTTTTGCCCATACACATGAGTATTGTCTAAAACATGTCTTCTTTGTAGCAGCTAGGCCCTGCCACCACTGTGCTTGGCTGAGTTCACAAATCTGTTGTAACCTGTAGCTTCCTGTCACTTCTCTGGCTCTCCTCTCCTGCTAAGCTTTGTTTCCTGGCAGTAATTAAAACCTTCTTCCACTGCTGTAGCTGCTGCTGCTACTGGAACCACAATAGCCACCTTGGTTTCGTGGTTTGGCGAAGTATTGGCCTCCACCACCATAAGGGCCAGAGCTTCTGCCTCCAAAATTGCCTCCTTTCATGGGTCCAAAATTTGAGGATTGATTCTTGTAATTGCCAAAATCATTATAGCTTCCGCCACCTCCAAAGTTGCTTCCATCATTACCAAATCCGTTATAGCCATCCCCACTGCCACCATATCCACCAACACCTCGACTGCCACCAAAGCCACCTCGACCACTGAAGTTTCCTCCGCGACCAAAGTTGTCATTCCCACCAAAACCACCTCCACGACCACCACCAAAGTTTCCAGAACCACTTCGACCTCTTTGGCTGAATGAAGCACTAGCCATCTCTTGCTTAGAGAGCGCTTTCCTTACTTCACAGTTGTGGCCATTCACAGTATGGTATTTTTGAATGACAATCTTGTCTACAGAATCATGGTCATCAAATGTTACAAAAGCAAAACCCCTCTTTTTGCCACTGCCTCGGTCAGTCATGATCTCAATCGCTTCGATTTTCCCATACTGTTCGAAATAATCTCTTAGATGATGTTCTTCAGTGTCTTCTGTAATGCCACCAACAAAAATCTTTTTCACAGTTAAGTGGGCACCAGGTCTTTGAGAATCTTCTCTTGAGACAGCCCTCTTTGGTTCCACAACTCTTCCATCCACCTTGTGTGGCCTTGCATTCATTGCTGCATCCACCTCCTCCACAGTGGCATATGTGACAAACCCAAAGCCTCTGGAGCACTTGGTGTTTGGGTCTCTCATTACCACACAGTCCGTAAGTGTTCCCCATTGCTCAAAATGGCTCCTCAGACTCTCATCGGTTGTTTCAAAGCTCAGATCTCCGATGGAGAGCTTCCGCAGCTGTTCAGGCTCTTTGGGAGACTCTGACTTAGACATGACGGCGGTGGGAGGGGAGACTTTAACGATGCTTACTCGGCGGCGTCCACGGGCAGAAAGCTGTAGTTCACTTTTTTGATGGGATCCTTGTCTGGTTTGGGATCAAGGTGATGCTGGCCTCATAAAATGAGTTTGGAAGTTTTCCTTCCATTTCTATTTTTTGGAACAGTTTCAGGAGAACAGGAATTAATTCTTCTTTAAATGTTTGGTAGAATTCACCTGGGAAGCTGTCTGGCCCTGGACTTTTGTTTGTTTGGAGATTTTTGATGACTGTTTCAATCTCCTTACTGGTTATGGGCCTGTTCAGGTTTTCTATTTCTTCCTGGTTCAGTTGTGGTAGTTATATGTCTCTAGGAATGCATCAATTTCTTCAAGATTGTCAAATTTGTTGGCGTAGAGTTGCTCATAGTACGTTCTTATAATTGTTTGTATTTCTTTGGTGTTGGTTGTGATCTCTCCTCTTTCATTCATGATTTTATTTATTTGGGTCCTTTCTCTTTTCTTTTTGATAAGTCTGGCCAGGAGTTTATCAATCTTATTAATTCTTTCAAAGAACCAGCTCCTAGTTTCATGGATTTGTTCTATTGTGTTTTTTGTTTCTATTTCATTGATTTCTGCTCTGATCTTTATGATTTCTCTTCTCCTGCTGGGATTAGGCTTTCTTTCTTGTTCTTTCTCCAGCTCCTTTAGGTGTAGGGTTAGGTTGTGTATTTGAGACCTTTCTTGTTCCTTGAGAAAGGCTTGTACCGCTATTTATTTTCCTCTCAGGACTGCCTTTGTTGTGTCCCACAGATTTTGAACCATTGTGTTTTCATTCTCATTTGTTTCCATGAATTTTTTTCAATTCTTCTTTAATTTCCTGGTTGACCCATTCATTTTTTAGAAGGATGCTGTTTAGTCTCCATGTATTTGGGTTCTTTCCAAATTTCCTCTTGTGATTGAGTTCTAGCTTCAGAGCATTGTGGTCTGAAAATATGCAAAAATTGGGAATGATCCCAATCTTTTGATACCAATTGAGACCTGATTTATGACCCAGGATGTGGTCTATTCTGGAGAATGTTCCATGTGCACTAGAGAAGAATGTATATTCTGTTGCTTTGGGATGGAATGTTCTGAATATATCTGTGATGCCCATCTGGTCCAGTGTGTCATTTAAGGCCTTTATTTCCTTGTTGATCTTTTGCTTGGATGATCTGTCCATTTCAGTGAGGTGAGTGTTAAAGTCCCCTACTATTATTGTATTATTGTCAATGTATTTCTTTGATTTTGTTATTAATTGGTTTATATAGTTGGCTGCTCCCATGTTAGGGGCATAGATATTTAAAATTGTTAGATCTTCTTGTTGGACAGACCCTTTGAGTATGATATAGTGTCCTTTCTCATCTCTTATTATAGTCTTTGGCTTAAAATCTAATTGATCTGATATAAGGATTGCCATCCCAGCTTTCTTCTGATCTCTATTAGCATGGTAAATTGTTTTCCACCACCCCCCCCCCACTTTAAATCTGGAGTGTCTTCAGGTCTAAAATGAGTTTCTTGTAGGCAGCATATTCATGGGTTTTGTTTTTTTATCCATGCTGATACCCTGTGTCTTTGATTGGGGCATTTAGCCCATTAACGTTCAGGGTAACTATTGAGAGATATGAGTTTAGTGCCATTGTATTGCCTATAAAGTGACTCTTACTGTATATTGTCTGTTCCTCTCTGATCTACTACTTTTAGTGTCTCTCTTTGATTTGAGGACCCCTTTCAATATTTCCTATAGAGCTGGTTTGGTGTTTGCAAATTCTTTCAGTTTTTGTTTTTCCTGGAAGTTTTTTTTTTTTTTTTTTTTTAGGTTTTATTTATTTATTTGTCAGAGAGAGAGAGAGGGAGAGCACAAGCAGGCAGAGCGGCAGGCAGAGGCAGAGAGAGATGCAGGCTCCCCACTGAGCAAGGAGCCCGATTTGGGACTTGATCCCAGGACGCTGGGATGATGACCTGAGCTGAAGGCAGCAGCTTAACCAACTGAGCCACCCAGGTGCCCTCCTGGAAGCTTTTTATCTCTCCTTCTATTTTCAGTGATAGCCTAGCTGGATATAGTATTCTTGACTGCATGTTTTTCTTGTTTAGTGCTCTGAATATATCATGCCAGTTCTTTCTGGCCTGCCAGGTCTCTGTGGACAGGTCCACTGCCAATCTAATGTTTTTACCCTTGTATGTTACAGACTTCTTTTCCTGGGCTGCTTTTCAGGATTTTCTCTTTGTTGCTAAGACTTGTAAATTTTACTATCAGGCGACGAGGTGTGGACTTATTTTTATTGATTTTGAGGGGCATTCTTAGCATCTTCTGGATTTTGATGTTTGTTCCCTTTGCCATATTAGGGAAATTCTCTACAATAATTCTCTCCAAAATACCTTCTGCTCCCCTCTCTCTTTCTTCTTCTTCTGGAATCCCAATTATTCTAATGTTGTGTCGTCTTATGGTGTCACTTATCTCTCAAATTCTCTCCTCGTGGTCCAGTATTTGTTTGTCTCTCTTTTGCTCAGCTTCTTTATTCTCTGTCATTTGGTCTTCTATGTCACTAATTCTTTCTTCTGCCTCATTTATTCTAGCAGTAAGAGCTTCCATTTTTTATTGCACCTCATTAATAGCTTTTTTGATTTCAACTTCGTTAGATTTTAGTTCTTTTATTTCTCCAGAAAGGGCTTTTATCTCTCCAGAAAGGGCTTTTATCTCTCTGGAGAGGGTTTCTCTAATATCTTCTATGCCTTTTTGAACCCAGCTAGAACCTTGAGAATCATCATTCTGAACTCTAGATCTGTCATATTACCAATGTCTGTATTGATTAGGTCCCCATCCTTCGGTACTGCCTCTTGTTCTTTTTTTTGTGGTGAGTTTTTCTGCCTTGTCATTTTGTCCAGATAAGATTTGCTTTCTCCTCTTCCGGAATTCCGCTGTTCTCCTTGGTGAGTGCAGTTGGCCTTGGCTGGGTTTCTTGTTGATCTTCTGGGGGAGGGGCCTGTTGTAGTGATTCTCAAGTGTCTTTGCCCCAGGTGGAATTGCACTGCCCTTACCAGGTGCCGGGCTAAGTAATCTGCTCAGGTTTGCTTTCGGGAGCTTTTGTTCCTGAGCGCTTTCCGTAGAGTTCCAGAGGATGAGAATGAAGATGGCGGCCTCCCAATCTCCAGCTGGGAGGAGCCAAGAGCTCGGGGTCCTGCTCCTCAGTGCACCCTCAGAGAAAAGCGCCCAACAGCCCCTGTCTCCCTGGCCTCTGGTCGTGCTTGGAGGAAAGCACTCAATCACTTGCACTTGGAGAAAAGCGCCCAGTCACTTCTGTTTCTGTGGTCTCTGGCTGTGCTCCGAGCTCACCCAGCCTGTGACCAATTCAAGGTGAGCCCGAGTTGAGAGCTCACTCCTCGGCTTTGTCGCTGTAGCCAGCTTCCCCGCTCTAATACCTGCGAGCTCTGATACCTGTGACCCCGCAGGACCTGGAGTTACACTGACCCTGCGTGTGCTTCCCCCCAGTTTAGCCTCTGGAGCGATGTCCTTCCGTGGAGCATACTTTTAAAAGTCTGATTTTGTGTTATGTTGCTCCACCACTTGCCAGGAGCCGGCCCCTCCCCCCGCGGTCTATCTTCCCATCACTTTGGATTCACTTCTCCGCAGGTCCTATCTTTCAGAAAGTGATTGATTTTCTGTTTCTAGAATTGTTGCTCTTCTTCTCTTTGATTTCCCATTGGATTTGTAGGTGTTCACAATGGTTAGATAAGCTATCTAGCTGATCTCCTGCTATCTGATGTCCTCTCAGCCTGCTACTTCTCCGCCATCTTGACTCCTCTGTATCTGTCATT
Organism: Lutra lutra; assembly: GCF_902655055.1. Classification (NCBI taxonomy): domain Eukaryota; kingdom Metazoa; phylum Chordata; class Mammalia; order Carnivora; family Mustelidae; genus Lutra; species Lutra lutra. The sequence goes on from NC_062279.1 coordinate 94,113,781, forward strand.
TTTTTAATGATTTGTATGCACTTTATGTATCAGTGGTTCTCAGTTGTGGGTTGCTTTATCCCCTGAGAGACACTTAGCCATGTCAAGAGACATTTTTGTTTGTCACAACTGGAGAGGTGCTGAGATCATCCAATGGGAAGAGTCCAGGGATGCTACTAAACACCTTACAACAAAGAGAAGAGCCCACCAACTACAAAGAATATCTGGTCCAAAACGTCAATATTTCTAAGGTTGAGGAACCCCAAAATGTGTGTATTTAATTAAAATATAATATATACTACATTATATTTAATATAATATATACCATCTTCCACTTTGAGATTTGCTTTTTACTTTTAATAGTTCATGATGAATAAAACTTCTTTTTTTTTAAGACTTTATTTATTTATTTGACACACAGAGAAAGATCACAAGTAGTCAGAAAGGCAGGCAGAGAGGGGGGAAGCAGACTCCTTGCTGAGCAGAGAGCCCAATGCGGGACTCGATCCCAGGATCCCGACCCAAAGGCGGAGGCTTAACCCACTGAGCCACCCAGACACCCTGAATTTATTAAATTTGTGGTACTATTTGTGTTTATAATTAAGATTCTGTGATTATTGAAAAGATCTTTGCCTATCCAAAGATCATAAAGATATTATACTCTGTTTTCTTTTAGAACAGCCCTGCCCAGTACAGAAGCTACTAGCTATGTGTGGTTGTTGAGAATTTGAAATACAGCTAGTCAAAATTAAGATGTGCTATGAATGGAAAATATACACCAGCTTTTAAAGAATTTGCTTGAAAATAAGAATGTAATATATTTCATTAATTGTTACATTGATTATATGTTGAAATGATAATATGGATAGATAGCATTAAATAAAATATATGATAAAATCAATTACATATGTGGCTCACATTTAATTTCTGATAGACAGCACTTTTTAGAAAATATACTGTTTTACGTTTCACATTTCAATCAACAATCCACTTATAACTGATTTTTGTGTATGGTATGAAGCAGGAGACCAAATACATTTTTTTAAAAATATTTATTTATTTATTTATTTACTTGAGGGAGAAACACATGAGAGGGGGTAGGGTCAAAAGGAGAATCAGACTCCCTGCTGAGCAGGGGCCTAATGTGGAATTCCATCCTGGGACTCCGGGATCATGGCCTGAGTTGAAGGCAGTCACTTAACCAACTGAGCCACCCAGGTGCCCCCAAAATATAAGTTATAACATTTGGATATCCAATTGACCTTGCACAATATATTAAAAGGAACAGCCTTTCCTTACAGCATCTCTATGTCTCCTTTTGTCATTGTTTAAACTCTTTATTTTGTTCCAAGAACCTATTTGTTATTCTTGTACCACTACCACACCATCAGGCTTACTCTTTCTTGATATGTGGTAGTAAAAATCCCCTCAACTCAATTCTTTTGGGCCATTTGCATTTCCAGGTACAATTTAAAATCAATGTTTGAGGGGCGCCTGGGTGGCTCAGTGGGTTAAGCTGCTGCCTTCGGCTCAGGTCATGATCTCGGGGTCCTGGGATCGATTCCTGCATCGGGCTCTCTGCTCAGCAGGGAGCCTGCTTCCCTCTCTCTCTCTCTCTGCCTGCCTCTCTGTCTACTGTGATCTCTCTCTGTCAAATAAATAAATTAATTAATTAAAAATAAATAAATAAATAAATAAAAATAAAATCGATGTTTGAAGTTTCAAAAAAAAAAAGATACCTGCTAAGGTTCTCAGTGAGAATAAATTTAATCTATAAATTATATGGAAAGAACTGAAACATTAACCATACTAAATCTCCTACAACAAGCATAGATACACACCTCTCCCAATTTATTTAGTTAATTCATTACTCTCAGTGATATGTTCTGCCTAATGGACTTGAAAATCTATTGTTAGACTTAACCCTGGGATATTACTGATATATTATGCTAATGAAAATGACATTTTTAAAATTAATTTTCCAATTGTTAGTGATATAGAATTAATCATTAGATACATGTTAACCTGTTATCAGATGACCTTATTAAGTTAGCTTATTAATTCTAAATGTGTTCATCTGTAGATTCATTCTTTGGGATTTTACAAATACATAAATATTATTTTCTGTGAACAATGACAATTGCATTTCCTCTGTTTCTAAACATATATCTTCTATTGCAGTTTCTTTTTTTATTTCAGTTTTAATGAGAAATAATTGATATACATCACTGTGTAAGTTTAAGGCCCAAGCATGATGGTTTGATTTACATTTTCCGTGAAATGATTACCACAATAGATTCAGCTAATACCCATTTTCTCACATAGATACAATATAAAAAAAAAGAAAGAAGAAAAAAAAGTCTCCTTGTGATGAGAACTCTTAGGGTTAACTCTCTTAATAATTTTCCTTTATATCATAAAGCAGCATTAGCTATAGGCATCATGATGTACATTAATTTCATCCCTGGTACTTATTTATCTTACAACTGGAAGTTTTTACGTTTTGACCACCTTCCTCCAATTTCCTGTCCCCAACCTTGCACCTCTGGTAATCACATGTCTGATCTCTTTTTCTATGGGTTAGGTTGTCTGTTGTTGCTATACTGTTTAGATTCCACATGTAAATGAAATCCCGCAGTGTTTGTCTTTCTCTACCTGGTTTATTTCACTTAACATAATGCCTTCCAGGTCCATCCATATTGTCACAAATGGTAGGCTTTCCTTGTTTCTTACAGCTGAATAATATTCCATTGTATGTATATACCACAATTTCTTTATCCATTTATTCATCAATGGACACAGGTTGTTTCTACCTCTTGGCTATGGTAAATATTGCTATGTAAAGGGTATGCAGCTATCTTTCTGACTTAGCATTTTCATTTCCTTTGGATATACTCCTGAAACTGGAATTGCTGGGTCATATATTTCTATTTTTAATTTTGTGAGGCTCCTCCAGACTGTTTTCCATGGTGGCTGCAGCAATTTACATTCTGACCAACAGTACACAAGAGTTCTGTTTTCTCCACATCCACATCAACATTTGTTATCTATTGTCTTTTTGATTATGGCCATTCTAACACATATGAGGTAGTATCCCTTTGTGGCTTGATTTGCATTTCTCTAATAAGTGATGTAGAGCACCTTTTCCTGTACCTACTGGCCATTCATATATCTTCTTTGGAGAAATGTCTTCTTGACATATTGCTCATAGCAGGAGACCCAATGCAATGTTGAAGAGGAGTGATAGTACTTATCTTAGCCTCATTTTTAACTGAATTGTATAGAATTCCAATATTTCCAAAGTACCTACAAAGCTGTTGTCATTTCCATTTTTGTGTTTCACATACCCTTTGTCAAATTAAGTAAGATGCCTACTACTCATAGCTTGGTAAGAATTTTTATCCAGAAGAGAATTGAATTGATGAAAACCTTTATCTGCATTTCTTGAAATAAATGTACTATTGATCTCTTTATTATTTTAATATAAAAATTGGTTTTTGAATGTTTATATATTCTTGGTTTCCTTGTATAAACCCAAGTCAGTGATGATGTATTCTCTTTCCTGTAGGTGTCTAAATTTGTTCCTTTTTTTTTTTTAAGGAATTCTTATATCTGATATTTATGAGGGTGATAACTGGCTTGTAGTTTTTCTACTTTTAATAACTTCATTAGGTTTTGTTAGCAAAGTTATGTTGGCTTCATTTAGCAAATTTAGATTATGATGGGTTTTTTGTTTGTTTTTATTCTTTAGATGTTTGTTTAGAATTAGAATTATTTCTTTGAGGTACAAAATCTATGGTGAGGTCATTTGACCTAAAGTTTTCATTGTGGGAAGAATTTAATTCAAGATTCAATTTGTTTAATAAAGAATTGCATAAATTTTCTACTTGTCAAGTCTTGGTATAAATTTATCCATTTCACTTAATTTTTCAAATTTATTTGCATCAAATTCTTCATAATATCCTAGATTTGCCTATTTACTTTCTGTAGAATCAGTACAGATTTGCTCTTTCTAATTCCTGATATTGGTAATATGTTCCTCTCTCTCTGTCTCTGTCTCATTCTCTCTCTGCCTTTTTCTCCCTCTGCCTCTGTCACTCTGTCTCTTTGTCTCTCTTTTATACACACACACACACATACACACACATCAGTCTTTTTTTTTTAATATTTTATTTATTTATTTGACAGAGAGAGAGAGAGCACAAGTAGGCAAAGAGGCAGGCAGAGAGAGAGGAGGAAGCAGGCTCCCCGCAGAGCAGAGAGCCCGATGCGGGGCTTGATCCCAGGACCCCGAGATCATGACCTGAGCTGAAGGCAGAGGCTTTAACCCACTGAGCCACCCAGGTGCCCCTCACACACATCAGTCTTGAAGGGTTTGTTAATTCAATGCATTTTCTTAAAGAATCAGTTTATGGCTTTGTTGATTTTCTCAGTTCTAAAGTTTGTTTTCTACCCATTGATTTCTGATTTTATCTTTATTATTTTCTTCCTTCTACTTTCTTTAGGTTTATATTACTGTTCATTTTCTACTCAATCATTGATGTTTTAGCCTTTCTCCTTTTCAAACATAAACTAGTTTACATTCATACATACATGCATAACTGGACTTTATATATTTTTTCTTTCTGCTCCACAGACATATATATCTATATGGTTTCTACTGATTTACAATCCAGATCACATAACATTTCTACAACTCTGTTTAATATACACTGAAAATCATTTATTACATTATTTTTCAGTTTCAGTTTTCAGTTTCAGTGTTTTTTTTCATTTTTCAGTTTCAGAATTTGATTATTTTTATAGATTTAAGTTCCCTGGTGAAATATAAGTGTTTTGCTAGTGGTTATACTTCTATGTTTTCCTGTCTATCTTCAAATAATATTATTCTGCTTTGCATATAATGTAAGGACTTTACAACATTTAATTCAATTTCCTCTCTTTTGATTTTTATGCTTTTTTGTTATATATTTTCTTACATCAATGTTATAAATTCCCTAAATTATTTTTAAATATATTTTAAAATATTAAAAACTAAGATTTAAATGTATCTTATATTTCTGTGTATATTTACCATTCTAGGCATTCTCATTCCTTGTGTAAATTCAGTGTTCCATCTGGCCTCATTTTTCTTCATCCATTAATATTTCCTATAGTGCAGGTCTTCTGGCAATGAATTCTATCAGATTTTGTTTGTCTGAAAAAGGTTTTAGTAAATCTAGACATAGAATTATAGATGATATTTTTGTTTCCTTGAACCCACTGCAAGTATCTTTCTCTGTATCTTTCTTCAGTTTTTCTAATGAGAAATCTGTGATAGTTATCATTGTTCTTTTCTCTGTATGCCTAACTTTGTATCACTTCTTTGAGGGACTTAAGTCCTGTGCTGTCTTTGCCCAATATCTAAATACAGCCTGCTATGTACTTAACCCTATTTCCTAGTTGTTTAATAGTGGGAGGGTAAAATTGGTTTCATTTATAGCATCATGTTATAACATGGAAGTCTGGTCTGGTTGCTTTTATTGAATGACAGAAATTATGTATGAAAAGTTAAAGAGTTTCTTGGTATGATCTTCAGAACAGTGTTGTGTGTAGTGGGAGGGGCATGGTTCTGGTACAGAGTTGGAGTAGGAAGGCAGAACCCTAACCCAATCAGAAACTGAACTGGTTTACAGATGAAATTTAGTCTTTGTGAGGGCCTCAAAATCTCCAATTAACCCTTACTTTTAAAATTTAAACTCTCAGAGCCCTGAATAAATTAATGGCTATTTAGCTGGGCCATCCTCTACCAGACTCTAAACACTTAATTTCTCTCCCCAATACCATGAGACCACCAATAACTCTGCTTAGCTATTCAGAATTTTATCAACAGCTTTCTGTTTGCTTTCTCCATATCCCATCTGCTTCGCCTAATAAAAGGGCAAATGTCTTAAAGGGAAACTATAAATTCTGTTTCCTGGGCCTAGTTTGTGCTAATTGTCAGGATATTTGTCCTAAATTAGCCCTAAAATCCTTGCATTGGTAGATCTAGACTTTTCAATTTTTGTGTTCCAAGTCCAATGAGAGTCCAGTCTCTCTGCTTAATAGTTACTCTTTGCATATGTCACTTTTTAATTGAAAACTGCCCTTGGATATTAATCCCATATCAGATATATGTGTTGGAAATATTTTCTCTCATTCTGTAGGTTGCCTTTTCAATGTATTGATTATTTCCTCTGCTGTGCAGAAGCTCTTTACTTTGATGTAGTCTCATTTGTTTATTCTAGCTCTTGTTGCCTATGTTTTTGGCATCTTACCCAAAAAATAATTGTCAAAACCAATGTCAAGGACATAGGTTTCTGTTTTCCTCTATGAACTTAACAGTTTTAGGCCTTAAATTTAAGTCTTTGATCCACTCTGAATTAATTTTTCTGAGTTGTATAAGACCGCAGGTCAGTGCTTGTGGGTATCCAGCTTTCCCAACACCATTTATTGAAAAGTCTTTCCTTTCCCCATTGTGTATTTTGGCATTCTTGCCAAAAATTAATTGATGACATATATGTGTGGGTTTATGTTTGGACTCTCTTTTATACTCCACTGCTTTATGTGCCTATTTTTGTGTCATTATCATACTATTTTGATTACTATGGCTTCAAATCAAAATATATAAAGAACTCCTAAAATATAATAGCAAAAAGACAAATAATCCAATTCAAAATGCACAAAGGATAGGCATGTTTTCAAAGACGACATTCAAAGGGGGATGCCTGGATGGTGTAGTCAGTTAAGCCACTGCCTTCGGCTCAGGTCATGATCACAGGGTCCTGGGATCAAGTCCCACATTGGGATTCTTGCTCAGTGGGGAGCCTGCTTCTCTCTCTGCCTCTGCCTGCCACTCTGCCTGATTGTGCTTTCTCTCTCTCTCTCTCTGACAAATAAATAAATAAATAAATAAATAAATAAAATCTTTTTAAAAAGAAGATTCAAAGGATCAAAATGTATACAAAAAGGTGTTCAACATCACTAATCACCAGGGAAATTCAACTCGAAGCCAATAATACGATATAACTTTATACCTGTTAAGATGGCCATTATCAAAAAGACAAAAATTAACAAATATTGGAGAGGATGTAAAGTAAGGGAACCCTATACACTGTTAATGAGAATGTAAATTGGTATACCCATTATGGAAAACAATATGATACTTCCTCAAAAAATTAAAAATAGAATTACCATATGATTCATCAGTCCCAATCTTGGATATATATATCCAAAGAAATGCAATTAATATCTCACTGAGATATTTGCATACCCATTTTCATTGCACTGTTATTTACAGTAGCCAAGATATAGAAACAACTTAAATGTTGTTCCATGAATGAACTGATAAAGAAAATGTGATACACACACACACACACACACACACACACACACACACACACAATGGAATATTATTCAACCATAAAAAAGATAGAAATTCTACATTTAATACAACATGGATGAAACTGGAGGACAATATGCTGAGTAAAATAAGCCAAAAAGAGAAAGATAAGTGCTGTATGGCATCACTTAAATGTGGAATCTTTTTTTTTTTTAAGCTGACTTCATAGAAACAGAGAATAGAGTAGTGGTTGGCAAGGGCTGGAGAGAAATTGAAATGGGCAGAGGCAGATCAAAGTGTGTTCACTCTCAAGTTTGAAGAAGAGTAAGTTCTGAGGATCTAAGGTGCAGCATGGTGACTGTATTTAATGTGGAACTGTATATTTGAAAGTTGTTAGGAGTAGATCTTAAATATTCTAACCACACATCAAAAAAAGTGTTAAATAAGTAAAGTGACAGATGTGTTCATTATCTTGAACTTGGTAATCATCTCATGATGTATATCCAGTCATCACATTGTACACTTTAAAAATGTACAATTAGATTTGTCAATTTTTCTTTAATAAAGTTGAGGAGAAGATTGTCCGTGGGGGGAAAAAAAAGCAGTGTAAAATGAAGAAATTACCTCAACCTTTCTAGGTTTTCAAATATTTTTCTTATATATTTTACCCCTCTTTTATCCTCATTCTTAGCAGAAAACCCACAATTCCATTTTGAAATGTTCAAATTTAGAGGTAGATGGGGACTATTTTGGCAAATTATCTTTGGACTAAATTGAAGGGTAATACAGGATTTAGCCCAATGAAATATGACACTATATTTATTATAGGGATCTTGAAGAACAGGAGATTAATTAACTAATAAAAATTTTTTGCTTCTCACTGGGAGATAGGATGGTGCATGGCTGCACTGTTGAATTTAAGAATGACCATCCAATTCATTATTGATTAAGTTACCTCATTCATTTAATTTAACTCTATAGAGACCTATATTTTTGTGGAATTATGTCAAATACTTTTGGAAATGAAGTAAGTAGTAAAAAATAGAGGAGGAAGGAAGGAAGGGCAGGCTAGTAAAAGGGAAGAGAAAGGAGCAAAGTTAGGAAGCAAAAGGAAAGGAGAAAGAAGCTCCCATGTGTGCATTCTTTTTTTCCGTTTACATTTTTCTAACTTACATTATTTATACATTTTTCTGTTTTTATTTTATACATACCTACATACACATATCTTTAGGAAGATAATTCAGTTAAAACTCTTTGTTTCTCTCATTAAAACCAACCGTCTGACGTAAATTTCTTTTCCTTTAAATTATTCTTAAAATAATAACAGTTCACCAGCTAAGTCTGATTCTATTTAATATCTAATTGTATACTTCTGTTAACAAAATTCTTCCTTTATATCACCCTCTAGAATGTTAGCCCTATTGAGAACAGAGACCCCTTCTTTCTTTTCCCTCTGTGCTTCTAACATCTGGGCAGTGTTTGGTACATAGCAGGAGCTCAAGTGTCTGCTAATGCCAAAAATGGAATAACACTGAATTCAACAATATTATGAAATGCCTCAATTGTAAGACAAAGAGACATATCTAAGGTCAATAACACCAGGGTAAACTACTACAAGAAAGGGAGAGAGGAGGAAACAAAATAAAATAAGACAGCACTCTCTCAAAATAAGACGAAGTCAGGAGTATAGAGCTCTTTACCAAAAAACTTTATTCAGCCACAGTTGGTTTTTTTTTTAAGTTTTAGTATATCTTAAGTTAAAAATGGAGAAATGAGTAAATATTGCATATTTTAAAAAACTATTTGTTTCTGAAGATAGAACCTTAAAAAGAACAACTCTATATAGCAGAGCTCCTCGACACAAGTGCTGGCAAGAGAAGCTACCATTCCTCCACTCAGGCACTTCCCTTTATATTTTCCTCTCTGAGCACAGGTAGAAGATATAACTCTCCTGCATTTTTTAAGGATGAGTCTCCATGCTTCATTCACTCATGCATTACATACTTCCTTCATTCAGTCTCTGAATTCTTTAGTCCAGAAAGGAAATTCTGTTACTTGTGATTTGCTATTCCTTCATGGAAAATATTCTAGGTATAAGAAATGCTACACTTAAGTAAAGGGGTGTGTATTTTTCTTGGCTGAGTTTATATTTAAAGCTATTATACAGAAGCATACAATCGTTTTAGGTTATACAAATTTATAATAAGAAAGAATTCATTAAAAAAACTGTAGTAAGATTATGAATCATCGTTCCTTCAAGATAATATCCTCTAGCTTTTATAAACATTTCTTATGCTTTTCCTTTATACCATTATTTTATATTGTTTGAAGTCCCCAGGGGTACTAGGTAAGGATATAAGTTGTTGGGTTTTTTACCCTTTTTTACTATCTCATAAACTTCTGAAAAAAATCTCCTGTATTACTAGTCGCAGCCCAAAGGCAAACTTTCAGAATTTTTCAAAATTGGTTTTTAGTTCAAAACAAATGTTAGAGAAGAAATATGAAATTTTAAAAAAGAAGAAAGAGTAAAAAGAGAAGTTGAATGTAACATAAATATATTTAGTAATTGCAATAATTTACTAATTCCTTTCTTGTGAATTATCTTGTAAAATGACAAAAATATATTCAATAAGTAACAAAGTTCTATATCTTTTGTTGTGCTGTGATTTGGGGCTGTTTGTTTACTTGCTTTGTTTTTTGTCTCATATTCTTATCTTCCATTGTCTTTGGATGGCCAGTATTCAAATTTAAGTCCATTTCTTTTTTTTTTTTTAAGATTTTATTTATTTATTTGACAGACAGAGATCACAAGGAGGCAGAGGCAGGCAGAGAGAGAGAGGGGGAAGCAGGCTCCTGCTGAGCAGAGAGCCCAATGCGGAGCTCAATCCCAGGACCCTGGAATCATGACCTGAGCCGAAGACAGAGGCTTTAACCCACTGAGCCACCCAGGTGCCCCAAGTCCATTTCTTATAGAAATCATATTCTCATTGTTTTAGAAATCATAAGGAATGATGATTCATCCAATCTAAAGGGCTTGCTGTATAGTTAAAAAAACTGAGGTCTTGGGAGACTAATTTCTGTGCAAAATACATTTATTAAGAGCTAACACTTACAGTCCAATATTATATGCACAACTGCAACAGCCTTGTATTTGGACCTGCACCTCCTTTAGAATTTTCTCCTCCTTTCTACCAGGCATATTACTTCAGTTAAATCAGCAACTCCGTGTCTCAACAAGTCTAACAACCAGTTAGACTCTAGTAGAGAAACTAATCTCTATGAAGCACTCCACAATCTGTCCCAAAGCTAATTTTTATACTTATGTCCCCTTCATAAGCTCCATACTTCAATCAAACTGGTATTCTCTCTTTCTGTACCCTTGTATTAATCATTTTTCCATTTCAAATATCCTCCTTTGTTTGTTAAACACTACATATCAATACAGTTACAGAATACATCTTAACACTGCAAGGAATTATTTATACCTAAAAGGTATCAAGAGCACTACATGAAAAGTAGTTTTACTCCCATATTATTTATTTAATTCCCATTAATTAATTATACATGATTATAAAGAGTTAGCTGTTCACACAGCTAGCAAGTTACCAAAAAATCAGTTCAAAATTAGATAAGTTTGTTCTGACTGACCCTATATTGCGGCTGAAGTAGTTTAAGCTACAGGAAAATATTGTTAAAGATGACTTTATTCACCTGTGTCTGAGCCCACTGTCACCTGTGCCCAGTTCTAAAGTATGATTCTCCCAATTCTACTATTGTCTTAAGGAACCACACACACTTGCACACATATATGCACATCCACACAGCATGAGATGTTTGCAGATAAAATAACATTGCACAGTTTCTTAACTTTCAATTAGTGACTGGACATCTTCCTCCATTTCACCACTTCATTCCAAGTGTGTCTCTGTTATAGTGAATGGATTCCCATAAATTGTTCTGTGGCTGTTCTTCTGGACACTGACTGTACTATTGCTCCAGACCAAACACAGTTAATTCCAATCTGGGGGAAGAAATAGAACAGGAATTTCTTATTAAAAAAAGCTATATTTCCATGTAACTCTTGATCTCGGAGTGGTGAATTCCAGCCCCATGTTGGGTGTGGAGATTACTTTAAAAAAGCTATATTTCCTTGGTGATGCGTAATATTGAGCATCTTTTCATGTGTCTGTTGGCCATTTGTACGTCTTCTTTGGAAAAATGTCTATTCATGTCTTCTGCCCATTTCTTAACTGGATTATTTAGTTTTGGGATGTTGACTTTGGTAAGTTCTTTATAGATTTTGGATACTAACCCTTCATCAAAAATGAAAAACATATCACCTCACACTTATCAGAATGACTAAAATTAGTAACACAGGAAACAACAGATAATGGCGAGGATGTGGAGAAAGGGAAACCCTCTTACACTATTGGTGGGAATGCAATCTCGAGCAGCCACTCTGGAAAACAGTATGGCGTTTCCTCCAAAAGTTAAAAATAGATCTACCCTGGGGCGCCTGGGTGGCTCAGTGGGTTAAAGCCTCTGCCTTCAGCTCGGTCATGATCCCAGGGTCCTGGGATCAAGCCCCACATCGGGCTCTCTGCTCAGTGAGGAGCCTGCTACCCTTCTCTCTCTCTGCCTGCCTCTCTGCCTACTTGTGATCTCTGTCAAGTAAATAAATAAAATCTTTAAAAAAAAAAATAGAACTACCCTACAACCTAGCAATTGTACTATTAGGTATTTACCCAAAGGATACAAAAATACTGATTCAAAGGGGCAAATACATCCCGATGTGTATTGCAGCATTATCAACCATAGCCAAATTAAAGAAATAACCCAATGTCCATTGATTGATGAATGGATAAAGAAGTGGTATATATAAATACATATGTATATAAAATTCAATATTAGCCTTCAGAAAGGATGAAATCTTGCCCCTTGAAATGGCATAGATAGAGCTAGAGTGTATTATGCTAAGCAAAGTAAGTCAGTCAGAGAAAGACAAATACCATATGATCTCACTCATATGTGGAATTTAAGAAACAAAAAGAAGAACATAGAAATAGAAAAAAAGAGAGAGAGAAAGAAGCAAACCATAAAAGACTCTAAACAATAAGGAACAAACAGGGTTGATGGAGGGAGGCAGGTGGGGGATAGGCTAAATGGGTGAGGGATATTAAGGAGGACACTTGTGATGAGCACTGGGTGTTAAATATAAGTGCTGAATCACTGAATTCTACTCCTGAAACCAATATTACACTATATGTTAACTAACTAGAATTTAAGTAAAAGTTTGAAAAAAAAAGAAGAGAAAAATACTATATACAAAGACTTTTTAAAATGATATACGAGGATCAAAAATATATTGTATTACCATGAGAAGATAAGACCTTGGTTTCCTGGCCTCTCTTATACTTGTGTTTTATAGTTGGTTTCTACAGATGTATCTTGAACCCATCACTTTGAACAATAGCATAAATATTTTCCTATATGTTGTATACTTTTGCATAGTTCAGTATCTTATATTATGATCAATTTTTAAAAATTCAAGTCATTGATTAATGTAAATCACACTTAACAAGGAATTTTTGTGTGGGCTACCATTTTAGCAACAATAGTACAAGGGCAATGGAAAATTCATTGAAGTTTAAGGAGAAAGCCTTCTTTCTATGACTTGAAGTTTCCCTGTGGAGCTACATCATAAATCATCTGGTAGAATAGAAAATTTCAGATTTTATAGCCCAATATTACTATGTGACCTAAGACAGATTGTCAATTATTCCATGCCTCAGACCCTTTATATGAAAAAAAAAAACATTTTATTTCATAGGTATAAATAGGTATAAATATTAGTGCTTACCCATATTTAGGAACTTTGCCTCCACTCATTCATTGACTTTTCCTTTTGAACATTTTTATTAATTTCCACCACAATTTAAAAAAAATACTGCTCAACACGAAAAGTTCTGTGCCCATAAGCATTTCTGCTTAACAATTTATTGAATGAAGGGTTACATATTATTTGTTAACTAAAATGTGACTTTTCTGGAATTTAGGTATTCATGCAAATTTTGTATCTTATTAACACAATTAACATTGTTAATTAAGAATAATTCTATGAGCTATCTTTTTTTAGGAGAAATCTTAAAAGGATTAAATTATTTAATTACTAAATATCAAATTAGCAAAAGAAATCTGGAGCCATGAAACATATTTATATTGGTTCCGTGAAATTCTCACATTTAGACCTGTATGTCTGCAGACTTACTCCTGAGAGAATATTGGATCCTTCTATAGCTGAACAGGTGATCCTACTGTTCCCTGGAGTAGCTCCTAATTTACCTTCGTTTTAAAATGAATCACTCCCAAATAAGAATAATTCCTTACTTGATGCTTAGCCTGCTGGATGCTACTCTATTTTGAATGATTTATGATCATACATTTAAATAATTACATTGGTCCTGTTGTTCCACTATTTCATCACAGCTAACAAGAAGATACATGCAGATAAATGTATTACAACCTCACATCTCCTCAAGTCTTTTTCCACTATTAGAAATTAAACATCTTTAAAATAACAAACCACCCAGTTGCTCCCCAGTGGAACTTAGTGAGTCTACAATAATATAATATTATTTTATAATAAACTACAATTAAAATAATGTTCTTGCAGCTACCTTCTGCTAGATATAAATTAAAATATACTTTACATAATGGAAAAAAATAAACTTCCTCTATAGAGAAAAATGTAACTAAAATTTCAGAAGAAATTGCTTTGATAATCAAGATAATGGATACTTGTGATTGTAGATGAATCTCTTAGTATAAATTTCACTGAAGTTGGAGACATTTTAAATAGTGTACCTGTGAAGGAGGAGGTGGGTAACCAATTCTGTGTAGAGGAAAAGATTTCCCCTCTTCTAGAACAAAACACTGTGATCCTATCCCATTTGAGAAACTAAGCATGAATGAATTATTTTCATAAGAAAACACTGAATAAGAATTCAGAAATTGCAGCAACCATACTTATTACAAGGCATCCTAGTACTTAGATTCATTGCTCTAGCGCTTACTTGTTCTCATTCTGTTCCTCCCTCTTTTCCTAAGGTTATATTTTCTACCAGTAAGTAAAATCAAGCTCAGTAGCCATGGAAAGAAAAAAATAATGGTGTATTTAGAAATGGAGGTTAAGGTCAAGTCTCCACTTTACAAAGAGAAATAGAGAACTGGAACATAGGCCAAGGTCTGAAGTTTCCCAACTGCTTAGAGGCGAAAATACAACAAACATAAGTAAAACATTAAATAATTATCTGGTTCATGCAAGAGGAATAATCTGCTCACATTTAATTAAATAATGAATGAGATTTATTTACATGATTATCTGAATTAATTGATGGCAATTCCAAATAATGACTCTTTCATCTGCATTTCTTTTACTTATACACCTGGCCAAATAACTGTCTTTCTTCTGGGGGAAAAAAAAAAATCAAGTGGAGTCAGAAGTTCTTATGCTACATTTATTTTTCCTATGTTTACTATTTAATAAAATAATTATTATAAAAAAATCTCATATTTTATATATAAATACATTTTCTATTATACTTGTATTTTTTTAATTCATGGGATTGATTTAAGTATTTATACTTATAAGTAAGAGATACTGACTTGACACAGAATTATTGTTATTTGAAAAAAATAGTATTTTCATAATACAAAGTCAGCAGATTAGAGCAACAATTTTATCAGGAACTCAGATCCTTACATTTTTCTAATCTGCCAACCTGAATAACTGGGCATTTATCCTGAAGTTTTTCTGCCCATGATCAAAGGACAGCAATTCAAGGCATACGAATACACAGTCATGTTGAAAAACAAAACAAAACAACAACAACAAAAAATTTTCCTCCATAATTTTTGTTGGAGAGGAACTTTACAAACAACTCCCATTACACATCTCATTGGCTGTTCAGAAAGCAATCATTAACAAAAAAAAAAATGGAAAAGACTTGGGTTTCCAGATCTCATGGAAAGAGCTCGGAAGTTGCCACTCCTAACAAGCAAAAACCTAAACAAACTTAAAAAAATTAAAAACTCTTTTTGGATCTAAAGAGAGGAGACGACACAGAGTAAATCACTGCCCCCCCAACATTGGAAAGACCAGATAATATAGGGAGTCTCCACTCAGTGGAGCAGAGACTGAGGAGTGGAAACTGACTCAGGAACCAGTGCATGGAGAAGAAAACCTTGAATGTAACTAAAGAATTGCTGGAGTGTCAGTGTGTACAACAGTGAGAGTTAAACATAACAGGGGAACCCTGTCATTAGGAGCCCCCACAAAATTCTGCATATACTTCCAATAACTTGACCAGGTTCCCAAAGTAAATATTAGAGAAAAAGACTCTTTAGTTTCCAGAATGATGGGGAGGGGAAAAGCAACTATTTAAAGATAATCCAAAGCATACTGTTCTTCTTAACAAGATCTGTCATGAGGAGAAACTAGTTATCCAAAGCCTAACATGTTGCAGTATTAGCAGAACTTACCTAGTATGAGAGAAGGGAAATACCCAAATCTGGTCCACCCTAGCCATTCTGTCCCTCTAGGGGGAAAATAAACTAAGAAACCTTATAAAGTTTATGTAAAAGCATTGGGCTGCTAAAAGACTGACCTAATCGTAGGACTCTAGGATGCCTACCTTCCACCCACACCTCATGATCACATTACTAAGGCCTATGTGTAGCAATTCCTCTTGCCCAGTACATGTCCAGAAAACATTCAAGGAATACCAAATGGCAATACAATTAGAAGAGACAGTGCAAGCATCAGGAACAGACATTATAGGGATGTTGGAATTAACAGATCTGATATTTCAAAAAAAACATGATTAAAAATAATAACTATGATTAATGTATTAAGGATGCTAATGGATAAAGTAGACAGACAGAATGAAAGAACAAGTGGGCAATAAATGAGTCATCTACTATTTGTCTTTCTGCTGAGCTTTCACTTAGCATACTCACCTCCAGGTCCATGCAAGTTGTTACAAATGACATGACTTCCTTCTTTTTTAAGGCTGACTAATCTTCCACTATATATGTATGTATTATATTTTCTTTACCCACTCATCCATCAGTGGACATTAAGGTAGGTTCCATATCTTAGCTATTGTGAAAAATACTAAAATGAACATAGGAGTGCATATTCTGATTTTATTTTCTTTGGATATATAGCCAGACATGGGATTTCTGGATCATGTTGCATTTCTAATTTTAACATTTTGGGGACCCTCCATACTGTGTTTCATAGTACCTACACCACTGTAAATTCCCACCAACATTGTACAAGTGTTTCCTTTTCTCCAGTTATCTTTTTATTCTCAGTAACAGAATAGAAAACAATAGAAAAAATTCAACAAAACTAAGAGTTGTTATTTTTAAAAGATAAACAAACTTGACAAACTGATAATCAGACTCAGAAAAAAGAGCAAACACTCAAATAAATCAGAAATAAAAGAGGAAACATTACAACAGATGCCTCAGAAATAAACAAAATATCGTAAAGAAGTATTGTAAACAACTATACACCAACAAATCAAAAACTAGAAAAAAATAAATCAATTCCTAGAAACACAACCTGCGAAAACTGAACAAAGAAGAAATAAAAAGTATGAACAAAAAAATAATAAATAAGGAGATTGAATTAGTAATCAAAAGCCTCCTAACAAGGACAAACCCAGGACCAGATGGCTTCAATGGTGAACTCTACCCAATGTTCAAAGAAGTGATAGCAATCCTTCTTAAACTCTTCAGAAACTTAGAAGAGAACAATTGCTAAGTAATTTTATGAGGCCAACATTGGATAAAGCCAAAGACATGACAAGAAAAGAAAACCATACTTGAATATCTCTGATGAGCAGAGATGCAAAACTCCTCAATAAAATACTAGCAAGCTAAATTCAACAACACTTTAAAAGGATTGTGTCATTTTTTAAGCAAGTCTTTTTACTTTTCTATGAATGAATTTACTGGAAATCAGTTTCCCTCAAATTAAAATATTGAGAATTATATATTTTCTCTTTTATATACTCTAATACAAGTACCTACAAACAAACATATGTATCAGAATTTATTATTAATCAGATTTTAAACTTTGGTTTAGGAGTTAGTGTCAAGAAAAATTATCTAAAACTTGGAAATTGGCAAAAGAGATCTCAGCATATCATTTCAGTATCATATTGATACATTGTTTAACAGGATTATCCAAAAAATATTTAATTTCCAGAAGAATGTACTTTTGTTTGACCCTGCCATTTATTATCGAAATTAAAATCTCAGACTCTCTGAAGTTACATGCTAAGTTTTGACCTTGTCTGGTAAAGATTTTTTCCTGGTAAATACCACCCAAAAGGTGATGGTTTTATTGCCCTGGAGGATGTTAGCTACCTCATTAAACTTGTATCAGTTCTGTACTATATAGTCTTCATTTTTCTAATTCTAATGTGGACAGCCTCTTCATCTTTCTGGTTCACTCCTTTCTGTGTTAAATAAAGTCTTTGAAATGTGAACATTCTATATTTGTATGAGAGTCATGTTTCAAATTTTTGAGTTATGCTTTGATATTGGAAAGTAAAATAAAGAAAATCATTCATAATGACATTCATCTTTGCCACATACCTTAAATCTTTTAGAATCAATGCAATTTAAAATGCATTTGAAGGGGTGTCTGGGTGGCTCAATCAGTTGAGTAGATGACTCTTGATTTTAGCTCGGTCATGATCTTATCTCGGGTCATTATCTCAGAGCTGTGGGATCAAGTCCCATGTTGGACTCTGTGCTCTCTGTGGAGTCTGCTTTAGATTCTCTCTCACCCTCTGCCTCTGCCTCTTCCCCCTCATATAAATAAATATATAAATAAGATCTTTAAAATTAAAAAAAGATGTATTAAAGTACATAGTCAATGAGTTATGATCCAAGAAACTACTTAATTTAGTCAAGATGTGGTTACTTTGCTTAGGCATAACACAAATATTTATAATGTTTGTATGAGAGGAGCTGAAACCTACTTAGATTTTAGTTGATGTCAAGGGTTCCAATGATAACCTTGGAATTTTTTTTTAATTCAGAAAACTAAGAAATAATATAAATGATATTATCCTACTCCACTGAGACAGTTGTTAAAAATATAAAAATATAAACGGAATTGCCAAAGAAAGAAAACTAAACTACTTGCCATTTCTTCAGTGTCATGGAGCTTCTCTGGATAAAATATTTTAAGGATATTTTCTTATGATTGTTTCATTGTATATTTCTTTTAGATTTCTTACATGAAGTTTTCCTCCTGATAAGTTACATGCACTAAAGAAATAATTTACCTCTCAATTTCTAAGTCTTTAATAATACAAAAAAATTGGCTTTAGTTTTACTTCTCTATCCCTTCAATTTCAAACTTATTTGTGAGAAAATGAATTTGAAGGATATAAAAATGTTTCAATTGTTTCCTTAGATGTTCAATTTTCTACTTCTTATTATAGGCAATCAAACTTTGAAACAAACTTTCATTTTGCAAAGGTGTCAAAATAGTCCTTGAAAGCTGTATGACTTTAAATACCAGAATCTTCATTTTTCATACATAACATTTCATGCTGTTTAAAATACAATTATTTTATAATGTTAAAAGAAAGAGTGAGAGAACAATATTTAACTTAACCTAAAAAAGAAAATCTCATATTCATGTTATTTGTATATGTTTGCCTGAGGAGTCTGAAGGTTTAATTCTCATTTGACATCATCCTATTAAATGCAATCAATTTAAAAAGGAAAGAAAAGTAACACAAAATCATTTTGGAATGTTTATTCTTGTTCTATTCTGGATTATGAAACCAGAAGAATGAGCTCAAATTTTGAAAGGATCTCAAAATTCAGAGCCATAGAGCAAAAGTAAGTAAAGCATCTGCATAGTTACACTGAAAGTATATCTATTTTGTGCCTTCATCAATTTGTAAAATATAGCTAGCAAGATAGGAAAAAGTAGTAAGAAATAATTTGTAGATAACAAAATCATAATAAATTAATTAAAATAATTTAGTCTTAAATCATGTGTAAAATCACTGAAACAAGTCAAAGTTTCAACAAAAAAATAAAATAAAAGTGAAACACACTTTTGACAAATTTTAACAAGTATTACTAAGGAACTATGAAGAATATCTTTAAAAAAAAGTAATTTGCATTTGTACTAAAATATGTTATTCAAATTTACCTGAGTAAATCTTTACCTGTAGCCTTTTGGTACACCCGAAGGAATGCCACTAACAGTTGTAATGGAATTCACAAGAGAAAATTGAGGCTCTGGTCTTAAATCAATTACAACCATATAATTTGACTAGAATTATAATAATTTTATATTCAGAGAGAAAGAGAGAAATTTTTCTACTTAATGTTTTATATCCAGTTTAAAGCCATATTGTACCTAATTTTTCTCCTATTTAACTGCTTCTACTAAAACCTGAAATTCAAAGTTATAAATCTCAACAATGCCAAGGATTTTAGTTTGTTGTGCTTTATTTTTTCACAGTATAATCTAGTTTCCTCCTTATATCAGCACTAAATTCTTGACTTCTACTATGCACCAGAGAATTAAATTTAGTGCTTCCTCTTTCAAATTACTCTCAGCATACTGTCCTTCTTTTCCATCTTGATTTCTTTAGTTGTCCCCTTCTAATTCCTTTAGTGTGCCTCACCTGATTTGGCCCCCAACCGTATTAATTTTTGTTACTGGTTCAATCAAAAAGCAACCTCAAAATTAGTTTCTAGCTATACAATTTTACCCTACACTATAATCTTTTGACTTAATTTTTTTAACTTGGCATGTCAACCTCGAATCTGAGAACACTGCTATCATTTTTTCTCATTCTGTGGCATACCATTGAATATATTGCTGATGATATTCATCTGGGAAAATGGAAATCTATAATATAAATTTAAGGTGTGGTAATTAAATGAACACAATTTCATGCACTACATTCCACAAAATATTAAGCTAGTTAGTGTCATCATTTGTTCACAAACCAAATGTGCTGATTCAAACCCAGAGTTTTTCCCAATAAGCACCACTACCTTTTCGCATACACCACATGTTGATTCCTCAGTACCTTGTAACTCTTAAGCATGGTCTCTGCTCAGCAAAATCCTTACCATCTGTTCATTTTTTAGAATGCTGAATCTCAGGTCACACTCTAGAACAACTGAAAACGAAGTCTAATTTTAGCAGGATTGCTAGTGATTTGTTAGTGGAGTCAAGTTTGAAAAACAGTATCAACATATTTCACATATAAGATAAAGTGAAAACCTTTCTTACTACAATTTCAGATCTAGTACACAGTCCTTTTTTGGAGAGGCACATGTTACCTTCCACTTCAGTGAAAAAAATAGCTTCTGTCATATAACTCCCTTATCCAAGCTCTTTTGAAATTCATTAATTTATTCTTTCATATTCATTTATGTTCAAATAATTACTAAGAATCTATGATGAGTCAAGCAATTTTGCAGCAATTATTCTCAGTTCCGGGGATTCCACTGTGATAAGAAGAGAAAAACTTGCCCTCATAGAAATTACCTTATAGATGAGGTAGAAAAATAATAAACAAGATTAATATCTAAAAGATATAGTAGATTAAATATATAAAAAGGTATGAAGAATAGCAAAGCAGTAGATAAAATTAAGGAGTGTTAGAGTAACCTTATGGCCTCAAGTATTATCTTCAAGTGGAAAACACTCAAGTCTAATCTTCAACCTTATTTCTCACTGGTGTTCTGATTCCAAATACATTACAGTCTTTGCAGAGATTATCTAACAATTTAATATCATAGATTTATTATTATCAAATTAGTATCAGATTAGCATCAGATTAGTACCTGATGTCAGTTGGAGGCTCCCTCTGTTTGATACTCTTCTCTCAATGTCTCCCCAAGCTCATGCCTAGGGGAACCCTTCATCAACTTTTCTGCAAATTCACAAAGTTTCTCCAAATATCTCTTTCTCTTTAGGGCATCTCTGTGTCAGATAAACCCAAATCTGGAGTTCAGTTTTTCCTCAAGACTTACAAAAGAAAAAAAAAAAGAAAGAAAGAAAAAAGAAAAAAAAAGTCTTAAAAGCATTAGTGAACAATGTAATATAATGCAAACTTTATAGAAGACAATGTAAACTTTATAGAAAACTCCTTAGTAGAGGGGTGCCTGGTGGCTCTGTTGTTAAGTGCCTGCCTTTGGCTCAAAGCTTGATCCCAGGGCTCCCTGCTCGGCTTCTCCTTCTTTCACTCCCCCTGCTTGTGTTCCCTCTCTCACTGTGTGTTTCTCTGTCAAATAAATAAATAAGATTTTTTAATTAAAAAAAAAAGGAAAGAAAAATAAATTTGAAAAGAAGAAGAAGAAGACTCCATAGTAAGACAGTGAAAGATGCTAGCATTACATAACCACAGGTGGGGCTCCCCAAAATAGAGATTTCTATGTAGAGTGTTTATTGGAGAGAGCTATCAAGAACCACACCAGAAAGGCAGTGACAAAGCAGAATTGGAAAGAGGAAGAGGTTGAACCGTGATGATTATGTTGCAAAAAAGACCTCAAATAACTGGGACAGTGAGAGTTCTAAGGCTAAGATAGCCCTCTGGAGATGTTCATAACTGAAGGAAGACATCTATACCCTGCCTTAAACAGACATCCTTCCCTGTCTCTGCTATGGAATCTTTATAACGCTCATTGTCCTGGTATCACTTGAGTGGTGAAGTCTCCCCCAAAGCAGGTATTAAAATGGGATTAGCCATGAAAGAGATTTAATATGGCAATATCTTTGGGGGGAAAAATGGGAAATGTGTAAAGAGGAGGTAGGAGGAACTAGCAGACTATGATGAAAATTAATCCCAGGTAACGGAGAGAGAAGAAAAAGGAAGAAGCATCTCAGACACAATGAAATTCTAATAGACTTTGGTAAAGCTGTCAGGGAGTCCTTAAGCAGAAGTTGCTTGTCACAAGACTCTCACGCTTCTCAGGAATGGGTCTGCCTTAGCATTCATTACATGCTCAATTATTGGCTGGAGATAGACCAAGGGAAGCATGGGTTTAATTCAGAGCTCAGACAACTAAATCTCTCTGCAGTCAGAAATCTGAGAGTCATCTTCATAACCGGTATAATGAATACTAGAGTTGCTGCTACAAAATGAGAACATGAAGAAATATGGCTGGAGTATAGGAGACTCACTAAGATATCTCTATACTTCTGATGAGAGTAAATGAACTCTTGCAGCAATCATGAACTGATAATGACAACGTAACTCGAGGCTCAGGAATAAATATCTGTGTCACCCTCCTAGGCCGTGGAATTAGAACAATAGAAATGCTCACCAAGATAATGGGCCTCTAAAATGGAGGTCAAGAAAGGTGTAAAATATCAATTATGGCCTCTATTTCTGACAGCAGATAGATTTCACTAACCCTCTTATTTCATGCTTTTCTTATGACACTGAAGACAGCCAACATTTTGAAATGCCAGTGACACAGTGGAATCATATTGGGCACAAGTGTATCTGAACAATGCAAGAGATAATATTAGTGGATTCTATTTGATAAAGCACTCCACATTCCCTTGACTAACCTCTGAGTTCACCTGAAACTGTGGAGACTAAATACTGCTTCCCTATCCCTCAGTGAAACAATCTTGAGGCACATGCAACATAGTTTTGCAGAGGATAGCCAGCAGAATTGAATACCAACTCATTAACACACTCTATACTGGCTTTTCTTTCCTCTAATACTATTTTCCCTATTCCCTCATTTTTATTTCTTTGAATCAGCCCTAAATACAGTAACTGAATCCAAGTTTTTATCTCATGATTGCTTTCAGAACATGAAACTAAGAGAATAAGGAAACTAGGCATTTGTTCATAGATATCAGCATTTGCTATTTTAGTCCTAGAAATTTTTTACAACTTTTCAGAAATATAGCTGGAAAACTATAATTGTTCAGTATTATGATGGTCTTAGAATATTAATAACAAAATCATCTCCTATAGGGAAAATAACAATTTAGCCTCATGATTTTTATTAGAGTTGGAAACAGAAAGTATGCTTTTTTTCATTCTTAATTTAGTAATTATTTTGATAGTTGTGAAAAGACTTGGCCCCAAAAATCCCATATCATTTGAATCTATTCTTTTCTGGTCAGAACAGGTTAAACAGGTTCAAAAGAACATGTAGATTTGCTTATTTAATTTAAAAAAAAAAACCTTCCTATAATAAACATGTTGAAATATGTTTATGATACTAGACAGGTATTATAAAAGGAATAATTTGGTAAAATAAATTACCTCAGTAGAGAAGGTACCACAAAAGTTCTAAGTGAAGGAGAAAAGAGCAACATATTTCTTCCTTTTTTCTGTTGTATTATAGTGCTCGCTTCGGCAGCACATATACTGTTGTATTATAAAGTATAGGGATTGAGAAATAGGATATTGAAATACAGTTAATTACACAGAAAACTTAAGTAGGAGTGTTGTAGCTAACAAGGAAAAGACCTTTTCTCCAAGGCCTCTCCATAAAGCCATTGATAACATTTATACTGGTACTAACGCTCGACAAAGCAGAAGTTGTGCTTTGTTTTGTCTTGAAGAGAACGGTGAATTGAAATCTAAATGACTCCCAAAGTTTCATAACCAAAAAATGCCTACTGAGTTTAAAATTCTATATTTCATTAAATACAATCAGAAATGGTTAAAGTTTGGAACATAATGAAACTTTACTTTCTTTTTTCTGTATTATATTTGTGTCTCATAATCACTTGAAAAATATCATTGACTAAAGAATCTCATCATTTTCATATTAAGTTAATTTTCACCATAAAGTAGTATGAAAATGAATGCTCTGAGACCAAACTGGCTGGCATGAAGGGAGGACCTTCTTACAGTTTATTGTACCCAGAAGGACAACATTACTGGAAGACAAAGTATAAATATGATCCCCTGGAATAAATTAACTCAGCTAAAGGCATGACTTAAAATTCTAACGTTCTTTCAGAGAAAGTAAATATCAAAATTTCCACAGTACAAAGTTTCAAAATTCAAATATTCTACTGACTTCTTTAATGTAACAAGATCAGGAATTATATTTTATAATTTTGAATAAACATAGAAGAAAATAATGCTTCTATTATTTCTCATTAATTTAATTCATACAACTATATGGTGGGACTAAGCAAAATATTAAATTACATATTTCATTTTCTCCTTAAGGAAAACCTTGCCTTGACATTACTATGGTAATAATGCAGTCCTGAAGTAGATTCTTTTGAAGACACAGTTTTCAAGAAGTTCTATTCATGCCACATTCCTAAGAATCAGCAACTATGGGAAATAAATATTCAAAGGAGGTACAAGTCTCTGAACACTACTTCTACAAGGATAGTTGAGTGCCCTGTTAAAGTAGACAGAGTTCCCAATGCTAAAGTATAAATTCAAGCATCTAAGAAATCTTACACAGATGAGGCCCACTCACTTCAGGGAAATCTAGGCAAAATAAGATCCAAGGCAGTAAAACATTAAAACAGTTACATTTCAATAGCATCCTTCTGATGACTGAGTAGTTCTTTTAAACTGAAATATTCTAGATATTTTTGAGTTAGAGAAAATCATAGTTTAGACAATATTCAATTGAGGCATAGGAAGATACTTTTGATTCCATATTATATGTTATAAAGAAAAATGCTAGATAAAAAATGAAAGATTGGCCAGAATCTTGTAGCTCTCATAAATCAGAAACTCAAGCACTCTGTATTAAAATAGCACTTCAAGGCACAGCACAACAGTATTTTTCTTTGCCAAGGTTTTAAAAATAAGGAAAGCTTAGGGAATTCATAACTAAGACTCCTTCATGGAAATACAAAAGTAACTTTAAAAACGTAATATAGCTAAATAAACAAAAATATTTCATAATATGTTTTTATAGGTAGGTCCTCACTTCTGTAAAATGAGCTGCCAAATGTATCTTGAGTTTACCAAAGCTATTTTTATATTTAAAATCATTGCTGTGTTTTTTCACTTTTACTAGGATGATATCTACCATTCTTATGATGGGAGATTGCCAGAAAAATGTACAGTCTGGGAATCAAGTCTTATATTTATTTTCTCAAAATGCTTTTTTAAAATATTAAGCCAAATATAGACTTGGCTATATGTCTACTTTGCGAAAGGAATGAAAGGAACAATATAGGTTATAAAATAACAATGTATATCTTGCATAATAGGGTTTTATATCCTGATTAAAGAATCAACTTGAGAGAGCCAAAAGTCAAGAGAATCAATTTGAGTGTTTTCTTTTATAGCTGCCAGTCATATAAAATTGTTAAAAGGATTTTAGAACTTTCACAACAGCTTTTTGGAATTGACTTTACAAATCCAGAAAACACTTAGTTGTTACTTTTGTAAGACCTATGCCTTTAATCCCAGTAATAGAAATTAAATTAATTAATTAAATAGGTTAACTAAAATTAACCTAAAAAATTATGTAAGGGTTCAAACTAAAGTTTGTGTTTGTGCATTTATGCCTGGGTGGTACAATCAGTTAAGCCTCTGCCTTCAGCTCAGGTCATGATCCCAGGGTCCTGGGATTGAGTCCTGCATCAGGCTTCTTGCTCAATGGGGAACCTTCTTCTCCTTCTTCCTGTAGCTACCCCTGCTTGTGCTTTCTCTCTCTTTCTCTCTCTCTCTCACTGATAAATAATATCTTTAAAAATTTTTTTTTTCTATAACAAAAACCTGATTAGGAGACATACACTAGAACAGAAGCTCCATAAATGCAGAGATCTTCTAATCTATATCTATGATGTCCAGAATGATACTTGGCACATCAGTAACATATATAGAATGAAAAAAAAGTACTTGTCATCTGGTTCTTTAAAAACTATGGTGTTAAGCTTTGGGGAGGCCTACTGACATTATGCAATGATATATCCAACAAAAAAAAAAAATGTAAAGAACAATTCTAAACAAAAGGAAAAAAATTAAATTTAAATTTCCTCATCAAAAGTATCATTCATATTTTGCAAAGAAATCTCTGTACTCTAGTTTGTTCATACTTTCTTCTAATTAAAGATTCCTTTCAGCTTTTATAATCCCAAAGCACAAATTTAGTATCATATTGAATTCTGAATTTAGGTGAGCATAATAAAACTGTCTTTAAATTATGACTTTGAACTAGGTGTTTTATAGATAGCATATACTTTCCTTTTGAGGTATTGGTCTCAGATCAGGAAAAATTATTTTTTGTACCTTATAGACCAATTCTCTCCCTCTGCTTGTCCCCCTGCCCATGTTCTCTCTCTCTCTCTCTTAAATAAGTAAAATGTTTTTAAAAAATACATTATATAATATAGTAAGGCTATACTGTAATGTGATAAATAATATAATAATACATTAAAATATCATGGCTAATACACATCATGTTTAATTTATGCCCTATTCTAAGTGCTTAACATGTTTATATTTAAATCCTTAAAATATCCTGGACTTCCAGCTTCTGGTTCCATATGTATGAAGTTTGGAGGGTACCACTCTGTCTTAAAAACATAAAATACTAAGCACACTGAAAAAATAAAAAACAACACACAACTCTTCTTGGACCCGTAAGAGAGGAAAGGACACAGGCAAAAATCTGATGGCATGGCTCACCGGAGGAAACCTTAACATAAATCACCAGGAGAACCAGTGCCAGGTAGGAAAAACTAAACTATAATTGATGAATTATTGGAGACTTAGTGTGGAAAACTTTGAGGATTAAAAACTCCAGGGAGACCTACTCATAATGGGTTCCCACAATATTGTGAGATTTACCTCTAAGAGCTTAATTGTGTTCTCATAGTAAATATCAGAGAAAAATCATCTGCTTTTTGGGATAGAAGAGGAAAAAATGATTTTAAAATATCCACAGCACTGTACTCTTGTTAATAAATCCGGGAACCAGGGGAAACTAGTTATCCAAAGCATAACATGCTATAGTATTATCAGAGCCTAATGATATGGGGGAAGGGAAAATGCAACTCAGCCTACTCTAGCCATTCTGCCCAACCTGAGGCAGGGTGGGGGGGACAGAAATCTGAGAAATTTTATGAAGTTCACAATGCAGGGGCATAGCTCACTAAAATACTGAGACTTAATCAAAGAACTATAGAATGCCTACCTTTCCCCCACACCTTACCACTACATTACCAAGGCCTATTTGCCTCAGTTCCTCTTACTCAGAAGAACATGTCCAGCTATAAAGAAAAAATTACAAGGTATACCAAATGGTAACAAACACAACTGAAGAGGGAACATAAGCATCAGGAAGAGCATGACAGGAATGTTAGAGTTATGAGACTGGGGATATAGAATAACTATGATTAGTACACTAAGGACTCTAACAGATAAAGGAGACAGTGTTCAAAAACAGATGGGCAATGTATGAAAAGAGGTAGCAATCCTAAGAAAGAACTAAAAAGAAAATGTTTGAGAAAATAAAACAACAAAAAAAAAGTTCCTACTGTAACAGAAATGAAGAGTGTTTTTAATGGACTTTTAGTAGACTGGACATGATTGAGGAAAGAATCTCAGAGCTAGATGATACAGCAAATGAATCCTCAAAAGCAAAAATACAAAGAGAACAAATACTAAAGTAAAAAGAATAAAATAACCAAGCACTGTGGAAAAGCTACAGTAAGTATAACATACATGTAGTGGGAATACCAGAAGAAGAAGAACAGAATAAATGTTTGAACAATAATGATTGTTGATCATAACTGATCATAATGATCAGTTGATCATTTGATCATAATGATCAAATGATCATAACTGAAAATTTCCCTAAGTTAATGTCAGACAACAAACCACAGATACGGGAAGCTCAGAAAATACCAAGCAGGTTAAATGCAAAAATTAAAAAAAAAAAAAACCCACAAGAAAAAACTATAATATAAAAAATTACACCTATGAATATCATTGTCAAGCTACACAACATCCAAGATGAAGAAAAATCCTGAAAGAAGCCAGAGGTAAAACAAACGAACAAACAAACAAAAACAAAAAAACACTGTAACTATAGAAGAACAAAGATAAGAATCACATCTGACTCCTCAAAAATCATGTATACAGGAAGAGAGTGGAATGAAATAGCAAAATGTTGAGAGGAAAAAAACAATAATATAGAATTCTTTATCTTGTTAAATTATCCTTCAAAAGTAAAGGAGAAATAAAGACTCCTCAAACACTTGAAAATTGAAAGACTTCAACAGGAGACCTACCTGGCAAGAAATGACCAAAAAATTTATTCAGAGAGAAGGAAAATAATAGATGTCAGAAAATCAGATCTACATAAATAAATGGAAAGCATCAAAGAAGGATGAAGTGAAGGTAAAATTAAAACTTATATATTTTTTATTTTAAATTGACCTAACAGATTACAATATATCCAAAATAATACCAACTTGTATTAGATTGTATATGCTCATGCACGTATATATGCTTCTGTATGCTTACATTTACATTTAAGTGAAATAATGATAATGATATACAAAAATAAGAGGGAAAATTAGGATTGTTTTGTTATCATAATTAGATATTCACACTACCCATGAAGCAAATTTGAAAGTGGACTTGGATTAGCAGTAAACATATATTACCAACTCTAGTATATATCTAATATATATTACAATTAAAAAATTGTTTTTAAAAAGTATATTCAATATGCTAAGAAAGTAGCATATAAATGAAGCATATAAAATGTTCAGTCAAAACCACAAAAGACAAAACAAAGAGTAGAAGACAAAAACAGGAAGAACAAATAGGTGTAAAAACAGAAAACAGTAACAAATAAAATAGATATTAATGCAGCTATATCAATGATCACTTTGAATGTCAATGATCTAAATGCACCAATTAAAAGACAGAAACCATCAGAATGTATCAAAAAGAAGACCCAATTATATGTTGTCTACAAGTAACCCACTCTAAATAGAAAGACACACATAAATGAAAAATAAATGGATGCAGAAAATATACCATGATAACATTAATCAAAAGAAAGCAGGATTAGCTATATTAATTTCAGACAGGAAAACTTCCAAGAGAAGAAAGTTAACAGGAATAAAGAAGGACATTATATAATGATAAAGGGGTCAATTGTCCAAGAAGATAAAACAATCACTAATGATTGTTAGCAATTGATGCACCTAACAACAGAGTATCAAGCTATGTGAGGCAAAAACTAAAAACTGCGTAGAATTAGGTGGATCCCCTGTCATAGTTGGAGACTTCAACATCCCTCTCTCAGAAATGGACAGATCAAGTAGGCAGAAAATCAGTAAAGCTGATTGAACACCACAATATTAATGAACTGGAGGTAATTCACCTCTATAGACTACTTCATTCAACAACAGGATAAATATGCTTCTTGAGCTCACAAGGAGTATTTACCAAGATAGACAACATGTTGGGCCATAAAATACATTTTAATACATTTTAACAAATTTAAAAGAATAAAAATCATATAATGCTGACTCTCAGACCACAATGGAATTCAGCTAAAAACCAGTAACAGAAAGAAAACTGGAAAATTCAAAATATGTTGAGATAAAATATATCTTTAAATAACAAGTGGCTCAAAGAAAAAAATCTCAATGGAAATTTTGAAGTAATTTGAACCAAATAAAAATTAAAACACAGCTTTCAAAACCTGTGGGATGCAGCAAAAACAATACTTAGAATTGACTTTGCATTACATTAGCATTGATGCATGTATTAGAAAAGAAGAAAGATCTAAAATCAATAATCTGAATTTCTACCTCAGGAAACTAGAAAAAGAGCAAATTAACTCAAAACAAAGTGGAAGAAAGGAAATAATAATTATTAAAACAGAAATCAATGAAAATGAAAAGAAAATCAACAGAGAAAATCAATTAAATAAAAAACTACTTCTTTGAAAAGATCGATAAAATCAATAATCTTCCAGCCAGGCTAAGAAAAAGAGAGGACACAATCTACGGATATCAAAAATGAAAGAGGAGATATCACTACAGATCTCATGGATATTCAAAGGATAATAAAGGGATCCTATGAATAATTATATGCCCACAAATTTAATAACCTAGATGAAATGGACCAATTCCTTGAAAGTCGCAATATGGCAAAATCCACACTAGAAAGTGATCATTTGAATAGGCCTATCTTAATTAAAGATATTGAATCAATAATTAACAAACTTACCAAAAAGAAAGCTCCAGCACCAGTTGGACTCACTGGCAAATTCTACAAAACATTTAAGGAAAAAATTACAACAATTCTCTAAATCTTTTTCAGAGGATAAGAGCAGAGGGAATACTTTTTAACTCATTACATGAGACAAACACTATCCTAATACTAACACTAGGTAAAGAGATTGCAGGAAAAGAAAACTACAGACCAATATCTCTCATGAACTTAAATGTCAAAATTCTTAATAAAATATTAGCAAATCAAATCCAACAGTATATGCAAAGAATTATATACCATGACCAAGAGGAATTTATCCCAGATATAAGGAAGAAACTTGAATGCATATTACTAAATGAAAGAAGACAATTTGAAAAAGCTACATGCTATGTTATTCCAACTATATGACATTCTGGAAAATGCAAAACTATGGAGATAGTAAAAAGATCAGTGATTGCCAAGGGTTTGGTGGGGAAGGAGAAATGAATAGCCAGAACAGAGAGGATATTTAGGGCGATGAAAATATTCTGTGTGATACTATAATGGTAGATGTGTGTGATTATACATTTTTAAACCAAAAGAATGTAAAACACCAAGAGTGAACTGTAATGTAAACTTTACATTGGGTGATTATAATTATGAATGTAGGTTCGTCAGTTATAACAAATGTACCATTCTGGTGGACGATGTGATAATGGGAAAACTATGCATGTGTGAGGGAGGAGTATATGGAGGAAGCTCTATCTTCCCCTCTTAAATTCTTAAAAAAGAATTTTAAATTCTTTAAAAAATTCCTTGATTCTTGGGGTGACTGGGTGGCTGAGTTGGTTAAGCAACTGCCTTTGGCTCAGTTCATGATCTTGGGGTTTTGGGATAGAGCCCCACATCGAGCCCCGTATCAGGCTCTCTTTGGTCAGTGGGGAGTCTGCCTCTCTCTCTCACTCTCCCTACTTACTCTCCCTCTCTCTCTCTCAAATAAATGAATAAAACTTTTATTTACAAAATCCTATGATTCTATTAGACATTCCATATAGTAATATAGTAAAATATGTAAGAATAGAGAGAAAAGTAAGCATAGTTAACATATATCCTGCTTAATGTATGATGCATTGTTATAAGTTCTTTATGTGTTTATATGTTTAATTATAAAATATTACATAATCCTATCATTATCCTCAATTTACATATATAACAGGGTATAGGAAAAACAGAAGCTCAGATATGTGCCTTGTCCAATTTCACTCAGCTAATCCATGGAACAGCCTGACGTGGGACTAGCTGTACAAAAGGAAGGAAAACAATGCATGACTCTCCTGCAGTATCAAGAGGCCATTTTAGATGTGCCTTTACTGTCTCATTGTACAGTCAGTGTCACTATTTTGTTATAAACAGTTATCTTTGCACACAGTTACTACTGAGTTCTATTTGTGGATTGATTTTTTTTCCCTCTTCCTCAAACTTTTCCTACAACTTTTCCTCATTGTCTCCAACAAAAGTGCTGTGATAAAATTACCATGAAACTAGTGATCTCTTGATGAGAAATCACCTACAAAGAGCACAGCAAATTTGTACGGGCACACTTATACCCCACATGCCTCTACCAGCTGACCCCCACCCCTCCAATGAAAATAATGAAGCAGAATAGATTTATTATGAAAATATCTGAAATATCCTCTAATTCAGTTCTGTCACCATAAGATGTGAAACATACCATAACCTAAAACTGCTTTATGTATTCACTTTGAGTTGATTTTTCAGTGAGACAGAATTTAAATTTATTACTTAAATATGTTACCTGTGTTAAATATACTTTGCATCCCCAGTTAGTATGGAGGTTATGAAGTGAAAAAGAACAAAAGCAGGAGACAGATTAATTTATGTAAATAGAACTGATGTGCTACTTTGGTAGGCAGAATATTAACACCATAATTATCTGAACCCCTAATTTAGTATTTTAGAACCTGCTTCTCTAGTACAGAGCATTCAGTTACATCTTGGGCTACAGTTTCTCTTCTCAAGCATCATACATGTAAGTAAGGGCCAGACTCATACTGTGCTAACTCAATGATTTTCCTTTTGTCTTCCACTGAGAGTTATTCTCATTGTAAAATATAAGGGTGTCTCTGAGACATTGTGCAACTGTGAAAGATAGATGACTCTAACTTTTAAAAAAGCTTTCATTTTTAAAAAAATTCTTGTTAATTGGCTCTCTTAAATCTTCCAAATACATATTAGGTTTGCTCTACTGAGTATGTATATTTGTTTTAAACTATTTATTGAAATGGTATTTAATAATGATAGATCAAAAGAAAAAACATTAACATTAAACATTGATTATCACTCAACACAACTTTAATGTTATTCTTAGTTTCACTTCGTTATTCACTTAATTCAGTGCAGTGGTTCTCATTAGTTATTCCATAGTAAGTTTAGAGGAGAAAACCGTAACCTTCAGTGACATGGTCTAAGCATGCCAGTTATTTATTTCCTTGCTTATGCTTTAAATGTTGTTTTACATAAATCATAAAATTATGAAGTATAGTACGACGCAAAAAAACAACTTGATTTTTTCAGAAGTCCTAAGAATGTAGTAGGGAAGGTCCTAGAGATCATCTGTTGAAATCATGCTTTTTTAACTCAGAAATATTGTGATTTGCTGAAGGCTATAGTGTCTGTCACGGAGAGACCAAATTTAAATCCCCATGCTACCTTAAATTCCAAGATGCATTTTTTAATGTATCATATTTGTTTCTTAGGAATGGATTAACGTCCCCCATCATTGAAACAAGGAGTAGGGAATAGCAGATATAATTTCTCCTTAAGAGTCCAGAATTTAAATTTATTTTATTGCCTTATTAAATGGTTAAATTTGAGCTGGGTAGATTTAAAGTGAAGGTGATGTCTGGGCTTTTTTACAGTCAGTAATTGTATGATTTTATTCAGAATGCTGATTGACATAAATAGCCTTCCAAATCCTTTGTAGTTCACTTGAATAATATTTTTGACTCAAATTTTCATTTGTGAAAATGTTCTGTTAATTTTTTTAAATAAAGCATGTGAATACAAATCAATATGATTATAAATAACCTTCATTATTCCAAAGCAGAACTAACTGACCTTTAGTGATGTCTTTAAAGGTAGCCATATGAAAATATATTATACTTATATTGATTGATTTTTGTGCAAATTTTTACTCATAGGCTATTTTAAGCTCCAATGACTGTTAGTATGGTCCCACTCACTTGATAATATCTGTAAAATAAAATTTAAAAATGAAGATAATTTAGTCTTTGCTTATTTGTTTATTCCCTGGTTCACAGGTTCTAACTCCTACTTTAGGTGGTAATAAAGTAAAAAGTTTTCATGTGATCTTGTTCTAAGTTACTGCTTATGGAACACTAATATGTGTTAATTAAGGAAAACATAGGAAATATGGAAACATTAAAGATAAATTAAAAAATGCATGTATATTCATAGCCACCAGTGGCAACATGCTAAGCAATAATATTCTTTCTTAACATTTTTTTTCATAAGTAAACTCCATAAGAGGCTTAAACTCACAAACTGTAGATCAAGACCTGAGCTGAGATCAAGAGTCAGATGCTTAAGTGACTGAAAAACCCAGGCATCCCATATTCTTATTTTTTTAACTTTATTTTTTCAGTGTTCCAAGACTCATTGCTTATGCATCACACCCAGTGCTTCATGCAATACATGCCCTTTTTAATACCTACTACCAGGCTCACCCAACCCCCCACTCCTCTCCCCTCCAAAACCCTCAGTTTGGTTCTCAGAGACCACAGTCTCTCATGGTTCATCTCCCCCTCTTTTTCCCCCAAAACCATTCTCTTCTCCTTCTCCCAGTGTCCTCCATGTTATTCCTTATGCTCCACAAGTAAGTTAAACCATATGATAATTGACTCTCTTTGCTTTACTTATTTCACTCAGCACAATTTCCTCCAGTCCTGTCCACATTGATATAAAAGTTGGGTATTCATTCTTTCTGATGGAGGCATAATACTCCATTGTATATATGGACCATATCTTCTTTATCCATTCATCTGTTGAAGGACATCTTGGCTCTTTCCATAGTTTGGTGACTGTGGCCATTGCTGCTATGAACACTGGGGTACAGGTTGCCCTTGTTTTCACTACATCTGTATTTCTGGGGTAAATACTCAGTAGTGCAATTGCAGGGTCATAGGGTAGCTCTATTTTTAATTTCTTAAGGAATCTCCACACTGTTTTCCAAAGTGGCTATACCAACTTGCATTCCCACGAACAGTGTAAGAGGGTTCCCCTTTCTCCACACCCTCTCCAACACTTGTTGTTTATTGTCTTGTTGCTTTTGGCCATTCTAATTGGTGTAAGGTGGTATCTCAATGTGGTTTTGATTTGAATCTCCCTGATGGCTAATGATGATGAACACTTTTTCATGTGTCTGTTAGCCATTTGTATGTCTTCTTTGGAGAAGTGTCTGTTCATGTCTTCTGCCCATTTTTTGATGTGATTATCTGTTTTTTGAGTGTTGAGTTTGAGGAGTTCTTTAAATATTTTGGATATAGATTTTGGATATACATCTTGGATACAGATCTTTGTCTGTAGTGGCATTTGAGAATATCTTTTCCCATTCCCTGGGTTTCTCTTTGTTTTGTTGACTGTTTCCTTTGCTGTGCAGAAGCTCTTGATCTTGAGGAAGCCCCAAAAGTTCATTTTTGCTTTTGTTTCCTTCAGGCACCCCATATTCTTAACATTCCTAATATTCTTTCTCCTTTTCTGTCTTTTCTATGAATACGTGTGTGTGAGAGAAGGAAAATTGAGATTGATTTTTTTTATTAATAAACTATCTTTTTGTACATAAAATTATATAAGCATTTTGTTGTCTAGACTTACAGAGGAAATCAAGACTGCTTTAAAATTTTGCTTGTGTAAGTAATATTGCAATAAGTTTTATAATTCATGATTGTGATTAAGAGTACAGATTCTGGAGCCTAACTTCCTAGATTCAAATTTTAGCCCTGGAACTTCCTAGTTACATGACAAAAGAAATCTTTAAGTTCTGTGTCTCAATTATGTCAACTGCAAAATGTTACTAAGAATAGCATCTCTTAGCTATAGAGAACAAACCCTGTCCTTAGCTATAGGGTTGATGGAGAGAGGTGGGTGGGGGATGGGCTAAATGGGTGATGGATATTAAGGACAGCACTTGTTATGAGCACTGGGTGTTATATGTAAGTGATAAATCACTGAATTCTACAACTGAAACCAATTTTACTATATATGCTCACTAACTGGAATTTAAATAAAAACCTGAAAAAATAAGAACAGCATCTACTTCATAAATCTGTTACAAGAAATAAGTGCATAATGTATTAATAATGTACATACACCTTTATAAAAGTGCATGTCAGGTGGATAAACATGTATATGTTACTTGTTATCAGAAACTATTTTCTTGCTTCGGGAATTTTCTTCAAAGAAGATTCCCAGTATTGAAATTAATGGTTCCAAGTGTGTGGTTTTAAGTCTTAACAGTTATTGCTAAAATATTTTCTAAAATGACCCCATTATTTATACATTTTATACATTACCAGCAAAAGAGGAGTTTGAACTTAAATGGTACCCAGTATGTACTTCCTACCAATAAAAGTTATTTATTGTAATTGTTATTATTGTTGTTGTAAATATTATACATCTTCTAAGTGTTGTTTATGTTGTATCTTTGAAAATGTCCTAGAGTAAAACTGAATTTTTGTTTTTATTAAATTTCACTATATAAATGAAATTAAATATTGGGAAAATGTTTATATACTGTTGTCTTTCCCTTTTCTGTTCATTATTTGATTGTGGTTTTAACTGCTTCTTGCAGCACTTCTGAGTTTGGCCTTTTAAGTTTGTTCTGTTCTCCTCCATTCCGTGACTCATATTAACTTTGATTTCTCTGATCTGGTCGTAAAGATTTTTGGAAAATGCTAAACTTCAGTAATTCTATTTAATTCAAAGGAAGAGGACCTAAATAGCATAGCTGAAAATAAAATTAATCAAATATATTAGTGAATTACTTAAAATAAGTCCAGTTTTATGTAATCATATATAACAACCTTACTGATGAGAGAAACAATCATTTATAGTAGGAAGTAGCATAAATTGAATCCTACTGAACTAAAATCAGAAAAATGATGCTGACTGCAATAGAGAAAAATAAAAATCATGATCCAGATCTTAAGGAGTTTACTATATATTTAAAAGAATATGTAAAAATGACAAGATAAAAAAGATAATCTCAAATATATTTATTAAGAATTCATATATTTCTATATGAAAAATTGCCAAACAAATGGCATAATCAAGCAAGTACTCTATAGTCAGAAAAGGTAAGAGCCAGTGTGAACAGATCAGCAAAGCTTTATAATAGCAAATGGAATTAGTCTTTAGAGACTCTAGGGATAAAGGAAGAGGAGGATATTTCAAAAATTAATAAAAATAATTTCCATCATGCATAAACTAGTTACTATGAGTCAGATATTGTTATTTATTCCTCACAACACCCATAAGAAAGATACTGATTTTATAGATGGAGAAACTGAAGAACAAAAGGGTTAAGGAATTTGTCCAGGATCACACAGACAGTGAGTGACAGACAGAATCCAGGTGGCCAGGCCAGAATCCATGTTGTTAACTACTACCCACTACTTTCAAAAAGATATTGGCCCCTCAAATAGGTGTATGATGTACTTAGAAGGCAAGAAATGAATTATCTTTGTAGAAACAAAGATCAAAGAATTGAAAAAACCAAGATGAAGGGCATATTGCGGGCTATTCTGTATATTGAAACATGAATAATTTGAATTATGATTTCTAGTGCTAGAAAATCATTTAATTAAGGACATTATGGATTAGGAAGACTGATTTAGGAGTTGTATGAAGAATTGAGATTCAGAATAAGGAAACCAATATTCAAGATTTGAGAGATTGACCACAGGGCAAAAACTTAATTGTAATTATTAATATTGAGTTATAATCTATACTGTGTGCTTGCCCTGTAGCTCTGCAAGTATCCTAACTGGAATCTTGTTATCTTTCTTTAGATGTCTAGTTCCATCTCAGATTCAGGAATCTTTGGCTTGGTGTGGAGAAAATTTTAAAACTACTGTCTCATAAGCTTCAATCTCAACATTGTGTGTATTATTATATTTTTATTTTTCATCAGAGTTTTTTCAAAGAAAAGTCTCCATTTCCTCATTTCCCATTCTCTTCTCAGTCTACTCCAATTAGATATCACCCTTCATTTAGACAAAATTTCTGAAACAGTTCTTATAAAGTTCTTCATTGCAACTTTATCTTGCTAAACCCAAATGTTTCTTCGTGTTTTATACCTCCTTGGAACTTAAATCAGCTTTGACACAATGAACTATTCCTTTTTTCCCAAAACACTCTTTTCTCCTGGTTGATGCAACACTACAGTCCTGATTCAGTGCCTACTTCTTCTCTACTTCCTTTGTTGACTAGACTCCCCTGCAGGCCTCTAAATACAAATGATTTTCAAATAAATTTCTAGTGTATATCTCTACACTTAATTCCAGACTTATAGATCCCACTTTTCTGACATATACACTAGGCAGTTTATTGGGCTTCTCTAACTCCAGCTTTTTATCTTGATGAAGTCCCAACAGTTCATTTTGCCTTTGTTTCTCTTGCCTTTGGAGACAATGTCTAGCTAGAAGCTGCTCCAGCCAAAGTCACAGAGGTTGCTGCCCTGTGTTCTTCTCTAGGATTTTGATGGATTCCTGTCTAATCTTGAGCTCTTTCATCCATTTTGAGTATTTTTCTGTATGGTGTAAGGAAATAGTCCAGTTGTATTTTTCTGCATGTGGCAGTCCAATTTTCCCAATACTATTTGTTGAAGAGACTTTTTTTCCATTGGACATTCTTTCCTGCTTTGTTGAAGATTAGTTGACTATAGAATTGAGGGTCAATTTCTGGGTTCTCTATTCTGTTCCATTTATCTGTGTCTGTCTTTGAGCCAGTACCATACTGTCTTGATGATTACAGCTTTGTAATAGAACTTAAGGTCCAGAATTGGGTTGCCTAGAGCTTTGGTTTTCTTTTTCAACATTCCTTTGGCTATTTCAGGTCTTTTCTTGTTCCATACAAATGTTAGGATTATTTTTTCCAGCTCTGCGAAAAGGATTGTTTTGAAGGCATAGATTGCTCTAGGTAGCATAGACATTCTAGCAATATTTATTCTTTCCAAATTTCCTCTTATGATTGAGTTCAAGTTTCAAATCTCGGTGGTCTGAAAATATGAAGGAATGGATCTCAGTGTTTTGGTACCAGTTGAGACCTGATTTGTGACCTAGTGTGTGATCTATTCTGGAGAATGTTCCATGTGCACTCAAGAAGAATGCGCATCCTGTTGCTTTAGGATGGAATGCTCTGACTATATCTGTCAAGTTCATTTGGTTCAGTGTGTCATTCAAAGCTGTGTTTCCTTGTTGATCTGCTTAGATGACCTTCCATTGCAGTGAGTGGAGTATTAATGTCCCTTATTTATTGTATTATTATCAATATGTTGCTTTAATTTTGTTATTAATTGCCTTATTTAATTGGCTTCTCCCATGTTAGGGGCATAAATATTTACAATTTTTAGAACTTCTTGTTGGATAGATGCTGTAATTATGATACAGTGTCCTTCCTCATCTCTTATTATAGTCTTTGGCTTAAAATCTAATTTGTTTGATATAAGGATTGGCACCCAGCTTTCTTTTGATGCCCATTAGTATGATAAATTGCTCTCTGCTATCTCACTTTAAATCTGGAGGATGTCTGTGAGTCTAAAGTGAGTCTCTTGTAGCCTCACTTGTAGACAGCATATGGATGGGTCTTGGGTTATTTTTTTTCCCAATCTGATACTCTGTGTCTTTTGATTGGGGCATTTAGCCCATTCACATTAAGAGTAACTCTTGAAAAATATGAATTTAGTGATATTGTATTACCTGTAAAGTCATTGTTTTTGTATATTGTCTGTGTTCCTTTCTGGTCTATATGACTTTGGGGCTAGAGCTCTCTTTGATTAAAGGATCCCTTTTAATATTTCTTGTAGGACTGGTTTGGTGATCAATAATTATTTTAGTTTCTATTCATCTGGGAAGATTTTATCTCTCCTTCTATTTTGAATGACAACCTAGCTGGATAAAGTATTCTTTTTTTTTTTTTTAAAGATTTTATTTATTTATTTGAGAGAGAGACAGTGAGAGAGAGCATGAGCAAGGAGAAGGTCAGAGGGAGAAGCAGACTCCCCATGGAGCCGGGAGCCCAATGTGGGACTCGATCCTGGAACCCCGGGATCATGACCTGAGCCGAAGACAGTCGTCCAACCAACTGAGCCACCCAGGCGTCCCACGGATAAAGTATTCTTGACTGCATTTTTTTTTTTTTCATTTAGCACCTTGATTATATCATGCCAGACCTCTCTGGCCTACCAGGTCTCTGTGGACAGGTCTGCTGCCATCTAATGTTTCAACCCTTATAGGTTACAGATCTCTTGTCTTGAGCTTTCAGGACTTTCTCTTTGTCTCTGAGATTTTTAAATTTCACTATTATATGTCAGGGTGTTGGCCTATTTTTATTGATTTTGGGGGGTTCTCTCTGTCTCCTGGACTTGGATGTCTATTTCCTCCCCCACAGATTAGGGAAGGTCCTTGCTAGAATTTACTCCAATACCATCTTCTCCCCCTTTCTCTTCTTCCAGGGTTCCATTATTCTAATATTATTTCACTTTATGGTATCACTTATCTCTTGAACTCTACCTTCATGAACCAGTAGTTTTTTTATCTCTTTTTTTCTCACCTTCTTTATTCGCCATCCTTTTGTCTTCTAAATCACTAATTCTCTCTTCTGCTTCATTTGTCCTAGCAGTTAAGGCCTCGATTTTTTATTGCATCTCATTAATAGCCTTTTTGATTTTTATTTGATTAGATTTTGGTTCTTTTATTCCTCCAGAAAGGGATTCTCTAGTGTCTTCTATGCTTTTTTCAAACCCATCTAGTATCTTTATAATCATTATTCTGAACACTGATTCCAACATCTTACTTATGTCCATACTGATTAGGTCCCTGGCAATCAGTATTGCCTCTTGTTCTCTTTTTTGAGAAGAGTTTTTCCATCTTATCATTCTGTCCAGAGAACAGATGAATGAAAGAACAAAATACTAAAATGACAACAACAACCCCAGAGAAATTCTCACTAAACAAATAAGAACTCAAACTGAAAAATAAATAATAAATAAATAGATAAATATAAATATTTTTAAAAAGAGAGAGAGAGGGAGAATATAATCAGATAGGTGAACAGAATACATCAATACACTCGATTCTGTTTGTATTTTGTTCTGTTTGTTAGAAAACTAGATCCCAAAATTATAACAGAAGAAAAACTTACATATGTTCAAAAATAAAATTAAATACAATGAAAGGATAGAATATAACTGTAAAAAATGGAAATTCAAAGACAAAAAAAAAAGGGAATATGAACAGACAGGTGAACAGAAGGGAGAAATACACTATATCCTGAGTGTATTTTGGTAGGTTCGTTAGAAGAAACTACA
Organism: Lutra lutra; assembly: GCF_902655055.1. Classification (NCBI taxonomy): domain Eukaryota; kingdom Metazoa; phylum Chordata; class Mammalia; order Carnivora; family Mustelidae; genus Lutra; species Lutra lutra. Next base: position 94,154,984 of record NC_062279.1, read on the forward strand.
CCTCAAAATTGTAAAGAAAAAAAAATATATATATATGCAAAAATAAAATTGAATACATTGAAAGATAGAATGTAACTGTAAAGATGAAAATTTTAAAAAGGCTTTAACAAAAAAATAAGAGGAAGAAAAAAGAGGAAAAAAAGAGAGAATGTGATCAAACAGGTGAAGAGAACAGAGTCATACACTAGATTCAGGGTGTCTTTTAGTCTATTAGAAGAAATTGCATCCCAAAATTGTGAGGAAAGAAAAAGGTATATACATACAAAAATAAAATTAAATACAATGAAATGATAGAATGTAACTTGCAGACAGTGGTTGCTTTTCATTTGTAGAGTTGCAGCTATTCTTTTCTTAGATCTTCTGTTGAGTTTGCATGTGTTCAGAATAATTGGACAGCTATCTAGATGAATTCCTGGAACTAGAAACTAAAGTCTCCTACTCCTCCACCGTCTTGGACCCCTCTCTCTACTCTAGTTGCAAATATTGGATCTTTATCCCCTTTAGTACCTGGGTACCTATTCTGATTCCTTTGCTAGTGAGTATAAGTTCTTAGCATCTTCCAGGTCTTCTTAGAGATATGAATCCCCAACACCCAACCCCACTCTTGTCCAACTCCCTATAGGAAGCAAATATTTGATTTATATTTCCTGCTTGGTTCCAGATTTCTCTTAATCTTTGACCATGTCCCTTTAACTCTTTTCTCAGACTTCTGGCTTTCCTCAGTCTCTCCCAACAGAAAATAAAACCCAATTAAAGCTAGTCTGTAATATTCTGAAGAGAACATGAACAGCATTTGGTAACCAAAAATTAGAAACTAAGCAGGAAAATTAAAAAAAAAAAAAGAAAAGAAAAGAAAGAAAGAATGTGAAGTTAGTCCCATTTTTAGAAATAAGTAACCTGATTTAATTAACTTGGAATGTGTAATTAGTCAATGGGCACTTAAGTTTATGGATAAATTATGAAGAAATAGACAAAAGATAAAGATTCTGAAAAGTTTTGCCTAAATATTATGTTCAATCTTTGAAAAATATATCTAAAGAAAAAGTATATGGGAGGATTTAGGGCTATTCCTTAACACAAGGTTATAATCAAGAAATAGAAGAATGAAAATAGAAATAAAGGAGAAAAAATTAATAGCATCAAAGAAGCTAACAGGATGGAATTTTTTGAGATATAAAAGCTTTTATTTTCCGTCTGCTTTATTAGGTGGTATCTCTTCAACAAGCAGGACTCAATGCTTCAAAATCACCTTGCATGTTTATTAAAAATTTAGATTCCTGGATCCATCCCAGTACCACTGAATCAGAATCTCTGGGATTAGGGTTTCATAAATCAGAACTTTTAATTAACTTCCCAAGCTACTCTGAGGCATGCAAATGTCAGAGAAATACTTCTACAACCCTTAATCCAAACTCTAACATTTTCATTACTTAAGACATGATAAAAATGACAAAAAAAAAAGCCTAGACACCATTCAAAAAGCATTGTTCATAATTTCTGGGAGAGAAAGTCAGACTACATAGGACTAAGTAGAGTATGAGTAATGAAGCCATGGATGTCATATGTATGGATTCTTGGCAGTGAAAAATACAGATATATAATTGCATCTAGATGTTTCAGCAGGGTTAATAAAAAGCTTCCCCCCCCCAAAGTTGGATAATATAAAGGCAAAAAAGGACAAGTTAGTAGAGAGACAGAACATAGCATTTAATTAGCTAAAGACAATATAATGTCTTCATAGGAAACCAGTTGAAATCATGGTTTACTGAATTATTTTTTATCATATTTCTACAAAAATTGCTTTATGTGAAACTTTACTATACAAAAGTTATTTCACTGTGCTTGCTTTGGCAGCACATATACAACAGTTATTTCACATATCACTTTTTGCATATGTTATAGATTTGGGTAATGAAAATCTTTTTAATTTTCAATCACTTATTTATGGAATACAATCATGTAGTCACAAATAAGATATATTTTCTGTAGAATTGAAAGTTTAAGAGAGCATCTTTATTCTCAAAGAGCTTAAAGCCTATATAAAGAAAATAATTATAATAACTAATATTTATTGAGCACTCACAGGGACTTTTTTAACATCATGGGTCTCACTTAATTCTCACAGCTATCCAATGAAGGAGATAAATTTATCAGCATTATCTTTATATTATCGATGAGAGAACTAAAAGACATAGGGGTTACATAACTAACCGGGGTCATAGAGCAAGTAAGAGAAAAAGATGTGGAGTAAGCCTACAAATGCTGTTTTTAACCATTGAGCTATCTATCTTCCCTGGATAGACAGAAAAACCCAGTAAAAATGAAAAGACATGTTATATATATTATTAAATGTAGAGAGGAAGTTTATCCTTTAATACTGAATTATATAAGTTAATTTTTTTTGCTCCAAGAAGAGAACAATTACTAGCTAGATCAGCTGATGGGTTCCTGAGGAATTAGACATCAAAGATTTCAGGGAAAATGAAAGTGGACATGATTCCATCTATTACTTCCCTTCACTTCATTATTTTTTCGTATGTGTTTCTTTTTTTTTATTTTTTATTTATTTGACAGAGAGAGAGAGATATCACAAGTAGGCAGAGAGGCAGGAAGAGAGAGAGGGGGAAGTAGGCTCCCCGCTGAACAGAGAGCCTGATGCGGGGCTCAATCCCAAGACCCTGAGATCATGACCCGAGCCGAAGGCAGAGGCTTAACCCACTGAGCCACCCAGGTACCCCTGTATGTGTTTCTTTTTAAATAGAATTTCAAACTCACCAAAAAGTTGCAAGAAAGATTTAGGTATTCTCATATACTATGTACCTCACTATTTGTATTATTCACACTTTACCTCATTCTTTCTCTCTCTCTCTCTATGTTCTCTCTCTTCCACTTTAGCTCATCGCCTTGAGATCTATCCTTTCAACATGAATAATTGTGAGCTAAAGTGACGTTATTTGATACCCATGTAGCAAAATACAAATGTGTAGCAATAAAGGATAACTGCTATATTCATTCACCCATTTAAAAGGAAGAAACAGAAGACTCATAGAAGTCAATTGTCTGTAGAAATTTTTCAATCCAGTCAGGCACATATTGCCATTTTCTTGATTAAGGCACAATCATATCCTTAGAGATTATTCTCCATGGTTCCTGGCATTTTTTGGCCTCTTTATTCTGCTTGCTGAGACATCCATCTTTTTCCATAATAAGTGCACCATGTTTGCAACTGAGTAGGGATTTTAGCTTATTTCCTACTAAAAAAAAAAGTCTGGGAACCCAAAATACCTCTTCATTTTATAGGCCTCTTTCCCTTTTGGTTCCAGTTGTTACAATTCTTACAAAAACAATTGTGGGTTTCTTATGCATATAAATACACTAATAAATATACTCAATTAGACAAAACAACATCAACAATTCTCTTAGAGATAAACCTTAGAGACTTCAGTTTCCCTTTGGGACTAATGTGGAACCACACTGTTAAAATCCTCTGGCTTTGATATTTAGCTTGATACCCTTATTTAATTTGAGAATTGTCTAACATCTAGAAAGGCTAGAAATAAGAAACAGATTTATTTTTGTACCCAGAAAGTCTTTATTCCTATATACTTAACTGTTTGTTGTTAGCTTATCTTTATCCTCTCAAATTTTATCATCGGAAGTTAGAAGAAGGTGGGTGATACTTTCAATACTGTTCTTGGAAATATCTTTAGGATACATCATCCCTATTCCTAACACTAGCAGAGAAAATGCTGTTGTCAAACTTTCTACCAATCATAAGATGGCACTCTTTCCTCCAGTTTCTAATAATGCATTCCTTCTTTTTCCCTCAGCTGCAGACTTCCTAGTCCCTTTACTCTTTCCAAATACTCTTCTCAAATTCTTTCCAGCTTGGCTCACCCCACACTCCCAAAGCCAGAACCACATATTTTATGTTTTGGGTTACATTGGCACCCTACTTCCTGTACCAGAATGTATTTTAAGAATTATTGACCCATATCAAACCACTCCAAAACTTAGCACCTTGAAACAATGACAATTATTTACTTTCTTTGCAAATCTGAAATAGGTCAATGGAATGGTTCAACTTTGTTCCAAGCAACCATTAGGGCAGCCTGACTGAGATATTGGAGAGATACATTCAGAAAAACGTATTCACCACCTAGCAAGTTGTTGGTGCTATCACTTGTGAGCACTGTGACAATTTGGGCTGAGAGTTCAGTTTCTCTCTATAGACTGCATGAATTTCCTCAACATGGATGAAAAATTCTAGGAACAAGCATCCTAAAAGCACAAGGTGAAAGTGCATGGAACATTCATAATCTACCTTCAGAAATCAATTTGTATCACTTCTACCATAATTACTTATCAAGACAAACATAAAGTCTGCTCAAGTTTAGGATGAAAACATAAAGTTTCCACCCCTTGAGGAGATAAATGTATATTCTTTTGTGTTTGGTTTCTTTTGCTCATATGATTGTGAATTTAATTCATGTTATTGAATGTATCAGTAGTCATTGCCTTTTGTAGCTAGGTAGTAACCTGTTGTATGTATAGACTATGATTTGTTAATCCATTCTATTTTTGCTATATATTTGTATTGTTTCCAGTTTGGGGGTTACAATCAATAAAATTCTATGAATGTTATCTTACAAGTCTTTTTGTAAACCTCTGTTTAGTTTTCTTGGAAATTTATTAATACATAAATTGCCTATGAAGGGTCCATGTTTATCATAAGGAAGTGCCTAATTTTTGCTCCACATAATCATCAATAATTTTGTTGATAGACTTTAATTTTAACTATGCTACTGAGTGTTTTGTGGTATCTTATTATGGCTTTGATTTGCATTTATTTGAAGAGATACAAATGGAGTGCTTTTTTTATAAGTTCATTGTACTTCGCCATACAACCTTCAAATCTTCCTCTCAAAAGGTATATTCAAGTCTTCTGCCATTTTTTTATTTGTCTTATTATTATCGAGCTACAGACACTATATTTTCTGGATCCAATTTCTATGACATGTATACTTTTCAGTATTTTTTCCTAGTTTCTGGCTCACTTACTCATTTTCTTAATCTTGTCCATTAATAATAAAAAAGTTTAACTGATTTTTTAAAAATTTACTGACTTCTATGTGCTATCTAACAAATAATTACTTGCCCCTCAGTCACAAAAATACACTGCAATGATTTATTCTAAAAGATCTTTGAATTTGGCTTTGTGTTTGGGGTTATTATCCACCACAAATTCATTTTTGCATATAGTATTAGGTCACATTAGAGTTTTCTTTTTTGTTTTTGTTTGTTTGTTTGTTTCTTTAACATATCAAAAATGCAGACACCATTTTTTGGAAATACTATTCATTCTCCATTGATTTACTATGATGCAAATTTTTTAAAACTTTTAATTCTTGTAGAGCTAATATACAGTATTATATTAGTTTCAGGTGTATAATATAGTGGTTCAACAATTCCATACACCACCCAGTGCTCATCACAAGTGCCCTCTCTAATCCCCATTACCTATTTCACTCATCCCCCCACACATATCCCCCCACACATATCCCCCACAACCATCACCTTGTTCTCTGGAGTTGACTCTTTTCCTTGGTTTGTCTTTCTCCCTCTTTTTTTCCTTTGATCATTTGTTTTGTTTCTTAAATTTCACATATGAATGAAGTCATATGATATTTGTATTTCTCTGACTGACTTCTTTTGCTTAGCATTATACTCTCTAACTCTGTCCGTCTTGTTGCAAATGACAAAATTTCATTTTTTATGGCTGAATAGTAGTTCATTACATACTTATTATGTAATATATAGTATTATATAAATTATGTTATATATATATATGTGTGTGTGTGTACATATCACATATTCTTTATCCATTCATCTATTGATAGATACTTGCGCTGCTTCCATAATTTGGTTACTGTAAATAATGCTACTATAAACATCAGGGCACATGTATCACTTTAAGTTATTATTTTTATATTTTTGGGGTGAATACCTAGTTGTGTAATTAATGGATCCTAGGATAGTTTTATTTTTGATTTTTTTCAGGAACCTCCACACTATTTTCCAAAGTGGCTGTACCAGTTTGCATTCCAATCAAGAGTGCTCATTTTTCTCCACATCTTCAGCAACACCTGTTGTTTTCTGTGTTGTTAGTTTTAGCCATTCTGACCAGTGTGAGGCAATATCTCATTATAGTTTCGATTTGCATTTCCCTGATGATGTTAAACATCTCTTCATGTCTCTGTTGGCCATCTGTATGTCCTCTTTGGAAAAAAATGTCTACTCATGTCATATGCTCATTTTTTAATTGGATTATTCATTTTGGGAGTGTGAAGTTTGATAAGTTCTTTACAGACTTTTTGGATACTAAGCCTTTATCAGATACATCATTTGAAAATACCTTTTTCCCATTCCATAGGTTGCCTTTTAGTTTTGTTGGTTGTTCCCTTCACAGTGCAGAAATTTTTATTTTTATGTAGTCCCAATAGTTTATTTTTGTTTTTATTTTCCCATACCTCAGGAGACATATCTAGAAAAAAGTTCCTTCAGCTAAGGTCAGAGATATTACTGCCTATTCTCACTTCTAGAATTTTTATGGTTTCAGGTCTTCATTTACATCTTTAATCCATTTTGAGTTTATTTTTGTGTATGGTTATAAAAAAGTGATTCTGTTTTATTCTTTTTCATTTAGCTGGTCAGTTTTCCCAACATAATTTGTTGAAAAGACTATCTTTTCCTCACTGGATATTTTTTGGAGATTAACTGACAATGTAATTATGGGTGTGGTTCTGGATTTTCTATTCTGTTCTATTGATCATTCTTCACCACCACATTATCTAGACTACTAAAGCTTTGTATTTTAACCCAAAGTCCAAAATTGTGATGCCAAGAGTCTTGCTTTGCTTTTTCAAGATTGCTTTGCTGTTTGGGGTCTTTTGAGGTTCCATACAAATTTTATGATTGTTTGTTCTTGTTCTGTGAAAAATGCTGTTGGTACTCTGATGGGGATTACCTTAAAAATTCAGATTGCTTTGGGTAGTATAGACATTTTAACATTTATTCTTCAAATCTATGAGCATGAAATGTCTTCCCATTTCTTTGTGTCATCTTCAATTTCTTTAGCAATGTTCTAAAATTTTCAGAGTACAGGTCTTTCACCTCTTTGGTTAGGTTTACCTCTACGTATCTTCTTTTTGGTGCAATTGTAAATGGGATAGTTTTCTTAATTTCTCTCTCTACTGCTTCATTATTAGTGTATATGCAATGGATTTCTGCACATTGGTTTTGTATCCTGTGACTTTACTGAATTCATTTATCAGTTCGAATAGTTTTTTGATGGAGTCTTTCATGTTTTCTCTATGTCGTATCATGTCATCTGCAAATAGTGAAAGTTTTACTTCTTTCTTACCAATTTGGATACTTTTTATTTATTTTTGTTGTCTGATTGTTGTGGCTAGGACTTCCAGTATTACATTGAATAAAAGGGATGAGAATGGACATCTTGCTTAGAGAAAAAGCTTTGTTTTTCACCAATGAATATGAGGTTTGCTGTGGGTTTTTATTTAGGCCTTAATCATGTTGAGGTATGTTCCTTTTAAACCTATTTTATTGATGGCTTTTATCATGAATGATAAAACTTTGTCAAATATTTTTTTTCTACATCTATTGACATGATCATTTGGTTTTTAATTTTTCTCTTATTGATATGGTGTATCATGTTTGATTTGCAAATATTGAACCACCCTTGCATCCTGGGAATAAAGCCCACTTGATCATAGTGAATGATATTTTTAATGCATTGTTGGATATCTTTTGCTAATATTTTGTTGAAAAAATTTACATCTATGTTTATCAGAGATACTAGCTTTTAGTTCTGTCTTTTTGTGGTGTCTTAATCTGGTTTTGGTATCAAGGTAATGCTGGCTTCATAAAATGAATTTGGAAGTTTTCCTTTTTCTTTTATTTTTTGGAATAGTTTAAGAATAGGTATTAACTCTTCTTTAAATATTTGGTAGATTTCACCTGTGAAACCATCTGGGCCAAGATTTTTGGTTTTTGTTTTTTGGGTTTTTTTTTTTTTTAGTTTTTTGTTTTTTTTTTTTTAATTACTGAATCAATCTCCTTGCTGGTATTCAGTCTGTTCAAATTTTCTGTTTCTTCCTGCTTCAGTTTTGGTAGGTTATATGTTTCTAGGAATGTATTCACTTCTATGTTGTCAAGTTGTTGGCATATAGTGTTGCATAATATTTTCTTATAATTATTTGTATTTTTTGGTGTTGGTTGTTATTTCTCCTCTTTTATTTGTAATTTGATTTGAGTCCTTTCTACTCTGAAGCAAAAATTAATAAACTCTGTGACAGTTTATTTCTGGACTCTCTTCTTTTCCACTGATCTCTTAGTCTATCACTACATCAGTGTTACGCTGCCTAAATTGTTGTAGTTGTATAGTAATTCTTGAATTCAGTTAGTTTGAGTCCTTCACTTTTTCCACTCTTTCTCTAGATTGTCGTGGGTATTCTAGGTTTTTAATATTTCATTTTAGAAGAAATTTATCAGTGACTCTAAGAAAACTTTTCTGTATTTATGGTTATGGCAAATTTTAGATCAATTTATGGGAGATTTAATATCTAATCTTTCAAACTATGAATATGGTATATCTCTGCTTTCATGTATATCTTAGATTTTTCTTAACCATATTTTATAGTTTTCATTGTAGAGGTTTAAATATAGTTTAAGGTTATTTAAGGTCATTCTTAAATATTTTTATATTTATTGTAATTGTTTTATTTTTTAATTGTTTATTTCTACTATGTAGAAATATAATTGAATTTATAACATTGACCTTAACTTTTGAGACCTCACTGAACTCCTTTAAAAAAGTTCTAGTAGATTGTCGTTGTTGATTCCTTAGACTTTTGTACATAAATACCATATAATCACAAAGAGGGACTTTTTATTTCTTTTCTATATATTTTTTTTCTTTTTCTTACAAATAACCTTGGCTTAGAACCTCCAATAGAATGTTAAATCTTACTATAGAGAGTATATAGCCTTGCTTTACTCTGGATCTTAGAGGGAAAGTCTCCAATATTTTACTGTTAATTATGATAATAGCTATAGGACTTTTAAAAGCTGCAAACAAAAACAAAAACAAAACAAACAAAAAAGGGTTTGTTGAAGTCCTAAAACCCAATACCTCGGAATGTGAGTTTATTTGGAAATCGGGTCATTACAGGTGCAATTAGTTAGGATGAGGTCATAGAGTAATGGAGTTAGCTTCTAATCCACAGGACTGATATCCTTATGAGCAGATAGACCAATGAAGACAAGCACACACCTGGAGAACTCTGTGATGACAAATGCAGAGATTGGAGTTATGCAATTGCAAATTAAGGAATGTTGAAGATTGTTGACAAAATACCAGAACCTAGCAAGAGGCAAGAAGAATTGTCCTTCTAGGTTTCAGAGCAAGCACAGTCCTGGTGATTCCCAGTTTTAGACTTCTAGTCTTCAGAACTGTGAGATAATGGATTTCTGTTGTTTTAAGACACCAAGTTTGTGATACTTTGTTATGGCAGCCCAAGAAACAAGAGTACACTGTCTGATCAAAGAAATTACCTCTTATTTCAGTTTCCTAATTGTTTTAATAAAAAATAACTGGTGAATTTTTGCCTCATACTTCCCCCCCCCCTCAAGTACCAGTCATCTTTTTATTTGATGTTGGTTCTCAATTAGGATATAAAAGGATTCAAGGATGCTGGGCAAAAGTCATGGGCAGGAATACAGAAAGCCTCCACACTAGGCCCTCTTCAGTGGTATTTCCAAAGCCACTCAAGTGGGGGTTCTTTGTAACAACAACAGTGGTTGAAAAGCGCATAAACTGCCAGCATCATAGAAATCCCAGCAACACCCCCTTTTTTCACATTGACATACTTCTTGTAATACTGGTAGTAGCCTCTGTGAAATGTTCCGGCAATGCCTTTAGCTGTGAATGAAATCCCACATTAGTATCCTGCTTGGCAGGTCTCCTAGTTTGACAGCCATGAGCTGTTTCTTCACTGGTACAGATGACACCATCTTGGTGTCTGCTATTTCAAATGCTTTTTTGACAATTATTAACATGATTGATACAAGGTTTTGATACAATGTTTCTTCTCCATTATTACTTTAATATGGTGAATTATATTGATTTTAAAATCATAAAATAACATAACATGTAACAGTAATATTTTTATGTTTGTAGCTTCCAATTGCTGATATTCTAAAAACACTTTTATGTGTATGTTCATAAAGGATATGTTAAATAGTACTTCTAATTAAATATCTGATAGAAGTTACCAGTAAAATTATCTGGGCCTTCAGATCCTTTTGTGGAGAGGTTTTTACTAATAAATTCCATTTTTATAGCTAGTAGACCCTTGGGATTTTCTATTTCCTCTTGAGTGAGTTTGTTAAGTTGGTTTTTCAAGAAATTTGTCTATTTCATGAAAATTTGTAAATATAATGATAAAAGGTATTTATAATGTCTCATTGTGTTTTAAAGTCTATGGGATTGGTCTTGCTAATTTCAAGATCTAGATGATGTTTTGCACCTGGTGGGTGGGTATCTGTGTATGTTTCTACTTTTTTGTCTTAAATGTGCCTCATATTTTCTCCTCCCTTTATATGCCTAGAAGCTTCTGTTTGTATGTTAGTTATTGTGGGTAATAAATTACAAGATTTTAGAATTAGCACCCTCCCTGAAAACATAGGAATTTTATTTTGCAAGGTGGTTAAAGTTTTGACAGATCATTCTGGATGTCATTAGGCTTGTTTCCTGCTGTTCTAAAATGGTTCTGAGTTTTCTTCCAAGTTCCTGTGCTGAATCTCCACATAGACTTTTGTCCCTCTACTTTGTTATTATTGGGCCTCGAAAATTCCAGCCCTTCAGAGTTAAAAGTCTGCACAAAATGAAACCAGAGCAAACTGACATGTCTGATAGTAAATCAATACCTAAAAAATAATTATTTATATCAGCTAAGAGAATCAAAATGGTAACTGTTTTAGTAATCTATTACTGCATAACAAACCATCCCAATACACAATGGCTCAAAGCAATAATTAGTTATTATTGTTCTCAAGTTTATGGGTCAGCTGGGCAGCTCCTGTGATCCAATCCAGGCTCGTTTGATTTCATTTGGATTTGTTCATGGCTCTTTGGTCAGCAGGCAAAATTGGGAGCTATACAAGTTCAGACCATGTGTAGCTTGCTAACATGATGCTGGCCAGTTTTCAAAAGAGACCAGGTTAGTGCAGGGCCTCTTGTGCTTAGTCTCACACCTAGAATAACATCACTTTTTTTCTGACATTCTGTGATGAAATCACATTACAAAGCTAGCACAGATTTTACCTCTTAATATGAGGAGTTACAAAGGCACTTTGAAAAGGTATGGATATAGGGAAAGGAAAGGAATTATGCCTATATTTCCAATATTATACTTACCTAATATTCTTCAATCTCTCTTCCAAACTCCTAAACTGTAGGGGTTTTGGGGATATAGTTAAAAAGTTAAGATGACAACCTCTGCTTGTTTTGGGCTATGACAGAGTAACTGATAATATACTTGCTCTCCTTTGGGAAAAAAAAAAAACATAAAACTGGTCAAGTATATGAAGCATAGTTCTTCACACATTGAAAAATAGGCTGATTGATTGGCTGTCAACTGTGGCAACAGAATCACTTTTATCATAGAGGAGCCTAGCTCATGCTTGTTAACATCATGATATTAACCTTCATGATGTCATGAAGATGTAATTTCTGCCTTTCCTGAACCAGTGTTACTAAACTCATTAATCTTCATTTATTCTATGGATGAGTATGATTTTTGTGCTTTCCATGAAGTTCAGAGCTTTCAGGTTGCTCCAAGTAGCAGTATCATGGTACTTTCCTCATACCCTTGATTCCTGACATATACCTAAGCCTGAATCTGCATTTCTCAGTGTAGCACTCCAACTCATTGACTGGATTATGTAGAGACTTTCATACTGATTTGATTGCAAGCCAAGTATAAACCTTCACTCTAACTTTGTGGCAGTTTTAGCCTTAGAAAAGTTGAGAAAGAGGGAGAATTTTATATTTGATACTTTTCCATACCCTTTTAAGTACCAACATCCTGCATGTTGACAACTAATTACTCTCTGGATCATTTGTGTCTGCATTCCTGGCTCTAGATATTTTAAAATCATTTTCTTTTTTTTTTTTTTTTAAGATTTTATTATTTATTTATTTGACAGAGAGAGATATCACAAGTAGGAGGAGAGACAGAGAGAGAGAGGAGGAAGCAGGCTCTCTGCTGAGCAGAGAGCCTGATGTGGGGCTTGATCCCAGGACCCTGGGATCATGACCTGAGCCGAAGGCAGAGGCTTTAACCCACTGAGCCAGCCAGGCGCCTTTAAAATCATTTTCTTAATAACAAACAAAATCTACCAGTTCTTAATTTTTTTTTTTTTTGGAGATTTTATTTATTTATTTATTTGACAGAGAGAGACACAGTGAGAGAGGGAACACAAGCAGGGGGAGTGGGAGAGGGAGAAGCAGGATTCCTGCTGAGCAGGGAGCCCGATGTGGGACTGGATCCCAGGACCCTGGGATCATGACCTGAGCCAAAGGCAGATGCTTAATGAACTGAGGCACCCGGGCACGCCTACCAGTTCTTAATTTGTTTCCGTCCCTTGAAAAGCAGAGGCTTCAATTTATTTTTACCATGAATTTAAAATTTTGATACATGTTTCTATTTTTCAACAAAGATTTAAGTCTTAACATTAATAGAGATAAAGAAAAGTAATTAAATATCAAATTATTTATTTCTTAAAAGAAAATTTTGCCAAAATTTAGATGAATTTGCTGCCCTAAAGAAAAGTTTCATTTTTATTTTTATTTTTTTTTAAAGATTTTATTTATTTATTTGAGAGAGAGAGAGCATGAGAGTAGAGAGGTCAGTAGGAGAAGCAGACTCCCTGCAGAGCAGGGATCCCCAGGTGGGACTTGATCCCGGGACTCCAGGATCATGACCTGAGCCAAAGGCAGTTGCTCAACCAACTGAGCCACCCAGGCATACAGAAAAGTTTCATTTTAAAAAAAAAGATTTGCAGGCATATGATAGTACTTAAATTTTAAAGGCTTTTTTTGTCTTGATAGGTAACAGTATTTTTATTTGTCTTTTGATGTTTGTTATTATACTGTTTTTATTTTTGGTAATTACATTATATAGTCAGTAACTTAAGTGTCATCTTATTAATAAATTTTTTATCCTTTTTCATATTTGAAAAGGATTATTTTATGACTCAATTGCTATTCTGTACATACTTATTCATTAAGTTTATTAAAGAATATTTGATTTTGCCCTTGTATGTTGATAAACACCTCATAACAGACTCTTTTTTTTTTTTTAAAGATTTTATTTATTTATTCGACAGAGAGAAATCACAAGTAGGCAGAGAGGCAGGCAGAGAGAGAGGAGGAAGCAGGCTCCCCGCTGAGCAGAAAGCCCGACGCGGGGCTCGAACCCAGGACCTGGGATCATGACCTGAGCCGAAGGCAGTGGCTTAACCCACTGAGCCACCCAGGCGCCCCCTCATAACAGACTCTTGCTTCAATTGGAAGGGATAGAAGAAAAATGTATGCCTCATAATAATTTGTTTATTGCATACTGAATTTACTTTGATTATCAATCTCGACTGTGGATATTAATTTCTTGATGTATAGCAACTAGTCAAAAATATGCTTACAATTCTTCCTGTAGCATTTTTTTTTTAAGATTTTATTTATTTATTTGTCAGAGAGAGAGCGAGCGAGTGCACAAGCAAGAGGAAGGGCAGAGGAAGAGGGAAAAGCAAACTCTCTGCTGACCAAGGAGTCTGATGTGGGGCTCAATCCCAGGACCCTGAGATCATAACCTGAGCTGAAGGCAGACACTTAACCAAATGAACAACTGAGGTACCCCTTTCCTGTGGTTTTTGGTAGTTATTAGTCATTGGCTTAAATAGATCAGAAGAAATATCAGTAATATAACCTAAATAGCCATATTTGCAAACATTTGAGAAATATTCTTCCTTATTGAATAAATACCTCAATGCTAAACCATTTGAGTCAAAATGAAAAAGATTTAAATTTTACTTAAAAAAAAGTTTATAAGCAAAGCACATACAAAAATCATAGTTGAAATATCATTTAAGAGATCATTTTTCAATCAAAAAAATTTTTCAGCATTTATTTATTTATAGCATATTGGAAACAAAGACCATTCTTTTTTAATATTTTATTTATTTGAGAGAGAGAGAGAAAACAAGTGGGGAGGGGGGATGGGAAGGGGCAGATAAGGAAGGGAGAGACAGAGGAGAAGGAAGAAGTTAACTCCCCCCTGAGCAGGGAACCCAAAGCAGGGCTCAATCCCAGGACCCTGAGATCATGACCTTAGCTGAAGGCAGACGCTTAGACTGAGCCACCCAAGCACCCCTAACTTATATTTAAAATACATTTAGCTTGGGACGCCTGGGTGGCTCAGTGGGTTAAAGCCTCTGCCTTCGGCTCAGGTCATGATTCCAGGGTCCTGGGATTGAGCCCACATGGGACTCTCTGCTCAGCAGGGAGCCTGCTTCCTCCTCTTTCTCTGTTTCTCTGCCTACTTGTGATCTCTGTCTGTAAAATGAATAAATAAAATCTTAAAAAAAATAAAATACATTTAGCTTATTTCACATGTTAGTACAAGTGATTAAAGTACCTTATTTTACAAAACTATGGAGCCATTTCTCTGTGGGATTTGAGAATGTTTGTCTGGAAATTTAATCATTCCCTTGAGGGTAGGGGTTACTCTTTACTATGGTTATTGATGAAATAGTATCTTCTCTATTGAATTTATTTTTTAAACCATTACAAATAATTTATCATGTTGGTTGCCATATCATCAGAACTATGATTCTTTCTTAATTTGTAATAGCAATACTGTACAAAAGGGAAAATACCTACTGTAATGATGCTGTTTGTCATGGTAAAATATGGATCCGAATTTTTTTTTTTTAGAGATTTTAGTCATTTATTTGACAGAGAGATAGAGAGAGAGCACAAGTAAGCAGAGCAGCAGGCAGAGGGAGAGAGAGAAGCAGGCTCTCCATTAAGCAGGGACCCCAAGGCAGGGCTTGATCCCTGGACCCTGGAATCATGACCTGAGTCAAAGGCAGCCGCTTAACCAACTGAGTACCCAGGTACCCCTGGATCCAAATTCTAAGAAAAAAAAAATTATGTTTAATGCATCAAAGAATATTTCAGGTAGGATATAACATTTTTCTCATTAGATGTTTTGATGGGATGAAAGTTTTTCAATTAAAATGAAGCCACTTAAAAGCATAAAGTTGAACTAAAATCAATATGGCTGCACTAATGCTTCAGTGAAGCTTTATTTTAAACTAACTTTTTTTTTTTCTCTCTCTCTCTTCTGCAAAGTTTCCCTTCTCTCTTCTTAGATTTCTGTCTCAGGAACCCAGTACCACTTTGAAGACATGATTAACAAAGCTGGCAACTGGTCCACAATTCCAGTCAAAACTGGTTAGATCCTGAGCACTGTCCACAATAGCCAAACTATGGAAAGAGCCAAGAGTTCCACTTACAGATGAATGGATAAAGGAGATTTGGTATATATAGACAATGGAACATTACTCAGCTATCAGAAAGGATGAATACTTACCATTAATATAGACATGGATGGAACTGGAGGGTATTATGCTGAGTGAAATGAATCAAACAATTATCATATGGTCCCACTCATATGTAGAATATAAGGAACAGCACAGAGGACCATAGGGAGAGAGGGAAACTGAATGGGGAATCTTCAGAGAGGGAAACAAACCATGAGAGACTCTTAACTATAGGAAACAAACTAAAGGTTGCTGGAGAGGGTAGTGAGTGGGAGGGATGGTGTAACTGGGTGATGGGCATTGGGGAAGGAACAAGATGTGATGAGCACTGGGTGTTGCATATAACCGATGAATTAATTGATATCTACACCTGAAATTGATGATGTGGTATGTATTAGCTAATTGAATTAAAACAACAGCAACAAAATAGCTAGATCCTGTATTTCCCTATAAATCCCCCAGCCCTTTCCTCTGGGGGGTTTGCAGTTTTGAAGGCCTTAGATTTCTGCATCCTCCTTTGTCCAGCAAAGCAATAAAGATACTGTTCCTCTTTATCCCACACTCTGTCTTTGTGTTATATTTTGACCAACGTACGGAGTTCAGTTCTTGACAACAGAAACATGAAATGAACTTAAGCCTACACAATTATGAAGAAAGCAATGCATGATAGAAAATGTATATTATTTGGTGATAATAAACATATATTAAGACATTTTCAATTTGCATTTTCAGAAACTCACTAAATTCTGTGTATGGTCATTGTGAGTAGGGCATAAGGTGTTTGTTCAACTCAACACTTACTTCCATAGGCCTGATATCATTGCCAAAGTTTATTATCTCAAAATGTGTGTAGAAGATTGATGATTTCAACTGAAATACAATTGGAAGATGGCTAACTAAAAAACATTTTTTCCCCTAATGAATCTTGATACTGGTGTTAAATTAAATAGAAAAAGAAATGTAAAGTATGTATTTGTGAAAACACATTAGTATATGCAGTGAGGTTGTGACAGTGTTTAGACCTATTTAATTAACAAAGTGTTTTCATAAATGTTTAGTTTCTTTTTATATGAAATTCTGTTAGGGAAAGTGAGGAGAATAGTAATTTTTTCTAGAAAATTTAGATGTTTTCTAAAAAATTCAATAGCCTCTATAGAAGTGGACTTCTAGTAAATTTAAAAAAGAAAATTAGATCAAATTAAGTAAATATGGAAGATATACCAACATTTAATGAAGGAAAAAATCAACTTACATTACTTACATTAACTTACATTAGAACAATGTTGGTCTAGTTGGAATGTGCCAGTTGCCTGTTAGATTAACTTGACATTTTATTCATTTTTTTCATGCTCAGATTTTTGGACTATTACAATAAAGAATGAGTTCTCATGCCCTATATTTCAAGTCAGGTTTATTAAGGAATAATTTACATGTAGATAAACTATCCATTTGTAGGTGTACTAGTTTACTAGTTCGATGAGTTTTTACAAATAAATATAATCCTGTAATTACCTTGTGATATTGTGATTTATAATAAATATAAATTTGGTTTTCCACCTCATTCCTGACACAGAGCTCCTAAAACTCTTGGTGTTTCCTGTGGTGAGAGGAAAGGTTGTTTTGTTATGTTAATGAGGTAATTTATGGGGGCAGTTGCCAGGGGAACCAACCAAGAGATTAAAGGGTTAGAACTTTCAGTACCCCCTCAAACTTCAGAGAGGGGAGAGGAGTTGGGGGTTGAATCAGTTACCAAGAGCCTATGATTTAATTAATCATGACCTTGTAATGAAGCCTCCATAAAAACCCAAAATGACAGGGTTTCAGAGAACTTCCAGGTTGGTGATCATATGTAGATTTGGGGAGAGTAGTACAGGTGCTCCAAGACCTTTCCTTATACCTTGCCCTATGCATCTGTTCCATCTGGCTGTTAGTGAGTTATATCCTATTGTAATAACCCAATAATCTAGTAAGTACAATATTTCTCTGAGTTTTGTGAGCTACTCTAGCGGTCTTGGGAATCTCTGATTTATAACTAGTTGGTCAGAAGTATAGGTAACAACCTGGACTTGAGACTTGCACCTGAAGTGTATGCACAGGCATTTGGGTGACAGTCTTGTCAGCCTCAGCCCTTAATCTGTGGAATCCAATACTATCTACAAGTAGATAGTATCAGAATTGGGTTGAATTTTAAGGGTCCCAGCAAGTGTCCTGAGAATTGCTTTTTGGTATGGGGGACCCCTCCCCGTACTGGGAAAGGTACCAGAACATTTACACTCCATTAAGAAAGAACATTTCTATCACCCTCAAAAGATTCCTTATGCCCCTTTGTAGATAATCTCTTTGTATCATTCCCAATCTCTGATCATTCCCAGAAACTTTGATTTTTGTCTTTATAGTTTAGTTTTGCCCTGAGTTCAATAGATCATAAAGTATATAACCTTCTGTGTCGAGCTTTTTCCTTCTGCATATACTTTTGAGTTCATCTATACTATTGCATGTATCAAGAGTTTGTTTCCTTTTATTTATATGGATGTACAACAATTTATGTATTCATGGTTTGGGGATATTTGGGTTGTTCCCAATTTTGATCAATTATGTATAAAGTAGTTGTAAATATTCATATACAGGTTTAATTTTGAACATGTGCTTTTATTTCTCTTGGGTAACTACTTAATGAGAATGCTATGTCTACTGGAAATTGTATGTTTATGAGAAACTGCTAAATCTTGCAAAGTGACTGTACCACTCTGCTTCCCTACCAGCATATACGGCATTTCCACTTGTTCCACATCCTTGCCAATACTTTCTTCACCACTCCCCTCTTTTTAAAAAATTATTTTTTTCATGGTTATATAGAAATATCTAATTATTGTTTTAATTTACATTTCCTTAATAACTAATGTAAGGTTTTACAGGCAAGATACATAGGACACCAGGCAAGACAGGCGCACAGCAAGGTTTATTAAAGGTGTACTTGGATGAGGTTCCGCAACTCAGGATAGGAGAGTCGGGGAAGTTGCGCCTGGAAAGGGGTTGAGTGAGCTTTTATTGGGCCAAGGCAGGGTGAGGGCTCATAACCATATTTGGTAAGTTTAGAGGTTGTGGCTTGGGAAGTCCCAAAGTGGCTGGTTTCTGTTTCTCATATAGGTTTCGGTTTACTCAAGGTGACGTGTCCTTGACAGATGTCCTTCTGGTGGGAAAGTCCTGGGAAGGGGGAAGATGGCGGTCTGGCGGCCATTTTATTGTTCCTCCTACATTCCCAGGGCTGCCAACCTAACAACTAATAGTGTTGAACACATTTTCAGTGCTTATTTGCCTTTCAGCTCTCTGGTAAAATGTCTCTTTAAATATTTTCTCCATTTTTTAAATTATGAAAACTTACTTTTTTAGAATAATTTTTGGCTTATAGAAAAACTAAGTAGAAAGTGCAGAGAATTCCTGTATGCTCCCTACACCTCACCTATAGAGCCTCCCCCATTATTAACACCCACACTACAGTTGTATGTTTGTGATGAAACATGAACCTACATTGACCCATCATAATCATCCTAAGTACATAGTTTATGTTAGTGCTCACCTTTACTGTTGTACTTCTTATGGGTTTGACAAATGTAAATGGCATTTATCAGTTGTAATAACATTATACAGAATTTTTTCCTTGCCCTTAAAGTCCTCTGGCCACCCTTATTCATCTGTCCCTCCCATCTAAGCTCTAGCAACTACTGACATTTTGTTGTTTCCATAGTTCCCTCTTTTCTAGACTGTCATATAGTTGGATATTTCTAGATATAATAGAAAGCTATATTCAGATTGATTTCTTTCATTAATAATACACATTTTTTTCTTCCATGTCTTTTCATGACTAGATAGCTCCTTCCTTTTTAGCAATGAATAATATTCCAATGCCTAGATATACCACAGTTTATCAAAATTCAAAATTTGTTTGTTTTAAGGAATTTGTCCATTGTGTGTATTTTCAAATTAAATTTATTGACAGAAAACTTAAAAAATAACATTCCTTTTATTTTCCTTTAAATGTCTATTGGATCTTTAGTAATTCTCCTCTTAGGTTCTGAACATTTGTAATGTGTGCCTTTGCTTTTTTCCTTTATCAGTGTGGCTAGTTGAATATCAATTTTACTGATTTTTTTTTCAAAGAACAAGCTTTTAGGTTTTTGATTTCCTTTTTTTAAAATTTCATACACTTCATCCTTTTTGTTTGTTTTATTATTATTCTCTTCCTTCTACTCGTTATGGTTTTAATCTGCTTTTTCCCCTCGTATATTAAGATAAAAGCTTAGATTATTTATTTAATGCCATCCTCACTTTTTTAATGCTCTAAGTTTCAGCATAGACAATGCTTTAGCTTTACCCCACAAATTTTGAAATTTTATATATTCATTTTTATTAGATTAAAATTTTTGATAATTTATCTGTCTTCTTTGATTCATAAGTGTTCTGAAGTTTTTAATTTTCAAATGTATTAAAATTTCCAGATATTATTTTTTAATTGATATCTACTATAATTTCTATGACTTAGTATGTTGAAGTTTGTGTTTTGACCTAGAATACTTTCTGTCTTGGTGAATCTTCCCTAGGCACTAGAAAAGAATGTGTATTTTGCACTTATAGAGGAGAATGTTCTAAATGTCAGTTAAGTCAGTTTGATTGAGGGTGATGTTGAGGTCTCTGTTCTTACTTATTTCTGTTTACTGCTTCTATTGAAAGCTATGTTGAATCCTACAACTATAATTGTGGGTTTCTTTGCTTCTCTTTTTAATTATATTGGGTTTTGTTTAATGCATTTTGAAATCCTATTGTCAGATTTGTACAAATTTGCATTCATTATGTCTGCTTAAAGAATAAATTCTTTGTTGTCACGTAATGTTATTTATCACTGGTTTAAAGTCCTTTTTCTGAAGTCTACATTTTCTGATATTAATATAACTACTTCAGCTTTCTTTTAATTAATACTTGTATGTTATATCTTTTTTTATCCTTTTCTTTTAATCTATCTATACTGATATATTCAAAGTGTGTTTCTTACAGATAGCAGCATGTAGTGAAACTTGTTTTCTTATTCCATCTAACAGTTTCAACCTTTTGTTTAAGCATTTGTGTTTAATTCAGAAATTATGTAATTTATTTTTAATTTTTCCATAATTTAATCATTATGTTTTATAAATTATGTTTAATGTAATTATTGATGTGGTGGATTTTACTTTTACTAATTTTTCTTTGTCTTTTCAGTTCATTGTCCCTTTTTTCTCCTGTTTCCTGCCTTTTGTCTGCTTAAATAATTATTTTTTATGATTATGTTTTATCTCCCATTTTAGCTTATTAGTTGTATCTCATAAAACTGCCTTATTAATTGCTTTTTCATTTATAATATTATATTTAACTTATCACAATATACTTTAAAAATATTGTATATTAAGCTTTCATTTCCACCCTTCTATCCTTTGTGCTACTTTTGTTATACATTTTACTCCTACATTGGTCATAAATTTTACAATAACCTGCTATCATTTTTACTTGAAATAGTCAATTGTCTTTAAAGAGATTACAAAGGAGAAAAAATGAAACATTTATATTTACTTTATTTTACTATTTCTGGTGCTTTTCTTTTTATAAATCCAAATTTTTATTTGTATCATACATCTTCATCCCATGATCTACCTTTAAGATTTCTTGTAATGGAGGTTTTTTTTTTTTAATTTTTAAAAAAGACTTGCTTAATTTTATAAAAAGGAAGAGAGACTGTGCTCTCATGCCCAAATGGGAGGAGGGCAGAGGGAAAGAATCTTCAAGTAGACTCCCCACTGAGCATGGAGCCCAATAAGGGGCTTGATCTCACAATCCATGAGACTGTGACCTGAGCTGAAACCAAAAGTTGGAGGCTCAGCCCACTGAGCCACCCAGGTGCCCCTCTGTAATGGGGGTTTTATGGAAATAAATTCTATTAGCTTTTGTTTGACAAGTCTTTATTTCATCTTCACTTTTGAAAGATTTTGCTGGGCTTAATGTTTTAATTGATCAATTTTTTTTTTTTTAAGTACTTTTCAGATGTCCCCTATTGTCTTCTGATTTGCATAGTTTTTGATGGGAAGTATGACTTAATTCTTTATTCCTTTGTATACAATGTTTTCCTATTTTTCCTCCAGTTACTTTCAATATTGGTTCTTTACTTTTGTTTTCAGGTGTTTAACTATGACATGTTTTTTTAAGTACTTTTTATGTTTTTACTTTTTAAATACACTGCTTGGAATTCTCTGAGATTTTTGATCTTTGGTATATCGTCTTTCATTATATTGGAAATTTATCCTTTACTTTCGTTCCTAGTATTACTTCTTCCTCGTTCTCTTTATTTTCCTCTTTAAATCAAAGCACACATGTTAGACCATTTGATATTATCCATATCTCCTAGTTACTCTGGTATTTGTTTCTCTTCCTTTTTCTCTTTATGTTTCATTTAGAGTATTTTATATCAACCTACTTTTAACTTCACAAATTTCTTGCTTATATATATTAAGACTGTCATAGTAATTCTTCATCTCAGATATCATGGGTTTTGGGGGGTGGGAAAGATTTTATTTAACTCATTTTAACAGTTTCCATTTTTGTTGAAATTCCTCATGTGTGTTCTTCACCTTTACCACTATATCCTTCACCACTATATCCCTGACTGATAGTTTCAACATTTGTGTAATTTCTCAATCTGCTTTGTTGATTGTTTTATCTCTGGACTGTAGCTTTTTCTTTCTTGATATTTTGTCTTTTTGAATGAATATTGAACACTGTCAGTTGAAGAACAATAGGGAGAGGTGAAGAGTATTGAGTGACAAAAATGAATACAACTCTTCCATTACAATGATAGTGAATATTGGGTTTTGTTTATATTATTGTCCTTTGAATTTCTTCAGTGGTGGGATGTCTGAACTACATGATTAGGGTGAGTCTTGTAGTGCTAGAAGATTTTTCTCAGTTTTTCTGCTTTATTCTCAGTCTTTTTTTTTTTTTTAAGATTTTATTTATTTGTTAGAAAGAGAGAGAGAAAGCACATAAGCAGGCAGAGAGGCAGGCAGAGGTGGAGAGAGAGGCAGAGAGAGAGAGGCAGGCTCCCCGCCGAGCAAGGAGCCCAATGTGGGACTTGATCCCAGGACCCTGGGATCATGACCTGAGCCGAAGGCAGCAGCTTAACCCACTGAGCCACCCAGGAGTCCCTATTCTCAGCCTTCAGAATCTCTTACACAACTGTCAAATACTGGGTCTCTCTCCACACTCCTTTTTCTCTACTAGTGGTAACCTTCTTTTCCTTATTACTTAATGCTAGGTTCATGGTGGGGGCAGGGAGTGAGTTTTTGCTTCTTCTTGTGTAAGCTCGGTCTTAGACAATACCTGTGTGCCCAAGCATCAGGAAGGGGGTCCTTGTTATCGTTCTTGACCTTCTTATCTGGATGACAGACTTATATCTGGAGGTTCTTAAATAGGGGAGATACATTTTGCCTCTCCTTATCCCAGCAATAAGACATCTCTGCTTTATACAGGCACAGGATTTTGACCCATAACGGTTTTCTTTTATTCCTTTATGGGCGGACAATCTTGATCCATCACTCTACTGGAAGTAGTGATATTTCCTTGTTTTCTGGTGTCAAGAAGGAAAGTTTGTTGGCACTTCCCCAGAAGTTGATGAGTTCTGCTTCTATGAACCATTAAATTTTTGCCTGGTCCCTAGTTATAATACAGACTGCTGTCCTTCCCTCAGTGGCTTAAAGCACTTTTTCTTCCTAATGAGAAAGGTCCAGGGGAGTGGGCTACATTTTGAGATTTACTCCATCTCCACAATGCCTGTTAGAGTTACAGGGTATATCTGGTGTCCTGCTCTGCTCTCATTCTTTCCCATGACCACCCTAAGCAGATTCGTAGAAAAGAGCTTGAGTTAATGCGAATGCCCCTTGTGTCGGCTACTCTGAGTTATTCTAAACTCTTATGCTATCCCACATTTATTTAATAGGAATTTATTGAAGTTTTTGCTAATTTCTTTTTACTTGCTACTGTGGTGGCCAGTTCTTTCTCTGTGCTCTATAAAAGTGAAGAAGTTTTGGGTCCTGTCTCCTATTAGAGGTGCTTGTCAGTCTTTGGAACTTCGTTTACTTTGTTGTCTCACCACCTTAGCTCTCTGATGGGTCAAGGAAAGTTGTATTTTTATAGATCATACAGTATTTTCTAGTTGTCAGGATCAGAGTAATATTCTCCTTTGGCTTTCTACATCCTAAGAAGAATTGTAAATCTATAAAGCATTTTTAGTTTTAGCTATTCATTTATTTTTAAGTAGACTCCACACCCAGCATGGTGCCTAATGTAGGGCTTGAACTCATGACCCTGAGAGCAAGACCTGAGCTGAGATCAAGAATCAGACCCTTAATCAACTGAGCCACCCAGGCACCCCCAAAGCATTTTTTTAAAGAAAAGAAAACATATGGGTCATATATTTTCCTTCATCATAGAAGTTTAAAACAGGTACAGAAAATATAGAACAAAACAGGATCTCTCCTCAGATAAGACATTCCAACCTACTGATTTGCAATTTGACTAATATAAACATCTACAAATAGAAGAGGAAAAAAATGGCAAAAATTATTTGGGATATAGAAAATGGCTGTAACAGTGTAATAAATGTTGCTCCTTCTGTCTATAAAAAAAGGAAATTGGTGGTTACATAAATTTGGGATATTTTGGGGTGAACAAAGATTAATAATTCGCTTCCTAGAGGACTTCTCCATCTTTTTAATGTAAATGTACACCATGGATCTCTTAGAGAAAATAAGTCTATCTAGCAATTTGCAATCTGATGTGACCACTAAATTTGGCTTTTTTTTTTTTTAATAGAACAAAACAAAGTATTCCATAGAATGCAATGTAAGAAATGCTGGTTTAGATATTTCTAATGGCATAGGAATTCTAAACCTTTTTAATATTGTCTCATTTTTAAAACTTTGATGTCATCGTGTCTAGTATTTTATTTACTTTATTTTTTATTTTAATTTTTAGATGGCTTTTATTTTTATTTTATTTTTTATTTTATTTTATTATTTTATTACTTTTTTATTTAATTAAAAATTTTATGTTTAGTATTTTACGGTTCGACTCTAGATGAAATTTTTAAAATCTAATAAAGCAGGAAAATGTAAAAAAAGGTAGAAAACAAAGTGCATACAGTATGATTAGCTTTATATTAGCCAACTTTAGATAAATTCTATGAGATCTAATATAAACTTTAGTTTTTTGTTTTTTTTTTTTCTTCCTTGAATTCTTTTCAGTCGGATAAACCATACTGGAAATAAGTCAAATTAAATCTGGGCAGAGACTCACATTTGGTTTTTGTTGCTGAGATAATTTTTATTGTTATCTTCCAAAGAACTCTTTCAAAACACCTTCCATTTTTTCTACATCAGATAAACCTTGTGTTGTAAGCAATAAGACTGATAAATAGGTGAAATAATCTCATGACCAGACCACTTTGACATCTCAGTAATCTATTTATTTTGGAGTGAGTCAAGATGTTTTGACTTATACTGCATGAGTAATATTCTACAATTTTTTTTTTATTTTATCCTTTCATTCACTCACTAGTTAATTCATTTATTCATAATTATTTGAACTTAAGTTTACTACCAATTTTCAGGACCAATGAGGAATAAGAAATTTATTATGTTTTGTATCTATACTGATTTTTTATCCTACCCACTAAGAAGTAAACATAAATGTTTATGGATTTATATTATTACTTTGAAAACTCTAAAGCAGGGGCGCCTGGGTGGCTCAGTGAGTTAAGCCGCTGCCTTCGGCTCAGGTCATGGTCTCGGGGTCCTGGAATCAAGCCCCGCATCGGGCTCTCTGCTCAGCAGGGAGCCTGCTTCCTCCTCTCTCTCTGCCTGCCTCTCTACCTGCTTGTGATCTCTGTCTGTCAAATAAATAAATAAAATCTTTAAAAAAAAAAACTCTAAAGCAAATGTGTGTGTATGTATGTGTATGTAGATGACTGAATATTAACCAAGCTTTTGTTTCTCCTTTTAACTTTTCCCCATGATATCTGCTGTTACAAAAACAATATTTTAAACTAAAATGTATAGTTTGTTTTGCAGCATATTGCACACAAACACACACTTTATATTTTTTATTTATGTGCCTAGTAAAATATGTTTCAACAGTAACAGTTAATTTCAGTAATTAAATGGTTAACCATGGGAAGATAACAAAATCTTATTTTTAAAGGTCAAATGATAATTGATATTCACTGTAGTTTGTATCATGCATTTCTTTGTGCTTTTGACCTATTTGTTAGACATTTGCCTGAATTGATATGCCATACCAGGAAGATCAATTATAAATTAGTAGACAATATCTTCATTGCATGGCCAAGAATAGTTCCTTAACTCAAGATATACAAAATATATATATTTTTTTCTGTAGGGAAAGAAAATAGTTACATTAAGGTTATTTTTGAAAGTTTAGTATTTAATCTGAAACTTGAGTTACATAATATTATCATGTCCTAATTACTCATTATCATAGGATTGAGTGGAATATTACTAAAGATTGTTGTACTGATATTTAACTCTTAAGTAACTGATAAAATCAGAGATGTAAATAAAGCAGATATTATAAAAACATAATAGATATTATTCCTATGTGTAAGTTTCAGAAAAAATAAAATTTCAGAAAATCAACTTACCTAAGAAATTACTTAAAATATCAAGTTTGCTTAAATATAGTCGTTTGACTAACATGAGTTAATAATACTCTGGTAAACTGTTAAGTATTGAGACATTAAAAAAGTAAGCTGATTAAATCTACATCAAGCATGGCTGCCATCTTGTGGGGACAGGATATAATGTAGTGAGGGGCCAATCTCAAAGTGCCCCTGTTGGGTTTTAAGTCATTATTTTACCTTTATCTACCACTTGCTTGATTTTTATTAACATTCTACTTAGAATTTCACATCAATACCAGACAGAAGAGATAAGAAATCTAAACTAAAATTGGTGCTCTGATATATATATCTAATTTTTGCTCTTAAAACTTCAGGATGAAACAGGTAATGAGGATTAAAGAGTACACTTATTATGATGAGCACTGAGTAATGTGTAGAATTGTTGTATCACTATATTGTATACCGGAAACTAATATAACACTGTATGTTAACTATACTGGAATTAAAACTTAAAAAAAAAAGTTAATAAAAAATGTCAATATCATGGCTAATGTAGGGATAGCGGAAAAGCTTTGAAATTTAAAGTTTTGACTTGCATTAACTTGTAGTAAATTAAGTTTGATAGAGTTCTAATATTAACCAAAAAACCCCTTATTAACAATCTATTCACAGAATTTGTTGGAATATATATCTCATTGAGTTAGAAGAAAACATGACATTACTCTGACAGAGCCTTGCAGATTTAGGGAAGGTGTTGAAAGGGAGAAAGGGATTAAGAGTTTAATGTGGAAGGAAAGAAGGAGGGCAAGAAGAAAGGAAGGAAGGAAGGGATGGAGGGCAGAACCACGGAGGGAAGGTGGGAAGGAAGGAAGTATCACCTGTTATCAAGCATAAGATTTATAGTAATGTCACAGATAACATAGTTTGACAAAGCAGAAAGTGGTGGGCCACTGCAAGGTTGATCTGCCCCACCCTGTGCAAAAAAGAACATGGTATACCCAATGTGAATATGTTACATAGAAATGTATGATTTAATGATTTTCTTGAAGCATATATAAGAGTCAAAAAATTGTGTTTTCTAAATTTGAGTCCTTCAACAAATGTCAGTACAACTTTTGTGACTCAATTTCTCATTCTCTTCCAGAAAACCATGCATTGAATAAGGGAAGCCCTAAAGTCCCATTGAACTTTGAACTTTTTTGATCTGCTAAGTATAAAATTGCCTTTTCAACTGCTCAAACAAAAAGAATTTTTACTTCTGCAAATGAACATCTCAATTATAAATTTACAGCCATAATTTGTTTTTGCCTGCATATGCAGGTAGTCAGTCATTGTAAGCTCATAGTTTTCCTTTCATAGTCATATTAATTAAAGTTGCAGTAGACTTAGAATCATTTGTGTGGCTAATCATATCTGTAATACTAATGATACAATTGTAGCAAAGTATAAAAGATGATCAAAATGCATTATATTCTATTTTTTCTCTGCTATTTTTTTCAAAGCTGTTTTCACCCTAATTTTCAAGTAAGCTATCCCATAAATTTACAGAGTTTTATATCAAAACAAAATACATCTCTTGATTCACTGAATATTACTGAAGTTCTTTAAAACTGACTAATGTGGGGTGCCTGGGTGGCTCAGTGGGTTAAGCCGCTGCCTTCGGCTCAGGTCATGATCCCAGGTCCTGGGTTTGAGCCCCGCGTCGGGCTTTCTGCTCAGCAGGGAGCCTGCTTCCTCCTCTCTCTCTGCCTGCCTCTCTGCTTACTTGTGATTTCTCTCTGTCAAATAAATAAATAAAATCTTTAAAAAAAAAACTGACTAATGTAAGTTGACTTACTACCATTGTAACATTCAGTGAGCAGCTGATTTTTATTTATTTATTTTTAAAATTTTATTTATTTATTTATTTTAAAGATTTTATTTATTTATTTGACAGACAGAGATCACAAGTAGGCAGAGAGGTAGGCAGAGAGAAAGGGAGAGGGAAGCAGGCTCCCTGCTGAACTGAGAGCCTGATATGGGACTCGATCCCAGGACCCTGAGATCATGACCCGAGCTGAAGGCAGTGGCTTAACCCACTGAGCCACCCAGACGCCCTGAGCAGCTGATTTTTAAATCAGACATTGGTATTCCTAATATTTGTTTAGAGTAAAAATGAAAGAATTATATATCCCAGGGATGTCCATTACGTTGTTTTCTTTCCACAAATTACGTTGAACATGATTAAAGGAGACTGCATATCCCCTCCAAAAAGGCAAATTAATAGTTTCCCAAAGTCTATACTTCCATAAAAAAAAATCATTATTCTTTACATCTTTAAACTGCTAGGATTATCTACCACTTCTTGAAATTACAGTAGTCTCCCTTATCCACAGGGGATATGTTTGAAGACCCACAGTGGGTATCTGAAACCACAGCTAGTACTGAACCTTATATATACTTAAGATTATTGCTATACATACATACCTATGATAAAGCTTAGACAATAAATTAGGCACAGTATGAGAGTAACAATAATAATAATAATAAAATAGAGCTATTATAACAATATACTGTAATAAAAGGTATATGAATGCGGTCCCTTTTTTTCTCAAAATAACTTATTGTACTGTACTCACCTTTTTACTAATGATGACATAACATGATAAAATGCCTACATGATGAGAGGAGGTGACATGAATGACATAAACAATGTGACGAAGCATTAGGCTGCTGTTGATCTTCTCATGATACAAAAGGATGATCATCAGGTTCCAGGCCATGGTTGACTTCAGTTAACTGAAACTGTGGAAAGCAAAACTGCGGATAAGGGGGGGGATTACTGTATCGATGTTCATAATACAACTCATGCCTGAATTGAATTGACACTCTCCACATACAAAGAATAAATTCATGACTCATGGTTCCCTTAAATTTTTATTCCAAAAATTAGTCATTGGTGTAAAATTTTCATGAATGGAAGCTATTTTTTTCACAAAAAAAATATGCTGGAATGCCAAAGTTTTGAATTTCAGTGCAGCAAGTCAGATGTATCAGCCATTTCCGTATGATAATGCTTGAATTAAAGCTAAGTAGCCTTAATTAGACTAATAGATGGCCTTCATAAAAAGCGTATATGGAAGTACAACCAGTGAATTTATTTTTTCTTCTCTGGAATTTAACATCTAACTTACATATTAAAAAATTTTGCGTCCATCTAACCCAAGTAAACTAATTTTGTACCCATCTAATTATATCACAATATGAAATTTTCTAAAATAGTAGGAAATATGGTTAACACATAATTTAAAAATGTGTTTAAACTCATATTTCATACAAAAATCACTAATTAGGGCTCATTTGGTATAGAAATTATTTCAACAGTTTAAAAGAGTGATTGATATTTTTAAATTTAAAATTAGTAAACCACGTTTTACTTCAATTCTGCATTAACTTTGTGTTACTTTTAGAAAGCTACATCTCGTGGCACTATTATCACTTCTGAATGTCAGGAATGTGCATTTTGATGCCTTTATGGTTTTTGTGATATGTGATGCAGACTCTTGTAAATGTCTGAGTATTGTGACAGTAGTTCTGAAGTACAGCTACACATTAGAGTTGTATTCAGACAGTTTAAAACATATTGGTCAGAGATTTTGATTCAATTAGCCTGAAGTGACCTTTTTTCAAAGCTTTCCAGGTTATTCCAAAGTGAAGCTACCTTTGAGAACCAATAAATGGGAGGATTTTGGAATAATGAAAATATTTTGCTCATAATACTCCAGAACAGATTTCCAAGATGGAAGATAATATGAACTGAATATATTTAGCTATTTCCAGGAGTGACCTTTATTAAGCCAGGTCTGAGCCAGCTAATGTTTTGAAGTTCTTCCTAGTTCTCTGATTCTAACATATTATAGTGTTCTTTCCATGTTAATGGTTATTTCACATTTTTTTTTCTTCCTAGAGCACATAGTGACTCATCAATTTTTTAAATACCCTTGTGAATAATATAATAGAAGCAAGCTATGGAGAGATACATCCATTCTTTCAAAAATTTCATTATCTGTAACATCAAAATA
Organism: Lutra lutra; assembly: GCF_902655055.1. NCBI lineage: Eukaryota > Metazoa > Chordata > Mammalia > Carnivora > Mustelidae > Lutra > Lutra lutra. The sequence goes on from NC_062279.1 coordinate 94,185,443, forward strand.
TGATCCCTGAAATCACAACAGATCCCTTTAAAAAGTAAAATGACATCAACAACATTTATACAATCAAATTGAGTACATGTATACTGATGGAAAATAAAGGAATGATCAAAATTGAGACAAATTAATTGGTGATGGCTTCTTGGAAGCACTGATTTATGCCAGATTCAGAAGGAAATGATGAAATCCAAGTCAACAAAGGAGCTCTATGTAAAATGCTTCAGTGAATAAAACATGAATAAGCTATGGTCCTGACTCTCAGGGCACTGATGATCTAATTCAGAAGCAGTCCCATCTAACTCTAATATAAAGGTAGAGTGTGCTATGAGAACACAGAAAAAGGGTGGATTTATTCCATATTAAAGAACTGGACAGTACATCATGGGTAAAATTTGAATTAAGCCTTGAAGTGGCAGAGCAGAGTTGTTGGAAGAGTAAATAGATACCTTCCAACAGAATTATTGACCTAAGTAACAATATGGCAGCACATTTTCTGGAATGTGCAGGGAAAAAGTACACAAGATGAACGAAAGAAGGCATTTCACAGAGGTGAGAAAGTATAACTGTGTTTGGAGAAATACTAGCCCAATTCACCATGCCAGAAAGTCTTAAGAAAAAGAGAGGTTTTCTAAGTATAAAAGCAAGGGAGGGCTCAGAAAGGTTGTTTAAGGAGTTTGAGACCCACACCTTCCAAATAGAAACATTTCCAAAGGATTCCAATTATAACTGAAATAATCAGGTCTATTAATATCTGGCCTCAACTAGTTACTTGGTTTTGTTAACAAACCTCCAGTCTGTAGTGGGGTCAGACTGAATATAAGATATTCATTTCAAGAAAGGAAGTCACAATTGTTAGGATTATATTTCAAGGAACAAGCATGCCAAAAATCCTTTCATTCTGGGATGGGGATGTTGTCCTTCAGTACTTTTTCAGCTCTTTTCATGGAGAAACAACCAACTTCCTCATTCTGAATTTATATACATAGGTCCATTGTCAGAGCTGCTCAATGTAATATTTCGATCAAATGTTTCACTGAAGCATGTATTTTACTTAATTATTATATATATTTTTTAAATTTCACGTTCTTCTTTATCCTTTCTCTATCCTGATTGCCTAAAAATACTCTGGAGAGAGAGAGAGAAAAAAATCACTGTATAAAAAATAATTAGCACGTCCTCTCCTTTTTTGACTTTATAATTGAAATCTCATTAAAAGCTTTCTAGGTCTCTTTTTCCCTTAGCGACCAGGTGTCCCTAATTTGTTTTTATCCAATGTGACTAATTCCAGGCAAAGACTAGAAAAAGTCTGATACCTGTTGGAGAATAGCAGTAACAAGGTTAAATAAGTGGGGTGGCTTTTTCAGGTTGCCTTTAACCTTCTAAAAAAAACAAAACAAAACAAAACACAACACAACACAACCCAACCAAAAAGCTTCAACGTTCCCCCCCCCCCCCCCCCCCCCCTTGGAGCCTTGCCTTTTTCTCAGTCCCAGTTGAAGATTCCAAGGGAAATGAGAGCACTATTTTGTTTCTCCCTTGTATTGCAGATAGGGGGAGGAGGTGGTTATTAGAGAGAAGCTCTTCCTCCCTCGGTTCCCCCTCTCCGCCTGACAGCACCGCTCTCTCGCGGGCTCGCTCGCTCTCCTAGGTGATCCATTTCTAGGCAACGTGGGGCTAGTGCTGAAGCTGCCAGGCTCGCTCCTTGCTCGCTTCCTGCATCCCGCCAGGCGAACCGCTCCAAAAGCATCCTGCAGCCCGCAGGCTTCCCTCCGCCGGCCTGGCCCCGCTGCTCGCGCCCAGCGCAACTCCCCCGCCACCGCGCCCGAGCGAACCGGCTCCCGGGGCCCGCCTCGCCGAGCTCAGCTCCCCGCCTCGCGCAGAAAAGGAATTTTCTCTGCATTACTATCTGCATTACCTTGAAGTTCACTTTTACTACCCCTCTTGGAGAGGGCTTTTTTCCCTTCCCTGTTGGAATCTGGCTGCTCCGCTTGGAATCTCCTAATCTTTCCTTTCCACTTAGATTTTATTTTGGCAGCGAAGACAAGTGATTCTCTGCTGGCCGTTGGGGCGGGGGTGGGGGGGCGCCTTTTTTTTTTTTTTTTTGGGTTGGGGGAGGGGGAGGGGAACATCCGGCGTGTGTGTGTTGGGGGGGTGGTCTGTTGGAAGTTGCGGCGGTGCTGGGACTGGAGACCCGCGGCCCCGGCGCAGCGATGGGGAAGGTCTGAGCTCCAGCCTCTCCCCCTGCCCGAGAGCAGCCGAGGCTGGATACATTTTTTAAAAGCCAAACTGCAAACAACTCTGGCGATGCCAAAATTCCCCTCCAAGTGACACGGCTTTGCGAAGGAGGTTTCCTCAGGCTGGGCTCTCTTATTCGCTCTGCCTTCATCAACGGCGATTAAAGGCTTTGCTCTGGCAATAGGAATTTAGAAAAAAAAAAAAAAGAAAAAGCTGCGCTAAACTCTATCGTGACCTCAAACTCTCCGGACTGGTTTTTTAAAAAAATATATATCGAAAAAGAAACCATCCTAAAAGAGATTCAGCATATAAGGAGATGGAAGTTTTCCCCTTGCTCTTGGTTTTGTCCGTCTGGTGGTCTCGAACCTGGGACTTGGCGAATGCGGATTCAATCATTCACATCGGTAAGAAAGAGCAGGTGTTGCCTGTGGGTACTTCTAACGTTTGGGTTAGCAAATGTTTCCCTTTGCCTCCCCCTCTCCGCCCTCTGTGTGGTTTAACTGGCGCTGGCTTCGGTTTATTGCCCCTTCTCGCTAACCTTCCCTCACACTTGTTCAGTTTTCTGGCAGGATGTGGATGCTCGAACCGTGACTGGGGCCGTTGTTTCGCGGTGAATCTTGGAGTGTATGCTGGATGGGTGGGGGTCTCGAGTTTACCTCAGTTGTGCGTGTGTGCCGGGAAGTGCGGGGAGTGGGTGGGTTCTAAGTGCGTGGGGAAAGGAAGTTTAATCGACTCTACCTTCCATATTCTTTCCCGGATGTACATTTGCTCCAATAAAATATATATATATATATATATATATCTTAGGGGAAAGAAGAGGTGTGTGTCACCTGTGAGGCGAAAACTGGGGTGAGAGGTGGGGGGAGCTCCCTTCGGATCGAACAGGTGGTTTTGCAACGTGAGCGGGCTGCGTTAGCCGCAGCGTTGTGCGATGGTGACGGGGTGCTGGCTGCGCCCCCAGCCTCCTTTTCCTCTTCCCGTCCTCTTGGCTTTGCAGTACTCGCGCAGAGTCGCCGCGACGGTGGCGGGAGGGGCTGGCGGCGGTGTAGCCGAGGACCGGGAGCCGCGCGCCTCGCTGCTTCGCATACTCCTCCGGCCTGGCGCGGCGGCGAGACTGGCCCCCGGGCGCACGAGAAGCGCAGGGCGCGCTGGCCGCCCTCGTGGGCTGCCATGCAGACACCTGCCTCGCCTAGTCTCGCGGTCAACTCTGAGTTGCCGCGCAAGGCCGAGAGGAAAGACGTCTGGGCTCCGGCCGGGCGGCCTGACTCCAAGAAGGACGCCGAGCCGGTTCGGAGATGTTCGTGGCCCCACCTATTGGCAACCAGACGGGCCGGGACTGGCCGCGGCTGGCGCGGGCGCGGGCGGGGGTGGAGGCGGGTGGGGGCCGCGCGTCATTATCATGCACAGCGCTCGCAGCTTCAGGCTCCAACTCTTCTCACTTGCTAATCCGTAAGAGCTGAGTGGAGACGGGCTTCTGCAGCCTTTTCTGCGTTAATGCGACGATTTCCTTTTCGGAAATTCGCGTCCGCGGGCCAGTAAGGTTCATTTACTGGGATGAAAAGAGGCCCCTCTTGGGGAATTTTTCTGGGCACAGGACTTTTATGTGTCCGCACGGCTTGATGTTCTTCAAATTGAAGCGACAGATGGGTCGCAGCATCTCCTCCTTTCGTCCCCCTGCCTCTCCCTGCTCAACACACACACACACACACACACACACACACCCCACCCACCCACCCCACAGAGTCCTAGAAGGGAACCTGCTTCAGGTGGCTCTTGTGCCTGCCCAAGCGAGGGGCTTATGTCTGGTGTGTGCCTCCACAGCGGCCAGCCCCTTGGCTCCAGGGGACTCCTCGGTCTCAGAGGCTGTCTTTGTAAACATGTCTGCCATTCTCTGTCATTTATATCAATAGAACCTCTATAATTCTATATCAATAGAATCTCTATATAAGGGGTAATGAGGTCAGGATTCTAAACCTTGCACTTACGCATTAATTAAGCACTAGAGAGCTTGACTGCTAGATCACGTTTTGCCTGGGGGCTAACAGGGCCTGTGGGTTCAGAACTTTTCAGGGAGAAATTATGGCCTCATTAAGGGGTTCAGTAATGTTCTGATAGAATTCAGAAGCGAACTGTGTCCTCTTAAAGAAATGACATACATCTATGTCCTGTTATAAATGATTGGAACAGGATGTATATATATATAATGTGGTAACTTTACATTCGTTTTATGTTTTGGGATTTCTGCTGTAGGCTCGTCATCGCTCAGGAGACAAAGCTTGTGGATAAATGCTCATTTTGTTGCTTATTCTGTGGTCCACATGATAAATATATTATTTGCAAACACCTACAGCTCTTGCTGTCCTTTATCAGCTGAATACTATTTTGCAGTGTAGTCTGATCATTTGTTTCTAAATAGAACACACGGTTGTATTTTTTCCTTTGCATTCTGTTTGTCAATGTGACATGGTTTACTTATTTATAACCAGGCCCCCGCCCCCAAAAAAGGTAACTGTGTACAAATTACAGATTTCTTCAGACAGCAAGTTGTATGCATGAACTGTGTATATCCTATTAAAAGGAACACTTACCAAACAATTTGACTTGAATGCAATTAGTACATTAGGCAAGAGGATTAGCTTCTTTTATAGGCTACCTAATATTGCCATGAAAGCTAGCAAATTGATAATTGCTTCAGATTCTTCCTATCTTTTATAATATACTGATAAATATTATCCCAAATTAAAGAAAATGACCAAGACTAATTTGAGTGCATGTCAGAGGTTAAAAGCCCCTCCTGCTTCCACCTCTCATCCTAGCCAAAGTATAATAAATTCAGAACTAAATGCCCATCCTAAAGTTTTAAACCATTGGTTACTATTCATTGAATCCGTTTACCTGGTTGACTAGCACAAGAGAATTAATGATCTTTAGGAGGTGATTGCTTTCATTTAAATATTTACTGGGAGAAATATGCTTATGGCAAATGTATTATTTCAGGCTTTAAGGGGTGAATGTGATGATACTGCAGGGAAAGTTAATATTTCAGCTCTAGAGTTACAAGGAGATACGCAAAAATGGAAGGTCTTTCTAGCCTCATGTAGCCTCATGGGTTCAGGTAAATGTAGCGGCAATATGCAGTTCAAGCAACCTGGAAGCTAAAAAGGACCTGCTCTGTTTCCTTAAATACTGAATCCTTTTAGTGTTGAACAGAATTATATATATGAAAACTCTCTCCATTCTTCTTTCTTTCTTTTCTTTTTTTTTTTTTTTTTCCCCATGCAGGTAGTTTTTAAAAGTCAATTATAATATTTTAAACTCTAATATATTTTATTAAACACAGGAACTCACTAGAATGATGAAATATATCATAATAGTTAAACTCCAGTAATTGAAGTGGCCGTGTCTTTATTTTCAGGAAAAAATGCACGAATAGCATACATAATTACTTCTTCTGTTAAATCACATTTTAAAGATATTTGATAATTGCATATATTTGTTTAAAGCACATGTACACACATAATATTTAGAAATGAATCACCTCAATTGTGATATTCTTCCCCCTCCCCAAAGAAAGGTCTTTTGACATATAAAAACTGCAATTTTGAATTATGCTTTTACTTTGAGCCTGTGCATTGATTGAGTAATTTCATCAGACCCACATTACTTGATTGCTTAGAAGTTTCCTAATGATCTGCATGCTGTAGGAAGAACCAAAAAATCGTGAGTGGAATGGCAATGATACTGTGTTTTATGAGGCTATTCAAAAGTCGCTCTGATTTATGTAGCTAGAAAGCTCGAAAGTCTTTGAGATTATCCACGCTGACTGCTATTTTCTTCATACATCAGTCGTTCCACACTCTTTACTCCCTAAACACAACAGGAGTGTAGAGCACTGCTTTAATTAAGCAGGGATTAGGTGGCATTTCCAGTCAACTGCACAGTTTGTGTTTTGCTTCAAATCTAATATGGAGGATCTCATGTTTTAACAGTTTAATGTATGCTCATTTCTTTATCTGGTTCCTGTGCTCACAGAACTGATTGAAATGAGCTATCCTCAGTTATATATCTCTACAAGGATATTCTCAAACAGTGTAGTCACATTTTACGAAAATCACTCACAGGTTTTTCTTGTTATCAGTCATAGTAAAATACTTTATGCCAACAGGGAATAGAAACAAACCATTTATTTATGTTTTTCTTGTAAGTACATGATACTTTATCCTTTGAGATCATAGTCATCAACTATGATTTGTTTGAGAAGCCTAAAACAATGTGCAGAATATTTTCATCATGAGAAAGTTCAAATTAAAGTATAAAACTGGTGGGTGAATAAAATGTCCACATTAAAAATAGTAATAGATGGCAGATTTAAAGCAATAGTTTTCATGATTTCTGCACTGAGGACAGTTTTATCAAATATAGAATGTAAAAGTATTTCCAGAAAGTGTACTGTGTCTTACACCAAAATATTTCTTTTCCAGCTCTTTACATAATATGTATTGAGTATGATAGCCCCCAGGAGTCATTAAGGACTTCTTGTACTGTATAAGATATCTCAATGATTTAAATTATCCCTTTATTATTTATAGTGGTTGTTTGCTTCCTAAGTTATGGATAACATATAGTGTAAACTTCTGGAATATATGTATAAGTAGTTTCTGAATTTAAAATAAGGGTGCACTTTACTATTATTCTTTTCTGTATCATTAATACAGTTATTTGAAGCATAATTCAGATGTGCATTAAGTTAGACAGTGTTATTAATCAACAGTATCAACTATGACATGACTAATAAGCCATTACACCAAGGACCTTTGCTTTCTATTCCAAGTGAAGTGTACACCCAGTAAATATCTCCTATAAATTTTAATTCAAATAAGAATAAAAATCAAGGTGATTAACTTTAGACTTTTTAAACAGTAGAAACCAGTTGAGATTGTTAGGACTAATGAAAGATGCATTATATTTAATTCAATTCCTAAGGCTAAGTTTATCATATTGTAATTTTGTCTCAAAGGGTATTGTAATTTTAAAACCAAAGTCTCTAATCTGGAAGTCTTTTTTCCCCCCTTTCTTCATTTGCTTGTGTTATTTTACTGTTACAAAGTAAAGTATTTGGTATTGCTTTTAGATTTTCATAATATTTCAGATTATAGACAGACAACATTTTGGTGTGTAGCCCTACTTACACAGTTTTACCACAAACATAATGTTTATTAGAAAATACATTTATGGTCTATAAAGATAGCTTTGCCATTAGGTGTCACTGCATTCTGAGCTGTTTCTTTGTAGTCCTACTTGAAAACCACATGAGGGATGTATTTTTTTAATTCTCTAAAAAAAATGTCATTCATTGAGGTGATGCCATAAGATACAGGTGGTTTTATTTTCAAACCAGAATAGGAAATATTATCCCTGTCTCTCATGCTTACAAAAATGTAGTTCTAGTACATATCAACACTCTTTATTCTCTAGGTAGATAAGATTCCTAGACCTAATGATGTAAATTTTTCACAAATTTAAAATACAACAGAAATATATCCTTTAATACATATTCTGTGTGCAAAAATCTAAGACACCAAAAATGCTAGAAATGTGCTTATTACTGCTGGCATAAGCAAATTAGTAGATGTAGTTTATTAAGCTATTTCTTAACTGTGGGTAGTTCTTACTCATGGAGCTTTTGGGTACCAAACTAAATGTTTGTAATGTGAAACACACATGCACAGAGCTATGAAAAAAATGTAGGCACAAATACAGATATATTTTAAAACAATGTCATCCATTGAGTTTTGTGCATGATTATATATGTTTTCAGATAATTTTGACCTGATAAGTATTAAGTTTTATGTAGTTGTAACAGTTTCTTCCAAACACATACAATTACTGCCACTATTAGTCCTGTTGGGGTTTTGTGGTAATTTATATTTTTATAACCAGCATCTATAATCACTTAGTAATTTTTCTGTTTATTTCATTTTTTTAAAGAGGCAATATGCTTTCTTCGAGCATATCCCATTAGAAGACTAATGGAGATGAAACTTAGGTCAACTTTAATCTGATAATTCATTTTAATATCTGCAATCCACATAGAGAATGCAGTACGAGGTTAAATGAATGAGCATTTTGTCATATTATTTTAGACCTTATCTTGCACTGATGTTAATTACAATGAATTGGTTGTTCTACATTAATATATTAGAATAATGTATTAAGAACTTAGTGTAAAATTAAGTGATCAGATGGATATCTAAATGATAAGGGAAGATACTAAAGTAATTCTAGGATTGATTACGTGGGTATTTGTGGATTTAAGTCATTTATATTGGTGACTTTTAACATTTGGGTGTGGACACAAATTTCAGATGAATGTGAATTACTTGGGGGGGATGTAAGACATAGTAAAAATGTTCTGGATTGGAATTTTAAGGGTTTGGGGTTAAGTACCAATCTTGTCAATGGCTAACTGAGCAAAATTGGAAAGTTATTCTTTTTTTTTTTTTTATAAGATTTATTTATTTTAGGGGGAGAGAGAGAGAGTGTGTGTGTGTGCAACTGGGAAGAGGGGAGGAGGGGCAGAGGGAGAGGGAGAGGGAGAGAAATCCGCAAGTAGATTCCCTACTGAGTGCAGAGCCCCATGTGGGGCTCAGTCCTGGGACTCTGAGGTCATGACCTGACCCCAAATCAAGAGTTCCTTGTTTAACTGACTGAACCCAGGCATCCTGGAAAGTTACTTTCTTTAGTCTTCATTTATTATCAATGCTAGTAGAAGATTTAGACTAATTTTCTTTTAAGCTCTAAAATTATGTGAAGTAAAATGAAAACAGATTCCTACATTTGAGGAACTGGGAGAAGATATACAGTTAAGTCTGGTTCATGTAGCTATACTTAAGGTTCAGAGTGAATTTAAAAGAAGAAAATACCAGAGGAATTAAATAGAGCATAAAACCTTAATCACTCAAATTAAAATGAAATTTTTTTCAGTATGAACAATAATTGTACCTAATATATTTGCTTATCAGATATTCTAGGTAACTGCAATATCAGACTGAGAGAAGTGGATTTGTTAATTTTTTGTTTCAGTTTTTGTTTTTGTTTTGTCTAGTGTCGATACTAAGGTGTTCCATTCAGTGCTGCTCTTAAACCACAATGCTCATGCTTATTAAGGCTGCTGGACTGATGAGTAGTCTTATGTTCTAACTAGCATAGACTACAATAGCCTTTAGAATTTGCAAACTCAAAGCACACCAGGAATATTTGTGTATGTTTGGTATCACTCAAAGATACAGAGTATAAAGGAAATAGCCAGTGTTTCTTTGGTGTTCTCATAATTTTGGATTCCTGCTCCAGGTGTTCTGGCTTTAACCCTATTGTTGTCCATCAAGTGGTTACCAGTGTGAAGCTGAGGCTGGGTTGATCCACTGAAAGCTTCCTTGAGTGAACAGAGGGAAGCCCAGAGGCAAGCACAAGAAGCTTAGTATCAAAAGGCCTCCCTGTGTGTGTTAAATTTTATATCACTCTGTAGTCAAGTTTCTTATTAACAAATATTTTCACTCATAAAAAAGATTAAGTAATTAATTATATTAAAATAGAAATTCTTACACTTTTTTCTTTATCCCCAAATAATTCAAAGTACTATTTTAAAAACAAATTATTTTATTGGCCTAAGTACCTGATTTTTCTGGAGTAACCTTAAATAAGACATTTGCATCATTGTCAAAATCATTATAATTCTAGAAGTTGGGAACATGGGACAATGAGTAAGTTTTAGATAGAAATCAGAATTTGCATTTATTAAATTTGATGTTCCTATTAAACATCAAATTTCAGGATTTAATTAGGTTGGCAGTTGTTTATATGAGTTTGAAATTTAGGGGGGATTTAGGGATTTGAGCTGTACATTTGGAATTCATCATTTTAGATGCGGTCTTCAAAGCTATAAGAGGGGTAGCTCATTTAAGGAATAATCATGTAGAGAAAACTCCAATACTGCCATGGGACATTCTAAAATGTTGAGGTCAGGGAGACTAAAGAGGATCCAGGAAAAGAGAAAGATGAGTGGCCTGTGAGAAAGAAAACATAGTAGTCTGTGATGTTTTGGAAGCTAAGTAAGGAAAGTATTCCAAGGAGGAAATGAAAAACCTTGTCAAATTCTGTGGATGAAAATTGTTGAGGATAAACATGACTTTGACAAAAGTGCTTTCAGTGGACTGGAAGCGACACAATAGTGATTGGGGAGGATGTGAAGATTTAATGGGACTTGAGGAACTCTCAGTTTTTCTGTCAGGGAGAACAAGGAAGTGGTGGGGGTGGGAATATGAGGTAAAAAGTGGGCTTTTTTTTTTTAAGGTCGGTGTTGAGATATGTAAGGTAATTTTTAAGTTTCAAGTATAAGAACATTTTCAGTTAGAGGATTTAAAATAAATTTTCTTTTTATTCAAACCTATTGGATTGCTGAGTTTGAATAGTAAGTGTTTGAATAGTACTGTTTTATTTTTTGTTTGTTTGCCTGTCCTTGTTGCTTTTTGTTTTGTTCTGTAATCTGGGACCAAGTGAAACTGGGCTAGTGCCAGTGGATTAGAGAAGTTTAGATGTTCTCTCTGAAACGGACTCTATTTGTTGTTCTGCTTTTGTGCTTCATTTAATTTCCCAGATCAGCTCTGAAATTTAGGTAAAAATTTTTTACCTGAAATTATGAGTGGATTATACCTTAAGGAGTATTGGTGTACCATTATAAATAGAACCAACATTTAGTCTTTTAGTAATATATTAATTTTAAGAACGCATGATATTTCTATATGATAAATGGTATCAGAATAGTATGAAGTCCTCTTGTTACAGATATGTTTGAATTGATTATAGGTTTCCTCTACGCAAATCCTACTATATATTTGATATACTTAAAAAATCATTTGGGACACTTTTTAAAAAAATACAGTTATTTCATAAGGCAATGCATATCATTGCCACATAAAAATTAAATAAATGAAGGAGATTCATATGATATTAATTTTCAGTGACACCTTTAAGTATTTTCTTTTATGGAACTTTCACTTCTATTTGTGCTATACTATAGCTGATAGATCTTTAGTCATAGGTGAAAATGAGGAAAGGAAATGTTCTAAATTTTCTAACCTCAAAATTAAGCCTTCTGAAAATGAACCTTAGTTCTCTCATTGGTCTTCTATTAATACACATATAAGTCATGTGTATTTCATTTGTCTGCAGTTAAAACAAGAATATTTGTGTAAAAATAAGAATGCCAATAGCAGGTGAATAATATTTGTCTGTGTTCTTTGTCATTTCCAGTGCTATTTCCTCCATAAAACTATTTTGTCTTATTGAGCCAATATAATATGAATGTCACATGTTGTGTCTGCTTGGTTACATCTATTAATTAATGTATAAACATGGGATACATGAACAGTGAGGAGATAGAAATCCTGTGGTTTGAGCACAGCAATGACTGATTAAAAAAAGCAAGCTGTGTATGGCTGGAGCCAAGGAACATAATTAATGAAATCTATAACATCAAAAGTTATTTTAAACTTGCTAGTTCATAACTTCCTGGGGTGGGGAAATAGTGTTTAGCAGATTTAAATACAAATTTAAGTTTAACGGCCATGTAAAATTGGTGGAGGTGCTTAGTGTACTTAACCATGATATCATTAAAATGGCATGCCCCACAAGCAACACCTTTTAGATTGGCTTATCATCTTAAAAGCCAAAGCCCAGTCCTATTTTTTCTGTTGCATGTAGCTTAAATTGAATTAAAACCTAGAAGACTGATTCTTTCTTCTGAAAATCTCCACAATCTGACAACAGAGAAAATTGTTGGTAGTATAGTAGCAATTATGATCTTGTTTTTCAGTGTCCAATTTCTTCTTTGTGGCTTCTATAAACAGCAATAACAGAACACTGGTGATTTTTTTTTTTTTTAAAGAAATGCCAGAAATTCTTACATAGCCCAAAGGATGTAAGGTTTTTATGAAAACCATTATAAATTTCTTATTAACAAAATTATTGAAAAAGTGTTTAACACATCAATAGTGTGGTGGTGAGTCAAACACAGACTTGAGAAGGATTGGATTGCTCTTCAGTTTCCTGATGGTGTTTTTGGATACTTTTTTATAATTCATTACTTTCAAGCTGAAAAATCATGATCTATATCATTATCTCCCATTGCAGAAAATATACTTTTAGGGTTATATGAAAATCATAACATTTCACCTTTTTTTTTTTAATTCAAAAAATGCTTATTGAGTAGCTAATATGTACTCAGTTGATTACAAAGCTATTCACATAAGACACATTTACTGTCCTTTAAAAACTTTTATATATATCTGCCTTTTAAGATCATATTGTCATATTTGGAAGCTGAAGTACATAGAGCAATTCAGGACTCACAGTTGGATGGCATAGTATGTTCTACTAGGGCATGGGAGATTGTGATAATTCAACAAATGCCATTTTTATGGTGCCTCTAAAATGCCATAAAACAAACATATATTTCAGGTAAAAATATCAATGGGATAGGGAGATTACCTCTTTTTATTTTATTCTATTTTATTTATTTATTTGACAGACAGATCACAAGTAGGCAGAGAGGCAGGCAGAGAGAGAGGAGGAAGCAGGCTCCCTGATGAGCAGAGAGCCCAATGCAGGGCTCAATCTTAGGACCCTGGGATCATGACCTGAGCTAAAGGCAGAGGCTTTAACCCACTGAGCCAACCAGGTGCCCCGGGAGATTACCTCTTATAGAAGTTCTTAATTTATAATAAAACTTTCTTTGAGTCATCTTTCTGATGGTTGTTCCTTCACCTCGTTATACCTATAGACTAGAAAGTCAGTGCAGTCATGTGCTAGCAAGTGCTGAGGGTAAGTCTCTGCCATGTTCCTTTTTTTCTCTTACTCTTTTCATTTTTTTTCTCCTATAGACCCTAGAAGTTGTGCTCTGAGGTCAAGTAAAGGAGGACGTAGCTTTAAGATCCAGTTATTCTGTAATTAAAAATAACGAGTTCCTTTTTAAATTTAATGGGACGTATCAGATCATTCCACCAAGCATGGTTTCTTGGGTATGGAGAAATTAAATTACATTTTCTTTACTTTTGAACCTACTAGTATATTACTGTTTCATGTTACTAATCTGTACTTTTTTCTGGGTCTATAAAACATCAATGAAAATGACAGTTTTATACCCTAGCAAACAAAAGGGGAAAATTACCTCACTGAAAAAGTAAAATTAGTTACTTTTACAAACGGAATAAGGACTGTTGGGAAAACATTTTTATACCAACTTTTAATTATCTAAGTGTAATTGAGACTAGGACAAACCACACAAACTGGAAAAGAAGGGATAGTTAAAAAACTGACCATTACTTGTTTCTCCACAAGAGCCCTTGTTGTGGTTGATGAATAGTTAATAAATAGCAAAACTGGCTGCTCTTATTTTTTCTTTTTATTTTTCGTGTCTACCCTTCAGTGGCAATGCTAATGAGCAGTGAATGGCCAAAAGCAAGGAAGAAGGAGCAAAGCAAAGGGTTTTAGATAATCTATAAACTGGAAAATCAGCCCCTGAATGCTCATATGCACAGGCTTGCTGAGAAGAAATAGTTTATTTTCTGAAAATATTGCCCAGATACTGAAGATAGAACTTGCTTTGGCTGCTGGGCTTGTAAGAGGGGTGATGGTTCCAGGCCACCAAAAAGAAATACTCTGAATACAGGCTAATGGCAGAATGAAGAATATTTTGTGTAAAGAGTATCCTTCAGGGGAGATGCTGCTGACAGCCGAGACCTCTGTGATTAGCTCACTTCCATGTGTCATGTCTGTGGTGATTTTTTTTAAAGGAAATATATGGATTTCAGATATACCTCTTAAACACTTTAGGTAAATATGTAAAAATGTGTTGGATTGACATTCCTATCAATATGCATTGTGTACTGAGCATCTACATTGTATATTCCCAGTTGGCTTCCAGCTATTGCTATATTATATACAATAAGGGAAAATTTGAACAGTGCGCTTTTAGAAAGAAGCTGTGAAGCACACTGCAACGGTAAATACAAAAGTCTGGTTAGTGGTTAATTGAGATGAAAGGTGGGAAGGAAGGAAGGTGATGTGATCGAGGAGAGGTGCATGGTTTCAACACTATTATTGATGTCTTATTAAGCTGAGTGGTTGTTACACAAATGTTGATTTCATATATACATTCATATGTATATATAAATAATATCTATACATTCATATACGTATTTGTGAGTGCTGATGTATCTGCTGTCGTGTCTTCTCACTGAGAAACCTACTTGTTCAGTTTTACCATGGTTAGGGAATTAAGTTTTTCTTTGAGACCCAATTCACCATATAATGTGGCTCAGTCTTTAACACTCTTTGGAGAAGATGAGAATATATACAACATGCCAGGATCATAAAATGGTAAATTAGAGAATAATTCAGAAGTTTGTGTTCAGGCATGGATAGCACTCTCTGTGATGGATTCTATAAGCAAGTCGCTTTCTCTACCACTGAGGACCTTTTCTTTGAGTCTTTGTTATCTTTTTAGTTTGGTCAGGGAGTACCCTGACCTGTTCAAATGAGAGAAAAGAAGGGAAAGAGTGCACAGAAGGTTAATGCTATGAAACATCACTTGTAGTATTCCATGCTTCTATTATTTTATAATATATACTTAAAAAGCTAATGTATAATACTTTTGTAATTGATAGTACACTAACATTAGCACCTTATCTCTCACATTGGGTAAGAAAGTATGAACAATTCTTTATAAAGTAAAAGTATCCTTAGAAATACTACTAAGAAGAGAATTTTTTTCTTGATCTTATTTAGATGTTATTCTCTGCTTATGGAAACTGATAATGAAGCTCTTTTTTTTTTTAAAGATTTTATTTATTTATTTGACAGAGATCACATGTAGGCAGAGAGGCAGGCAGAGGGAGAGGGAGAAGCAGGCTCCCCGCTGAGCGGAGAGCCCGATGTGGCGCTCGATCCCAGGACTCTGGGATCATGACCTGAACCAAAGGCAGAGGCTTTAACCCACTGAGCCACCCAGGCGCCCCTGAAGCTAATTTTTTAAATATTAATTGTCCTTAACTCCAAAAACAAACTAAGATATTATACATTGCAATGATAAGCAGATAAAGAGCTTCTTGTAGCCAGTTGAGCTTTATGATGTGTCCCTTGATTGGAAATTTCCAATGAAATTTATATTATATTAATATACTAAAATATTTTATATTTTTATAAAATATAAAAATACATAAAATATGTAAAGATGTATAAAGATATAAATATAAAAATACTTTATATTGAAATAAACTTTTTAATCTATATAAAGCAGGAGAAATGAGGGGAAACCCTTCCACAAAACAACCTTGAAGGCAGAGAAAGAGTAATTTTTTCCCAGCTTTATTGAGATATAACATATATCTTTATTGAGATAATTGACATATAACATTGTTTAAGATATGATCTCATGATAACATTTGTATATGTATATGCATATGATACATTTATATATTGCAAAATAATGAACACCAAGCAGCATTTGCTAACACCTCCATAGCATCACATAATTACAATTTGTTTTTGTGGTGAGAATACTTAATACCTACTTTCTTATCAACTTCCAAGTATATAATACTGTTTTATTAGCTATAATGACCATGCTGTACTTTAGATCCTCAGAACTTGATACTCTTATAAGTGGAAGTTTTTACCCTTTGACCAATATCTCCCCATTTCTTACACCCCATACCCCTGGAAACCACCACTCTACTCTCTTTGTCTGAGTTCAGTTGTTTTTTTTTTTAAGATTTTATTTATTTATTTGACAGACAAAGAGCACAAGCAGGAGGAGTGGCAGGCAGAGGGAGAGAGGAGAGGGAGAAGCAAACGCCTCCCGCCCATCCCATGGAGCAGGAAGACTTGATGCTAGGCTTGTCCCAGGACCCCAGGATTATGATCTCAGCCAATGGCAGACTCTTACCTGACTGAGCCACCCAGGTGCCTCTCTCTTAGCTCAGCTTTTAAGATTCCACATATAAGTGATGTCCTGCAGTATTTATCTTTTTCTGCTTGACTTATTTCATTTAACATACTGCTTTCAGGGTTATTCAAGTTGTTGTAAATGGCAGGATTTCCTTTTTTTTTCCCTAAGTAATATTTCATTTATATATATAATATGTATCAATTTCATCATCAGCTTTCTATTGTTCAGTAAAGTATATTAAATTATATTGCCTTCTACCCTCCCCCAAAATTCATGCAACTCAATTATTTTTATTTTGAATGAAAAAAAAATGTGGCCAGTTTAAGTTTTCCTATTTTATAAATTGACCTTCATGGAAAAAAGAAGTTTGTTCACCACTGTCATGAGAAAGCTGTATCTGGTAGGGATATGTTTTGGCCAAAGCCAGAATTATGAAATAGTGTGGCAAAAGAGGGAAATAGCATGTAATTTAGAAGAAACATAAATTACAGTGGGGGATATGACAAGACAAGACACTAGAGGTTAGGAAGATCCATGTGAGATCTATGGGAATTCTTTAAATAATTTAGGCTAAGAAATGCCCACCTTTGTGTTATAAGATCTGTAGTGGCCAAAAAAAAAGGAAGAAAAGAAAAAGATCTATAGTGGCAATATGTAGATGGTAACCAGTTAGAAGACCTCGGCGGTGTGTGTTGGTGAAGAGGGGTGACAAATAGTGGCAACTGGGGATGGACAGAGAATTTGCACAGGAGAGATGCTAAGAAGCTTGCAGCCATTGGTGTGGTCATTCTTTAGAAGTGGAGTAAAAGAAAGTCTAACATCGTTCCCGAGTACTATCTTGAATGAGCAGATGTAGGTGCTATTTACCAACGTAGGAAACAACAGAGAAACCAAGTTTGGTTTGTACTCAGTATTATTTTAGCCTGACTGTGAATTGTCATATACCAGATAGCAGCTTTCCAATAATCCCCATTCCTGAATCAGATGGAGAAAAGAAGGTCATTCTCTATAGAAACCAATCCTGTTTTGATCTAAAAAAGGAAACTGTACTTCTGGTCATTCTTTCTTAACTTTTCTTTCAGATCACTGCTTAATAATGTAGTTTCCTAATTATAACATGGTTCATTTAAAATATTGCTGAGCTACTTGCATTCAGAAAATAGTAATTTTATAACACCAAGACCCTTATGATTTTTAATTACTATGTTGCTTATTTATAATTTCAGAATTATTAATTCTAAATATTACTGACCTTTTAAAGTATGTATCTTCATTCTCCTTTCTTAATATGAGTATACTTTTTTTAAGATTTATTAATTTTAGTGAGAGAGAGAGAGAGAGAGAGAATGGAGGGAGGGGCTAAGAGACAGCGAGAGAGAATCTCAACCCTACTGAATAGGGAGCCCAACGCAGGATTTGATCGTAGGAGACCCTGGTCTCTCAGGAGACCCTGAGCTCATGACCTTAGCTGAAATCAAGAATCTTAACTTACTCAGCCACCCAGATACCCCTTAGTATGAATATACATTTTATTTATTTTTTTTTAAAGATTTTTATTTATTTATTTGACAGAGAGAAATCACAAGTAGGCAGAGAGGCAGGCAGAGAGAGAGAGGAGGAAGCAGGCTTCCTGCTGAGCAGAAAGCCCGATGTGGGGCTCGAACACAGGACCTGGGATCATGACCTGAGCGGAAGGCAGCGGCTTAACCCACTGAGCCACCCAGGCGCCCCTGAATATACATTTTAAAAATCAGTCTGGAATTAATACTAAGATACTAGTGCTGTTAATATATATGATAATTATGATAATTATTTCCAGTCAAAATATTTTAATGTATTTTAATTTATTTTATTTTATTTTTTTTTATGTGTAGAATTTGGTGATTTATCACTTACGTAAAATAGCTGGTGCTCCTCACAAAAAGTGTCCTCCTTAATACCCATCACTGTTTATTTGTTTTTATAGTTGAGTCTGTTTCTTGCCTTGCCTCTCCCACGCCATGTTCATTTGCTTTGTTTCTTAAATTCCATATATGAGTGAAATCATATGGTATTTGTCTTTCTCTGACTGACTTATTTTGTTTAACATAATACCCTCTAGCTCCATCCACATCACTGCAAATGGTAAGGGTGTGTGTGTGTGTGTGTGTGTGTGTGTGTGTGTGTGTGTGTATGTTTAATGGCTCAGTGATAGTCCATTGGATATATATGTGTGTGTGTGTGTGTGTGTGTGTGTGTACTACATTTTTTTCCCATTTATCAGTCGATGGACATTTGGGCTCTTTCCATAATTTGGATATTGTTGATAATGCTGCTGTAAACATCAGGGTACGTGTATCCCTTTGAATCAGTATTATTTCTGTGTTCTTTGGATAAATACCTGGTAGTGCAATTGCTGGGTCATAGGATAGTTCTACTTTTAAATTTTTTGAGGAACCCCCATACTGTGTTCCAGAGTGGCTGCACCAGTTTGCATTCCCACTGATAGTGTAAAGGGTTCTTCTTTCTTTCTTTCTTTTTTTTTTTTTTTTTAATTTTATTTATTTGACACAGAGAGAGATCAGAAGTAGGCAGAGAGGCAGGCAGAGAGAGAGAAGGAAGCAGGCTCCCTGAGGAGCAGAGAGCCTGATGCGGGGCTCGATCCCAGGACCCTGGAATCATGACCTGAGCCGAAGGCAGAGGCTTTAACCCACTGAGCTACCCAGGCGCCCCAGTGTTCTTCTTTCTTCACATCCTTGCTAACACTTGTTTCTTGTGTTGTTAATTTTAGCTATTCTGACTGTGTGCAAAATAATTTTAAAATTAAATGATCTTTGACAGAATCTTAGGTTATCAGAGGTAAAATTTTAATTTCTTGTACATGATTTGCTCTTCTAGTTTCATATTACAAGTAGAATCCTCTTATGCAAATAAATGGAAGGGTAACATGGAAGGGCAAAAATATTTCCATAGAATTTTGTTTTCTATAATTACATGTTTTCTGCAACATAATTAGCTGAAGGAAAGGAACACGGTGCTTCTAGGATGGCAGAAACAAAGCCTGAAATGGGACACATGTCCCATTTAGAACATACTAAAGGGATCTTTTGGGGTCTTCAAGCCTTGCTTTTTAGTGTTCAGAAAACCCCGGTTCATAGTTAAGGAATTGTGCTCTCAGATAAGAAATGTTTGCAAACACGGATTTGGAGTCAGAATATAAAAGCAGAGGCAGGGGGCGCCTGAGTGGCTCAGGTGGTTAAAGCCTCTGCCTTGGCTTGGGTCATGGTCTCAGGGTCCTGGGATCAAGCCCCACATTGGGCTCTCTGCTCAGCAGGGAGCCTGCTTCCTCCTCTCTGTCTGCCTGCCTCTCTGCCTACTTGTGATCTCTGTCAAATAAATAAATAAAATCTTAAAAAAAAAAAGCAGAGGCGGTGTGTTTGCATGTGCGTGAAAACACTGGTTGAACTGAGGAGTGGAAGGCAGTAGATCCAAATAAATTATTGTTCTTTCTGCTTCTGTGTGTCTTTGTTCAGAGTTTAGCCTTTCAGCCTGTTTTTATAATACATAGTGTCTGTGCTTAATCCAATAAAAACAATTTAAGTATGAAATTATTAGGATTTAACTTTGCCATCTCATTATTTTTTATTCTTACTAAATTGATCACTTGTAAGAGAGCCAAAATGGAAAATGGAGTGCTCTATTGGGGAGGAGGGTTTCTAGCGTCTCTCAATCTTGCTCTCAGGCTCTCTAATTGGTTTTAGAGTAGATTAATGGATTAGACATTGAGTCAGTAAGGAATAACCTGAGTGAGTTGAGTCAGTCACAACCTGTGATCATTGATAATTTTTGCATCTTAAATGATCAGAGAAGCATATACTACCCTAAACAGAAGCACTGCATTTGATGTCCCAGTTACATATTCAAATTTTGTATTGGTCACTCTGCTACTTCACAGCTGTGAAGTCTGGATAAGTAATGAAACTTTGAAAATCTCAAGATTACCTGCTCCTGCTTCCTCTCCACCTCATTTGTTATAAAGTCAAACTGTAGGGGCGCCTGAGTGGCTCAGTGGGTTAAGCCTCTGCCTTCAGCTCAGGTCATGATCTCAGGGTTCAGGGATGGAGCCCAGCTGCAGGCTCTCTGCTCAGCGGATAGCCTGCTTTCCCCCACTTCTCTCTTTGCCTGCCTCTCTGCCTACTTGTAATCTCTGTCAGTCAAATAAATAAATAAATTCTTAAAAAAAAAGACAAACTGTAATAAAATTTGAAATATGGGCTTGAAGATTCCACAAATTGTCAATATTCATACTTCAGGAGATTGAACTTGCAATTTAAAAGTACTGCTCATTGTGACCCTTGGTCTTGCTTGTGCATTAGAAAGTGGTTGCCACACCTAAGATCAGATGGGCTCGCTGTTTATTCTCTGTTCTTGAAACATTAATTCAGATTTACAACTATGGCCTTTATTATTATTATTTTTTAACACCATATAATCAGAGTTGGAATTCTTTATTAAAGTAACTGAATTTAAGGTTAACTATTCTTTCAGAGATACTATTTCCCTCTAAATTTATGTGAAATTGATGACTAATTTTTTCCCCCACCAATATTGATACTTACCAATGCTTTTGTGGCCATATCCTTTAATCTGAAGTAGGGTGATCTTTATTATCAGACCACAACTCTTTTGAGAGCAGAAATGGCAGTAGTAAGATTTCTGTTGGGACAAAAAGGACAAATTAGGGCTGACTGGAGACAAACAGGAACAAGTCAACCCTTTTCTTTCAAAGTCCTACCTGGAGACGTGTAATTAGTTTGCAGTGTGGCCCAGCCTCAAAGCACCTCTAGGCATATTGTCTTTCAATAGGCAACAATTTTGTTTTAGCAACAGGTCTAACCTTCTTCTTATCCAGGTCTTTTATGCTGATTAAAGACATAGACTTAAGTCTTGTTTTGTTTTATTTTTACTTACAACATTTTTTTTAATAGGTAGAAGATGAAAATAGCTAAGTATAGATTGTCTTTGTTCTGACAAACATATTTAACTGATTTTTTAAAAAAATCAGATATTAGTTTCTGCAATTTCCCCCTTTATTTTTACATCCATTCTCCCTGTCTATTTGACTACTGCTCCTAGCAGAATTCATTGGATATTAGCAGACATCAACTTGCGCCTAATCTCAGATGCTGTATATTTGGAGGTAAATAAAGAACATGTATTCTCACATGGAGTGGATTGTTCTAAGAAGTATAAAAACAGTTTACCACAAATTTTCCATCCTAAAAAGAGAAATTATCAAGAAAATATTTTTAATTTTAATTTTTTATAGATATGTACAAACTAGCAAATTCTTCAAAGAGGAGAATAGACTTAGTTTCAAAGGTGTATATTTAAAAGCAATTTAATTTTTCTTTTGGGGGCAAACATAAAATTTGTTTTGTGATTTTGAATTAATTACACTACAACTACCCCCCCTACTATCTAATTGAGTCAGCCTCTATAAATTTGTCGCTCAGATGTTTGTCCTTTTTCACTTTGGTTTAAAGTAGATTGCCTTAACCTTTTCTTTCTGTCCCAAAGTCTGGTTTTATCTCAAGAAATGATCAGGTCCCTAACACTCTTGCTATTCTCCTGAAATCCTAGTTCATATAAACCTTATTTCCTTTTCTTCGCTTCTGGCAACCCAGTTATTACTTTCTATGTTTTCCAAATGTGAGACTCAGTTTGAGATCGTCATTCTACATTGAGCTCAAGAGAAGATTTTGGTTTTCTTCTTTCTTCATCTGTGGTGATTTTTAGACTTGGGCAGACCCTGCTTCTGAGGACATCTTGCCTGTAGAAATCATAGTCTCACAGTTGGAAGGAATATTAGAGATTGTCTGTAGTCTAGAGTTCTACTGTTGCTGATGAGCAGATTGAGAGGTTAAGTGATTTGAATGCGGCATAGATAGGAATTTTTGAATAGTCTATTAAGCATAATTTTTACTGAAAAAAACTAATTATATTCACATCACCAAAGAGGTATTAATGGGCTATTGGCCAGGAGATAGAAATAGCCCAATTATGTAGAATTGGATAATTGTTTTCATTAACATAGGGTCCATTTTACCTGTGCTCTACTATATTGCTGTAGAGTACTGTAATTAATTCCTTTGAAGCCTGCTAATATAATGTTAGAGGTAGTTAACCCAGTTGTTGGAGAACTATTCCCACAAGCTGCTAGGAGCTGTGAGTATATCTATTGTCCCTTAGAACTTTCCCCAGAATTTAAGCACCAGCAGAGTCTAGCCAGATCCAAATGTTCTTCCTCAGATCCATATTCTACACCTCCCTCCTCCCTCCCTCTCTTCTTTTTTTTTTTTTTAAAGATTTTATTTATTTATTTGACAGAGAGAGATCACAAGTAGACGGAGAGGCAGGCAGAGAGAGAGAGAGAGAGGGGGAAGCAGGCTTCTTGCTGAGCAGAGAGCCCGATGTGGGACTCGATCCCAGGCCCCTGAGATCATGACCTGAGCCGAAGGCAGTGGCTTAACCCACTGAGCCACCCAGGTGTCCCCCTCCCTCTCTTCTTAATCTCCTCCTTCTCCCCACAGATGCAGGTTGTGGTTCTTAACATTTACTACAGTTAATTATGTCTCCATCAAAACATGTTTCTGTGCATTTATTTTAATTGCCTGAAAATATGCTATTTCCCCTTGGTTTTTGTACTCTTGAGGACAATTTATTTCAACATCCTCAACCTCAGTGTTTTCATATGTAAAATGTAGATATAACCACCTATCTTGAAGGGACAAATGAAGGTAAAATAAATTAGAAAAATTAGAAAAAAACAGTGACTGAACAAAATGAGTTTTCAATATATATCAGTTTGCTTTCCTCTTTCATCACTGTCCTCCATCAAAACTTCATAAATATATTTTATTTAAATAATTGTACATTTTATTTCTATTTTATGTATATTTGCCAAATATCTTAAAGCTAGAATTAATTAATTTTTGTAATTATGTCAAGTGAAGAGGAAAACTGTCTATGAAAATATGGGCTATTTATATTCTCATTTTCTAACTCAAACAAAGAGATTTGCTATTTGTTTAACATGATAGAAAACACCTCAAACAATTTCATGGATTTTTTCATCCTTTTTCTTTTTTGCTTGTGAACTTTCATAAAATAGATGATTTTCTAGTTACATAGAAGCTAATAATCTTTTTGCCAACTGGATTCATTTTGAAATATAGCTCTTCTTTAAGTCTTCTTTCAAATCCACTTAACTCTATTCTTTTTATACCTTTAAATTCACAATCTCTTCAACTCATATTATTTTCTGACTTTTAATGTGCATACTATGATAACAAATTAATTACCTTCTAATTTTATTTAAAAATTATTATTCATTTTTTCTAAACCTCCTAATGTTTACTGGCTGAAATGTTTCTTTCTCATGTCCCATGTTTATATTAAAAATAACCCTGTGGGGAAAATTGTGTTTGTTGAGAACATAAAAGGAGAGAGAAGTCACAGGAATTTGTTAAGCATTTAATTCTCTTGGCAGTTTTACATATCAGTACTCATTTACTAATTGTCCCTTTTTTTTTTTTTTCAGTTAAATTAGACTTATGTTCCAGAATTGAGCTATTAATGTGATTTTAACTATTAGGGCTACTTCCACAGGTTTATAACTGATTAAAAGTCACTAAATTATTTGGGCAGTTGAGGACAAATCACCACAATTTGTGTAGAACCCTGAATGTAAAGTCCACAATTTGATATTAATTTAAAGATACTTTAATGAAAGAGGACTTTGATTATATGGTATATTTAGAATTACCATTATTCAAAATAATGCCTTTGTAGTGCCTTTAGAGTATATAAACTAGTTGAACTAGTTAGAACTAGTACGCTCACCGTGGGTGCCATTATCATGAATGTAACAAGTAGATATAGTACTGTTAGTTCTACTTTATCTTTCTGTGAAAATACCTAGGGATACTATAGAAGATAACAAAATACTTTAGTGGAAAAGACTATACCCATTCTCTGCAATAAGAATAATATATTAGTTGTGATCCATAATCATATATAAGAACCAATAAATAAAGTGACTTTCAACTCTCACAATGTGTCATTCATTGTTGGAAAAATTTTGTAGCTATTATCTCATTAAATTGTTTTTTTTTTTTTTTAAGATTTTATTTATTTATTTGACAGAGAGAAATCACAAGTAGGCAGAGAGGCAGGCAGAGAGAGAGAGGAGGAAGCAGGCTCCCTGCTGAGCAGAAAGCCCGATGTGGGGCTTGAACCCAGGACCTGGGATCATGACCTGAGCCGAAGGCAGCGGCTTAACCCACTGAGCCACGCAGGCGCCCCAGTTATCTCATTAAATTGTTAATATAACCCTCATAATGCCGGTACTATCATCATTACTCTTTTGCAAATGAGTTTAAGAGACGTTTAGCAGTGCTATATTATTTGTCCAATGTCATTCAGCCACAGAATATACATAATAGGGTCTGACGTCTGTCTTCCTTTCTTCCCTTCTTACTTATGTATAAAGAATAATTTTTTAAAAAAGATTTTATTTATTTATTTGACAGCTATAGAGAGAACACAAGTAGGCAAAGAGGCAGAAGGAGAAGCAAGCTTCCCCACGGAGTGGAGAGCTGGTTGTGGGACTGGATCCTAGGACTCTGGAATCATGATCTGAGCTGAAGGCAGATGCTTAACTGACTGAGCCACCCACATGGCCCTAGAGAATAGGTTTAATTGGGGTTTTATTTATTCCATGCATCCCATGCTTCCCCCTCCCCTTTTGGTAGTCACTGTGCCAACAAGAAACCAGATTCTCTTTTAAGAGCCGTTTCTGATTTTCTAATCAGTGTGGTGCAGGGTACCCCATGCATTTCTCATCACATCTTAGTATTATTTGTAGTCTTGCATTTGGTTTTCCATCAACCTAAGAGAAAAAAAATATATCTCTTTTAATGAATTGTCATTAAAAAAAATCAGTCTTAGTTTTATTGGTGCTTTATGAATGATATTTTATTGTGGTTTTCTCTGAGTCAACAATATCAATGATTAATAAAAACATCACTAATAGGCTCTGTCTATATCTTTTTAAAAAGATTTTATTTATTTTAGAGAAGGAGGGAGAGAGCACACATGCATGGGAGAGGGGGCAGCAGGGGAGGGAAAGGGAGAGAGAATCTTGAGCCCTGAGCCCAATGTAGAGCTTGATCTCACAGCTCTGAGATTATGACCTGAGCGGAAACCAAGAGTCTGACACTCAGACAGCTGAGCCAGGTGCCCCTGTGCCCCTGTGTCTGTATCTTTAAGGTGCCCCAGTGTCTGTATCTTTAAGTGTCTGTTGACTGGTTTCCAGTTGGTTATCAGTGGGTCATACAAGTACTTGAAGCTAACTTAAGTCTTCATTCCCATTATTCCTAGAAAATTAAAGATCTGTGCTTATCTATGTTCCTGCCTACAATTCTAGATAAAGTTCTTTATGCCCTCTTAATCTCTGGTCCTTACTGGGAAAACATTTTAGAGTAGATCATATGTCAGGGAGTAAGCAGACATATCTCACCTATGTTCTGTTTTCCCTACTTCCCACTGAGAGATGGGAGTGGTTAGTTACCATGATTCCTTGGATAGATCTTTAGGTTAAGCTAGTCAGGCTCTACATAAAATATTTGTCAACAGCTTTCCCTTATGAGAACCAAACTGATTTAATTTATTTCACAGAAATGACATTATACCTGTTTTGTTTCGTATCTTTAAAAAAATTCTAAAAAAATTTAAAAAATGAAATTTCTAATTATATGTTTTAATGTGTTCTTTCCTGAAGTTTTGTTCTTCTCTCATCCATCAGACATCTCAAACTTTCTTTCTGAACATATATTCTTTGTTGCCCCTCTCATGTGTGGAATAGAAAGGAATTGAAAGAAAATTATGATTCACGTAATGTACAAAGTGGGACATAGTGCATTATTTGCAACAAACTATTTTTATATTTGGTGGGATGATGCACTGTCTTAGGTAAGGGCTGCCAGGAAAGAAAATAAGGACAAAGAATAGGTTGCTTTTACCAATATATTTTAAATGAGCTTCTTATGTGTGTTAATATATAAGGTGATAGTACCCATCCACTTGAAAGCTGTAAAGGGTAGAGGTAGAAATGGCAAATGTCTAATAAGAGCAAAACAAATAATACAAAAATTCAGGAGGAAAAATGACCTTTCTAGAGCGCCTAATAGCTGCATGTGGTCGAGGTCTCTGCTGGAACAGGACAAGGGCTGCCTCCTGTGCCTTGTCAAATGTTCTTCTCCGCAGGAACACTGATGCAGTGAGAGGGTGCCAGAAGTGTCAGATGGGTCACTTCAGCTAATGTCAGCCAGATAAGTGACTGCCACTCAGTAGGCCAGAGAACTGCTGGGTGTACCTTTGTGAAGTTCAGTCAGGATGGTTGAAAGTAAACATTCAGAAGAAATAACAGTAATCCACTTGTGCTCAGTAGGAAGAAGATGATAGTTTGTTTCTATGATATGCAGTTGTACTCCTGCTATGTTTGTATTAACCTCTGTTACTTTCTCAAGTAATAATGCAAAAGATCTTGGTATCTCTTTTTCTAGAAAGGACGGATGTAATACTAAATTTGCTATAGCATGGAACTTGTATCTTTTCCTTTGTTTCATCTTGAGTTGTTTTATTTTGTAAGATTGTCTCATGCTAATGGTCACAAAGAACATAGTAAAATGTAACCTGAGAAAAATCTTTGTTATAGGTAACTAAAAACAACATTTTTTCCCCTGGGTATTCAAGAAGCGGAAGTACATATAAAAAATGGATCTTTTAGGACTGTGCTTTCCTAACTCCTATAGCCAAAGCTTAGTTAATACCTACTGGAAAGTGTTCTTCCCTCAAAATTAATTTGCGGTTTTCATGTTTCACTTTTTTTAAAAAGAGATTTTATTTATTTATTTGACAGAGATATATAGAGAGAGCACAAGTAAGCAGAGAGGCAGGCAGAGAGAGGGAGAAGCAGGGTCCCCGCTGAGCAGGTGGCTGATGCTGGGCTCAATCCCAGGACCCTGGAATCATGACCTGAGCCAAAGACAGCCGCGTAACCAACTGAGCCACCCAGGCACCCCTCATGCTTCACTTTTATGTCCTTGCAAACTTTGCTTTAATCATGTATATTTGAAGCAAAGAAAAGGAAATTTGACTTGGTCTTGAAGCTGGAATAAGTCATTATATCACTTTTTTTCTTACAGAATAAACACTTCAGGGCCTTCTCATCCTCAGTAGAGGTTTATATATATATGTGTTTCCTTGATAATAGTCATCTTTCCCATGTTTAGATTTTATCATCCAAGACTGTTAACCCTAAAGGATTACTATTGCAGTCCTAAATAGTTAAGTGTCACAAGTGAATCAGAACCTAAAGTCCCAGATGCTTTTTCTGTAGGCTGTGATTATCTACAAAGCTGATAGTACAGAATTGTGCCTTCTGGCTTCTTTCTAAGCCCACTCCATATAAACTTTGTCATGTATTAGAGAGGCAAAGAAAAAAAAAGATGACATCTATGCACTAATTTCAGTGTTTGTGGGTTTCCCACAATCAGTCTAGATTGTGGAAATACGATCCAACCATACTCCCTATTTCTAACAACCTGCTTACTTCCTTTCATGTGTACTTATTGGATTTAGTGTCCTCTTGGTTATCTTAAAGGTAATATTGGTGGATAAAGTTATTGTCTTATGTTTTTCTCATCAAAATAATTCTCATGCTATCTGCTCAATAAGGTTGTTTGGAGGCTCAAATAAAGAGATTGTAAAGCACAATACTATATATTTAATTTTTAAATATGCATTATGCTATTGTGGAATGTCTAAATGTATGAAGTATTCTTTTATACTCTGGGTGTACAGTGATAAATAAAACAGGGAAAACTATCAAAAGTCTTGTCTTCTTGAAGCTTAATTCTAAAGTGGGAGACTGTCAAAAAAGAAATAGCGAAAGTATAGAGGAGTATGAAGAGTAAAAATGGTGAAGGGTTGGGAATGATGAAAGGATATGAATTTAGATTGGCAGGTCAGTGACATGATCTCTGAGGAGAAAACATAGATCAGAGACTAAAACGAAGTGATTAGCTAGTGATAGATTACTCTAGAAGTGGGAAAAGGAAAAAAGGATGTGAGGAGAGAGAAAAACATGCTTGGCATGTTCGTGGATGCGCAAAGATGGTTGATGGTGTAGCTGTAGTACAGCAAGCAAGGGTGAGGATGTTAGAAGAATAGTTCAGAGAGGAAGTAAAAAGATTATTATATAACTCCTTGGGAATCACACATTGCACTATGATAATGGTATCATAGCATATCGCTTTTACTTAATATGTTTATTATTTTTTTTAATAGGACGATAGGCTCCAAGTCCATTACAGTGTACGAAATCTTCCTGTGACAACCTTGGGAACATGAGGGCATCTCCTCTCTAAGGACAGCCATTGATGCTGTTCAGTCTTCCCTGTCATGCTTTTGACAGACACCAATTTGCACCAGGGGTCTTATAATTTTAGGATTTGGGGGGTCAAAGGAAACCAGATTTTGCAAGGAAGAATTTTGCAAGGGATCCAGAACAAAGTCTGGTGTGTGTGTGTGTGTGTGTGTATGTGGTGGGGAGGTGGTTGATCAGGGACCCTGGAGCCTGGGATCGTGGGAATTCGGCACAAGTCCTCCATTAGAGGTGTTTTCCTTATGTGGAGGGCTTCCTCAGCAGCTGTAACCAGAGAACATGCTGTGGTTTCTATGGCTGGTTTTGGTAGTAGTGACCTCTTTCCAGGTGTGTATCACCTTATATTGAGCATTCACATGGCACAGATTATATGTTACCTTCAGTTATTAGTAGTTACACTTTACCAATTGTGATAACATTCATAAGTAGAGTTGATAAGATTTCAAGAATTCTCCCTCCAACGCCCCGCCCCTGCCCAAGAAAGAACTTCTATTTATTTATTCATTTTATTTACAAAGACAGTATTTAGAAATGCCTTATTCATTATTTTTTACGATTGAACCCAAGAGGATTCTTCTTGTAGTGCCTATAAATAGCGTAACTCTTCACATACTATGTACTTAATGATTTTTCAAAAGGGAAAATATAAGCTAAGTTTAAATTGAAATCTAGGTATTCAGAAGGGAGACTTGCTAATAACTAGGTTTTACATAATGGAAGGTAATAGGATATATAAAATGCTGCTGAATATTGAAATGAGTGTGAGTAAGGAATGGAGCAAGAAATGCTACAAAGATGCATGTATTTCAGTGGAGATGTTTGTTAGAGCTTAGAAGGCTGCTCACAACTGCTTTGAAGCCATCAGAAATACTGCATTTAAACCTGTGATTTATTCTTGAAATCAAAAGTCTTACAAAAAAGATTCTAGCTACTAACTAGAGAGAAATGGCATTGCAAAGAAATTCTGAATTTTTCCAAGCTCATCTCAAATTTATATCAATTATCCCGATCAGAATATTTGCGTTTCTAGGAAAATTAAGTGTACTTTAACACATATGCATAGGAATTCCTTTTGTTCATCAAGATTCTTTCTCACAAATCTTTATTGAGGAATTACTACTCTATTCAAGGCCATGCATTATTCACTGTGGAAGTGCTTCACAAAATTGAATTGTAGGGTTTATCCTAACAGCACAGGGTATTTGAGGCATGCATAGGAAATCACTGGAAGACACAGTCCACACAGTTTCAATTATTATTCCCAAATGATGTGTCAGACTGACCCATTATTTTTGTGAAGAATTTAAAAAAATGTTTAAAATGTATTGAATTTCTAACAGAAACCATCTACTGATTTTTTTATATAGGAAGACAATAGAACACTTGTGTCAACCATTCTCAATGCCAGTTGAATAAGCAATCTGAAAATTAGATATTGGATGTAAAATTCAAGTTAGAACACTTAGCTCAACCTGTCCTGCTTTGTAGTTACGTGAGTATCTCCCCTAGTATTTGAGTAGCACCAGCCACATGAGAATATGCCTTACGTGTCTTGTTCCCATAATGACTACCACTGATTGGTTCAACAGCTGACATTATTTCTATAGAAAAAAGCCAGTTTGCTAGTGTGGAAAAGTAGAAGCTATTGAGCCAGATTGAATTAAAAATTCTCGTTTATGTAACAGTATAATGTTCTGTATTCCAGTTTATGTAAGGGAGTTAGTGATTTGTGTTTTGTTGTCATTTAGGCTTATTTTAATTAAGATATACATGCAAATCTGCTATACAGTATGAAGCACAATATGAACCAGTGCCTGTTTTCCCCAACCCTTCCCAGTAGCTCCTGATTTCATCGTGGATACCTGTAGAAATCTACAGATACCATAAAAGTAGGAGTAAAGCATGTGATCCCGCCTGCACCAATCAGCAAATTCAGTCCTCTTGCACATGGTAATTGGTGAAGGGTAGACATATGACCTACAGTGGCCTAATTAGAAACTTAAACAAAGGTTTTGCCATTTTCTGTAATGGTATTGTATGTGGAAGAGAAACCTAGACTTGTTATAGCTATCTTGGCTCTCAGCCTGGAGATAAGGCCAGCAAATAGAGCAGAGAGGAGCCAAGAGAATCACACAGAAATAGAGCCAAGCCTTGATGGTTTTGTAACCCTTTGGATCATATTGTGCCTGGAGCCAGCCCCCTGCCTTTGGACTTTTCATTATGTGGGCCAATAATTTCCTATTTAAGGTTGATTTAAGTTTTCTTGTTTATTCTATGTTAGGCATCGTAACTGATAACAGTAATTAATCAATAAATCTCAGCTTCATGACCTCTTGAGTAGTTGTTTACTATATTGGAAAGGATCACATTCCTCATAGCTTTTTATTTTCTTTTTTGAAGGAACTATAGTTGAGGAATAATAATGTCTCAAATCTCCGTTTCAAAATTAACACCAAACCACATCCTTTATGGAATGAGAGTAATATATTATGAAGCTTAGCATGAAGCCTCTGTCAGTCTGACTGGATTGGAATCCCAGCTTCATCAGCTACTCCATATGTAACCCACAGGAATTTACTTACCTGTCAGAGTATAAGTGTACTTTACTATGGACTTATTGCTAAAGAAGGTGACTTATCCAGAGGCTTTGCCTATCACATAATAAACACTCACTAATCATTTTTTTATTGTTATTTATTCTGCTTTTATTCTGACTTGGAGCAGGTTCATATTAGGGAGTTATTTAATCTCAGTTATGACTTTTAGGATTAAAACAAAGGAATCATAAATGTTATGAGTCAGTCGATAACATTTCTGAGTTGATTGGAATCACTTTTTCTTATACAATTAAAAGAAGATTGAAGTATTCAATATTTTTTATATTTTAAAAGGTATACAATTATTTATTTATTATTATTTATGAGGAATATTTCCTGCAAATTAAGAAAGGTGAGCTACACAGGGAAATGGTTGAATATCTAAACTTGAATGGTCATAAAAGCCAAATGCCAGAATTTATACATGTTTTTAAAGATGTACTCTGAGTGACAGTTTCAAAAATTGGTTTCTTTAATGCATGTAGAAGGCTATAATTGAGTAGTTTTCAAAGAACCATGGTGGTTCATGGGAGAGAGATTATACTTACTTCTTTTATGAGGACAAAATTTATGTGTGCATATTGAAAATGAGGAGTACAAAAAAGTTCAAAATAAAATTAACTTTCATAATTCTATTATTCAGGGACAAGAATTGTTAACATTGTGATGTGTGCCCTTTATTTTCATTATTGCACACACACACACACACAATTTTTGATAATGTCTACATTATGCATATGTACACACTTATGAGTAATTTTGGGTTTTGGATTCATCTATACTTAATTTTTCTTAGATGTTGCAAAGCCACCCTAATCTTAATATGTTTAGAACTGAAATTCATTCCTAACCCCATCTCTGCCCACTGTTTCATGATGATGTCTGTTACAGTGGGAAGCACTACCATCTGGGCGTTGAGGAAGACAGACCCCTGGAGTATTGCTTGATAGTTCTCATCTCCTTCCCCATAACTAAGTAAAGACAAGTTCCACTGTTTTTGCATCCTCGGTATCACAAATCTATTTCTGTCCATCTCTATTCTACTCCCTAGGTTCAAGTGCTCATCCCTTATTGTGAGTATTGGAATAACTGCAGAATTCTATCCTCACTAACAGGGTCTACTTAGAGTAATTTTGAGTAATTTTTTAAGCATAAACATGGTATCATGTTCCTACTGTGTTTAAAATCTCTTATGTTCCTGTATGACTTTGTAAGATAAAACAAAACCTTTACCACAACATATAAGGCTCTGGGTTTTCATACCTCTACCTCATCAGTCTTTGCTCCCCAGACCACACTGGCTTTTTCAGTTACCTTTATGTCATGATTCTTCTTCCTCAAGACCATTGGATTTACTGCTTCCTTTATGTACATGATTATCTCAAGTTCACACCCCATCAGGCTTCACTTTGTAATTAAGTGCTCTTTCCTCATGGAAGTCTTTTTGGCTCTATAGACCAAGCCAGATCTCTCCTCTTTCCATGAACCGTGCTTATCCTTTACATTATTTATTCAAGTAGAAATTAGAAGATGGTGATTGTGTCATACTTTTTATGATATATGGCCTAATCTACTGTACACCTCACAGGGTTATGGACTGTATCTTAGAGAGCCACATCTCCATTGTTTAGGGTGGTCTTTGTGCATGAACTATGCAGAATATTTAGTGCTTTTATTATATCATAAACTCTACTCAGTATTTTCTAAAATAATATTTTTAATGTCTCTATTATTCTACTGTGAAGATAAAAATGTTTGTTTAATCAGGCCTCCTTGATTAGACTTTTAATTTATTTTTGTCTACCATTATAAATAATGTTAAAGTGAATTTAGGAATTCATTGAGTTGTGGGTAATGTAGGTTGAGTTCCCTAGAAGCTGAGCTTGAGTCGGGGATTCTTGTGCAAGTAAGTTATTGAGAACTGCTCCCATAAGAAAACTGAAGAACAGAATGTGAGCAAAGCAGGATAGACCATAGGTAGAAGGTAAACAAAAAAAATTACTGCAGAATTCTCTTCTCTGCTTGATATTAAAAGGGTCTCTGGGATTAAAATTGTACCACAATGGTTGTTTTACCTGGAAACCAGGGCCCTGGACTTACATATATACTCCTTAAACATCAACTCTGTGTGTGTGTGTGTGTGTGTGTGTGTGTGTAAGTGCACAGATGAGAGCCTACAGTACTTAGACTATTGCCTACAAGGCAACAATAGCACCTGGTACAGAGATGATCTATAGAGATTTTATGGAAGAGATCTTATTTAAGTATTAAGTAGGACTTTGATACATAACCCAACAGAGAAGGAACATTCTCAAGAGGAATAAAACACAGTGAAGATAATGCTGAGCATGTTTTTGGGGAAAAATGAGTTATTTGTTATAAAATAAAGTCTATGTGAGGAGTGGTTATTTGGAAATAAAATTATAAAAATAAATTGGATCTGTATCACAAAAGATCTTAAACTCCATACATCACTTAAGGAGTTTTCATTTGGTTGATATATTACATATAATTTTGGATTAATTTTAAAGATCTGTAGATTTGTAAATATAATGATCTTTACGGCTGAGGCACAACATCTTTTTTCTACACTATTAATTGGGTGTTGTATTACTTTTTGTAAATATAAAATTGTAAGGTAGTGTGCTGGATGTTGAGAAACCTACAGTATATGAAAACACACACAAATACTTTCTCATCTATGTATGTATTAAATGCATCTCATGAGGAAAGATTGTTCTAAAACATTTTACTTTAATGTTTTTAGTTGTCATAAAAAGAATTAAAAAGTGTTTTTTAAAGGAAATGCCATGAAAAACAGTGTAGTGAAAACCATTTAAGGATTTTGTGCACATGTGGAAAATCTTCAGTCCATAAACACTACTTAAAATCTTGGAAAAAAATCTTGCAGTATATTGTGATTGCTAAATCATAAATGTAACGTTTAGTTCTTCTTGATTTAATTTTCCTCATTTGTAAATTCCTATTGGATACCTCCTTACTTTATGGGAGGGGTTGGCAATTGAAAAGTTAATGAGTTAATGTTTATAGAGACTTTTTGAGGCCTTTAGATGAAAGGTACAATATAAATCCAAAATATTAATCTTTAAGTGTGAAATACTCTAATTACTTTCCATTGCCACCAGGACATTATTGGAGATTTATACCTTCCTCTGAAATACCTGGCACAATTGTTATATGAGACAGCATAATTTTAGGTGGACCATTATAATTTTGTGGTCATTACCATGTATCAAAAAGAATAGTTTAAGTATATGTGTTACATTTACATATTCAGCATCTGAATATTTTCCATTATTCATTTATTGATATAACAAACATTAAGATGATTTAAAATGCTGATCCATTATGCTGTACTGTGTCGCTGCCAGAACTTTTTTTGTGATACAAGGTTGAAGTAAGGAGAAAATGGAAAGATTCTTAAAGAATTTGAAAGAAGATCAGATATTATGCTCAATGTATTGGCTTTAAAAACTGGAACAGTTAGATATTCATTAACTATCCTATGATAGTAAAGGATGAAAACAGTCATTGCAGTGATATATTTATATAAAAATAGTGGTACCATTTACGGACGATATGTATTTTCTAGGCATGGGGTTGATCATACTTCATGCATTATTATGATCCTCCTAACATCCCTGTGAAATGGAGATGGAACACTGGAAATGTAAACAAGAGAAAAAGGAGACAAAAGGCAGGTGATTTGCTAGCTCAAGGTCACAGAGCTGCTTGGAGGCAGAGCCAGGATTTAAACCCAGGCAATGTGACTTCTGAGCTTACTCTTTAGCCCCTTTATTAAACTAAATATCCAAAATGCTACCTTCCCAATATTCTGCCTATTTCACTATTTTGGATTCCACTGATTCTGGAGGTTATATCAAGATAATTTTAATAACAAAATGAAAGTTGATGGAGTTCCTAGTAGAAGCGGAGTTCTCCTTTGCCAAGTTTTTCTCCATGAACTGCTTATTTGGTTTCTTGCCAAACCAATAAGCATAAACACTGAAATTGCAAAGAGAAGCATCCAAGACAAAAAGCTCATTTTTGTTAGTCTCCTGTTGAAAACAGACTCAGCACAAGTAAACTGAGTTTAAGAATGGTAGTCTCTGGAATTTTTTTGCATCTGGGAAACTAAATTTGTTTTATGCATTCTCCGTAAAGTAGACTAAAAATTCCCTTGGAAGAAACTTTTAAAATGAACAGTAAAAAAGTGTAATTTAAGAAGATAGTGGAATAAGGCTATTCCTTATGAAAAATTAGAGAAATTATGTATTTAGTTTAGAAATTGCATCTCCTTTTCCCTTTCTTTCTCTTCCTTACACCGTCCGCACTGTTCTCATACACACACAAAGTCCACATTCAGATAAATCAAATTTCTGAAACAATAAAATGAAGTCTTTTTATCCTTACTCCCCCCAAATCTGTTTATCACATTTTCTAGCATGAACATCCTGATGCAAATAGGTATAATGTTATTCTCTGTGTAGAGTGGCTCAGAGGCTTAGTAATAGTGTCCAAACTCTTTGAAACTCTTCGTGCACAAAGCCCTTTGTAATTGTCTGCTTAATTTCTACATTCATCTCCTGCTGTTCTCAGATGTTTTTCCTGATCTTTGACTCTCCATATGGGAATGCTACCTGCTGGTTCATGTCTCAGTGCTTTTTTGACCATGTTGTTGTCTACCTGGAGCTTTATATACTAACCAGCTATTTATATCTCAAGATTCAACTCAAAGAAATATTCCTCTATGAAGTATTCCTGTCCTCCTCCAACAGAGATAGTTGCCCCCTCCTAAGTCTCACCTGCCCATTTGTTTTTACTATATTGCATTACAATTACTTATTTACCAGTCCCCTTTCCATTATATTGTCAACTGTGTAGAGTCTGTACCTGTGGCTTATTTGTCTTGTTTATCCTGACTGGCACAGTGCAGAGTAATGCACAGGAAGTTAAATTGGGACATATCTGTCTCAGAGCTTTTGCTGAGGCCACAGATCAGAGAATATGTCAAGTGTTTTAGATGGTCTATGTGAGCTTGCAGTAGGGGTTCTTAAAACCAGTTTTTGCACCTATTTGTGATAGGTAAATGATAAATGAGTAAGTAATTAGTGATTTATTTTTATTTGTTGTAGAGAGAGATCATGCATGTGTGGGGGGATGGGCAGCAGGAGAGGGAGAGAATTTCAAGTGGACTCCCTGCTGAGTGTGGAGCCTGATGCAGGGCTCCATCCCACAATCAGGAGATCCTGACTGGAGCCAACATCAAGAGTCAGACGTTCAACCTGCTCAGTCACCCAGGCACCCCATGAATAAATAACCTCTGGTGGACTATTGCTTCCGTATAAACTTAGGTCCTTTTCATTTTTTTCACTTAATATATGCAGCTTATACATTTCTTGGATTTACCTTTTCAAATCAAATTGGAAAGTCTCATCAGTCTACCAGTATACTTCCATTTCTAGTTATCATTGCTTCTGTCACTGCCACATTATGTCAGTACTGAAAATGAGCCCCATATGGTATAGTGTGTTCTGTCTTCTGTGTCCTCCTTGTTAGTTTAGGTTCCTGTACAGGAAGGGATGGTAATTCACAGTCTATTTTCTAAAGCTTTAGTTTTATCTTTATATTCATATGCTTAGCTATTCCTCTGAAACACGATGCCAGTAATAAATCTGGAAGTGCATCTACACACACCTACAACCTGTACCGCAATTCACCTTCCCCATGTCCTTCGATCACCTCAGTCTGACTGATTTTCTTTCAGGGGCCTTTGAGCTCCTGTCCACTGTTAGCCCTCAGTCTGGACCACATTATCTAGGGATATCTCAGGACTTCAATTTGCATGGATTATTAAAATGCTTAACTTTAAAGGCCTTTGGGAAGGATTTAGGCTCTCCATTTTTTCTTCTGAGAATCCTTGGCCTTTAAAAATTACCCACCGGGGCACCCGGGTGGCTTAGTGGGTTAAAGCCTCTGCCTTCAGCTCGGGTCATGATGCCAGGCTCCTGGGATCGAGCCCCACATCGGGCTCTCTGCTCAGCGGAGAGCCTGCTTCCCTTCCTCTCTCTCTGCCTGCCTCTCTGCCTACTTGTGATCTCTGTCTGTCAAATAAATAAATACAAATCTTTAAAAAAAAATTACCCACCGTTTGCCTGGCAGTCACCTTTACATACCATTGATTTATGAGAAAGACATCCTTTGAAGGCTACCAGAGGTCCAGTTAGACCTTCTGACAATGCAGTGGGTGTTTACTCAGCTATATTTGCACAAGATTTCCAGGTTTACTGAGATACACATGCAACTGAGAGCTTCTCTAGGTAAAACTTTTCTACATCTTCTCAGGAAATCTTGATTTCAGAGCAAAGCAAAAATTTTCATTCAAATCACAATTGATGATATTTAAGAGTCTTTCTTTATTTGAGAGTATTAGCAAATGCTGCCTGACATTGTATGGTGAAATATTAGCTTAACTATCTGTTTCTAAGAAGTTATTTGGCAATTGCTGAATGTTAAGAACCTGGTATGGGAACCCTATAGACTTACCCACACATGTGCTACAAACAGATAAACATTTGAGAATTAGGGTTCATCTGTTAAGCTACTATGGATTAAGAAATATTTTGGCTATTTTTTAAAAATTCAAGCTTATGTAACAATTTAAAGGATACCAGTATAGTCATTATACCTTGTCAGATAGGATCTTTTTATTAATTGAAAAATAAATACTTACTGCATACTTTATTCTTTTAGCAGATATTTATTGTGTATCTATAGTACTGTTGCTGGGCACTCAGAATTTGAACAAAATAGACCAAGACATTGCCCTTGGGGAGCTTACATCCA
Source organism: Lutra lutra (assembly GCF_902655055.1). Classification (NCBI taxonomy): domain Eukaryota; kingdom Metazoa; phylum Chordata; class Mammalia; order Carnivora; family Mustelidae; genus Lutra; species Lutra lutra. The sequence continues at coordinate 94,223,634 of NC_062279.1, forward strand.
GTTGGGGAGACAATAAAAATATTTTTAAAATATGAGTTAAAGTAATTATAATCAAGAGACTTAAAATTAAGCTGGAAAAAAGAGACTTAAAATGTTAAATAAAAATGTAAGAGTTAAATAAAATATAGAAATGTAAAATAAATAAGTAAATGCGATACCCAAGAGAGCAGAAATTTAAGTGCTATATAAGTTTAAAAATTGAGACTATGAATTCAGAGGATATAATCACTATAGCTTGAAAGGTTTATTGAAGGACGTGGGACTTGAGACTGAAGAAGTTATATATGTAGTGAGGTCAGCAATCTCATCTTTGGCTCATTTGTGTTAAAGTGTTTAGAAGCAACAGTCTTACATTAACTCTAGAATTTTCACGTGAACTTACTTATAATCAATAAACATTTATAGAAAAGCCTTCTTGAAAGGAAATCATTAAACAAAATCTGATAAATCAATTAAGATTCAAGTGTGGGTGTTCATTCATAAATATCTTCTGCAAACACTTTTGGTGGAAGGAGTTTTCAGTAATATGATGAAGTATATTGATTGTTACTGTAAAAGAAAAGTATACAGATTTTTAGGCAATCTGTTCATTGGAAGATGTCTTAAAATACTTGCAAAGTGGCAGCTGCTTCCCAAAGTCCTAATGGTACTGCTTATGCTACATTGTCTTATTCCTAAGCTATATCCTGGAAATTACTTGACTGCTTATAGAAAGGCAAGGATCTTTGTCCCTTGTGTTCACTGTGTATCTTAAGGATGATGTAATGGGCAAACTAAATATGATGTGATAGTCATTCCAAAATATATTTGTTAAATGAGTAAAAAGGTGTATTGTAAATGAGGAAAGCCTTATTTCCCATATTTCCCTAATAGTATTACAAAAGTAAATTTATCATCATTGATTATTTTTATTCAGTGGATTCTCAAATTTATATTTCCTTTGCTTATTTATTGTAATTTGTGTTTTTCTTTATATCTTTTGAAAATCATTGATTTATCTTTTCTCTAAGTTTTCTGTATTGTGAGTAATTTTACCAACTGGAAAAGAAAGGCTCAATGTAATCAAACCCTGCATGTTTGTATTTATAAACATGTCTAATATAATCACTATTACTTTGTGTTTGCACCTAGCATAAGATCATCTCACAATCAGGGAGATTTTTTTTTTTTTTAGTTTTTTTTAGTTTTAGTTTTTTTAAAGTTCAAAAATATATCCAGACTAGTTAGCTAGTTTATTTGAGACATTGTGTTTTCTATAGGAATGGTATCTGAATTTCTTTGTGCACATTCATCTCCTTGTTTAATTTGAGAAAGCAAGTGTTTTGTGAGATTATGAAACTAATTGTGGACTTCTGTGAAACAAATTATAAATTCTTAACTATTTTCTTCCCCTATTGCTTAGATTATTATTTTTCCCTTGTTTACCTAACATTTTAAAAACAGTTTGCTTCTATTTAAAGTATCTGTTGTTGCAAAGCTTCTCACCAAAATGTGACTCAAAACAGAATATTTATTTTAATTATGAATATCATGATTTGGGCATGATTTGACAGGGACAACTTTGTCTTTTCTCTACTCAGAATCATTTGGGGCAGCTCAAGGGCTGGTAACTAGAATCTTCTTCCCCTTTTACCCCCCACCCCCACTTTTATTGAGTTATAATTGACATACAAAGTGGTATGTATTTAAAATGTACAGTGTGATGATTTGATATACGTATAGCCTTTGATATGATTACGACCTCAATAATTAATATATACATTACCTCCAATAGGTAACTTTTCTTGTGCGTGATCTAATCTCTAAGCAAATTTCATTTATACAATACAGTATTATTAACTATAGTCACCATACTGTATGGTAGATACTCTTACTTATTCATCTTGTAATGGAAAGCTTGTACCCTTCCACCAGTATCTCTCCCTATCCCCCATTCCACAGTCCTTTTTTTTTTTTTTAATTATTTTTATTAACATATAATGTATTATATGTATTATACCAGGGGTACAGGTTTGTGAATTGTCAGGCGTACACACTTCACAGTTCTCACCTTGGCCAAACCCTCCCCAGTGTCCACAACCCAACCATCCTCTCCATAACTCTCCTCCCCCCCTGCAACCCTCAGTTTGTTTTGTGAGATTAAGAGTCTCTTATGGTTTGTCTCCCTCCTGATCCCATCTTGTTTCATTTTTTCCTTCCCTAACCCTGAAACCCCCCACTATGCTTCTCAAATTCCTCATAACAAGGAGATCATATATTTGTCTTCCTCTGATTGACATAGTTCTCTCAGCATAATACCTTCTACTTACATCCACATCATTGCAAATGGCAAGATTTCATTTCTTTTGATGGCTGCATAGTATTCCATTGTATATATATACCACCTCTTCTTTATCCATTCATCTGTTGATGGACATCTAGGTTCTTTCCATAGTTTAGCTATTGTGGACATTGCTGCCACAAACATTCAGGTACATGTGCCTCTTCAGATCACTACATTTGTATCTTTAGGGTAAACACCCAGTAGTGCAATTGCTGGATCGTAGGGTAGCTCTGTTTTCAACTTTTTAAAGAACGCTCATGCCTTTTTCCATTGTGGCTCCACCAGCTTGCATTCTCACCAACAGTGTAAGAGGATTCCCCTTTCTCCGCATCCTCTCCAACATCTGTCACTTCCTGACTCGTTAATTTTAGCCATTCTGACTGGTGTGAGGTGGTATCTCATCATGGTTTTGATTTTATTTCTGTGATGCCAAGCGGAGGACTTTTTCATGTGTCTTTTGGCCCTCTGGTTATCTTTGTAGAAATGTCTGTTCATGTCCTCTGCCCATTTCTTGATTGGATTCTTTGTTTTTTGGGTGTTGGGTTTGATTAGTTCTTTATAGATTTTGGATACTAGCCCTTTATCTGATATGTCATTGGTGAATATATTCTCCCATTCTGTCAGTTGCCTTTTGGTTTTGCTGACTGTTTCCTTTGCTATGCAAAGCTTTTGATCTTGATGAAGTCCCAGTAGTTCATTTTTGCCCTTGCTTCCCTTGCCTTTGGTGGTGTTTCTAGGAAGAAGTTGCTGCGACTGATTTGAAGAGGTTTCTACCTGTGTTTTCCTCAAGGATTTTGATGGATTCCTTTCTCACCTTGTGGTCTTTCACCCATTTTGAGTCTATTTTTGTGTGTGATGTAAGGAAATGGTCCAGTTTCATTTTTCTGCATGTGGCTGTCCACCTTTCCCAACACCATTTGTTGAAGAGACTGTCTTTTTTCCATTGGACATTCTTTCCTGCTATGTCAAAGATTAGTTGACCAGAGTTGAGGGTCTATTTCTGGGCTCTCTAATCTGTTCCATTGATCTATGTATCTGTTTTTGTGCTAGTACCATACTGTCTCGATGATGACAGCTTTGTAATAGAGCTTGAAGTCCGGAATTTTGATGCCACCAACTTTGGCTTTCTTTTTCAACATTCCTCTGGCTATTTGATGTCTTTTCTAGTTCCATATAAATTTTAGGATTATTTGTTCCATTTCTTTGAAAAAAATAGATGGTATTTTGATAGGGATTGCATTAAATGTGTAGATTGCTTTAGGTAGCATAAACATTTTCACAATATTTGTTCTTCCAATCCATGAGCATGGAACGTTTTTCCATTTCTTTGTGTCTTCCTCAATTTCTTTCATGAGTACTTTATAGTTTTCTGAGTACAGATTCTTTGCCTCTTTGGTTAAGTTTATTCCTAGGTATCTTTTGGTTTGGGTGCAATTATAAATGGGATTGACTCCTTAATTTCTCTTTCTTCTGTCTGGTGTTGATATATTGAAATGCAACTGATTTCTGTGCATTGATTTTATATCCTGACACTTTACTGAATTCCTGTAGAAGTTCTAGCAGTTTTGGAGTGGAATCTTTCGGTTTTTCCTTGTAAAATATCATATCATCTGCAAAGAGTGAGAGTTTGACTTCTTCTGTGCTGATTCTAATGTCTTTAATTTCTTTTTGTTGCCTGATGGCTGAGCCTAGGACTTCTAGTACTGTGTTGAATAGCAGTGGTGATCATGGACATCCCTGCCATGTTTCTGAACTTAGGGGAAAAGCTTTCCGTTTTCCCCATTGAGAATGACCTTTGCTGTGGGTTTTTCATAGATGGCTTTGATGATATTGAGGTTTGTCCCCTTTATCCCTACATTTTGGAAAGTTTTGATCAAGAAAGGATGTTTATTTTGTCAAATGCTTTTTCAGCATCTATTGAGAGTGTCATATGGTGCTTGTTTTTTTTTTTTTTTTTTTTTATTAATGTGTTCTATCACATTGATTGATTTGCAGATGTTGAACCAACCTTGCAGTCCTGGAATAAATCCCACTTGGTTGTGGTGAATGATCCTTTTAATGTACTGTTGGATCCTATTGGCTAGTAGTTTGGTGAGAATTTTCACATCTGTGTTCATCAAGGATATTGGTCTGTAATTCTCTTTTTTGATGGGATCTTTGTCTGGTTTTGGGATCAAGGTAATGCTGGCCTCATAAAATGAGTTTGGAAGTTTTCCTATCATTTCAATTTTTTGGAACAGTTTCAGGAGAATAGGTATTAATTCTCCTTGAATGTTTGGTAGAATTCCCCTGGGAAGCCATCTGGCCCTGGGCTCTTGTTTTTTGGGAGATTTTTGATGACTGCCTCGATCTCCTTACTGGTTATGGGTCTGCTCAGGTTTTCTGTTTCTTCCTGGTTCAGTTTTGGTAGTTTATATGTCTCTTGGAATGCATCCATTTCTTCCAGATTGTCAAATTTGCCGGTGTATAGTTGCTTATAATATGTTCTTATAATTGTTTGTATTTCTTTGGTGTTGGTTGTAATCTCTCCTCTTTCACTCATGATTTTATTTATTTGGGTTCTTTCTCTTTTCTTTTTGATAAGTCTAGCCATGGGCTTATTAATCTTCATTGATTTGTTCTACTGTTCTTTTGGTTTCTTTTTCATTGATTTCTGTTCTGGTCTTTATTATTTCTCTTCTTCTGCTGGGTTTAGGATTTCTTTGTTGTTCTTTCTCTAGCTCCTATAGGGGTAGGGTTAGGTTGCATACTTGAGAACTTTCTTGTTTCTTGAGAAAGGCTTGTATCACTATATACTGTCCTCTCACAGCCACCTTTGCTGTGTCCCACAGATTTTGAACAGTTGTGTTTTCATTATCATTTGTTTCCATGAATTTTTTCAATTTTTCTTTAATTTCCTGGTTGACCCATTCATTCTTTAGTAAGATGCTCTTTAGCCTCCATGTATTTGAGTTCATTCCAACTTTCCTCTTGTGATTGAGTTCTAGCTTCAGAACATTGTGGTTTAAAAATATGCAGGGAATGACCTAGACTTTTGGTACCAGTTGAGACCTGATTTGTGACCCAGGATGTGAACTATTCTGGTGAATGTTCCATGTGTACTAGAGAAGAATGTATATTCTGTTGCTTTGGGATGAAATGTTCTGAATATATTTGTGATGTCCATCTGGTCCAGTGTGTCATTTAGTGCCTTTATTTCCTTGTTGATCTTTGCTTAGATGATCTGTCCATTTCAGTGAGGGGGGGTGTTAAAGTCCCCTACTATTATTGTATTATTATCAGTGTGTTTCTTTGATTTTGTCATTAATTGGTTTATATAGTTGGCTGCTCCCATATTAGGAGCATAGATAATTAAAATTGTGATATCTTCTTGTTGGACAGACCATTAAAATATGATATAGTATCCTTTCTCATCTCTTATTATGGTCTTTGGCTTAAAATCTAATTGATCTGATATAAGCATTGCCACCCCAGCTTTCTTTTGATGTCCATTAGTATGGTAAATTGTTTTCCACCCCCTCAGTTTAAATTTGGAGGTGACTTATGGGTCTAAAATGAGTTTCTTGTAGACAGCATATATTGATGGGTTTTGGTTTTTTAATCCATTCTAATACCCTGTGTCTTTTGATTGGGACATTTAGTTGATTTACATTCGGGATAACTATTGAAAGATATGAATTTAGTGCTATTGTATTACCTGTAAGGGGACTGTTACTGTATATTGTCTTTGTCCCTTTCTGTTCTACTACTTTTAGGCTCTCTCTTTGCTTAGACATTACCTTTCAATATTTCCTGTAGGGCTGGTTTGGTGTTTACAAATTCTTTTAATTTTTCTTTGTCCTGGAAGCTTTTTATCTTCCTATTTTCAATGATAGCTTAGCTGGATATAGTATTCTTGGCTACATATTTTTCTCATTTAGTACTATAAATATACCATTCCAGTTCTTTCTGGCCTGCTAGATCTCTGTGGGTAAGTCTGCTGCCAATCTACTATTTCTACCATTGTATGTTATAGTCTTCTTGTCCCAAGCTGCTTTCAGTATTTTCTCTTTGTCACTGAGATTTGTACGTTTTATTATTAGATGATGGGGGTGGACCCATTTTTATTGATTTTGAGGGGGTTCTCTGTGCCTGCTGGATTTTGATGCTTGTTCCCTTTACCCTATTAGGGAAATACTCTACAATAATTTGCTCCAATATACCTTCTGTCCCCATCTGTCTTTCTTCTTCTGGAATCCCAATTATTCCAATATTGTTTCATCTTATGGTATCACTTATCAGTTGAATTCTCCCCTCGTGATCCAGTAGTTGTTTTTCTCTCTTTTGCTCAGCTTCTTTATTCTCTGTCATTTGGTCTTCTATATCACTAATTCTCTCTTCTGCCTCGTTTCTCCTAGCAGTAAGAGACTCCATTTTTGATTGCACCTCATTAATAGCTTTTTTGATATCAGCTTGGTTAGATTTTAGTTCTTTTATTTCTCTAGAGAGGGATTTTATTTCTCCAGACAAGGTTTCTCTAATATCTTCCATGTCTTTTTCGAGCCCAACTATCACCTTGAGAATTATCATTCTGAACTCTAGATCTGACATATTACCAATGTCCGTATTTATTAGGTCTCTAGCCTTTGGTAGTGCCTGTTTTTCTTTTTCTTTTTTTTGTGGTGAGTTTTTCCACCTTATCATTTTATCCAGATAAGAATATATGAACGAGATAATAAAATAGTAAATGGTTGGCAAAGACCCCAGAAAAATGTATGCCAACAAAGTCAAAAGAAACCCCAAATTGGGGGGAGAAGAAAGAGGATAACAAGAAAAAAATACATATACATATATATATGTATATATTAGACTGATGAATAGAACAGAGCTACCCACTTGATTTTGGCTGTATTTTGGTCTCTTAGAAGAAACTACCTCCCAAAGTGTTAAAGAATGGAAAAACATATATATATATATATATATATATATATATATATATATACATATATATATACACAAAAATAAGGATAAACACAATGAGTGGATGGAATATGACTGTAAAGCTGAAAATTTAAAAAAAGATTCTAAAAAAAGAATTGGTAAGACAAGTTGGTTGGAAAAAGAAAAAACAAAAAAGGTGGAGAGAATGTACTCAGGCTGGAGACTAGAACATATATAGCCCTCTGCTAGATTTATGGTATATTTTGATCTATTAGAAGAAATTGTATCCCAAAATTTTTTAGGAAAAAAAAAAAACCCTGATATGTATACCAAAAATATGTATATTTTGATCTATTAGAAGAAATTGTATCCCAAAAATTTTTTAGGAAAAAAAAACCCCTGTTATGTATACAAAAAATATGTATATTTTGATCTATTAGAAGAAATTGTATCCCAAAATTTTTTAGGAAAAAAAACAAACAAACCCTGATATAAATACAATGAAGGATTAAATATGACTATAATAATGAAGTTTTAAAAAAATATTTTTAAGAAAGGTATTGTTAAACTAGTTAAAAACATCAAAAGATGAAAGAGGAAAAGTTAAAAAAATTAGAATAAGAAAAAAAACGAAAATTAAAAAAAGTTTAACTTGCAAGACTAAAGGATCATGGGGAGAATGTGATGAATTCCGTGCATTGCTTTCCCCTAGCTATGAAGTTCCACTGTTCTTCTTGATTGGTGAGCTTGGTCTTGGTTGGATATTCTTACTGATCTTCTGGTGGAGGGGCTTGTTGCAATGATTCTTAGATGTCTTTGCCTGATGCAGAATTGCACCGCCCTTCCCAGGAGCCAGGCAAAGTAATCTGTTAGGTTTCCTTTAGGGAGCCTTTGTTCTCTAAACGCTTTCCCTAGAGTTCTGGAGGATGAGAATGAAAATGGTGGCCTCCCAGTCTCTGGCCTGGAGTTGCTGAGAGCTCTGGGCCCCATTCCTCAGTGCATCCTGAGAAAAGCGGTCAATCACTCCCATCTCCCTGGTCTCTAGTTCTGCTCCAAGTTCACCCGGTCTGTGACCGAGCGTTTCTCTCTCTGGCACACAGCCCCATTTGGAGTCTCCAAACCCAGCAAATTCTTGCTCTACTCCTCCTCTGGAGGAGAAAGGTGAGTCTCCCCAGATCTGCTACTTGTGACGTCTCTGCTTGAAGAGCAGTGTCCCAGCTGTGTTGCAGATCACGGTTTAACGTAAACCTGAGCTGAGAGCTCACTCCTTGGCTCTGTCTCTGTAGTCAGCTTTCCTGATGTAATACCTGTGAGCTCTGCCACATTCAGACATCCCTGGTCTTTCTATGACACCACACTGTCCCCACAAGGGCTCCACTCCCCTTCACCTCTGGAGCAATGTCCCTCAGTGGAGCAGTCTTCTAAAAGTTCTGATTTTGTGCTCCACTGCTTCGCCGCTTGCCAGGAGCCAGCTCCTCCCCCTACAGTCTATCTTCCCATGGCTTCGGATCCACTTCTCAGCATGTCTTACCTTTCAGAAAGTGGTCAATTTTCTGTTCCTAGAATTGGTGCTCTTCTTCTCTTCGATCTCCTGTTTGGTCTGTAGGTGTTTGGAATGGTTTGATAACTATCTAGCTAAACTCCTGTGACGTGTCATCTCAGTCTGCTACTCCTCTGCTATCTTGCCTCCCCCTTCCTCAGCCCTTTGTAACCAGCATTCTACTCTGTTTCTATGAGTTTGACTCTTTTTTTTTAACATTGCATATGTAAAAGAGATCATAAGTATTTGTTTTTCTCTTTCTAAGGCTTTATTATTGTGAAGTACTCATACTACCTATGAAGTAGTATAGTGTTTGAGAGTAGACTTGGAATAATTATAAATATATATTGTAGACTCCAGAGCAACTGCTAAAAAAGTGAAAAAAGAATAAATGATATGCTAAAAAAAGAGAGAAAATGGAATTATATAAAATTCTTAATGAAAACCATAATATGCAGTAAAAGAGTAGGAGACAAAAATAGGAACAGAGAGCAAGGGCCACAAATAGACAAGTGTAACAAATATGGCACATATTAATCCTTATGTATAAATAATCATTTTCAATGTCAGTCATCTAAGTGAACCAGTTAAAAGACCGAGATTGTTAGAGTGGATCCAATACAAGACCCAACTGTTTGTTGTCCAAAGTAACCTACGTTAAATATGAAGATACAAAGAGATGAAGAATACCTTGATGGAGAAAAATATACTCTGCTATATAAAGCAGTGGTATATATATTAATTTTAGACATAGCTGACTTCAGTTCAAGGAAAGTTATTAGGGATAAGGAAGGGCATTACATTATGATAGAAAGTTTGGTTATCTAAGAAGAGAGAACAGTATTATAGTATCAAATATGTGAGGCAAAACTTAATAGAATTGCAAGAAAAATAGATGAATTCACTATCCTAGTTGAACACTTCAACACCCACCTCTCAGAAATGGATAAATCCAGTGTGTAGAAAATTGATAAGGAAAATAGTTGAACTCAAAAACATGATCAATCAACTGGACATAATTCACATCTATAAGCTACTTCATATGATAACTGAATAAACATTCTTTTCAATTTAATATAATATTTACCAAGATAAACCACATGTTGGGCCATAAAACACACTTAACAAATTTGAAGTAATAGAAACCATTTTTTGCTTTCAGAATGCAATGGAATTAAATTAGAAATGAGTAACAGGATGAAAACTAGAAAATCCCAAAATATGTTTAGCTTATACTGTACTCTTCCATATAATACATAGGTCAAAGAAGAAATTTCAAGAAGAATTTAAAAATAACTTAAATGAAAATGAAAACACAACTTTCAGAATTTATGGGATTTAAGAAACGCAATCCTTAAAGGGAAATTTGTAGCACTGAATGGATATATAGGAGACTGAGCTGAAATCAGTAACTTCAGTTTCCACCTTAGGAAACTAGAAAAAGATCAATTAAATTCAATTTTAGCAGAAGAAAAAAAGAATTAGAGCAAAAATCAGTAACATTTAAATCAGGAAAGCAATAAGGATACCTGTGTGGCTTAGTTGGTTAAGCAGCAGACTCTTAATTTTGGCTCAGGTTATGAACTCAGAGTCCTGAGATTGAGCCCTGCATCAGGCTCCATGCTGGGGTTGGAGCCTGCTTAAGATTTTCTCTGACCCTCTCCTTTTGCCCCTCCCTTCCTTAAAAAAAGAACGGAAAGCAATAGGGGGAAAAAAAAAAAACCTAGTTCTTTGAAAGATCAATAAAATCAATGTTTTTGGTTAGGCTAACTCAGAAAAAAAGGAGAGATGTCAAAAATATTAATACCAGAAATGAAAGAAGGGACACCACTGCAGATCCTATGGACATTCAAATATAATAAAGAAATACTATGAACAGCTCTATGTTGATAATTTGGTAACCTGGATGTAATAAACCAAATCCTTGAAATACAATTTCCCAACTCACACACAAAAAAATTTAGAATACACTATATCTATTAAATAATTTGAATCAATAATAAACAACCTTCAAAAATGTAAAACTTCAGGCCTAGATGGGTCCACTGGAGAGTTCTATCAAAGACTTAAGGAAGAAATTATACCATTTATCTGCAATCTGTTTCAGAGGAAGGAAGCAGAGAGAATACTTTCTACCCACTTTATACCCTCAAGCCCAAACCAGACAAAGATATTATGAGAAAATAAAACTATGCACCAGTATCTCTCATGAACATAGATGTAAAAATCCTCAATAAATTTTAGTAAATTTAATCCTCTGATGTACAAAAATAGCTATACACCATAGCCTAGTGAAATTTATCCTGGGTATACAAGCCTACTTTAACATTTGAAGATCAGCTAGTGTAATGCATCACAGCAATAGGCTAGAAAAGAAAAAAAAACAGACAAAAATTAACAGATGCAGAAAATGCATTTAACGAAATGCAATATTCATTCAGGTTAAAAACTCTCAAAAACTGGGAGCAGAGGGAAACTTCTTCAACTTAGAATATCTGCAGAAAACCTATAGCTAAGATCATACTTAATGGTAAGAAACTCAGAGCTTTCCTAAGATCAGAAAGAAGGTGAAGGTATTCCCTCTCACCACTGCTTTTCTTTCTTTCTTTCTTTTTTTTTAAATTTCTTTTCAGCGTGACAGTATTTATTGTTTTTGCACCACACCCAATGCTCCATGCAATATGTGCCCTCCCCAATACCCACCAGCTGGTTCCCCCAACCTCCCACCCCCCGCCCCTTCAAACCCCTCAGGTTGTTTTTCAGTGTCCATAGTCTCTCATGGTTTACCTCCCCTTCCAATTTCCCTCAACTCCCTTCTCTCCATCTCCCCATGTCCTCCATGTTATTTGTTATGCTCCACAAATAAGTGAAACCATATGATAATTGGCTCTCTCTGCTTGACTTATTTCACTCAGCATAATCTCTTCCAGTCCCGTCCATGTTGTTACAAAAGTTGGGTATTCATCCTTTCTAATGGAGGCATAATACTCCATAGTGTATATGTTACCACATCTTCCTTATCCATTTGTCCGTTGAAGGGCATCTTGGTTCTTTCCACAGTTTGGCGACCGTGGCCATTGCTGCTATAAACATTGAGGTACAGATGGCCCTTCTTTTCACTACATCAGTATCTTTGGGGTAAATACCCAGTAGTGCAATTGCAGGGTCATAGGGAAGCTCTATTTTTAATTTCTTGAGGAATCTCCACACTGTTCTCCAAAGTGGCTGCACCAACTGGCATTCCAACAACTGGAAGTTCTACTAATGCAATAAGATAAGAAAAGGAAGTGAAGAATACATAGCTTGTGGAAGAAGAATGAAACTGTCTTTGTTCACAGAAGACATAATCACTAGGTAGAGAATCCAAAAGAATTGTCAAACAAATTCCTGGAAGGAATAAGTGATCATTGCCAGGTAGCAAGGTACAAGTCTAATGTATAAAAGTCAATTGCTTTCCTATATACTAGCAATAACCAAGTGGAATTTGAAATTAAAAACATAATACCATTAACATTAGTATCCCCAAAATGAAATACCTAGGTATAAAGTTAACAAAGTATGTATAATGTGTATTTGAAGAAAAGTATAAAAATCTGATGAAAAAAATAAAAGAATAACTAAGTAGATAGAACTATTTCATGTTTATGGATAGGAAGAATCAATATTGTCAAGATGTCAGTTCTCAACTTGATCTGTAGATTTAATGTGCTATCTTAAAATCCCAGCAAGTTATTTTGTGAATGTTGATAAACCGATTATAAACTTTACATGGAAACACAAAAGACCCAGAATAATCAAGACAGTATTGAAAGCGATAAAGTTGGAGGACTGACACCACCTCACTTCAAGGTATAGTATTTAGTTCTGCAATCTAGAAGAGTGGTATGGGCTAAAATATAGACAAATAGATCAATGGAATAGAATAGAGAGCTCAAAAATAGATCCTTGCAAATATAGTCCACTAATCTTTTTTTTTTTTTTAAGATTTTATTTATTTATTTGACAGACAGAAATCACAAGTAGGCAGAGAGGCAGGCAGAGAGAGAGAGGGAGAAGCAGGCTTCCCGCTGAGGAGAGAGCCCGATGCGGGGCTCGATCCCAGGACCCTGGGATAATGACCTGAGCCGAAGGCAGAGGCTTTAACCCACTGAGCCACCCAGGCGCCCCTAGTCCACTAATCTTTGACAGAAGAGCAAAGGCAGTATAATGGAGCAAAGATAGTCTTTTCAACACATGGTGCTGGGACAACTAGATAACACATACTAAAAAAGGAATCTAGACACAGACCTTACACACTTCACAAAAATTAATTCAAGATGAATCTAGATATAAATGTGAAATGCAAAAGCATGAAACTCTTAGTGGATGACATAGAAAACCTAGATAACTTTGGGTATGGTGATGCCGTTTTAGGTACAACATTAAAGATAGTCTATTAAAGAAATATTTGATAACCTGGACTTTATTAAAATTAAAAATTTCTGCCTTGAGAAAGACAATAGCAAGAGATTGAAAATACTTTGCGTGATATTATACTAATGGATATATGTTATTCTACATTTTCCCACACTGATTGAAAGGACAACACCAAGAATGAACCCTGTGGACTTTGGGTGATTATCTGTGTCACTGTTGGTCATCCTTGACAAATCATGTAACATTCTGCTGTGTGATGTTGATAATGGGCAAGTTATGCATATGTGGGGGTAGGGGATATATGGGCAATCTCTGCACCTAAGTCCTTGCATTTGTGTTGTAAACCTAAATTTCTAAAAAAAGAATGAAAATAATTATTGACAGTTTGGACCTATTTTGATTCTTTTCTTCAGCCTAAGGAGGAATTCAACTTTCTTGTGAATAATATCTGAATTTTCAGTGATATTTTAGACTGTCGGCAAGAAATAAGAGAGAAGGACTGATGGGAAGGAATGTGGGTATCTGTCCCATTAACATGGCTGAAGTAACATGAGATTTAAATAAGTATGTCTATTTTTCTCTTCTCACTTTTAAAATTTTAGTTTAAGTTGGAGAAATATTTTACCCCATGGTATGTAATTATGTCATTTTCTTTTCAGCTTTATTGAGATATATTGACAGATAAAAATTATATACACATAGGGAGTACAATTTGAGGTTTTGATATATGTATACACTGTAAGATAATAATCATAATTTAATTACATATTTATCAATTCATATAGTTAACATTTTTACATGTATATGTGATGAGAACATTTAAGATTTACTCTTAGTAAATTTAAAGTGTACAGCACAGTGTTGTTAACCGTAGTCACATTGCTGTACGTTAGATCTCCAGGACTTACTCATTTTGAGTAACTGAAACTTTCTACCTTTTCACATCTCCCTGTTTTCTCTTCTCCCCAGTCCATAGTAACTATCATTCTACTTTGTGAATTTGACTATTTAAGATTCCACATATATATGAAGCATACAGTATCTATCTTTCTGTGTTTGTCTTATTTCACTTAAGCTTAAGGTCCTCCAGATTCATCCAAATTGTTGCAAATCACAAGATTTCCTTCTTTTTAGATACTGATTATCTCTGTCTGTGCACGTGTGTGTGTATTTCACATGTTCTTTAATTTTTTGAGATACTAGTTTTATTTGTTTTGATACAGCCCAAAGAGGGATTGCTGGATCATATGGTAGTTTTATTTTTAAATTTTTATGGGTCTTCCATAGTTTCCACAGTTGCTGTACCATTTTCCATGCCTATTGACAGTGGCAAGGGGTTCCCTTGGCAAGGGTTTCTACCTCCAATATTTGTAATATTTTGTCTGTTTGATGAAATCCATTCTAACAAATGGGAAATTATGTGTCGTTGTGGTTTTTGATTTCAATTTTCCTGATGATTAGTGATACTGAGCACCTTTCATACATCTGTCAGGCATTTGTCTGTCTTCCTTTGAGAAATATTTATTCTTTTAATGGAATTAAAATATTCTTTTAATATTTATCTTTCAATCCAGTTATTTGGTTTTGTTACTGAGTTTTAAGAATTCCTTATATATTATGGATATTAACCACTTATCAGCTATGTGTTTTACAAATATTTTCCCCATTACATTGGTTGCCTTTCATTCTGTTGGAAGTTTCTTTTATGACACAGATTTTTTAGTTTGTTGCAATCCCACTTGTCTATTTTTGCTTTTTGCCTTTGGGTCGTATCCAGAAAATCATTGATTAAGCCAATGTTGAGAGTTTTTTTTTTTTTTTAAAGATTTAATTTATTTATTTGACAGAGAGAGATCACAAGTAGACGGAGAGGCAGGCAGAGAGAGAGAGAGAGAGGGAAGCAGGCACCCTGCTGAGCAGAGAGCCCGACGCGGGACTCGATCCCAGGACCCTGAGATCATGACCTGAGTCGAAGGCAGAGGCTTTAACCCACTGAGCCACCCAGGTGCCCCGAGAGTTTTTTACCTATATTTTTTCCCAGTAATTTTGGTTTAAGGTCTTAACTTTAGGTCTTATCCATCTTGAGATTATTTTTGTATATGGTATGAGCTATGGATCCAGTTTCATTCTTCTGTATATGGATATCCAATTTTCCCAGCAACATTTATTGAAGATACTATCCTTTTCCCATTGTGTGTTCTTGGAACTCTTTGAAGATCAGTTGAACAAAACTTTATGAGTTAGTTCTGGGCTCTCTGTTCTATTCCATTTGTCTGTTTTTATGCTATTCTCCACTATTTTAAATTTTACTTTTAATTTTTTTAATATTGAAAAATTTTTAAAAAATTAAATTTTACTTTTGAAAAACTTTCTTTAATTTTAAATTTTTAAAATTTTACATTATTTTTATTTTGAAAAGAGTGAAAGAGTGCATGAGAAGATGGGGAGGGGGCAGAGGAGAAGGGAGAGAGAGTCCTAAGCAAGCTCCAAGCTCAGCTCAGTGCAGAGCCTGATGTGGGGCCTGATCTCACAATTGTGATCATGACCAGAGCCTAAAACAAGAGTCAGATGCTTAACTGACTAGTCACCCAGCAGCCCATGCCATACTCTTTTTATTACTATAGTTTTGTAAAGTATATCGAGATCCAGAAGTGTGATACCCTGTGCCTTGGCCAGGGAGGAGAAGGGAGTGTGATACCTCCAACTTTGTTCTTTTTGTTCAAGATTGCTTTGCTATTTGTGTTTTTTTGTGGTTCCATATGAATTTTGAGATTGTCATTTTTCTGTTTCTTGAATCTTAAAACTTGTTCTTTGGTGGTAAATGCCGAGTCCAGCTACCACCTCAGCTGCGGTTAGGGCTGGATACCTACCTGCATCCTTTCTTTGTGGCTGCCAGGCTTCCAGACAAAAAATGTCTGAGTTTGAGGGTGATTGTCCCAAAAGATAAAGAGTCAGGGGGAGGTGAATTTTCCCAGAAGTCACACAGCCTCAATTCTGCCATTTTATTTATTAGACATAAGTCATCAATGTTGGCTTCTTTGAGAGGTGGGGAAACAGACCCAATCTTTTTATTGTAAGAAGGTCAAAGATCTTGCACACATAGTTATCACCATGTTATCACCATGTTCTAAGTTATAGATGACATTATGGTAAAAACAGTTTTTAAATTTCACAGAGAAAGATTTCTTTTTATTTATTTACAACCTGTTATTTTCAAACAATTTCTGCATATTTTCTGCTGATTTAAAAAGGAAAAGAGCCCTAGATATTTATATTTTGATAAATAGTTTTGATCCCAAAGGAAATTATCTTGCTCTCCTTTGTGAATTCAAATGGGAAGCTCTTAGAATGAACTATATTTAGTCTTCTGCTTTTACTGCCTTAAAGGTAGCCATGTGTTTTCAGTATATTTAATTATCCATCTTTTCAGTATACAAGTGAAAATGGTACTAAATTATAAGATATGTCATTATTAATTCACCAGGTATTTAACTTCACTCCCGGAGAAGTCAGAAGTGGGGGCTAAAAGCATCATCTGAACAAACAAGATCTTCCTTGCAGTAGCCACTACTGATTGGGGAACTTCGTTTTAGTGCTTCCTTGTCAGCTCTTACCTATGAGAGGCAGGACAGCTCCTCACTGTTCTTTTTCACCCTAACTTGTTACATCATCATCTGGGGGCTTTTCTTATTTGATTTAAATCCTTCTAAGATTAAGTCTTAAGGAGAAGAGGTCTAATTTCCATTGGTTTGTCCAGTTTATCTTGTGTAGAGAGGCAAGTCTGAGAAACAAAATTAACTTGTGACTAACCTTGCAAAATTATATAATTTAAGCTCATGTTTATTTTCCAATTTTTAAAAAAGATTTTATTTGTTTATTTGTCAGAGAGAGAGAGAGAGCACAAGTAGGGTGGCAGGCAGGGGAGAAGCAGGCTCCTTGCTTAGCAAGGAGCCTGACACAGGACCCTATCCCAGGACCCTGGGATCACAACCTAAACTGAAGGCAGACACTTAATCTCCTGAGCCACCCAAGTGTCCCTATTTTCCAAATTTTAAATTCATTATCTGGGGAGAAAATCAACACTGTTTTGTAGAAAAAGTTTCAATAGTCAGCTAAGCATTTGTGCTCTTTTCTCATTCTGTGGAATAACAGCAAATAATTTAAGGAATTCCCTATATTGTTAAAAAAATTCTTGGTAAGTTAAAGGAGTTCTCTTCTTTTGAATAGATGTTTTCTTATACAACATCATGTAATGATCTAATGTGTTTTATTTAGAATTATTTTAGTTGTGTGTAGTATATGTGTGTATATATCTATTTATCATCTATCATTTATCAAGTAAAAATCAAAGGATTAATTAAACATGAAAGTGTTATTATAATGAGACAGTTCATTCTCTAGAACCAAAGGATCAGAGCACTGCTAACCAGGGAAAGACTGGTAGAACTCATGAAATCTACTTGCTATATCTTTTCCTCTGCTTTTCCTGGACTGACTGCTTCACTCTTTTCATTTATTACAAACTTTTCTGCTTTCCAGCTTCACATTAGTGAAAATGCTCACTGCCAATACCTTCAAGTTTACTTCTCTCACATTCTAGGGAGCTGGAAGGTTGAGATTAGAATATCATATCTAATTTTAGGTTTCTGAGGAAGGACTGATTTGCTAAGCTTTATTAATTTTTTAGCCCTGAGTTAAAGAACTGTACCAAGGAGTGAGTTCATTTTAAATAAATTTGTGATTAGATGGAAGATTCTAGGGTTGGATGTGTCATCATGGAGACATGGTTATTCCTTGACAATTGAGAATGTATGAAGGTGTACATGAATGTATTATGGGTGTATATGTGCGTATGTGTGCATGTATGTATTGTGGTACAAAGTTGATGGTTTGATGAAATAACAATATTCATCTACTTTGTATGGTTAGACCTATGCCTGATCATTTATTTAAGCTGAGTTTATTTCCTTCTCTGGTTGATTTATTGATGTACAAGAAGTATATCGCATAATTTTGGTTTGAAGATCCAGCTATACTTAGAGTAGGCTTACAGAGTCATTAATTTCAAATTAATACAGATTCCTATTTTACATACAGGATTATATTCTGTATTTGCCAAAAAAATCAGTATATTGATTTTTTTTTTTTAAGATTTTATTTATTTATTTGTCAGAGAGAGAGAGAGGGAGAGAGAGCGAGCACAGGCAGACAGAATGGCAGGCAGAGGCGGAGGGAGAAGCAGGCTCCCAGATGAGCAAGGAGCCCGATGTGGGACTCGATCCCAGGACGCTGGGATCATGACCTGAGCCGAAGGCAGCTGCTTGACCAGCTGAGCCACCCAGGCGTCCCAGTATATTGATTTTTTAATAGTAGTTTTGAAAATATGAAACATCTCTACTATGTGCTCAGAAATCACATTAGATGAAGCTTTTGAGTGATAACCTAAAAATTGAACAGGTGGTTATAAATAAGAGGTTGAAACTTAGAGGTTTTTTATCTTTTGAAATGATTTGTGAAAATAAATTTTTCATACATTAGTACAAATAAAATAATAAATTGCCCTTTTTAAAAAAAATTAATCATCTCAGGAAACAAAACAACTTTATAACAAAAATGAAAGCAGCAGACTTTGATTCTTTAATGCAAATACTTCTAGTTACTGAAATTTCAATGTTGTAGAATTTTTTTATGTAAGTTGTTTTTGCATCTACTAATTTTCAAATTATTTCCTTGACAGAGGGACAAAGTTAGTTTTCATTTCAAAGGAAGAAAATGATGTAATAACAGAGACATGTGGCGTTAGGGAAAAGATTAGGACTCAGAGGTCCTGAGGCATAATTTTGAATTTATTCAATTAAGTTATGTCTTTCAGAAAGAATCAATAGTTAATTCCCAATTTCTTAAAACTAAACCAGTGCTTTATGCCTGTTGACCTAGGTGTAAATCAAAGGGATGGAGCTGTTAGAAGACTAAGAATGATTATGGTGGTTTATTTGTAAACATTGTAAAGGATTTGTACTAATTATAGAAGCATATTTTAAGGAAGTTTCAGAGATTAAGATATGATTTATGAGATATTACATCCAAACACACAATGTTCCAAGGTGCTAAGTAGGCAAAATTAACAGCAAAATGTAACCCAATAGAAATTAAGTAAACAAACTGTGTAATTAGAGTAGAAAGAAATTTGGTTAGCATAGGTTGCAAAATGAAGAGATCAAAGATAATTACAATATTAATTAGAGCCTTTGTTGGCCTTAAATTGGGGACTTAAGAGAATTCTCTGAAAACTTAATATGTGTTAATTGAGCATTTGGGAAACTACCAATAGAAAAGCATGTTTCTAAAAAAAAAAAGAAAATCGTGTTTCTTTTCTTTCTTTTTTTGGGGGGGTGGGTCAGTATTTGTTGTAATTGGAAAATGGAGAGGTTTTAATGACCATCAGTGGCTACTTAAATTGTATTATAGTAAAGTTTCTGAACTAAGGATATGATTGCCCTTGGCTTTTCAGACTATAAATCCAGTTTTAATTTGAAGTAGATTCGGGAAAAAAATGTAATTTAAAATGATGATTTGAAAATCTGTGGGACACCTGGGTGGCTCAGTCAGTTAAGTATCTGCCTTCAGCTTTAGATCCCAGGGTTCTGGGATCGAGCTCCACCATCAGGCTCCTGGACACTTGGCCAGCAGTTTGCTTCTCCCTCTGCCCCTTCTTTCAATCTCCCTCTTTCTCTCCCTCTCTCAAATAAGTAAACAAACAAAAATCAGTTATGCATTTTTTTAAAATTTCTTTTCAGTGTAACAGTACTCATTGTTTTTGTACCACACCCAGTGCTCCATGCAATATGTGCCCTCCCTAATACCCACCACCTGGTTCCCTCATCAGTTACCCATTTATAAGGATAAGGTAGTTGCAATGAGTTTCCAATCAAAAAAATTAAAAAGAAGGGACCCTAACTCCATATCACATAATAATAAACTTGTTAGTTTTTCAAGAGTGTGTACATGAGCAACTGTCAAGTTGAAAATATTAATCCTTTCATAGATAACAACTCATTATTAACCCGTGGCAGATATGTAGTTATGTGTATCTGTAAATGATGGCAATACACAGGAAAAATCGACCTAAAGTAAGATAGAAGTGTAAATAAATAAGAGATGACTGGTATTTTTACATATCAAATCTTAATTTTTATTTAAGTTATAGTCTTTTTAAAAGTAAAATGAAATTAAAATATTTTGCAGAGAATGAGAGAAATAGAGAAATAAATGAAATATAAATTTCAGGATACTATTTTGGGAAATTTATAATATCTAATTAAGATTCTAAGTAGGGGTATACTTTAAAAATAGTGTTTTAATAATTATTTTTCATTGCTATAAGGAATATAACTAGGGATATTGAGTGTACTCTTCAGGGGGAAAACATTTGTTAATCCTTTTATTGTAAAATAAAACAGGGATTATGAAAACCAAATATGGAAAAATGTATAGCTTAAGGATTGATTGTAAGGTAAACGTTTTTATAATCACACTAAAGTGAAGAAATAGAACTTTACTAGTCACCCTATAAGTTCCTTCATCTACTCCCCACACAATCACAAATTACTCTCTCTGCTCAAAAGTGGGATTTTCCCTCTATTTGTTATGGTTCCATGATGTATTTTTATGGGGGCATATAATTACATATCACAATCCATTATAATTCTCATATTGCCTTATTTCTATAAGTTACTGTGTAGTCAGTGCTCACCACCAGTCCTTTTTGCTGTCTTGCTAGTCATTTTGATTGTCCACATGTCAGTTTTGTTGAATGTAAAATTCATTATCTGAGTATAATAAGTTATTTTAGTTTGACCTAGTCTGAAGCATTGGTGCTGCGGTCTTCTATAATGTGATTTTCTTTCTCTTGCTTTGTTTTCCCTTAAATCTTGCCATTCGATTCCCCCAGAAGCCCTAAGGAATTTTTGTTGTTTTCTAATATCCAGTAATCAATCTCTCTCTCTCTCTCTCTCTTTGTTTTTAAGATTCTTACTTGAGGTGGTCATTCTGGATACTTATTTCATGTGTATGGCATGCTCTTCAATATGTAGTTTCACACATAATTTTTTTTATTTCAGGAAAGTTTCCTTGAATTATAATTTAAAATTAGTTTTCTGGTCTTTTGCTTTGGTTTTAGTGTTCAGGGTCTCCTAAGATATGTACACTGAATCTTTTGGCCTGTCTTTAATATTTATCAGTTTATCTTCAATCCTTTTTAATTGTTTTTTTTTTTTTTTAGTTTTTAAAATTACCTTCTTTTTCTTCTAGTTTTTTAAAACGTTGTGTTTATTTGGTTTTATCTTCTTTCTAGTTGAGTATAATAATTTAAAAACTATTTTTATTTTTATTATTACAAAATATAGTTAATATAAAATATGCTATTTCATCCATTTTTACATATACAAGTCATGGCCATTAAATACATTCACAGTATTGCATGGCCATCACCATGATCTATTTTCGAAACTTTTCCATCACTCCAAACAGAAACTTCTTACTCACTGAGCAGTAACTCCCATTGCCTGTCCCTCTAGGTCCTGATAAACTTTAATTTCTGTATCTAGATATTTTCCTATGCAAGATATTTCATATGAGTGGAATCATACAATATTTGACCTTACATGTCTGATTTATTTCACTTAGCATAATGTTTTTTCGGTTAATTCTTGTTTTAGCATCAGAATGTCCTTTTGAACTTCCTTCTATTTTATGGCTGAATAATATCCCCCTTGTATATTATACCACATTTTGTTTATCCAGTCATCCATTGACGGGCTCTAGGGTTGTTTCAATTTTTGGCTGTTGTGAGCAGTGCTGCATTGAATAGTGGTGTGCAAGGATTTGTTTGAGCCCCTTTCTTCCTTCCTTCCTTCCTTCCTTCCTTCCTTCCTTCCTTCCTTCCTTTCTTTCTTTCTTTTTTCTTTCTTTCTTTCTTTCTTTCTTTCTTTCTTCCTTTCTTTCTTGTGTGTGTATAGTTGTGGGTAGAATTGCTGGGTAAGTGACTGTACCCTTTAACATTCCCACAGCAAATATGAAAGTTTCAAATTTTTCACACCCTCATCAACACTTTATATTTTCCTGTTTAATCATTATAGTCATTTAAGTAGGAGTGAAGCTGTATCACATGGTGGTTTTAATTTTTCATTTCCTTTACAATTGTCATGATGTTGAGTACTTGTTCATTTACTTCTTGGCCACTGGTATATCTTCCTTGGAGAAATGTCTACCAATGTCCTTTGCCCATTTTCAAATTGGGTGTCTTTTTGTTATTGGATTGTAAGAGTTCTATATATATTCTGTATATTAAACTCTTTTACTTTTATTTAATTATTTATTGAAAGACTTTATTTATTTGAGAGAGAGAGTGAGGGAGAGCATGAGAGGAGAGAAGGTCAGAGGGAGAAGCAGACTCTCTGTGGAGCTGAGAGCCCGATGTGGGACTCGATCCCAGGACTCCAGTATCATGACCTGAGCCGAAGGCAGTGGCCTAACCAACTGAGCCACCCAGGCACCTTAAACTCTTTTGCTTTTAACAGTCTGATTAAGTATAATTTGGTTTGGTATTGATCTCTCTTTGCATTTATCCTAATAGTTCATTGAGTTTCTTGGTTGTGTAGTTTTGTGGTTTCTATCAAATTTGAGAATTTTTTGGCTATTGTTTCTCCATATAATTTTTATCCCCTTTTCCTCCATCTCTTTTCTATTCTGGAACTCCCCATAATGCATATGTTGATGAGCTTCTTGGCATTCTATTGTGCCCTTAGGCTATTAGTTTAGTTTTCTTCATTCTTTTTTCTTTCTTCTCCTCAAGCTTGTTAATTAAATTGTTGTCTTCAACACACTGATTCTCTCTTCTGCCTGACCAAACCTGCTTTTTTTTTTTTTTAAAGATTTTATTTATTTATTTGACAGAGATCACAAGTAGGCAGAGAGGGAGGGAGAGAGAAGCAGGCTCCCTGCTGAGCAGAAAGCCCGACGCGGGGCTCGATCCCAGGACTCTGGGATCATGACCTGAGCTGAAGGCAGAGGCTTAACCCACTGAGCCACCCAGGCGCCCCCAAACCTGCTTTTGAATTTCTTCAGTTCTAGAATTTTTTTCCTTTTTATAATTTCTGTCTCTTTATCGATGATCTCATTTTGTTCATATATCATTTTCATGATTTCATATAAATTTTTTTTAAAGATTTCACTTAGTTTTCAGATTGAGAGAGAGAGCGAGAGAGCAAGCACCCGTAGGGGGAGTGGCAGGCAGAGTGAGAAGTAGGCTTCCTGCTGAGCAAGGAGGGCAAGGAGCCCAACACGGACTTGATCCCAGAACTCTGGGATCATGACCTGAGCTGAAGGCAGATGCTTAACCAACTGAGCCACCCAGGTGTCCCTACATAATTCTTTATACCTCTTTTTCCTGTAGCTCTTTGAACATATTTAAGACAGTTTTAAAGTCTTTGCCTAGTAAATGCCTGATCTTCTTTAGGCGTGGTTTCTGTTGATTTGTTTTGTTCCTTTGAATGAGCTGTACTTTCCTATGTGATTTTGTGTTGGTTATTGTTAAGAGTGGAAATAGGAATATTGGAGTGGTAACTTTGGAGATCAAATTCTTTTCCCAGTTATTTTTGCAGAGTTAGTATTCCTTTTTGTGCGGGTGGTCACTGAAGTCTCTGTTCCTTAGCTCGTGTTTATTTGGTACTTTGACAGAGTTTTCCTTAAATGCAGTAGCTAAAAAACAAAAAGACAAATAAACAAGTAAGCAAATAACCATCTCTTTGCAGATGGTTGATCTTCGCAGATAGACCTTCAATACTTAGCTAGACTTGCACTGAGGCTAGTGATCAGCCCAAACTGAAAATTTATGGTGTTCTTTGGTCCTTCCTGAGCATCCATTTTTGCCCTGGGCATGCACTTAGCTTTCTGATTTCCCTTTTGTCCACACCCATATTGATTGCCCCAATTTCCCAAGAAAACTATGTTTCAGCTCTTCCTCCCAGGTTTTAGTATACTGTTTGTACCAACTGAGCTATTGGCTGAGGTATCTGCAGGTTGTTTTTCAGACTTACAATGTTTTTAATCATGCTTATCACTTTTTTGCCCTAGATGAGTTCTGACTTAGGCAAAATAGATATAAGCATCATGTGTCAGTCTTTAAAGGTAGCTTCCAGACAGATACGAGCAAATCTACACAGTAGTTTAGATGTATTGTCTGCTCTTCTCCTTCTAGAATGAAAAACATAGGGATCATGGGCTGTTGTCTTCAAGATTGCTGACACACCAGGGAAAGAATGGGACAAGGACTAGGAAAAAAAAAAAAAAAAAAAAAAAAGGCCAGACAGCTTTCCTATAGCTTGGTTGTTAGAAAACTTGGTTGCTATAAAACTTCGTGGCTATGGAAGTATGACTGTTTTCCAGAGTTTTGATGAAGTTGATTCTGACAGTTTCTGCTTGTGTTTTGTTGCTTCAGTTGGTGGGGGCTTGAGCGTAGAACTGCCTACTCTGCCATTTTCTGATGTCACTTAAATTTTCACTTTTGAAATAATATTTTCTTTGATTGCTTTTTTTTCCCTGAGTAATGTTATATCATTTCTGTTTTCCTAATTGGGATATATGTTTTTCTATTACCCCTTGTAGCTTTTCTTAATGTTTAAGCTAATTTTGAAAAAATATGTTACCATTTTGTTAGTTCAATGAGCAGTATTTTCTGACATTTTTTTCACTGTCTATAGGGAGGTTATTTTGTTGTTTAATTTCTCTTTTTCTTATAATAACTTTGTATGTGTTTGACCTTGATGTTTTCTACTACTTCTTTTGTTTAATCTAATTTTCCTGAACTTTAAGAAGGCACTGTGTTCCAGGCAGCTTTTCTAACTCATGGAAACCCATCTTTTCCTGTTCCTTTTTTTATTTTCAGAAATACTGCGGTTTACTTTCTGAGGTTCCTTGCTCTGTTCTCCTTCCCTGCTTTTATTTGAATAATTAACTATTTTTGTATTTCCCTCCTGCCCAATTTTGATCATACTCCCAGCAAGTTTTTGCTAGTATGGAGTCTTGTCCTTGAGAGGAGTTGAAGTTGGTCACTTTGAAAGTTTATAGGGGCATTTCTGCTCCCACCTTGAGACCTATTTGGTGCTTACCCAAGCACATATCTACCACTGAAATAGTGGAATACCACTGAAAAGTGGAATACTGTGCTTTCCATTGAATACCTTTTGGCTGTTTGGGGCTTGAGGTTTTCTCTGAGGTTTGTTAGACCCTATTACTTCCCTTTGCTTTTCCTTGTATATGAGTGCAAGACCTGCAGGTTTGAGACTGTTGGTGGTTTGTCCTCACCTGTCTATATTTTGGGGTTTGTGAGGACACTTTGTCACTTAATTTTATAAATGTTACCTGTATGTTTTTTGTTTGTTATCTTGTTTCTGTTTTGTTTCTTAAGGGGATTTGGAGAATTTGAAGTCATGGCGTTACTATTGCTACTACAGCTATTTGCTCAGAGTATTAGTTTTTTTAAAAAAGTAACAAAAATGAGTTAGTTTTATTGGAGGGTAAGTTTTATACACTCTACAAATTTTGTCAGTAAGTCAATTGGAATTTACTGCAGACTCCCTCTATGCCAGGTATATAGATTGGAGTTAAGAAAAATTTGGTTCATGTTATGATTAATGTTGTTCTAGACTTGGCTAGACTACTCAGAATTAGTAGATTCTGCTGTGATGATTGCCCTTTACAATATAGACAAAGTGGAGAGATGGAGTTATGAGGGGAATGATAGGTCAATAAAACCTTTATCCTGCGCTTACAGTGTCCTCCCGCCCCTTATTATTGCTGTATTTTAGAAAATGAGTTAGAAATTTTTCTGTGCAAAGTTCATTTCTCAAGATTTTGCCCTATTGTTTGCTTAGAATCTTCTTTTAAAATCTTCCCATGCTTCCTCATTCTCATCATTCAAGAATCAGCCCAAATCTTACCTACTCATGGCCCACACTCTCTAATCATCTTAGCGCAAGCTCACCTCCTGTCTTGGTAGTCAGTGCTATTTTCTTTTATTGATATATTTATTAAATCTTAGATTTTCTTTATTTTGGATGTATTTGTTTACATGTTTATGGTTTATCTTTTCTTTCTAGAATGTAAATAAGCTTTTTAAAGTTAGAGATTCTTTCATTAATGACCACCATTATATAACTAGTTTCTTCAAAATATCTGTAGATGTTTTTCCTCTCTAAGTGTTTTGCCGCTACTATTTCTTTTTTTTTTTTTTAAAGATTTTATTTATTTATTTGACAGAGAGAAATCACAAGTAGGCAGAGAGGCAGGCAGAGAGAGAGGAGGAAGCAGGCTCCCTGCTGAGCAGAAAGCCCGATGCGGGGCTCGAACCCAGGACCTGGGATCATGACCTGAGCTGAAGGCAGCGGCTTAACCCACTGAGCCACCCAGGCGCCCCTGCCGCTACTATTTCTTTGGGCCAATTGATATTTTATTTTCTGGGAGTTATACACATAGGCATGCAAAAACTACACCACTTGAGGTAGCAAATGAGAGATTATTTCTATGCTAGAGCAATTTTTAGAGTTTAGAATATAGGTTTTCATGAAGTAACTATTAAAATATTATGTAAATAAAGTTAGATAGTAGCTTAATTATTAATTTCTTTTAGGATGACTTTTGTATTATGAAGAAAAAAGAAGAGGATGAAGGCAGCATGTGCTGACAGAGCTGATTTATTCTAATGTAATTTCTAACTTTATGTTACAAGAAATAATCCCAAACTCTACCTTTTATTAAGCTGTTTTTCTAACAAAGAGCATTTTTTGTAAAACAAAAAACACTCAACTGGAACAAAATGATACTGTTTCCATATTTATAAGTATTTCCAAAGCATAGAAGTTTTCTCATACCTAAAATATAATTTAAAAATATGTAATATCCAATAAGGTTTTAATAATTTAATTTAATAAGGTTATGTACCTTCTCTAGAGTCTATTGAGATCATTCTTGTGCTTACTAGATGTTACATATGTGACACATATATAATTCAGTTTTATGTATTTTGACTTTTCAACAGCTGCCCATTTTGTCTTACAGTCATGATAGTATGATTTTTTTTTGGTCATTTATGTGCAAAAAATTAATTGCTACCTATAAATTGTGGAGGATAAAATACTCATCAGTTACAATTTTTCAAAAGTTAAAGTGCCAAGTAAAATTACTGTGTTTATAATATTTTGCACTGTAGACCTTATAGTTGTACTTTGTCACAATATTTTATTTTTCTTTACTGAGGAGGTGTGTTTGTTTTAAGTTTATTAATAAATAAATAAACTTAACTTTATTAAGTTAATAAACTTAATAAAGTTTATTATTTTAAACTTTATTTAAAAACTCTTTTTTTAAATAAAAGAAAACATGAAACTTAACTTTCATGTTTGGGAAATGTGTATTTTTTAAATACTTAAATTTTATATGAAAATAGCTGAGGAGAGAGTTTTCCCTCAAATTGCCATTTTCCTTTGTCCTAAATATTTGGCACACATTTTTCTGTTCTGCTTTTTTTTTTTTTTTTTGAGATTTTATTTATTTATTTGACAGAGAGAGAGATCACAAGTAGGCAGAGAGGTAGGCAGAGAGAGAGGGAAGGAGAAACAGGATCCCTGCTGAGCAAAGAGCCTGTTGTAGGGCTCCATCCCAGGACCCTCAGATCATTACCTGAGCCTAAGTCAGAGGCTTAACCCACTGAGCCACCCAGGCGCCCCTGTGTTCTGCTTTATATATATATATATTTTACAGTGTTCTTCATTAGAGCTTAGAATTTTCAATATATAACTAACTGGTCTCTGCTTTTCTATGTATTTATCTTCTTTAAACGCTCTAATTCTTAGGAAAATATTCTCTTTTAATGTTAACTATTTTTACTAATTTAGCTACTTCTCATATATTAAAACCTTACACCCTTTCTGATTTATGAGAGTCTCCATCTAAATATGTATATGTGGGGGCGCCTGGGTGGCTCAGTGGGTTAAAGCCTCTGCCTTCGGCTCGGGTCATGATCCCAGGGTCCTGGGATCGAGCCCCACATCAGGCTCTCTGCTCCGCAGGGAGCCTTCTTCCGCCTCTCTCTCTGCCTGCCTCTCTGCCTACTTGTGATCTCTGTCTGTCAAATAAATAAATAAAATCTTTAAAAAAATATGTATATGTGTATTACATATATATGATATGTATATATTAAAAATTAAATGTAGGATCTTATATAAACCTTATATAAACCAGTATATGTGCATAATATACACTCTCATGTATATACAACAAACATATATAAATGCATAGATGTCTGTATATTACATATACAAGTATACATATGCATACATCACTATACTATATAAAATATAAGATTTACTGTGATTTGGTATGTCACTGCACTTTTCCCATTCCAGTAACATTGTTTCTATAGTAACTAATGCACTGGAAAAATCAAAGCAGAAAATCAAAGCAAAACTTTCCAAATCACAGGTTTGGAAAAAGCCAACCAAAGCAATGCTTAGTAAATGATAAGCAGGTGGATGTGTTTTTCTGGGGTCACAGTGGCTAAAGCAAAATGAAATCATTTCACTATAACAAAATACAATCTAGCCAAGGTTCTAAACACTATATGCTATCTTTAATAAAAAAAAATGGCCAAATCATTATGGTTTTTCAGAAATACACATACACATATCCATAAAACCTTATATACTCTGTATGCAGCATTGAATATGTCTGTGTTAGGTTATAGTATAAAAGAGGATTATGGCAGTGCTTCCAGACTGAGCCAGTATTTCCAAAGTTTGTACGAAGTGTCTATTTAAGAATAACTATAATTGAAAAAAAAAGACTTTTCTATAGAACTTTTAAATGAATTATGCCTTGCAAGAATGTCAGGTGCCTAAGCGCCTGGGTGGCTCAGTTAGTTAAGTGACCACCTTTGGTTTGGGTCATGATTCCACAGAGTCCCAGGATCAAGCCCTAGTCAGGCTCCCTACTCAGGGGGGAGTCTGCTTCTTCCTCTGACCCTCCCCTCTCTAGTGCTCTCTGCCACTCTCTCTCTCAAATAAGTAAATAAATGAAATAAAAAAAAAAAGAAAAAAAAAGGTGCCTAACTATAAGCTCAATTTTCTGTTGTTTTTCTATGATTTTAATTCTAAAAATTTAAATCATCTAGGATCAAATTAGAATATGAGTCTTTCAAACCATATATTTTGTTAAAACCATATTCAAGCTAGTGATGAAGTTTACTAGTAGTCCAAATGTTTATGACAACAAATTAGGGGTGATTTAAATAAACAATAACAGAAACACAAAATAATTTTAAAACATTGAAAGTAATTTGAAATTTGCTCTTCTTACCTTACCCAGCCAACTTACCTGTATCTCAATGACTCTCACTCCTAACTGGTAAGGAAAAGAATATGCACTTGCTTTTTAACTCCTATTCATACATATCATTTGATTATAATGATCATTGCACTAATGATCCTGAAGTTGAATTTACCTGTTATTTTTCCTATTTTTAGTACAATAAACACATCGTGCAAGCTTTTTTTGTTGTTGTTGATACAGACAAAAGATTATTGCTTAATATAAAATAATATTATTAAAGACATACCTATAATATAAATATATTAAGTAGCTGACTCTTATTGTGAAATCTCTGGGATATATTTTCAAATGTGATATTTTACTTTATTTTTAAAAGATCTTATTTATTGATTTTACAGGGAGGAGTGAGAATGCAGGGCCTAGGAAGAGCAGAGGGAAAAGGAGCGAATCTTCATGCAGATTCCCTGCTGAGCACAGAGCCTGACAAGGGACTTAATCTGGGACTCTGAGATTATGACCTGGGCCAAAAACCAAGAATTAGATTTTCAACTGACTGAGCCACCCAGGTGCCCCTTAAATGAGATATTTTAAAAATATTTTAAAAATATACTTATTTATCTGGTAAATGTGTATTGATTAGCTCTTAAGAACATAGATCATTCTGGACTTATGGAGATACAAAGATTCATTAAGATCGGTCTGGAGATAACATGACCATAAATAAAGATATGGAAGTAGAAATATTTGTTAAGGCAGTCCTGGAGATAACATGATCAAAAATAATTATAAAACATACTTGACAAGTTCTATAATACAGTTGTAGACAACGTGTTCAATGAGGGAATAATTTGATATGTTTAGAGAAATTTTGCTACTTTGTGGGTGTAACTGACTTTTGAAGGAGGCCTTTTAAAGTATAAGAAGAAAAAGCAGAGAGACCGGTACAAATAAAAACAGAGAGGCTTGACAGCTTCCAGGAATGACAAGCAGTCTAGGATGCTTTGAGCTTAAGAAGCATTTCAGTAAAGGTAAATATGTGGAAGATGATTGGAATAGTGGGTTTTTATTTTATGTGTATTGGAGAGAAATAACATAGTTGCATTTGTTTTGTGCATACTGTACTATGTGTGTATTGCATAAGATGTACTGAACATATTAGGAAGAATTAACTGGTAAAAAGAGGACTGAATATGCAGAAATTTAAGAGGAGTTAAGAAAAGCTCAGGGGGCGCCTGGGTGGCTCAGTGGGTTAAGCCGCTGCCTTCTGCTCAGGTCATGATCCCAGGTCCTGGGTTCAAGCCCCGCATCGGGCTTTCTGCTCAGCAGGGAGCCTGCTTCCTCCTCTCTCTCTGCCTACTTGTGATTTCTCTCTGTCAAATAAATAAATAAAATCTTAAAAAAAAAAAAGAAAAAAAAGAAAAGCTCAGATATGTTAAGTGTTGCAGTCCTGGGAGTAGATTAGCTTACTTGGGAAGACAATTTAAAACCCTCCCCCAGACTTAGGGACATCAATATTTTAGGAATTTTCAAGAGAAGAAGAACAAAGAAGGGAGAAATGGAAAGAAAGTTTGGAAATGTGGGATTGGAGATTCAAAGTAGATATTAATAGTACTTACTTGGGTGTTTAGTAAACTGAATAGATTTCAAATATGGGTATGTTTGAATACTGAAAGGAATAACTTTGTGTCAGTAGACTGTACTTAAGTTTTTATGCAGAGTTTATGTATTTATTTTTTAAAGAGCTCTTATTTATTTTTTTAAAAGATTTTACTTATTTATTTGACAGGGAGAGACACAGTGAGAGAGGGAACACAAGCAGAGGGAGTGGGAGAGGGAGAAGCAGGCTTCCTGCAGAGCAGGGAGCCCGATGCGGGGCTTCTGAGCAGGGAGCCTGATTTCAGGGCTAGATCCCAGGATCCTGGGATCATGACCTGGGCCCAAGGCAGATGCTTAACGACTCAGCCACCCAGGTGCCCCTATGCAGAGTTTATTATCTCCTTCTCATTTGTTAAATTTATTTCTGTTTCATTAAACAAAAAGGTGATGTATAATGATGTGAGAAGTCTTCAGTTTCATTTGATGATTTGAAAAATCATAAACATTAGAATATATCATGTATATATCTTGCTTTATGTACTTGTGTGTTTCAACGAATTGTGTGTAATTTCATGTTTTGAATACTAATAGTAACAGACATCCAAATACACAGGAAGCCTTATTTGGGGGATGGTCCCCCATGTTGAAAAAAATAAGTAAATCTCTTAATGAGAAAGTGCAAATATTGTAATTAAATTCTACTTAAATTCTTTGTAGTATAGGAAAGCTGTACTAAGGGGTTGGTTTTAATTAACTATCAGCATTTTTAACTAAATTTTTTTTTTCTTTGCTTTCTCACTTTTTCTTTCAGGATTTTATAGTCTCTTCTTTACGTCCTTACCACCATGCAGAGCTCATGCTTTCTTTTCTTTTCTTTACCAGATCATGTTTCCATCCAGTGACCAGTTGGAAAAATTTAGGACAAATATACTAAGACCTGAAAGAATGAGAAATCATCTAACAAATTCATAACATAAAAGCAGTTTGAGTCAGACAGACTTAAGGCTATTTTCTAGCTCTACACTTACTAGCTTTATGGCTTTTAGCAAGTTATTTTACATCTCTGAGCTAGAATTTTTTTCCTTTGTAAATCAAATAATTAGACTTATTGACAAAATGTGTATGAAAAGCCAAGCGCTGCCTGCCAGTTTGTAGTCACTGTTAATTTTACCCCTTTCCACCTTTTTTTTTTTTTTTTGTATGACGATATGGACACAGGTGAGAGTGATGCTTAGGGACAGGAAGGCTCTCTACCACATCTGAAATGACACACCTGCTCTGCTTTGGAGGCCAGCATGGTCTGTCTTGTTGCCAACTCAATGAAAGGCTCTAAAAGCTTGCCAAAACATTTTCTCCTCAGCATTTTCCCTAGGGCTTCTAATTCCAAGTGACTTTTAAAATGTGTGACCTTTGATATTGACTATTTTTGGAAAAAAAAATCTTTATAGAGGAGTACCAGAGGTAGCAGCCCTGTAATTCTAAATCCCTTGCCGAGCAGAGAATTCTCATCTATCTGAATTGTATTTCTTTGTAAACTGCCTTTAATGGTTTGGCTTGGGCAGTCTAATCTCTCTCTGGAGATAAGAAAGAAATTCTGTGAACACAGCAAGTATTTTAAGACAGGAAAGGGGCAAAGAAAAAAAGATTTAATTAAGCACAGAGCTTCACCTGGTTTTCCCTACTGTTATTTATAAGCAACAAATTGCCTCTGGATTTACACCTATATACTGCTCCACAATTTTTAGTCTGGCTCCAGCTTCTTTTTCAATCTTGTACAATGCAAAGAAAACTTGCTGTAGGTAAACATGCTTTACGTTTCTCTCTCTTTTCTGTGTCTTCATCCTTCACCAGGAATACACCCCTAGTCTCCCAAGTTCTCTCTGTAAAATTTTCATCCTGTCAATGTGTCACCTTCACCTATTTATATATTCATAACTTCAAATAAAAAAAGATTGATAAACAAAATAAAACCATTACCTAGTGCTATAGCTACATATTAGATCATAGAAGAGTAGAAGTGTGTCTCTTGTTCTGGAAAAGTTCACAGCTGCATACATACAAATAATATAATGCAATGGGAGAAGTGTGAGGAGAGAGGCATATTCAAAAACTTCACAGCACTATTCAACTAGGTCATGGATGCTCCATAAATAACATCAGTGATAACTGAACGAGGCCTCAAAAGATAAGGAATTTGCTAGGTAAAGAATGGAAGATGATTCTGGGTGAGGGGAGGTGGAAGTGACTCTAGGGGGACCATCAGATTTTTAAGAGCCTACGTCTCCAAAAATAACACCACAACATTGGGGCACCTGGGTGGCTCAGTGGTTAAGCCGCTGCCTTCGGCTCAGGTCATGATCTCAGAGTCCTGGGATCGAGCCCCGCATCCGGCTCTCTGCTCAGCAGGGAGCCTGCTTCCTCCTCTCTCTCTGCCTGCCTCTCTGCCTACTTGTGATCTCTCTGTCAAATAAATAAGTAAAAATCTTTAAAAAAAAAAAAATAACACCACAACAATCCTGACTCAAAGTGAACTCTACTGAAAACTTTTGTGAAGTTATTACCATTTATCATCCAAAAGATCCATTTTTTATAGATAAGAGATAGATATTTAGCTAGATTAGATATGCATGCTCCATTTTTAATTGTCCTGGTGAGTGTTAAACTTATTGAGGTTGACAAGTGAGTCTTCCCTACATTTTATTACTCTTTACAATGTCCATAACTGGTCTTATTATACTATTACCACTACTACTGAAAACTTATTTATTCACTATGCACCAAGGACTGTGATAAGAAATAGGCATGCTGATTTTTTTAACTCCAAATTCATGAGATTTAATTGTAACTCTGCAATTAGGTATTATTTACTATTTCTTTTCTTTTTTTTTTTTTTGTCAGAGAGAGAGGGAGAGAGAGCGAGCACAGGCGGACAGAATGGCAGGCAGAGGCAGAGGGAGAAGCAGGCTCCCCGCCAAGGAAGGAGCCCGATGTGGGACTCGATCCCAGGACACTGGGATCATGACCTGAGCTGAAGGCAGCTGCTTAACCAACTGAGCCACCCAGGCGTCCCTTATTTACTATTTCTACTCACAATTTAAAAAAGCTATGCTTAGAGGGATCAAATGACTTACCTAATTATGAATTTAACTCAGAAGGTCTAACTTCCAAGCTATAACTCTTTTTTTTTTCCAAAGCTATAGCTCTTAATAAATACATTATCCTACCTTCACAGAAAAATCATCCCACATACATTTGCTAAACTCTAAATGAACAATTCCTAAAATAAAGAAATCAAATTAACACAGTTGAATAATTCTCAATGAAGAAAATATGATAATATGCATTGCAATTTCAGATAAAAATATCTAGACAACCTTAAAATAAATGAAGCAATAAAATATTTTTGAAGATGATTTCATCACCTTGTGGTGCTATCTCTATAAAATGTACTTTTAGAATTCAGGTGTTCACACTCTGTAGGTGCCATCTGGCATGGTCATTTTCTAGAAAACAATATCTGTACCTTACTTTACCTGGACAGTCCCATAGGAAGCAGGTACGATGGGGAAGGTTGGAAAAGCAGTTGGAAGAACCAGTGAATATAAAGAAGTTTGTCAATCCCTTGTAATCTTTTTTATGTATCCAAACTCCTTTGCTGCCAGTGCCCTGGTTTTAGTGGAAGGACCTCCAGAATTCATGATCCCTGTGATCTGTGCTTCTGGCTCCTATATGTGCCAATGAATTTGCAACGGTAATGTGGTATAGTGAGCATCTGCCTTTTAATTCAACTTTCTCTTTCCATTCTAAGAACATTGCTCTGTTAATTAGAGGAGTAGCAGGGGTTAAAATGCTAGCAAAATGCTGTAGATTTATGTTATTGGTGAACAGTGTCCTGGAAATAAGATGGGAAGGAAAAAAATCCAAGTCTTTTCTATTTCTCATTAAAATCCACATGAAAACATATGAGGTGAAACACTTAGAAAATGAAATTGACTGAAAACATACTGAAGCTGGTTTATTGGCATGAATGATGTTCCTTTCACAGTAGTTATCATAGAATCCAAATGATATAGTAATGTCACCATTGCTCACACTGACTGGGGCTCCTTTGTTGGTGTTATCTTTGGATTCTGTGGGATGTACTTTGAGTAATTCTTAACAGTGGCAAATCTTCAAACTTAGCGTCAGTTCTGTTTTTGCCATTAGCAGAAGTTAAGATGTGCCAAATTTAATGAATAAAATGGGTGATCAAAGTGGGAAGTATGATTTCTGGCCAAAAATATGGTGGGATTATAGAATAATGGTAATTTAAAAAACTGTCATTTATAAAAAGACTCTGATTATTCCAAAATCATTTTTTAAACTTATTTTGAGATACTATAGGTTTCCTATGGCATGTACTTTCCAATTACTTAATTAAATGCATGCATCCTGGTTTATGTTCACAATTTCATCTTTCTCCTCTAATATATGTGATACCTAATATTTAAACTTTTTGTTGTTGAGTGACATTATACATATTTTAAAACCTCTCTTTTAGATTTAAAACTAGCTAAAACCAAATCTGTCTCAAACTAATAGGATATATTTTGAGAAGTTAAGAAGATAAATGGTTTTGAGACATAAGACTTTTTTCTTTAAGATTTTATTAATTTTTGACGAGAGATAGACAGTGAGAAAGGGAATACAGTACGGGGAGGGAGGGAGGGAGAAGCAGGTTTCCCGCTAAGCAGGGAGCCCTATTTGGGGCTTGATCCCAGGACCCAGGTATCATGACCTGAGCCAAAGGCAGACACTTAAACAACTAAGTTACCCAGGTGCCCTGAGACACAAGTTTTAACCCAAAATAAGAAGGACTAAACATTTAGTACTCTTGTAGGAAAATACTGAGAAGTAAATTATGAAGTGAGGAGAGAGTCAGACTAGTCAGACTATTATTTTGTGACGATTATAGTGGCATTGTATTTATTATTTTTATCTAATATTCAACATAGCTCTGTATAGTAGCTACTATTTTGATTTTTAGTAGGTTATCCAAGTTTGTAGTCAGTATTCAAATCCTCGTTCTGATTCCAGAGCTTTTGTTCAATTCTAACACAATACCTCTTATGTTCCCTTCTTTCAAAGTAATAGAAGAAAGACAAAACTTGGAGTCAGTTTAATTTTCATGTTTTTATATTGTTAATTGAATGTACCTGAGAGGGCACTTTTCTTCAATAATCTTACTACTCAAAGTGTGACCAGCAGACCAGCAGCATCAGCATCACCTGATTAGTGACAAAGAATATTAGATGCCACCCCTGACTTCTGAATTAGAAGTTGCATTTTAACAAAATCACCAGGTAAATTACTTTACTGCAGTGTTCATGAGTATATTTTTGTCAGTCTTTTCAATAATATTCCACTGTCTTCTGCATTTCTTCAGGCTTTCAGACAAGGCAAAATTTTTCAATTATGGAAAATATGAAGTCATAAATAATTACAAACTCATTTTGACTTCAGAACCATAAGGAACCATGAAGGTCATTTCTAGCATTTTAGTTAAAGGACATGAAACTGATGAACACTTGAGTTGGACATATTTCCAAAGGAAAAAACTATCAACTTCTTGCTTAATAACTGTATACTCTTCAAAAATTGATCCATGACAACTCAAAAGATTGTTAGTAAGACTGGGGTCAAATACTAATGATTTATAACTTACACAGTTTAAAGTTATTCATTTTCCTGGATACTAATCTTTGGATCTCTTATTGTTTCTCTAACGAATTGGTCATTTAGATTTTCCTTTTATGCTGAATTGAATATAATATGCTGCACTTCTGAAATATAATAATGTGAATGGAGTTTAGCTTACTGTTTATTAGCCTGCTGTTTTTTAACAAAAAATTATTTTGAAGTCCTTTATTCACACATTTTTAATGTGAATTTTTATTAATGCATATGTCTGGAATTGTATTTAACTAATTTTTACTTTCTAATCAAGATGACATTTTCCTCTGTATATCACTTCTGCTTCACTACAAATGGGCACACTGCTAATAGGATAGTTATTTAAATTCAAATGTCTTCATGTTTGATAATATTTATACCCATTATAACTCCAAAACAAGATTTGAAGATCTGACAGCTTGTGATAGAAGTATGGATGTATTAGAGGCAAATATAGTCTTCCTCAGGATCGTAAAACAGGCTGAGCTGGCCATAGTTATACAGTGCATTAGTAGGGAGTAGGAGGCTGTTCTGTAAAGAGCTATGGTGGGCACTTGGGTGGCTCAGTCGTTAAACATCTTCCTTCCATTCAGGTCATGATCCCAGAATTCCTGGATTGAGCCCAAATCAATCAGACTCAGCAGGGAGTCTGCTTCTCCTTCTCCCACTCCCCCTGCTCATGTTTTCTCTCTCTCTCTCTCACTCTCAAATAAATCAGTCTTTGAAAAAAAAAAAAATTAAAGAGACTGTGGCAACACTACCTTGCAAGTATGTATTTTCTAGTCCTTCCACTCAGAATATCTCCCCTTGACTTATACATGAGGAATATATTATGCTTCTCATCTAGGGAAGAAAAAAATCATGTTAATTGAACTACTGAAACTTAAAAAAAAAGGTAGTCACATTACTAAACATAAGTACAGTAAGGTAGTTGATCTTTATTTTATTCCATTTCAGTGAATCCATGTTATGGCTCATATTTATTATAGGATAAATTTATATATTCATTCAACAATCTGTATTGAGTGCTAATATGTGTTTGATATTTTTCTGAGAATATAAGCATATAGCAGTAGAAAAGAACACACATTCCTATTGTCATTCAGTGGGGACAGACAATATAAATGAGTAAACTACATAGTATGTTAATGATGGTAACTTAGATATGATATGGAAATGATATAGAGGCTATTGAAACTTTTTAATTAGTGTAACTGTATAGGACCTCACTAAGAAATGACCATTGAGCAAAAACCTGAAAAAACAAAGGAGATATGTTTGTGGATACCTGGGGTAAGTGCACTAAAGACAGAACAACAATTGTGAATCCCCAGAGGCAAAAAGTGTTGGTGTAACTGAAGTTGGCAAGTTGGCAAGGAGGCCACTGGAACAGTTGCAAGGAGACAAAGGGAAGTAGAAAAGTGCCATCAGAGAAATAATAGGGATCCAGATCTCAAGATCCTTTATCTTACATTTAGCAGATACAAATCTTAGACCATAATTTAGGAGTGCAGGAATCATTCATTTATGTATCTATTCGCACTTTAGTTTGCTATCTGTTTTGATTTGCAATCCCATAGAAGTGGTAGGTAAGTAATATCAGTCAGCAAGACTCAGCTACCTGTCTTTAGGATTGATTCTGACTTCCGGAGGACTTACCAGAACCAGTGTATTGTGCAGCTGTTCAGCTAGTTCTCAAGGTTAGCCAGCCTCACGGATATCTGTGGTTCTGTCTCATCTTCTGTCAACCCCCACTGCAGATCAAGTACTTTTGAGATCTCCTGCTTTCCTCTTCATCTGGTTTCTTTAGGTCTAGCCACATTTTCTGCTACTTCTAGCCACACATGCGGACATCAAACCATTCTGTTCTGCCCCATGCCATTTAAACATGGATTACAAAGGCTTTGTCGGATAGACTGACAAATCATCACCCTGTAGAAGAGAATGGACACAAAAAATCTTTGATCAGGGACGAGTGGCTCTCTCAGTTCCCATCTGTATCTTTTCAATTCTTTGGTGAACCCCCAGGAATCGTCTTTCATTGTAGGATGGTAGAGGGAAGAAATATAGAAATCTGTACTCTTAAACTCTCTTTCCTCATACATTTTGTTAAACCAATAGGATCCTTTAAGGGTTCGCTTAAGTTATTGGAAGATAAAAGATTTCCTAGGTCTTTTCTTTCATTCTCTAGTCCCTCCTTTATGACCTCCCACTCTCTAACGTACCATATCCCCTCCCCTTTTCTTTTTCTACTGAAACATTTAGTGTAGAATAGTCTATGTAACTGGATGTCAGAGAGGTCAAAGAAAGAATAGAATTAGGTGAAATGAGTTTCACACACACACACGCACACACACACACACGTAAGGAGTCTAGAGCTATTTGAGACATTCCATATATGAATTCATTTTATACTCCTAACAAACCTGTGAGGTGAGTGCTATTTGCTTTGTCATTTTTCAGATGATCAAACTGTGGCCAAGAGTTATTAAGTAACTTGTCCCAAGGTTTCTTAGCATTTAAGAAATTGTATTCAATTACACATAACAAAACCAACATTATACAATGATTTTTTTCAAGAGTAGAGATTTGATCTGTTCATTTTGGGGGGGGCTACACTTAACATTATGTCTGACACAAAGTCGGCTCTTAATATATGTTTGTGTGGGTGTGTATATATGCATGTACATACAGATATATCTATATGCTTATTAAATTAACAAACAAGGTGATGTAAGATTGGTTTTAACAAAGCTGAAGTTCAAATTATAGAAGAATACAAAGTCTTACTATCATCAGACTATATTTCTAAACTCAAGCTAATACTTTTTCATAATTTTCCTTACATGCACTCTTGACCATTATAAATTATAACTGTCACTTCTGCAAAAGTCAGAGTGCTAAATGAGTGGTTAAAAGAATGAAAGAATGACATTCATTAATGAGTTAATGAAGGAAGAGGGAAGCATGTGTCTTTTGTACAGAGTTTTTTGAGTCCAAGATA
Organism: Lutra lutra; assembly: GCF_902655055.1. Taxonomy (NCBI): domain Eukaryota; kingdom Metazoa; phylum Chordata; class Mammalia; order Carnivora; family Mustelidae; genus Lutra; species Lutra lutra. The sequence goes on from NC_062279.1 coordinate 94,263,528, forward strand.
TTTATGTTCATCAGTAGAACAGGTTTCAAAATAGTTGCAACTTATTGGTAACATCTGTGCTTAGCTTTGTTAACTTTTTTACACCATAGAGAGTTTTTTTTTTTAGTATAATGTAAATCACCCCGTCCCCATTTTACTTATGTGGACTAATTAAAATTAATATAAAATAATATAATTAAATGACAAAATTGGTGTTAGGTTAAGTCAGGAAAGGATAGAAATAATTATTAGATAAAATTATCAATTTTTTCATTGAGGAGAGGTATAGTGTGGTTTTTAAATGGCTGATCACCGTGGGCCATGTCTCCATGGTTAAAGAACCTCAGTGATGGTGTCTCCTATGTTTGGCAGAAGTAGAGAGTAGATCTTTGTGGTGGTAACAGAGGAGCAATAGAGTTCAAAAACAAAGGGAAGACCTTTACCTTTTTCCTGTGGATTTCTACAGTGCACTTTGTCTACTCACTTGCCTATCAAGATTTTCCATTTTGTCCTAAACATGCATTAACCCTGGGAATGAGACACCGAAGAAGTCCTGAAACTACAGAGCACGGTTCACACCCCAACATATAGCATCTGTTTTAAAACTGATACTCAAGAGGTGCCTGGTGGCTCAGTTGGTTAACAACTGCCTTCAGCTCAGGTCCTGGTATCAAGTCCTGCATCGGGGGTCTCTGTTCGGTGGGGAGCTTGCTTCTCCCTCTGACCCTGTCCCCACTTATGCTCTCTCTCTCTCTCAAACTAATAAATAAAATCTTAAGGAAAAAAAAACAAAAAAAAACAAAAAAAACAAAACCAAAACTGATACTCAAATGTCTATCCAAACTACTTCAAGACCTACAATCTTGCTTCCCAACACATCCTTTCATGCACTCTTTAAGGGTAGTGGCTGTGTGAGTACCCTTTCCAGTAGAAATTCGGAGCAATAAAGTAGTGTTTAAGGAGGGATAATTTTGGAGTCAGAGAGATCTAAGTTGTAATCACACCTGTTAATTCACTAGCATTGCTATCCTTATTAAATCATCTAACCTTTCAAAAGCTCAGTTTTCTAGTCTGAAAAATGAGAATAATAAAATATTCTACTTCAAAGAATTGTTGTAAGGATTAAATGTAAAACCCTCTATTTTAAATTCATAATAAATGTTAGCTGCTACTACATACTATGATCACTGACTTTACATCTTTTTTAATACTGTCTCATTTAAAAACTTGATTACTAGATCAATAAATTATTTTTTCTTTTTACAGATGAAAATATAGGCTCAGAAATTTTAAATTTATGTCCCAGTAGTTAAACATTCAGTTAAGCATCGATCTTTTACAACTAAGTTCCTCCATACTTTTCACTGTTCCATATTACCTGCTTTATTTTCAACCTTGGAAGCAGATAGAATGGCATACTGGCTAAAAATCTCTAATTTGATATTATATTTCCTGAATTTCCATGTTTGTCGGAAAATATTTGGCAAACTTAAAGCTTCATCTAAGCCTCAGTTTTCTAGTTTACAATATAAGCATAATTATAGTATATAGCTAAGAGTTGTCAGGAATAAATGAAATTATTCATCTAGTAAAGGTTTTATATAGTACCTGTCATATATTAGGTACCCAAAGAAGTACTTACTGTCTATCTCTTAGTCCTGAAAATGTTACTGTTCAGAAGTATTTTCATTTTATTATTTAGAATTATATTAACTTTAATTTATAACCTACATAAGAAATCCAGGCATCTAGCTTGATTACTTTATAATTATATTTGTTTCATGTCTCAAAATTGATATTCTCCAGATTACTAATCTAGAGGTTAAGAAGTTACACTAATTATTGGGTGCCTGGGTGACCCAGTAGGTTAAGCGACTGCATTCAGCTCAGGTCATGATCCTGGAGTCCCAGGATTGATTCACTGCTGAGCAGGGGGCTTGCTTCTCCTGCTGACCTCTCTCCTCTCATGCTCTCTCTCTTACTCTCTCTCTCTCTCTCTCTCAAATAAATAAATAAAATCTTAAAAAAAAAAAACCAAAACCTTAAAAAAGAGAACTTAAAAAAAAGAATTTACACTTAAATATAAAAACAAAATACATTTTTGAATGATGACAACATTTTACCAATGACGACATATTCAAATATATTGCAAAATATGAAAATGCTTTTAAGAGAGGGTTAAAGCTCATTTTGTAATTAATAAAAGTATAAGAAATGTGTTTAGCTCCAAGGTAAGAAATTTGAAAATGACTTTTAAAGATATTTACTAAAAATAAATTACTTGAAGACTTGTTAGTTTGCTGTTTTTTCTTTTTATTATTATTTTTATTGTTTTATTTTGATAAGATTTCAGACTTGAAAAAAGTTGAAAGAATAAACAAAAAAATCCCTGGGTACTTTTCACATATATTTACCAAATGTTAACATTACAGTTACTATATTTACTTTGCACTTTTCTTTGTGTGTATGTGTGTGTATGTATGTTTAGATAGTTGTTAGAACTTAAAAAAAAAAATCACACACATGATGCCACTTTTGCTCCTAAGTGCTTAGGTGTGTATTTCTCTTATATTAATAACTGCTATAAAATTAGAATACTCAGGAAATTAACACTGAAACAATATTAGTCTCCAATATACAGACTTTACTGAGATTTAGTTATTTGTTTCAGTAATATCTTTTAGCAGAATAAAATCCAAGATTCTGTGTTGCATTTACTTTTCATATTTTTTTAGTTTTTTAATCTGGAATCATTTCTGAATATTTTTTTGTTTTTCATGTGCATTGACATTTTGTAGTAATTTGTAGAGTATCCCTTAATTTGAGTTTGTGTGGTATTTCCTCATAATTAGGTTATGCACTTGTGGAACTTTGTAATAGTCCTATTATTAATTAAATTTTCAGCATTAGTTTTAGCTTCTATTTGGTGTTTTTTACTGGCAAATATTCACTTCCTAATTCCGTTATACCTACTACATGAGTTAATTGTGTCTTACTTTGTAATGGGAGAGAGAACAATCATGAAATATTTTTCACATACGCAAATAAAATTACAACATATTAAGTGCTGGGAAGGGAACAGTGAATACACTGATGTTGAGAATGATTTGGAGGAGGGTTACCTTCAGCTGTGGTCAGTGAAGTGAGTGATATTTAGGCTGAGAGTTTAAGAATAAAAAAGGAGCTTGTCATGTAAAGAATGTGGGTAGTTCAAGCAAAGAGAACTGCTTTGGGTTAAAGAGAGGGGATATGTACCAGTGTAGCAGAGTGTAGGGGGCAGTGGACAGGAGATGAGGAATTGGACCAAAATTCCATTTTAGCAATATTACTTTGAAAATAAGTGAAAGAGGGGCACCTGGGTGGTTCAGTTGGTTAAGGGTCTGCCTTCAGTTTAGGTCATAATCGCAGGGTTGAGTCATGCATTGGGCTCCCTGCTCAGTGGGGAGTCTGTTTTTCCCTCTGTCGCTCTCCCTGCTTGTGCTTTCCCTCTCTCTCTGACAAATAAATAAATTAAATCTTAAAAAAAAAAAAAAGATAAAATGTTGGAATAAAAAACATAATGCCATTGTCCTGGGTGACCAGGAGGGCTAGCTGACAGGAAGAGGTGAAGACAAGGTTGGATAATCAGTTGTAGTGAACTCAAAGTTATATTGAGTTTTGTGAGAGGGAAAGAGAATAATGGTTTGGAAAAAACAGTAGGGAAATAAAGAGGACTCAAGGGAAAGGGTTGGAACATGAAAAAGGATGGGGTTTTCAGTAGCGTTAGTCTGATTCAGGCAGTATGAACCTGAGAATCTGGGTAATTAATATTAGGCAGGTATCTCTTCCGGTTGCCATGTCCTGGGACGTAATGAGAAGAATTCAAAGATGGTAGCCTAGAAGTTCTAGTTCAGTGGTAGTCCTGAATGCTGCCATTTATGGCATGGATCCTAGAGTTGGAGTATAATTGGGAGGAGTTGGAGTATAATTGGGAGGTAGAGGGTGAAACCAGGTGAGGGACTGGAGGGATTTTCTAAACCTAACGGACCTTTTTGTTGATGATTCCCTGTGATGTCTCATGTCTTATGCTGTAATGTTGGCACTAAATGGCCCAACAACACAATAACAGTATATTTAAAGTTTTAATAAATGCACTTTGCTGTGAATTATATTACACACTTTTATTTTATTACTTGCCTACAGCTTGGTTTTTTATTCACTGTGGATTAATTTTTAAGTTCTTTGGTTTATGGGAAACCTAAACTCATATGAAGAGCTTATAATCTAATTACAAACCTGTGAAGAGGCATTGTGTAAGAGATTATTGCATTTAGTTGGAGTTTCTATTAGATGACTTCTAAGGTCTCATCCTACTAGAGTCCATGATTTAATGATCATAGCATTATTATTATTTTTTAGCCATAGAGTGAACTAGAAAAGTAAAGGGTGTTAAACGTGACCTAAAGGAAAAATCAACTCTAATAAAGGCACATTTAGTGTGACAATTCCTAAGCTTTTGATCGTTCAGTGGAACTGACACTTAAGTAGGTACAGATTTATGGTAGTTTTAAAGGGATGTTTCAATTGAATGGGTAAGTTGTAAAAATAAATAAATTAATTAAAAATGTTTATTATGGGGTTTCCAAAAGGTGCATGAGGGCCTAGGATAGACTAGGCTCTTATTTTACACCCACTGATTAAATAAGCCATATATAATTGTGCTAAAAACTTCACCAAATTAGTAGCATTTTTATCAGCTTTTACTGATTGAAATAATGAACCAGTCTTATACCTTATAAAAATATGGTAAATGATATTACAGATATAATGTCTGATGGGTGTGCAGAGTTACCTCTGTTGGCTGAAAAACAATGGACCTTCCACTATTGTAAAGGATGAATTTGCCCTTCATAAATATTCTCTTCACAGACTTTCCCTTATGATTAACTAATGGTCTTAATTTATAAGGAGTTAGTTTGTAGCTGTGGAAAGGATATAAAAAGGTGACTTACCTGAGATCAAAACCATTCCAATTGTTAAATATTATAATGAAAAAAGATACAAGCCACCTACTCCTTACATTTGTGTAATTTTAAAAATATTTTCCCTCAGATGCTCTGGGCAAAAGGACAGCTGTTTGTTTATAAGGTAGACTTAATTACTTTAAACACTGCAGACTGAACCATGCACCTGTAACATGTGTCAGCTGCAGGGTCATTTTTGGCAATATCCTTGCATTCACTCCTAACAAAGTTCAGTATCTAGTTAATATGTTGCAAAAGACTAATTTATTTGGAGCATATGGTCTAACAAATGTTGAATACATTTTCAGATGTTGGGGTGTGTTTAGGATCCTGGAAAATTGTGGATTCTTGCATAAAGCCACATAGACTTTTGAAAGGCCTGGAGGAAAGTAGTCCAGCAATCTTAATTCATAAGTGGGGAACCATTCTGATAATTAGAGGCAGGGAGTAAATTTCTTCCCCTGCTCTTAACAAAGGAAATATTTTCTCATACAAAATATTTGCCAGTGAAAGAAACCTTGATCATAAATAGTAACGTGAAACATTTGTTCATGGGTTCTTTTTATATATCAAATATGAAAATATATTTATGGAGTGATGACCGGGTTTTTAAAATAAGTACTCTACTCATTATATTGAACCACTTAACAAACGTATATAAATGTAACATTTCTATTTTTATATGATAGCTACTTTGCCTGTGTATAAAACAGAAGTTCAGACAAATTTATGGATTGAGAGATTAATTATAAGGTTCTTAGGTTATATAATTGATACTCCAAAAAACTTTAGTTCATAAATGAGGATATTTAATTCTAATAGTTACTCCCAAAATATGTGTCAGTTCCCTTCTGCCAAAAACTACCATAAACATACTTTTATTCAAACAAGTTGGGTTTATTGGTACATTGCAGGAAGGGAGACTGCATAGATGAGGAATCACGGGGTGCCTCAGTCAGAAGGTGTTAGAAAGGATATATAACGTGATACGGACTTGTATTGGGTAATTTGGGAAAAGTTAGAGGCAGTGATCCTTTTCCTGTATTGGACGCTGGCAGGAAGCAGAGGCAATTCTGTGCTTGGGTTTAATGAATCTTACTAAAGTTGAAGTTGTCGTTGGTAAAGATTAAGTAGTTACTGATAATCGTCACAATGTGTGTAGAGTTTTGGAGTTTGTACAATGTTCTTACTTTGTGCTCCAATGTTTCTATGGAGTGATCTTATTTTGTCTTGACCAGTTGCAGTCACACAGTGGCCCTGTCTGATATTGGTGCTCTATGAAAATGTTTTTGTTCAGTAAGCAAGCACTGTGACAGCCTAGCAGTGAGGGTCAGACCCAAATTACAGTAACATCAAGACCTACCTGACAGTGTCAGGCCAGCTGCCAGGGACTGATTTCTCTTTTTCACATGTAGTAGCACATACTTTTAACTGCACATTTCATGACAAAGTGATTTCATGTGTAATATAATTTTCCAACTCTTTCTTCATCTTTCTTCCAAATTTCATTAATGTCTATCCCCATCACTGGATTGTAAACTCCACAAAGGCAGAGATGATGAGAGGAGGACACAGCAAGCCTTACCTTGGAGTTGTTCAATGAGCACATGCTTATAAGGGACACTTAAAAATGTAATAGGATGAAGGGCAGGAAATAAGCAAAATTCTGAATGTCCATAAGCGAAAGGTTGAATATAACTAAGGATGAAACATGTAGTAAGTTAAGAAATGTGGTTACAAATCTGAAGACATGCATACAAGGGGCACATCTGAGACAGGTTTACATAAAATGAATAGCTATGGTTTAAGAGAATAAACGACTGAGCAAAAAGAAGTATTCCTTGTTCAGGAGTAAAGCAATCTCTGACCCAAAGAAAGGCAGCCCCAACAATGTAGAGTGCATCTTTAGAGCTTTAAATGAATATAAGGAGAATACACTCAAGGGCATCATTTTTCCTTTCATTTTTCCTTTAACATTCTAACTGAATTGTGGCACTGTGGAAAGGGTATATATTCAAGTATATATTCAAGCATATATGTGTTCAAGTATATCTTAAGCAATTATGTATCAGGCACTGTGTTAAGGGCCAAAATCATAACAGTAAATAAGAGATGGGATTGCATAAACGATACTTTTTTTATTATCATGCATACCATTCAAACAATTTTTACTTCTTTTGTCTAAAATCCCTGGAGTGACCTAAAATCTAAGAGGTGATTAAAATGAGAAAACTATTATTTTATTCCCAAGACATTGGGCTAGATGCCACAGCTGGCAAATATATTTTGCAGATGAGCAACTATTGTTTTTGAATGAGTGGAATCATATAGTTGTATATGAAGATTATAGAGTCTGCACCAGAGAATTATCACAAGGAAAAAAAATTGCTAAATCAATTCTGATCTTTTATTAAAAGGCCAGACTACATTTTGCATCTCCATTATCTGTGAATTGGTAAAGTTTTCCAAGCAAAGTTATTTATTTCAATCTATGTTCCATATCAGCCTTTTCCTTCAAAGTGACAGCCTTTCCTATTTATTTTTCTTATGCAGTTTAAAATTTGCATTTTATTCATTTTTCAATAATATATACTGGTGTAACATTTATTAAACAAATTCAGAGAAGAATTGTTTCTCTTTTGCTGAAGCTTAAGTTCGATATCACTTGGTTTTATGTCTGAGTTCTGATGCATGAAATTTACAAGAGGAACAAAGAATCATGTTAATGAAATCACAGAATTTCATGGAGGTGACCAAACTTCTGTAGAAATTTGCAGATGATAAAAAATATGTACTGAAAACTGTCATAGCCCATGAAGTTTGTGTGTTGCTATTATTCATTGTACCTTCTCATATTAGGTAACCTTACATGGATTAAGTGTGTAAAGTTTTGAAAATTGTGGTATTCCCTACAAAAACAAGGCTCATCTATGCTGTGTTCATTTTGTTAAGAGAAGAACAAAGGTGCTGATTAATAATACCATTGCCATACTTGGGAACTCTCCATTTATTTTTGCCTTAATTATTTGCCATAAATAAGAAAGAATGATATTGAACAACTTTTCTTGTTGTACAACTGTTCTTCATTTAGTGTGGAGAGGTGGAGAATATCACAAATTAATAAATGTTCAGTGCCTTCTCCTTGTCCTCTCATCTTTCACATTTGGTGTACGCTGTGAAATGGCTGCCCTTTTTTTGCAATCCAGATGTATCAGGAAGTTGCACATTGACTTTAGAAAAGTATCTGATGAATATGCAATTGATTGTATTATGTAAGAAATACACAATAAATGTAGGTACATTATTGCTATAATGATGTATTTTGCTAAATTGCTGATTGTCAACTGTTAGATACAGGAATTTGTAATGTGAATTGAGGAATCCTGAACAAGTGGTATAGGGTATGGCCCATGCAGTGTGTTTCTACATACACACAAAAAAAGTAACAATACTTTTTATTCAATTTAATTGAACATAACTGAGTATTATTGGTTGCTAAGAGGGTCAATCTTAAACGTTTTCATCACAAGAAAAAAAAAGTTGTAGCTAAGAGTGGTGCTTAACTAAACTCATTGTGGTAATCATTTTGCAATATATATGTATATCAAATCATCATATTGTGCACATAAAATGAATACAGGGTTGTATGCCAGTTGTTACTCAATTAAAAAAGTATTATTAGAATCTTATTTCATGAATGTGGAGTTTTGGGGGAAATAGGTGCAAGTAGAAAGATACACAGTTGACCTTAAATAACATGAGGCTTAGGGGTGCCTACAGTTGAAAATCCACATATAACCTTGACTCCCCTAAAGCTTAACTGCTAATAGTTTACTGTTGACCAGAATCCTTATCGACAACATAGAGCCAATCGACACGTTTTGTGTGCTTTGGGTATTTTAAACTACATCCTTACATAAAGTAAGCTAGAGAAAAAAAATGCTATTAAGAATATCATAAGGAAAAGCCAGTACATTTACAGTATTGTACTTTACTGGAAATCTCCACATGTAGGTGGACCCACACAGTTCAAACCTGTGTTGTTTAGGAGTCAACTTTATTTATGGTTCTTAGATATATCTTAGATACATAATGAGTAAAACCAGACAAATATTGCTAGTGTCTGAATTCTGTATTTCGTTACTAATATATATGTGTAGCAAACAAACAGATTATGGAATTCAACACTTCCCGCTAATATACTAATATTTTGAAACTTCCCACTAATGGAAAGGTAGAGACTATATAGTTTGGGGAACAATACTTAATACCACATAGCAGGTTTTTATATTTCTGAGTTTTACAAAAGTTCAAGGTTCATTGAAAAAATCCTTTGAGGGATGTCTGGGTGGCTCAGTCGGTTAACCTTCTGCCTTTGGTGAAAATTATCAAGAGAAAACATGAACTTCTATATTCCTCTACTGGACTTGCTGTTAGTGACTTTTTTGTAGTGGCAAAGAAACAATTAAAAAGAACCAAAACCAGTAGACTCACTCTGATTTAACAAAGCTAATTTCTATTTACCAAAATCACCACCACAGAATTTCTCATTTAATTAAATTCATATGTATTTAAATGTTCATCATGCAAAAAAGAAAAAAAAAAAGCCTCAGTCTAGTAATCATTATAAAACAGCTCCTTATTAGAAGTATAAATTCCAGGTGGGTTGCTAATATAAAGAATCCAAAAACTTCTAGTTCTGCTATTTTATGATCTTAGGCTCCGTGATTAACCTTCTTAGGTCTGTATTTCCCCAAGTATAAAAGAAAATGGTTTTGGCTTACGATCCTAAAAAGCCATATGCATATTAAAATGCTATAAATAAAATGATATTTTAAAGGGATTAAAGCAAATACCATTTTATGGAAGACAAATTAAAATGATGTTCTCAGGAAAAGAATTATTTTGTATTATGAATAATCATTTTAATTTCTACCCAACCTTTCAACAGATGTGGTTAGTAGAATTTTGTAGTATACTTTTGAGGTCATTGGTCCTTTTGTTTAAATATCTGAAGTGCACCAATAATTACTGCCTTTTAATATACTAAAATCACATAATTTTAGAATTGGAAAAGATTTTAGAAATTATTTGAAAAGGTTTTCTTAGATATTAGAAAAAAAGGAGACCTAGAGAAATTGAATGACTTGCCAAGATAACTTGTTGGATAATGAAAACTGAAAATTAAAGATTTTAAGTGATCACCTCAGTCTTGTAGATCAAATTAAATGCTGTCAAAAGATTAGAGATTAAACTACTCAACATTGACTCAAACTAGTCTTAGATATTCATTTTAATATTTGTGCATTGGTTGCACAACCATTGGTGGTTGCAATGTAAAGGACTGACTTCACATGTTTGTATACATATGAAAAAAATGTTGGTTTGATGATGGTATCACATTTGAGTAATTTTCTCTGTGATAGTTTGTCACTGGTATCTCCCTGACTTAGTAAAATTAAATAATCAATTAGCTTCTATTTTTCACACTTTGTGGAATGTTCAAATTATTTCAAAATCGCCAACTATTCATATTTACTGAATTCATTGACTCAAAAATATGCTTGGAATCTGTCTTTACAATAAAGTAAACTATTTCTGTTCTACATACACATCTACACACACAGTTCACCTATGTACTTTGGCATATGTAAGGAATCAGAATCTTTTATTCTTTTTAGATTTGAGAAAAATTAACTTTTTTCAAAATATAAAAATACTTGTTATTTTTATCAAGTTGGATAATTACCAGATCATTTTAATTTATCATGAAGATGTTGGGGAAAGAGTGACTTACATCAAATTAATATCATAAACATGAATCAAAGCATTTTATTTGCTTTATGATAATGCTGCCTATTTTTTACCTCATGTCTAGTAACCTTAGTTATAAAATATATTATGTCCACAAACCAAGTATGTTTTTTTATGTCTTCATTTGCTAAAATTTTGTCATTTATCTAAAATTAAAAAATAATAATGTCTCTTTTATGTCTTCATTTACTTATAATTCAAGAATTAATTATAAATATTTTCCCAGGGGAAATTATTCTGGAACCTATTTATATTTAGGTTAAAAGTATATTCTGCTTTTTAAAGAAAGTGTGCCACCATTTTTTTTAACATCTTAATTTAATTTTATTCTTTTCAGTGTCCCAAGATTCATTGTTGGTACATGCCCTCCTTAATACCCACCACCAGGCTCACCTAACCCCCCACTCCCTTCCCCTCCAAAACCCTCAGTTTGTTTCTCAGAGTCCACAGTCTCTCACGCTTCATCTCTACCTCCAATTTACCCCAATTCACTTTTCCTTTCCTTCTCCCAATGTGCTCCATGTTTTTCCTTATGTTCTACAAGTAAGTGAAACCGTATGATAATTGACTCTCTCTGCTTGACTTTTTAAAAAATAAGTTTTGCCACCAGGAAAATAAGACATACAAAATACCAACTACATTTAATTTTCAAATAAAATAGTTAAACATTTTATATGATTATTAATGTAATTATTGATGTCATTATCATACACTAAAACAATAATTTTTTTATCTGATAGTTTTCATTAAATTCACAATTCTTTTAATCTCTCTTGGTTTTCAGTTAAGTGTATAAGGAATCCAACATGTTGCTGATAGCTGTTTGGATGCTTTTATTCACATGAGTTGAAATTTGTTAAAATTTTCTGGAAAATAGATGGAGATGAGGAGAAAGAGTACAATTCCCCAAGAGACTAATCATAATAACAAAAAGCTTATATATTTTGAACTTTTATCCATTGATGTTAAATATTGCTGTTAACCAAAAAGGCAATTTAAAAAATTAAGCATCTACTGTATACAAATTAAATTTCAGTGATTAAATCTTATCATTAATGGTGGGGCTGGGCTGCATATTCTATAACCTATTATTTTACAAGAATAAAAACTATGATCATGTATAATATGGTCATTACTGGCTCTGACAGCAATGGAAGACTAAAGAGGACCCAGCAGAGTTACACTGGAGTTACTCAAGTGTTGTGAATTCATGAGGCCTCTCATGATGTTATTTTCTATCCTTGTACTGTTAAAAACTGATCATCCCCGCAGGAAAACGTTGGAAATATCCCTAGAGCTTCCCCCCCCCCCCCGTAGAGCTTATTTTAATAGCCTTATAGGCATCTAATATAATTTTTATTTATTTGGTGTCTTTAATTACATTCAGGTCTTAAATTGTCTTTTAGGCCATCCCTGAGGCACAGTTGTTGTGGTGCCAGAATGCACAAATAATAACCCTAGACTTTAGTGCTTTGGGGAGAAGAAAATATCATTTGTGTTAAGCAAACTTGTCAAACAGATTAAAATGATTTAATTATGTGAAAAACTGTTAGTCTACAATATATATATTCGAAAGTATTGATCTTTAATATGATATAATCTGCCCTTGATTGATTAGTATCAGTAAAGCAGGGCTATTACCACTGATATTTGGAATGCAGTTTTACTTTTTTTTTTTTTGTATCATTTAGCCCTTTGGTACATACATAGAGGGTACTTGTAAGGACATGTTGCCTTTTTTTTTTTTTTTAAATATAATGACAACTTTGTAAGATTAAACAGTTTAGTAGAAAGATCGTATCTATTCCAAACATAACATTTCTATTCTAAATAAAGAAAATTCCCTCGTTCTTTTAGCATATTTATTTCTTGAAGGAATTGTTCACTATCTCTGTAAAAGGATGACTTCTTGAGTCTTTTTGAACCTCATTTTCTTATGTGGAATCTGTGGAAGTTGTATCATAGAGCTTTAGTGAAGGTTAAATAATATCAGGTATTCACAAGAAAAATTTCTCCCCCATCTCCACCTCTGAATATTTGATCTGGCTCCATATTCCCATTTTCCACCATTTTAAGAAGATTTTTTTGATTTAGTTGCATGTATATTGTCAGCAGCCTTAAGTATTCTGGGAAAAATATATTTGTATATTATTAATACAAATTAGTTATGGGTATAAAGTTTTTTGTTTTAATTTGGCTTTTCATCATGTAAAATATGTGAAGTGATTCAAAACATGGAATCATGTGGTATAGTTATTTCTGGCTCATAAAAATTCACTCTCCAGGGTGGTATTTTTTTTTTTTACCTAAAAATCAGCTTTTTCAGTTAGCATTTGGACTAATTCAATTATATAGCTAAAATGACAGATAGAACATTACACTTCATCCACAAGCCTATAATAATCACTAAATGATATGTTTTGCAAGACATCAAAAATAAGATTTCTTAGGTGCATATTACTTCATAACTAGAAATCCTTCCCCCCCCCCTCTACTATTAACCTATTAATTTTTCTAGAGATTTATATAGTATAAAACTCTTAAGATTTACTAGGTTCCAGGCACTATTTTAAGGGCCTAATACAATATAATATAATATAATCTTCACAAAACCTGAGATTGGTAACTATATTATCCCGACATTCAAAACTGAGGCACAAGTAAGTTAATAGATTCATCCAAGGTCACACAGTGACTGAGTATTTGAGCTAAGATCTGAATCTAGCCATCTGATTTCAGAATCTATACTTTCAACCTATATTCTACATTATCTCTATTACTTCTAGTATGTATTTTATAGTGGAGACAGGTGGGCTCCCCCATGCATGAATGGCTTCTCTAGTAGTTGTGCAGTATTATCACAATAATGACAAATTTTTTTATTGATCCCCGGAAGATAGATTGACACCTGACTAATACTGCTATGTGAACTCTCCAGTCATATAAAAAAGGTGGGATTTTTTTTTTCTTCTTTTCTGCAATGCCAGTAATCCAGAAGGTGCTGGCATCTTACCATGCTATTATCACTGATTCACTTCTGTATCCACTTTACTGAATTCATTTGGGCAACACACATTTTCACCACAATACTGAAATTTCTTTGTTACAATGCATTCTTTAAAGGGAATTAACCATCACCATAAGGAAGTGCTGTGGAGCTTAATTTCAATGTGTAAAAAATTTGACTTGGAATATTGGTGAATTGATTCTGAAATCTGAATTGAACTCTGGCTCATTTGTCACTTGGTGTAAAGATTTATTTGCTCTTATGCATGCATTCTAAAATCTAGCCCGTGGTTTTAATTTTGGCAGTGGCTATTTAGCATTCCACTTAATTTTCTAAGACAACCATTGGGATGATAAAGACAATGAAGATTAGGGTCTACAGACTGGAAATTTATTACTGTTTTTTCGGTATTTTATGATTTTTTTCCTTGTAAGTTGAAATAAAAAATTTTTTTAAAGATTTTTATTTATTTATTTGACAGAGAACACAAGTAGGCAGAGAGGCAGGCAGAGAAAGAGAGAGAGAGAAGCAGGCTCTGCACTGAGCAGAGAGCCCAATGCGGGGCTCGATCCCAGGACCCTGGGATCATGACCTGAGCGGAAGGCAGAGGCTTTAACCCACTGAGCCACCCAGGCGTCCCAAAATAAAAAAAAATTTAAATGGGTTTTTGGGTCTCTGTAATTTCTGTATATCACTGAGCATTCCATTAATATTAAAATGTAGTAGGTAGGTGTCTCTAGATTTAGGGTTTAAATATATTTATAGCTAACGTACGATTGAAGTGATTTCAGGGATGTAGAATTTTTGTTTATTTTTTTTCTATTAAGTGATTATATTGAGTATATGACATTACGTGTTCTCCTGAGGTCGAAGAAAAAAAATATATTTTAAAAGAGGAGCTGGAAAAAAAAAAAAAATGTAGAGATAGCTGTATCCACAGCAACAGCATTAACACCCACAGAAAAGGGAGTGAGAGTGTGGCGGTTGGATAGCTGCGAGGCAACACTGAGTCCGGCAGGGGAGGAGGAAGGAAAGTTTTGAACCAGGACTACAGTGGGCTTTTGAAATACGTTAGGTATAACCATTAATAAACATGATCATTGTCCTTTTTAGCCTTTTTCAGTCTCTTAAACATCATATTTGTGATTTTAACTAAAAAGAATAGTTGAAAAATTTAGGTGTGGTGTAAAGTCAGTTAATATTCACTTAAAGTTTATGTCATCATGGACATATGCTATAGAAAATTAAAAACAATTATTGAAAAAGAAAATTCTGTATGACTCATCAATGACATGTATTTGTGAAGAATTGAAATACGTCTCTAAAATAACTTTCAAATTTAAAAAGGCTTGGCCCTTATTTTGTAATTGTTTTTATTTTTTCAATATGAGTTTATAAGTATGCATATATATATCCATATACATATATTATATTTTTCATATACCTATGTAAAAGCACTGCTACATTCTTCTAGAAAGTTAGTTCCTTTATTTTATCATGTATTTTAGTTACCATAGGAGATAAATATGAACACTGTTAGTAATAGAGCAAATCCTTTCTAATAAATTGAGACTTTTGAAAATGGTGTATATTGAAATTCTGAGTTTTTTAGTGTTATACTTTTTTTTAAAAAACAAATCTAAGCTGAATTGTCAAACATTATATCAAAGCTGCAAAGAAAAAAGTTAAAAGTTGTTGAAATATACCTGTGAGCCCAATTCTGCCTTACTCCTAACAAAGGAATCATCCCAGTTTAGCTTTTTGTCTTCCAGTTATTGCTGGAGGGCTTTGAGATTCATCCCAAGGTAAATATAAGAAAGCCCCTTAAAATGTTCAAAAGATGGAGTGATTAATTCTTCCACTGTTCTGAATGTAAGATATTTTCTGACCCTTGTAGTTGTACTGATCTGAGACGTAGTGTTTACTGTTTCTGTTACTTTTTCTTCCTGTTCTTTCTTACTTCCCCCTCTTTCTTCTTCCTCTCACCCCTACCACCTTCTAACGATGCTTGCTTTATTACCTGAGTTATTCGAAGCCTCATTATAAAATGGATTTATAAAATTCAACTGTCACCTATGAGTTTCTTTTCGAATAATGTATCTTCTTAAAATCAGGGGTATTTTCCAGATATTTAATTATACTTTAATCCTACATACACATTGTTCCTTGTAGCTGTTAAAATGTAACCAAAGTTTGTTTTCCATTCTTTTCTCCCAAATGTAATATATTATTCTATCTTAATGATATCTTAGTACATGGTCTTTAAGTTCTTTAATTGATGAACTCTTTTTTTAATCAAAGTAGTATGCCAAGGATTAAAATAAAAGGGATGAAGAAAGATACTGTATTTGGAATGAGGGTGTTTGTGTGAAGTATCTCTAGAGTCTCAACTAGATTGTAACTCTGTTAGAATTTTTGTGAATTTTTGTCATTTTTTTACCCTTTGTGTACAGAGAACCTCAGACAAAGCAGGCTCATTATTCCTTCAGGTATAGAGAGGGGTCTTCGAGAGATTTATGGAGGAGAGCTTTCAAAACACAGTTGTACATTCTGTTAACCAGTGATCCTGAATTTCTATCCTATTAATGTAGCTGATGTTACATATATTAACATTGAGAGGAGTTATTTGGAGGCATACAAATAATGGGGAGCCATACAAATATTTGGGCTAGCGTATAGAGTTAAGAAGATGTTTCAAGCTAGTAAATGTCTAGGTATTTTTTTCTCATTTGCTAACCAGTAAAAAACTATTGAGATTTCAATTGACTGTAGAGACCCATGATGCATTTTAGGCATCAAATGTCATATTTTAGAACATCTAATGTTATAAATATTTCCATAAACATTTGTAATAAATATATTGAGGCTCCTTGATATCATGTATCTCTTTGGATTTAATTAAAATTTTTGACCATTTGAGGAAATAACTATATGAGTAAAAAGATATTTGGGTAGTTTCTACACATTGTTAATATTTGTTTGCTATTTGTTGAATATTTAAAAATTTAAATGCTTAGTCAAATTTTACATTAGATATTTTACTTGTGGCAGCAAGAGTATTGACTTGGAATTATAAAGAACAGAGACATTCTTATACAATCTGAGATAAGGAAATAAAATCACTTTTTCTCTAAAGTTATCTTTAGTTTGTTGTAGTTGTGTTGATACTATAATAAAATCTGAAGTCAAGATATGCAGTCCTTAAAGCGGTAATGGGATTTGCAAACTACAGCTCTTTGCTGAAGTTTTTTCATCTGTGTTTAAAAAAAGTGACGTTAACATCACTTACTAGTACTTGTAAAGTTTAGGCGTTTGGCAGTATTTATCTTAAATCTTAAATGATTAAGTTTCTATAAATTTGTTCTAAAAACAAATTAGAATACACAAATGTTAGTGTAAATATAGTCCTAGTTTTTGCATATTCTTTGTTTTCAATTGTGAAAGTCTTTATATTGAGTTGTTGGGGAGGAAAATTTTTCCTCTACCTTTCTCTACCTTTTGGCTGATCTAAGAATTAAATTGACATGAGGCAGATTAACAGGAGAAAAAACAAAGTTTAATTACATGGTCTCTGAAGCCACACAATAAAATTGAGACCCCTCAGCAAATGACCAAGATATGCAGCTTTTATACATTTTAAACAAAGAAACATAAATCTGTGAGGAATTGGCAAGACAAAGAAAACTTATGTTTGGAAGCTTCAAATAGTAAAGAATTCTAAACAGGATTTGGGCTGGGGTAGTAGATTAGTAAAAGTAACCAGATTTGTTTACACAGAATTCTTGGCTCTGAATTCCCTATCTCGTAATAAGTATGTCTTTTTACCTCCTGGTACAGGGAGGGTACCTTTCACCTTTCAGGGAGATTTATTTCCTGCTTTCTGGACAAAGGATGGTCAGAGTGTTCTTCCTGCACTGATCGTTTCTTAAGTAACTTTAATTCAAAATAATATATCATTGTGGTTTATTTTGAGGTGGCATGCCCTGGACCCTAAATAGTTAAACAAAGAAAATAAAACACTTAATTTGTGTTGCATTCTATATAAATAGGTCATTTATCCTTGATATAAATCCTCCAGTACTTCAGTAGATAAAATATGCCCTTTGTGAAATGTCATCCTCTCCCCGCCCCCTCCGCGACACATAATGAAGAGTTTGTTTTGTGGTCTGACAATTAAAAGTTCATTTGTATGTGGTAGTAATTTTTTTATGATATTCTCTTCAATGATACCTTCCAGGTAAGACTCTGCAGTAAGATCAAATTGTTTTCAAAATGGTAATGTCTATATCTTTTTGCTGTTTTTGTTGTTGTTTTAACTGTTTCAACCTAACTAGAAAGCACATCTATCATTTTGCTACTTTATCACGATTCTCTTATGATCTGCAAGCTCAATTTTATTGGAGATGCTTATTCTTCATACTCAGTTTATTGATACTGAGGGCATTGCTAATGTGATCATCAAAGTGATATGTTCTATGTATCCTATAATATATTCCTTAACAGAAAACCAGAACTGTAGTATTAATTTTAAAGTTCAAATGTATGACAATTAAAAATTAAACTGTAAACACTATCCATTTCAGTAGTGGCAAAATAATGACAAAGATATAAATGGGAATTAATTTTAGTAGGTAGCTCTGTACTTAACATTGCTGGCAGCAAAAACAATCTTTGAGAAGAAAAATCAGATATAGCATAAAGAAAATATTACAAAGAAAAAGATATGTACTCTTAAATTAAGCTCCTATTAGATACTAAAATTTTTCTGTAGCACTAATTGATCATGAAATCTGTCTTGTTTCATCATGCTGAATAAGGTATGTTTTAAAGGTTGCTCACAAGAAAATATGTTTTAAAAAAATGCTCTTTAAATAAATATACTGTTTATTGAATAATTTTGAATTTATATAAAATATTATGACTAACTTTCTAGGTATTAGGGAAGAAAAAACAGTGCTGTGGAGGACTAGAAAGTTTAATTGAGATATTTAGATATTTGTATCATATTTACAAATTTGATGTAAAAATTATTCACACTATATGTCAGTCGTTTTGGTACTGATGATAAGGTAAAATGGAAGATACCTATCTGTGTTTCCTTTATCTCTCAATGTATATGTAATATTCTTAATAAAACCTATTGAATCAGACATTTTTGGTGGAATATACAATTTCAAAGTACACTGGGGCTGTGAGTTTCAATAGTTGATAGTAATTTATCTACTTATGTATACTTAATATTTCAGTTCTATTAATATAAGACATTTATAATTTTAAATACTCAGAAATACAGTGTTTCTCACTCTCCTAAATAATATTTTAACTTCAGGAATAAAGAAGATGTAATAGAGTGGCGCCTAGGTGATACAGTCGGTTAGGTGTTGGTTGCTTGGTTCTGGCTCAGGTCATGATCTCAGGGTCCTGTTCTCAGGATCACGAGATTGAGCCCCACATTGGGCTCTGTACAGAGTTGGCTTAAGAGTCTCCCTCTCTCTCCCTTTGCACCTCCCCAACCCCCACTCTCTAAAATAAGTAAATAAATCTTAAAAATAAAAGAAGATGTGATAGAGATTAAGGGGTGATAGCTAGAAATATCTAGAAATGGAAAATTCTGATATTTTTCTTCTTCCTTCTATGTACCTGAATATTTTATTTACTTCTTTATTTTGTGTAGGAGATATTATGAAAGACAAAACAGTAAAAGCAGCTCTGCATAAAAGAAGAATAAGCAAGTATGCAAAGAATGGGATACATTATGAAGTGTATTTTTATACTCCCTGATCAAACCTCCCACTGTGTCCCTCATTGAACAACCGACAGAAATATTTGTCAAAAGTTACTTCACTTTACAGTTCCTGGCTGATAAGTGTATTAGACCAAGATAAATGGGAAACTAAGCTATATTGTGGTAGCTGTGTCCAGGTGCAGAAAGGGTATACTTTATGGAGAGAAAGGAAGATGGAAATAGAATTGGAAAGCTCTCTTGTGGATACTATCTCAATATTATGACCTAATATTATGCAAGGATGGTTACCAGAACATGGAGATGATATAATACTTATTTAAATTTAAAGAAATTTCTCTGTTTAGAGTGGGCCTTTTTTACATTTTTAAAAGATTTTTTAAAGTCTGTAGTATAAATCAAAAAACATTTTTTAAAAGATTTTATTTACTTATTTGATAGAGACACAACAAGAGAGAGAACACAAGCAGGGGGAGTGGGAGAGGGAGAAGCAGGCATCCCCCTGAGCAAGGAGCCTGATGTGGGGCTCCTGGGATCATGACCTGACCAAAGGCAGCTGCTTAACTACTGAGCCACTAAGGCACCCCAAATGAAATTTTTCTTTACTAATTCACAAGTGCAGCGTTGTTCTTCTTTTGTGAACCAGGATTTTAAAAAATCTTTCTTGTTGTCGTTGGAAGAGTTACTGTCTATTTCCTACTAGTACTGCCTGGTGCTTATAGATTGTTTGCTCATCTTCTGCCAGAGAACTCTAAAAGAGATCAATTTTCTTCCAAATTGTTTCGCTGAGGGCAATTGTTGATATTGCTGTCAGAAAAAGAGGAGAGTTTTATGTATCTGGAAGAGTTTTTGCTGTTTTAGGTCATTGGCTATATTGAAAACTTGAAGAAAGCTTTGGATTCCCTGACTCAACTATATATTCACAATATTTTACATGCAGTTTTAGTATTTCCTGAGTCACAATAATATTACCAATACTATTAGTCACAGTAGTATCCCTGGGTCTTTCTCCAGTTATCAGCCATCTCATTTTCCTTGCTTCTACCCTCTACACTTCATCATGACTAGATCTTCCGAAGGCTAACATAATTCCTCATCCTGAGGAAAGGTGAAAGTACAATCTAAATTGGCATGCCGCATATCAGCTAGCTTTGGCAGGAACCACACTTGCTTGAAGACTGTCAGTTCATATCGCTGAGATCCTGCACTGCTCTCAAAGTCTTGTTTCTTTTAAGCAGTCCTATGTATATAATACTCCAGCAATGGCCATCAGACTTTGAGCACTCCTTATTCTTATGAAGCTCATTTCACACAGAAATATTTAATTCAATTCCTGATTCCTTGTCTCCTGCAGTTTACTGTGTGTGTGTTGTGTATGCATGTGTGTGTGACAGACTTAGCTCTTATCCCCATCATCAGAGCTCAGTTCCTGTAATACTTCTTGTGGGTAAAATATTATCTAATCTCAATAACTACCATAAAAATGAAATTGGGAAATATTAGAAGTAATATGAGAAAACTAGGTTTTGTGGTCAATTAAGTAATGTGGCATTCTATATCTCTGTTTGGGGGTTCACAATATATGTTAGCATATACCTTAAGTAGCATCAAAGTAGTGGAAACTGACTCTTTATTCTAGAGTCAACAATTTTCAATATATTTGCATACATAACAATTTTAGCATACAAATGAATAACATAATGATGATTTTGAAAGTTTCACATTTTAGAAAGAAACTCTGAACTAGGTATTTAGTAAAATGCTTATATACAAAAATAATTTCCACAATACTATGAGTATCTGATATTTTTACATAGAAATTATGGTTTATTAAAAGTGGTCATTTAATTGATCTTACTATATTCCTCATACATAGCAGAGGTATGGGCAAGGCACAGTATGGTGTTTTCACATTTAAAAATTATAAAATGGTTTCTTTAAATAATTTTCCACTGTTGCATAGAAACTCGGTGACTCCTATATGACTTCACCCTGACTCTCTTCACAAAATCATGTGGCTATCTTCTCTGTAGGGGAAAAAAATAAAAACCCTCTGGGAACTATTAAAACTGTCATGTTGAGCTTCACACTTATAAGGACTTGCTTAAAAATCTAATCATCTAATTCCATCTTAGTAGATGCTATGAATGTCATGATTATTTCTCAAAGAGGTACTACAACCTTTATGACCGGAATTTCCTTCAAATATACTCTAAAAGAAAAGTGGAGTTAATATATCTAGATTTCAGTAAGTCATTTTCAAAGGTCTCTTTTAATGTCCCTTTTGGCAAGATGGAAAAATATTGACAGATGAAAGAACCAGGCAGCATTATAAATTATAATTGATTGAAAGATCCTATTTAGGTAACCATGAGTTATGGATTAGTATTAATTGGAAGGCAGATTCCTGGTGGTTTAGGACTCCATCCCTGACTATGTCACATCCTAAATTTTCATGATTAACTTGGTTAAGAATATTAGAAATAGTTTTTCAAACTTACAGGTGCTAGGATGCTTGAAAGAATAGCAAATATGTTGAATTACAAAATTGAAATTCAAAAAAACTATGGAAAAATTGCGAGACCAGATGAAGATTGTCAAAATGATACTTGAGGATTAACTCTAAAGTCTTAAAAAAACCTAGAAGCTGTAAACACAAGTACACAGTGAGAAAGGAGGATAAACTTTGTTTGACTACAGCATGCAAGTTTAGCTCAAGTCTGAACTCAATATGAGAGGAAAAGAAACACTCACAGTAAGTGTGTACTATATACTGTGAACTACGTGTATACCCTGGGGGTAGTGACTTTCACATACTCAGCTATTTATCTTCAACAACAAAGCATGAGATTGAAATTACTATAAAATAGTATAGCAATAAAGAAAATTAATGGAATGAAAATAAATAACCTATCCAAAACCATTTAGCTAATAAGTGTCAGAACTGACCTTTATTCCCAAATTTATTAGAATTTGATTTGTTTCCCATAGGATAAAGAACTCTGGGATACAGAAAGAAAGAGTGAAAAAGGTGACTTTGCATTGATTCAACCACATCTAGTGGCTCTTCTAGGTCGGCCATGGTTGCGGAGGGAGATTAATAGAATGGATTCAGTCTAGAGGAAAATAGACAAAATAATTTCATATCATGTGCATTTAATGTAATTGGAATCTGTTTATTTTAAATAAGAAAATTTTCTGCTAGGATATGGTAGGTAGGCGATTTAACATAACTCAAAGGCTATTTTCTTAAAAAAGAAAAAAAAAAGATTCTTTTTTCTCCTGTTCGCCTCCACAGGGAAAAACTAAAATTAATGAATGGAATCTGGATATTTGTAGATTTTACTGACATAAGACAGACCTTTCATATATTGCTGCTTTCCTTTTTATCCTATCTCTTATTATTTTATACTGTACTCTATATTTTTATTTTGTGTATTTTCTGATTTTCTTAGTAGGAAGAAAGTTCCAGGATACCAGGAATTTATGTCTCCGTAACCATGACTTTCTTAATAACTAGGACAAAATAGGCACAAAATAAAATTGTTGAACGAATAAAATCAAACTAGAAATTTTTAGATTCAATTTTAATCTTAGCACATTACATTTTCCTTACCAGCAAATAGTGTTTTCTTTATTGTCAGTTAAAGAAATGTTCATATAATTTGCAAATCCATAAATTCATAAGGGATTCATATAATTTAATGTCAAGAAACACTATATATTCTAAGTCACGTTAGACATAGTGACCCATGGGACACCTGGGTGGCTCAGTTGGTTAAGCAGCTGCCTTCGGCTTAGGTCATGATCCCGGCGTCCTGGGATCGAGTCCCGCATCGGGCTCCTTGCTCGTCGGGGAGCCTGCTTCTCCCTCTGCCTCTGCCTGCCATTCTGTCTGCCTGTGCTTGCTCTCTCTCCCCCGCTCTCTCTGACAAATAAATAAATAAAATCTTTAGACATAGTGACCCATAACGGTTTGGCTAATCTATCAGTCTTTATATGGAATACCTTTTGGGACATTTTGTACATTGTGAAGTTGCCTATCATCATCAAACTTTCATAGAAGTGTAAGCTCTGAAGTTAAACTGCTAAGCTTTTGTACTTGCTAGTGTTATCTTGAACAATTTATACAACTTCTTGATTTCTGTTTCTTCAACTGAAACTATCAGTACCTACCTCATGAAGTTACTTTTAAGTATTAAAAGCCATAATGTATAAAGTAAAGAGCTTACTGTTCCATCAGGCACTGAGTTTAAGTATTAAATAATATTACCAATATTAGCAGTAAATAATAGTATTACTCTTATAATAGCCACTGACTACTCACACTATTTACTTTGAAAATAATAAATACTAAGGTTTGTAATAAGTATCATGTAACATTTAGAAATGTTCCCGAGGGGTTTGCCCCCCAAAACCATAGTTCTTTTGACTTTTAGGTAGAAAAACAAAATGTTATAGGATAAAAAGAGGACCGAGTGGATTATAGATGTAGATAAAAAATTTGTCCTCAAAAAAAAAAAAAAATTTTTTTTTTTGTCCTCAGGGAGTATGTTGTTTCTGTACCCATTTTTATCCTCTCACAACTTTGGTCTTTTTAGGTGCAACCCCTTTTCCATTGTTTCTATTAAAGGATTGAAACATAATAGCAAGTTGAGTTGCCATGGGCAGCTTTGCTATAAAAGACTAGCACACTCTCTCCCATTACAGTATTTTCCTTGCTTTTGTGAGAAGACTCCCACACTGGTATCTGCTGCTGAAATTGATTCTGAAAGAGCCATTTAAAAAAATGACCCTTCCTTAGGCCATGACAGGTCTGCCATGGTGTCTTTGTCTTCTCTCTGTTTTTAAAAACCTACAGTTTTTTGTCTGAAACTTTATTTTATGAAACATACCACTGACAACTACCAGTATGACTCAGTATGACTTTAGTCATTGCAGATTTACATTGGTTGACCTAAGGCATGTTTCAATTATCTAGCCTGAGCCTGTCTTATCTTTTGAAAAATTTTGATTTTTAAAAAAAATTATATGTATTACCATGGACCACTTAAGAGTAAATTGCTCACATGATAACTCTTTAATTCTAGGTACATTGGTGTGCATTTCCAAAATGACAAAGATAATCTCTTACTTCCTGAAATAGTTATAAGAATTAGAAAATTAACACTGATATCATACTACTTATCTAAACTATAGGCATTATTAAAATACTGTTATTTTTTCCCAATAATGTCCTTTGTAGCTAAAGGAAAAAAACTATGTAATTATTTTTTTTTTTCTTTTGCTTTAATATTCCCTTATTGCCTCTTCTTCCCCCTGTTACTGAAATGGTTCAGTTTTGGTCATATTTACCAATCATATAGGACCAATCATATTCATCCATATCATCATTTTCCTCCTGCATTTATATAGGTGATCTCTAGATTCATGCATGTAACCTTAAAATATTTCTCTCTTAAAATTTGAACACTATTATTTTCTAAAGGAGTAGGACAAATTACCCATCCATGTAAATTTATACTTGTTTAAAAATTAGGTAGGTACACTAACCCCAAAGAAAACAAAATGTTGATAGTTATAATGTGGAAATAAAATTTAATGTATCATGAGCATGCAACTCTTGTAATCTTAATTATTGCTTCCTTTCATAACTCTAAATGTGAATTCAGTTTGGGATTAATTAATATATATTGCTAGATACATAATTAAAGGATTAATTTACTAATCTAAGGAAGCCTTTCATTTGAAAACATATGTATGTATTTATTTATTGTAAAACATGATATTATCAATTAACAAGATAAAATTGCATGGAAAATACATAGTAAAAATTTTAAAATGAAAAATAACACATGAAAAATATTTTTATAAAATATTAAATAACAGATATCAAACAGATAAGATAAAAATATAGATATCAAGCTGTATTTTAATAAATTCGTTTTCAAAAACTGTTTCTTAGAAGTGTATCAAACAGATAAGATATCAAACAGATAAGAATAAAAATATAGATATCAAACAGATAATAAAAATATAGATATCAAGCTGTATTTTAATAAATTCGTTTTCAAAAACTTTCTTAGAAGTGTATTTTCAAGAAATTGACTATCTTGATGGTTTTTCAAATCATGTTTTATTTATTTTTTTTAAGATTTTATTTATTTATTTGACAGAGATCACAAGTAGGCAGAGAGGCAGGCAGAGAGAGAGAAGGAGAAGCAGGCTCCCCACTGAGCAGAGTGCCCCATGTGGGTCTCTATCCATGACCCTGGGATCATGACCTGAGCTGAAGACAAAGGCTTTAACCCACTGAGCCACCCATGCACCCCCAAATCACATTTTTAAAAATAATGTCTGGTTTATTGCTTTTTAAATCACTGATAAAAATATTTAATTGCATAAATTCTTAACACTGCTACCTTTCCTTTGATAAACACCAACAAAACACTAAAAGTGTTGTCATTATGCATCTGTGTACTTTCAGTCCTTTTGATTGATGGTTTTATTTAAATAATGTGACAAATGAGTAATGCCATATTCCTATTCCTTTAGTGCAGACTACACAGATCTTCTTTCAGGCCCCAATGGCTGGAAAGAAAGTGTGTAATTACATCTAGTTCTTTAGATAAAGCTCATTTAAAGGATAAGACCGAAGTTTGAACAAAGTTACTATTTTCCACTAGAGTTTTAATTAATAGTAGAAAGTGTAATTCTGAGAACAAGAAATTATACAGGTTTCTTCTTTTGAATGGTACTTTAAAATTTACTTAAATGACCTATTGTGTTTTTTGATACAAAGGAAAATGTGTAATATGATTAGGACACATGAACAGGTAAAGTACATTAAGTGTAACCTGACTGTATATAAAGTATCTTCTGCATTTCAGTCTTAGTTCTAGAAAGACTGGCATTAATCCAGTAAAACTGGTATTAAAGAAAGCAACAATAGATTCAGTTCTCAAAATGTTACTTTCTAACCATTTTTTGAAGAAACTGAAATCTGTTTTATCATGCTTTTTGTTACTCTATTATGCCTTCCTCTTCTGATCATATTCTGACTCATGCCAATGAGTCAAAATGTCAAATCTGCAAATATACACACAGCACACACACAAGCATAGTGAGACAAGGAATTCGGGTGAAAAAAAAAAGCAATTGAAGGAGGAACAAGATATAAACAATGAAAGCAAAACCCAAAACTTCAACACATAAGCAAAGAATCAAGAATCAAGAATAAAAAAAAGAATGGAAGTATGCAAATGAAGGCTTAGATAATGATTGAACATGAATAAGGAGATGAGAATAAGGAAGTAACAAAATATAGTAACTGAAAACAAAAAAAAAAAAAAGAGGAGAGATAACAATCATGCAAACTATGAAACAAAAATATAAGCACAAAATATATAGTGGATTAAAAAATACCAAAGAAATTACATTTTCTGAATTTTTGTTTTTGAAACCTCTTTTTACTTAACCTACATATGATGAGAGTAAATCTACATAATATATAATTTAGAAATCTAGAACAATCTTACAAATATTTATATGTGGTCTGCAGTTAATTATATAGGAAAATATTTGTTTTATGTGACTTTTTGCTTAGTTTTTAGTTCTCTCCATATTTTAAAATTTCTTTTAAGCAGTTTTTATTGTTTTATTCAAATACTTTCTAGATGCAGAATGGATGGGTCAAGTTTTTTAAAAAAATTGTGATTAATCCTTATAAAGAGCATAGTGTTTAATTTGAAGAAATAAAAGATAGTCATGATGCTGTTCGTGTTTCATACTATTTTTTTTTTAATATTTTATTTGCTTACTTGACAGAGATCACAAGTAGACAGAAAGGTAGACAGAGAGAGAGGAGGAAGCAGGCTCCCCGCTGAGCAGAGAGCCTGATGCGGGGCTTGATCCCAGGACCCTGGGATCATGACCTGAGCCGAAGGCAGAGGCTTTAACCCACTGAGCCACCCAGGCATCCCTCATACTATTTTTTTTAGTGCAAACAAGAAAGGATTTATTAATTTTTCATAATCGGGGAATTGGAGATATACATTTCTATCTCTCTGTATCATTTAAGAGTTATTGTAATAGGCTAGATGCCATGGATTAACCATGTTTTTGGACTGTTTTATATAATCTGCATATAATTTCCAAGCCAAAGTTTGACTCTGAAGGCCAAGCTCTATATGCTTCTTTGAATACTTGCACTTACGGAAAAATACATTTATAAAATTAACATGTCTGTGGTATCACAGAGATTATACCTTTTGAACTATGCAATAAGCTCTTAGCAGATTTCTTGTTAAGCCTATGTAATTTTTTTTTTTAAAGATTTTATTTATTTGTCAGAGAGAGAGGGAGAGAGAGCGAGCACAGGCAGACAGAATGGCAGGCAGAGGCAGAGGGAGAAGCAGGCTCCCTGCCAAGCAAGGAGCCCGATGTGGGACTCGATCCCAGGACGCTGGGATCATGACCTGAGCCGAAGGCAGCTGCTTAACCAACTGAGCCACCCAGGCGTCCCCTATGTAATTTTTAATGAGACAAAAAATTAGATATGATAAATGTTTTAGTTTCACTCATTAAAGCCAAACTGATTTAAGGAAATTCTTCTTCTTCTTTTTTTTTTGTTTGTTTTGTTTTAAGATTTTATTTTTTTGAGAGACAGAGAATACATTTGAGGAGGGGCACTGGAGGGAGACAGAGAAGCAGACTCCCTGCAGAGCCAGGAACCTGATATCGGGCTCATCCCAGAACCCTGGGATCATGACCTGAGCCCAAGACAGACACTTAACCCACTGAGTGCCCACCCCCCCCAGGCACCCCTAAGGAAATTATTATTTAAGTGGCTTGACATACTGTGTGAAATGTGTAGGCTTATTTATTATTGGTGAACTATGATCAGAAGTTTACATTTTAACTTTGAATTATTTAATCCAAAAGGACAGAGAAATTTACTTCAATAGTAGGTATTTTACCTGTTAATTGAGAAATAGAGCTAAAGTACTAAAGAAGTAATAAAGAGCTTATACCATTTATATTTTTAATTAAAATGAGACCCAGACAAGGGAACCAAAATAAAAAAGAAACTATTGGGACTACATCAAAATAAAAAGCTTCTTCACAACAAAGGAAACAATCATCAAAACTAAAAGACACCCTATGACAGAATGGGAGAAGATATTTGCAAATGACATATCTGATAAAGGTTTAATGTCCAAAATGTATAAAGAGCTTATAAAACAAAACAAAACAAAACAAAATCCAATTAAAAATGGGCAGAAGACACGAATACACTTTCTGATGAAGACATACAGATAGCCAACAGACACATGAAACGATGCTCATTATCACTTATCAGGGAAATACAAATAAAAATTATAATGAAATATCACCACACTCCCATCAGATTGGCTTAAATCAACAACACAAGAAATAACAGGTGTTGGCAAGGATGTGGAGAAAGGGATACCTTCTTGCACTGTTGGTGGGAATGCAAACTGGTGCAGCCACTGTGGAAAACAGTATGGAGGTTCCTCAAAAGGGTGAAAATAGAACTCCCCTCCAGTTGGGCAATTGCAGTACTAGGTATTTATTTACCCACAGAATGCAAAAATACTAATTCAAAGGGTTAATTCAAAGGGATACATTATAGCAGCATTATATATGATAGCCAAATTATGGAAATGTCCCCATGTGCATAGATTGATGAATGGAAAAAAGAAAAGTGCTGTATGTATCTATAACAGAATATTACTCAGGCATTAAAAAATGAATGAAAAATCTTGCCATTTGTAAAGACATGGATGGAGTTAGAGAGTATTATGCTGAGGAAAATAAGTCAGGGAAAGACAAATACTGTATGATTTTATTCATATGTGGAATTTAGGAAGTAAAACAAATAAGCAAAGGGAAGAAAAGCAGAGAAGGAGGCAAACCAAGAAACAGACTCGTAACCATAGAGAACAAAATGCTGGTTTCCAGAAGAGAGGTGGGTGAAAGATGTGATGGGGATTAAGGAGGGCACTTGTGATGACCATGGGGTGATGTGTGGAATTGTTGAAGCACTATGTTGTACACCTGAAACTACTATTACATTGTATGTTAACTAACTGGGATTTAAATAAAAATAAGTAAATAAAATGAAGCCCAGAATGTCTTGCATGTCGTATTAACCAAAGGCATTTGAAAAATGCAGTGAAACAAACATTTATTGATATTTTTTGTTTGTCAATATCTGTGCTAAGGTCCTTTTATAATACAAATGATTAAATCAGCAGTGTGCCTTGAATTATCACACACAATCATCTTCAGCTAGTAATTTTTGAACTTCTGCCATGAGAGAGACACTCTGTTAAGAGATATAGCATATAAAGTGACTTAATCTCAGGAGTTAGAGCCTAATTACTCAATAAGGCATAAACATAAAACAATAGAGATAGCATGTAAATGCCAAAAGAGGAGTACAAACCATAACTGTTCGGGATATTCAAAGCAAGATAATAATTGTTATAAAATTATTATAAACCCATTATTGTTTATTTTCATCTAGCACAGGTCAGGATCTAAAAGATAGTTCTGGAGAGCAGGAAAGGTAAGAAAAGGTCTAGTATGTTAGGTGTTTCCAGTTGTATATTAATTCTAAATACTGAACTCCAATGCAGTAGTTGACCTGTCAGTAGTTTAAATGAAATAATTTTACTTTTTAATTTGGTTTTGTAAAGCATGTGTAAACCATCCATTAACAGAACAAACTGTTGCCCAATTTTATAGTTCCTTGAAATACAAGATCAAACATTTGTTAACTAGAATGAGTCACATTGTAAAACGAAGGTTGAAGAACAAATCATTTTATTTTCTACAATGCAGTTAATCTAAAAATAACATTAGGAATAATTATGAAAAATTGAATTATGTTCTTGAAGCCTTATGAAATAATTATGTAAGACTTCTAAAATTCAGAGCAACATTGTAATTATCAGAATGTATAAGAAGGGTCATGTATTTTGCAAATAATATCTGTGAATTGCTATTGTCTTCTAGAAGTTAAAATATTATTTTAAAAATTTAGAAGTCTCTTAAAAGTCACAAGTTCTCAGTAATAGCTTATTAACTATACTGGAAAGGAGGAAAAAGGAGATAACTAAAAAGGAAAATTAAAATAAAATTCATTCGGATGTGTGTGTGTGTGTCTGTTTGTTTCTGTGTTGGTACATCTTTAGGGTCTCTGGGCAGAAGAAATAATTGAGGAGCTTAGGCTTTTAGTAAGCCCAGCTAGACATTAGTCAGGAGTTGTTGAGTATTATAGCCAGAAGGGATCTTTTGTTTAATATATTCTATACTATTAGAAAATAGAAAATCAAGAGTTATTTATTTATATCACCCGAGTGTATGGAATAAACTGAAAATGAGAGGATGTGCTCCCCATTTTAGGGTAAGGTGGTGAGGTAATGTGGCATAGAATTAGCATGGGCATCCATGGGGTAATATCAGGAGTAGAGGACAACAGAGACATGAAAACATAGCTCACATTATGACATGAAGGAGGTAAGTGTCATAGTAACAACCCAAGACCCAATTACTATCCGTGTGAATGACAGAGGGAGCATGATTAATTATGAGAACATATTAGTAATTACCAAGAAATTACTGAGGACCGTATGGAAGGGATTCTGATTTCTTCCTTATCTGTGTTTCAAGGTTGAGTCAGAGAGACTGATACTGATTAACGTTACTGTGTCTGCCTTAAGCTCATGTGGCCTGGAAAAACCCAAGTTTCACCCAGAAATCATGTATCAGGGTAGCTGTTTTAGAATGTGGATGATGGGGGCGCCTGGGTGGCTTAGTTGGGCGGCTGCCTTCAGCTCAGGTCATGATTCCAGGGTCCTGGGATCGAACCCTGCATCAGGCTCCCTGCTCAGCAGAGACCCTGCTTCTCTCTCTCCCTCCGACTGCTGTTCTGCTTACTTGTGCTCTCTCTCTGTCATATAAACAAATAAAATCTTAAAAAAAAAATTAAAATTTAGAATGTGGATGATGTATTTAAATGTAAATAATGCCCTATTCCTATCCCCTTTAGGAAATTATCTTCCTGAATTCTGACACACACATACACATGCACACACACATATATATGTATGTGTGTGAATACATGTATATGTGTGTATATATGTGTGTGCATATACATGCATATATACATGCATAAACATTCATTTACAGCAGCATCTGAAATGGCAAATAGTTGCATGTATCTATTAAACAATGGAATAACATACAAATGTTAAGAAGATGGAAAATGTCTAGGTACTGTTATGGATATATCTCCAAGAAACACTTTAACATCAAAGCAGATGCTGGACAGCAGGGTGTATTGTATATAGTCTTGTATTTTAAAATGTGAGGTAAGACTATTCTATATTTTGTATTCTTGTATATGCATAAAATAATTATACTTAAGGGGACACCTTATATTTAAGGGGTGGCTTAGTCAGTTAAGTCACTGCCTTGGGCCCAGGTCATAATCCCAGGGTCCTGGGATCGAGTCCTGCATCGGGCTCCTTGCTCAGCAGGGAGCCTGCTTCTCTCTCTGCCTCTGCCTGCATTTGCTCTCTCTCTCTCTGACAAATAAATAAGTAAATAAATAAAATCTTAAAAAAAAGAATTATACTTAAGGAATTCTGAAAAAAAAATCATTGTTCATGGAAGAGGTGAAAATAGGAATTAGAAGATGAGGGAAAATGATGGTAGACAAACTACATGATTATGTATCTTTTTAGTTTTTTTTTTTTTAGATTTTCAACCTTATTATTTAAAAGTAAAATTAAAATAATTTTCTCCATTTAATAGGCATGTTATTATCTAGCAGTGGGACTGAGGTGCCTCACACCCAGTGATGTAACTACCTGAATATAGTAAAATGATCAGATAATCTCATAAAGTCCATTACAAGTCAAATAACAGAGACTAAATTATTGGTTATCCATTTTCTCTTATCTATTCACATTGTACCTTCATGAGAAGAGAGATAGTAAGTAATTATGCAGATATCAGAAAGGACTCAAGTAAGTGATTGAAAACTTATGTAATGCAAATTTATTTATCCTACAGGACCACAGGTTACTCTTTCAAAATAATAACTTGAGGATAGGTTGCTCTCTTCAGAATTGTGAACTGAGTCATGATTCTGTTTGTACCCTCACAATTGCCATGATCCTTCTCAAATTGAACCCATAAACCTGCAGCCCTTCAAGCTATTCCCAGCTTCTCTCTAACGTACTCTTAATCACAACCTTTCTATCCCTCTAACTGTTGTTGAGCCCTTTATCCCATGAAATATTCTGTTGCCTTTTCAACCAGGTGTCATGTAGAAAAGATGTTGAATATATTGCTATATCCAACATTAGACTTAAATATATTGTATTTTCATTCTCCGACAAAGAAATTTTTTTGTGATCTGTTAATTCAGTTGAGAAGATTTATTAAGATAAAAAATTAAGTTATTTGTGATTATACATTTCACAATGTGCTTAATAGGTAGAATGAAAGCAGTTAAGTATATATGTGGATTATGTGTGTGCATGTGTGTTAGTGTATATGTGTGTATAATTATGTAATTTTTTAGTTAAGCAAAACATTTCTTTATGGCTAGAATTCCATAGCTGGAGAATTCTTTTTTTTTTTTTTTTTTAATTTATTTGACAGACAGAAATCACAAGTAGGCAGAGAGGCAGGCAGAGCGAGAGGAGGAAGCAGGCTCCCCGCCAAGCAGAGAGCCCGATGCGGGGCTCGATCCCAGGACCCTGGGATCATGACTTGAGCCGAAGGCAGAGGCCTAACCCACTGAGCCACCCAGGTGCCCCCATAGCTGGAGAATTCTTAAAGATAAGTCTCAACTATTCATTTTATTATCTTGGGAACTGAAACTCAGAATGAGTGAATGTGTACGTAGTCACAGACATAGTTACTGTAAGTATTGCAGCCAGAAACTGTGGTCTCCTTTACATTTGTAACAGCAGCTTTATTGAGATACAATTCATATACCATAAAATTGATCCTTATAGTGTACAGTTAAGTGGTTTTTAGTTTTTTTTTCACAAGGTTGTACAATCATTACCACTCATTTTGGAACATTTTCATCACTCCTTAAAGAAAATCCATCCACTAACTGACTTTGTATCCATGGATTTGTTTATTCTGGACTTTTCAGATTAATAGAATCATGATATGTGGGCTTTTGTGATTGGTTTCTTTCATTTGGTTAAATGTTTTCATGGTTCATCCGTGTTATAGCATATGTCATTTTTTTATTACTGAATAACAATCCATATTTTGTTCATCAGCTGATGAGCATTTAGGTTGTTGCCCCCTTTTGAGCTCTTATGAATAATGCTGCTATAAACAGTTTTGTACAGGTTTTTATGTGGCTGTATGTTTTCAGTTTTCTTGAGTTGTACCTAGGAGTTGAATCACTGGGTCTTGTGATGATTCTATGTTAACATTTTGAGGAAAAACTGCCAAAATTTTCCAAAATGGCTGCACCATTTTAAATTCCTGCCAGCAATGCATGAAGGTTGAAATTTCTCCGCATCCTCACCAGCACTTGAAATTGCCTATCCTTTTTTTTTTTTTAAATGAAGCCTTTTTGTATATGTGGAGTCATATCTCATGAAGCCTTTGATTTCTCTTTCACAAAAGACTCATGCTGTTGAGCATCTTTTCATGTACTTATTGGCCACTTGTGTATCTTCCTTGTTGTAATATATATTGAAATACTTGTCTATTTTTAAATTGGGTTATTTGTCTGTTCATTGTTAAATTGTAAGTGTTTTTAGTATATGCTCAATACAAGTCCCTAATCACATATATGATTTGCAGAATTTTTCTCCTTTTCTAAGGTTGTCTTTCACTTTCTTTATGGTGTCCTTTGATACACACAAATGTTTAATTTTTATGAAGTTCAATTTATCTATTGCTCTGCTTTTGTTGTCATGTTTCAGGAACCATTTGCTTAATCTAAGGTCACAAAGTAATTCCTGTGTTTTATCCCAGAAGTTCATTTGCATTTTTAAAATTCTTTTCCCAAAGGAGTTGATCCTGGGTAATTTAGCCATATGTTAGAAAATAAACAAAAAACAAAGAAGCTAGGAAGGATATGTTATATTTGTCTATATAGTAATTTTGTCTTCATTCATTGAACAAATCTATTTTGGATACCTGCAATGAAGCAAGCATGATATCAGGAGCTAGGTGCTTCTATGTAATACCTAATTTAATTTTATCACCCATTCTTTGTGGTGGGTAGTATGTATTATTTTTTTCCAAAAGGAAACAGGGAGATAAGTAACTTTACTTAAGTCACTGTGTTAAAAAGGAGTGGGGGCTAGAATTAAAAAAGGCAGTCTGATTCTAGAGACTATTTATAACCATGCCAAGTAACATAGTCATTGAGAACATAAATGCCAGAGCCAAGGAATTGCATGGGTTTGAAGAGTGGCTCCTGTACTTCCCAACAACTGGACTTTGAGCTAGTTAATTAACTTCTTTCTGTTTCTTTTTTTGCAAAGTGCAAATAATAACCGTAATAGGACTGTTATGGAGAATTAATATATTTAAGTACTTTAAGTACTTTAAACTGTGCCTGGGACATTATTAATGCCATAAAATGTTAGTAATATCTATTGATAAATATATAAGTGATCATTACTCTCATGGAACTGACACTCTTTTAGAGGATATTGAGCTTGAATTATTAACCACATATAATTATGTAATTACAAATTTTGGTAAGTTCTATATGTAGAAAAGGAAAAGAATACAATCAAAAGAAAACTATAAAAGGGATTAGGTAGTTCAGTGTACTGAAGTAGTCCTCCATCCTGTGCAGTCGAGGGTAAGGTCTTTTTATGCTTGATGTCTCAGATGTCTGTGCCATAATTCATGTTTTAATATATGTAGAGTTTCAACATACCAATATATATATAAGGAGGAAAATTTTGATTAGGATAAAACTGTTCCTGACTCTAATCTCAAAAGTAGGTCATAGCCTATATTCAGAAATACAAAAAAAATTCAGCACATGAAAATATTTCATAAGGTCATATTTCCTCTGTTCTGAATTTAGTATAACTACTTCAGTTCCTTTTTAGAAATGAGGGTATAAATCATACCCATTAAAATAACATTCATAATTTCAAGGTAATAAAAGCACATTTATCCCTGTAAATTTCAGGTTTTTGATCTTAGAAAAAATCAAGCAAGTCACTCTCACTGTAGGGGGAGCATCCAGTGATTTTAAGCATGATGATTAGAATTTGAAAAGAAATATTTTCAAAACACCTGGTTTAGGAACAAAAGGCAGGATAGTTTTCTGTTTAAATGAATGGGGGGCATTTTGCTTTGAGAAGTATGGAGAGCTTTCTCCCTGAAGAATAAGGGGGATTTCTGGTCTCCTCTTTCCAACCAGATGGTCCCACATTTAAGCTTTCTTTTTTTTTTTTTTTATAAAGATTTTTATTTATTTATTTGAGAGAGAGACAGTGAGAGAGAGCATGAGCGAGGAGAAGGTCAGAGGGAGAAGCAGACTCCCCATGGAGCTGGGAGCCCGATGTGGGACTCGATCCCAGGACTCCAGGATCATGACCTGAGCCGAAGGCAGTCGTCCAACCAACTGAGCCACCCAGGCGTCCCCCACATTTAAGCTTTCTGTCTGGGAAACAAATGAAGTCAATATTAGTCTTTAATAATTTAAGTAGTTTTTCATGTAAATCATTAAAAATAATAGAGATTAGCATGAACAAAATTTCCATGTCATGTATATTGTTACGAAATCTGTATTTTCTTTAATTAATAAAAATTCAGACAGCCATATTCTCCCTTTTCACAGCCAAGCCCACACTGACCTGTTAATTCTGCCAATAGAAACTTGTTGGTTAGAAGGGACACTGAAAATCTGAGAAAAAAAATCATAAATAGACGAGACAGACTGGATAAAGCCATAGAGCTTTCATAATTCACCTGAGCAAGATTTCTTTATCCTGGGTCTGGCAAGAAACATTTCTAGAAGTTAACAAAAATAGGGCAAGGGAAATGTATATGTGTGTCTGTGTGTATAGAAAGGGGAATATCCCAGTGAGCATGACTAATGACTCCACAAATAGATTGTATTTGCTTATATACGCTGGACGATAAGTAAAGCCTGAATTAGTTGCAGGCCAGCTGCACAGTGCTCCGAGCACCGCTCTATGTAGAAAAGCTGAACAATCCACCAACATAAATAGGTGGAGGATATTAAAAATTTCCTACAAAGAAGGTTGGAAATTTCTCTAAATAAATTTTGAATTTTTCTCCCTTGGCTTTCGGTTAGAGGGTATCTTTCTTTTTCCCTCCTCCTACCCAGTCCTATCACTACGACGCACACCTGGGGTTTAGTCGATCTTGTATAAAAAATAGTCTGACTCTTGGATATGGGCAGTACACTGGCCAAGTTTTGGCTAGGAAAAAAGACTTTGAGATTGACATCTAGGTTATAAGACTTGGAACACAGAAAATTACTTACAGAACTCTAAGGTTTACCTTCAGATGTGACCCCTTCTTTTCTTTAGTTTGCTATTCTAATGAGGTAGGAAAGTTGGATCTGTTCATGGGGTCCATCCCTCTGCCCTTTACCCCTTATCAATTACATACTCCACTGTCCCTTCTGTTATGGTTTGGTGCTTTAACCTTGAGAATCAAGGAGACTTTGTAAACAATACAAATGAAAGTTCTTGAAAGATGCTGGGGGATAGGCATAGGGAAAGTCAATTCATCTGTTCAATTTCTAAATTAAATTTAGCTGGGAATTCTGAAGGGCTGGATAAGCCATTACTTGTGCTCGGGAAACAGAGGGCCTGCTACTATGTGGGGGACTGATCCTGAGGGTTTATAAATAGAATGGTACATTTTTAAAACTTTAGGAACTGGTGGAAGGAACTGGGACTGTGGAGTCTAATGGCATTGCTCTCTTCCCTACCCACTAGGATTTCATTTAGAGAGATTCCACTGCAAGCAGAGAATGCCACACTCCTGGGAGACAGTCTTTCATGAATGATCAAGGATTGTGCTCCTTGTCTATATCTATGTTTTGTTGTTTTGTTTTGTTTTTTCTTTTTTACAGCACTTTAAACATTTGGGTTTTTATTTATTTTTTTATTTTCAGTCAGCCACTGTATAGAATATCATGTTTTTGATGTAGTGTTCAATGATTCATTAGTTGCGTATAACACCCAGTGCTCATCACAACACGTACCCTCCTCAATACCCATCATCCTGTTCCCCCACCCCCCCTTAAACATTTGTTTTCAGTAAGGAAACATGTTCATCTTTCTTTAATCTTTAAGTCTGCTACACTGCAGTTTTTTACATTCATGTATTTTATTTTGCTAATGATCATTCTTTTTTTTTTTTTAAGATTTTATTTATTTATTTGACAGAGAGATCACAATCAGGCAGAGAGGCAGGCAGAGAGAGAGGAGGAAGCAGGCTCCCCGCTGAGCAGAGAGCCCGATGCGGGGCTCGATCCCAGGACCCTGAGATCATGACCTGAGCCGAAGGCAGCGGCTTAACCCACTGAGCCACCCAGGCGCCCCGCGA
The DNA here is from genome assembly GCF_902655055.1 of Lutra lutra. Taxonomy (NCBI): domain Eukaryota; kingdom Metazoa; phylum Chordata; class Mammalia; order Carnivora; family Mustelidae; genus Lutra; species Lutra lutra. Next base: position 94,301,701 of record NC_062279.1, read on the forward strand.
ATGATCATTCTTTAACATTATTTTAAACTTATCTCTAATATTCAGTCATGGTTATATATTCAAATATCTTGTGTTTTTACTTTTTTGGTGCTTTATTTCATATTCTTAGTGTCCTCTGTCTCTGAAATGTGGAATTTTACCAATTTTTAAATCTTCTGGCTTTAAGTTTTTAACTTTATCTTGATCATTTATATGATTTTAAGGTATCATAATTCCTTTAAGGGTATTATATCTTTTGCCTGATAACTCATCTGCGTAATCTATCACCATCAGCATCTTTTAGGCTTTTATGTCTCTAATTTGTTTCTATTTATTTGGTTTTTAAACTTTACGTTATTCCTATGTCATCTCTTCTCATTTCCTTATTTGAAATTTTTCTCTTTAGTTCTTCTTTTTCTTCCTTATAATTTGGTTTGTGGTTATTGTGTCCCCTAGAAAAAAAAGCAAACAAACCAGAAAACAAACAAAACAAAGCAAACTTATGTCATCAGAGCCGTGGCATGGAGGGAGAGGGTTTTCTTTCCTCTAGTTGTCATAGAGTTGTCTTTCCATTAATGTATTTCCTCACTCTTTTTAAAGGGTTCCCTTCAAACAAACCACATGAGAGTCTAGAGACGGCAGATTAACTCTAGGGAACTATAATATACTGTATGTGGATAGCATAATTGATTTATAGATATTTACTGTTTTGTGATACTTAATGTCACTTAACTTAAAATTCATAGTGTCTCAGACAGTTTCTTCACTTTTTAAAATTTTCTTCACCTGGGATGCCACTCAGGTTGTGCTCTTGGGGTCATAGAATCCAGCCCTGCAACTGGCTCTGTGCTTAGCGTGGAGTCCACTTGGAATTTGTCCCTCTGCTTCTCCCCACTGGACTCTCTCTCTCTCAAATAAATAGATCAATCTTAAAAAAAAAAAAAAAATTCCTTTACCTACTTCACCCATCCCCCCACCTGCCTTTTCTCTTGCAATCACTATTTCTCTGTACTTAGGAGTTTTTTTTGTTTTTGTTTTTGTTTTTGTTTCCAGACAGTGTTAGTTTTGTAGGTGAATTTAAAAATTACCATTTGAGACACTTATTTCTCAAAATTGGGACTTGAGAAACTTCAGGAACTAGAATTTTTAACAGATATCAGATGCTGGTATAGTAAAATACACAATGATATGTGAAAATGAAGCAATCAATATTCAACATAAATTAAAAATGTACATAGTAAATATATTGTGTATCTGTGTTATAAATGAAATTGGTTCAATTATTGACTTAGGTGAATATGAAACTCCTTCCTACATACTAGGATTTAGCACCACTGAAGATACTCTGGCAATGAGGAAAGAGAGGTACAATTGGCATACCTAGAATTTGTTCAGGGGGTGTGCCCTGGTCCCAATCAGTGTTGGTCTGTTGTTGTTATTAGTCATTTTATGGAATTTGCTGAATTATTTTGACCTTGGATATTGTACTAGTTTTTCTCTGCTGTCAGCATTCCTAATAAAGAGAGAATCAGGATATGTCTATAAGAAGAACATGGTCTGGGTATGCCCTCTCTAATTCAAAAGACTCCTCATATTTTTTTTTTTTTTAAGAAAATAGAAATGTTATATCCAAGCCTGATGTAGCTGTTTAGTCATTTTCCAGACTATCCTGATTGTGGCCGTATCCTTTGCAATGTCGTTTAAATTTTATGTGTTAGAGCAGACCTACCATGACTTTCTGGGAAGCATCTTTGATCTGCCCTTGAGAACTCTTCAACCCCATATCTTTATATAGTGGACTTCACATTTGGGCACATAATTTCATTAGGCTTCTTTCCCTCACAAGGGAGATTTAGTGTTACACTCTTCGTTGACTCTTAAAACATGGCAGTACATTTAGCAGAACACAGAAGAGCTTTCCTTGTTAGGAACTATATTTTGAACTCACTTTATGTCAAAGTGAGCCTTCTGCAGAAGGCTGAGTTGATAGACACAGTTCATGCTTCCACAAACATTTATTTATTGTACACCTATTTCGTATACAATCTCCAAATTCTTTCATGAGCATTGGCAATAACAAACTGAATAAATTAGACAAAATCTCTGATTTCATGAAGCTGACATTCTACTAGAAACAAAATTTTTATACAGACATGATACATATAGTGGACAAGAGCTTAAACTCAAGTTCTATCTGGATTTAGATCTTGGACACATTTTAGATGCATGTTCTTGGGCTTCTCTTATTTCACTTAGGAAATGCATATAGTAGTATAGGTAAGCAATCCTTTACCTGAAACTTTTGGTGGCAGATATGTTTCAGAATCCAGAAATACTGGATTTTTAGAAAGATAATATTGCACATATTGTATAGACAATATGTATGTAATAACCTCAGCAAATCTGCTAAGCAACTTGTAGTTTTTCAAAGAAACATAATAATAGTCATTCATAGTGAAATAAATGAAAACTATAACTTCAACGCAGTTCAGGTCAAATTTCCCATCAAAAGGACTTGTGTGTCAGATTTATGAAAAAATAAGCAACAAAAACCGAACTTTTGGTTTTTACTGTGTTTTTGGATAGCAGAATTATATCTAAGTGTTTATAGATCTATTGTACTTACTTCCTAAGATTGTTATGATGACTGAAGAAGGCAACCGATGTCTTCTCAGCAGGTTCTAATGTGTGGTGAGTTTGTGTCTATCATTAATATCAACATTGGTCTGGCTATTTCTTTAGTAAGTAAAAAGCAAAACAAACAAACAAACAAACAAAAATTATTATTGAAACAGCCATTCCAGCAGAAAATCATATATTTGAACTCCTTTCATTTGACACCACACCTCATCTCAAATTATTTTTACAAACTGGACCCTGAAGATTTTTCTGTGGAAACATTAAGAAATAGAGCTTGTAAAACTTGCTTGCCTTTCTGCATCTTCTTGGTATAATAATTCATCCTACCATATTTTCCCCCTTTTCTTGATTTTTAATTCATTTAATTTTACAATTTTCACCTGTTACATTGTAAGGATTTTTGAATGCTGTCTCCAACCTCTCTAGCAAGACATTTCATATATAATAAATTTGTACCTTGTATGTGTATGTTGTATTTATTCTCTTTGTTTTCTCCACATTTTCAGATCTAAGATCCATCACCTATTCACCAAAAATCCCAATTTTCTGTTTTTGTTAGATATTTATAATCTATTTGTATGTGTGTATATTTTAAATTGGCTCTTGTGAGATAACCTAGAAAGGTAACCATGATTTATATTCTGATTCTTTTAGGAAATAAGTTGGAATTCTTACTTGCAGTTCAATATTGAAATAAAAACATTTTGAAATTGGAGAGTAAGCTATGTGCCAACTGATTTATTGCATATTTAAGAAGAGAATTTGTGTTTCATCATAAAAACAAACTGTTTCTTTGCAATATAAATTATGAAAGTCTTTTCTAAATCTCCTAATTCTGAAAATGTTGAAGTGAAGGAAAATAAAAAGAGAAGAGAACAACATTTATTTTTTGCCCTTGATAATTTTTTCTATAATGTTGGTCTGTAATTTTTATACTACTGCCTTTTTTTAACCTCAAAGATTTTCATTTATCATGTAAAATAATTTTTAAATTTAGAAACAAATTATTTTATAAGAGTTAATCATATCTTATTCTCCATTTTCATATTAATTTTTTACACTTACACTTCATTAACTTAAAATTTGTAATAACAATAAATATTCATTCCTGCCATTCCATTTAGCATCATTATTACCCCATCCACACACTCTGTTGCACTTTACAAGGCAGAAACACTGAATTGCTTATAGGTCACCAAACATACCCTGGCATTTCAGACTTTTATTTCTTTGTGCTTGTGTTTCACTTGTCTGTAGTAAGTGTCCTCCTCTCTTTTGTTTGCTGGAGCAAATCCTGTGACCTTCAACCTAACGTAAGGTTATTACTTTCAGAAATTTTCTGTTGAAGGTCCTAAGGAGCATTCTTTTGTTTTACTTATGATATTCTTCTGTATTTTCTCTTTATCTTGTACACATGTACATTTTTACATTTATGATATTATATTGTATAAATTTTTATTATGAGTTTGAGAGGGCGCCCGTGGCTCATTCATCTCAGTACCCCTAATAAAGCATTCCTTGTATTTTTTGCTGATTATATATGCGTTTAAAATAAATTGGGTTAAAATTAAACTGTGTGTGTATTTGAAGAATGATCCAGTTCATGGAAAGATATAAGTGCTAGCCTGAGACCAGTTGATAATCCGAATGATGGAGGAGGTGGAAGAATACAAGATGTTTAGATGTAGACCTTCAGTCTGTGGTGCCAAAGCATTATCCAAGTCATTAAAATTATGGATGTGGGCTAAAGGAGAAAGATTAGACATAAAGTATTAATCAAAAAGGAAGAAAATGTGCCAAAGTGATAAAACAATAAAAAGAACCTACAGACCCAACAATTACATGTTGAGGAATGCCACCATTTAAGGGGTTTACATATGCAAAGTGATTGTGAGGGATTTTAAAAGGATGGGATAAGAAATGAGGGATTGAAAATGTATAACAAAGTAAGAATGATAGATCATCTGATGAGTAGAATAGCTTTGCCCTGAAACTGATGACAGGTGGTGAAGGCTTGACATCATAAATAAGTAAATTTGTAGACTGGAGAACATTAATTTGAGGAAGTTGCTGCATCATGCTGTTTGTTTTCTTGGTAAAGTAGAAAATAATGCCATTGTCTTTGACAATAGCTTGGGGGAAGGTTAGGTTTTATGAGAATGATAAAAGTTAAGAACAGTTGTTTTGGGGGTATAACATGGAAGCTAGAGATATTTAGAAGGATTATCAGGTATCCCTGAAGATTCAAAAATTAGTCTGAGCATGTTGATCTTTGGGAGCTCAAGTCTGCAAAGCTTTTGTGATTTTCTCCAAAGGGCCCTAGTAGCCAGAGAAAGGAAATAGATGACTGTTAATGCTAGTTTGGAGTTTTTAAGAGTAGATATTACATAAAGAGAGGCCAGAAGAAGAAGAAGAAGAAGACGACAATGACAAATGAGTTAACCTATTGATCAGGTAATAATTGAAAAGATTAACACTAGGTTGAATCTGAGGTAGACAGAAAGCCAGAGGGAGTTGAGTGGCTGATGATATCAGTGGTGGTTATGAGCTTTCGTAGAAGCTGGGACAAAGAAAAACTTCTGGTTGCGAACAATGGTCTAGAAAGTAACTTCTCCTTGGAAATTCATCTTGTTCATCCAAGAGTTCATCTTGGTTATAAATTCTACAGTATAGTATATTCACTCTGCCTTGAGATTTTTTTTTTCAGATTTAGTTTCTGTTAGTAGGATATTCATCTAGCTAGCATTAATTTTCATTGTTAACCATTTATAGGGTTATATCCAAGACTGATATTTTTATAGGAAAAAAGTCTCAATATAGTATTTTAAAACAATTAAAATTAAAAAATGAATTTAAAATCTCAGGAATTGATTGATTGTGGTATGGTGATAAAGTATGTTAGATTCTCATTACTCCATAAAAAAATCTTTTTCATTCCACTTCTTTCAGGATATCCTAGACAAGAGGTTTGTTAGGATATCCAGAGCATGCTTTTTACCCTATCTTATTTTTTATTGGGAAAGAATAAGATAAATTAAATGAGTCATCCTTAAGCTATAAGATTATCTTTCATAACTTGTTAAAATTGAAAAGCAGTTTCTGACAAGCTTTTTCATCTAATGTTTATTTACATGCATCATTGCTGATATATCCTAACAAAATTATTGATATTAGCAATAATTCACCTTCCTACATCATTTTATTGTTAATAAATTATTTTCATGTACATTATCTCATGTATACTAAATTGCATTATACTTTACAGCAAAGGTAGATCATTTTAATGCTCAGAGTGGTGGCAAAAATGATTGTTAACTAGTTATTAATGATAATGTGATAATTCATGAAAATAGTTTTTATCTTTGATAAAGGAAAAGAATACACTGATTATGCTTCCATAAATAATAAAAATGAGATTTGAAATGTATTATATATACATTTAAAAATCTTAAGTTAAAAAATTCTAAACATAGGTAACAGAAAATTTAGAAACTCTCCTTTGTTGTGTTTTGTATCAGCAACTTAAGATAGAATTAAGATTAGTAAATAATGAATAATTGTAGTAATATGAAATAGAAATAATTCGAGTAGGGAAAATATAAAGCTCCTACACTCAAAAAACCCAAAGTCTAGCAGAATATATAATTACAATAGAAAGGTGAAGGTGCAGTGACCATCACTTATTCACTAATTCAACAAATGCTATTTTCAATACCAGGCATGTACTAAACACTAGATATAATAGCATTCAGGTATTATATTATGTGCAATTGTGGGGGTATAGTTTAATAAATATGAAGTGGTGATTGTGAATCAAATAATAAAAATATAAAATTCTGATAGTTATATGTGATAAGAAGGAACAATACACACAGTACTACATTGTATGGAAGAGTCTTGGTGGTCAGAGGTGCTTCTCTAAGGAAGAAAGGACTGAGCTGAAATTTGAAGAATAAGTGTGACAGCAGTAAGCATGTTCAGAGGCCCTGCAGCAGAAATGGGTTTGGTAAATGAACTAAGCTAAGGGAAGGCTAGAATGGCTGGAGAACAGAGTAAAATGGAGGGTGGTGTAAAATGAGGCCAAGTGAAGGTGAAGAATGACTGTTAAAGACGTTAGGTTATGTAAAGAGTACTGAGGACAGTGGGACAGGATAGGGCGGGGATGGAAGTGGAGATTTGTGACCTAGTCATATTTGTATTTTTAAAATGTCACTCTGGCTATAATGTAGATGAAAGATTGGAGAACATTAAGAGTATATGTAGATGAGTGGACAAGGAGAAAGATGGTGCTAGTTTGGACAGAGGGAAGTGGAGGCAGATTCAAGATTTAATTATTGGATAAGATAGATATGAATTACTAATGGTTTTGTAAAGAAAACAAGGGGAAAAACAAGATGTCAAGGATAGCATCTAGAGTTTCACTTGTTTAATTAGGTGATGGTGGTACTATTCACTGAGTTTGTATCTATCCCTCCATCTCCCCCAAAAGGGCATAAGTTCAATGTTTGTTGAGACCCCATGAATGGTATGTTAAGTAGGTCATGCTAGTGGGAAACTTCATTTCCCTGGTCTCATATTTCTATGAGGAAGAACTCCTAAAACAATAATATGCTGAACATTTCACCTTACCTTTTACTCAGTCCTCTCCAGAGTAGGTGGAAAGATTACTTGGTTATGATTTTGGGGGAGGAAACTGATATAAATACATTCTCACTCCTCCCTGTTCCTCTCCTTCTCTTTCCCTTTCCCTTTTCTTCCTTCTCCATCTTCCTGTCCATTCCTTTCCCTCTTCTTCCTTCTCCATCTTCCTGTCCATTCCTTTCCCTCTCTATCTCTGTCTCTATTTCTTTGGTAGAATTAGATATTTCTAGTAATCTCCAGAGAGCTTAAGAGTTTAATTAGTGAGTCTCTGCTACTTGAGATAAGCTTGGGATAACATAGATGAACCTGTCCTTTTTAGGTGTGGTATGTTGTAAGCCTGTTTTGGTCACAGATAAAATGTGGACTCTGTCTAAATAGTGTACCAGTAATAAAGCTTAACATTTTAATCCTTTATTTGTCTCTCTCCAGTGATTGTTTCTTAATTGGCTTTTAACTTATGTAGGGGAGGGAATGTGGTTTAGATCGCCTAACATTCTCATATGTAAGTAGCTCAAGAAATGGGTAATATGCCTCTAGGGGTAATTGAAACTGTAGATATGGATTTGAGTGTCTTGGGAGAAAATTGAGGAGTTGATGGATAATCAAAGAACCTGAACTGAATGCCTCCCCTGGTAAATTAAGATGAGGGCTAAACTATATCAAATAAATGTCAACATCGGGACATCACATTTGTGAATTTGGCCAATGCTGTAAGAGCCTGGAGCTCAGATTGAAGTAGTATCTCGTGTGTTTGATGATGGTGACAGGTTTAAGTAGGAAATATTGCTTCAGTACTCTTGTACTCTGCTTCTTTAAGTTGAGTAGGAGTTAGAAAAGGGAAGAAAATGAGCAAAGTGTGAGAGCAAGAAGATAGTGCACAATTTCAAATCACCTTCCTCCTTCCTTTTCTCCTTAAAGGACATCTCTAAAGGGGTGATGGGTGGAGAGAAGAGATAATTGGGTGATGGGCATTAAGGAGGGCACTTGATATAATGAGCACTGGGTGTTATATGCAACTGACGAACCACTAAATTCTACATCTGAAACTAATGAGAAAAAGAAAAAGAACATCTCTAAGAACAAGTACTTATTTAGAGCAGCTTTAAACTAAGAAAAAAGTTTTATCAGAACCATTTTAGGACATTTATTATAAAGATCATTCATATGAACAATAGTAGTAATCATCAGAAAATAATTTTTGAAAATTAAAAAATTACCTATTTTAATTATTTGAATAATACAGAGTTGACACTGTTCTTTGAAAATGTAGAAAAGTGTATATCATCCATTTTATAATCTTTACTGTGAAGCATCAGAAGATTTTAAGTGTGAATTGGTTCAAACATAATTTTAGCATATAACTTTATTCTTGGGGTTTATCCTGATTGAAGAGGCTTTAGCTCTTCCTCAAAAAAAAAAAAAAAAATCAGTTGCATGAAAGGCATCCAACTGGAAAAATCACTTTCCTTCAGAGAATTCTGCAATGATTACAAACCCATCCTTTGACAGTTGTCTAATATAGCTTTGCCAGGGAGCATATGTAATACTAAACAATAATATAAATTTGATTGGATCAATTCATTATGTATTTGTTATATTTGTCTAGAATTATCATCATAAACACAAACAATGGAGTTGAACACCTCTTGTGGTACCACTATGCAGATAGCAGCTATTGAAGAATGCATAGAATTGAAGATTTGATGACAATTTTGTGATTATTCTGTGTAAACTCCAACCCATTACAGGAATATGTTTATCCCTAAAGATCAATTATTAGCATTTTTAAAATAATGCTAACAAAGTTTGCATGCTTGTAAGGCATATCATACTTTCTGTTTATTTCAAGGGATTTTTAAATATTTTATTTGGTTCCTACTAATTTCAATCCCCAGTTCTGTCCTTCACACAATACATAAATATGTAAAGCAATTGCCAATCGCATATGATAGCTTTACAAATGGATAAAACTGCCATAGCATTCACACAGTAATTTTTTAACACATATTCTCTTCCAGTTGGTACATTGAGCCTAAAAAGGTCAATAAAAATAGCTCTTGATTTTCTTCAGTTCTATCTCTTGTTCTTTCACATGGCTGGTTTCTAAATACCTCCATATTGTGTATGAACACCTCTGAGAGCATTATATTAAACATTTCATTTATATTTATTAATGATAATTATGTAATTATGACAAGTAGTATTTTTGAGTACTATTTATGTGCTAGGATCTGTGCAAAGCATTTTATATTTATTAATTAAATAAGTAATTAGTGGTGTCCTCTGCATGTCTAGTCCTTGAAACTAGTATATTGGGAGAAGGGTTATATTGTGGGAGTTAGAATTTATATAGTCATGGGAGGAGATTGGGAAATGATGGGATAGAGCGGGGAGTCAGAAGATTGGAGAAAAGTTCACCAATCTGCCTTCTGAAAGCAATGTCGTTAGTGACCTAGATGTTAACACAAAAAGGCTGAGAATGAAGCGACATTCAGTTGCTGGAATGGGACTGAAACGGAACCTTGTGGAGAAGTCAGTTAGAAGCTTTTGCCTCTGTGAGCTCTGTCCCCACTTGCTCCATGATTACATGTCTGCTAGTGGGCCTAAGGCTGCTGTTGCTCAAGTAGTGCTACTAGCAGGAAAGAAGAACCAAAACAGAAAAGAAGAGAGTGAGGACAAGTTAGAATCTGCTGGGCACCTCTGTATCAGTCACTCTATCTGATACTAAAGTATGCTTGAAAAGTAATGACAACTGTCTCTTTAGAAGATACCTTTCATCTAAATCTTTTGCAAATTCCTCTTTTGTCCATCTCTAACTCAGTACCATAAAGGGAAGATGATTCTGGGCAACATAGCTCTTAGCTTGACTAAGTTAATAGCAGAAGAAACCTACAAGGTACTGTTTTAGACACTCGGGGTTCAATAGTGCATGAACAAGACAAAAAAATCCTTGCTTCTTATAGCTTAAATTATAATGGTTGAGTCAGAAAATAATAAGTATTTTATTTAATGTCAAATATCAGAAAGTGCAATATAAATAATTAAGTTCTATAGATAGGAGATTGTAGTGAACCAATAATAAAACATGGAGAACCAATAGTAGAAACATTGCCGTAGCCTCAGTGAAAGATGCTGAGAGCTCAGACTGAGAGGAGAGCCTAGCCATCTTCGTGGTGAAAAATGGTCATGTCCTGAATCTGTTTTAGAGGAAGAGCTATTATTGAGGAAGAAAATGGAGGATGCTATTGCTTTTGAGCAAACAAATGTAATTCTGGTGGTATTTGCAGAGATGGGCAAGGATGGAGCACAAATGAGTTTGGAGGAGAAATTAAGGCCTTTGGAAGTCAAAGCAGATATTTCATATTGATTAGGCAATTACACAGAAAGGAGTTGAGATCTGGGGAGAGTTGAAACTAGAGGTGTACATTTTGGAGTTATCTGAGTCCATAATATATTTAAAGACAGACTGGAAGGAATTAGAGGGGAAGATGATGTAGAGTTTAAAAAGAAAAGAGGTATTATATTCCCATGAAATAGGCTTAAACAGAGGGAGTAGTACTTCTTATGCATTATCTTATGCAATATCTTATTTATAGGTCATTTTCCTTTACAAAACATTAGAGTTAATTTTCAGTAATGTGTTTAACATCCTAAAATAAAATTTAAACATACAGAAGTTGGGTGCAAGAGATAACCAGAATGGTTAAATTATAGAGCCAAAAGTAAGCACAGATGTATTGAATAGAGATGTTGTAGACATAAATTGCAGATTTGTTTTCAGTAACCAAAACCAGAGGAGCAATAAGATTAATTAAACAATTAGAAGATTTATAATGTCCATAAATTTAAGAATGAGATGGAAAAGTTACTCTTTGGGAAGTAGCATTTGAAGCTGTGTTAAAACTATTTCATTTGGATTGTCCAGGATAATGTTACCTATAATGGCAGGTAGCATTTGGGTTTCTTACAACATCCCATTACTGAGATGAAATGCAACAAAAACAATCTACAGGAGCCCAAGCAGTGGGACACGAGTTCATAATTCTCTAGTAGTCTGTCTTGATCCATAACAAAATACATTTATTTCCGTAAAATTCTCTCAACTAGGATTTGATAATTATTAGAAAAAGTTCAAGGTTATTCTGTCTGCAAAGGACATGTACCTCTTTGGCTTCCTGTCTGTCTGTGAGATACATAGGAGACCCCGTATTCCAATGTTTTTCTGTAGGGTATTATGTGTAGAACTGGACAATACTGAAAATGCTGTGATTCTAGTGTGATTTGGTAAGATGATTGACTCCTTTGGGTGAAGTAAATTGGCTTTTTAAATTAAGTTTAAAACTTTTAGTGGTGATAATTTTTTGGTAGTTAAAAACTATTCATGATGAGGACTAGAATGATAGTTGGAAGTAATTTTCTATGACTACTGACACACAAGCAACAAAAATGTAGTAGTTGGCAATACGTATCAAACATCTGTAAAAAGACTAAAACAACAGCAAATAACCCAACAACTTATTGAATATGGGAAGAAAGTCTCAAGATCAATGTGTAAATAAATCAGTTTAACAAATTATTTCCTCACCATTTTGACATGGTAATAATATTCTTTTGAAATAAATGAAAATACAAGGCACATTTCTAACTCCTTATAATATTTCACCAAAAAAATGTCCACTTACACCAGGAATTTTAATAATAAAAAGGACTGCCTTTTATACTCCCATAAGTAAGCAAAGACTCAGAAGTTGCTTGTACAAAGATGAGCTAATAACTATTATTATTTACTAGAAATAAAACAGTATAATGAATGAGAGTGAAACGCAATTCCCTTGACTATCTAAATTATATTTTAAATGGTGAAATTAAGTTTTAAATTGCTATTAAACAGTTTAGTAAGGCAGTTAAATTTTCAGTTGTGCTGAATTCAGCAGAAACTTTAAGGTTATTATAATAATTACAAGAATTTTCTTGGCTACCAAACAAAACAAGTATCTTATAGCAAATGATTTAAATATAATTTTCTGTTGGAAAGAAGTAAAGAAGATGATTTTTTCCACACGATTATGATTATTAAGTAGACAACAGCAAATTCAACCAAGAAAATCCATCTTTAAAGTGTACTAAAGGGTGACTGTTTTAGATATGGCAATTAATCACTGTATTATTTATAATACTTTAGGAACAGCTCACACTACATTAATTGTTGATAACTTCTGCTTAATTAATAAGACTGCCCAAAAATATCAAATATGAGCACAAGAACACACTTGAGAAAAAAAAATATGTATGTATATATACATATATATATACACACATTAGCTAAGGACTGAGAATCACAAAATGAAAAACTTCAACTTGCATCCAAATTCACCTGCCTGAACTTTTATACTTTCACTGGATATTTTATGAATCAGTGCTTTCTTCCCAGGGTTGCAAAGTACTATTTAAGATACAATCTAAATTGCATGGTGTTTTAATTAGAACCAGCCCTCCTCTAGTATGTTTGTAGTTTTTTCTGTACAGGCAGCTTCTTGCTTTCCCAACACAGATTAAGTAGATTTGACTAGAGTGCTGAAACAGACTGGAGTTAAACTGCGTAGTTTAAATCCTGGCTCCACCATTTCCCAGCTGTGTGATTTAGAGCAAGTTACTCAACCGTTCTGTACCCCCATTTCATAATTTATAAATGGAGTTAGTAATGTCATCTAACTTAGAAGGAGAATTAAAATAATATATTTTAAGTATTGACAGCTAAACTATTAGCTAATATTTTAATCTGTATTATTATGATCAGAAGTATTATTCTGGGCATGCCTGGGTGGCTTAGTACATTACACATCTGACTTTGGCTCAGGTCATGATCTCGGGGTCCTGGGATTCAGCCCTGCATTGGGTATCTGCTCATCTGGGAGTCTGCTTTTCCCTCTCTCTCTGCTCCTCCCCTGCTCATGCTTTCTGTCTCTCTCTCTCTCTCAAATAAATGAATTTTTTTTTTAAAAAAGAAATATTATACTCTGCATTCTCTAGCTTTCTATAGTTCTCTCCTCCTCAGCCATGGAGACATGTCTTGATCTCACCCATTTTCTTTCTCTTTAGCATCTCACTTTAATACCTGAGCATTTGAATGCACATAGTAAAGCAATAAATGCTTTATGATTCAACACACAGTTCTGCCTTTCCATGGAACTTATACGCACTATGTCTCTTGCATATGGTATCTTCAGATATTTGATCAATTTCATGTCTAAAACTCATTTTGGATTTTATGAAACTATAATTAATAATGAGACCCTTGAGCATTCACTGACAGCCAGAACTGAAATTCTCAGAATAACACAAATTCCTGGGACTAGAGAGTATCTGACGGCATGATGTACAAAGAGCTCTTATGTGATGTCTGAAGCAGGAAAATGGGAATTAGGGTGGACAAAGTAAATGCTTAGATTAAGGATATGAAACAATGTGACATAGTTGAGAAAGAGAACTGCAGATGTCTAATAAACCTAGTGTTCCCATTTTTAATTAAAGCAGTAGTTAAGTGAGAATGCTAAAGTGCAGGAATATAAATATAACACAGCTTTCAGATATATAGAAGTGATAGCTTCATGTGAACGCAGAAGATAATGTTTGTTAAGTTAGGCTCCTTCGCCACTCAGGTGTGCAGAGAACAATAATATGGAAATGTTTCCTTTTTGAAAAGGAAATGCAACAGCAAAGAAACAAGAACAAATAAATTTTCTTTGATTCTTGAATGGCACAATATTCAGAGTAAAAACACTTTTGGTTATATATTATGTATAATAGCTATATACTTTGTTTTTCTATTGCTCTAGGCCCTTGTTTATAGACGTAATGGGTCCTCCCCACTCTTCTATTGCTATGTAATACACTTGCAGAGCATAAATTCACCTCCAAAGAAGCCTTCTGAAATTAACTGGCAGGAAATCGTATCTAGCCTGGCAGCTAACCAATGACATATGTGTTTTAGGATGGAGGAGTTTGGGCATAAATGCCTATGTTAGTGATTGGATGCAGATGTTTGACCACTGGCGTCTAAACTTACTAGGTCATTTCCTTTCAAGTTCACCTACTAGTAACTCAGTTCATACTGAATTGCTAATTTACTTAATGGACTTGATTCTGAATTCAGTCTTTTAGTTGTTGGCCCTATCATTGGCTTGATCTCTTACTAAATTTTTGAACTGTATTCTTACTGAAATTATCAAAGGGATGCTCCAAATAACACATACTTTCATTCCTACATAAATTTTCTTTTCTTTAGTATCAGTTATGGCTTCTTTAGTGTCTTCCAGTTTATGGAACTCTCTTACAGTATTTGCATCATTTTATGTTGACCTGTTATGTTCCCCACAATATATGCCAAATATATATTGATGAGTACATGAAGAAATGGACGGATTGGGAGAAATGGCACCATAACATTGCGAAGGACAGCATACATAGTTTGTTGAATTATGGGCTAAATTACAACCCATTTTGTTGTTAGAAAATATATTTTTTCAAGATTTTATTTATTTACTTGACAGAGATCACAAGTAGGCAGAAAGGCAGGCGGAGAGGGACAGAGGAGGAAGCAGGCTCACCACTGACCGGAGAGCCAGATGCGGGGTTCAATCCCAGGACCCTGAGATCATGACCTGAGCTGAAGGCAGAGGCTTTAACCCACTGAGCCACCTAGAAAATATTTTGTTGTTATTAAATGCACTGTTTTCATAGTCTATCTCATATGTCATGTAGAAAGATAAAATAAGAAAAGATGACATAATAAACAATCCCTACCTTTCTGTTTTACCTTAATATAATTATATGATGGAGAATTAAATTAAAAAAATGTAAATAAAGAGATCATCATAGGGAGATCAATTTTTAACGAAGTGACACAAAGATACACAAAAATCAACTCAAATGGATTAAAAGCTTGAACATAAGACTTGAAACCATAGAACTCCTAAAAGAAAACACAGGTGGTAAGCTCCTTTGGTGACGATTTTTTGAGTCTGACACCAAAAGTAAAGTAACAAAAGCAATGATAAAGCAATGGGACTACATCAAACTTAAAAGCTTCTGCACAGTAAAGGAAACAATTAACAAAATAAAAAGAATGGGATAAAATATTTGCAAATCATGTATGTGATCAGGGATTAATATCCAAAACATAAAGAACTCAAAGAACTCAAAAGCAAAAAAACCCCCAAATAATCCAATTAAAAAAATGAGCAGAAGATCTGAACAGACATTTTTTTTTTTTAAAGATTTATTTATTTATTTATTTGACAGAGAGAGATCACAAGTAGACGGAGAGGAAGGCAGAGAGAGAGAGAGAGAGGGAAGCAGGCTTCCTGCTGAGCAGAGAGCCCGATGTGGGACTCGATCCCAGGACCCTGAGATCATGACCTGAGCCGAAGGCAGCGGCTTAACCCACTGAGCCACCCAGGCGCCCCTGAACAGACATTTTTTTCCAAAGAAGACAAAAGGTACATGAATAAGTGTTCAGCATCACTAATCATCAGGGAAATGCACATTACAATCACAATAAGATATCATGTTTAGAATGGCTATTATCAAAAAGATAAGAAATAACGTGTTGGTGAGGATATGGAGAAAAGGGAACCCTTGTGCACTACTGGTGGAAATGAAAATTGGTGCAGCCACTGTGGAAAACAGTATGGAGATTCCTCAAAAACTTAAAAATAGAACTACCATATGTACCATCAATTCTACTTTTGGGTATTTATCTGAAGAAAACAAACAATAGAGAAACAATAGTAGGAAAAGATATTGCATCTCCATATTCATTGTAGCATTATTTATAATATCTAAGATATGGAAATGACCTCAGTGTCCACCAGTGGAAAAATGGATAAAGAAGATGTGGCACTTATATACAGTGAATATTATTCAGCCATGAAAAAGGCTGAGCTTTTACCATTTATGACAACGTAGATGGACCTTGAGGACATTATGCTAAATGAAGTAAGTCAGAGGAAGGCAAATACCATATGATCTCTTTTAAAATGTGGAATCTAAAAAACACACACACACACCCTAAGCTCATGGAAAGAGAGCGTAGATTGGTGGCTGCCAAAGGTGAAGGATCGGATGTGGAAATTCAGGAAGGGGGGTCTAAAAATTTAAAAAAAGGAAATGTAACATATAGTGGATTACTATTTTTCCCTCAGTTATCTTTGTTCCATTTGACTGTTGAGTTTAATTATATGAATGCTAAAATAAACCCCAAATGTATGAAGTTTTATAGTAAATAATTTAGTTTTGCATATTTTCTTAACAAATTGCTTCTTTTGCATATTGTCTTCTCTGATAGAGAATATTTTAAAGACTTACCAAAAATCAAGGCATTGTGAAAATATTCTCTGCCTTGTGTTTCCTTGGAGATTAGGAGTATTTTTTTGTAAAGTATTTGATTAATGTTAGTGAAATAATATTTTTAAAAGAGCATTTTGATTGACATTTATTTTTTAAGTTTCTAAACAATTTATTGGAGGCATCATAATAAATTCATCTCCATTCTTATTGTCCTCTTTCTCTTCTGACATTTCTCTTGATAATCTTGTTTATTACAGTTTTTAAATTTTTAACCAGGGAAACAAAGGAGTGCATAAGTATGATCAATTTATTTCTTAATTTGGACAGTTTGTACATTCTCATATATCCTTTTCCCATGATAGTAATGAAATATATTTATAATAATTTTCTTTTTATTGAAGATATTACTTTTTATATTATCTATACATTCACTGTCTTACTTGCTAATAAAAACAAAGTAAACTAGGTTAGGTATTATTTACCATATTTTAGAGATGAAAAACATGAATGTTAGAGATATTATATGAAGCTAAAAGCCACATTTCCTTGTTTTTACTGTTCCTTTTTCTAATCTGCTTCTATGACAGTTATAAAATAATATTTTAATTTATCATCTCAGTAATTAATTTTTCCCCTTTGTTATAAAGTGACTTACAAATATCAATGGAGTTTAAAAGAGAAGCAAAAACAACAACAACAAAAAGTTTGTATTCAAAAGTGGAACCTAAGAGACCAAAACTGCAAATCGCAAATCATATACTTACTACAGGTGGGTCATGGATTTAGTTATTGGTTTTCTACAAATCAAATTCAAAAGGGAAATATAATCAGTTACACAATTCATGGTGCTCATAAGGTTAAAAACAACCAATTCTTTCTAAGATGAAAAGTTGTTCTCAGTAGTAATATCAGACAAGAAATTTTCTAAGTGGAATGGCTCTCCTAGACACCATAACAGAATAAAATTATTCTCAACAACATCCTTCAGGAGATTCCACAGTGAATTTTATGAACTGTTCCTTTGATAACCTCTGATGGCATCATAGTAAAATATAGTTAAGCAAAAGCAATTCATGGAGAAGCCTGTAGAGTGAAACAGACACACAGACTGATTGGATCAAGAAGGACAAGTATTTTGAGGACTTTGGGTACTTCCTTTTCCTTCAGCAGTCTTCCCTAATTATTGTTAAATAGAAAGTAATAATGCACTGAAGATTACATTATCTGCCTTTCACCTGTAATGAAGTTAATATCAGTTAAAATCAGATTCACAGAA
Organism: Lutra lutra; assembly: GCF_902655055.1. NCBI lineage: Eukaryota > Metazoa > Chordata > Mammalia > Carnivora > Mustelidae > Lutra > Lutra lutra. Next base: position 94,319,585 of record NC_062279.1, read on the forward strand.
ATTAAAAGGCCACACATAGGGTGCAGTAAGAGTGATACATTCAAGTGAAAGTTGGAGAGTCTAGGAAGGGCAAAAGCTAAATGTCGGGTGCCCGTACACACTTCATTTTGGGGCAAGCCAAGTAAGATCCAGGGGGAATAATTTGATATTATCTAATTTTCACATGTGTCAGTTTTTTCAGGTTTAAATACATTTAATATCTTTCAGGGAAGAATTTCAAATTAAAGAAAATATCTTCTAATGATAAAAATTTGTCTATCAAGGGAATTGATGTATTATGTATATAGATAAAGCTAAGTTTCTCTGAAAGTCAACTATGACTTCTACTGAATATTTTAGAAACTGCTAGTTTGAAAGAGTAGGACCCTTAAACCCATTTAGTAGTGTAAAAAGCTCAATTGTTTATAAGTAGAAAAGTATTTACTATTGTTGATCATATGGGAATAAGATCCACCAATTCAAGTGTTAGCATTTTCTAGTCATGTAGTGACTAAAATATGAAAGGACCTACTCACATCCAACATTATTATATCTTTATAATGGGGTGTATGTTCTGTGTTTTGTAACAAAGGATCTTGTACCTCTTTTTTTCACTGAGCCCTATGCAAGTTGATACCCCTCCTGCACTTTCCCTGCAAGCTTCTTTTGTTCCTGGGCTACCAAGTCATATTTTCATTTATGACAGTGTTGAGATCCTTGAGACTCTTTACAAATTTTCTTATGAAGTATGTAAATTGTTTCAAACCGGGTATAGCTTTGTGGTCAAAAGAATTTTTGACAGAAGAGAATAGCCATAACCATCAAAAAGGAAACAAGGATCAGAGGCACCTGGGTGGCACAGTCTGTTAAACAGCTGGACTCTTGGATTCAGCTGAAGTTGTGATCTCAGGGTTGTGAGATCGAGCCCCGATTCAAGTTCAGCATGGAGGCTGCTTGAGATTTTCTCCCTCTCCCTCTGCCCCTCCTGCTCGTGATCTCTCTCTCTCTCTCTCACTCAAATAAATAAATAAATCTTTAAAAAGAAGTAAAGAATGATCAAACATAGCTGAAAGCAGTGTACGTGAAGATGATGGGGGAAATGTGAAGAAAATACATGTATTTTGTGCAGTGGATGATGGAAATGTGCTAAGGCCTTCATGGGAGGTTGTGTGTCTAAAACAGAGCAGGTGGTCTTTCCTGAGAAATGTTTGAGAAACCAGACCCTGTATGGAGCAACAGAAACCAGAGAATGAGTCTTTGTGAATCACAGGATATGAAGACTTGCTGAAGGTGCTAGGATGTTTGCCCTGGAGAGGAAAAGTTTTTGACTGTTTTCTGTAAATACTAGCAGAGCTCTCATGTAAAAGATGCTGTAACTTTTCTATGCTGTTACAGAGATGAGAACTAGGATTCATGGATGAAGTTGTATTGAGGGAGACCTAAATTCACTGTGAAAAATAAATATTTATGATTAGCTCTGGAATGGGCTGCCTCCAGATGTAGTGAGTTCTCTCTCACTGGAGGTATCTGTTCTAGTATTTATTTGTTCAGGATATTTTCATAGAGAGGGTATATCATAACCGCCTAGTATATTAGGTGCTTTCATCTCTGAGTTTCCTTTAGGCCTTATGATAGAATTTTTCTTGTCTCTGACATAGTTTGGTATAGTTCTGGGCACATGGGAATCACTGTGCCATGTGCAAAGATGTTAAAATTCATAGGGAACTTCACAGAGAAGATTTTCTGAGTAATGAGGATTTGGGTCTGTTTTCCATGGATTCATATTGAAAGGAACATTAATAGAACAATGAATCCTACTTTTTGGGAAAACTATAACACAAAGTTGCAGGCATTGCCTTTAAATCACAGATGCCTTTAAGTGAATGACTCTTCGATGACAAATAATGACAATGTCTGTAAGTAAGCATTCCCTTGGTGTGTGGACAACAAACTTTTAAATCAATAAATGTGAAAATGTAAGTGTTGAGCTGACCTAAAATTCAGGGAAGCGTATAACAGTTTCTCAAAATTTTCTCAATATACTGCAGCTGTGGTAATAAAAACATTATTTCTAATAACATTCCCTCTTTTCAAGATAAACTTCTGCATACTGATATCATAGTGGTATAGAAACAGTGCATATGTTCTGGGTATCTAATTTACTTCATTTATGAAACACCACAGTCATTCAGCTTTTCTTGGGTTTCTCTGTGTGTGTGTGTATATGTATGTATGTTTATTTTTACATTTGTTCAACTGAAATTAATACTGTTTACTATTTCTAGCTGTGAAGTACACAAATAGACTTAAAAACTTGTAATCCAGTGGAAGATTAATAAGAACAGCATACTGCATCATAATTATGTAATCCCTCTATAGGTTTCTCTGTGTGTATATACAGACATGTTCATATGAATATATATATATGAAATAGACATCCATATATACCTACACAAATTTCTTATTCAAGACAAAAGGAAAGCATTTCCTAAATGCCTGATAGTTTTTGATAATTTCTTTAGGAACAACTTATTGATTATATAAAAATAGTATGTTACTCCAAAAAATAGAAAATTGATAGAAAACAATGCATTTAATATTACATGAAATAATAAGTTTTAAAATTGTTATGTACCAAACATAGTAGAATAAAATACATTAACAAGTTTGGTTTAGCTATAGCTTTTACTGTAACAGTTTTTTTTTTTAAAGAGTTTATTTATTTATTTGACAGGCAGAGATCACAAGTAGGCAGACAGGCAGGCAGAGAGAGAGAGGAGGAAGCAGAGCCTGATGCAGGGCTCAATCCTAGGACCCTGGGATCATGATGTGAGCCGAAGGCAGAGGCTTTAACCCACTGAGACACCCAGGTGCCCCACTATAACAGTTTTTAATCAATGCATCACTGAATTTATGAATTCTTGCAAAGATATTGCAAAATATCAAAGAGAATATTCTAGTTTGATTTACGCACTTATCTATAATTGACAGGACATTTCTAATAAAATCATGTGGACCTTATGCTTTTTAAAAATGAGTTTTACATGAAGACATAAGAGGCTTTAAACCCGAAATGTGTAAAAATATTGGTGCAGTGAAATTTTACAGCATCAACTAGTTGCTAACACTTTGTTTCCAGGAGTGCTTAAAATACCTTTATATATTTGATTATTTGTATTTATTTTGATTTTTTCGTATTTATTTATTTAACCCCAAACATTTCACTAACAAAACTAATACGTAAAATGTGTCAAGACATCAAAACAAACTTAATAACTTGTTTTTCTTCCTTTCCGCATGTTACATCTACATGTCAACCTGTGGAAATTGAGGCTTCATTAAACTGAATTGCTTGGGCTCAAGGCAAACTACCTCCTTTAGAAATATACGTAAAAAACCTAAAATTGTTTAGATGTTTTATTGCTTATTAAAATGCCTTATACTTCAATATTAATCAGTGCCTTGGAGTCTTTTTTTGAATTCTCCTTACTAGTATCAGTTCCTCTTGAGACAAGTTAACATGCTTTTTTGGAAATTCATTTTCAAAAAATGTTGTTTATGCAACAACATTAAATAATTGCCTGAGTTATTATAGGCCAGTCATAACTTTTCATCCTTGGTATTGTAATCATGTTTTTATGTTTATATGTTAGAAATAACACAAAAATTCATGCTGATAAATTTCACGATGATGTTACATTTCATTTTAATTTTAAAATTCCGGTGCAATGTATAAAAATCACCCAAACCAAATTAACTGGTAGGTTTGTGTGTTTCTATACTTTAAAAGCTCACAAACTATTTTATACACTTGTGACTTAACCTTAGTTAGGAAAAAAGAAGAGTGGCTGAGGGAATGGTATATTGGTCATAAAAGTAATGAGGCTGCCAGGAAGCTTCAAGCCTAAATCCAAATGCAGGGATTGATTGTCACCTTATTGCATGCATTTTTGTGTTCCTCATGCTCCTTGGCCTTTATCTTAATAGCTGATGCTTATTTTGGGGGGCATTTTCTTTGTTCTTATTTCATGATATGTATCTGATGTGCCATGAAAAATCAGTTGTGCCTTATCCAGGTAGGGTTCGAATGTTAAGTAATTTTGAAAATAAAATAGGGGCGCCTGGGTGGCTCAGTGGTTTAAGCCTCTGCCTTCAGCTCGTCATGATCTCAGGGTCCTGGGATCGAACCCCTCATCTGGCTCTCTGCTCGCCAGGGAGCCTGCTTCCCCCTCTCTCCCTGCCTGCCTCTCTGCCTATTTGTGATCTCTTTCTGTCAAATAAATAAATAAAATCTTAAAAAGAAAAAGAAAAGAAAATAGTCTATTATTGTTATGGCAGGTTACCTTCTCTGTGTTTTTATTTTTTTTCTCTACCTGTATTTTACCTGCAGCACACATTCCTGCAGATTGTCCGAACTCTTCATTGGTTACAATGCCACCTATTTTATCCGTGTCTTCTGTTCATTGAAAATTCCCAGTGGTGCTTTTTAATACTTAAATATTTTTGAATTTTCTTCGTTGCTCTGATATAACCTTCAAGAAGAAGATCCCTACGTACACAAAGCCTGATCTTTTAAAAATGTCTCTTGTGTAGTTATTCATGAAGTATCTCATGAAATTACACTGAAATGTAATATAATGGTTTTCTATCTTACTGCCAATATTTGTGAGAGCCTCTTGGCACATTCTGCTTCCTCTAGAGTATAGATGCCATGTAAATTATGAAGGTTAATGAAAAAAAGAGACATTCAGTTTGATTTTCTTTTTTAAACAATTTTACAAAAGATTCTACAACAACATAGTAAGTGCAGATTTGCCAGAATATATCCTAAAAATTTAGCACAGATAGACTGTTGATTTGTTTGCATGACTGATACATTTTATATCAATGTTGCTATTTAAATAAATGAATAAATATTCTCTCATAAAAAATGAAAATAGCTAATTTTTCAGACAAATCTTTAAGAAATTATTAGAAGAAATAATAAGCAGGATATGGCTTGGCTTAACAAAATATAAGTTATATCAGATTATGCCTTATTTATGTGCTTTCTTGTTTATGATAGGTTTATGGTTATTAGGCAACTGTGGCCAACATCTTGTACCTAGACTTCAGCAATGCATGTTGCTGATCATCTAGTAAAAATACTTAAGAATTATGTTAGGCTTATTACATGCTTGGTACCCTCCTAAGTATTTCATATTTAATTCATTTGATCTTTTCAGTAGTTTTGCATAGAAGGTGATACTACTTTTTTCTATAAAAACTCAAGCTAATATGGGTAATTTGGGAATTTTGAATCCCAGGTTGTCTGGCCCTAAAATCCAGGTTTTGTTTTTTTTTTTTTAAAGATTTTATTTATTTATATGTCAGAGAGAGAGAGACAGAGAGATCACAAGCAGGCAGAGAGAGAGAGGAGGGGAAGCAGGCTCCCCGCCGAGCAGAGAGCCAGATGCGGGGCTCGATCCCAGGACCCTGATCATGACCTGAGCTGAAGGCAGAGGCTTAACCCACTGAGCCACCCAGGTGCCCCTAAAATCCAGGTTTTTACCTGCAATGCTATAATACCAATCAATTGAGAATGATGGAGTATCCCAGAAATCTTTGCTTTTATATCATATCAACATATACAGGCATACCTCAGGGACATTGCAGAATTGGTTCCCGACCACCAGAATAAAGTAAGTCAATTAAATTTTTTGGTTTCCCAGTGCATGTAAAAGTTTTATTTATACTATACCATTGTCTATTAAGTGTGCAGTAGCATTATGTCTACAAAAACCCAGTATATGTACCTTCATTAAAAATACTATTGAAAAAAAATGCTGAACATCATCTGAGCTTTTAGTAAGCTGCAATTTTCTTTCTGGTAGAGGGTCTTGCCTTGATGCTGATGGCTGCTGAACAGGGTGGTGGTTATGGAAGGTTAGAGTGACTATGGCAGTTTCTTAAAATAGGACCACAATGAAGGTTGCCTCATTGATTGACTCTTTCTTTCATGAATGATTTTTCTATTAGCATACAATTTGGTTTTAAAGCATTTTACCACAAATTGGACTCAATACTCTCAAACACTGTTGCTACTTTTTCAAGTAAGTTTATGTAATATATTCTGTCTTTGTTGTCATTTCAATAGCCTTCACAGCATTTTCACCAGCAGATTCCATCTAAGAGATGGCTTTTTTTGCTTATCCATAAGAAGCACCTCCTCATCTGTTAAAGTTTTATCATGAGATTGCAGCAATCCAGTCACATCTTCAGGGACCACTTTGGATTCTAGTTGTCTTGCTATTTCTGCCACATCTACACTTACTTCCTCCACTGAAGTCTCGAAACCCTCAAATTCATCCATGAGGGTTGGCATCAAGTTCTTCCAAACTCCTATTAATACTGATGTTTTGACCTCTTGCCATGAATCCTGAATGTCCTTAATAACATCTTGAATGGTAAATCCTTTTTAGAAAGTTTTCAGTTGACTTTGCCCAGATCTATCAGAGGAATCACTGTGACAGCTGTAGACTTAGAAAATGTGTTTCTTAAGTAATAAGACTTGAAAGTTGAAATTACACTTTGATCCGTGGGCTGAAGAAAAGATGTTGTGTTAGCAGGTATGAAAACAACATCAATCTCCTTGTATACCTGCCTTAGAGCTCTTGGGTGACCAGGGAATTGTCAATGGCCAGTCATGTTTTTAAAAGAATCTTTTCTCTGAGCAGTAGGTCTCAGTAGTGGACTTCAAATATTCAGTAGACTATGTTTTAAACAGATGTGCTGCCATCCAGACCTTCTTGTTTCATTTATACAGTATAGGCAGAGTAGGCTTAACATAATTCTTGAGGATCCTACTATTTTTGAAATGGTAAATGAGTGCTGGCTTACTTAAAGTCTCCAGCTTCATTAGCCCTTAACAGGAGAGTCAGCCTGCCTTTGAAGCTTTAAAGTAAGGCATTGCTTCTTCTAGCTCTTAAAGTCCTAGATGGCATCATCTTCCAATAGAAGGCTTTTTCATCTTCATTGAAAATCTGTTGACACCTTCATTAATTATCTTAGCTAGATCTACTGTGTAACATGGTGAAGCTTCCAGATCAATATTTGCTGCTTCATCTTGCACTTTTATGTTATGTCCATGGCTTTTTTCCTTAAACCTCATGAACCAGGTTCTGCTTGCTTCAAACTTTAAATCTGCATCTTCCTCACCTCCCTCAGGCTTCACAAAATTGAAGAGAATTAAGTCCTTGCTCTGGATTAGGTTTTGACCTAAGAGAATGTTATGGCTATATAACTTTTGCCACATCACCAATAAGACTGTTTTGCTTTCTTACCATGTATGTGTTCACTGGAGCAGCACTTTTAATTTCCTTCAGGAACTTTTCCTTTCCATTCAAAACTTGACTCTTTCATGCAAAAGGCTTTCAACCTGCCTCCCTCACTAAGCTTAATCATTTCAATCATTTCTAGCTTTTGATTTCAAGTGATATGTGTGACTCTAACTTTCTTTTGAACACATAGAGGCCATTCTAGGATTATTAGCTGTCCTAATTTCAATATTGGTGTGTCTCAGGCAATAAGGAAGTCTGAGGAGGAAGGGAACAGCTGGATGATAGAACAGAACACACATTTATCAGTTAGGTTCACCTGCTTATATGGGCACTGTTCATGGCACCTCAAAACAATTACTGTAGTAATAACATCAAAGATCACTGATTACAGATTACCATAACAAATATAATAATAATAAAAGAGTTTGAAATATTGTGAGAATTACTGAAATGTGACACAGAGGTGAAGTGGGCAAATGCTGTTGGAGAAATGACATTGATAGAGTAGATTCACATAGGGTTACCACAGACTTTCAATTTGTTAAAAAAAAAAAAGGTGGTATCTGTGAAGTGTGAAAAAAGGGCAAAACACAATAAAACAAGGTATGCCTGGTAAAGTGATGGAAGAGCTCCTGTTAGAAGCTTACGGGCTCTTGCATGAACCTTATCTTGTGCTCAAAATATTTTAGACATTTTTTATTTAAATTCAACTAATTAATACATAATGTATTATTGGTTTCAGAGGTACAGGCCCATGATTCATCAGTCTTATATAATACCCAGTGCTCATTACATCGAATGCTCTCCTTCACATCCATCATCCAGTTCAAAATTTTTATCAGCTGTGAAGATACTGAGGGAAGCTATATCAAACTTGCAAGTCAAGTTGAGAGAGATAAAATGGTGATATGCTAAGTGACAGTTTTGGGATAAAAAGGAGCAATGAGAGACATTACAATAAAAGCATCGGGGCGGGGTTAAATGTAAGTTACTGTGCTTGAAGCCAATAAACCATGAAACAAGTACAACAGAAGGAAAAGCTGACTCAGGAACAAGCCATGTGAAAAAGTCTTAGGGATTTTAGTAGAGCCTAGCCCCACTGTGGTGTGGTTCCCATAAACATAAACCTGATTTTAGATGGGTGGCATTAATATGTTTTATTTGAATTTAGTACAATAATCTCACTTTGGTTAGGGTATAATTCTGAATTCTTTTCCCAATTAATATTTTCAGCCTGATAATCATTTTCCACGCTGTAATGCCATGGGTATGAATTTCTAATTTTTTTCTAATCCACTTTGCTTTTAAAATTCAGTTAAAACTCTGATCCCAAATTTTATCTAACTCGTTCTCCCCTCTCCCCTGTGTCTCCTTAAACTGAGGCAATGATAACTGGGGGTGAAGAGGAAGCGGGTCATGGGCTGACTCCCCTTTCTTTTTAAGGTATAACTGCTTCAATCTGTCAGGTCAGAGAAGAGAGGGCAAAAAGTGCTAACAGTATCTTTATTCAACAGTTGCTGCTCTTCTTTCTTTACTTCGCTAACTTCTGTGTGCTCTCTCATGGGCCTTGTGTGAAAAAGTTAGAAAACCCCACTGTTACGGGAGATCCAGTCTGAATACAAGCAAGCCTTCATTAGAGCAAATTCTTAGCTGTACACCCAAGAGCCCCTTGTTTGGGGGAATCTCTTCACTTAGTATTTAGTGTCTGCAGCCCAGCTTTTTTTTATGTATTCACCTGACTCATGGGAAATTTACCTATAACTGTTAAATCTTTAGGCTGTTCTACTTCAACATCTTGCCTGGAGTGATGGATCCCTTGCATAAAATGCAGAGAATAGAAATCTCTGCATGAATGTTTAGAACAGAGATTCTCAAGTTTTCCCTGTTACCTTTATATTAATGCAGATTCCTAAATTTTTCTTGTACTGTTTTTGGATTCTATTCAGCAGATCTGGTGTAAAGCCTAAGAATATTTTATCATTTGTTTATTTTTTTAAAACACTTCAGGTAGCCAGTAGGGTTGGGAAACACTGGGTAAGATTACCATACTTACAATCCTAAAATTATGTATATTAGTTACTTCCTTTTAAAACCCTGTAATAATTAATATATTCAACATTTAAAATCAATCATAAAAAAAGTTTAGGCAGTAAAGAATTGGCATTGTAAAAAATTAATTTTATATAAAATATATTCCAGCTTGTATATATGTGATAATATGTTCCCTCAAAACCTCAAAAATAGATTTGCTTTGTTGATGTGGTTTCCTTTTGCTAGTGAAGGAAACTAGTCCAATAAAGTAAAGGGTTAAGACCCCTTAGAGGGGAAAAAAGAAAATAATATTATCCTTAGAAACGTCTATGAAAATACCTCCCAAGGCAAACTGTTGGCAGACCAGCTAATGGCAGATTGTGTACATCTGTGTGAGTGAAAATCAGCTCGAGGGTGTCAAGTGCTCTTTTGAGTCTCACTAGAGTCCCTTTATACTTATTTTCCAAACCAAGTAGTAGTTGCCATTTTTACCAGCCCACACAGTCCTATTACTTTCCCATCTTTGCTTTATAAATAGCTGGCTCTCACAGCACTTAATTTCTTGTTGGAAAATAATCAAATAATATTGCATTTCTCACATTTGGGACCTCATGGCCAAGTAAACGTACATGGAATGACCGATGTACAGATGTATTTGGATAAGGCTTCTCTGAGGAATAACACAATTGATTTTAATTTTTAGTAAAATGATTGGTTTGAAAGGAGGTTTGCTTTACTAGATCCCTACCAAATTATACACAGACTAGTAGAGAAATGATACATTCCTAATTAATCCAGTATGAAGACTAGCATCTAAAAAATTTTACATGAATGGAAGAGAAATTTAAAAATGAGAAATTCCTAAAATAAACACAATTATTTAAATAAAATAAAAGTTGTAGTAAAATTATGTGAGATAATTAAAATGAAAACAAGTATAAATACATTTAAATATTTTATTAAAACACTTAAATTAATACCAAGAAGATTTTCAAAATTTAAGTGAGAGACTTTCAGTTTCATTATTCAACCTCATTCATTGCCAACATTCTGGAGCCTCAGCTACCATTTCTTTATTCTATCATATTTATTTGTAAGGATTATTTCAGTCATACTGCTCATGTAATATATAATCTCCCTGCATCAACTGACATTTTATTATAAGCATTTCCACATTATTACCTATTACTCATAAACAGAATTGTAATTATTGTGTAGCATTTTATTAGATAATATAGTGTTTCCTACAATTATATATTATATATAGCTTGCTTTCAGGTTTTACTATTATATATAGAACTGTTTAAGAGATCTATGTCCCTAGGGTATAATCATATTTTGGACTATTTCCTTAGGGTAGATAATCAGAAGTGGGATTATTATGATTTATAGAGGCTAGGCAATTTTAAGTTTTTTGTTTCATAATGCAAAATTGCTTTACATAACTCTCAGTGTAGGCGAACATCCAATTCACAGAAAAGTGAACATCCAGTTCACAAACTTCTTAGTGTTTGGTGCTCATTTTTTATGATGTTGTGAAAAATCACCTTTCATTGTTTTTCAGATTTGTGTAAAATACAAATTATTGGGTTAGTGGAGATTAGTGGAGCGAAAAAATTTTTCCATATGTGGGAAATCCATGTGTATTTCTCTTGCCCAAAATTTCTTTGGATGCACTTTTCCTTTTTTATATTAGGAAAATATAGTATTTTTCTGATCATTATTTAGGCCCTTTATGAAAAGCTTATCTGTCATAACTGCAAAAATAGTATTTCTATTTAGTTTTATTTTTACTGATGTATTATATTCAAGATTTTACTTGTTATATGATCTAATCTATTTTTTCTTGCTGGTGTGTATAATTTAAGCCAAATTTGTTTATATTACAGAACAGTCAGAAATTCATAGATGTTTATTAACTCCTTCCTACCATTACATTTAATTTTATAAGTCACAATTTTCAGAGTACCACAGGTTAGTGGGGATAATTTAGTCAGTGAGAAAAGTCGCCTTCTTATGGGGAAGTATCTTCATCAAAGCATCTGGATCAAAGCTGACTTTGAGTCTCAGAGAAAGCAATTAGATTAAAAGAAAATTAGGATCTTGGCTAACAGTAAGAGCTTGTAAAACATAATTCACCTTGATTGAGAGTTTTTAATCTTCCATCATTGGGTATCAAATATGTCACATATGAAAAATAATTTCAGCTTTGTTTTCAACTTTGCTAAGTTGATCACTCTTCCTTAGAAGCAAAAGTTAAGTTCCTCTCATACTGGAAGATAAAGTAGTTTCAGAGTCATTAAACACACACACACACACACACACACACACACACACACTAGACTTCATCAATGATAATGTCATATTCAAATAATATCTTGTTCTTTGATCTTCTAAGGTGCCTATCTTAGTGCCTCACATGTAGTTGGAGCAGAATATATAATTGTAGAATAAATGGATGGATTTCCTGCAATAGAATGTAAGAAGTCATTAAGCATGTCCTCATAATATCTGTAGGATGCTCAGATGGCTTGCTTAAAAGTTGAAAAAGGAGTAAGACACTTCACAACACTCACCGTAGCACATACCCTCCCCGATATCCATAACCCCACCCCCTCTCCCAACCCCCTCCCCCCATCAACCCTCAGTTTGTTTTGTGGGGGGAGGGGGTTGGGAGAGGGGGTGGGGTTATGGATATCGGGGAGGGTATGTGCTACGGTGAGTGTTGTGAAGTGTGTAAACCTGGCGATTCGCAGACCTGTACCCCTGGGGATAAAAATATATGTTTATAAAGCTGTAAAAAAAAAAAAAAAAAAAAAAAAAAAAAAAAAAAAAGAAAGAAAAAAAAAGGAGTAAGAAAGAAAACGATAGGACCTTGAAAGGACAGACGAACACAACTCAATGAGCAGTGAAAATCAATGAAGGCAAAAATGGTCCATTTTCACTTCATTCCTTTTCAGGGACAGACCAGTTTTCCTTCATTGATTTTCAGTGCTCATTGAGTTGTGTTCCCCTGTTCTTTGGTTGTAGTGTTTTCTCTATTTTTCAGCTTCCCTTTTGCTTTGCTTTAAACTATTGTTGCTCTGAAGTAGGCTTTGATGGCAGAGTTTTAGCTCAATGAAACCATTTTTGTTTACTTGATCTTTTTTGCTCTAGATAGTAGTACTATTATTTTTTAATACTATCTGAATGGTACTTTTCTGAAGAATCTTCCATAACATTTTTCTTTATTTTGATCTGTCAATCATGTTTTATGTGTGAAAAATATTTTTATGAAATTGAAAGTGAGAAAATGAAATATTTATAAAAATTTAAATTGATTAGTGTGACCATTCAAATGAAGTATCTGATCTGTTTATGTTCAGTCCGTACATAAATATCTAACAAGGATATAATCAGGACCCATATATCTAATTTTGTGTTTGCCAGGTAATATAATTTATATATGCTCAGGTCAAGGCATTCCAGAGTTGTAAGTCCTGGCTTGTGAGAGTTAGAGAGATGGCCTTGATTTGGGGAGAATGACCTCACTGTGGAGCTGACAGTGAAAGAAGGGACAGTGGTCCAGATGATAGTACCCATGAGGAATTAGACAATAAATACTTGAATCAGACTGATGGATTCCAGGTGTATCATGAAAATAGGTTTTTCTAAGTACTGATATTATTATACCATCAAAATTTATCTAGATTCATTCTGGATTTAGGTAGAATTCATTTAGAAGTTTGAAGGTAGAGAAAAGCTCAGGCCAGTATTTTGAAAGATAAAACTCAGTGAGACAAATGATTTGGCCACCAGGCATTTACAACTTTTTAGAGAATATAAATCATTTAAGTATGCAGGCATACACATGCAACAGAGTTGCAGTAAGGTACAGTAACTTCCCAGTATTTTTATGTATGTACATAGGGTAGAAATAACAAATTATGTCAAAATAAAGAATTAGATAAATGTATGTTAAAATTGAGGCAAGGGGTGCCTGGGTGGCTCAGTGGGTTAAGCCTCTACTTTCGGCTCAGGTCAAGATCTCAAGGTCCTGGGATCAAGACCTGCTTCGGGCTCTCCGCTTAGCAGGGAGCCTGCTTCCCCCCCCTCTCTCTGCCTGCCTCTCTGCCTACTTGCGATCTCTCTCTTTGTCAAATAAATAAATAAAATCTTTAAAAAATAATAAATTAATTAAAAAATTTTTTAAAAAGTGAGGCAAATACTGTGAGTGTTATAAAGAAAGAAAATCCATTTCAGTAAATATATGGCTGAATGCTTCATACAGGAGTTGAACTTTGATCTCAGGCTTACAAGATGACTCTTAGAATTTAGAATATCCCAGACTGAGAGTTAATTCATGGAAACTAAGGTATAGAAGAGTATATTCACAGAATAATTCTACTTGGCCCAAATGTAAGAATAGCCCAAGTATTTATTTTAAAGTGAACCTGGAAAATTAGGCTTTGGTGTAGGGTCTAGAAGATGAGTTGGAAGTGTTTGGACTTTATTATAACCAGAGATGAAGCACCAGAATTATGCTACCTCATATTCTGCTTTCTTAGTTAAAAACACATGTTGTTCTATAAACGTGAGGCTTTTGCTAGTCGTGATTGAATTTCTCTGTATTCATTCATTCATTCATTCATCATTCAATTCATTATTCATTCTTAACTGTCATAACCCTTAAGAACACAGCAGTACTTCTACTTTGAGGACATTACAAAAAACAACAACAACAACAAAACAAACAAAAAAAAAACACCACCACCACCACCAAAAAAACAAAAAAAAAAAAAAACAAAAAAAAAAACGAAATTAGTAAAAGACAAATAATTTTTTTCATGAATTTATAATAGTACAAAACTACTTTTATATTCTTGGTTGCCAAACATAGATACCCTAGAAGTGAAAGTTTTAATAGAAATAATAATGCTTATGCTGTATAATTGTCTTTTATAGCACATCTGAAATTCTTTTACTATACCAACATTGCCTTGTTGCAACGCTTTGGTTAGAAAATTTACCTATTGTTAATCTACATATTGCTAATCCAAGCTTAAATGAAATGTCCTGTGTCATTTTAAACATAAAGAATAGTACACAAATAACCAGAATGTGTAAGAAAAACATATAACTGGAAGTACTTATTCCTATCATGTTTTGTCACCTGTCCCCTCCTCATTCTTATGATTGCATACACACACACACACACACACATATATGCACACATATATATCTGATCACTTTTTTATCTTTTTTCTATCTCCTTATGAATATGTGGTATATGTGATTATTTGTATGCATCTATACATTAGATCTTGTCCTCTGAAAAACAAATGCCATTGAAGAATTAGCTATGCAGAGATGTATTAGCCAAATAGAGTCCAAAGAAGGCACGGAGAGTCACAGACAATGATGCAGATCTGATCCCTGGGCAGAAATAAGGGAAGGGAGGAGAGAAAGAAAAAAAAAAAAGGGTTGGATTGGCAGAATTTTAGATACAGTAGAGGTCTTAGAAAATTTGGGGAGGCCAGTGGGAGAGATGCATTTTCATGGACACCACAAAATATATATTTGGATGCATATGTATATATATTTATATTGTATAAATATTTATATATATTACATATAAATATATATTTATATATTTAGAAACATTTCTTTTCCACAATGAATTATTAATTAATTAATATCTAAAATATCTTCATTTTTAGTTCCTATCATAGACATCACATTATTAGGATACCCAATTTTTAGGATTTCTTTCACTTATGTATTAAAATGCCCATGTATAATTATCTCCTATATCAGAAGATATAAAGACACAAGTAATTTGCCTATTGGGTGTAATGTTGGAGATCATTACCTAGTGTTTGTGAATGATTTTTAATATCCAGAAAAGAAAAGCTACAAGTTTTCTTTTAATTTTCTTCTGAAAGATTTGTCTTCTTTTATAAGTAGAAAATATTTAAGCTATGTATGGGATTCTTTTTTTAATACTCCATAACTTTGGAAAATACTACCCTGTCAAAAACAAGACTGCTGACTCTTTCCTAATGAAATTAAAAGAATGATTATGGGCAAAGACAATATTATAAAACTGAATATAATTGCAGATCTATATGTACTAAACCATGGGATGCACACGTTGGCCACAGCCAAAACATAATTAGATTTCTCAGAAATACCTCCTAGTGTTTAAGAGAAATAGCACTATATCACAGTGATACAAAAGCGTGTATAAATGGTGTGACCTTTTTTGAGAAATTTGATTGATAACAAATTACATGCTGTTTGCTCTGGTGGTATTAATGAAACTTGAATGCCTTTAGACAAGTCATAGAAAATGTTTTTTCATACCTTAAGCAATGACAAACAATAATATTTGTATCTTTTTCCATTTGGTGGTCACTGGGTTTCCTAATTGTGTTATTCATGTAGAACAGAGGGAGGAATATAAAGAAGAGCATACACAGTGGGCTAGGTTGGTGGGAGTGGGTATTAAGCACAATAATAAATTTGACTAATACCTTATAGGTCTTTTGATATAAATTTTTTCAAACTTTAATAACCTATCTATTGAGTCTCCATATATATCAGTTTTTTGCTAAAATGAAACAAACATAACGAAAAATCCATTATGTTTATCTCTGAAAAATGTTATGAGAATCTTATGTACACATGAATGCTGTAGTTCCATGCACCATGGGGAACATTCACATTAAATCTGCACTTCTACAGTGTCTCTGAATTACTTTTCAACTATTCACATTTTTTTCTGTTACCCAACAACTCACAAAAAGCAGAACTTTAGTTTTAAAAAATAAATCCTTCCTAAAATATTGACTTCTAAATGTCATCTAATTTATATGTTTCTTGTATGGTGGAGATTCTGCTGTGCTTCTAGCCATCAATATTTTACAGCTTCATGATTGAGGAATGAAAATTAGTGCTACTTTTTATAGTACTACATTAAATCTCAATTAATTAAAACAAGTTTAAGGGAAATTATTCTCAGTTATAGTGGAACAACTAGAAAAAGCCTAATAGAGCTCATCACTTTGAAGGGCACTGGAATTTTGTGTAAGAAGAAATAATACTTCTAACTTTTAATAATTTGGAGTAATATTTTAATGCATTTGTCCAGTAAGGATTCACTAAGTTTTACAGGCAAGATACTTCTTACCTAATAAGTGCTAGGTGAAAAATAGACACATTGCCCTGCTTTTGCAAAACTTGTATTCCAGTATTCTTGTATTCATCAAAAAACTTATTTTCTAATATTCTTATATCCCTTGAACAGTCCACTCTAGAATTGATAATTTAATTGCTTCTGGAAAGAATGCAGGGAGGAAAAGTACCAGGTGTCAGGAGAGCCTATAATCTGGGTGCTAGGCCTAGAGTTGGGTGTCTTGAAGGAGTGAAATGGGAGAGAATCTGGAGAGTGAGGAGATAGCATCAAGGAATATAGTGGAGGAAGAATGTTCCAGTCAGAAGGAATAGAATATGAGAACATCCTGAAGTGGGGAGGAACACACGCTTCAGGAAAAAAGAGACCATTGTGACTGGGGCTCTGAAAGCGAGCTCTAATGATCTTCAAAGTGAGACTGGAGAAAATGGTAGGAGGTCTCTAAATGTGTCCTCATCTAGCCCATAAAAGAAAACTTAAGGTACATTTTTTTTTTTTATATGTGGGGAGCTTATTAAACTTTAGGTCATTGTTTGATACCAGAATGTAATAGTAAATTGTATGATCTTAATATACTTGTGATATTCTTGATTAACTCACAGAGACTGTTCTTTTTAGCAAAAAGACAAATTGCTGCTGCATTATGCTTTTTAAGAGATTTTTAATGAGCAGTTTTATAAAGATCATATCATTTGTATAGGTCACTTATTTATTTGGAAATAAGTTGGCATCATTTGGTGGATGATACATCAGAAATTTAGAACTTTCTCCCATCTTTCCAAGTTCCTAAAGTATATTACAATGAAAAGTTTTCTTTGTAAATTGTTGAAGGTGTTTCTCAATGGAAGCAATACAATGAACTTTTTGGCAGCTCTCTTAGAAAAAATCCGTCTAGCATTTTTGGAAATGAGTAGGGAAAAATTATAAATAATCTAAAATAGACTCATATTAGAGACTTACATAATATATTACACAGCATGAATTGGGAATTACATTTTTTCCATAATATCTTTAGGAAAAGGTATTGTGGCTCTATAAGAATGGGAAATCACACTCCCATGAGAAATTTGGCATTAACATCCAATTCTATAAGGAAAAAAAAATCTTAGTCTTTTATTATTTTTTTAAGATTTTATTTATTTATTTGACAAAGAGAGAGAGAGAGACAGAGGAAACACAAGCAGGGGGAGTGGAAGAGGGAGAAGCAGTTTCCCTGCCGAGCTGGGAGCCTGATGCCAGGCTCAATCCTAGGACTCTGGGATAATGACCTGAGCCAAAGGCAGATGGTTAAGCACTGAGCCACCCAGCGCCCCGAAAAAATCTTAGTCTTACATACCAGTTTGGATCTACTTTATTTATTTATTTATTTATTTATTTATTTATTTATTTTTAAATTCTACTGTAGTTAACATACGTGGTATATTAGTTTCAGGTGTACAATACAATAATTCAGCAATTCCATGTGTCACCCAGTGCTCATCAAGATAAGTGTAGTCTTAATTCCCTTCACCTATGTCACCCATCCCCCTGCCCCCTCTGTGACATCAGTTTTGTTCTCTATAGTTTAGGGTCTATTTCTTGGTTTGTCTCTACCACTCCCCTGACCTTTGCTTTTTTGTTTTTTTCCTTAAATTCCACATAAGAGTGAAATCATATAGTTTTTGACTTTCTTTGGCTTATTTCACTTAGTATTATGGTAAGTCCATCCATCTTTTTTTTTTTTTAAAGATTTTATTTATTCATTTGACAGAGAGAGATCACAAGTAGGCAGAGAGGCAGGCAGAGAGAGAGGAAGAAGCAGGCTCCCCACTGAGCAGAGAGCCCGATGCGGGGCTTGATCCCAGGACCCTGAGATCATGACCCGAGCCGAAGGCAGCAGCTCAACCCGCTGAGCCACCCAGGCGCCCCCATCCATCTTATTGCAAAAGGTGATTTCATTCTTTCTTTCATGCTTTTTTTAATGGCTGAATAATATTCTATTATCTATATCTATATTTATATCTATATCTATCTCACTACCACACCTTCATTATTAATCAATTGATGGATATTGGAGTTGTTTCCATATCTTGATTATTGTAAATAATGCTGCAGTAAGTGTAGGGGTGCACATATCCCTTTGAATTCATGTTTTCCTATATTTTGGGTAGATACCAGTAGTGCATTTACTAGATCATAAGGTAGTTCTATTTTTACTTTTTGAGGAGCCTCCATACTGTCTTTCACAGTGACTGTACCAGTTTACATTCCCACTAATAGTTTATGGTGGTTCCTGTTTCTATGCATCATCACAAACTTTTATTGTTTCTTATGTGTTTTTATTTTAGCCATGGTATCTGTTTTAAAAGTGAAATCTTATGAGAGTCTAGTAGAGTTTGATCATTAAGAGGTTTTCTCTTCTTTCCTCTAAATTCAAACATCCAATACTGGTGTCTATGGAATACATTAGATAGTGTGGAGGTTGCAATTCAGAGGAAAATAGTCAGAGAACTCAAAGTCACTTGCATTAGTGAGAATGAAAAGGTATGTTTGAGGTATGGCTCTGAAACAGGATCGGGGCACCTGGATGGCTCAGTTGGTTAAGTGTCCAATTTGATTTCCACTCAGGTCATGGTCTCAGGGTCCTAGGATTGAACCCCACAAGGGGCTCTGCTCTTAGTGGGGAGTCTGCTTGAGGATTCCCTCTCTCCCTCTCCTTCTCCCTCTCCCCCCACCATAATTAAATAAATCTTTTAAAAAAATAAAACACAGGATCAAATGTGTGTCACTTCTGGGATCTATGTCATGCATTACCAGTTTTACTTTATGTGTGGAATAACAAACAATATATAAATTACAGTAATATGTAAGGTACTATATATTAATAGGAAATACAAGTTTATTTCTTACTACTTCTTTGCTGGCTTGTTATGAAAACCCCCTAACTGGTCATCCTGTTTCCTGTATTTTCTCTTATCTAAATTAGACACATTGTTATTTTAAATCACAGATATATTAGGCAAAATTTGTGCCTAAAATCCTCAATAATTATCTTCTGCTTTATATATTAGACATTAATACATCCTCCTGTCTTTAACCTATCTTTCTAGGGTTATTTTCCACACTCCCTGCAGCCAACACAAACCTCTTATTTTGTATTTTACCTTCAGGCTTGTTCACATGGTTCCCCTTGTTTTTATTTTCTCTTCTTCCTGTTTATCACCTCAATTTCTGACTATTCTTTAAAATCAAGTTCAGATGACTTGAACTCCATGAGCCTTTCCCAATCCTGTCTTCTTTTCATCAAAGAATACTCTGTGATACATTAACTATACTTTTTCCATCGCATTATTTATGTCTATCTGCTAGAGTATAATGAACTTGAAGGTGGGGATTATATCTCAGTCATTTAGCTCAATGTTGCATGGTAAATATACCTAGAATGAATAAATAAATATGTAAAGGGAAATTATATTACTTTTATACACATCAAGAGAATTCGGGCTTCATCCACATACACAAATCAAGTTGAGTATTTAGCTGACTTGAGGAAGAACTGTCTTATTACAGAGAAAAGTATAATTTAGTATTTATTCACTTACTCATTCATTTAAATTTTTTCTGCAGTAATTTATTGAGCATCAGCTTTGGGCTACGAGTATTATACAGGTAGTTTCTAAATTCAAGATTGATGTAAATCTTTACCTGAGTTTCTCAAGAAATGTGACATTTTCTTCTGAGAGAAGGTATAAGAATATATATTATGGAGAGAATGTTTAAAAAAGTATGTCCAATTTAATTGGGATGAACCTATATTAATGTGTAATAGGAGTTTGTATTGGACTCTTGTCCCCCTCCCTTAAAGAAATTTATCTACTACACATTTTTATTCCTTTGAAATAAAATATAATATTTGTGCCTTTGTAACATTGTTTTTGCAAATAATTTCAACACCTAGAATAAATGAAGCTATTTTTCACTACGAGGTACTGACATAAAGGGAAATGATGAATTCAGGCATGAACTATGTGGTTAGAAATGGAAGTACTTTACTTTCAACATAATTGGTATATTTCGACTATGCCAAAAAGTTGTCCTGGCTAAAAATGATCATATCTTTTCATTTTAGCATGAGAGTGAATTGTTTGTATCTTTAAATTTTTGTTCATTTTATTCTCAAAATAAACTCTTAGGGAAGCAAAATTTTCCCTGTGATATGCATGATGACGACAGATGAACCAGTGAATTAGATGACCTGAGTGCTACTCCGGGGTCAGTCACTGAATTAAGTCTGTGACCTGGTCAGTTTATCTAAATACATTCTACCTCAAAAACCTTATCTGCAAAATTTGGGGGTTAGTCTTTAATGGTAATTTTTAAACTTCTCTGAAGAGTCACAGTGGTTCACAGAGTCTGTTTAAAAACTGCCTGGAAAGAAGGATAAGCCTAGTGTGCTCAGTACCACCATTTTTAGTATTTTTGTGTTCTGTTTTATGATATATTAAAATCCCCTTTACAGTAGATTCCCTAGATTGAATGATTTCTATATTTCATACATCAATAATTTTAATTAATTTTTACTTCTCTACGGAACATGGATAGTTTCAGGTAAATGTAATTATTATTCAATTATTTTATTCACTTATCAAACCTGTATTGAGAAGTTTTTTATGTGTCTGTGTTTGTACCTAGTGTTTTGGAAATCCAAAGGCCACAGACTTCAAAATCTACTGGAGAAGATAGTCATATAAATATCTAAAGGAAAAAAATCCATGTGATAAGTGTTGTACCCGAAATGTGAATAAAGTATCTTTGAAAGATACCAGCAGAAACTATATGCTTCCTAAGCTTCATGCACGGGGCAGTTAAAGAACTGTGTAATAGCAGACCGAAGCAAGTTTGTTTTAATTCCAATGATTTCAGCTTCTGTTTTGGAATTGAAGCACTTTTTATTTTAGGACCATTAATTTTAATATAGGTGCTTTATTTGAAGGAAGAAATATTATATTTGAGAGCAATTTTTATTTTAAAAATCAATTATTCACATATTATTATATTACAATATGCCAGATTTTAACCATTAGGAAAAAAGAGTTAAAGCATATAAAAAGTCCATAGATTGTAAGAGGCATAGAGATCCTTATGACACAAGTAATAACCTGGAAATTTTTATAATTGTTACAAATAATATAGTAATAAAGTATGTCAGAGTCTAAGTGAATTACCCACTGTGACATGAGCACTCGTAAATGTATTGTATATTAGCATAACTTAATATAGTGCTAAATGATAATGTTTAAACCATCCTTAAATACTGTTCACAATTTACTTTTAGTGTGTACATAAACAGCCTCAAAGTAAAAAATACCACTGCATGAATAAAGGAATATAAAATTCATATTATTTTGCTATCTAGAATAGATATCTAGATAGATATTGTACAAAAGTTCCCGACCTGTATGATGTGTGACAAAATTTGAGAGCTACTAACGTATACATCTGGAATGGAGGAAAACTAACTTCAGTAGTATATAACCCTTTCGATTGTTATTTATTATCATTATTAAGTTCTTAAGTTTAGTTCCAAATCGTTTTACAAATATCGTGGCTATTTTTCCTTTCTTTTGTCTTGTTTTTGGCTTTTAGTGGAAATGTCATTATCACATGCTTTTGAAAGCCTAGAATAAGTAGGGCTTATTTGAAATTCCGAACTTTTTGAATCTGAAATATATTTCCTGAAAGTTTTTTTTTAGATTTAGTAAAATTGTATTGTAACGTCATTATTTTGTTCTTTTTAAAAAATATGATATTAGGAAAGGGTGAGAATAATCTAGGAAAAAAGTGCACATTAGGCAGGCAAGTTTTTTTTTTCCTTTATCAACAGTTTAATATATTGGATGTCCTTAAAAAAGAATATTACATAAAGAAACTTTTGAATCTCAATATACATACCTCCCTGATCAATTTTCCTTCTTTATTCCTCATACATATTTTACCATATACGTATTTATCATAAATATTTATCTATTATTTTACATTTAAAATTTTATATGTGTGATATAGACTACACAATATTTATGTAACTTGCGTTTTTCAGTTAATATTTTTGATGTTTGCCATCATTGTGTATGTAAGTTTGGTTTATGTACTTTCATTGAAATAGATTTACTTTTTTATTTTACAAAGATACAGGTATTTTACTATCTTGTGGATGTATGTTTTATTCATTTATAATTTGCTCTAATACAATTTACACAGTTTTACTGAATTTTTTTGATCATATCTTTGTAAAAATAGTATTTTAGTGAGTGTTCCTTACATATCGCCTTCAATGGTGAGATTTTAAAATGCTCACCAATTTTCAAGCTTGTGAAAATGTTTGAATATTTTTAAATATTTTCTCAATATTTTAGTAAAATTATATGATGCAAGTCCTGAAACCTATACTAGTTTTCCCAGAAAATACATGTATTTACACATATAAACAAGTAAACTTACTTTTTTCTACCTTATAGATATGGAGGTAAAAGTAGAAGTTGAGCATGTGGAACTTCCTACAGAGTTCAGCCACATAGTATACTATGTTAAGTATCCATCACGTTAGTTTACATGTTTTGTAACCTGTAGTAGTGGATGTTTTATTGGACACTGGTGTGGTACATATACAATTAATTTTGGAACCCTGAAAAAATAAACAAAACATTTAATCAGGTATATTTTTCATATTTTCTAGCCAAAAGATCCAAGATGTAAAATGAGGATTGATCCTATATACCCTCCATAAGTCTTTTTCCTAAGAAGTCAAATATTCTTCCAGTATAGATGGCCATATACCTACTTCTTATAAAATCATAGATTCTAAATGCATTTTGTTCATAATGTAGATTTTCATTCTTAAAGAAAGCCATAAAACCTAAGCTTACACTTATATTTCCTTCCTTATCTCTGACACACACTTTCTACAGGAAGCTTTTGAAGTTATTTTTATTCTTCATATTGATGAAATTAAAATTTAAATCCAATTATGTCAAACTCCAACTAAGTTTTAGTCTCTTCTCCAGGTGCTTTACATATGGAATCTGATTATATATGATATTTAATCCCAAGGAAGCTTTGAATGATTGTGTATGTTGGCTTTTTTAAAAATTTAAATTCAATTAGCCAACATATAATACATCATTAGTTTTGATGTAATGTTCAGATATTCATTCATTGCATGTAACACCCAATGCTCATCACATCATGTTCCTTCCTTAATGCCCATCACCCAGTGACCCCATGCCTCCACCCACCTCCCTATCCACAATACTCAGTTTGTTTCCTGGAGTCAAAGTCACTCATGGTTTGTCTCTCTTTCTGATATTTTTCCCATTCAGTTTTCCCTCCCTTCCTCTATGATTCCCTACACTACTTCTTATATTCCACCTTTGAGTGAAACCATATGATAATTGTATCTCTCTGATCGACTTATTTCACTTAGACTAATACCCTCCAGTTCTGTCTATGTTGATGTAAATGGTAGGTATTCATCCTTTCTGAGGGCTGAGTAATATTCCATTGTATGTGAGAACCATATCTCCTTTTTTTTTTTTAAGATTTATTTATTTATTTGACAGACAGAGATCACAAGTAGGCAGAGAGGCAGGCAGAGAGAGAGGGAGAAGTAGGCTCCCTGCTGAGCAGAGAGACCAATGCGGCGTTGGATCCCAGGACCCTGAGATCATGACTTGAGCAGAGGTTTCACCCCCTGAGCCACCCAGGCACCCCATGAAACCATATTTCTTTATCCATTCATCTGTTGAAGGACATCTCAGCTTCTCCTACAATTTGCCTATTGTGGACATTGCTGCTATGAACATTGGGGTGTATGGGCCCCTTCTTTCACTATGTCTGTATCTTTGGGATAAATACCCAGTAGTGCAATTGCTGGGTTATAGGGTAGCTCTATTTTTAGTGTCTTGAGGAATCTCCATACTGTTTTCCAGAGTGGCAGTAATAGCTTGCATTCCCAACAACAGCATAAGAAATTTGCTCTTTCTCCACCTCCTCACCAAAATTTGTCATTCCCTGTCTTGTTAATTTTAGTTATTCTAACTGGTGTGAGGTGCTATCTCAATGTGGTTTTCATTTGTGTATCCGTGATGACAAGTGATGTGGAGCATTTTTTCATGTGTCTGTTGGCCATTTGTATATCTTCTTTGGAGAAGTGTCTTTTTATGTCTTCTGCCCATTTCTTTTTTTTTAATTATTTTTATTAACATAAAATGTATTATTTCCCCAGGGGTACAGGTCTGTGAATTATCAGGCTTACACAATTCAGCACTCACTGTAGCATATACCCTCCCCAATGTCCATAACCCAGCCGCCCTATCCCTACTCCCCCCCCAGTAACCATCAGTTTGTTTTGTGAGATTAAGAGTCTCTTATGGTTTGTCTCCCTCCCAATCCTATCTTATTTCATTTTTTCCTTCCCTACCCCCCAAAATCCTCCTCCCTGCCTTTCAAATTCTTCATATCAGAGAGATCATATGAAAGCTGTCATTCTCTGATTGGCTTATGTTGCTCAACATAATACCCTCTTATTCCATCCACATTGTTGCAAATGGAAAGATTTCATTTTTTTTGATGGTTACATAGTATTCCATGATATGTATGCATATATATTTATGCATACATATATAAAATCAACTCTTATTTATTCATTCATCTGTTGATGGACATCTAGGTTCTTTCCATAGTTTGGCTATTGTAGACATTGCTGCTATAAACACTCAGGTGCAAGTGCCTCTTCAGATCACTATGTTAGTATCTTTAGGGTAAATACCCTGTAGTGAAATTGCTGGGTCGTAGGGTAGCTCTATTTTCAAGTTTTTGAGGAACCTCCATGCTGTTTTCCTGAGTGGTTGTACCAGCTTTCATTCCCACCAACAGGGTAGGAGGGTTCCCCTTTCTCTGCCTCCTCGCCAGCATCTGTTATTTCCTGACTTGTTAATTTTAGCCATTCTGACTGGTGTGAGGTGGTATCTCATTGTGGTTTTGAGTTGTATTTCCCTGATGCCGAGTGATGTGGAGCACTTTTTCATGTGTCTGTTGGCCATCTGGATGTCTTCTTTGCAGAAATGTCTGTTCATGTCCTCTGCCCATTTCTTGATTGGATTCTTTGTTCTTTGGGTGTTGAGTTTACTAAGCTCTTTAGAGATTTTGGATACTAGCCCTTTATCTGATATGCCATTTGCAAATATCTTCTCCCATTCTGTCAGTTTTCTTTTGGTTTTGTTAACTGTTTCCTTTGCTGTGGAAAAGCTTTTGATTTTGATGAAGTCCCAATAGTTCATTTTTGCCCTTGCTTCCCTTGCCTTTGGCGAGGTTTCTAGGAAGAAGTTGCTGCGGCCGAGGTCAAAGAGGTTGCTGCCCGTGTTCTCCTCAAGGATTTTGATGGGTTCCTGTCTCATCTTGAGGTCTTTCATCCCTTTTGAGTCAATTTTTTGTGTGTGGTGTAAGGAAATGGTCCAGTTTCATTTTTCCTGCATGTGGCTGTCCAATTTTCCCAACACCATTTCTTGAAGACTGTCTTTTTTCCATTGGATATTTTTCCCTGCTTTGTCAAAGATTAGTTGACCATAGAGTTGAGGGTCTATTTCTGGGCTTTCTATTCTGTTCCATTGATCTGTGTGTCTGTTTTTGTGCCAGTACCATACTGTCTTGATGATGACAGCTTTGTAATTGAGCTTGAAGTCTGGAATTGTGATGCTACCAACTTTGGCTTTCTTTTTGTTGTCTGATTGCTGAGGCTAGGAGCTCTGGTGCCATGTTGAATAGCAGTGGTAATCGTGGACATCCCTGCCATGTTCCTGACTTTAGGGGAAAAGCTTTTAGTTTTTCCCCATTGAGAACGATATTCGCTGTGGGTTTTCCACAGATGGCATTGATGATATTGAGGTATGCCCTTCTATCTCTACACTTTTAAGAGTTTTGATCAAGAAAGGATGCTGTACTTTGTCAAATGTCTTTTCAGCATCTTTTGAGAGTATCATATGATTCTTGTTCTTTCTTTTGTTTATATATTTTATCATATTGATTGATTTAAGGATGTTGAACCAAACTTTCAGTCCAGGAATAAATCCCACATGGTTGTGATGAATAATCCTTTTAAGGTACTGTTGGATCCTATTGGCCAATGTTTTGGTGAGACTTTTTGCATCCGTGTTCATCAAGGATATTGGTCTGTAATTCTCCTTTTTGAAGGGGTCTTTCTCTGGTTTTGGGATCAAGGTGATGCTGCCCTCATAAAATGAGTTTGGAAGTTTGCCTTCCATTTCTATTTTTTGGAACAGTTTTAGGAGAATAGGTATTAATTCTTCTTTAAATGTTAGGTAGAATTACCCTGGGAGGTTGTCTGCCTGGGCTCTTGTTTATTGGGAGATTTTGATGACTGCTTCAATCTCCTTAGTGGTTATGGGTCTGTGCAGGTTTTCTATTTCTTCCAAGTTCAGTTTTCGTAGTATATACGTCTTTAGGAATACATCTGTTTCTTCCAGATTGTTAAATTTGCTGGCGTATAGATGCTCATAATATGTTCTTATGATTGTTTGTATTTCTTTGGTGTTGGTTGTGATCTCTCCTCTTTCATTCATGACTTTATTTGTTGGGGTCCTTTCTCTTTTCTTTTTGATAAGTCTGGACAGGGTTTTATCAATCTTATTAATTCTTTCAAAGAACCAGCTCCTAGGTTCATTGATTTGTTCTACTGCTCTTCTGGTTTCTATTTCATTGATTTCTGCTCTGATCTTTATTTCTCTTCTCCTGCTGGGTTTAGCCTTTCTTTGCTCTTCTTCCTCTAGCTCCTTTAGGTGAAGGGTTACGTTGAATACTTGAGAACTTTCTTGTTTCTTAAGAAAGGCTTGTATTGGTATATACTTTCCTGTCAGGACCACCTTTGCTGTGTCCCACAGATTTTTAACAGTTATGTATTCATTTTCAATTTGTTTCCATGATGTTTTTCAATTTTTCTTTAATTTCCTGGTTGACCCATTCATTCTTTACTAGGATACTCTTTGGCCTCCTTATATTTGAGTTCTTTCTAGTTTTCCTATTGTGATTGAGTTTTAGCTTCAGAGTATTGTGGTTTAAAAATATGCAGGGAATGATCTCAATCTTTTGGTACCAGTTGAGACCTGATTTGTGACCCAGGATGTGATCTATTCTGGAGAATGTTCCTTGTGCACTAGAGAAGAATGTGTATTCTGTTGCTTTGGGATGGAATGTTCCAAATTTATCTATGATGTCCATTTGGGCCAGTGTGTCATTTAAAGCCATTGTTTCCTTGTTGGATCTTTTGCTTAGATAATCTGTCCATTTCAGTGAAGGGGGTGTTAAAGTCCCCTACTATTATTGTATTATTGTTGGTGTGTTTCTTTGATTTTGTCATTAATTGGTTTATATATTTGGCTGCTCCCATGTTAGGAGCATAGATATTTAAAATTGTGATATCTTCTTGTTGGACAGACCCTTTAAGTATGATATAGTGTCCCTCCTCATCTCTTTATAGTCTTTGGCTTAAAATCTAATTGATCTGATATAAGGATTGCCACCCCAGCTTTCTTTTGATGTCCATTAGTTGGTAATATGGTTTTCCACCCCCTCACTTTAAATCTGGAGGTGTCTTTGCATCTAAAATGAGTTTCTTGTAAATAGCATATTGATGGGTTTTGGTTTTTTGTCCATTCTGATACCCTGTGTCTTTTGATTGGGACATTTAGCTGATTTACATTCAGGGTAACTATTGAAAGATATGAATTTCATGCCATTGTATGGCCTATAAGGTGACTGTTACTGTATATTGTCTCTGTTCCTTTCTGATCTACTACTTTTAGGCTCTTTTTTTGCTTAGAGGACCCCTTTTAATATTTCCTGTAGAGCTGGTTTGGTGTTTGCAAATTCTTTCAGTTTTTGTTTGTCCTGGAAGGTTTTTGTCTCTCCTTCTCTTTTCAATGATAGCCTAGCTGGATATAGTATTCTTGGATGCATGTTTTTCTCATTTAGTACTCTGAATATATCATGCCAGCTCTTTCTGGCCTGCCAGGTCTCTGTGGATAAGTCTGCTGCCAATCTAATATTTTTACCATCGTATGTTAGAGACTTCTAGTCCTGGGCTACTTTCAGGATTTTCTCTTTGTCACTAAGACATGTAAATTTTACTATTAGATGATGGGGTGTGGACCTATTCTTATTGATTTTGAGGGAGGTTCTTTGTGCCTCCTGGATTTTGATGTTTATTCCCTTTGCCATATTAGGAAAATTCTCTACAATAATTCTCTCCAATATACCTTCTGCTCCCCTCTCTCTTTCATCTTCTTCTGGAATCCCAATTATTCTAATGTTTCATCTTATGGTACCACTTATGTCTCACATTCTCCCCTTTTGGTCCAGTAGTTGTTTGTCTCTCTTTTGTTAAGCTTCTTTATTCTCCATCCATCATTTGGTCTTCTATATCCCTAATTCTCTCTTCTGCCTCCTTTATCTTAGCATTAAGAGCCTCCATTTTTTATTGCACCTCATTAGTACCTTTTTTTATTTCAACTTGGTTAGATTTTTAGTTCTTATATTCCTCCAGAAAGGTATTTTGTTTCTCCAGAAAGGGATTTTCTGTTATCTTCCATGCCTTTTTTGAGCTCAGATAGCTCCTTGATAATCACCATTCTGAACTTTGGTTCTGACATATTACCAATGTCCGTATTGATTAGGTCCCTAGCCCTTGGTACTGCCTCTTGTTCTTTTTTTTGTGGTGAGTTTTCTGCTTTGTCATTTTATCCAGATATGAATATATGAACGAGATAATAAAATACTAAATGTTTGACAAAAACTCCAGAAAAATATATGCTAACTAAGTCAGAAGAGACCTGAAAGCAAGGAGAGAAGAAAGGGAGAAAAAATAAAAATAAAAAAAAAATATGTATTAGATTGGTGAATTGAACAGAGCCACCCACTTTATTTTGGGTATATTCTTGTCTCTTAGAAGAAAGTACCTCCCAAAATTTTAATGAAAGAAAAACTTTCATATATATAAGAATAAGGGTAAACAGGATGAAGTGATTGAATATGAGTGTAAGATGAAAATTTAAAAAGATTCTAAAAAGGAAATTGATAAAATAAGTTGATTGTAGAAAGAAAAAAGGAAAAAAAAAGAGGAGAGAATATGATCTGTCTAGAGACTAGAACAAAGCCATGTGGTAGATTTAGGGTATATTTTTATCTGTTAAAAGAAATTGTATCCCAAAATATTAAAGAAAAAAAAAAAACCTTTATGTATAGAAAAAGGAAGGTTAAATACAATGAAGGGATACAATATGACCATAACAATGAAAATTTAAAAAGATATTTTAGGGCGCCTGGGTGGCTTATTGGGTTAAGCCTCTGCCTTTGGCTCAGGTCATGATCTCAGGGTCCTGGGATCGAGTCCTGCATTGGGCTCTCTGCTCAGCAGGGAGCCTGCTTTCCCCTCTCTGTCTGCCTGCCTCTCTGGTTACTTATGATCTCTATCTGTCAAATAAATAAATAAAATCTTAAAAAAAAAGATTTTTAAAAAGGTATTGATAAGATAAAATAGTTTAAAAAGTTAAGAGTAGAAAGAGGAAAAGTTTAAAAAGAGAACATAAAAAAATAAAATAAAAAATTTGCCTTTGCAAGACTAAAGCATCATGGGAAAAAAAAACAAAGCAATATGAATTCTGTGTTGCTTTCCCCTTAGCTCTGGAGTTCCACAGTTCTCATTAATCAATGAACTTGGTCTTGGCTGGATATTCTTGCTGATCTTCTGGGGGAGGGGCATGTTGTAGAGATTCTCAAATGTCTTTGCCCAAGGTCAAATTGCACTGACCTTCCCTGGGGCCAGGCTATGTAATCTGCTCTCGTTCACTCTTGGTACCTTTTGTTCCCTGAATGCTTTCCATACTGCTTTGGAGGACAGGAATGAAAACTGCTAGCCTCTCAATCTCCAGCCCAGAGGAGTTGAGAGTTCGGGACCCCACTCCTCAGTGCGCCCTCAGAGAAAACCAGTCAATCCCTCACGTCTCCTTGGTCTCCAGATGCTCTCTGTGCTTACCTGGCCTGTGACCAAGTCTTTCTGTCTCTGGCACACAGCCCCATTTGGAGTCTCCTAACCCAGAAGATTTCTGCTACGTACTCCTGCACTGCTCCTCCCAGAGGAGTAAGGAGGGAGTTTCCCTGGATCTGGTACTTGTTGGATCCCTGTTTGATTAGTGGTGGCCTGACTGTGCCTCGGATCATGGTTTAAGGTAATCCTGAGCTGAGAGCGCAGTTCTCAGCCCTGTCTCTGTAGCCAGCTTCCCTGCTCTGATACCTGGGTGTTCTGTTGCACTCAGGCACCCCTGGTCTTTCTGTGACCCTGCAGGTCCTGAGAACTCATTGTCCCAGTGTGGGCCCCTGCTTAATCTCTCAAGTGATGTCCCTCAGTGGAGCAGACTTCTAAAGGTTCTGATTTTGTGGTCTGATGCTCCACTGCTTGCCAGGAGCCAGCCACTTCCCCCTGCAGTCTATCTTTCTGTAGCTTTGAATTCACTTCTCTGCACGTCCTACCTTCCAGAAGGTGTTCAATTTTCTGTTCCTAGAATTGCTGCTCTTCTTCTCCTCTATTGAGTTTGTAGGTGTTCAGAATGGTTTGATAACTATCTAGCTGAACTCCTGGGGCTAATGATATTTCAGTTTCCTACTCCTCTGATATCTTGCCTTCTCCCTCTTCTGCCCATTTCTTGACTGGATTATTTGTTTTTTGGGTGTTGAGTTTAGTAAGTTCTTTTTTTTCCCCCTATTTTATTTTATTTTATTTTATTTTATTTTATTTTATTTTATTTTCAGTGTCCCAAAATTCATTGTTTATGCACCACACCCAGTGCTCCATGGAATACATGCCCTCCATAATACCCACAACCAGGCTCAACCAACTCCCCACCCCACACTCCTCCAAAACCCTCAGTCTGTTTCTCAGAGTCCACAGTCTCTCATGGTTTGTCTCCCTCTTCCACTCTCCTCTAACTCAGCTCTCCTCTCCATCTCCCAATGTCCTCCATATTATTCCTTATGCTCCACAAGTAAGTAAAACCATATGATAATTGATTCTCTCTGCTTGACTTATTTCACTTAGCATAATCTCTTCCAGTCCCGTCCATGTTATTCAAAAGTTGGATATTCATCCTTTCTGATGGAGGCATAATACTCCATTGTATATATGAACCTTATCTTCTTTATCCATTCATCTGTTGAAGGGCATCTTGTTTCTTTCCACTTTGGCAGCTGTGGTCTTTGCTGCTATGAATGTTGGGGTACAGCTGGCCCTTCTTTTCACTACATCAGTATCTTTGGGATAAATACCCAGTAGTGTAATTGCAGGGTCATAGGGTAGCTCTATTTTTAATTTCTTAAGGAATCTCTACACTGTTTTGCAATGTGGCTGCACCAACTGGCAATCCCACCAACAGTGTAAGAGGGTTCCTCTTTCTCCACATACTCTCCAACACTTGTTGTTTACTGTCTTGTTGATTTTGTCTATTCTAATTGGTGTAAGGTGGTATCTCAATAAGGTTTTAATTTGAATCTCCCTGATTGCTAATGATGATGAACATTTTTTCATGTGCCTTTTAGCCATTCATATGTCTTCTTTGGAGAAGTGTCTCTTCATGTCTTCTGTCCATTTTTTGATGTGATTATCTGTTTTGTGTGTGTTGAATTTGAGGAATTCTTTATAGATCTTACTAAGTTCTTTATAGATTATGTATATTAGTCCTTTATCTGATATGTCATTTCCAAGTATCTTCTCCTATTCCATAGGCTTGTTTTGTTTTCTTTTGAGTGTTTAAATTTTGCTTATGGTCACCAGTATAGGGGCGCCTGGGTGGCTCAGTGGGTTAAGCCACTGCCTTCGGCTCAGGTCATGATCTCAGGGTCCTGGGATCGAGCCCCACATCGGGCTCTCTGCTCAGCCAGGAGCCTGCTTTCCCCTCTCTCTCTGCCTGCCTCTCTGCCTACTTGTGATCTCTCTCTCTGTCACATAAAAAAATAAAATAAAATTTAAAAAAAAATCATGTCTTATGGTCACCAGTATAGTTTGGGTAGTTAATTTTCATTTCATATTTTTAATTCATTAGAGATTTGACACAGTGATTATTTTCCAGTAGGAGCACACTATTATGCTAGAGTAGCAGGGAGTTTGTAGGTATTATTCCCAAGAAAATGTTCATCAACTTAGAAGTGTGTAATTCAACTCTTTTGACTTTTTAACCACACCACTGAAATTTTATGTTGCATCTTCAGTAGCTGTAATTTTTGTATATTTTGGTAATCTTTGTATAGATAAAATGCCTGTTATGTAGGGCATTACAAAATGTTTTATGTATTCAACTAATAAGCATTGCTCCAGAACATAGTACTTTACTTTATGAATACAAAATTCCTTTCCTGACCAGGGATTTGAAAACACAAGATAAACTTTTTTTTTTCCCCCTCTGCAATGGGCAATAAATAGCAATATAATTACAATTCACAATACTCACATCACTAAATTAAAGGTGTGTTATGGTTGATGTCAAACACTGCAGTTGTCTACCTATCACAATCTAACAAGGAGAAAGCTTTATCTTTAATTGTATTACTATACTCAAGCAGGATTCTTAACCATTCTTATCACTGAATTTGCTATTCAGGATTGTTATGGTGGGAAAAAGTCAAATTTTTTTTACCCTGTCATTGTTTAAAAATATGATAAATTAAAAAGCATTTCTGTGTGGTTGTTGATTTTTTTTTTTCTAACAACCCTTAGCTGGAAGAAAATAATATATTTTGGCTTAAGAATAAAGTTAAGGTTTTCAATTTGTGCTGAAGGTCACTATTCAACACTGAAATATTTTTTGTTGTTATTATCTGAAAGCTCCAGAAAGAATTGGTTAAGGTTATGAAAATGGCTTGCTACTTTGGGAGATGATATTCTATAATTTTTAATTTAAGGTCTTCTGACCAAGGTATATTCCTACAATATTATTTTCTTATACTTTGACTCATATAATTTAATTATTTTGCTTAAAATAAAAAAGAAGTAAAATATGTGCATGATTCCTCATAGAACTCTCTTAAGTCACTCTTGATGTATCATTGAGGGTCTTACGGACAAAAGATGAAGCCAGTGTGACTTGTGCAGGTACATATGGCTACATAGGTGTATTTTGATGTCTGACAAAGCTCTCATTTCTGTTGAAATCAATAAAATCAGAAGAAGTAGATGCACCTTTATTATAAAGGACACAATTTTCTCTTGTTCAAATTTGTATAGGTTTAAATTCAAGTTTCTATATAAATTCATGTTTATATAAGAGAAAAGTGATTTATAACATTATAAAATTAATATAATACATAGTTTATAAAAATAGCTCTCTGTTTATATTTCTATTATTTTTTTCAAGGCTCTTATTAAATGATTCTTGATTTCATATGCCATTAGTATGAAAGTCAAACAATTCTAAAATGTATCTAAAATTCTAAAATGTAGTAACTAGTTACTGTAAAGTTCTTATTTAAAACTGACAGTTTTTCATTTCCTAATTCTGTTTCAGAATTCAGGATCAGAAACTATTGTCAATCTAGATGTTGTACATTATTCTCTCAAACTGAGGTTTTTTACCCTCATCCACCCACTTAGAATTGTCTTTCAGAACTCTTGCTTGTAAAATCATTTGTGTTTTTTTCTGCACCATTAAATTATAAATTCACTCTTCCTGTAGAAACCCTCATTTGGGGTATTGATGTTTACTTAAATACAGATCCATCTCACTGAGTTTAAGTACACAGAATGAATTTTACTGTCACAGAGTTATATCTGAAACTTTTGAACCACGCCATTTATGAGAATAACTTAATGTAATTAGGTCTTATTTTTAATCATTCATATATATCTTTCGGAAAAGAAAGGAAAAAAATGTCTGCGGTAAGTTGAACAACAGTGAGTCTTATCTTTAAGACCAACAGAAATCAAGGGACTTGGATAAATTTGTATTGAAACCTAAGGTATCAAATCCAGTTCACTGAAATTGTCAACAGTGATTTACAAAAACGAGTTGAAGGTCACTCTTCATTTATTCACTTCCATATTGATTTTTGTTTTTCTTATACCTGTTCTCACACAGCTTCTTTTTGTTTAAAGAACTTTGTATAAAATATTCAGGAATACTAGGACTTAAGCCTCCTATTGCTAATTTTAAGAGGAAAAGTAAATGATGAGAAGAGAAAGAGTAACTCTTTCTCATCTATATTTCTTCCATGATGTGAAGTGAGATACTGGATGTTAGATTCATTGAGGTCTGATGATTCTACTGATCCCAGTCTCTGTCTTAGTCTTACCACCTCTATTTGTTTCCGTTTTTTTCCCCCTTTTAAAAAACCCAATTGTTGTTTTCTTCAGCTTCCCTTCCTTTTAAATGCTTCTTCCCTTGCCCTCCCCCCCCCTTATATGATAAGTCACTTTCAGTGACCATTCCCATCCCATTCTCAAATATTCATAAAATATCCTTTCCTAAATTGTGGAGCATATAATCTTCCTCTCATCTCCATCATTCCTTCCTATTCTATCATAGAGTCTATAATATGTCTATAATGAAGAAATTAAGAATTAGGGCTGTTGTAGCAAGAACCAAAGGAATGAGAAAGAGTGGAAAAAGTATAGCTCTGTTTAAAACTCCTTTAATTAAAAAACAAACAAACAAAGTGCTTTAATTGTGTGCTTTCTGTTAGCAACAACTTACCTTCTTTGTATTCTAAGAGGATTTTTTCTTTATTGTATTCTCTTCCCTACCTTAACCTTAGTTCAAAAAGAGTCTTCAGATCATTTCAGTTCAGTTAAGAGAAAGAAAAAAATGTTAGACATAAAGCTATAGTCCTTCACACTAGAAGGGTTTTAGTAGGTGTATTTACTTGTTGTTCTATGTACTTTAGCACAGTCTAGATGAATTAAGACAATATATTTAGCTATTTTCTTCTGATGACAAAACAATATAATGCCTACTAACCACTGTCACTGTGTATCAATTTTAAGAGTGTCAGAACAGCTCAAAAAAAGGCAATGTGTAAATCCAGTATATCATGTTCAGTTCAACTAACATTTGATAGTGTGGGTCAGGCTCCAAGGAATCAAAATGAAAAAGACAAGTTCTTTGATCTCGAGCTTACAGATTTGTAAACACATAATGTAATGTAAACACATGAATAGTAAAAAGGATTGATTTATTTCAAAATAGGCGTATGTATAAAATAGGGCAGTTGTACAGAAAATTACCTAATTCTCATAGGAAGCTAAGGCAAGTCCTTCAAAAAAGTAAACTCTCCTGGGAAGAATTTTGAAGGATGAGTAGGGATTTTTGTCAGAACAGGAGTGGAGAGGTAGGTGAAGGAAATTTTAAGCAGAGAGAATGCATACAAATTGAAGAAGACATTACTTAATTAATAACGATGTTTTAATTAATTAAAGTGTGTTTTTTGTTGGGATTACATATATGCCAGCCAAGAAAATGCCATACTGCTAGCATAAGGCATCATTTTACCAGAATGCTTGATTTGCTTGCTCATTGGTATTATGGAGCTTATTTTAAAAATTATTTACACAGAGTTATAATTTACCAGCAACAAATAAAAAAAAACTCTTAAGGGTGTGAATGATGGGGCACTTTTGTTTGCAGTTTCATCAAAATATTCATTGAGGAAGAGCTTACATTCGTCTAATTGGATCTTTCCTTTGAAAAGTATCTAATTAAGTATTTATTTGCAGTTTACAAAGCATCATAATCTTGTTTGTTTGGAGCTCTTGTTTGACATGTCCTTCTGTTTATGATATTAAATTAGGTGCCAATAGAATAAATAATGAGATTGTGAAATGTTAATACCAAGGTCAGTTCAGTTTTCTACCCATTTCCACTAATATGAAAAGCGACTAATACATTTGCATAAATCTTGACTTATAAATGGGGTAATAAACAACCAAAATTGCAAGTTTTACTAATTTACCTCTTTAGGCAGTAGATAATTTGGACAAAAGAAAGATCCTGTACAGAAAGAGGTTGACACCCTCACAGAATCCTTTTGTATTATTTTTATCATGTAGATTTTCAATGCTTTTCAGAATTTTTACATGGATTTATACTTATTTTTCTTTAAAAATGAGTCTTGCACTTTTTTCTTTAATTATACTTCAGATTCTTGCTTTTATTAATTTTTGTCTATATTTTGCTCCTTCTTCTAACCCTCTTTTTTATGCTAAGCTTATTTTTCTGTTAAACCAATGAGACTGTTTAGCTTTTAAAATTTATTCTACATTCTCTAAATTGTTAGTATCTATGAAACTAGGCTTAAATTGGTCCCCAATTTTTTTCACCTTGTATAACTGATATTTTAGAAGTCCTCTAAGAGCTTAGTATGTCTTGGAAATGGGTAATGTAAAATAGTCATATTAAAACTGCATGAATGGTGAGAAATGTAAACTTACCTATGGGTATATGAAAATTTGTTCCAAAGAAGTACTAGATCATCAGTAATATATGTATATCATAAAGGTTGTAATGAAGTCACGCCATGTCAGCTTTTATCTAAACTAAGAAGAATAAGTTAATTTATCCACCCAATGCAAACAAAAATACAGTTATATACTATAAGCATTGTTACCATGTTCTGGAGATACAAAAATACTATTTAACATTTATTGACTATTTATTATATAGCAGTTATCATGCTAAAAGCTTTATCATTAGGTAATACAAGTTTTTAATAAACCACCTTCTATAGGTTCTATAATTTTGCTCAGGTTTTGAGGTCAGAATATTAAAATTTAGAGAAATGAAATGACTTCACCAAAGTCATTCAGCTAGTAGAAAGTGGAAGAACTGGGACTGGATCCTAGTTTTATCAAAGCTCATGTACGTACGTACCTGATGTACTTTAGAAGCTCCACTTACTCAAAATATTTGGTTATATAATAACGAATCAGAAGAATTCCTAATCAAAGAGATTTATTCCTTTGAAAATATTTTCTTTAGTTTCCAGTTATTTTGCATACTATTTCCAAAAACAGTTATAGGAAAATGAAAAGCTTGTTTTTATTATAGCATCCACTTCCAGTATTAGAGCAATCCAATGTGAAGGGGGTTAGACAAATTGATATTGGGTCAGGAGAAGAGTTACAGGAAAAAGGCACAAGCAAGCAACAAAACCAAACAAAGGAAATGAAGACCAAAACCACAACAAAAGTACAAAATTTTAGAGAATAACCCCAAATCCATCTCCGCTTTGAGGTCTCTGTAATTTTTTTTCTGAAGGCATGATTAAAAATAAGAGTTAATGAGAGATGTTCGGAGGTAATAAAGCAAATCTAAGAAGGCTTAGTCACAGAGAGAAGTTCATTGCTCTCTGAATTATTTTCATAATAATAAGGACTAAAATTACTTTAATAAGAATAAAATTTGAAAATGCAGTTATATTAATAAATTAAGGAGACACTGGTTTCGTTATAGTCCAGGAGATAGCATTATATATGCACAAAATATTTAGTTCATAGTATATTCCAAATCTATTGATAGCAGAGATAATGTCTTCGATATATTAAAATTTTGCTTAGAAGGCTTTTTATGAAAACAGGTGCCAAATATTTTGCCCAAATAAGAGACTAGAAAGATCCATTTTCATTGGTATTTCTAAAAGCTCTAAGTATACTAAGTTATAATTGGATGTGGACCTTGAGTTTAGGAGACAATTTTCCCTGAATATTAAATTTCTCTCTTCTTTCTCAGCTAAAAATGAAAAGTTCCAAATAAAACTAAAAAGATAGGGAGAGGGAGATGAATATTTTTTACTAACTTTAACCTTCCTAGAAAAATAACTCCTCAAATGTGGCCCACGACCCATTCAATATTTTGATTAAAAAATATCAATTTGTTTAAAAAATACCAATAATTAAGCTTTATAGTAGTGCAACCTTTATTCATTTTTGAAAAAGAGAAACAAATTTATTTCAGTATTGTCAAAGGAAGCCCTCATCCCTCTTTAATAGGGACTATTCTTTATGTAGTCTTTCTAAGTATAAAGAATTGCCTGGAATTCTTAGAGTTTTGGCACAGCCTAACTGAGGAATAAAGTCTTATCCAAAACTGAAATGTATTAAAAAGAGAAGAAGGAGCTTTAAGTAAAAATTGGCTAAGATAGCTTGGAATTTCATCTGCATTCTAAGTAAAGTTCAAGGGCATGAAACTACTAGTGTTTCATAGGTGAACAGAATTTACGCTTATTGTGTGTTAGCTGTGACTCGTAGCGTATAGACATTATCTCTAAAGCATCAAACAAGAATGATTGATAAGATTTTTCAAATCTTACAGATTTAAAATAGTGATCTGGAACAGACCTTAGAGATTATGTAAAACAGTGGTACTCACTGCTTCCCTGGAATACTGTTCAATTTTGAGAAACATGTACTTTAATTTTGTTAATTAATACTCTCCATGTACAGTATTCCTCGAACATCAACAAGTTGATGTGTAGTCTATTGTTGCATTAGGCACAAATCCTGTCAGTGAATAACAAATTGCAATGGTACGTTCAAGCCAGTTTCAAGGAAAGATAGCATCTTTCCTGGAACATATGAGAACTTTACCATTTGCATATATAACAGAGCAGTATAAGGGCAAAGTGATACAGTAGAAAGGCAAGGAGATTGAATGTTCAGTGTAGATTTTTAAAAAAATTACTGTGTGGTATTGGAATAAGAATTGGATTATGTTTTAATTATTGTTGATCTACAAAGAATTTTGTTGGTGATTCTTTAATTCATTAATTGCCCAGTCCTAAAAACCAATACTCCAAAATGTTCCATAAATCCAGACAAAGCTGAGGACCAATGATCTTGTATAGCCTTTTCACTTTATAGGTGAGTAAACTGGAGGCTTGAGTGGTTCAGTGATTTAACCACAGTCAGTGAGGCAGTCATTACAAAACTAGAACTAGAACACAGATCTCCTGTTTTCCTTTTTCCTGCTATGCTTTCTTCCATGCCATGCCATGCTGCATAATAGGAAGATAGTTGTAACATTTGTGGGTTTTTTTTTTAACTCTGACTCCTAAGATTTTTACAATAGTCAGAAATGACCAACAGAGTCAATCGAAATAATTTACATATGCATTTTAACAGCTTTATCATGGTATACATGACATGTAGTAAATGATACATATTTAAATTCTACAATTTGTACATTTAATGTATATATGAACCATAATAACCCTCAAGACAATGATTATCTCCGCCACATCAATTCTCATTTGCTTCTTTGTAGTTCCTCCCTCCCACATTTCCTGTTTGCAAACTCCAGCCCCAGGCAAATGTTGATTATCTTGTCACTGTATTAGTTTGCATTTTCTAGACTTCTATGTATGGAATCATGCATTATATATTCCATTTTCGTCTTGTTTCTTTAATTCAGCTATAATATTATGGCATCTATATTTAAGTGTTTATGAGTAGTTCATTTTTTATTGCTGAGTAGTATTCCGTCATATGAATATACATTGATTTTTTAAAAATCTATTCATATATTGCTGGGCATTTGGGTTGTTTCTAACTTTTAATTATTAGAAATAAAGCTCCTATGAACATTATTAATCAAGTCTTTGGATATATGCTTTTACAAGTTCTGGGTAAAGACTTAGAAGTGGAACAGCTTATATGTTTAACTTTTAAGAAACTGCTGGTTGCTTTCCAAAATTAATTATACAATTTTACTTAGTCACTGGTAGTATATGAGAGTCCCAGTTATTCTACATCTTCAGTAACACTTGGTGTGGTCATTTAAAAAAAAAAATAGACATTGAAACATGTACATAGTAGTGTCTCATTGTGGTTTTAATTTCCATTTCCCTAATGACTAACAATGTTGATCAATTTGTCTATTTGATTTGTTCAATCTTGTATCCTAAAATCTGGCAAATGTTTTTTAGTTCTGGTGTCTTTTATGTAGAGTCTGTTGGATTTTCTTCATAGATGACAATCATATCAACTACTGGTAAATCAGATTTAATTCTTCAATTTTGGATGACATTTTTCTAATTTGTTTGATCAGCTAATATCTCTAGGACAACGTGGAATGGAAGTGATGAGAGTGAACATTCTTGGCATGTTCTTGATCTTAACAGTTTTCACCATTAAGTATAATGTTAGCTATAGATTTTTCATACATGGGTTTTCAGGTTCAGGCATTTTCCTTTTATTTCTAGGCTCCTCAGAATTTTAACCTAGAATTGGTCTGTCATGGTAAATGTTTTGTATTAATTGATAGGAATGTGTGTTTTGCTGTTGTTAGTTGACATGCTCTATAATTATCAATAATGTCAGTTTGGATAATAGTGATGTTCAAGTCTTTTACATCTTTATTGAATTCCTGTAAATATGTTCTATCAATTATTGTGAGAGAGGTGTTGAAATTTCTTTGTATACTTATGTATTTGTTTTTTTCCCTTTGAAGTCCAGTCTGGTTTTGCTGTGTGTGTTTTTGCTTAGCTATTATTAAACACTTAAACATTTAGAATTGTTTTGTTCTCTTCCATTGCCCCCTTTATCACTGTGAGATGAGCTTCTCTGTATTTGGCCATAATTGTTCACAAAGGGTAATATTCTTTGTTCAGAAATTTACTTTGCCTGATATTACTATACTTAATCCAGTTGTGTTTTGATTAGTGCAAGCACAGTATCAATCTTTTATTATAACATGTTTGTGTTTTTGTGTTTAAAGTGCATGTTTTATAGGCAGCATATATAGTGGGATGTTGCTTTTTAAAAATCTTAATCCAATCTAAATATTTCTGTCTTTTAATTTTGTTAAGATCATTTGTATTTAAGGTGGTTTTGATATGGCTGAACTTAAATCTACCATCTTGCTATTTCTTTTGTTTGTCCTATGCTTTGTTCTCTTGTTTTGCTTCCTTTTCGATTAATTGAGCATTTGTTTTGATTCTCTGTTGCCTTTTGGTTGACTTATTTATTTACTTTGTTGTATTATTTGAGAGATTACTTTAGGATTTATAGTATTCATATTTAACTTAGAGTCTGCTTAGATATTACTTAGATTACTTAGATATTACTTAACTTGGGTATTATACCATTTTAAAATAGTATAGGAATCTGAAATCATTATTCCCTCATTTTTCCTCTCATGGCCTGTGTGTTATTGTTGTCATGTATTTTACTTCTGAATATGTATAAGCCCACACTACCTCATTACTTTTCCCTTTAAATAGTTGTGTTTTAAAGACATTTAATAGGAAAAATATATTTACCCACATAATTTCATTCCTAAGGCTCTTCATTCACTTGTGCCAGTCCATACTTATATTTGGATCATTCTTTTTATACCTGAAGGTCTGCCTGGTAATTGATTTTTTAAATATTTTGTATGTAATGTCTTCATTTTACTTTTATTTTTTAATTTTTTTAAACTAGGTAAAAAATATAATTAGTTGACAGTTTCTTTTTCAGTACTTTAAAAATA
This sequence comes from Lutra lutra, assembly GCF_902655055.1. NCBI lineage: Eukaryota > Metazoa > Chordata > Mammalia > Carnivora > Mustelidae > Lutra > Lutra lutra. The sequence goes on from NC_062279.1 coordinate 94,361,641, forward strand.
TTGATCCATTGTCTTCTGGCTTGTATTGTTTGTGATGATAAATCAGATGTTCTTTATCTTGTTCCTTTGTATATAATGTTTTTCATTTTTCCCATCTAGCTGTTTTTAAGAGGTTCTCCTTTTTCTTGGTTTTAAGCAATTTGATTATGATGTGCTTTGGTCTGATTCTTTGCATATCTCTTGCACTTGAAGTTTGTTAAGTTTTTTGAATCCATGGATTTATAGTTTTCATCAAATTTGGGGGGAAAAGTGAGCCATTATATTTTTCTGCTTCTGTCTTATTTTTTTATTTTGAAATTATTTTAATTTAGAAATGTAAAACATCTTGGAAGAAAACAAAGAAAGAAAAACACAAAACATATAGGCAAATTTTTATTCCATGAACTTCTCAAATCCTCACTTGTTCACTAATTCCTAAGATGAAAAACTTCTAAAAAGATACTCAGCCACCAACAATGTTATTAGTAGGGATACAGATCAATTTCACATAAAAAAAGTCAAATGAATCCCATTATAGCACATCCTATTGTTGTTGCCTTGGCAATCTTCTGGAATTCTTTTCTGTCAGGTTTAGTACATCTAATAACCAGCTGAATTCAGTCCTTCACAACCTGCCAACTTGGCTCAGTGAACTGCATTACCTGATCCATGATTCCTGCCTGCCAGCTCCTCAAATGCCAGGAATAGCTAGCACTGCTCCTCCCTTCTTTATGGACTCCAAACACACAAGTATAGATTTCTTGGTTTTCCCATGATTTACTAATGCTCTTTTTTGTTGTTGTTATTTTTTCTCTATGTTTTCATTTTGAGTGGTTTCTAAGGCTACTTTTTCAGATTTACTCTTTTGCAAACTGTTCCAAGTACTTACTGCCCTATTAGGAGGTTTTCCATTTTCTTATTAAGAATAGCCAATAGCTTCAGCCTCAAGTAAACCTTAGTGGGGGCACTGGCTGGACCAGTTGGTTAAGTGGCTGCCTTCAGCTCAGGTCGTGATTACAGGCCCTGGGATTGAGCTCTGCATCGGGCTCCCTGCTCGGCAGGGAGCCTGCTTCTCTCTCTCCCTCTGCCTGCTGCTCTGCTTACTTGCGCTCTCTACCTCTCTGCCAAATTAAAAAATGATAATAATAAAAATAAACCTTAGTAAATAATATGTCTACAACTTTCATGTGTTTCTTTCTCCAGCTTTAGATAGTATACCTACACACATACACTAATGAGTACTCTGTTGACTACATAAGGAGGAGTACTTTGGGAGTATGCTGGACTGTCTAGTGTCCTGTCCTTTACCATGGTCTTAGAAGTGTTCTTTAGGTTGTAAGTCAGAACAATTGTTGGGATCACCTTGTTTGTTTCTTGTCCCTCAGGTATCACAGTCCTATATATCCTGATATCAAAAAATGTAAGAACTATTGTTTCATATATTTTGTTAAGTTTTTAGTTGTTTTGGTGGATTGTTAACTTTGGTGCTGTGAGTTATCTTGGCTAGAAGTGAAAGTGCCACACACATATATTTTTTTTAATATTGATACTTTTTAATCTTTGGAAAATCTTACCTTACTTTTCAAAGCTGTTTCATAAATAGTTATTTCAAGTTCTGGCTATTAATGCTATAGGTACTCATGGTGCTGTACATTTAAAATATTGTTAGGAGGGTATATCTCATGTGTAAACTCTTCTTATGCATATACACAAAAAAGTGGACCCAGAAATATTTTGGTGGTGATAGATATATTTATTGACTTCATTGTGGTGGTGATATTATGAGTATATGCATATGTTCAATACCATCAAAATGTATATATTAAATACATAAAATTTTTGTTAACTGTACTTCAATAAAGCTGAAAAAATAATGAATGTATTTTATTGTTTCCTAGAAACTCAGTGATAATTTAACAATTCCATCTTTAAATTTTCTCAAAGATATGGCCTTATGTTTTATTAATTGCATTTAATTCTTTTGTATGATGTTAATATATTAAAATATTTTCTTTAATAAACCATATACTAAAACATATCACTTAAGAATTGATTAGAGGTATATCATTTTTAGAAAAATAAGAGAATGAGACCCACTGTTAATTTTCAAATATATAAAAATGTACTATTTCATACAAATAGGTAACAGACTCATCAAATATATAAAAATGTACTGTTTCAGTAAGAATTCATTAAATATTTGCTTTACTAGCATTATATTGCCCATTGCAGGACATATAAAAGACCTTTTAAAAAGGACATATTTGTTCCAGAAATCTTATAATGATGTTGGAAATATAAGTATCAGATGAAGTTCAAGGAACAGTTGCACCTTATGAGTGAATGATAGCCTAGTTACTGTTAGGGCATTTTAGGATTGCACAGTGATTTGATGTGCTGATAATTTTTTTATTTAAAAGTTTAAAAACTAAGTTAAAGGTAAGTTTTATATTAAAGATAAGCTGTTATTTGAAAAATTTACAAATATTTTATTATTTAATTATCACAAATCAATGTAGTTGATTCTTATATTATCTCTAGAAGATGAAATTGTGGCACACAGGGGTTATATAATTTGTCTATTGCAATATAACTAGTAAAATTTTATAATATTTTGAAATAAAACTCATTATATGCTTACATATCCTTAATGCCTCATTACTTTAGTTTCCATTCTTGTTCACTGGTTAGAAATGATGAAAATAATAAAACACATTAATGGCATATATATATATATATATATATATATATATATATATATATATATATCAGAACCTGTTAATATTCTAACCATTATGTAGAAGAAAAATATTTGATACAGTTTTCTAAATATGGTATTTAAAGTTATACTTTTTTTTACAGTCTTTTTTAAAAATTTATTGAGGTAAAGTGTCATACAGTATTATATTAGTTTCAGGCATACAACATAGTGATTTGACATTTTGTCCCACATTAGAAAATATTCACCATGATAGGTCCAGTTACCATCTGCCACCTGTTACCACTGTTATTGACCATATTCCCCATGCTGTACAGTACATCTGCATGACTTATTTATTTTATAACAGAAAGTTTCTACTTCTTAATTACCTTCAACCATTTCTACCCCTACCCCTGACAACCATGATATCCATGAGTCTGGATTTTGTTTTGTTTGTTTTGTTTTTTTAACCTCACACATAGGTGAAATCATGACGTATTTGTCTTCCTCTGTCTGACTTATGTCACTTAGTGTGGTACCCTCAGAATTCATCTATGTTATCACAGATGGCAAAATATCATTCTTTTTAGTGCTGAGGGGTATTCCATGTGTGTGTGCATGCATGCATATACACACAACATTTTCTTCATCTACCCATCCAACAATGGATGCTGATGTTTCCATGTCTTCCCTATTGTAAATAGTACTACAGTGAATATAAGTGCATATATCTTTTCAAATTAGTGTTTTTGTTTTCCTTGGATAGGTGCCCAGTAATTACTAGATCATATGGTAGTTTTATTTTTTTAACTATTGAGAAGCCTCCATACTGCTTTCCATATTGGCTGCACGAATTTAGATTCCCACCAGTTGTTCATGAAGCTTACCTTTTTTTCACATTTTCACCAACACTTTTGATTTCTCATCTTTGTAATAATAACTGTTCTGACAGGTGTGAGGTGATATCTCATTATGGATTTGATTTACATTTCCCTGATAATTTGTGATGCTGCTCATGTTTTCATGTGCCTGTTGGACATCCATATGTCTTTGAAAAGATGTCTATTTAGACCCTCTACCCATTTGTAACCAAATTTTTTTTTTGTTACTGAGTTGTATAAGTTCTTTATGTATGTTGGATATTAACCCCTTATCAGATACGATTTTCAAATATCTTCTCCCATTCAGTAGGTTGCACTATTTAATTTTGTTGTTGATTTCCTTCACCATGCAGGAGCTTTTTAGTTTAATGTGGTACCATTTGTTAATTTTGTTTGTGTTTCCCTTGGCTTTGGTGACAGGTCAAAAAAGAGTATTGCTAGGATTGATGTCAATCCTACCTATATTTTCTTCTAGGAGTTTTAGGTCTTTAATCCACATTAGCTTATTTTTGTATATAATGTCAGATAACGTTCTAGTGTCATTCTTTTGCATGTAGTTGTGAGTACCATTTATTGAAGAGATTGCTCTTTTCCCATTGTGTATTCTTGCCTATTTTGTCATAGACTAATTGACCCTATATCAGTGGGTTTATTTCTGTGCTTTTTATTCTATTTATTTGTGTGCTTATTTCTGTTCTTAATGCCAGTATCATACTCCTTTGATTATGTTTTTAGTATAGTTTGAAATCAAGAATCATGATGCCTCCAGCATTGTTCTTTTGTCACAAGATTGTTTTGGGTTATTTGGGGTCTTTTGTGGTTCTATAAAAATTTTAGAATTATTGCTTTAGTTCTATGAAAAAGTGTTACTGGAATTTTTGATAGGGATTTCATTGAAGCTGTAGATTGCTATGGGTAGTGTAGAAATTTTTACAATACTAATTATTCCAGTTCATGATCATGGTACATCTTTCCATTTATTTGTGTCTTCAGTTTCTTTCATCAGTGTCAAAGTTTTCATAGTACAGTTCTTTTACTTCTGGTTAAATTTATTCCTAGGTATTTTATTCTTTTTGATTTAATTGTACATGTTATTTTTTATTTGTGTTTCTGCCACTTCATTATCAATGTATAGAAATGGAACAGATTTTTGTATATTAATTTTATAATTTGCAACTTAACTGAATTCATTTATTATTACAATGGTGGAGTATTTGTGTTTTTCTATATATCGTATAATCCATCAGCAGATAGCGACAATTTTATTTATTTATTTTCGTTTTTCTTTTTCTTTTTATTTTCTTCCTTTCTGCCTTTTATTTCTCTTTTTTCTTGCTTAATTGCTGTGGTGGGGACTTCCAACACTGTGTTGAACAAAAGTGGAGAAAGCACACATCCCTGTCTTGTTCTTGATCTTAGAAAAGCTTTCAGCTATACTGTTGAATAAGATATTAACTGTAGATTGCCATATATGGCCTTTATGCTGTTAAGTACATTACCTCTCTACTACTTTGTTGAGAGTTTTTTCATAAATTGATGTTGAATTTTTTCAAGAGCTTTTTTGCATCTATTGAGAAGATTATGTGATTATTATCCTTCACTTTGTCAGTGTGATATGTCATGTTGATTGATTTATAGATGTTGAAGCATCCTTGCATCTCTGGAATAAATCCCTTGATCATAACATGTGATTCTTTTAATGTGTTTCTTTATTTACTTTGCTATCATTTTGTTGATAAATTGAAGATTTTGAGAAGGATAGGTATTATATCTTCTTTGTTTGGTAGAATTCACCTGTGAATCCATAACCTCCTAGACTTTTGTTTGTTGGGAAGTTTTTTATTCCTGATTCAATCTCGTTACTAGTAATTGGTCTATCAAATTTTCTGTTTCTTCATGGTTCAGTCTTGGAAGATTGTAAACTTTTAAGAATATACTGATTTCTTCTAGGTTGTCCAGTTTCTTGGCATGTAATTGTTCACAAACTATTGTCATAGTTTTATAACCCTTTGTATTTCTGTGATGTCAGTTGTAACTTCTCATTCATATCTGATTTTATTTGAGCTTCTCTCTGTTGTTCTTGGTGAGTCTAACTAAAGCTTTGCCAATTTTTATCTTTTAGAAGAATCGGCTGTTAGTTTTATTTATCTTTATAATTGTCTTTTTAATCTCTATTTTATTTATTTCCATTCAGATTAAAACTGTATTCTTAAAAAGATTATATATGTGTGTGTTATAAATTATATAAAATATATATTTATATATGTCATATGATCATTTTACCTATTGTCACAATATATAGCCAAATATGGTTATTTAAAATTTGCTATTGTGAAATAATGTAATTTTAAAAACACATCAACAAAGTTCCTTTATTAATGAAAATTGCTTTTTGGTATCCAATTATAAGGCTAATCAAGTTGATGTAATATATAATTTGTAAGGTCATCCAAACTATTACTATATGAAATGCGATCATTTTAAAATGTCTCAGATGAGTGAGGGGAAATCTACAAATACAGAGATGGCTAAACTATTCAGTTTGTCTGAGAGAGACAGAGACAGGGAAAGATTGATTGTGTGGTTATGTTTATAATTGTTAGATATGTAAAGATGTACTTAAATCTTTTAAACTTGGAAGAATAGTTCTGTTAAGAGGCAGCAACTCTGGCCTGGAAAAATTCTAACATTTAAAAAAAAAACCTGTAAATGTTAAACTTTGTTGATACAACACTTACTTTCTCATATGCAAGGCACTTAAGGTGTCTATGGTTAACTCATCCTCGTATCACTGAAAGAGTAGCAATCTGAATCTAATATCAAGTTATTTAGTTTAAAATAAAAGGACAGACACATCTTTGCAGTTTAAAGATACAGTTTCCAATGACCCAGTTTTTGGCATATTACTGTCATGGTTCATTCTAGGTTTCTAAATACTGTTTCTGTGCTTTTTGAGCCAGAGACAGCATGCTCAATTGTGTCAGTTTATACTTGAATACCTTTAATACGTGAGTTCATGCATTCTACTCACCATTTATCACCCAAGCCCTCTAGGGTGATACACAAATGTACTTTGGATTTTCTTTAAGTGTCATAAATACCCTGGCCTATATTTTGGTTTTAATATAATTTCTAATTTTAAAAAAGATAAATACCTTAAAATTCATTTCTGAAAACAACTTATTATTTTAAAATAAAACTTGAATCCATTTAAAAATTTGTGTAGATATATATCACAATATATATTGTAAATTGAAAAAATATATATATACACGCACAAACATACAAACATATATACATGCCATAAATTTGTTTTTGGCATAAGCGTTATATCACTTAAAAATACCAGTCCTGAAAAATAGTACATGCTTAGGAAATACCTGTTGACTTAATAATTGCATAAGTAAATGAAGAAACTACCTGTAAAATTCATCAAAATAACATTTAAAAAATTAATTGCATATCATCCAATATCATAGCTATGATATTGTTCTCTATATTATTTCTATTACAATATTCTATTACAATATTTACAATAATTATTCTATTACAATATCTTTGTTTTTCTTTACGATTGAGGTTTCATTTTTCCAGTTTCCTTTTCCAGTTTCCTGTTCTCCCTCTTCTTTCCTGCCCAAGCTAAATGTATAGTTGAATTCTAAAATTTAAATTTGAAGTATAGCACCATGAAACTTTTTAGTTTGACTGTTTGGGAGGAGTCAGTGTAGAAATTCCCTCAGATTTTCAGATTTTGCATGTTTCCTTGACGGTCACTTGGCACAAGTTCTTTTAGGATATGAGTTGCCAAAGGGAAAGTATGGAAATAATTTTGATGAGCAAGCTATGATTGTACTTCTACAATATTCCTAAGTAGATGGCTTGCTTTGGACACATTTTTAGTATCTCTTTTTTTAACCATTTTTGTCACTCTCAGAGTCGTCTTCCCATCCTTATAGACATTTTTCTCTTTCTTTTCCCCCACTATCAATTCATTGCTCCAAATTTGATCTCAATTTTCTGTCCTCTTTTCCCTAATTGATAGAGTGATAGTGATAATTCTGAATGGGAGAACTCATAGGAGTGCTTTGTAGGGACAAAATTCTAATTTTCAAGACCCATAAACGACATCTCAAAGACAAACCAAGATTTACCAAATTCCGTTGTTGAATTGACTTGCTTAAGAGTGCATCACATTGTCAAAATGTCGTAAAGGAAGATAGATATCTCATATGAACCAGTTGAAAAGACAAGAGAATTCAGATCTATGGTTATTGATCGATTTTTACTTAAGAAATGTGCTGATTTCAAGGGAAATGTAATGAAGGAAAATATACCACCTGGTGTGCGATTATGATACTGGACTTCTTTGCAAGTTAGAGGAAGAATTTTATGATTGATAAGAAGTAAGGAAGTTAGGGCACCTGAGTGGCTCAGTTGTTAAGTGTCTGCCTTCGGCTTAGATTGTGATCCCAGGGTCCTGGGATCGAGGTCTGCATTAGGCTCCCTGCTCAGCAGGAAGCCTGCTTCTCCCTCTCCCCCTCCCTTTGCTTGTATTCCCTTTCTCACTGTCTCTGTCAAATAAATAAATAAAATCTTTAAAAAAAAAAAGAGGTAAGGAAGTTACATAGGCCCTTTTCTGAGCTAATGTGGATTTAGTTTACTGTAGTCCAGGTGCAATTTTTAATTGAATTTGATCTTTCTATTAACAATTGGGGTTATGTGGATGAATAAATGTCTGAGTTATGCAAAGAAAGTTTAAAATTTTTTTAAAAGATTATATTTATTTATTTGACACACACAGAGAGAGGACAGCAAAATAGAGAACACAAGCAGGGGGAGTGGGAGAGTGAGAAGCAAGCTTCTCACCGAGCAGGGAGCCAGAAGCAGGGCTCTATCCTAGGAGATCATGACTTGAGCTGAAGGCACACACTTAACGACTGAGCCACCCAGGTACCCCTAAAACTGTTTTTTATTTGCAGTTTTTTACAGTATTAGTCAATCAAAAATGTATATTGAGCATTAATAATAACTGAGGTATTATGCTATTTGATGAACACATAAACAGTATAAAATGGATACTGTGATGTTCCTCATTTTACATATGGGAAAATTGGAGCACAGATATATTCATTAATTTGTCCTAAGTTCACACAGAAAAGTAGGACCAGTTTTTGGAAAAAAAAAAAAAAAAAGATGATATGGCTAAGCAAATGTGTTACTTTTATAAGGAATACTTTTCAGACCATTTTCTGTTTTATGACCCTCTGTTGTCTTCTACATGGTGGTATTTATGTAGCTGAGATCATAGACAGGTTTTGCTAAGATAGTAACCCCACCATGTTGTTGCTTTCTTTTTTTAAAAATTTAGATTAATTTAGTTTTTTTTTCAGTGATCCATAATTCATTGTTTATGCACCACACCCAGTGCTCCATGCATATGTGCCCTCTTTAATAGTCAAACATGGTGGATAAGTCAGATCTTTGGCTATATTATCTTGTGTAAACCTCACCTAGCAGTATATATTTTTTCATTTATCCTAATTTTTTTTCTGTAATAGCTATTGTCTTCAGACCTTTTCTAATTTTAATTGTTGAATGATAACATAAGTGAATTGACCAATAGGAACAAAATGTATTAAATAAAAAATGAGAAGTACAAATTAATCAATTCAGAGGACAGAGAGTGCTGTAGGCTGCAGTAGGCTGGAAATCTGTTAGGAGGTGAAGCTTGATCTGGACTTTGAAGACAATAGAGAAGGGGAAGCATATTTTGTTAGGATAAGTTATTACACTTTTAAGATAATATAAATATTAAACTGATTTATTAATTCAGTTTTAAGAGTAATCAATAGGAATCTGATTCTTTTCTTAACTTTGTTATTAGTCCTGGCTTAAAATTTTCCATTAAATATTGGGTCTTATTATTATTACAATTATTTTGAGTCATATTTTTCCTTCTGCTTAATTTTATTAGTTTTCCAATAGCAAATAATAATAATTTTGTAAAAAATTCATGTATTCTCTAAGTTCCACTAAAATGTAAGTTTAATATTATTAATTTGATAGTGTAAAAGAAAAACAGATCATCAGAATCCATAAGGCAGATGGAATAGGAGTGGAATGGGAAAGCTTCTTTTTTTGTCATCTTTGTTGAAATGTCTTTGACAATTAAAAGTTGTATATAGTTAAGGTGTATAACTTGATATTTTGATATATATGCTGTACGCATTGTGAAATCACCACCACAATCAAACTAATTAGCATATTTGTCACCTCCACATAGTTATCATTTTGTGTGTGTATGTTGAGAAGTTTTGTTAAGATCTATCCTCTTCACAAATTTCAAGAATACAATACAATACTCTTAATTATCTTCACCATGCTGTATATTAGATCTCTAGAACTTACTGATCTTGTGTAACTGAAACTTTGTACTGTTTGCCCAGAATCTCCAATTTTCCCCTCTTCACCCTTGTCAATCACCATCCTACTCTCTGTTTCTATGAATTTGACTATTTTAGATTCCACGTATAAATGAGGTCATGTAGTGTTTCTACTTTTATGTTGTTTATTCAGTTAACACAGTGTCCTCTAGCTACATCCATGTTGTCACAATGGCAGGATTTTGTTCTTCTTAATGACTGAGTAATATTTTTGATGTGCATCTTTATCCATGCATCTGTCAAAGGACATTTACGTTGTTTCTATATCTGGACTACTGTAAATAGTGCTTCAATGAGCAGGGGAGTGAAGATATCTCTTTGCAGTACTAATTTCAGATCCTTTGGATATATACTCAGAAGTGGGACTGCTGCATCATATGGTAGTTCCATTGTTAATTTCTTGAAGAACTTCTATATTGTTTTTATAATGGCCATGCTAACTTATGTTTCCACCAGCAAAGGTTCTCTTTTGTCTACATCTTTGCTAACACTTGCTCTCTCTCTCTCTCTCTTTTTTTAATAATAGGGATCTTGACAGATGTGAGATAATATCTCATTGTGGTTTTAATTTCCATAATGACTAGTGACATTGCACACTTTTTCATATACCTGTCAGCCATTTAAAGTTCTTCTGTTTGAGAGGTGCCTATTTAGGGTTTTTGCCCACTTTTTTTTTTTTTTAAGATTTTATTTATTTATTTGACAGAGATCACAAGTAGGCAGAGAGGCAGGCAGAGAGAGAGGAGGAAGCAGGCTCCCTGCTGAGCAGAAAGCCCGACGTGGGGCTTGAACCCAGGACCTGGGATCATGACCTGAGCCGAAGGCAGCGGCCTAACCCACTGAGCCACCCAGGCGCCCCTTTTGCCCACTTTTTAATTGGGTTATTTATTTTTTGGGTATTGAGTTCTGAGTTCTTCATACATTTTTAATATTAACCCCATATCAGATACATTGTTCAAAAAATATTTATTTTTTCCATTTTGTAAGTTCCCTTTCATTTTGTTAATTGTTTCCTTTGCTGTTTCTTATATCTTCCTATAACTTCTTCTTATGTAATTTACTTGTCTTGCTTAAAGTGAATGTCCTTGTTTATGATAATAACAAATATCAAATTTTATTTTACATAAGTTTGTATGACATTAGTTAATAGTTTTCTCATGTCAATATTGGTTACAATATCCAAAAACATTTCCACATTTTCTTCTCTAAACGGAAACATTGTCTAACTATTGGTAAGACTCATTATTAACAGCACCAAGAATATTGGAAAGTATATTTTCTTGACATAGTACCTATGTTAGTTTCCTGTGACTGCCATAACAAATAACCTCAAATGTACTGGCTTATAACAACATAAGTTTATTCTTTCACAATGTTGAAGGCTGGGAGTCCTAAACCCAACTCTCTAGGACGGTTGTGTTCTTTCTGTAGATTCTTGGAGGAAACTCCCTCTTCTAGCTTCTCTTGGCTATCCTGGTATTCCTTGACTGTGATTGCCTCTCTCTGAGCTCTGTCTCTGTGGTCATATTGCCTCCTCTTCTTCTGTCTATCTCAAATCTCTCTCTGATTTTCAATTATAAGGACATTTACTGTAGGATTTAAGATCCACTTGGATAATTAAGGGCAATCTCTTTAGCTCTCCCAAGATTATTTACTTAATTATACCTGTAAAACTCTTTTTCTAAATAAGATAACACCCACAAGTTACAGAGAATAAATATAGATATAGCACCACTCAATGTACTACAATCCCCCTTTCCTTCTTCTGAGCTTTCCTCAAATCTCATATTTTGATACCTAACTATGCTTACAGCCCCCTAGCTAACTGTGCTCCCCCTCCTACCCCAGTGTAGCACTTAGGAAATTTGTGACTCTTTATTACAAAAATTTACTAATTTTAAAGACTTCTCATCTTATTATTCCTGTTTAGTAGATAATTCTCTGAAGTCCTTATGCTCCATATGCTGACAAGGTTGGTAAAGTTGACTGGTGTAAGTACAACAGAATTATTTTTCCATGCACAGTTAAAGTTCTGAAGTCAGCAGGATGGGCTAAATATGTAGGCAACACAAACATGGAGAACAGAATTAATGCAGCCGTTACTAGATAAGTATACAGAGTTTTTGGATTAGTGAACTCAAAAGTCTTGAGAAAGCTGTTTACAGTCTTTCATTTTATACTTTATATATCTTTACACTCTTCTTTTTTTTCTATGTGATATTTTTTATACTTTCCTGATGTAGAGGAGCATTACACTTTGTTCTGGGCTAATTATGTAAAGAACTGATAAAGGTATCTTGTGATCAATTGCTCTAAGGTGGGTGCTTGTTTAACATAGTGATAATAGAGAATGGACATGAATTATAAACAATAATTAAATTATTCTCATATTCTTATACTGTCTTCCAGACCTGGACGCATACTGTTGAATTGGTGAAAGGGGAATAAGAATATAATTTTACTCCCTTTAATTATGTTACCTGTTCTAGATAGCACAATAGTTTTACACAGATTAACATTCCTTTAAGACAAGAGAGAAATTCAAGTCAGAAAAAGAGGTTTATGTTTGGTCTTTGTTTAATATTGTCAACCTAGAGCCTCTTCTCAAATCATATCCCTGGGAAGATATAATCATCCAATTCTGTTTTATCCTGGACCTTCCTCTGGCTAAGAAGCTCCAAGGATGCACGAGTCAAGAATCATAGTGGAAGAGAATATTTGCTAATTCACTGTTGCATCCAATACTCATGACTTGATAAATTTAAATGTTTATTATTAATATGACTTCCTAAGTTCTATGTTATATCATTACTTTTGAAAATTTTTTTTAAGTTTTAAATTGTGAAATCTATGAGATACTAGTTAGCAAAATGTGCTGCACTGTGGATTGTGTTCTTATGTGGAATGATTTGACAAAACATACTAGACACATCTACATATATTTTTTGCTTACCTAATGTAGGCAGTCACAAACACAACCTTAAACCAAAGAATTTTATTTTTATATAAGATGTCAGCTAATTTTTTGAGTTAAATTTCCTCTTTTCAGGTGATGTAGGCACATTTTTTTGTTTATTTTGTCATGACTTAGTCAATATTTATGTTGAGGGGAGGCAGTAAGACTCTCCTTGCCAAATAAATATTGCTAGACTATCAAAACTAGAATAAATCTTGGATACGGGTCACCAACTACCAAATACAGGGAACAGTCTGATTTCTGAATGAGGTTAACAACTTGGGGTCAGATGTCTTGAGAATGGGATCTGGGGGAAGCAGATATGAGAAGTATGAATTATTTTGCCAAACTGAAGTCAAAATAATGAAAATCATATTTGACATATTTGGGGGAGTGCTTTAGGATCCTATAGGGACAGGGAGACAACCAAACAACAGAAAACGAAACAAAACAAAACAAAACAAACAAAAAAACCATTTAGGATGTTTAGTAGCAGAGTGTCCCTAATTGGGATCACATCTGATACTGCAAAGCTAAACAAATTAGCTCAAATACTTTTGAAGAATTCTAAGAAATGGGAAAACTGTATATGAGAATGTATAATTGCTAACCCTTAATAAACTTTGGTCAAACTCTCTGATTTGCTATGTGAGGGAAGATTAAACTATGCAAATGATGAAGCAAGATTTTCTCCATATACACTGACTAATAAAAACTTACTATTTCCAAATTTGTTTTGTTTTTATTGTTATAATAGAATAAGATAAATCTATGATAGGAGGAGGAAAATTTCCATAAGGGTAGAGAAAATTTTAACTAACCATAATCGCTAAAGCCAGTGTTTTGATTCATTTTTAATTATTTTAACTATTATTTATCAGTACTTATTATGTGCTGGATATTGGTCTAAGTGCTTTACACATATTTTTCTCCATTCAATCCACGCAATGGCCTGCTGAGTTAGGTACCATTATTTGTTCCATTGTAGAGATTAATCCAAGATACAGAGGGTTTTAGTAACTTCCACAAAGTCACAAAGATACTAACTGGCACAACTGGGATTAGAAATCCCCAAGAAGATCTAGAATTGGATATTGAAGCAGTACTTCCATAGGCAAAGCACTGAGATGCCTTCTATAAACTATATAATGTTTCATTCATTCACCTGAGAAAGCTTAGTAATTAGAAAAAAAAAGTATAGATAAAATATAATTTTGGATACCCAGAAGCTCCAGAAATAGTATATTTTATTATATACTACATAAGAGAGAAATAAAATATTATAGGAATTCCGGATACTAAAAAACCACTTCAATGTGGAATGTCATCTGGAAAAATTAAAGGTTCCAAATATATCCTGTATAATGAGTGTTTAAAAAGGTAAAGAGAAATTCAGTTTTAGGCAAAGTCAGAGAACAGAACAAATCTGGTTGAATGAGGCATAACGTGACATAGATTAGAAAAGCACATTAGGGGGTGCCTGGGTGGCTCAGTGGGTTAAAAAGCATCTGCCTTCAGCTCAGGTCATGATCCGAGGGTCCTGGGATCTAGGCTGGCATTGGGCTCTCTGCTCAGCAGGGAGTCTGCTTCCCTTCCTCTCTCTCTGCCTGCCTCTCTGCCTACTTGTGATCTCTGTCAAATAAATAAATAAAATCTTTAAAAAAATTAAAAAAAAAACACATTAGAATAGGAATGGAGAACCTAAGATTCAAGCCACAAATTTCCAGACCTAGTTTAGTAGGTATTGAGAGAGTAGGATGAAACAAAGAGCACCATATAAATAAGCAGAGTAGTGGTTAGGTTTATGAACTTTGGAGTCACATAGCTTTGATCGAGATTTCATCTCTGCTACCTCTTAGCTGTGATTTTAGTTAAGCCATCTAATATTATTTTGCCTTCTGTTTCTTTATTTTTTTTAATATTTTATTTATCTGACAGAGAGAAATCACAACTAGGCAGAGAGGAAGGAGGCTTCCCGCAGAGCAGAGAGCCCGTTGCGGGGCTCGATCCCAGCACCCCGAGATCATGACCTGAGCCGAAGGCAGAGGCCCCAACCCACTGAGCCACCCAGGCGCCCCGCTCTCTGTTTCTTTTATGTAAACTCAGATTAATGAAAACATTTGCTTCATTTGGTTATTATCTGGATTACATAGAAAACTTCATGTGGAAGTCTAAGCACAGTGTATGCCTTAAATTGAGGAATTACCTGTTCATTAAATAAACAGTTATTGAAGGTCTTTTATAAACACATCATTGCATATTACTAATTTTATTGTTACCATTACTGTTTTTATTTGATATAGCTAATAATTTGAGGAAATCATGGCAAAGATATATAGGGTAGATGAAAAAGCGGGGAGATAGAAGGTGAAGAAACCAATTAGAAAATAATTTCAGGGGTACAGAAGGGGATAAAGAAGCCTAAAAGTGGAATATGACAGTGGGGAAAAATAAGGAATTGATGGGAATATTCAAATATTTATAATTGAACGTATTTTATTTACATATTTTATTCATTATTTATAATATATTTACTTCCAGAGGAGATAAAAACATGACTTACAACAATTAGTAAGAGAGGAAAAATGTTTACAAAAGTATTTGTAATGAAAAAGCATGAAGAAATGCTCAAGATTTTTGAGCCTCAAACTTTACATACATGTCAGTGTATCATGTCTACGGTACTAATTTTACCTGTTGTGTGTGTTTGACCCAAGTAATAGTATATAATAGCTTTCTAAAATTTTCTGGGCCTGAAGACAAGATTTGAAATTGCAGGGAAAATAAGTGTAGTGAAAACTGATGATGTTAATACAGAGTAGTTAATAATAGTGGTGGAAGCTGTGAAATAACTAAGAAGACTTTGCTAATGGGATCTCATTAACACCCACATTGATTTGACTGACTTGTATTCCATACATATACACTTGACTTTACAAAAGATAAGCTGGTCAATTTGACAACCCAAATATTATATAATGCTGTTAATGAAAACACTAACTTTAAAAATGTTTATTTTTAATCATTAAAAAACTAAACTCTGTGGACAGAATCAAATCACCTTTATCAACCTAGTAATAAATTTTATTTGTAGTAAATTTTATGTCTTGCTGTTGGGTATACAGCACACACACAAAAAAAGAAAAGAAAAGAAATGTACATCTCTCATAAGTCTCATATTTTATATAAATAGAATTTTTTACATTTTTTATGTACTCCTTGTTGTGATAGGAAATATAATGGATCTTGCAGCTTTAAGACATTATTTCAATTTGATTTTAAAAATCAGATTTATATTTATGTTTGAGGTTTATGAAGTACCTTATCAATTTCTCTCCTCCCTTTCCTTACATATACATATATTTACACACACATACACAGACTGTTACCAAAAGGTTAATATAAAAGGAATAACAAGGGCAATAATCTTTGACAAGAATGAAAAAGAAAATATGATAACTTAATGAGTTATTATAGTTGACGATTTAAGTTAGTGTAGCATTATAAATCTTATTAGAGCAAAGACAACAAAAGAAAACAGGAAAGGAGAATATTACATATATATTAGAAATTCAAGTTTCTTGGTATATGGAATGTTTCCTACTTAAAAAGGGAAATCTCACATGGGAATATTATAAGACATACTGTGTGTGATATAATTCACAATATCTTGACTACAAAATATACCAAACACAGAAGAAGAATTCGTGTGGATTTTTTTTTTTTTTTTTTTTTTGGCGGGGAATGGGGTGGGGAGGCAGGGACTAACCAAACTAGACTGTAAAAGAATAGTAATCAGCTAAGCTCTTAATACTTGAATAGATTTTTTTTATTGTGGTAAGAAACAACATGAGATCTTCTCTTACCACATTTTAAGTGTACAGTACAATGTTGTTAACTATAAAAAGCATGTTGTACAGAAGAAATCTAAAACATTTTCATTTCACATGGTTGAAACTTTCCTAACATTGATAAGCAGCTCTCTATTTCTCTGTCTCTCTGGTCCCTGGAAAGAACCATTCTACTTTCTGCTTTGATGAGTTTGACTGCTTTAGCTGCTGTATGTGGAGTCACCGAATTTTCCTTCCATGATTGATTTATTTCATTTATCCTGATATCCTCAAGGTTTATCCATATTGTAACATGGGAGAGGATTATTACTTTTTATGGTTGAATAATATTCGATTGTATGTATACAGAATATTTTCTTTATCCATTCATCTGTCGAGGGACATTTAGGTTGTTTGTGTTTCTTAGCTATTGTAAATAATGCTGCAGTGAACATGGGAGTGCAGAAATTGCTTTCAGTTCTTTTGAGCCTATATCCAGAAGTGAGATTGCTGGATTATAAGATAGTTCTACTTTAAATTTTCTGAGGATACTTCATAATGGTTTACATAGGGCCTGCACAATTTTACACTCCTACTAACAGTATACAAGGGATGTGAATCATCTACATCCTAGCTAGTATTTGCTGCTTTCTGTTTGTTTGTTTTTATAATACCCATCCTAACAGGTGTAAAGTGATATATCATTTTGGTTTTGATTTGCATTTCCCTGGTGATTATATCCCTATGAATGTCCATGACATTTATTACAGAAACAGAAAAAAGAAATTCTAAAATTCTTATGGAACCACAAAAGACTTAAAATAGTCAAAACCATCCTGAGAAGAAAGAACAAGGTAGAAGCCTTGTAGTTTCTGATTTTAAAAAACATATTACAAAGTGGGATGGGTGGTGGTATGATAGGACAGTTGATTAGGGAATGTTTTTCCCTGAGGTCAGCCAGTTCTCATGAGAGGCCGTTAATCAGTTTTCCGCATGGCAGTGTTAAAAGGTAGGTGAAGGCCTGGAAAGGGATACAAACCTGATGAAAGTCTTGTCAAGTTAATAGGACTTTTGTTCAGATTGCTCAGTGGGGACAAACAGTTCGAGTAATCACTTAGGAGAATTTACAAAATGAGAATTTGGGTAGTTTTTTTGGTCAGTGTTTGTTATAAGTAAAACAGGGATTACTTGTGAGTCTTATCTAAGTTACATAACGAAGGGGTTGTTCTTTGCAGTTAGCCATTTTGGGGAACACAAAAAGGGTGGGAAATTTCTTGATTGGTGCTGATTTTACCAGGATTCTGGTAAAATTTGACACTGTCACTGCCAAGTGGAACTTTGCTGGCAAGTGCTGCAAATACCCCTGTCTGGTGAGCTTGCAGAGATACTGATGTTAGATGGGTTAGTTTCTTACTAACTTCTGCACAGAAGACCACAGTGAGTCTGTGCCATAGCCTCACTTCAGCTCTTGGTTTAGATTGTCTTCTTCTCAGCAAGAGTGCTTCAGCCATAGTGAATTTCAAGTCAGGTCTGTGAATTCTCAGTGGAGCATACACACCAGGAAGAAAATGAAGGGTGCAGACCAGAAGAGCTGGCTGGGTGATTATACTTATTTACTTCCTTAATTCATCACAACAAAAATGATGGTGCTGGAGCACCTTGTACTGTGACCTTTCTCAAAGTCTGAGTTTTGGGTGGTGAACAGCTTTTTTTTTTTTTTAATTCTATTTTTCCTCAGTTTTATTGAGATGTACCATTGTATTAGTTTAAGGTACAACATAATGATTTGATGTATGTACATATTTTGAAATGATTAGCACAATAAATTCAGTTAACATCACAGTTATTTTTAAAATGGTTTTTGTTCTACATACTATTTAATACATTGAAATACATCAGAAACTATTAGATCCATCAAAAGCATATTTGGACTCTCAGTAGTTTTTCAGTTTCAATTTTGTTTTTTTTTTAATTTTTGTTTTTGTTTTTTATTAACATATAATGTATTATTTGTTTCAGGGGTACAGGACTGTGATTCATCAGTCTTACACAATTCAGTGCTCACCACAGCACATAGCCTCCCCAATGTCCATCACCTAGCCACCCCACCCTACCACTCCCCTCCCTTCCAGCAACCCTCAGTTGGTTTCCTGAGATTAAGAGTCTTTTATGGTTTGTCTCCCTCTCTGGTTTCATCTTTTTTCATTTTCCCCTCTCTTCCCCTATGATCCTCTGTCTTGTTTCTCAAATTCTTCATATCAGTGAGATCCTATCATAATTGTCTTTCTCTGATTGATTTATTCTGTTTAGCATAAGTCTCAATTTTGTAAAAAAAAGTCTTTCTTAAAATTCATGGTCCATTTTGATTGACACAGATGAGTATTTTCATGTAAAACTAAAAACTATAAATCAAATCATTATTGGAAGAATGTCATTTTTAAAAAATTAAACACTGATGAATAATACATTGAATTTGCTCCTCATTGAAGGTAAATGTTTTCCCTTGAAGTAAAAGATGAATGTCCATCTATTAAATTTATTCAAATTTTAAAGTTGAAGATATCTTAGTGTTCAAAACAATACAGCTGAAAGAAATCTTCCTTAGAATTAGTTATGGTGTCATTATTTTCTTTTATAATTTATTTGTGGTCTTGCTGAAGAAGAATTTCATCTTGGCACGAAGAATTCTGATGCTCACATATTATAATAACAGGTCATGTCATTAAAGTTTTTTGACTCTATGTTCTCTTTCCAGTTTAAATTGATGAGATAATAAAAATATGGAAATTTATTCTGCCTGTTTGTAGCCTTCATCATATACAAAGTTAAAAGATGCATTTGGATGGTGTGAGTTGGAGAGGATGGCAGGTGATCAGAATTAATTAGGAATGCATACACAGGAATAGAGTTAGAAGTACAAATTACTAGTATCTTCATTGGTGGTTTATGAAAAATGGAATGCCGGATTTCTTTAGTGCTTATAATTTCTGTTCAGTTTATGAGCCATTATACAGTATTCTGATCTGATAAATTTTTAGTGGATTTATCTTAAGGCTTTATTAAGCTGAATAACAAATGGGGATATGCTTTATTTGAGATGGACAGTGTACTGAAGCCAGTAGGTTTCCAAGATGATTTAGAAGCTGAATAACTATTTCACTGGTTTATTGTGTTCACCTCCATTAAAGACAATTACTATGCCCTATTGAAAAAGTAGTGTAGATAATTGCTATAGCACATGAAATTTGATTCTGAATTCCCAATATGAAACCCTATCTTGGAACAAGTCCATGTTAGCATGAGATTGGTGGGAAATATCATAGGCGGTAGTAACTCTAAAGTCTTTAAAAAAGTATTTTGGTACCCTGATGCCATTTTGATTATTCTCAAATTACCAGTATTAATCTTAAAATATCTAGAAAGAATGTAGTCAAAATACCAATGAATGATTTCTATGTGCCATAATTAATCATAAGTGCCCACAATGAGTAACAAATCCATGCAGTTGAACTATAAAATCTAATATCCTATCTAAAAGTAAAAGCAGGGAGCCTGGGTGGCTCAGTGGGTTAAGCCGCTGCCTTCGGCTCAGGTCATGATCTCAGGGTCCTGGGATCGAGTCCGGGATCGGGCTCTCTGCTCAGCGGGGAGCCTGCTTCTCTCTCTCTCTCTCTCTCTCTCTCTCTCTCTCTCTGCCTGCCTCTCTGTCTACTTGTGATCTCTCTCTGTCAAATAAATAAATAAATAAAAATCTTTAAAAGTAAAAGCAAAACTGATTAGAATGGACTAAGAAAAATATCTGGAGTAGCAGTTAACCAGCTAGTATAGTCATTTTATATTTTGTCTTTTGCTTACTTATCTTAGAAGCAACTTATAGGAAGACTTTAGGTTATGCACATGCCTGCATCTCAGGTACCTTGCTTTTTTCCCTGATATATTAGCTTAATAAATATTTGATGAACCACTGTTTCTGAAAGTAATCAATGGCTGGCTGAAACATTTATTTGTGAATGTCTTGAAAGGGACTTGTGAGTGAAAGGTCTACTACATGCATTGTTGTGTATCTTGTTTATTGCAGTATCTTGGTTAAAGATCTCTTACATAATATAAATTATATTTCCATTTTCACAGCTTCAAAGAGCTTTAGTTCCATGTTTCCTGCAGTATATTGAAGCTTTTTACGTTATGCTATAACTCCACACTCCCTAGTCCTAACACAAAACTTTTCATGTCTTTTTCCCATTGCTGTCAGCTTAGCTCAGTTCTTTATCATGTTAAAATTAGTTTATAGCAACAACCTAAGACCTGATCTCTCTGCCTAAAGCAGAGTGTTTCACTTCATTCTCTTTTCTTGGCATTTGACAATGAATGATATGGTAACTAGTGAAATTTCTTATTATATTGAGTTGTTACTATTTTTTTATTGTCATGTTTTACATATTTGTATTGATCAAGAAAATGCTTTACAGATAAGTGGGATTTGTTAAATAAATTTTGACTACCTCATTTCATTCTTATCTATGAGCCCATTTCCTTCTCCTTTGTATTTTCTCTAAAATTTAGATGTTTTTTAGAGAACATATCTCAATTATGTTTTCATATTTAATGTTTACCAACCTAAATATTCTAATTCTTTAAATCTTTGATTAGGAAACAGAGACTTGGTTTCTTTTTTTTTGGTGTGTGTGTATGTATGCACATGATGTCAAGACAAATTGATTTTTACATTTTACCATCTTATTGTGTATAAAGTTTGATGACTATTAATTATTCTGTGATTTCTTCACAAGTTGTTTAAGACAGTATCATTTCTAACCCTTTATTGTGTCATTTTATAGTGCATTGTTTGGTGATGCTAGATCATATTAATTTTAGATTAGTAATACTATTTTTTTTCAAACTAGGCATTATTTATTTTATACAGAATATAAAGGTGAATGAAGAGGTTTTTGTTTTTGTTTTTTGTTTGCTTATTTGTTTTTGTGAGCTTGGCTTTCCTTGAGATCAGCACATTTCCAGAATCTGAATTTTTAGTTATTCCCAAGCATGCCTCTTTAAAATAAACATTTTTATTTATAACTATCTTAAAAGGCTTGTGTATATTCACTATTCACTAGGACCAGGTGAATTTATGAGGAAGATCCTTCCCTAAGACAAATCTTAAAAAGGCTTTGAATATAGAAAAGGACTTTATTAAACTTATTGGTTCCCAATAAGCATATTCTGGAAAGACTCTAATGAGCTGTCAGGAGCAATTCTCTTCCTTTGTTATAAATTTGGCGGTAGTCGCTGAAGTTAGAGAGTTCTCTCATGGTAAATTATCAACAGAATTTAGCCGTCCTCAATGGTGTGTAATTAGCAACAAGTGGGACCAGATATTTTGAGGAAAATACTGTTTATTGGCTGTATAAATATTAATCAGGGTTTATTATATAACCAGGTAGACAATTGCATTGATACATACTTGCATGTATCATTGAGAGTTTAAACAAGACTTATCTTCTAATGATCACTATTTAGAATGCCAATTATTTAATTAGAGCATCCTTTCAGATAGTCTGATTAGAGAACAGGACAACATTTTTATATCCAGAAAGCCTCTGTCTAGTTTCAGTTCCTTTCCACATGTGATCTGAGGCACAGACATTATAATGTTTCTCTGGTGACAAAGTAAGTGGTAGTCCTGAAATAGTAAGCTCAAAGACTCTTTGAACCAACAGGTTCTTAAATGATACATAGTATAATAAGTAGTGAGAAGTTGTATCTGAAATCCCATGACATGAATATTATTGTCAAAGTTACTTTAATAATTTAGTAAACAATGTTTGGGGTAAAACTGGGTATGTTTTTAAGGGTTGGTGTTTCTGTTTCCCCAAAAAGATAAAGGGGGTTTGTATCCTAAAAATTTTACTCAAAAAGGGCATCCTGGAACTATTCAAAGTCCTTACGGAGGAGAGAATTTAATTTCCTCAAATTCAATGAATTCAAACTTTTTTTTTTTTTTTTTTTTAACATATGTCCCTACAGTTGTTTTCCTTCCACCAGATACCAATACTGGCCAATGTTCCTAGAGTCTGAATCTTTAGTCATTCATAAGCTTGCTTCTTTAAAATAGACCTTTTTTAGGTATACGTGTCTTAAAGGATTGTGTATATTCACTAGGCCAGGCAGATTTTATGAGGACCATCTTTCCTTAAAACAAATTTTAGTGAACAAGGCAGAAATATCCAACTAGTGACAGAAGCCAGCCAGAAATCAGAGTGAATGCGCTCTTACAGTTACAGCCCTCCCTCACAGAACCTAAATTCTAAAGCTCAGTCATCCTCCATACTAGCCAAATCCTTCTGAGACTGACCTTTAATTAACAGTTGTATGTGTCAGTAAATCTTAATTCAAGTCTAGTTGTTTAAGAGGGACTCCCTGCATTCTTATGTATTCCTTGCCTTTCCTAACCAGTGCTGCTAATTAATTTCTTAAAAATTTATTTCAAAACTAATTATTTCATTTTTCTCATTTATCTCTTATTAACTTCAGTTGACCATAGGAACAGCTTACCTTGACAGTTATTTCTTTTTGATCTGGACTTACCTAGATTTCTAGGTTGTTTCGTAGAACAAAATGACCTTACTGCCATCATTTTGAATACTTGACTCTAACCTTTAGCTATTTCCAATAGCAGATAATCAGAAATAGCAACATGAAGTAGCCAGCTAAATAGTTTTTCCCGAAGCTGAAGCATTGGTTAGGAAACAATACCATCTACTGTTTGTTGTTGTTGTTTTTTAAGAATTTATTTATTTATTTATTTATTTGAGAGCGAGAGTGCAAGAGCCCATATGAGCAGGGGAACGGGCAGAGGGAGAGGGAGAAACAAATTCCCAGCTGACCTGGGAGCCCAACATGGCCTCATCCCAGGACCCTAACATTATTACCTGAGCTGAAGTCAGACATTTAATGAGTGAGTCATCCAGGCACCCAGACCATGTACTGTTTTTACAGTACATTTCTGGGTTAAATTTAGGGACACAATATGATTTGAACAGGCAAAAAGGAACATAGAAGTAGATGAAAAATTAGTATTAGCTCTATATTTCTACTACTCAACTAAATTTATAGTATATTTTTCTTTTTCTTTCTCCTCTCTCCCTTCTTTCCTTTCTTCCTTGTCCCAGAGCCCCAAAGTCTCTGTTTTATACACTTACTGGATTCAAAATTTCCTAAAACCAACCAAACCTACTATTCAGGAAATTTCAAACAATTACTTTATGTTTCTCACCAAGTTTGCTCTTCCAGATTAAACTCTATTTTGTCATGTTTGTGTCTGTGGAACTTATTTTTGTTTGTTTTGGGCCAAGGATTTCATATGTCTTTTTATATTTTTTTAATTTAAATTTTGTTAGTTAACATACATTGCAATATTGGTTTCTGGTGTAGAATTTAATGATTCATCACTTATATATATACATATAACACCCAGAGCTTATCACAAGTGCCTTCTTTAATATCTGTCACCCGTCTTAGCCCATTCCCTACCTACTTCCCTCCATCAACCTTCAGTGTACTCTCCATCATTATGAGTCACTAATGGCTTGTTTCTCTCTGTCTGTCTGTCTCTCTCTCTTTTCCCCTTTTCCATAGGCTCATCTGGTTTCTTTCTTAAATTCCACATCTGAGTGAGATCATATGGTATGATCTCTGGCTGACTTAGTTCACTCAGCATAATACACTTTAGCTCCATCCATGTCATTGCAAATGACAGGATTCATTCTTTTTGGTGGATAAATAATATTCCATTGTGTATATGTATCACATCTTCTTTAGCTATTCATCAGTTGATGGCCATTTGGTCTCTCTTCATAGTTTGGTTACTGTAGATAATGTTGCTATAAAAACTGGGGAGCAGGTACCCCCTTTGAATCACAATTTTTGTATCGTTTGGGTAAATACCTAGTAATGCAGTTGCTGGTCATATGATAGTTCTATTTTTAACTTTTTGAGGAACCTCCATACTGTTCTCCAGAGTGATTGTACCAGCTTGCATTCCCATGGAAGTGCAAGTGCAAGAGGGTTCCCCTTTCTTCACATCCTCACCTGTGGTTTCTTGTGTTGTTAACTTTAGCCATTCTGATAGGTGTGAGGTGGTATCTCATCATGGTTTTGGTTTGTATTTCTCTGATGATGAATGGTGTTGAGCATCTTCTCATATGTCTGTTAGTCATCTGGATGTCTTCTTTGGGAAAGTATCAATATCTGCTGCCCATTTCTTGACCTGATGACTTGTTTTTGGATATTGAGTTTGGTAAGTTCTTTATAGAGTTTTGGATACTAACCCTTAATCAGATATGTCGTTTGCCAATATCTTCCCCCATTCCATAGGCTGCCTTGTTTCCTGTTCTGTGTAGAACCTCTTTTTTTTTTTTTTAATAAAGATGTTACTTATTTATTTGATGGACAGAGACCAGAAGTAGGCAGAGAGACAGGCAGAGAGGGAGGGGGAAGCAGGCTCCCTGCTGAGCCGAGAGCCCAATGTGGGGCTCCATCCCAGGACCCTGGGATCATGACCTGAGCCAAAGGCAGAGGCTTTAACCCACAGAGCCACCCAGGTGCCCCTAGAAGCTTTTTATCTTGATGAAGTCCCCATAGTTCATTTTCACTTTTGTTTCTCTTGCCTCAAGTAACATGTCTAACAAGAGGCTAAAGTCAAAGAGGTTTTTATCTATGTTCTCCTCTAGGATTTTGATTATTTCCTGTCTCACATTTAGGTCTTTCATCCATGTTGAATTTGTTTTTTTGTATGATGTAAGAAAGTGGGCCAGTTTCATTCTTCTACATGTGGCTGTTCAATTTTCCCAACACCATTTGCTGAAGAGACTGTCTTTTTTTCTATTGGACATTCTTCTTATTTTGTCAAAGATTAGTTGACCACAGAGTTGATGGTCCATTTCTGGGTTCTCTTTTCTTTTTTTTTTCTTTTTTTTTTTTTTATTTTTTTATTTTTTTTAAAGATTTTATTTATTTATTTGACAGAGAGAGATCACAAGTAGAGAGGCAGGCAGAGAGAGAGGGAAGCAGGCTCCCTGCTGAGCAGAGAGCCCGATGCGGGACTCGATCCCAGGACCCTGAGATCATGACCTGAGCCGAAGGCAGCGGCTTAACCCACTGAGCCACCCAGGCGCCCGGGTTCTCTTTTCTACTCCATTGATCTATGTGTCTGTTTTTATGCCAGTACATACTGTATTGATCACTACAACTTTGTAATATAGCTTGAAATCCAGAATCATGATGTCTCCAATTTTTTTGTTTTTTCAGAATTTCTTTGGCTATTTGGAGTCTTTTGTGATTCCATACAAATTGTTTGTAGGATTGTTTGTTCTAGTTCTGTGAAAAATGCCGGTGGTATTTTGATAAGGATTGCATTAAGTATGTAGATTGCTTTGGGTAACAATGTTTGTTTTTCTAGCCCATGAACGTGTAGTGCTTTTCCATTTCTTTCATAAGTTATCTTTTACCTCTTTAGTTAGGTTTATTCCCAGTATCTTATTGTTTTTGGTGCAATTGCAAATGGGATTGATTCCTTGATTTCTTTTTTGTGCTGCTTCATTATTAGAAATGAAACAGATATATGCACATTAGTTTTATATCCAGCAACTTTGTTGAATTCATGTAAGAGTTTTTGCAATTTTTTGGTGGAGTCTTTTGCATCTTCTACATAGAGTATCATGTCATCTGCAAATAGTGAAAGTTTGACTTTTTCCTGCCAATTTGGATACCTTACATGTTTTCCTTCCTTTAATCTCTGGATATTTTGACAAATTCTTGCTAGGAAGAATTTGTAGTTGTTATGCACTTGTTATATGTATAACAGAGGGAGTTTAATCATGGGTAATCAGACAACCAGGTCATAAAATCAGAATTATCTCAGAGGATGTACATCAACAGAGAAATTTAAATATATTACTTAAATATATTATTTTATGTATTACATGAGAAAACAATACTATTTTTATTAATACTTACAACAAAATAATTGAGCAAGTACTATGAGTTAGGGCCTGCATTATCTCTTTTAATCTTTACAGAACTCTAAAAGAGCTTGCTTATGGTTACCAATATATAAAGATAACAAGTACCAGAGTCAAATCTGAGTCTGCCAGCGTAATTGCTACTGTTCATAAACACTGGACTGATATGACTTTGTTATATGTATTTTAAAATGTGTATTTTAACATTTACTTTATTGTATACATTTTGTTTTTGTTCATCATACTGGTAATATTTCTGATTTTACTAGAAAAAGATTATGCCCACAATAGGCACTTAAATACATAGTTAAACCTAAAGAAACTTATTAGTTAAAAAATAATTCTGTCTTATGTCTCCTGCAGTAATATTGCTGATTTAGATAAATATAATAGTAAATTTGTAATAATTTTTATATGCTTGACTTGGGATGAAAAACAAAATCCCATAACAGAAGAAAGTAAGTCACAAATAAACTGTTCCACATATACAGAAAGTGTGAAGAGTATTTAAAAATCACTTTTGTGGTAGTAGAGCAATGAGAGCATTCATGTGGGATCTATTTCATTTTAGACTGCCTTTCTAGTCAAGCAAAACCAGAATTCTCCCCATGAGAGAGTGTCTAGATCAAAGAAACTGCTTCTTACTCAGTTTCTTAAACTACAAAAATATTTGAAATACATTTTAAGCTCCCCATGTCTCTATAACCTTCCTACCAGATTTATATTAACTCTGAGCATCTTATTAATTAGTCATGGGAAGAATGTCCTCCCCAGGATATATTGTTAGTTGCTATGCATATTAGCATATTAGCAACATATTTTCCCAATTATACAATGGACAAAAGAAGGTAGGGGACCTCTGGTGTATAAATGGATGATGGAAGAATTTTAGGTGGCTGAGGAAATTGCAGGCAGAAAGGATGATAGTTTTATATAGCTATGGAGACAATTAGAAGGATTGATATAATCATCCTTTTAGGGCATAAGAGTAGAATAATGAAAATTTTACAAAAATTAAGTGATATAACTGAAACGTAGCCAAGATTGAATGAGATCAGGGTATATAAGCATCATGGAATCTGAATGAAGGATTCTTCCAGGTTCACCTATCATCTAAAATGGTTATTGATTACTTAGTATTTATGAAATATAATGTAGTACAAAATAAGACATAAAATATACTAACTCGTGTTTAGTTGAGATAATTCTAAGTTACATACAGACTAATTATGTAGAATGGTTATTATCTGACCTGTACATCTCCTCTTGATGGGTAAGTTGTGGTGAGGAAGAAACCTCAGAAAAACACATCTTTATGCTTTCTTGGTAAGTTCTGAAAGAATTTAGATAGTACTAGCTCCATAACATATGCAACACCACCAAGATGGGCTAACATTTTAGTACAACTATGAGTTATAATCATGGCTAAATGAATTAAAGAGAGATTTTTAAGAAATATATGAAATGAAATTCTATTTGCTAAAGACTGAGAAAAAAAATACTATTTCTTCAACAAATGTTCTGACTGAATGTATAGCTCTTTTTCTCCCTCAGATAAGGATCTTGTAATATAAGGGACATATCCCCCCCCCCTTTTTTTTAGTTTTTAGGGTCATATTCTTTAAATTAGTATTAAATATTTTGAAAATCATTACAAACTGCATTGCATATTTTTTAAATTTTCCTTTAACACTGATATTAATCCTAATTCCAAAATAACTCACGCTTTTTGAATGTATGCACATGTTCCTTCTCCTTTTATTTCCTTCTTTCTGGACATCTTCAGTCACTGCTTTTGGTATACCCTGACACTTCTAGTTATACTCTGCATTTGGATTTCAATCTACTGGCATGTGAAATAAAGGTCCAGCCTCTTAGATCTTATATAAATGAACAATAAGGAACATCTGAGTGAAGACTTAGCAACCTTTGCCTTAAGTTGAATGGACTTCATACATCAGACTTTAAGGAAAACTTGGACAGTCATCACAAAACCATAAAGGAAATTCAAGCACTAGATTGAAAGAGGAGTAGCTTAATTTAGGTCACTTTTGGTATTCTTTCCAGAGAGTTTTCATAGAGTCCTTTTTTGATCTTCCAGATTCCCACCTGCATTCACTTCTGTTAAATAAAACTATTGGAATTAAGTTTTAGAATTCATATGTCATAGGGTATATGAATAAAATGAAGGATGATAATATAATTTATCATTTATTTTTTTTTAAGATTTTATTTATTTATTTGACAGAGATCACAAGTAGGCAGAGAGGCAGGCAGAGAGAGAGAGAGAGGAGGAAGCAGGCTCCCTGCAGAGCAGAGAGCCCGATGTGGGGTTCGATCCCAGGACCCTGGGATCATGACCTGAGCTGAAGGCAGAGGCTTTAACCCACTGAGCCACCCAGGCGCCCCTAATTTATCATTTAAACTGAAATATTTGGGTCTGAAAAAGTGATATTAATAATTATATCAAGACAGTAAGGATAAACTAAGACTTTCTGTGGCTAATCAGAATGCATAAAGTCACGTGTGTGTTAGAAAATCTTCCAGGTATAATTTTTTTTTTCAGTGAATTTAAAAACTTTTTATTTAGTTCATTTACTTTTACAAATTATAATTGCTTTTTTTCCCCAGCATCCAACACATTTGTCTTTTAATCCCTAAAACTGACACAAAAAGAAGCAAATAGTTAATATTACCTTTCTCCTTTTGGTCTTCTTTATACCTTATATTTTTATAAGGGAGGCAGCAATCCTTTTCTAGGCCTTAGTTCAGAGCTTAATTTTACTCTTCTTTTATACATTAAAGCAATAGTTGGAGAAAAACAAACTGAGTAGGATAATTTTTTTCTTGGAAAAAGATAATTCCTTAATTCTTTGTTGTCTACCCTAATGCTTTAATATAATTTCAAGGCTTCTTTGAAGACTTAAAAAAAGGCTTTGTGACTTTTTCTTTTACCCCTTGGGAATGCCACTTAGTAGGTGCCAAAGCATATTTAGCAGTTGGTAACTAATTTTCATTTTAATGAAGCTAATCTTTACAGAGTAGGATAACATAAGGTTTTACCATCTGTGTGTATCCTGTTTAGTTTAACCAGGTTGGAGAAACCTAAAAGAAGGTCTACGAAACAAAAAGCTAGGTGTTGTTCAACACCAGCGTCAACTATCTGAAAGCAGCACTATTTTAAATATCAAATATATAGGGAGATTATAAATGGCAATATATTGCCCACAATTTTTGCTAAATTATATATTCATGATTTGCATCCAGTGATCTTTTAGAGCATTACTTAGGAAGGCATTTTGAATTAAGATTTTTTTTAATGTCAGACATCTAAAAATCTAGCTGACAGTTCCTCAGAACAGAAATGCTAAAAGCATATTTCAAGAACCAGAGAATTTAAAATATTTTGCACTTCTTAATTTTTCCTCTGTTGTACATCATTGGTGATAATTTCTCTACACAATTCTTATTTTCAGATTTTGTTTTAATACACATTTAAATTATTCTATTAGCTTCTGTTTGACTGCAAAGTTTAAGAAATTTTTGCATCTCTGATGTTGTCTAAGTTTGAACACATTAAAATATTTTTATGAAAAAAAGATTATGACATATGTTTGTTTTTTATCTCAAGAAGCAGACAATTCTCATTGCTTTTTCAAAGCCACTTAAATCTTGTCTATATAAGTAATAGATGCAAGTGGGAAATTGAATATTTACTACATACTTAGATTAAAAATGTATTCAGGATATCACGAATTCAATGAGAATAAAAATGGCCAAAAGAAAGTATAGTTTATCTTACGGCTCAAAATAAAATGAGATACATATAAAATGGAGGAAGACAATATGAAGGGGAAGTGGAAAGGGCAAGAGAAAAAGTGAGAGGGAAAGAGAAAAGAGATGATGGTTAGGGATAATATAGATAAATATGAAGAGAGGAAGAGGAAGGAATCTCACATTTGCATGAATGTTTTAGTTATTTTTGCTTTGAGTAATCTTATAAAGTAAGGAGGTTAGTGTGATTTGAAAATAAAGAACTAGCATTATTAGGGAGCTGAGTCAATTCATGATTAATTGCACAATGGACTGAATTTCAGGTGTTTCTTTAGAAAAAAATC
Organism: Lutra lutra; assembly: GCF_902655055.1. Taxonomy (NCBI): domain Eukaryota; kingdom Metazoa; phylum Chordata; class Mammalia; order Carnivora; family Mustelidae; genus Lutra; species Lutra lutra. The sequence goes on from NC_062279.1 coordinate 94,392,571, forward strand.
TCCACATTATTAGAAATAGGATACTTTGGGCATTAGGAGCATTTGTATGTATCAACTGTACTTAAGTAACAAAGATAAACTCATGCTGAAGAGAAATTTGCTGAGTCGAAAAAAATAATGATTAATATTAAAAGATTATTTACTTTTCAAAGGAATTCCTAAATTGTCTTTTTAAAAATAATTGCTCTAATGAATTTAATTATTTTAAAATTATTAATTGCAGGGGTGCCTGGGTGGCTCGGTCGTTAAGCAGCTGCCTTCTGCTTAGGTCATGATCCCAGAGTCCAGGGATTGAGCCCTACATAGTGCTCTCTGATCCTCAGGAAGCCTGCTTTTCCCTCTCCTACTCCTCTTGCTTGTGTTCTCTCTCTCGCTGTCTCTATCAAAAAAATAAATAAAATCTTTAAAAAAATAAAATTGTTAATTGCTTAATTGATGGACTAGAGATAAAAACATGACAAAATTAAAAGCTGTTTAAATTATGAATATACCAGACATGAAGTTAAGACATTTCTGAAAGTATTGTGCAAATTGATAGTGAGGTACAACCCTATTGATGTTGAACAGGTATAGACCATATTAGTATTGTCAAGGTAGAACATTTTTTTTTTCAGACTTTCTGTGTATTTCTGGCATCTTACTAGAATTTGCTTATCATACTTTCTTTTATTAACACCCGTTATTCAGGAACTTAGTGATACGTTTCTAGCTTAAGTTCTTTGAAGTCAGTATTGTCTCCCAAACTCATTTTTTCCTTCATAATTTCTATTTTTGTGCTTTATTCTTTATTTTATGGTATTTTTCCATGATCTCCAGTACAATAATTAAGGTATCAGTAGTGATACTACTTTTCTCACTACTACTAAAGTTGAATTTTTTTTTTTTTTAGAGCTTCTATATACAGTCCTTGGAGATTAAATAAAAAAGTTTTGTGTTTAAATGGATTTAAATCTCTTTACATTCTCTTCTTTCTTATTAAGGCTGTTATCAGAATTCTCAGTGATTTTTGCTTCATTTGGAGCTAATCTTTTTTGTGTGTTTTATTTTTTATTTGTCTCTTTGACTGCCATTGCTTTGCCTATCTACATTCTAGTCTGATTGTTGGGATGCTTTAAGTAGATAAATCCTGAAATTGGTGGGCATGTGTCTTTAGCTCTGAAGTGGTTTCAGCTGGCATGGAATCTCTCTGCCCTCCAGGTATCAGAGAAATCCTGTCTGCTGATTTTCTCAACCACAGAAGTGAGCTCTCCTCACCTGAGGACTATGGAAAACAGTGACCAACACCTGGATTTCAGCTCCTCTGGGGTCTTTGAAACTTATCAGATCTTTTGGGTGAATTTCTTAAAAGAGAATTTTTTTTTTTTTTAAATTCATTAGAGCTTTCCAATATTACTCCCCTTTTTTTTCTGGGATTTTTCAGATATTTGTTCTATTCCCATAGTCTTTACAGCTCTGTTCCCCATTCTTTCATTATGGCAGAGAGTTACGTGCTATTTTTTATGAATGCCAGTGGAAGTATAGGCCTATAGATGTTCCAGACCTGCCCAACAGTCCCAGAAGATTCTTCTCTCAGGAGGAATGCTGGTTAATTGAATTAGAATAGGAAGGGAGGACATCAGGAATGCATTCAGAAATTCCCAATGATTTATTTGCAGAAGTTCATTTTAATTGACTAATTTGGCAATACTTTATTGTTTCTACAGTAGAAGCAAATAATATACTGTGGGGGTAGCCAACTATTGTGTGGCAAGAAATGAAGTGAATACTGGCATCTGGGAAGTGGTAGGTGGTGCCAGTGGGCTCATTCTATCAACAACAGAATTTGACATTTGTTGAACACTTAAAGTATGCTCTAGGCACAGTGTCAAGCTGGTCTATGAGATGAAATATGAACAAGACAAAGATCCTGCTTTCAATGTGCTTACAAAACAAGGATTGGCACAGGAGGCATGATGGCAATGGTAAGCATGTCAACTTAGGGGGACTTCCAGCTTCACAGTCTTCTCCAAGATAAATGATTATAGGGTACAGAGACAGTGTCACACCAGCACCATCTCATCCTGCCTTCTACCTCGGGTACCAAAATTCTGCAGGCTCTTTAGTATACTCTCTGAGGTATGCGTCCTTTTAAGCTCTAGTAAACAAAACATGCCAGCAGCCTCCACTCTCACTCTGTGTGACCTCTAGGTTACTCAACTCTAAACATCAGTCTGCTAGGTTGGAGTCCAGTAACAAGTCACAGTGGTGCTATTACGGGTCTGTATTGTCATCAGTGTTTAAAATTTCTTCCTGATACACTTTTACAGTTTTACCCTAAACAGTAAATGATTACTTACATATATTTGAGATTGTGATTAATATGACAGTGAAGATGAATAAAATAATCAGAAGACCCACAGCAGAATGATGATTTTATTTCTTAATGCAGGCATAACATCATTTTGGTGCATTAAATTTTTGAACTCATTTTCTTTCTTGGATCATGGTATAGTTTTTTTGTAATTTTGGAAATTGGTTGTTGGACAAATTATAAATTAAATAGTTAATGTTTCTTTTAAAAAAAAAATTACTTTAGGGATGCCTGGGTGGTGCAGTCAGTTAAGCGTCTGCCTTCAGCTCAGGTCATGATCCCAGGGTCTGGGATCAAGTTCCGTACTGGGCTCCCTGTTTGGCAGAAAGCCTCCTTCTCCCTGTGCCTGCCGTTCCCCCTGCTTGTGCTTTCTCTTTTTCTCTCTCTCTCTCTCTGGCAAATAAATAGATAAAATCTTTAAAAAATAACTACTTTAGTTAAAAAAGTAAATGATTATACTGTTACCACAAAGTGAACAGGCATTTAAAATATTCTAAAAATTATATTTCTATTATGGTTAGAAAATTTCCATTTATATCTTATCAATTCAATTAATGCTAGAAGGAAAGAATCACCTTGAATGCTTACATCAGTTTAAAAATTACATGTGAACTACAAGCTTTATTAAAAATTATCATTTATTAGTTGGGTCACCTGGATGGCTCGGGTGGTTAAGTGTCAGACTGTTGTGGTTATGGTCTCAGGGTTGTGGGATCACCCCCATGCTGGGCTCCATACTCAGCCAGGAGTCTTTTTGAGAGTCTCTCTGTCCCTCTCGTCTCCCCCTCCCCCTCCATGCTCTGTTTCTCTCTCTCAAATAATAAATACGTAAATACTTAAAATGTTATTGATTAGAATTAACATCAAACATTCCATAATTATTAGAAATTAAAAAAACAAATTTTTTGAAGATATTTTGCAGATGTTTTCTACCCTAGGTAAAGATGTGGCCAAACTAAAATCAAATGGATAAATATAAAAAGGAACGAACACAAAACAGAAATTTATTTTGATGTTTTGGATGGTCTTATTGAATATAATATGCTCACATTCACCTACTTGATATTCAGAAGAAATGTTTTAAGTAAAAATGCTGGTCTGAAACATCAGAAGTATAGTTACCCTGTAACTGTTTTGAAGGGCAAATTAATTTTGATACAAAGGTATGTGTTATCTACCTGAGTTCTTGGAACTATTCGGTAGAAATAGTGGTATTATTTTTTCAGATAATAACAGTGATCTAATGCCATATGATTTTCAAAAGCAAAGTAAGTAATTGAGTCTTCTTATTATGGGTGGTTTTAAAACTCGTCCCTTGAAATATGGAGACTTTGATCATAGTCTTATTTAAAGACTTTCTTCTCTGAAAATCCAGAATTCCTTGTACTAATTATGTGCTTGCCATTTGCCGCTGTGAATGTGACAATAAAGTAGTAATACCTCCTATGTTCATTATAGTCAGCAAGTACTAAATTCTTAAAAAACAAAACAAAACAAAAAATCATTTCTAGTTGAATATCAGAGACTGTAATTTTAAATAAGGTGGAGTTTCTTTCTGCTTTCTAAAGCTCTGAATAATAAGTTTACTAAGGTCATTTTAGAAGTAAGTGATTAAACAAGATTTTAACATCTTGACAACAGAAACTTAATTGTACACTAAATTAATGTACCCCATCTCAAAGAGATACACAACCAAATCTTCTAAATTAGATTAGAATTTATGGACCCATTCAAATTCCTTGATCTCATTACCATGTTTTTTACGAGACTTCTTTAACAGAATTTTTAATGTTCTTTGAAGTATCTGATAATACATTATGAGCTTATTTCCCAGATCATTATACTTGCATTTCTTTTTTTTTTTTTTTTAAAGATTTTATTTATTTATTTGTCAGAGAGCAAGAGTGAGCACCGGCAGACAGAATGTCAGGCAGAGGCAGAGGGAGAAGCAGGCTCCCCGCCAAGCAAGGAGCCCGATGTGGGACTCGATCCCAGGACGCTGGGATCATGACCTGAGCCAAAGGCAGCTGCTTAACCAACTGAGCCACCCAGGCGTCCCTATACTTGCATTTCTTAATCCAGTGGACTTTTCAGTGGTCTGCTTAAATGTCAACCCCCTCCAAGAAACTGATGGCCAGTCCCAGAGCAGCATGATTACCTTTCCTTTGAACTTTCAACGTATTGTGTTTTTTTTTTCTTATGTTACTTATAGCCATGAGTTAATGCTAAGAATTATTTTCCTATTTTATAAAGATAGGATAAACTTATAAGGGAAGTTTTAAGTACTTAATAAAATGCCAAGGATCTCTAATAGGTATACTACATAACAATCATGAATATTTATTGAAGTTAATGAGGTGCAAGGTATTGAGGTAAGAACTGGAGGAGTTCAAGAAGTGTGAGCCACTTTCCCTGATGTCAAGGCAATAATAGTCTAGGCGAAGAGATGCAAAGTAAAAACATGAAGATATCAATATAAGATTTATCTATCAGTTCAGGACCAGAAATGTGTAGTTCATGATGATTGTTAACTATATTAAGCAGACTGTAATTGCAATATGACCAAATAATAAGAAAAAAATGCTGTATTGATAACAGACTTTTATGTAAATTGGAATAATAATTGTGATGAATGGGTAAAATTTGGATGGCTAGAATAGAGGAGTAAAGGTTATTTTTTACATATGGAAAAATCTAGCAAAATCATAGAGATGTACACATGAGTGATTTTGAAAGATCCATTCTGTGAGATGAGATTCTAAGAGAAAAATAGCAGAATGGAAGGAAAAGTGAAATTTTCAGGAACTTTTGTGTGATGAAGAGGACTGCATGCCAGGCAGGTGCTCCCTAAGTAAGTTTGAAAAATAGAATTCGGGTTGATGGTGTTAAGCAGACCTCATGTAGAAAAACATGTAACTATTTCAGAGGAAAATAATTATAGAAAGTGGCATTAATTATATTGAACGGGAAAGTTACATCAAACAATACTAAATGAAAATAAGTTTAGAATACAATTATAATCCTTCTGTATTTGCATATTAACTAGGGAAAGGACAAAGTATATTATAAATTTACAAAACCTGTTTTAAAATTAAGGAGAAATGTTTATTGGTATTTTGTTAAAATTTGGGGAGTTTAGGGTAGTATTAACTGAATTTCTAGGAGTATATGTAGCCAAGATTTAAAGAATACAAAGATATATGACATGTAATATAAAAAAAAGTCAATTTTATACAAGTTTGATTCCAAAAAGTGGTGGTAGAATTCTAAATGATTTTGTAACTAAGGAGTTAAATTCTTTTCTAGGAAACTGGAGATGAGAACATTCAATCTCTGGACAGGACTATAGGTGGTTTTGCGACACAATATACGTGTGACCATTAAAAGTATCACAGAAACTCAAAATGGATTTATGTTAAGTAAAATTTTAATTGAAGGAATATGAAAGAGGGAAACTATTGTTTAAAGTAAATATGCTATATTTTATTTGCATGAGAAAAATGCACAGAAGAAACATTTTATTTATTTATTTATTTATTATAAACATATAATATATTTTTATCCCCAGGGGTACAGGTCTGTGAATCGCCAGGTTTACACACTTCACAGCACTCACCTTAGCATATACCCTCCCCAGTGTCCATAACCCCACCCCCCTCTCCCAACTCCCCTCCCCCCAGCAACCCTCAGTTTGTTTTGTGAGAGTAAGAGTCACTTATGGTTTGTCTCCCTCCCAATCCCATTTTGTTGCATTTATTCTTCTCCTACCGCCTTAAGCCCCCATGTTGCATCTCCATTATTTTCAATTTCAATTATATTGAGAAACAGTTGTCTGGTTGACTCAATTTATTAGTCTTTGTGTAAGCTAAAAAAACAACAAAAACAAAAACTCACCAGTTTACTGGTGAGTACTGATCTTGGTTAATGTTTGAGTTAGTGGCAGTTTAAAAGTTGTATTCCTAATTAGATTAAGAAAAATCATGCATTCCTTAGCTGCATGCAATAATATCATTTCTGGTTTTTTTTCTATTGCTTTGCTGAATTCAATTATTGGGAATTTGAAAGTGTCCAGCCTTAGGATACTCTCAAGTAATATGCATTCAACTCTTTTGAGACAATGTGTTGAAATGGAACATATCTTCAAATTTCCACTCATGATATAACAGAAACAAAACAGGTAGGAAAGATTTAATCCTTGGTTTCTGGAAATCTTTTCACCTTCTCTAAAATGTGTTTTCTTGAAGTGCCTGGCTTCAGTGGTTTAAACCTCTGCCTTCTGCTCAGGTCATGATCTCAGGGTCCTGGGATCGAGCCCTGCATTGGGCTCTCTGCTTCCCCCTGCCTTTCTGCCTACTTGTGATCTCTCTCTCTCTGTGTGTCAAATAAATAAATAAAATCTTTTTTTAAAAGTAAAATGCCTTTTCTTTCTTTTTTCCTTTTGTTATTATGGTTCTTTATTTTTTTGTTAGTTCCTTGTGACTCTACTCATAGGTGATTTTTTTTTCCTCCAATACTTTCTTAGCACAGCCTCATACTTAGACTACTGTTAACTTTCCTTCCTTAATTTTACTACATACCTCCTTGACAGAGCAGTCTACCTTCACTATCTGTATTTCCTTACAGTCAATACACTTGTTAATCTATTAAAATCTACCTTCCTTTGTCCTCAGTATTTTGATGATTCTGCTCTCAGAATCATATGTAGCTAGCATTTTGGGTAGCTTTACATGCATTATTTCACTTGTGTCTTCTTTAGAGAGTGTCATTCCTATATTTCCTGCATAGATCTTTCTCTGAAACTACAGACATATTTTTTCTCAGGCTCCTGGATGTCCTCAATGTTTCATCACCTGGATGGAAGCATCTCAGATTCAAGACATCTAAAATCTAAAATTATGTTATTTTCTACTGCTTACTCCATGACTACAAATGTACTTTCCACCATAATGCATTTTTTTGAAGAGCATAGCTCTTTATTTGGTCCTGAAGAGAAAAAATGTAGAATCATCTTCTTTTCTCTGTATCTCATACCATGTATGTAGTTAATCTCTGAGTACTGGTGTTTTGATTTACTTCTGTAAGTCCTCTCAATAATTGTCCTTAATTGTTATCTGCCTTAGCAGTGAGTTAGTTAAGATATATGTTTGTGTGTATATATGTATTTTTCTTTCTACTTTTTTTCTTTTACCAGATATAATAGCTACTTAGCAGTGATTCTTGTATCCATTACATGCTGTCAAGCAGCATATAACTCTTGAAAGGTGAACTCACATTTCTGCTTCATTTCAAGTCATTCTCTTCAACTTGCCATGATACATGCTCTATTCACACAGAATTAGGTATCATGCTTCCAATAAGCCCTTTCATAAGTCCATGCCTTGGGCTCTCTGTCTTATATTATGTAGAATACTGTTCCCTGGCTTTCCTTGCATTGTAAATCCCTTCAAAATACAATAGGAAAGTTCGCTTCTCTTGTAAATCATTCTTGTCTCTGGCAGAAATATTCCCTTATTCATTTCAAATAGCATTTTAAACTTTTTTAAAATTATGCCATTATATTTTATTAGACATTTCTTATGTGTCTGACACTCAAAATAGACTACGCTTTTCCTAAGGAGAGGGCTGTTTTATTCTTTGTAAACACAGTTTTTGAAAAAGTTCCTTATACGTAGTAGCTATTCAATAACCACTATTGAGTAAGTACTTCCATTAAAACATTTATTGCATTGCATCCATTTATTCAGTCAACAACCATTTATTATGTGATATATGCCAATCACTATTCCACTTCTCAGGCTATAGTAATAAGTACATGAATTCCTTGATATGAAGCTTACATTTTAGAGAGGGATAAAGGAACAATTAAATAATTGGATTTCACATAGTAGTAAGTTCCATGAAGTCAACCAAGGAACGATGCAATCGATGCACCAATCGAAGAGGGCTGAGTTTGATTTTTGAAAGGCAATCATCCAGGCCTTCACTGAGGAGGTGACATTTAGTTGAGACCTGCGTAATATGAAGGAACAAAGACCTAAGGAAAGAGGCTGAGAAAAACGACACATAGAAGTCCACAGGAAGGAATGAATACACCATGTTGTAGAAACTGCAAGAAGACGAGGCTGCCTGAAGAAGAGCAAAAAGACAAAAGTTGTGGAAACTGATACTGAGAGAGGTGTGGATTGTAGGTTGGAGAAAGAAGGTTCGGATTTCATCACACGTGTGATGCGAGGACCTTTGTTTTCAGTAGAGAGTTACAGATGATCAGTTTTTTAAGATTGCTCTGGCTGTTTGGACGTGGAAGGAATCTAAGCTGAGACCAGTTAAGAGGCTACCAAAAGCCCCAGTTGAAATAGTCATGGTTTGTATCACTGTAGTGGCTATGGAGGTGATAAGAAATTATTACTCTCAAGATGGATTTTGAAGGTATATTAAAATAGAAATTGGTTAAGAGTACCTGGGGTGGCTCAGGTGGTTAAGCATCCGACTCTTGGTTTTAGCTCAGGTCATGATCTCGTGGTCCTGAGACTGAGCCCAGAGTTGGACTCTGTACACAATAGGGAGTCCGAGATTTTCTTCTTTTTCCCCTTCCCTGTGCTCTGTGTCTCTAAAATAAATACATAAATATTAAAAAAATAGAAATGGATTGTATGTGAAGCTCAACATGTATGAGGAATTACTAATTACTAATTTCTAATTTCTTGACATGTGCAACTGTATAAATGGTGATGCTATTTAATAATGGATAAAAATTAGGGAAAAGTATAACCATTAATCTATATCTCTAATAGAACATAAATTCAGTTAGGGTGGGGTCCCTGATTTATTCTTCTTTCTATTCTCTAGCACACTGCTCATCAAAAAAGGCTTTCAATAAAAAGTAATCATCCCTGAATCTTAATCAACAAAGAGCTATTGTAACTATTTTTATTCCTATAATTTTTCAGCCCACATTCACTCAACAGATATAATGGAGTGTGATAAATGCACTGAGGCAATAAGGATACATTAATGAATAAAGTAGATACCACAAGTTTATATTCTAGTTAGATGATTTATACAAAAATTAATAAATAAAATATATAATAGTGATAAATGCAGCAGAAAAATTAAGTAGAGAAAGACAGTTGAGGTCAGGGGGACATTACAAATTTATAGAATCTATGAAAGCCCTGAGTAGCAGCGTGCTTTGCATGTTCTAGCAATAGCAAAAGGCCAGTGTGACTGGATCAGAGTGGAAGAGATAAAGTAGTAGGACATGAATTCCAAAAGGCAAGGAGAGAATAGATTATGTAGAGCCATATTGGCAATTTTAAGAATTTTATCATTTACAGAAAAATGAGAAGGTAAGAGAGGTTGTCAACAGAGAAATGACAAATTATGATATACACTTAATAGGATACCTCTAGATTCTGTGTTAGGAAGAGACTGCCTTGCGGGGTCAGAAATGAGAAAAACAGCTACTACACGGTCTTGGCCCAAACTAAGTGAATAACTGAGTGTTGAGAGCCATGGTTGGATAACTTTTGAAGTTAGAATATATAGAATTTGCCGGTGAATAGGATTACAATGGATATGAGAGAAATAAAAACATACAAGGTTTTGGGCCTAAAAAATTAGAAGAAAGGATTTTTCATTTACTGAGTTGGAGGAAAAAGGAGAAATGAGGAGGAGCTCATATCTGGATATACTGAATTTGAGCTATCCATCGGACATCCAAATGCAAATAACAGGCAGGAGCGTAGTCTACATAAGTCTGTAGTATAGGAGGAGAGCTGTTCACTTTAGAGTCATGGGTTTGGGAATCATCAGAGTTATCTGTTTCTTAAGTCAAAAGACTAGGTGGGATGATCCAGGGGTTTATAGAAACAACTCCTTCGTTCAAAATTACGAAATTGTAGGGACAAAAGGAGTCAGCACAAGAGTATGCTGCTACTTAAAAACAAGGAGAGCATAGTATCTTGGAAGCCATTTAAATGAGGAAGAAGTGAGCAACTCTACATAAAATACTGATAGTTTGGTTCACAATAAGATTTATAATCCAGTCTAGCACACTTCTGAGAGTGACAGGTCACTATTAATTACATCTGAAAACAATAGACACAAGCCAGTTCTGTTCTAGGTAAACTCGGATGTATGGTCATGAAGTGATGTTTCAAATATGAAGAAGACTAAGAAATGATCATTACATATAGTGATGTGTAGGGCTTAATGACCTTGAGAACAAAAGCTTTGATAGAGCTTTAGGATTAAAAGTGTGATTGAATAGTTTCAAGAGAGAACGGGAGGAGGGAAATTGGAAATAGTAAGATTGTATATTGAATAGTATATTGTAGATTAGATTGTATATTGAATAGTATAGAATTGTATATTGTATATTGATTGTATATTGTATATTGTATATTGAATAGTAATGATTGTTCAAATCATTGGAAAGATTTACTATAAAGAAAAAAAAATGAGGTAGAACCAGAAAGGTTATAAGACTCAAAAGAATTTTTTTAATTGTGATAAAAATATATATTATTACCATTTTAATAATTTTTAACTGTAAAGTTGAGTAGCAGTGAGAACATTAATATTTTTGTGCAACCCATGACTGCCCTTAATCTCCAGAATTTTTTCATCTTCTGAAACTGAAACTCTACCCATTAAACCCTAACTCTCTGGTTTCCTCCCCTCAGTCCTGCCAAACACCATTCTACTTTCTGTGTCTGTAAATCTGACTGCTCTAAGTACCTCATGTAAGTGGAATCATATAGTATTTTTTTTTTACTTCACTTAGCACGTGTCTTCAAGATTCATTCATGTTGGAGCGTGTGCCAGAATTTTCAAGACTGAATAATATATCGTTTATATGTATGTAAATACCACATTTTATCATTTATTTTCTGTGGATACTTGAATTGCTTCTGCCCTTTGGCTATTGTAAATAATGCTTCTGTGAGAACATAGGTATACAAATACCTACTTGAGTCTCTGATTTCAATTCTTTTCTTATATACTATTTTTTTAAGACAAAAGAAATCTTTTTTTTTTAAAGATTTTATTTATTTATTTGACAGAGAGATCATAAGCAAGCAGAGAGGCAGGCAGAGAGAGGAGGAAGCAGGCTCCCTGCTGAGCAGAGAGCCCGATGCGGGGCTCGATCCCAGGACTCTGAGATCATGACCTGAGCCGAAGGCAGTGGCTTAACCCACTGAGCCACCCAGGCGCCCCGAGACAAAAGAAATCTAATGTTTGTAGGCTTTCTATAGTTTCCTTGGGCCAGCGCAGAATCTGGAAAAGAGATGAATGATTTGTCTCTATGTCCAACAAATGTCTTTTTAGGGAGACAATATATAAACTTAAATTAACAATCAACCTTAAGTGCTTTAAATCAATAAAATACTTTGGGGTCATAGATAGCTAGAGGTATATTGTATACGTGATAACAAAGCATTCTTGTTATACTCTCCAGGTCTGTCTTTGATTTGGAATCAAAATGAGAATAGTGTAACATGTATAAACCAGTAAAAGCCAACCTTGACAATGTTAACATCTGATTATTTTATTATTGTTCTTGCTCTGCCTCTTTTTTATTTGGCTTTGGTATTTTAAAAATTATCATCTGAAGTCTGATAATGTATACTGTATTTGAGACTCAGACTTTTAACTTACTTTCAGTTGAAATACAACACTGACTCGATACTAATCTGTGAATATATCATAAAACACAAGTACAGGATTAACAAATAGAATGACTCCTAGAGCAAACTTCAGCAAATAGTGTAAACAGAACATTTGCAGGATTTTTACAGCAATGACAACTTCCCCAAATTTATGTGTGTGTGTGTGTGTGTGTGTGTGTGTGTGTGTGTATACATATATAATCTCCCAATGCTAATTGCTATGATATTTGTCTGCTACTAAAAACTGGCTCTTTCCTAATTAACCTTTTGCCCTCTCTTGCCAATGTCATCCGTTAAACTCTGCAACATTATAATTCATTATAGAAGAGCACAGCCATGACTGAATTCTGACATCTTGAAAATGTTTAGGACAAAGCGGTTGATGGAAGAAGGGAAAATTTGATCAAGTTTATGTCCCTGCTATGCTTGAGTTATGCCAATTCTGGAACTGTACATGAAGAGGAGAAAGTTTGAGTTATTGGACCATAACATGATCTTGTTCCAAAGTCTTTAGACAAAGGGTCACCTCTACTTAAAAGGAACTCTTCCTTTTTACCTCAGGTCAATCATTAATTTCACAAGGAAACCTCCTGACTGTATTATATCTCAACTCCCTCTACCATGTCATAGCACAATGTAGCATTCTTCCTAATGCTTATTATTATTGTAATTAAAAGAAATTATTTTAAAGATTTTATTTATTTGTCAGAGAGAGAGCGAGTGAGCATGAGCACAAGCAGTAGGGAGGGGCAAAGTCAGAGGCAGGGGAGAAGCAGATTCCCCGCTGAACAAGGAGCCTGATGCAGGACTCCATCCCAGGACCCTGGGATCATGACCTGAGCCGAAGGAAGATACTTAACCAACTGAGCCACCCAGGCATCCCTATCATTGTAATTTTTTAATGATTATTTGAATAATACCTGTCTCACCTATGAAACCGTCCGCTCCCTATTGATAGGGATCCTGCCTCTTTTCGTCACTGCTGTATCCCTGCTTCCTTGCACAGTGTGTGACACCATAGTAGGCATTCAAAAAATTCATCTGATTAATTAGTGAGTGAGTGAATGAATGAATGAATGAATGATAAAGACATATAGAGGGAATTTTTAAAAATATGTGTTTTATGTGAATATAATGTATTATAGAGGCTTCTAATTAGGGAAGGATAGTATGGATTGAAGAATTGTATATTCATTTCTTCAGAATTTCAAGTAAGAGTTGAACAGTAAGAATTTCAGACCTGTGCGGAACCTGGGTGGCTAAGTCCGTTTGTCTGACTCTTTTCTGCTCAGGGCATGATCTCTGGGTCTTAGAATCGAGCCCTGCATTGGGTTCAGCGCTCGGTGTCGAGTCAGCTTGAGTCCCTCTTTTCCTGTCCCTTTGCCCTTCCCTCTTACCCCCACCCCACCTAAAATAAATAAAATCTAAAAAAAAAAAAGAATCACAGAGCGGTTATCAGGTTTCAATTACATCACACTGAATTGAAACTCTGGAACTGTGAAACACAGAAAGACCATTGATGGGCAGGTATTTCTTAAGAGAAGACTAGAAATCAAAAACCTGTAAGCAGAATTGCTGTGTTCTTACTAAGCTGCTTATATGGACCAACTGATCAGTGCTATTTTACCCAGGACAGCTTAAATTTTATACAGCCAGGATTATTTCCTGTTCCGTACATTTTATTGTATTCTAATTCTCTCATGTTTGATCCCCGTGAATAGCTGTAATTTGACAGAATAAGTTACTTTATGACCATTTGGGATAACTGGAAGTTTATTGATTTATTATTAGCAGTTAGAATAAGCAATGATTTGGTATTTCTGTGCACCAAGTACTGACCTTGGCAATTTGCATTTATTTTTTAATTTTAAGATGTTTTATATTTCGTTTTAACTAACCAGGAAACGAATCTGTTATTTTTGCAGGCTGTGGAAATCTAACTCTGCTATATTCTGTCAAGTTTAAGTAGATTTACTATTATTATCACAGCTAACTGATGTGTCCTAGCTGACCTGACATGTTCTCCCAATGAAGAATGGTCATATGAAAATCTTTGATCTTTCTATGAAAAACGACACTTCTATAGCCATCACTATCCACGGAGACTCAGTGACAAAAAGGACAGAGTGGCCAGTGGTCATATCCACATTATACACGTTAAAACTGTACTTTGCTCTATGGCTGCTGCTGCTATTTGTAAAATACAGCTCTGCTTGAATCTTTGCCTCGTAGTCACAAAGCCTGCCAGACTCCTTTGATCACAGAGTCACCCCGTGCTTACAGTCATGTTCCAAGTTGGTCTGCTGCTTCTCTTCTTTCTAAGCAGTGATATTAGAGGTTGTGGTTCAGCATGTGTATAAAGTATTTCTTCTGCCTACTCTGTCTGCAACTACTCCACCTCAGGTCTCCATCCAGCAGTGGCTTGGACTCAGTAGAGTCTCTACAAATGCCCCGTATATGCAGAAATATCAAACTGAGAGCAATACAGTTTTTCTTTGTCACAGCGAATACATACAGTATTATTATCTTTTGTATATATTTATATAATCATGTAGTAGTTTACAGTTTACTCAGTTTATAATTCAGTACTGTATGCCACTATAAGACTGAGAAAAGGTTACTGACTTATGATAAAGTTGTGTTTTTCACCATTTTTAAATCCTGTTTCCATATAAAATTCTCTCTGAAATCTGATTAGCATCCATCTCTAATAAATATTGATCACAGTAATGCCAGTCTCATTTTTTCCCTTAAAATAAGACCAATTTCCAATTAAACTATAATTGAAATACACAATGTAAAAGACAGTGAGTTGTTTTGCATTAAACAATAAGATATTATTTTGTATAACTATAATTTTGCCCTCTGAGATCTACTTTCAAATTGATTAATTTATTACAGAGGGGCTGAATTTCAGTTGATAACAATCTCAGATCCTGGCAATTGTAATAAAATGAATTCCAAAAAATCAAGAAATCCAATGATGTACCTAATAATGCATTGATTCTCTATGGTTAGTTTAGAGTTCTTTGGCTAATTGTTGTGAATATTTCATATTTATTCTGCTTAAAATCTACCTTGGGTATTGTAGAATTATAATTACACAAATGGTACGGGTATTACCATTTTATTATTTATGCAATGCATATTTATTTTGTGCCTACTATGTATAAAGCTTTATTTAAATGCTTGGATACATCCTATGATTAACAGACAAAAGAAGAATAGTGCTCCTTTGTTTGTTGATATTCTCTACATTTTGTGACTTTCAGTGAAGGCAAATTGTTCTAATACTAGTTATCACATTTTTCACTTCATTTGTCAGGTTGATTAAAATTTTTACATGAAGAGAAGATTTAAAAAAATCAAATTCCAGGCAGGCTTATTGCAAGAGAATACTGTAGACCCAGAACCACTGAATTTTGCCTTCCTTAAACCATGGCATGTTATGTTTTTGTTAGAACATTATAGTTTTATAGTTATATAGATGCATGTAGAAAGAAAAGTCACAGAAGGCTTGTAGTTGTTAATCTGTTTTTTATATCTCAAATATTTTATTTGAAAATAATGTGGATGAAATGTTAAAGTATGTTACAAAGAATCAACTTAACTGCTCCTAAAAGGAAAGACTGGTCAGGACTTTTGTTTTGATAAATTGCATTTTATAAAAAGATATAGTTTCCCTTATAATTTTTGACCTTTGGCTTATTCTATCATCCACATTTTATTAGATACTCTTTATTATATAACAATTCCTAGAATTGTAGGAAAAGTGTAGTAATTACTTCATCAAATGCTCAAGATAACCAACACTTTTGTTTCTATGGGGTCATTAAAACAAAATATTTTTAGTAGTAGGCAACTAATGATTTTCAGGTTTGACACAGAGTTGACCCATCTCCTCTAGTAACAGCATCCCTATCGTTTCAAATTGCAATCAGTTCAAAATATCATTTTAATGATATCAGATTGGAAGAGCGCCCTGTGCAGTTTGACAGCTGTGCTCTATATTTAAGCTCAGTTAAAGCTCACTTGAAAGCAGCATGTCTTTGTAGTCATGAAGCTCCTTAATGCTGTGACATGTCTGTGATTCTGTGCATCAATCATGGTGGCAGAAAGCCATATTCCTTCTTAAGAGGAAACACTATGGAAGCAGGCAATGAAATGAGTATTGCCATGTGTCTGTTGCTGTGCAGCCTTCCTAGTTTAAATTACTCTCTTAGCTCCCATTGGCTCCCGACATTCCCCTTTCTTTCTACCCTTCCTAGCAATATTGTCAGCTCTTATTCCTTTATCAGGTTGCCAGTAAGTACTGTCCTTCTTGGGGTCTTACTATTGATAAAAATAGAATGACAGATCTTTATTTTCATTTTAAGGATGTGTCTAATAAGCATCATGAAATAAGAAATTATAATTATATATATTATATATAATTTAAATTATAAGAAGTTATACAGGTAGATAGTTACATATATTCAAGATATATTTCACTTTTTATATTCTTGTTCTTGTTTTGTATAACTGACTCCATTGCTACCTACCGGAATCTTTTCATCTTTTCAAAGACAGATTCATTGTGTAGTGCTGCCCATTTCCAAGCTTCACCTCTAGCCAAATCCCTCGGCAAGGTGGTTCCTTCGGTTATAGAAAACAGTCCTCAAGGTGAATTTAAAGTGAAACAGTAGGAAAAGAACTAATATCTCCTGTTTTGTTTGAGCCTTTTGCTTGTTTTCTTTATTCATTCAATAACTCATTTATGATTCAGGATATTTATCTGTATTTTCTTTCATAATATTTATTAAAAGCTGATAAAAAAGATACTGTCCATACTTTTGAGTATCTCACAATATCTTGTAAATAAAAGCCTTGGAAAGCTTTTTATATTTTAGATATTCTTTTGTTTGCTTGTGTGTGTGATAACAAAGAATATTAAATATCTTTCAGGTATATTGGCTTCATATATTGTTTTCCATGTAATATATGAAAAAAATAGTCTTAAACATTATAGAAATACAGATAAGTAGTTATAGAAATTATACATTATAACAATATATTATAATATTATATATATTATAACATTATATTATAAACATTAAGAAATACAGATAAGTAGTACCTGGGTTTTATTCAAGGGACCATGTAATTAATCAGCTACATGAGATAATAGTTATTACCTCAAGTTTTCCACAGTTGGAATATTGGATTTTTAAAAATTTGTGGAGGAATATGAAAATGCCTTCAGGGAAATATTCCAAATAAATCATACTTGGTCTTGCATCACTTAGTGCTACTATATGGAGACCCAAATTTCATGTCCCTGTCTATAAATCATTATAGTTTTGAGGTATGTCAGAAATGAATAACATTTTTCAGACAGGCAAAAGATCTGTCTTGTGATGCAGTACAAAAGATTTTATTTATATATTTTTTAATTTTTAAATTAATTTTTATTCAAGTACGATTGACATACAGTGTTACATTAGTTTCAGATGTACAATGTGATGATTCAAAGTTTATATATGTTTCTCTGTGCTCATTAAGGTAATTATACTCTTAATCCCCTTTCTCACACCTATCCCACTTATCAGCTCTCTGACAACCACCAGTTTGTTCTCTGTATTTAAGAATCTGGTTTTTTATTTGTCTCATTTTTCTTGATTGTTTGTTTTATTTTTTAAATTTCACATATATGGAATTTGTCTTTCTCTAATTTACTTTACATTAGCATTATACCCTCTAGGTCCATCCATGTTGTTGCAAATGGCAAGATTGTTATTTTTTTTATGATTGAGTAATATTCCATTTTATATACACAAACCCCTTCCCCCCACATCTTACTTAACAATTCCTCTATTGACAGACACTTGGTTTGCTCCTGTATCTGGGCTATTATTAATAAAGCTACAATAAACACAGGAGTGCATATACCTTTTTACATTAGTGTTTCTGTTTTGGGGGGAGGTAAATACCCAGTAGTAGAATTACTGGATTATGTGGTAATTCTGTTTTTGATTTTTTGAGGAACCTCCATACTGTTTTTCACAGTGGTTGCACCAACTTGCATTCCTACCAGTGGTGCACAAGGATTCTTTTTTCTCCACATCCTTGGCACACTTGTTACTTCTTGTGTTTTTGATTTTAGCCATTCTGATGGGTGTACAGTGATATATTATTGTCATTCTAATTTTCATTTCCATGATGATGAGTGATGTTGAGCATCTTTTGTGTATCTGTTGGCTATCTGCATATAGTCTTTGGAAAAAGGTCTATTCAGGTCCTCTGCCTGAATTTTAATTGGATTTTTGGTGTTGAGTTGTGTAGGTTCTTCATATATTTTGGGTATTAATCCCATATCAGAGATATCAGTTGCAAATATCTTCTCCCATTCAGTAGGTCGCCTTTTTGTTTTGTTGATGATCTCCTGCACTGTGCAAAAGTGCTTTATTTTGGTATAGTCCCTATAGTTTAATTTTGCTTTTGTTTCCCTTGCCAGAGGTCACACATCTAAAGAATTTGCAGAGGTTGATGTCAAAGAAATTACTACTTGTTTTCTCTTCTAGGATTCTTATGGCTTCAGGTCTCACATTTAGGTCTTCAGTCCATTTTGAGTTTATTTTTGTGTCTGGTATTAGAAAGTGGTCCAGTTTCATTCTTTTATATGTAGCCATTCTATTTTCCCAACACCACTTATTGAAGAGACTGTCTTTTCCCAATTATTTATTCTTTTTTGGGGGGGGTGTTTTAAAGATTTTATTTATTTATTTGACAGACTGAGATCACAAGTAGGCAGAGAGAGAGGAGGAAGCAGGCTCCCTGCCGAGCAGAGGAGACTCGATCCCAGGACCCCGGGATCATGTCCTGAGCTGAAGGCAGAGGCTTTAACCCACTGAGCCACCCAGGCACCCCCCAATCATTTAGTCTTATATCCTCTATGTAAATTAATTGACCATAAAGCCTAGGTTTATTTCTGGGCTCTGTATCCTGTTCCATTGATCAATGTGTCTGTTTTTGTTCCACTAGCATACTGTTTTGATTACCATGGCTTTATAGTCTATCTTGAAATATGGGATTGTAATACTTTCAGCTTTGTTATTTTTCAAGATTGCTTTGGCTATTCAATATGTTTTGTGATTCCATACAAATTTCAGGATTATTTGTTCTAGTTCTGTGAAAAATGTTATTGGTATTGTGATAGGGATTGCATTAAATCTGTGGATTACTTAGGTATTATGGATATTTCAACATTTGTTTTTCCAATCCATGAGCATAAAGTATCTTTCTGTTTGTTTGTGTCATTTTCAGTTTCTTTCATTGATGGTTAACTTCATCCTAGGTATTTAATTCTTTTTGGTGAAATTGTGAATGGGGTTATTTTCTTAATTTCGCTTTCTACCTCTTCATTATTAGTGTATAGAAATGCAACAGATTTCTCTATATTAATTTTACTTTCTTTACTGAATTAATTTGTCACTTCTAGTAGTTTTTTTGGTGTAGTCTTTAAGGTCTCCTTTGTATAGTATCATGTCATCTACAGATGCTGAAAGTTTTACTTCTTCCTTATTAATTTGGATATCTTTTTTTCTTTTTTCTTATCTGACTGTTGTCGCTAGGACTTCTAGTACTATGTTGAATAGAAGTGGTGAAAGTGGAAATCTTTATCTTCTTCCTGATTTTAGAGGAAAGACTCTTAAATTTTCACCATTGAATATGATGTTTCTATGGATTTTTCACATATGGCCTTTACTTTGTTGAGGTATGTTTCCTCTAAACCTACTTTGCCATGAATGGCTCTTGTGTTTTGTTTAATGCTTAAGATCGTAAAGTGATTTCTAGAGAAATCACTAGATTTTGGTCATATTTTCTGACCAAAAAGAAATAATCTCTTAATCCTTACATCAAGTAGCCAAATAATAAATATTTTTCTCATATCCATACTTCCATACTTCTAATTCTTCAACCTCATAATTAATGTGCATCCATCTCCTCCATTTTGTATGTGTGTTTTCTTCTTCCTCCTCTTCTCTTTTTCTTTCTCCTCTCCTTATTTAAGATTGATTTGGGTTCTTCAGTGAATTCTTTGCCTAATAATTGTTCTAGTTAGAGTGAGGATAAGGGCTAGCTTAATAGGCTTAGCATACTATAAATTCAAATCTGACAATGCCAAGATACAAAAGTTCTGATTAACTCTGCACCAGGATCTGATCTTCTACGCATTGATTTAAACCTTATCAGGAAAAACCACAATATAGTGCACTTAGTTGAGAACTGAAGCTAGTTGTTGATAAAAGTTAAGGGAAGTTAAAAACAAAAAAAGACTAAGAGACAAATACGGTAGATAGAAGTATCTAAAGTTATCAAATTTATGGAAATAGAAAGTAGAATGCTAGTTGCCAGAGGCATGGGAGAAAAGGAAATGGTTTTTCAATGTGTTTTTTTAGCCACAGTTAACAGTTAATCAATCAACCAATCATTGACCTATAAAAATAATTTATTTCCTCAAAGTGTATTTGTTTGTTAGAATGTGACAAGAAGTACTTTTAGTTATCTTCATTTTTCTCAAATTCAGCAACGCTTCACTATTCTAGAAATCAAAATATTATAAACTTTTATCTTGCAATTAGAAATCAGATTTGAAATAAAAAGTCTTTTGGGGACAAGTATGACATTTACTTAAGTTCCTATGAAATTTCTTGACACAAGTTTCTTTCTTTTTTTTTTTTTTACTAATACGATGGAAACAGAAACCCAGAACCCAAAACTGAAAGTAATCTATGACTATATGACATAGGAGAAGAAAAGCTCAAAGTCTGGGATAGAGGGAAGGAGAATATGTATGTTCTAAAAAATGTATTAAAATTAATCTTGCTTTAGTTTGATTTAGTTACTATCATAATTAATTTTTATATTAAAATAAAAATCATGTGATGCCTGGGTGGCTCAGTCAGTTAAGCATCTGCTTTTGGCTCAGGTCATGATCCCAGGGTCAAGCCCCACATTGGGCTCCTTGCTCAGCAGGGAGCCTGGTTCTCCCTTTGCCTGCCTCTCCTCCTGCTGTGCTCTCTCTCTCTCTCTGACAAATAAACGAATAAAATCGTTAAAAAAAATCAATTGCAGCTTGGGATTACATGAATTTAAAGTGACCAAATTCAAGTTTGAGAAGCATTTCCTAAAGGCACCAAAGAAAACAGCCATCTAATTTGTAACTTTGCTAAGGAAGCAATTCTACCCATGCGTTATTGTGAGAAACACATTTTGCCATTATAGCTTTGGGTGTTTACCTGCTGTGAGATCTAAAAATTTTAACCAAAAGTACTTTGTAGTATTCTATATTTCAAAGTTTTAAGAACTTAAGTATCATAAACAGTTTATCTGAAAAACTCATGGTTATGTGCAATATAGAAAGGAACAAATAAAGAAACGAGAGATCACACACCCACAGAAAAATCACACACACACACCCCTACACAGAAAGGCCTTAGACTACTAATTCCATGAACTAGAGCTCATATACTGTATATGCATGAGTGCCCTACAGTTCCAAGATCTTTAGTTGGCTACCCTTGAAAACCAAAGATGTATGTTCTAGCCCTTGCCTGAGTCTAAAGGCAGACCAAGGTCCCAATCCGAGAGAGAGAGAGAGAGAGAGAGAGTGTTAATTCTCTTACTCAGTTTTTGTTCTATTCAGGCATTTAACAAATTGAATGAGGCCAACTCACATTGGAGAAAGTAATCTGCTTTTACTCCGTTTGCTGATTCAAACATTGAATTTTATCTATAAACACCGTTATGGACCTATCTGGAATAAAGTTTAACCAAATATCTGAGCTACTCATGGGCAAATTAAGTTGATAAATAAAATTAACCTCTACATGTACCTTGTCAATGGAGAGCGTGTCATTTATTCATTGTTTTCTTATTCAGACTATCAAGTTTAAAAATTTGCAAATCCAATTTACGGCATATGAGAAATAAAACTTGAAAGTAGGTTAAGATAAGTCTCACTGATAGTTAAAACAATAAATATATTGAATGTTTAAAGTTGAGAAAAGCAAAAAGAGCATTTTTAGGAACAATTATTGAGCTATGGGCCAATATAGTAATTGCTGTTAATAAGTAATAAAAATAGTTCTATTCTTTTCAGGACAGTTAATAATATTTTTAGAACAAAAATTATCTCAAAGCATTAATTTATTAAGAGTTTAATATTTAGAGTGATACATTTTATTTACAGAAAAGTAAATTTTCCCAGTCAAGAGTAGAAAATTTATACATTATTTGGAAAGAATTCAGGTACAAATGTGAAAAGGAAAAAAATTCTCTGAAGCTATGCTTCCCATTACTATTTGAAATGCTAAAGTTGCTTTAGATGAAAGTGACTAGTTTTGATATATATGATTTATCTGTTGTGGAAGCTCTATTATATAACACAATCATATAAAAATTTAAAAATATAAAAGAAATTCTAATATGTATTTTAGATCTGCTAGATGTTGATTATGTAAAAAAAAATGCCAAAACAGTTTTGCAAAAATCAATGCATTGTTTTAATGCTCAGAAATCGGGGCACCTGGGTTGCTCAGTTGCTTAAGTCACTGACTTCGGCTCAGGTCATGATCCCAGGGTCCTCGGATGGATCCTTGTATCGGGCTCCCTGCTCAGCGGAGAGCCTGCATCTCCCTCTCCCACTCCCTCTGCTTGTGTTCCCTCTCTCGCTGTGTCTCTGTCAAATAAATAAATAAAATCTTTTTAAAAAATTAAAATAAAATGCTCAGAAATCATGGTTATTACTTCTTAAGTATGTGTCATAGGATTCATTTATATACATGGAGGAACCTAAAATGCACATTACTGGGTCAAAGAGGTGAACTAGAAGCCTCTAAGTGAAAAAGCTATATACTCTCTATAACAATTATATGACATTCTGGAAATAGTAAACTATGGGACAAGGAAAAGATCAGTTGTTGCCTATAGTGGCATATATGTGTGGTTGGTGGATGCAATGGGGAGATGAATGAGTGGAGCAGAAAGGATTTTTTAAAAGATTTTATTTCTTTATTTGACAGAGAGAGAGATCACAAGTAAGCAGAGTCAGGCAGAGAGAGGGGTGGGGGGAAGCAGTCTCCCTGCTGATCAGAGATTCCGATATGGGGCTGTATCCCAGGACCCTGAGATCATGACCTGAGCCGAAGGCAGAGGCTTTAACCCACTGAGCCACCCAGGTGCCCCATCATAATGGACTTTTAAGTCAGTGAAAATATTGGACACAGTATTATAATGATGGCCATATGTCATTATATATTTGTTCATAATCCATATAATGTACAGTGTCAAGAGTGAACCCTCTAGTAACTATGGACTTGGGATGATTATGATGTGTCAATTTAGGTTCATTCTTGGTAACAAATGTACCCTGCTGGTTAGTGATATTGGCTAATGGTGGGAGGGGGCAGCTATGCTTTTGTGGGAGCAGAGAGTATATGAGAGTCTCTCTATCTTCTTATCGATTTTATTGTTAACCTAAAACTGGCCTAAAAATAAAGGATTAAAAAATTGGACAGGAAGGGTGTACAGGAGAAAATCAGATTGACAACAAAGTCTTAGAGAGTGGGAATAAGAAAAGGAGACCATACTTTCAAGAACTAATAAATGGAAGGAAGAGATGAAATTGTAGGTTTTGATTGTGGGCCAAAGAGAAAATCACCTTATCATCTAATAGTGTCAAATCTCTCCCATTCTAGGAGGAGAGAATAAAGGAAAGAAGTGAATTTGAACAATCTCCTATAGAAAGTGGGTAAGATGTGCTTAAAGTGGCACCTCAATGTAAGCAGCAGAAAAGTGGGTGAGGATGAGCTTACATTCATATAAATTTGTAGATTAAGGGAAGGAAATTTAAGGAAGACTGTGCATTATCACCACAGACTTCCTAATGAAGCACTCAAAAGTTTCCTTTTCTGGCAATCTAGGGTTGAGTATAAAGTTGGAATACCTGCAGAAGAAAATTGATGGGGCTTGGGTGGCTCAGTCGGTTAAGTGTCCTACCCTTAGTTTTGGCTCAGGTTGTGATCTTGTAGTTGTGGGATTGAGCCTTGTGGCAGACTCTGTGCTCAATGTGGAATTTACTTAAGATTCTCTCTCTCTCTCAAATAAATAAAATCTTAAAAAAAAAAGAAAATTTAAAATAAATTGTACACACGGGAAAGTAAAAAGTTAGTGGGTGTATCAGTTTCCTTTTGCTGCAGTAAAAATTACACTAAATTTAGTGACTAAACTCCAGAATTTTAGTACTTTAAATATAGTTCTATAGGTCAGAAGTCTGGCATGTGTCTCACTAGCTAAAATGAAGACATCAGCAGGGCTTTGTTCCTTTCTGTTCTAGACCCTAAGGTGAAAATACTTCCTCACCTTTTCCAGCTTCTAGATCCTGCCTGAACTCCTTGGCTTATTATCCCTTTCTATCTTCAAAGTCAGCAATGGCTATATAATACTTTCTCACATCTCAGTATTTCACATTTACACCTCTGTCTCCATCTTCCACATTTAAAAGATCCTTGTAATATATTGGACCACCCAAATAATCAAGGATAATCTCTCTATCTTAAAGTCAACTGATTAACAATTTTAATTTAATTTGCTACCTTAATTCCTCTTTGCTATGTAACCGAATGTATTTATGGGTACTGGGTATTAAGAAGTTGGGGGACGCCTGGGTGGCTCAGTTGGTTAAGCAGCTGCCTTCGGCTCAGGTCATGATCCCAGCGTCCTGGGATCGAGTCCCACATCGGGCTCCTTGCTCATCAGGGAGCCTGCTTCTCCCTCTGCCTCTGCCTGCCATTCTGTCTGCCTGTGCTTGCTCTCTCTCCCTCTCTCTCTCTGACAAATAAATAAATAAAATCTTTAAAAAAAAAAAAAAGAAGTTGGCATGTTTGTGAGACCATCATTCTGCCTATCACAATGGCTGATGCTTAGGGTCAACCTGAATTTAGAGATTAGGAATTGAAATGATGCTAATCTTGGAAAATTACACACCACAATAAAGGGATAGAGGAAGCCGGTTTTAGCATGAATTCAGAGTTCAGATTTGTGTTTTGGTGAAAGGATAGGAGTACAGAAAAATTTGGTGGTAATAAGAGAGTATGTTGCATAATGAGCCATGGTGTCTAGTCCTTTTAGCAAAAGACACTAGAAAAGGAAAAGGCTGATAGACTGTAGGGGGTGGGGGCATGGGGTAGAAAAAGAAGGAAAAAACGAACTGGCAGTGAGATGAACTCTCTGTGAGATGAAAAAGTAGCTATGATGTATTTAAGGAAGTGAAAGTCAGAAAAATTATATTAAGGAGTAGGATATTTGAATATAAGATCCCAAAGTTAGACTATTTCAGGGGGATGAAAACTTCCAGGACATAATCATGGATACAAATAGTTAAAGAACAATGGGAATTATGGCCATTGAAATGGAGAAGTTCAAATATCTGTAAAGTTATAGTGTTGTATGGACCGTTCATAATATACCCTGAAGTCATCTGTGATGATAGCTGACCTTGCAGCAGAAAGATCACGAGACTGGTGTAATTCCTAATGATTGAGGGAGAACTCTCAGAAAAGTTGTCAAATACGGAGGTACTTGTAGTAGAGGTACAGACTGACAACATGAGAAACAAATAAGCAGGGATTTGTACTTGACTATAGGTAAGAAATGATCTGGAGATAGCATAGCTAATCAGAAGAAAGCTTCCTCCTCTTCCTGGCCCCAAAATACAGAAAAGAAATGAGAATAAGGAGCCTCTCGATAAAAGCTACAGAAGAAGTTGAAAACTTTGGGTTGAGTTATTTATAATTAAGGCGCAAAAGTAAAGATGCAGGGACGTTTGTTTACCATAGAACAACATTTGAAAAGGCCTAATGGAAAGTTTTTCAAGGAAAAGCTACATATATGTATTAGGGGTTTATGGCACCAAAGAGAAGAATCATGGGGCAGTATTCCAAGCAGGTGAACTTAAAGACTCTAAGCTACTGGTCTTGTTAAGTGATGACAAAGGATAGAAATGATGATGAAGTTTTCAAAGGGAACATTGTAAGAAATTTACAATAACATGAATAAAAGCAGAAACATTATTGATAGTAGGAACATGATCATGTTAAGAGTTGATGGTAATCTTTGTAGACTTAGTAATAGTCCAATGTCTCATCCATAGGGAGTTTAATTACATTGTTGAAAGGAAGGATGGAAGGCAGAGAGGGAGGGAGGGAAGTGGGATTCAATAGAGAAAAATCAGAAAAAAACAACAACATTAGGTTATTTTCTAGTGTTATTATGAGAATGGATTTATCCTAGGGTGGTTTCAACACAGCTCCTGATGCTATCCTTTATTTCTGCAGGAAGGCACTATAAAGCAAAAAAATTCTGATGGTTGTGTTTTTAAATACTAAAATGTAAGTCTTAAAGTTAGGCTATGTTAAACTAAATATCTACCCAAGTGAGCATATTAATGTGTATGCACACACACATACAAAATAAAGTCTTATTATATCATAAAATTATATTATATTATGTTATATTATATTATATCATATCGTATCATATCATATCATAATATATATAATGCTTTCATCTTTGAGATTTCCCTTTTAAAACTGGCATTCTGGTTTTCCTAGCTGAGTATTTGTTCACATAGAGAGATAAGGATGTGATTATTGATGGAGGAAAAGATAGTATCAGTAAGGACCTGCTTTGAAGAATGACATGAAGCAGTGGGGTGTGTGTCTCTCTTTGTAGCTACTATCACTCCTAATGGTACCTCTATGCATTTACTACAATAAGAAAGAAATGCAAGCTTTTACAACTTCTTACTATCTGAATAATGAGTTATAAACACTTCTGATCACATTAATGCTGCAGGAAAAGTGAACTCAGTGAGGAAAGAATTAAAAAAAATGATTTTCCTTAGATTTGGAAAGCAAATTTGGAGTTATTAGGATTGTTTAATAAATTTCTGCACACAGTGGGTATTTTTAAATTATAAACAGTAATTATATGCCATTTGATATTTGGCATATATTTTTAATCAAGAGGGTTTGGACATTTTCAAAGATATTTTTTAGCTTTATATAGGAAGAGGTAGCAGGAAGAGGGAGGTACAGTATTACAAATTATTATGGAAGATGCAGTCATCCAAGATCCTAAAATAGCTGAAGCATTAAATGAATATTTCCAAATACATTTACAAGGGAGAACATTTATGACTACCTATTTTATATCAGAATTACTATGGCCAAGATAATAAAGAAGATGGAAAAAATTCAAGCCTCTGAATTTTCTTAACTTGGTTGTGCTGGTAGCACATGTCAATACTACAACAACTTTTATTAGGTTTAAGTGCATTTCTTTTGACATTTCATGAGTAATTGAAAATAAATGTGTAGCACTCAAGTTTATATAGTCAGTCTGCAACCTCAGTGTTCACTAAATAAATGAATTATCCAGAAAACATTTTTCCCATATCTTGTGAACATGGCATTATTGGTCCATAATAACATGGTTATTGATCTGATTTTTCAGTACAGGAGACTGATTACAGTGGTTTCTTATTCCCTTGCCTGTATCTTATTGTAAACAGTGATGTTTACAATGCTAAAGATTAACCAAAAGGGCATTTTCCCCCATAATTTGAATCATGACTTTTATTGCTTGCAAAAAACATGAAAAAAATCAGTTGAATTAATCTTCTCTGTTTAGTTGGTATGAGACATAACAGAAGGAAAAATAAAATGACATCATCAAAATTACTACTCTTAAAACACAGTTTGGTGTGGCCCATGACCTCTTTTAGAGAGTCATAAAACTAATTTACTGAGATGGAAAAAATTTAAAAGTAAATGAAATCACAGGCAAACTTGACTACCTCTTTATTTGGGTTGTGGATATATGTATATTAATTACAGATTTTAATTGTTTCCTTTTAAGAATTGTTTGAAGACTGATCTTTTAATATTTTTGTTCTAATATTTAAATTTTTCCTTTCTAAATGAGAAAGATGATGTTAAAAAAATGGAATGTGACATTGAAAATAACATTCAAATTGATTAGAACTACCGAAGTAATAGCCATTAATTCACATGGTATTTTTGTTGTTGTTGTTGTTCATACAGTCTTTTAAAGCACATAGTATGTTTAACAGCCTTCTTAGTATTTATTAGGGAAGAAATGCTTGACTGAAGTCTTGAGAAGTTTATAGTGTCTTTGAGGAGACAAACCTACATATGTAAAGGGAAAAGCCAGCTAAAGAAGTATGTGGTAAAATCTTATATATCCAGATTTCACAGACTGAAAATGAAGGGAGGTGTCAAGCATCCTAGGAAAGTTTCTGAACCTGCTCCACCAGAATTGCTTCTTTGTCATCACCCAAAAAATCTTGTAAAAAAAAAAAATCTTGTAGAAAGAGGTAGAATACTTCATAGAGAACAATATGAGCAAAGATGTATGTGGGGTTGGTAGAGACTTTTCATTACATCAGAGGAACCACCTTAATTAGTAGAATATCTGAGTGAAATGACCCTGTGGGTAACAGAAGATAGGAAGCTGGAATAAAGATGAGAAATCCAGGGTAAATGAGCTTTCATTAGGTCTGAGTAAAAGGAAACTAAACAAACAAACAAACAAACAAAAAAAAACAACCCAGAAACCAAGGTTGAGCCTAGTGGTTACCTGTTTAGTGGGTGGGAAAGGAACACAGCAAAATATTCTTCACAGGACCAATCATAATTCATCATTACCGTGTACATATTATATACCAAAAAGACTGCCCTAGGCACTGAAGATTCAGCAAAGATGAGAATGTCCTTGCTTTTGAAGCGCTAGCTAACTGTGTAGTGAGAGATGTAGACAGATGAACAAATCATTCAGCCACATAATAGATACAATCACAGTGTGCCTAAAGGCTACAAGGGAACAAACACACAGATCAAAATGCCCTTTCTGTCTGGGAAGATGAGAGAAGACCTCATTGAGTAGTTGACTTTTGAGTTCAGTCTGAAAGGATGAATACTGATTTGAAAATCAGAAACAAAGGGGACTAGAATCCCAAGCCTGGAATTAGCAGGTACAAAGAAATGTTAAAACAGGTTGCAAGTTCAGATTATCAAATATAGCTAAATTGAACTGCAGCCCAGGAAACGGATTGGGGAATCATAGGAAGAGAAGTTGGCTCAAGCAGGGATGGACCATGAAAGGCTTTGCTTAGATTTTACCTTAAGATGCTAAGGAACCATTTGAGGATTCAAGCATTTTAAACTGTGTAATGATGCTGTCAGATACTGCACTTTGAGCCGTCACTTCACCAGTTGTGTAGAGGATGAGTTACAAGTCAGGGCCAGAGTTCAAGACTCTGATCTGGTGGCCTTGATAAGCAAAGCTGAGTAGAATCTACTTAAATCATTGGCAGTCAAGAAGCAGAGAACAGTGAAAAGCTTTAGAGACAGATGAAAGCTGGCGGCAGTTACGTGTGGGTAACAGGGAGGATGAATTACAGAATGCATTCTAAGTTTTGACTTTGGGGGTCTAGAACCAAATATGGGTATAGCAGTAAATAATGAGGAGAAGGATAAGAAGTTAGTTTTGGTATATAATCAATGGATCAAGCATTTATTTTGCCTTTGTCATGTGAAGAGTTTTCCATGTAGGGAAAGTTTCTATTTAGAGATGATCGTTAACAAATGCAGAAGGGATAATAAAATTAGAAACTCACCACTTTGCAACGTTTAATAAAATAATAGACCCAGTAATGATGATCATCGATGAATACAGTAATGAGTTTGATATTGATAGTGCATTTCTTAAGAGAAGTCTAGGATGACATCACCTGAACTGAAAGTAAGTTTCAGCATTACTAAAAGTGGTCATATATGCCCCATTATGTGATGCAATGGGAAACATAGAACATCACATATAAGTATTTTTCTATTTAAAAAAAATTGTCCTATAACTTATCAAGAATTTATAATTAATTACCAGTTTATAGGAAATAATGAGACTATTAGAAAAAGTCAACCATTATTACAAAGAGCAATCAAAGCAATGCCAAGGAAAGAAATATGGAGTGAAGGTGACGGTAGAAGATTAAAAAGAGATTTCAGAGGCACAATAATTAAATGCAATTTGCAGAACTTAAACATAGACTCAGTATTATTCTACTTAATATTTATTGTTAATTTTATTGGGTATGTTGTTAGGGATACAGACTGATCAGTTTACAAATGGAAAAACATAAAACCTTGGGTTTTATTTAACATGACACAAAATAAAATAAAAACTTTGTGGATGATGGGTAAAATAAGATTGGGAATGTTTATCTCTGAAGCTTAGTGTTGGGCACTGGATAGATGAATTCTCTTTGAAGTCCTCTCTGTTTTTATGTTTGAGAATTTCCATAATGAAAAAGAGAAAACAGTTTAAAGCAGGTCAATTCTAAGTGTTCACCAGATGTGCAGGTGTAGATTTTCAGTAGAACTTAATGTGAATAGATATTCAAATTACTTTTGAATGAAGTGTGCTCTATAAGTTTATGCAGAGTGCGGAGGAAACTATAGTCATCTGAATTCTAGGGACAGCAGAAATGGAGCGAGGAAGAGAAGTTAGTAGAAGATACTAAAAAGGATCAGAGAGATGGGAAGAAAATTGAGATAATGTTATAAAAAAGGGAGAGTCTTCACATACCTAATATGTCATACAAGGTAAGTATTATACATTAGAATTTCAAATGATATTCTATCATTGGTAAATATATTGAGAGGAATTTTAGCGGAGTGATCATGGAAAGAAGAGAAAGGATTAGAAAGCTAGAGAAAAGGATTCATGAGTGGACTAGAAATGAGACATTGTAATTCTTTGTATCCTTTCAAAAAGATTGGCTCTTACATTTTTCATTTTTCAAGTAATGTTCACTTTTATTTTTATTTGTTTTTTACTTTATTTGGTAGTAGATAAATGTGAGAGTCGGAGCCCTTGCAATTTGTGTGCATGAACATAGAATTTTGTAAAAAGTACAAAAAATAAGATATTGACTGTTACTGTTGCAACTTCTATCCCTTTTCCCCTCATATATGGTGGTGTTTGAATGATCGCTAACATTTGTGGAATTCAACTGAAAGGAATTTGAATTGAGAATGCTTTTAGTTTAGATCGAGTGGGATATATTATAGGTAGTCCAGTTGGAGTTTAAATTATTCTGGCTGTGCAGGCATACGGATGGTTTAGAGGAATACTCCTTCCACCCACACTGTGAAAAATCATTGTGACACAAAGGTACTGTAAGCCTTCCCATGGTGCCTGGCCCTGGAAGCATGTAGAAAGTAGAAGAAAAGCAAAATTTAAGATGTTGGGATGCTAAAAAGATGTAGAGAGCTAAAAACGTAAAACATAATTGGTTCTCATCAATACCTGACCAAATGCATATTCTGCTTGTCGGGAATATGTTAGGTAATATAGTATAATAATATAATAATAATATACTAGATAATATAATATATATATAAAATCACAAAAATATCATATCATTTTTTCTATTTTGTGTGAAAATATAATTGATCCAGTTCCCTGTGTTTGTACAGCACAAATCTTTGGCACTACACGTAGTAGCTGTTTATAACTGCTCATGCTTAAAGGAAATTTAACAGAAGTGTTCCTAAATTTGACAATATATGCCCTTTAACCAGTAATGTTCTGTGAAGATATAACGGTAGAGTATGCAACCCTTAAATGATAGGAAAAAGATCCTTAGAAGCCATGGTAGGCAGGGGATTAATATAAAAATATGTTACTTTTCTTCATTTTTTGATATTTAAAGTATTTTGCTACTTTTACAATTGAGAATCTTTATGATTCCCTTTTATGCATCCAAAATAAGTGTTCATTGTCATACATAATACTGCCATCATAATTTTATATTTTTGTCAAATAAACTTTTTTCATAAGAGTGGGATGTAAATATATATAGGAGTCAAAGAAGATGACTTATTCAAGGAAGTGTAATAAACATTTACAAAAAAATAAAAATCATAAAAACTCTCATCTCTCTTAGTTTTTGCCCAAAGAAGAGATGAAATGGGCTTTTTAACAAAATAAATAATTTTCTTCTTAAAAATGTATTTTGAAAAATCTTAAGGTTCTAGGACTAGTATAGTCACACATACACATACAAAGGATATACATTAAAAATAAACTGTGTTTAGTTCAGATCTGATTATTGCTTTCTTCCTCTACTCGGTCATCCACCTCCACCTAACCAGAGAAGCATGTATCTCCTTCCTTTCACTTGTTTTTTTGTTGTCAAGTCTGGAAAGTAAAGGGTTGCCACATATAAAAATGAAATATTTTTAAAAAACAAAGAGAATAAGGTTTTTAAAAAGCAAAGAGAATAAAATGTAAGCAGATTGGAATGTTGCCTCTTCGGGGAATTTGAATAAAATACTATTTCTTGTTAATAAATCTAAAAAGTCAAATATGTAATGAAAGTACTTTGTTCCTTTAGGTCTCTAAAATTTTTGTTCTCATGACCACTGGGAGCAATTATTCTGTGCCTACAAATATACTTTACAGGAAATCAAAGATGTTTAGCCTCCAATCAGAAGATTTAGGGAAAAAAAAGTTTTAAGCCAAGTGATAATATATCATTAGGATAAAAAATTTAGGTCACTATGGATTTAAAGGACTGATAATTTTGTAATTGATGCAATTTACGATTTTCAAAAGTATATTATATTATATATTGATAAAACTATATTTAGAAGACCATAAAACTTTATGCTTAATTATTTATAGGGGAATATACATATTATTTGTATTATTATATATACATTATATATATGCACACATTATATTATGTGGGAATGTAAAATTATTAATGTTGTTTACTTGTGTCTTCCAAAGTTTATTTAAATCACTTAAAATAATTTTAGACAGATTTTATTAGTTTGATTGTCATTTTTCAGGAGCGAGATATATGTTAATGTTTAATCCTGGATCCACAATTTAACCTAATTTATTTCTTCTTTTGAACTTGAAGTTTGTATTTCAAAAACAAGTTTATCCTCTTATCTTTTACGTATATCTTTTACAGCAGTGTAGACGTAATTGCAAAAATGATAGGCTACTAATTTTATTTTTATAGTACATACCAAAGTTGAGAATTTCCTATTTCTTTTCACCAGTGCAGACAACCCAAGTTTGTCCCACAGTTTTTCCATAAAAATGTAACTGATCATTCTTCTTATCCTTTCTGATAGTGAAATGAAGGTAGATGCTAGGTTGCAGGACAGTTGGGAAAAATCACAGAGGAAGATTTGTGATAGTCCTGAGTTTAATCCTTAATCAGTTACTACCTTTCATATGATCATGGGCAAAATTACTCATTCAACTCTAGAGTATGATTACTATTTGAATGCTTTTATGTTCATTAATAATTAATATGAATTAGCTTTTTTTTCTCATTTTCAGAATGACAGTATAATGAAGACTTCATCTTCCCCTATAAATCCAACATCTCTTGTCACATATTTGGATAGGGGTGCTATATAGGGAGACCTTGAATTATTAGTGAGCAGCCAACAAAATATTTATCATTAGCTTTCATTTTTCAGCATTATTTAAGTTTTGTTATACTGTTGATATTAAAAGGCATTGATAGTATGAGTGAGCAAATTTCAAAGAAAGCAGCTGTCCTGAACTTTTGAGAAAGTTAACTAATTCATGATAAAGTGATATAATTGCAGGCCCTAGCTCATAACTTGATCCCGTAATGATGGAAATCTTTAGTAAAATATAAGTTACAGGTTTACATTTTAGTTAAACAATTATTAGCAGCCAAAATATAGGCAGAATATTCTCTCTTATTTTAAAGAGCAGCATTCCCCTTTAGACCTGGAAATTACAGTGAAAATTTCTTACCTTATATAGCTAACTGTCTAATTTTGAACCAAAGAACAATTGCAAACATTTTTAGACTAAAATTTCATCACTCAGGTTCTCTGAAATATATGTGTAATTATCCTGATATACTCAGATGCTTATTATACTACTGCAGCATATATCTGCAATGTATTAAAATAGATGGCTTTTGGGACGCCTGGGTGGCTCAGTTGGTTAAGCAGCTGCCTTCGGCTCAGGTCATGATCCCAGCGTCCTGGGATCGAGTCCCACATCGGGCTCCTTGCTCATCAGGGAGCCTGCTTCTCCCTCTGCCTCTGCCTGCCACTCTGTCTGCCTGTGCTCGCTCTCTCTCTCTCTCTGACAAATAAATAAAACCTTTAAAAAAAATAAAATAAAATAGATGGCTTTTACAATAAAGAAGTTAAATAGAAATGAAGTTTTTGAAGTTATATTAGAATTCAAGGTTATCTTTCTAAAGTATTTCAGCTTTTTTTAAAGCATTTATCTTTGTGCCATTTGTTTTTCTTTGCCCAAATGCTGTGATTAATTGTTTAAACCAACAGAAACAATAATCTTCATTATTTATTCCATTACTATGGAAATTCCAGAGAATAAACTCTCTACTTTTGATTTCGGAACCATATATTATAAAGTCCCTGTTGCTGCAGTAATGAATTAATGTACTGAGGTAGTTCTCAAAACCGCTGGCAAATGTTGGTAGAACAAAGAGTCATTAAATGTCAGAAAGTTAAAAAAAAAAAAAAGGTCAGAAGTACAATAATTATGGCCATGTACTGTCCAAGAGTTAAACTAAAAAAGAATTGAAAGTATAACTGAAAGTATACCAAATAAACGCCATTATTATTAAAGCTAGTGGTTAAGTTAGACTGCCCTAGAAATCTATGTATATGTTCCATTATACTCTAGAACTTACCTAGTAGAATTAAAATTGATACCCTATGAAGTAAATGATAAGTAGCTCTCTAATTTTTTTCACTCCAATTTAAAGAACTACCTAGGGAATTAAGATGAAGCTGAAAAGTCGATTTACAGTTATCTCTCTAATGATAATTGTGTTATTTCATTTTTTTGGCTTCCATTTTCATCTTATATTTTCCATTCTCTCTGAATTTCTGAATACATAATGTAAATATAGAAATATGATTAAAAACTTTACTATTTTAATTATTTCTTTAAAAGATAATTTTGACCCATTTTTTCCTCCATCTCATATGCCTCTTGTTTACTAGTCTTTCTCTCCCAAATTCAAATGTCCTGGGAAAAATGGATAGCAAGTAAATGCCTGAGATTGATTAAGTATAATAAACAGCTGCTAACATGAGCCATTTTCAAAATTAGACCTGGCAAAAATGTTTCTTCTGTTTGTTTCCATATGAATACACTAGATGAGTAGTTACTATATCTTTATCAGCCAATGCCTTATATAACGTAATGCATTCAATATACAGTTATCAAAAGAACAGTAGGTGTTTGTGAATACTCAGTGAAAGCGGCACACATAGCCTTCCTTTTATAAATAGGCTTACTTTAGCTTTATATTCAATAGACTCAATCAAACATGAATTTATGTTCCACCTCTTTCTACTCTATAGTACATAACTTCACTAAATAATTGTAATGTTCTATTTTTAACTATTTTATTATTTTTACCTTGACAATTAAATTTACTATTGTCCACTCATTATATTCTGAAGGTGGGAGATTTACTTCATTAAATAATGAATGTGAAATTTTACTCCAAGTTATTGCAGAGAGCTTAATTTATATCCACACTGGTATCTGTTATCTAATCTTACTTTCCACCTAAACTTACACATTTTCATTTCACAAAGAGGTAACAGATTTTTCTGTCTACATCAGGAATACTGAAACATTTTGATGGGCACTATTATGTTGCAAATCAACTGCCTTGAATGTGTCCCTTTAATTACAGAGGTAAAATGGATTTGTAGTCACCAATCCTTGGTCATGCTTGTATTTATGAGGTAGTTTTTTTTTTTTTTTTTTCTTATGACACTTTTTTTGTAGTGAGTGAAAGGATGAATTATTTAGATTTTAAGTTTTTTATGCAAGTAGATTTTCTCATATTTCCTCCTGCTGCAATCTGCCCAGAACAAACATACTATATTATATGAGTAATTACACGCTAAATGTCTTCTTCTGGATGCAACTCTTTTTTTTTTTTTTAAAGATTTTATTTATTTATTTGACAGACAGAGATCACAAGCAGGCAGAGAGAGAGAGGAGGAAGCAGGCTCCCTGCTGAGCAGAGAGCCCAATGTGGGGCTTGATCCCAGGACCCTGAGATCATGACCTGAGCCGAAGGCAGCGGCTTAACCCACTGAGTCACCCAGGCACCCCTTCTGGATGCAACTCTTAATAGTACTTTTTTTGTGGGTAGTGATCATAGTTTGTATTTGCAAGTAGTCTATTAGTCCTTTAAAGACCTTCCTGGGATACAAACAGCTTGCTTTCCAAGGAACTCGTATGTGTGTGTGTGTGTGTGTGTGTGTGTGTGTGTGTGTGTGTGTGTGTATTTTAAACTTGAGCAAGATCATCTGAAAATTAGCACTGATAAATATAAAATGAGATATCAACCCTATCCTGACAATTTATTATAAATTAGCAGCCCTCACTCCATTTCTGTTAGAAAATTCTATTTTTTATCTAACTTAAGTCCTTGAGATTATAGGTTAAGTATGTTTACTCTGGTTCTTTTCTCAGAGATAGTCACCATTATTTTGTATATAATCATAATGAAATCACTTCACTATTCTGTTTTGTATTTGTTGATGAATTCATTACTTCACATACAACTTATCTCTAATACTTTAATAATAAATAACTACCTGTGAGCATGTATTAGGTGCTAATTCTGTACTTAGGACCTTGCCTGTCTTTTCTCATTATTCTTAAAAACAGCTCTTGAAATGCAGATTATAATTGAAACCAAGCTTATATTACTTCACATGTCATAATCATAGCAATTATTCTTATACTTCTAAACTCTCTCCAAGATTCAAATGTTTATTAATTTTAGGCCTCCCAAATTTCTTTCTTTTTAAAAAACAATTATTTATTTGAGAGAGAGGGACAGAGATAGTGAGGGGGGGGGTGAGGGACAGGGAGAGAAGCAGACTCCCCGCTGAGCAGGGAGCCTGGTGCTATGGGATCATGACCAGAGCTGAAGACAGGCACTTAACCAACTGAGCCACCCAGGCGCTCCAGGTGTCCCAAATTTCATCATTGTCTGATAAATATAGATTCAAAGCCAGTGTACTGGGTTGTTTTTGTTTGTTTGTTTGTTTGTTTTCATCTCACAGATGATGCTAGAATTCAGCAGTGTTTCTGAGTGACTCACGTGCTCACTGGTCCTGTTAGTTCCCTGGAAGAAGAAAATTATAAGAAATGCCACTAAGTATCTGTTCTCATAAGAAAGCTTGACTTTTGCAGTTCCACAATGAAAACACAAAAAATAAAAGTTGTATCCAGCCAGCTTATCTAACAAGATTGTTTTGAAGATTAAGTAATGGAGGCCAAGCACTTGCCACAGTAAATGCTCCATAAAGAGCTGTTACTCTTCCTGCCTTGGGAGGTTACGGGTAATCACACACATCCATTACTGCATCCCTACCTTTAGCATGGGTCCCAGTAAGGAAACATTCACAAATTAAGTGTTAGATGAATAATGAATGTGAGGTACTGGAATAAAGGGAAGTTAGAGTATGATGAATAACGTCATTGAGTGTCCATTAGGAGATGAATTTTGACTTTAACAATATGAGTGACATGAACTGAAAAATGCATTCCAAAGCAAGGGCCCATCATTTATTTATAGTTAAGATGAGAAAGGCTTATTGCTTAAGACAGATAATAATAGCACAACAGTGTACGCCATATGGTTATGATGTGGTATTTCCTCAGTTTTCTGCTGGCCTTGAAGCTAATGAGTATTTACCTTCTTATATTTATATATAATAACCGTTTTTGTCTGTACACTCTTTAGTATGAAATAGTGCTTTTGTCCTATGTATCACTGGTGACTAAAAATTAACAAAAGAGTAAAACAATATTTATTCATATTAAAATACAATTTTCAAGATAAATATTATTTTTTCTGACAATATTGATCTCATATTTCTTAGGTAATTCATTTCAAGCATTTATTTAAAGTTCGATTACTTCTAGGATGGTGTTTTATAATTATAATCATAGGCAAGTCATTATTTTTTGGTTTCCCTATTTGGCTATTTACTCTGTAGATAGAAAAATAAACTTCTCATTGGTAATGTTACATTTAAACAATCTTATAAATCATTACCAGTTTAATGATTGTTATTACTCCTTTAAAAAAAGACCTGGCTCTGCATTGTAATTTAGTATGATAGACTCAGAAAACAAAAGTATACATGGTTTGTGTTTATTAACATAAAAGTTTATTAAGAGTCATAATTGGCCAGCTTTTCTGGTTACTTTAGTATTAATCGTTTTTGACCATTACATCTTTCTGTACCTTCCTATTTAACTTCAATTAGGAACATCACACAAGGTTAAAGTTTATTTCCTCTCCTAGCTCTAACACTAAATTGCTGTGACTGTACTCCTTCAAGTCATTGTCCAAATATCTTCTTATTCCTTTTAAAACATAAAGTTTGAACGTTGATGAAGACTTCTTAAACCAAAAGATACTACTTCTCTCAAGACGGGAGAAGACTACAGGAAAATTCAAACTGCCAAGATTTTTTTTTTTTTTTAAGTATCACTCTACATGACTATTTTTATTTCAATAAAATCCTGAGAACTAGATAATTAATAAACATTAATGGCATACTTATAAGAAATAAACTCTAAGTGAAAATATTAATTGTAGCATGCAAAGAAGTAGTGAAAACAATACCGTTAGCTATAGCACCATGGGAAGATGGTAGGAATAATTATTAATGTCTGGAGATGGATTGCTTTGGCAAGTAGTACATTCTTCATTAAGGAAGATGTTTAAACACTGACTAAATGAAACACTCTCAGGGATAACATAGAAGAGATTCAAAAATTGAAAAATTTTTTTGTATATTTCTATACTGTTCATGTCTAAATCACTGAATTATTCTAAGATTCTAAAAATAAAAATAAGATTCTGAGAGGTAAGAAAATTGCCACAAATTATCTATCTAAATATATGAGTTAAAATACTAGTGATTTGTTCATTAAATTATTGAGGTAGTAAGAAAATCAAGAAAATGTAGTATTTCAAAAATGATTTTTTTGGTCTGAATATAATGACATTGTCACTTGTGTTGAAAATAAAAATAATGAGATTTTCTTACTACTTTATTTAATAACAGATTTAACTCATCTAACATAGATGACCTTTTCATTCTTGAAACAATCTTATTGCAAAGATTTAAAACCATATATATATATATATATATAATTATTTTTTTTTTTTAACAAACATTTGAAATTTCCGGAGGGATATAGTGGGAGAGAATTGGGCTTGACACAGATTTTGTTAAATTATATTATCATCTTAAATCTAGTTCATTCACTCTAAAGTTCATTCACTGTTTTTTGCCCTTTTATCAGATTGTACTTTATAAATATGCTCCTCTATCTTTCAGTAAAATTATAATCTGTAAATTATGATTTGGAGAATTGAATTCTCAAGGCAGACAAGCTTAGGTCCAACTTCATTCCCTGGCAGTGTAACTTGAGCACAGTAGACTCTCTGAGTCTCAATTTTCTCCTCTTAGTTCTTACCTAATAGGGTAATTGTAAGAATAACATAACATCCCTTCAATCCCAAACAGTTTCTGGTTAATGACAAACTCTCATAATTGCTACCTATTATTTACTTTCTGTTTGGATTCTCTTTTTCACTTCCTTCCATGAGGGGGTCTATGAAATCCTTGACCTGAGATGAGTTTTGACTATTGAAAAAGAGAGAAAAGCTTAGAATTTTAAAAATACAGAGCAATTTGTTGGAAATAACTTCCTAAGAAAGAACAAACAAATAAAAAAATGGTTCAGTGTATCTTATGTTTCATTTATCTTGCTTGTCCAAGTTGCCCATGGAAAAATATATCTCATAGTCTCTGTTCTATTGACTGTAGTCTTTTAAGGTAACAGTTTGAAATTTGGATGGCTCCATTAGAAAAGCAGTTTTTAGCATGCCAGTAAATTCCAAAAATTAGCTGTCATATTTTTGATATGTTTCCTAGATCAAATTGTTGCAATATAAAAGAAAAGGAAGAGAAAAAATCAATTTTATTGGAATTCCCACTGCTTTTTCATAAATGGCTAGCTAAATTTTTATCAGTGAGATTTCCTAGTGCTCAATTAAAGTATTTTCCTTTTATTTTGGAGTGTAGAGAAATCTCTGATTCTCTACCAAAATAGTAAATAAGAGTGAAATGCTTTTCATGAAACAACACAGTCTAATGCAAACATTGGTATTTATCTCTGACCAAGAGCACATTTTGACAATTTCACTTAATTTTTTTGACTCAAAGATTATTTTGACTTCTCCTTAGTTTGGTTAAAATGGAAAAACAATGGACTATCCCATAAAAATAGTAGTTCTATTTAGTTTTAACTTTTGCATTCAGTAAAACACAAACATGTTTAAATACAAATTCTAAAAATGGGTTGGATGTTTAATAGTATAGTTACATGAGAACAGGAATTCACATTTAAGACAAACTTCTCTATGTAAAATGTGAAGCAATGAAGGAAGAACATATTGTAAGAAATGATCTGTTACATGCCCTGGAATGTTTTAGAGAAATGGAAAGCTTTACCTTTAAGAAACAGTCTTATGGTCAAAGAAACCAAGAAAAATTTGAGTTATAATATGATGAAAAATAAAATCAAATGAAAACTTTAACCCTTATATATGAAAGCTTCAGGACATATGAAGAAACATGTATTACCCTTATCTAGAATTTCCGTTGAGATAATTGATAATATCCAATCCATCCAATTTTTTCTAAAGGCAGATCCACAACATGCATATTCATTTTAAAGCCAGTAAGATTTATCTAAAATTTGGGGGAAAATGCATGAGAAAACATCATTTTGGATGCTAAGCTATTTTAATTAAAAGAGCTATAACTAATATGAGCAATAAGGAAGAGAATAAAAGAAACTATATTTAATGAAAATGGAAGGGAAATTAACATGATTTTTAAAAGAAGAAGCTATGTTTCCATCCATGTATAAGGTGGAATTGGACAGTGCTCTAATCAGATATTTCTGGAAAAAAAAAAAATCCTGACAGTATAATGCTATTAGTGCTCTAATCAGATATTTTGGAAAAAAATACATCATCACAGTATAATGCTAATATTTACTTTCTGTAAATACTATACAGTTTCACTAAATGAAAAAATGGAAGAATTTTTTTGTATGTCTTCTTCCTCAGAGTAAAGATTCTTAGAATGTGGGTGTGCTGTGTGAAATGTATGTCTGTGTTCCTTTTCATCTTGACCTTGTAATAAATTTTTTTGGAGTAAGGTTCAAGAAGAGACATAACGTTGTAACAACTGCTAGTCTAATATCAAGAACATGCCAAAGTGTAGTTCCCAAATCACTTTACATGTCCTCATTACTTTGTTACAAAAAGTGGCATAGTTGAATAATTATAGAGTCACTATATAGCAGCTCTGAGTGTATTCTTTATTATCCTATTGTCCTGTTAAAAAACCTTAATGAATATGAAGCCGCTTGGTTGGGCCTTTCTTGAATTTGCTCCAAAAGGACATTTCCTGTCTTCTTTGCAGAGGGGTTGAGAAGATAATTTAAGTTTAGGATACATGAAAATGCTAAGATCACATAAATACTAAATTACTAGCATTTCAATAATCAAAAAGCAGTCATTAATTATAAATATGTGTATATTCCACTATACTCTCTTCTTGTAATAATTATTTTTACCTATCTATGGAAGTTTAACTTTTTTACATTTTTCTAGAGTTATGTTATCAGCCTTGTGATTATATGCATGTGTGTTGTGCCATTTTTATTTTTATTTTTTTAATTTTTTTTTAAAGATTTTATTTATTTATTTGACAGACAGAGATCACATGTAGGCAGAGAGGCAGGCAGAGAGAGAGATAGAGAGAGAGAGAGGAGGAAGCAGGTTCTCCACTGAGCAGAGAGCCCGATGCAGGGCTCGATCCCAGGACCCTGAGATCATGACCTGAGCTGAAGGCAGAGGCTTTAACCCACTGAGCCACCCAGGTGCCCCTGTGCCATTTTTAAATAAATAGACAATGTCAGTATAGGCTCAATGTTTTGGAAGTCATTCATTCTACAAAATATTTACTGAAGGTAAAAGTGTGCAGAGTATTTTGTTAGACATTTATAAAGGAGGGAGAAATGAATCTTGCTTGAACACTTCAGAGTCCATGAAGTAGAATGAGACATATAATGTAATATTGCTAAGACTCCTTCCCGATAACAAACATAGTGCTATGTTATTTCTAAACCTCTCAAAACTCAGCACAAGGAGCATTATAATCTCCATTGTGCAAGTCAGGAAATGATCCGCGGTCATACTGCTAATGAGGTAGCAGAGCTAAGTGAACAGCTCTGCTCTTTATTTGTTCTTAGCATATTCCAATTATATTTGCCTTAATAAAATTTAACTTCTTAATAATCCTATATCTGTTTGTCCATTCCATCAGATAGTTTCTTTCAAGAAGTATTTTTCTGTTTGTACTACCTTATGAAATACTTAACAATTAAGTTACTTGCTCCTAAAACTAAGACTGGAACTTGGCAAACTCAGTAAATGCTAAATTAAGTAATGCATGGATTACTTTGGGAATAGGATGTTCTTTTTAAATAGATTTGCATCAAAACGTCATTCTTTTTCTAATATTCTTAGTGCAGCAGAACATTTCATATTTTTATGTGAAAGTACCAGTACAGGAAAAAAAAAAAAAAAAAAGCAAATAGTGTCAAAATTCAAGGTGATAATAAAATTCTTTGCTTTTGAGATTTATCATAAAAAATGATAGTAAATATCAACAGATAATTTTGTTCAGTGGTTTTTCAAAGTGACATTTTGAGAATTTGTAGTATTTTTGGTTGACACAATGACTAGGGAGTTTTACCAGTGGTTTGGGAACTGACTGTTTCAGGGGCTGATTCCAATTCTTCATGCTTTGACATAATATTGACCACATGAAATAAGGCATGGTG
This sequence comes from Lutra lutra, assembly GCF_902655055.1. Lineage (NCBI taxonomy): Eukaryota > Metazoa > Chordata > Mammalia > Carnivora > Mustelidae > Lutra > Lutra lutra. Next base: position 94,435,735 of record NC_062279.1, read on the forward strand.
GGAGTATTTACACTGTGGAAATTAACAAAACACTACAAAATCCGGCCTTTCTTTTTTCCTTTCAAAAGACATCTGTTATGCAATACTGGCTTCCCTTGTGCTTGATGAGCAGAATCAAGGAATGTTTAATACCTTCAATTCTTAGGAGAGTTCCTCATGAGAAAGTACTGTCCTCTTTTTATAATTATTTGGGCTTAGACCCATCCCATGTACCATAAAGGAAAATTTAATTTTTCGATGGTTTTAAAACAGTGATTTTTTTCAAGAGTGTAACTACTATGTAAATTGATAAAAGGCTGTTTTTTACTTAATTGCTATTTTAGAAAATCCATTGTCTTCTGTATAGTGGTGCCAATGCATTTATATCTTCAAATGTTTATCATTTTATCAAGAAAACTTTTTTTTGTTTTTCCTTTACAATGTAGTCATTGCATTGTATTGATTTTTTTTTTTAAGTCAAATGTATAAGTAGTTATATGATCTGTGAACTCCATTTTAACCTATTAAAGGAATACTGATGTGGTTCGGTCTCTTCGTTTTACAGAGGAGAAAACATGCCCTGAAGAGGTAAAAGGATCTAACCAAGGTCACAGAACTCAGTGACAGGCCAGGCTATTATTAATTCATCTACTTTCCATTCACTTTCATTAACCAAGCGCTTTAGGTATTAGCCTAATTTGTAATAATAAATGTATGCTATTTGTGATAATGCACATATAGCTCTCTTAACTTACATCTAACAGAGACCTTGGTATCATTCTTCCAGATTTCAGCAGTATAATTTCATTTAAACCATACCACATTCTCTTTTTCAATGACGTAGAATCCGTTTATCAGGTCAAAGTCCAGTAATGATGTTGCCACATTTAGACTTTTATTCTGTATTTATGGTACCCCAGAAATATATCCTGAATTTCATATTTCAAATTAGCTTTAAGCTTAATGCATTTGGGAAGCCATTTGCTTTGATTTGAAATGGCTGGCTCATGCAACCACCTAGGCACAAGACGCTTACCTGAATACTGTAGCTGATGTGACTGCTGCATATTAAGCTGAATTTTAGCTTCAACTGTTACCTATGTAGTCAAACTGAAAAAAGAATGAAATGAAACCTTCTTTTTTTTCCCAAGCTGCTGTGTCAGCCAAAGCAAGTGAAAACTGTAGGTTAGATGCATACAAGCAGAGGAAATGAGGACTATCACTGGAACTTGACACTGCACAATAAAGAAAAAAAAAGTGGCTTTGTATTCTAGGTCCCCATGGATAACTGCTATGAATATCATAGCAGTGCTATCCTAAGCAAGGTAATTCTTCTTATTCCAGTTTTCTCTTGCTCAAGGTCTCATCTAAGAGTAGACTGGAATTAGCATAATGCTTTAAAATATAGGTCCAGTGAATTCAGGTTAAATTTAAAACCTCTGGTTGATTTTTCATTAAAGCTTGCTTCTAGATTTTGTCATGTGCAATGAAAAAATGTTGCCTAAATATTTATCTATATATGAATTGGCATTCTTTAAAGTTGCTGATATGAAATATGTGTTCAAGTTCCAGCATTTAAAAGATTTAACATTAAAATCGCACATGTAAAGAATGCTTATCAAAATACTTCTCATGGTTGAAATAGAATCTGCTGGATCCTTCATTTATTATTATTATATCTCCATCATCAGTAACTCTCTGATGGTACAATTCACAAAGGATTAAATGTAAATATATCAGGGCCCCCTGGGTGGCTCGGTTAGTAAAGCCTTTGACTCTTGATTTCAGCTCAGGTCATGATCTCAGGGTTGTGAGATCAAGCCCAGTGCTGGGTGTGGAACCTGCTTAGGATTCTGTCTCTCCCTCTCCTCTGCCCCTCCCATCCCATGCTCACATAAGCACTCTCTCTCTCTCTTTCTCTAAAAATAAATAAATATATAAAAGTAAATGTAAATATGTCATCCTTTTGTAAAATGCAAACACTACATTCATGTAAATGTGAGTCATGCTGTTGTTTCCGGTGTTACCTGGCATTATGATAATGTAGTAAACTGCTTTAATCTTTGCCTTGGTTTAGTGCTCTGATGTTTTGTTTTTTCTTTCTGTGGAACTTGAGACTCTTTAGAATGTAAAGAATGTGTTATTTTGAATATGATTTTTTTCTTTTTTAAGTAACGTGGGTAAAATGGGGTTTTTGATTCACCTGGTGTGCACTTCCATAGGTACCAGACCAGCTCAAAATGTTCTTCTTCCAGAGTCTTCAAGTCCTTCAAGGACTCTCAGAGTATTGGGTATACACTAATATAAAATACGAATCTCCAAATAAATGTTATTAGAACTGTTTACAAATTTATTTTTCTTTGGTACCATTTTATTGTAGGAGCATCTCCAATAATATTCTTCAGTTGGTCAAATTTTAAATATATCGCTCTTTTACATCATTTACATTTTACAACATTTTTTTTTAAGTTTCAAATATGCCAAGGACCAGCTTCTCTATTATAATCTACTTTTTCAGTAAAGAGACATATTCTTTATATCTGGCACAATATTAAAAAGCTGTTTAACCTAGTTGATTTGACTCTGTATTTACCCATTAAGAAGATACCATTCCCTTGACTTACACAGTTATGTAAATGATAATTTACTATAGGTAATGTTTTTAAAAAGCTGTGAAGAGAAACTGACTTTATGAATTTGACCTTTCAGATGACCTTTGATTATCAGACTTTTCCCCCATCATCCTGTGTGTTCATCTAGATCTTTATACATGAAAATAAAAAGCAATGACCCATAAAAATGGTTTTGCAGACTGACATTATGATATTACCAGATTTCTCGTAAAAGAGATTTATTTCACTGTGTGACCAGGTGTTGGGTAACTAAAAAGGAAGGTCTTCTCATGTTAAGAATAATGTTGATGAACGTGTGTGTGTGTGTGTGTGTGTGTGTATGAGTATACTCATGTTTTTATAACCAAACATAATACAGGGATTTTAAAAAAAACGTGAGATCACTGAGACAACCCTTGTGCATTTCTTAAATTGAAGAACAATTTAAACTACTAGTAGGTGCAAACTCGCATTGAAAAAGATTGGCTTTTGATTCCTAGCTTTTTCCATAATAGAATATTTTACCTACAGAAGAAAATAATCAGTAGAGAATATCAACTTGTTCAGGGAAGACTTGACCTTGAGAACAGATTAGATAGCCAATTTGCAGAAGCTTAGCACAGTGTGAAAGCCTTGAATAAGGATGCTTAGAGGGGAGCCTGGGTGGCTCAGTGGGTTAAGCCTCTGCCTTCTGCTCAGGTCATGATCTCTGGGTCCTGGGATGGAGCCCCACATCAGGCTCCCTGCTGTGTAGTGAGCCTGCTTCCCCCTCTCTTTCTGCCTGCCTCTCTTCTTACTTGTGATCTCTCTCTCTCTCTCTCTCTGTTACATAAAGAAATAAAAAAATCTTAAAAAAAATAAGGATGCTTAGAGCTATATCCCAAAAAGTTGGTCTAAAGACCCCTAAATCCCTCTTGCACCAAGGTCAGGATTGTCCCTGAGTCTCTCACCTATGCAGTTTAGAGAGGCTAGGAGCTAAGTAGCTGGGGGAGAACTAGAACCAAAGTCTTCTGCATCTAGTATTCTTTGAGAGTTACTGCCCCCAAGATATTAAGGTTTAGAGCCTTGAATCAGCAGCTTCTTTAGTATCTTAACAATGTATTTTATTATACTCCATCTTATTTTGGATAATTAAGTCATAATGAGATATGCACCTGTGTAAAATGGAGAAAATAATACAACATGCAGATTATTATTTAAATACATACATATACATTCACTGTGTAAGATATATAGATATATATCACTTGGTGAAGTCTGGCACATAGTAAGCCTTTAACCAATGAAAGGTACTAATTATAATAATAATTAACAATAATTATATCAATACATATTACTGAATATATACTGTCAGACATAGAATTATAATAGTGCTAGGAGTGAATCTTTATAGATACAGTTGTCAACATAGTACAAATACAGTACTCAAAAAGCCTTAAAATATATTTTATCTTTTAAAAATATCAGTTCTTTAAAACATTTTAAACAATCAAAAACAATTTTAAGTTCATGAGATTTAAAAATGTCTTAAAATTCTAATACTTAACCAAATGGAGAGAGGTTTACTTGGAAAGTAGATGACTTTGTGACATTTTCAATTTATATACTTGCAAAGTAACAAAGCAAAAAAACAAAAACAAAAATAAAAACAAAACAAACACAAACTGAAAAATATTTAATGTTTTGTTTTAACAAACCTGGGAAATATAGCTCTTAACTTTTATTGTTATTTGGGGTAATAGTTAAGGACTCTGAAAAGGAATTAATTTCCTTTGTTTTGCCTAGTTCATTGCTTTCATTATATGCCAATATACCTCACACATTCACAGCTTGCAACTTTTTTGTTCTCACACATAATTTGATCCTACAAGTAGAGAAGAACTAATTGAGGTTATGAAAATAATGAAAACTTCAGTGGAAACAACTGCATGATGACATAATTCAGATTTCTAAAAAAGGAAAGGATAACATTAACAAGATATAGTTAAAAATGAATTTTAAAAACAAAATTAAATAGAAAAAGAACATATAATACCTGAATTCTCCTGAGTTTCAGATAATGAGGAAGGTTGCGGGGGGGAACCCAGAAATGTACAGGGGACAGAAGAGCAGCCGGAATAATATAACACTCTGAAATTTACCCTGTTCATTGGCAGTATTCAGAAGCATAAAAAAATGGAAGGGACAAAATCAAGATTATTGATAAAATAAAATTAGTATGTTGAGTAAGGTGTACTCCTCTTGGGGGATAAGTTTCATGTCTTCCTTATATTTATATCTCTAGGCTCTGCACCATACTTCCCAAATAGTCGGAGTCAGTCTCCTTGAATTTAATCAAATTTGATAATAAAATTTGATAGCAAGTTCTTATTTTGTGAAGGTAAGAAGGAATTAATGATAGAAAAAAAAAGACACCTTTATTGATAATCCAGTAAAGATTAGCTCTAATGAGGAAATGTTACTCCAATTTCAAACTTTAAAAAATATCTAAAAATTATTTTTTATACATTGTATTATAAATATCTTTTTCAAATACATGGAATAATACATTGACAAATGTGATTTCATTGCCATGGTTACTTTAGAGATCTCAATGATCATAGGGTAGTTTTGAGAATTGGAGAGTAAAAAAGGCAAGAAAAAAAATTTAAAGCATTAAATTCAATTTTGTTAAGTTAATTATTCAAATTCATTTAGGTAATTAGAAGGAATTAGCCATAGTATCTATTATTCAATGACATGCTTTATAAGTATTCTATTTGGTTATAATCATTTAATTTTACTCGGGACAAAACCATTTTTAAGAGGTCAGGAATATATAAATAAATATATCTACACCTAAGTAAAACTGTCTTTTTTCTTTTTATATTTGTAGCTGTTTCTTTTCTTTTTTTTTTTAAGATTTTATTTATTTATTTGACAGAGAGAGATCACAAGCAGGCAGAGAAGCAGGTAGAGAGAGAGAGGAGGAAGCAGGCTCCCTGCTGAGCAGAGAGCCAGATGCGGGGCTCGATCCTAGGACCCTGAGATCATGACCTGAGCCAAAGGCAGCGGCTTAACCCACTGAGCCACCCAGGCACCCCTGTAGCTGTTTCTTAACTACTTGGTATTAAGTTGTTTTTTTTTTTTTAATCAAGACAGAATTGGCACTTAAGTAATTGTAATTAATAATGACTAAACAAGGGGATAGAGAGGTGATATAGAGTTATCCTCTCAGTCATAATTATTTGCTCTGGATGATGTGTATTAAGCCTTGGGGAAAAGAACTGGACTCTGAATCAGGCTTTTCTAGTTCTTTGTGTATTGTGAACTCCTGTGGTGGCTTTATTGTGTCACATAACGACTCTCACTGTCAGTATATTCTTTTTTGGTTATAATTCTGGACTAAAAAAAAAAAGGACTTTTTTTTTTCATATCTAGTAAAGGAATGAGAAAATGTTACTCAAATAGAACCTTAGTTCTCTACGACGAAGAGAAGGGAGTACCTCCACACTGTAAGATTTAAGCCTTCCGTTTCACAAGCCAATGTCAGGAGAGAACTGTCCATGGCCATGGTGTTCCTGTCCACTGATGTCACTGGGAGCCTTGTTAACCTGCGTTTGTTCAGCCAGCACCTCTCTCACAAAAGCCAGTATTGCCTGAAGACTCCTGGCTACCACATCAGTTGAGTGCTTTTCAGTCTTTGTCATACTTGATATTTTAAATAAAATGTTTTGTGTAAGAAGAAGGTATGTGTTCATTTTCTATAATCTGGAAATGCTCTCCATAGTCTCTATTACAATGCCTCCTCCTCATTTCTTCTTTCATCCTGACTGCTCTATGTCCTTTTAGATTGTTCCCTTTTCCATCCTTTTTTTTTTTTTTCCTAAGATTTATTTATTTATTTATTTGACACACAGAGACAGTGAGAGAGGGAACACAAGCAGGGGGAGTGGGAGGAGAAGCAGGCTTCCCCCTGAGCAAGGGAGCCTGACACGGGACTCAATCTGAGGACCCTGGGACCATGACCTGAGTTGAAGGCAGACATTTAATGACTGAGCCACCCAGGTGCCACTCCATCCTTTCAATATTAGTATTCTTCAGGTTCTGACATAAATCCTCCTTCTTTCTTATTCTACAGGTATTTTCAGAGTAATCTTCTATACTCCCATGGATTTTGTGACCCTATATTTGCTGAAGGCTCCTAAAATGATACTTGTAACTCAGACTTAGTCTTTATTTTCTTCAATTACCTACTAAATTTCTCCTAACCCACTAATCCATGATTTTTCCTACTCTTCATATAAATATCATGATTAGAGATTGGAAAAACCTCCTCAGCCTTTCCCTGACCTTTATCCTCCCACTTGCCTAACCACTAAGTTCTGTAGAATCTGCTTCTTGAGTCAACATGTTTCTCTTATCCCCACTGACTCTTCCTTCATGCCATCCTTCAGTTCAAGCTTTATAGGCACTTCCTACAAGAAAATCTCCTGTCTCCTTAGTTGACTCTAGTTGTCATACCTTGCATGCATACTACACTTTGCTTTGTTCACTGTAGTAATTACATTCTGTATTATAATGGTATCCATACTTTACAATGTCCCCCATAATTTTATATATCAAAAATGACAGATTATGTTTACTTGTGTCATTAAAATATTTTCTGCATATGACACATAACTTGGCTCATAACAGATACTTAAGTATTTGTTGAATATAACACAAATGTTATACATTATTTTTTCAAAAGGCATTATTGCCTTTTTGAAAATGAGGAAACTGAGGCCCAGCAATGATAAGTACCACATCATCATACGTAACACAACTAAGTTATGGTCAAACTCAAAGATTTTTCTACTATACCTTTCCACCATTTCTATCCATATTAAATCCTTTCCTCTCCATGTGAATGAATTCGGTTTTTGTCTGTCTTCACTCACCACATTCGTACACATCAAACACACTTCCAACAGTTTGGCAAATCCTTGTCTTGGAAACTTTTCTAGACTCTGATTTTTAAGTGATGCAGAACCAATTAATGCCACTGAATGAGAAATGACATTGAAGGACAATTCAAATTTAAGGAATCTAAGAAATATTTTAGCCAGAGATTTTTAAGAAAAAAAAAAAAAAAAAGGGAAAAGAAAACCTAGAATTTAAGGCATTTTTATTTTCTGTATGACTTGCATTTCAGAAAGCTGATGAGTTGCAGTTTAGTTTACACATGAGTTGTTCCTAAAATACATATGTACATGCAGACTTTTGTAGCTTGCAAAAGGATGCCGCCAATTCCTCTTAAAAATCTACAGTCATGTCCATATGTGGAATTTAATATTCTATATAACCTATGTGAACCATAACAACTCAAGAAGATGTGCTAATGGATCAAATAATTCTTTATTCTCTTAATAAGATATGCTATTCCATTGTTCTTTAGTTTCTTTGTAAGAAAAACTCAAGATGTACCTATATAATATTAAAAAGAACTCTTTAAATAAAATGAAACATTTCGTAAATGATAATTTCCTAATGAAACCACCACAAATTACAGTGGGGAAGTTAAATATTTTATATTTTATCTGAATTGCCAGAACAAAACATTGATATGGATACAGCATACAGATAAAAAGTGATTTTTACCATGCAAAATGATAGATGGCATATAAAAATGTTTCATTTCAGTACCTCATGATTATAATCAAGACGTATACTCTTGGAATCCAGTTTTTTAATTTTTGATGAAATTTAGGAAACTATAAATGTGAACACATAAATTACATTTTGTGACTTTAGAGTATTTGTGAAGGATGTTATGAACATCTGTGAGGTGTAGAATAATTCTCATTTACAAAAGGAAGAACTTTGTAACACATATTTAGTTTATGATCTTTTGTTAAAAGCTGTCAACTCCTTCTTTTAAGTCCGTATTCCACAGATCTTCATTAGACATCTACCCATTAAATGTTAACAAAATCTCTTCATTAGAAGTTGAATAGATTTAGAGGCAACTAAAAAAAAGGCAAGGCTTTTTTTTTTTTTTTAAAGCTTGAGTATAATCTGACTTTCCTATGTGTATAAATGTAACTCATATTTATTTATGATTATTTATTCTAAAAATATGCAGACCAATTTAGAAGGGCTCTCTGAGGCTGTGAAGAGCTTGCTCTGGAATCCTTATTTTCTCAGCCTCTCTAATTGAGGGCACCTTCGTACTTTCAGGGCACTTTACAGCACTGAGGAAAACCTAATAAGAAGACTCTTCATGTGCCATAACTATGATGAAATAAAAAGAAGAATCAGTTACACTACAAAGTGTCACACTCATGAAAGACTGGGAGCACATAGACTCAAATAGTCCCATGCTCTTGAGTTTCCTTACTTTAGAGCTATATCTTCTATCCACATCAAAAACTTAATGTATGAACCAAATTCATTATGATAAGATAAACAGTATTCATATGAAAAGGATTACATCAGGATTTAAATAGTATAAAATTGCTTATAGTTAAATGTTAGGCTAGTTACATTATAGAGACTAATCTCAGAATTTAAAAATCAGTCAAGTTTCCTAAGACAGTTAAAAATAATTTTAAGAAAAAATAATTTTATGAACCTGGTTGTTTCTTTTTCATCAGATTTGTTAAGTGGAAATCATTGAAAACAACTTTCATAACACAGTGTGCCTACTGTTTTACATTTTAGACTTTCATATGCTAGATTTTCCTTCCTCTGTGAACTGGGAAGGATAGATTTTATAATTTTTGTTTTATGAATTAAGATGTCCAGAGAGGGGACGCCTGGGTGGCTCAGTTGGTTAAGCAGCTGCCTTCGGCTCAGGTCATGATCCCAGCGTCCTGGGATCAAGTCCCATATCAGGCTCCTTGCTTGGCGGGGAGCCTGTTTCTCCCTCTGTCTCTGCCTGCCATTCTGTCTGCCTGTGCTTGCTCTCTCTCCCTCTCTCTCTGACAAATAAATAAAAAATCTTAAAAAAAAAAAAAAGATGTCCAGAGAGGTTAAGTGATTGTGTTTTTTATAAACCAACAAATAACAAAGAATCTTAAAATCAAACATATATATTTACATATATATATGTTCAAATGAATAATATATATATATCAAATCAAAATATGTATATATTCCTTTATCTGTATACAGTACTAATATGAAGCTTTGTCTAAAATATTGAAACATAGTATGAAAACTATTATGTGTAAAGAGATAGAAAACATTGTCATATGTAATTGGATCTAGCCCAGAATCTGCCCCTTAGTAGTCTGTAGCATTGCCATTTAACTTCTTTAAAACTAATTTTATTGTCTGTAAAGTGCACTAATAATACCTGTGTTATCTCAGTGACAGACGAGTTGTATATGTAGATACCTGGAAGGATTAAATTAGTTTTATTCATTCATTCATTTAATCATTCATCCATGCAATAAACATTTACTGAGTACATAAGTGTCCAGGTATTAATAGAGATATTGGAAATAAATGAATGGACTTACATAGTAAGAAAAAGGAATTTATAAATCATAAGACACTACTACAAATATAAACAACATAATCCATCAGAATATCAGACAATTATAGATATTTACCATTGGTGGGACCAGAGGCTGAAAGTGCTGCAGTAGTCCAGGCATGAAATGAGAAGGATTTGGGCTGGGAGGACGCTGACAGGAATGCAGAAGTGTTCCTACTTATTAGTTACATATACTAATTAAGAAATATATGGGCTGGGTCTCTATCAAATACTAAGAGAGGAAAAGAGAAAAGGCGACTATGATTTTAATCCTGAGGCAATGACAAAATGATAGTAGAAACGTTAAGAGGTGGGCAGTTTTGGAGAAAGCACTGACAATTTCAGTTTGGGTCGGATTGATGCATATGAGATGAAAACAGATTCAAACTGAAGTTAGAAGAAAAATTAGCATCATACACTCGGAGTAAGCAGCACTTAGTACCAAGTTTGAAGAAGAATCAGATTTCTGATGCAATATTGAAGAGACCAAAGACCGAACATGAGAATCTGGACACTGGGATGCAGAATGGACAAAAGGAGAAAGAAAAGAAAATAGTGGTAATATCCTAAAAACCTGTAAGAAAAAGGCAGTAAAAGAACATGTGTCACACGAACAGTAGAGAGGCTAAGAAAAGTGAAGAAAATTCTGAAGAAACAGAATTTTGTAATAAGGAGATTGTTTGTGACATCTGATAGTGTAGTACAATAAAATTATGGCAATTGGATAAAGGACAATTGATTAAAAAAGTAGTGGTTCAAGAGGACATAGTGACAGTGGAAGTTTGACAGCAAAATAGTGTCAAGTAGGTATAGGGAAGAAAGATTCAAATTAGTGAGATAGGAATTAGGAAGATAAATGATGGACAAAGAGAAGGAAGAACCTGAATCCAAGAGAAAATGTAAGGGTTGCTATGAGAGGAAGTTTTCTTAAGATATGATGAAACAGATTCTAAATCTCAACAAGAAAGAAATTTAAAAACTTGAAGGAATAGATGAGCGGTTCTACAATTACACATAGGGAGTTAGAAGGTTTGGGGGATCAACAAATAATGTCCCCAACAAATGGAGGCTTAATTTCAGCTTTATTGGTGATGAAAGTTGGATTAGAGAACATGGAGCATTACTTAGAATGACAACGTAATAGGCTACTTAATTCTGCACCTTGAAATGATATACACTCACTGACTTGCCTGAGGCACAACTGAACAACTCCAGTCTCTTCCCTATTCCCTCAACCCCCAACAGCTCTGCTCCAGTGAGTTTACCACAAGGTAGGTCAGAATGTGTCCTTGTGGGCTTGTGGGCAGACTTACTCAAAAATTTAAAACAATGGAAGAGAGAGAGAGGGTTGTATATATACTGAAAGACCAATTACAATGAGAAAAGCAAGGATTGATAATACAGGAGAGTGTTTGTCCCTGGCAGGGAAGCAGCTGATGAATAGGTAATGTGCACTTAGGTAAAAGCCATGTTGCTACTAATATTCTAGACCTTAATGTAAGTGGTATGTTAATTAACGGGAGGGGAAATCTGTGGTGACAAACTTTATGAGAAAGATGATACAGAAAATGGAAGGAGTAACACGGTTTAAAAAACAACAAAGAATCTATTCTGAAGTAGTATCATCACATGAAATCTGATTTCCAAATTTTCTCAAGCCCTTTGAAATATATAACTTTCTGTACAAGTATAAAGGCATGGTGAAGAAAATTTTTCCAGATTTGTAGGCAAAATAAGAAAACAATTTGGGAAATTTTCACTTAGGAAAGTTTATGTCAGAGACATGAAAGCACATCAGTGCTGAGATAATTTAATCAGGTAATTTACCTGTCATCCTGACTCTCAGATATTGTTATTTACAGCTAATATAATTTCTGATGGAATAAAAACTATACATGGGAAATATTTCACTTTACCTTTTGCAAAATATTTTGTTTATTATAGTGGACTAATATGCAAAAATAACTTACAATAAAAGTAGATATACTGGCAATAACCACTCGCATAAATGATCAGTATAAATTTTCTTCTCAATCTCAGGACAGAATCCCAGTCAACAGCCTGATGATCTTGTATACTTCTAGCTCTTCCATAACATATTTGTGTCATCTTGGACACTTTTATTATACCCCAGATTCTCAGTTTTATCACCTCCTGTCCTTTGTTTTCAACTGACCAAATTATGGTAGATTGATTTTGTTGTCTGATAAAAGAATCAATGAGTGCACTTATGACATATAAAGACAGCAAAGATTAAATTGTAATTACCTCATAAAATTAAGCGATATAAAAATAGGAGGTGTTTTTCAAAAGCAGAGAGAAAGGAATAATTTCGAAAGTGGGATCTAGTTATGCAAGTTGCATGAGGAAAAATTTGGAGGCATAATTACCTTAATGTATTAAAGAAAGCAGAGTCTCGAATGCTAAATTGAGGAGTCAGAATATCTTTAATATCCTTATGGTGTGGAAGTCATGGTTTGTCTGGGAACCTGAATGTCAAGACAGAGCAGAAAATAAAAGATCAGATTAAGCCGTGAGAGATATCAGCAGTTAGGATTTGGGTTGAAGTAAAGTAGCAGTAGGACATAATGTAACCGGAGATAGAGGAGGATAATTTAAATCACAAAACAACTATAAAGTTTGAAGATGAAGTAAAATAATTTCAGAGTTAAAGCTCCAGGAATTTAAAGTAATATTTGGGTGAATGAGAAGCTTATCCTTAATTTCAGTGAGGATAGTGAGAACCCATTTCAGTGGTGTTAAAAATAATAACCAGATTGCAAAAGAAATAGAGGGAATTGATGGTGAGAAAATGAAGGCATTTGGCATGAATTATATCTTCTAGGGGTTTGGCATTGAAGAAAAATAACGAAGAACTTCCTAAAATATTGGGATGAAATTTACTTAATTGCATATTGGAAAGTTTTGGAGGCTTTTTATCATCTCATCTGTGGTTTGTCAGAAGTAAAGATGGCTTTTCACATTTCCTGTCTCCTCAGATTTGAGATTTGGCTTCCCAGTCATGTTGAGAATGGCGTTATCTTCAAATATCAGGGGTGTGATGTTGCATATTGGACCACAGATGCTCCTCACTTCTGTAAAGCTTTTATATTATTTTGATTTCTTTTTTCTAGCGGAAGTTTGTATTTCACCCTTCTCATTTTTCTCTCAGTTGTTAGAGGCTGCCACAGTGAGCTCTAAATTTGTCAGATGGTCCTCAGGGATGACTGCTGCAGAGTCCCTAGGTTATAAGGATCTATTCTTCTTCTCTACCTCACTTCAATAATTTAAAATCTTGGCCTCTCTGACCCATGACAGTGGAACATAAGGGGAACTCAAATCTAAGTTGAGATGTGATCTATAGGGAAAATTGATCCAGTGAGAAAGGCTTGGTTGTGGACCGTTTATATGTTCTAAGGTAAGAAGAAGGGTCAAGAAGATAAAGGCGTCTTGAGCAGGATTTCCCTGAAAAGGTGTCAAATTCTGATAACAACAACAACAACAAAACAAAAAGAAAGATCAATGTATATGCTAAAGATTTCCAAAGTAATGCTCATTTTTTATAACTTGCATAATCACGGATTGATTCTTCTTTCTCCAATATAAGAAAGCTTTAATTTAAAAATTCGAAGAATATTTTAGATAATGCAAAATATATGGAAATACATTTGCCCTTCAATAATTTAACAAATCATTATACTTAATTATAAAATTAGGTTTTATTTGAAATAAAAGGCAATTAAAGCTAATTTCCATTGGATTTTTTTCTTTAGTTTTTGCAGTATATTAGCAATCTGCTGATGTTTAACAAATTACTCCAAACTAAATGGTTTATAACACAAACCTTTATCATCTCATGGTTTCTGTGGGTCGGGAATCTGGATGGTACTTATCTGGGTGACTGGTTCAGGGTCCTTCATAAGGTTGCAACCAAGTTGCAGACCCGAACTGCAGTCATTTAGGGAGGGGCCAGCTCCAAGCTCATTCAGTAGGCTGTTGGCAGACTTTAAGTTCTCACTGGCTGTTGGCTAAGAGCATCATTTCCTAGCCTTGTGGGCCTCTTTATAGGGGAACATGCTTCAACAGGCAGCAGGCTTCTCTTAGCATACATTAACAAATGCTGAAATAAAACCAAATTGTCAGTATTCACTATAAGTATATGCATACTTGCTACACTCTAAGGAACCTTAATGTCGTGCAATCATCGAAAATATGCTGCATATATTTTGCATAGAATCACAGAACCAGAATAATTTTTAATGGTATTCTTATAGTCAGTCTATGCCTTGTCAACACAAATCTGAGTGTGGAGTATAAAATCTCAGCCTGAAAGATTCATTATATTTTTGGAATCAATAGAGTTTCCTCTATTTTGCCAGTCCTTTCCAAAATGCTTGGCGTTGCATAACGTTGCTGCTTGGAAATGAGGTAGAACATCATACCATCTTTTAAAATCCCATTATTTTGTACAATACCATTTTGTACAATACATGGTTTAAGTAAAGGTTTAAAGAAAGGTTTAAGTAAAAAATAACCAACTGTAGGGTGAAGATAATCCCATTAAGACTGCTCACTATGCATAAACTGGAGGAAAGATCCAATATTTCCACATAAGTAATTATCAATTCATATTAAAACAGGAGTCAATTCCACATTTTTACCTTGGTAACAATATTCCTACTGAAGGGATAAGTTTGTGTACAAATAAAAGGAGGAGCTGTTAACAGTTACTGAACCCCAGAGCCCCAACCCTAACTCACAAAGATTGCAAAGTGCTCACACGTGTGAGAAATATCATTACCTACTAATTAATTTTAAGTTTTTACCAATATTAAGCTTTTTGCAATTTGATTAGAAACCAAAATAAATCAAAGTATTATCACTCTTAATTTACTCTAAAAGAAATTTTCTTTGTATTTTCCTAATGTCTGTATAGTAGTAGATGTGTATTTAGCCCTATATCATTGCCAGAGTAATGACATATTGAAAGAAATGACATTTTGGGAGCTCTAAGTGAGGGGTAGGTCTCCTGCATATTGTATGATCCAGAATGGTACAGTCCTGATGAAGGAAAAAGTTGGAAAAGACAGGAGCAGGGAACCTGCTTGTCAAGAAGCAGATGTACTCCTAGGGTGGACATAGGTTAGGTGCAGAATTGACTCTCTACTTACATGCTCTAGAGATGATCTTCCTTTGGGCATCCTTCTTCACACACATATCCTACAACCTCCGCCTGGCAGAGGGAGGCAGGTGTCAGATGGATTTTATTAATGAGGTTAATGAATAATAATTCTCTTCCTCTTTTGAAGCTTTTTAAAATCTGGCCACACCCTTCCAGGACTGTCTCACTTGCTTTCCCCAAGTCACACCCTGAATTTAAAGCAATGGGGGATTCCATATTGGTTTCGGAGTGAACTACATAATGTTAAAGCCCCTTGCAATATTTTTAAGTCCATTATTGATTGATGTTTCACAAAGATTTAGTGTCAGTGCATGCTTTGTTTACATTCCTTTACCTGCCTGGAAAATCCTCTCTTTACTCATTTAAATCTGATTTATTTTTCAAGACCTCGTACAAGGCCTCCTTCTCCATAAAGTTTTCTAATATTTCTACTCCTGGTAAATCACACCCTCCTTTGAAATCTTTTTTGAATATTGCCTGTATCTTGTGGTAGAGATAACACAGAATAGCACAGTATTTTCCAAAATGTTCTTTGAATATCCCCATTTGAAACGGGATTTCTGAAGTGAAATGATTTTGGAAAATGTCACATATTCTGTCCTCACTGTTGGATGCTTAAAAAGTATATTGGCATATCAAAGGCTTTGGAAAGTCCTGTATTAAAGTTCATTCATCTTCTTCAACCCTGCATTTCTTAAACTTCTATGGAACTGCATCCTTATTTCATGTAGTAATTATTACCTTCCTATAGAACACATATGAGAAATGCTGGAGAGATAGAAATATTTACAGGTTTGTGGGCCAGACACTTACATGTTACAAACTTACTTCAAATGTCACTTCCTTTCATTTGTAATTTATTAACTAATCTCACGATATTTCCCTAATCTCTCTAATTCTTTCTCTTTTTGCATTTGGCAAAATGGGAAGTATTTCATACAGAGTAGGTAACACAAATAGATTAATATGCTTCTTTCACATTCTGTTTCCCAGGAGGCCCTGAAGTTCAGTTGTTTCATGGAGCTTGGTATAATTCTCTTTGTGGAAGCAGGAAATATGTCATGAGCATCTTAACTGTTCAATACAATCTTGCACACTCTAGGTATATGATGATTTCAGTCCAAGCAAAGCTCCATCGTGTGGCTACATTACTTTGTTTACGTTCAGAAACATTATTCACCATTTATGATGTAAAACATATGTAGCTATTACATTCATTGAAAATAGTGTTTTTTGAGGTCCCAATTTTGGATGCTTGTGTCACCATTTTGTTACATTAACCATACGAGTGAAAGTTGGTGGTTTTTTGGATTGTTTATATGATCTCACAGATATATTCAACCTCAATTATGTCAAATACAGAAAAATGTGATTATCATTCATATGACTCCTAATACATACCTAGAGGATCATAGTTTTTTAGGGGTGCTATGACTTTGGCAGTTTGGTATATCAAAAGATTTATAAAACCATTATTGTGAGAGCTTCTGTGTTCTCTAGAAGGCTAAGTGAATAGACCTAAGATACACTTTAGCACAAATAGTGAACTCTCTTAAATAGGCATATTCAAAAGTACAAATGAGTAATTTCGTTTTATCTAGATATCCACCATTTAAAAAAAAAAAAAACAAAAACTCTGACAAAATTTGGATTAAAGGTTTCAAAGAAGGTTTGTTTTGCTTTGGGTCTGTTTCTCATAATTAGTCTAATGATGCATTCCTGCCTGGAGGGCCTCATTTGTGCGTTCTCTCCTCTGTAACAACATGAAACCTCTTTGGAAAGAATAAGTTGAGTTTACTTAGACTGAGGCCATTGCAATGATGAGCAGGAAAAATTTAGTTTTGTGCTTAACTCTGTAGGCTATAAATGAAATTACTCAGATATCTCTCAGGTTAATGGGCACTGAGTGACACTTAAATGATACTGCAATATTCTAATAATTTCTAGTGCTAATTAGTACAATATCAAATCAGCAGTGAACATAATTAAAATTTTTTTGCTCTATTTGAGGGTATCATAACTTTACAACTAACCTAATGATAGGTATTTCATTAGAGTTAAGCAAACACTGAATTTTGCTATAAATATATTTACAAGTTATGTTCCAACCGTGCTTTAATCAATTCTCATTTTTTGGCATTGGCTGCTTTATTTCCAGACCCTTGCAGGTCAGACAGATGCTGCCAAGTTCCCATTCCTAATTGTGCCAGGTCCGGGGGTATGTAGGAACACAGACAAGCGCTGGCTATAATGGGAAGAACACAAGCTTTGGAGTCTAATCTTGATTTGCATTTTGGCTCTCTATATCAAAATTTTGTTATCTATAATATCTACCTAATAAAAATTTAGTAAATATTTAAAGAGGATATGTATTTAAAATGACTAATAGACTGCCATAATCATATAGGATATATATATACACATATATATGTATATATATATATATACACACATATATATATTTCTCTTTTTCTATGAAAATCTGCTATAGAAAGTGTTTACAGACTTATAGTTATCAATATAAATCATACGAATATTTTATTTATAATTCTAAATTATCCAGGCTGACTCTCTTTTATTTGACACAGAGAATTGTGAAGTTGATTCAACCATTTTCTCATGAATTCGAGACTGCCTTCTGCCAGTGCCTGTGGAATACACCTTATCTAAGTGGTTTTATAAAGGATTAAATTGTAACTTCTCACTATGCCACGCCCCCCCCCCTTTTCCAGTTTAATGATTAAAAAGAGTAACTTTGTTGGGATTATGTACTTCAGTTAAGCTTTTGGAAAGTTCTGAAAATGAGAAGCTACAAAGAAATGGAATGAGTTCTCTTTCCTGATAACTAGAAGCATATTTCCCACTGTTACTTGTTTGTGGTATCCTTCAAGAGCTGGTAGGTTTATCAAATTTTCTGCCTCAGTAAGGTGTGAGTAATATATAAACTAAAGAATCTCTGGGCTGGAAAATTGATTTTATGCTTCCAATGGGTGAAAATTATTAACAAGCCTAATAATAGTAGGAGTAATTTTTCTGTAAGACCTACTGTTTTCATTTGCAAAACATAACAGGGGAGAATTATGTATAATTCTAATTTTCCTACCTACCTTGGAATATAATCTATTAGGAACACTGATACTCAAACTTCAGAATGTTCATGTATAGAGACAAATATACTAACATATATACATTAGTGACTGCTTAGGATATTGTTGTATTATTGTAGATCTTTTCCTTTACCAAATTTTCAACATATAACTAATGAGTAAAGCCAGTCAACTCATATTATTTTTGGTCTCAGAGATTTATGTAAAATTAATTAAATCCTAAATATAATTGTGTCACATTAGCCAGATATTTTTCATTATCTTCCCTCTGGCTCCAACTTATTCAATTATTCTTACTTTTCTACAGCTTCTCATGACCAGTAATCTCTAGCTACATGAAATAACTTCTGTCAATGCATACTTACATTTTTGCTATTCTCTGCCTCTGTTACTTTGTCCCTTTATCAATTTGTCCTTCCTCTACTCATGTAATGTATAATTTTACCTATTTTTTAAGGTCCACATAATATTCTCTGATCTACCCATGAACTCTGAACCACTTTGAATCTCTATATTGTTAAATTCACATATCGTATATAGGGCACATCACATTTTACTATGTATTTAAGAATTTATACAACTATTTTATGCTCACTATTATACTATACATTCAGTGAAGCCAGAAACTATGTTTATGTCATTTAATATTTAGGCTTTCTTTTACATGGAAAAAAATAAAACTCTTTTAGGAGTTAAGCAAAACTAAATTCATCTCCAAAAAGGTTAATTTTAACATAGTCATAAAAATATGAATTTAAAGTAATAGACATTAAATACTTGCTAGCATACACAAATAAATAGAAGGTCCAGATTTGGTTAAAAAAATAGTTTTTCCCTCAAGGGCATACCTTTTCATGAAAAAGAGAGACAGACATACAATCATTACATGAGTGTGTAGCAAGAGAGAGGTGAATTTTGAATGGATGAATGTTATGTGATTTGAGGTGTAACACTTTCTGTTTGGGAATTGTATTTGGGACTGTGGAGAGAGCCCAGTATCAGTATATAATTTAGCTCTAAGAATCATGAATTCTGTATTTCATAGTTCACTTACAGTGAGGGACTCATAAAATTCAAGGTAATATACAGCATTACGTTCTGAGTGAAATTGAGGTAGATGATTTATTTAGAAAATTGGTGGAATTCTATCCAAGATCAACAGCTGAGAATATGAATTTAAGTTCCAAAAAAATCTCTATCACTCATTCACAAGGAAACAGAAGCTCTACAGGAAAGGGATAAATCAACACATTTGAAATTCAGATACTTAATTGTGACATATGTTGTACTTAAAATCAGACCATTTGAAATTTCATATCTGCTTATGAAATATATATTTTACTGATACAATTATATTATTTCTTCCAAATTCTGATATATGTACCCAGTGTTGTCAACGTGGGTGGTGAGTTTATTCATGAAAAGAAGGAAAGGTATCTCATGCCAGAATACATTTACTGTTCTAACAGCAAGTGATGACCATTAAAATATAGACTTTGGAATTATTAGTTTTTGTACTTGAATCTGACTTTAACTTTGAACTACAAATGTAGGAATGATTTTGACAAGAAATGTGGTTTTAATTAGTTATTGAACTCTTTTCAGCCCTGTTTTTTTACTTTAAATATGTAGTTAACTTACTAATTTCCTATGAGCATTTTGATAATATGTTAGGAATTTATTAATTTCATAGTGGTAAATTGGTGAAGGGATACTCTACAAATGAAGCTTATTTATAGGAAAAATTCCCAGGCTGGAAAACAAAATAGACAATATTGTAAAATCTTAAATCAGTTAGTAGTGTTTTTCATCCCATATGATTTTTTTTTTCAGTAGATTTTCTATTTACTGAATTCATGTTTGCTAAGAGCTAGAAATGTGAAATATTTGCCTACTTGATAATTCAGTTTAAGAAGACTGAACTGTTGTATCTCGCAAAATTTTTTTAAGCATTTTTAAAATTGTAGGTTTTTCCCTTAATCCACTTAATTTTTTGATTATAGCATTATGCCACTGTACTGCTGGCCATCCATCTACCTTCCTACTTACCTACCTATTTATCTAATCATTTCTGTGACTAGACTGTAACCTCTTTAAGGCTAGGATCTGAGACTAAGATCTCCTACTAGTGTATATAATACAGTGTGGATGCCTGGCATAGGAACATACTCATATGATGTTTGTTAAAGGAAGGGGTGTAATAAACCTGTAGTTTTCTCTAATTTTGTGTAGGCCCAGGACTAGTTGTTCTCAGACACTAGGAAATTGGATATTCTTGTTCATATTTTACAGAATGAAGGTAAATGAGTGTATCGGTTTGCTATTGCAGTATAACAAAGTACTACAAACTTGGAAGTCTAAAACAACACAGATGTATTAGTTCACAGTTCTGTATGTCAGAAGTCTGTCAAGGCATGAGTGAATGGGTTCTCTGCTACTGTTTTCACAAAGCTGAAACCAGAATATCAGCTGGGCTGAGTTCTTGTCTGGTGGTTATAAGGAAAAGCCTGCTTCCACGCTCATTCTTATGGTCAGCAGCGGTCAGTTTCTTGTGCTTGAGTGATAGTAGGTCTCATTTTCTTGCTACGTGATAGCTAGAGGCCTCTCTCAGCTACTAGAAGCTGCCTCCATGCATTGTCTTATAGCCCCATCCACCTTTCAGTCAGCAATGGCATATCCATTTTTTTCCACATTAAAATCCCTGATTTCTCCTTCTGCTCCCAGTAAGAATAAGCTCTCTGCCATTACAGATTCATATGATTAGGTCAGTCTCAATCAGATGATATGCCTGGTTTGAGATAAACTGATTTGGGACCTCAATTACATCTGAAAAATCCCTGCGCAGCCACCCTAAGTTAGTATTCGAGTTACTGGCAGAAGTTGTAGGTTCAGTAGAGGCCAAGAATCTTGGAGGGGCCATTTTAGAGTTCTGTCACCACATAGATGATCTCCCCCCCCCCCAATTTTTTTTTTTTTTAGTTTAGTTAAAATCTAAGTACAGTTTTTTAAAAATTATTTTATTAACATATAATCTATTATTTGCCCCAGGGGTACAGGTCTGTGAATCATCAGGCTTACACATTTCACAGCACTCACCATAGCACGTAGAATATATGCAAACCAGATCAGAAGAGACCCAAAACTGGGGGGAGAAGAAAGGGGAAAACAAAAAACTGTATATATATATATATATATATATATATATATATATATATATATGGTGAATAAAACAGAGCCACCCACTTGATTTTGGGTATATTCTTGTCTCTTTAGAAGAAACTACCTCCCAAAATTTTAAAGAAAGAAAAACTTATATACATACAAGAATAAGGGTAAACATGATGAAGTGAAGGAATATGACTGTAGAATATGACTGTAAAGATGAAAATTAAAAAAGATTCTATAAAAAGAATTGATAAGATAAATTGGTTGGAAAAAGAAAAAAAAAAGAAGAGAGAATGTGATCAGGCTGGAGACTAGAACAAAGCCATATGTTAGATTTTAGGTTATATTTTAATCTGTTAGAAGAAATTGTATCCCAAAATTTTAAGGAAAAAAAAAAGTATTTACAAAAAATAAAATAAATATAGTGAAGGGATAAAATATGACTATAACAATGAAGATTTTAAAAGATTTTTTTAAAGTATTGTTAAGATAAAATAGTTAAAAAAATTAAATAAGGAAAGAGGAATAGTTAAAAAATAGAATAAGAAAAAAATAAAAATAAAAAAAAAATCTAACTTTGTAAGACTCAAGGATCATTGGAAGAAAGCCATGAATTCTATGCATTGCTTTCCCCTAGCTCTAGAGTTCGGCAGTTCTCATTGAATGTTTAACTTGGTTTTGCTAGATGTTCTTGCTGATCTTCTGGGGGAGGACTCCTCAAATGTCTTTCCCCGAGATGGAATTGTACTGCCCTTGCCAGGGGCCAGGCTAAGTAATCTGCTTGGGTTTGCTCTTGGTAGCTTTTGTTCCCTGAACATTTTCCATAGAGCTTTGGAGGACGGGAATGAAAATGGTGACCTCTCAATCTCTGGCTAAGTAGGAGCTGAGAGCTTGGGGCCCCACTCCTCAGTGTGCCCTCAGAGAAAAGCCATCAATCCCTCTCCTCTCCCTGGTCTCTGGCTGCACTCCGTGCCCATGTCAGCCTGTGACCGAGCATTTCTATCTCTAGTGCACAGCTCCCTTTGGAGTCTCCAAGCCCAGCAGATTCCTGCTGTGTGCTCTTGCACTGCTCCTCCCGGAGGAGGAAGAAGGGGGTCTCTCCAGATCTGCCACTTGTGAAGTCCCTGCTCAAAGAGCCTTGGATCATAGTTTACAGTAACCCTGAGCTGAAAGCTCACTCCTTGGCTCCACCTTTGTAGCCGGCTTCCCCTCTCCAATACCTGACAGCTCTGCCACACTCAGATACCCCCAGTCTTTCTGTGGCCCCGCAGGTCCTGAGACTATATTATCCCTGTGAGTGCTGTACCCGCTTAGCTTCTGGAGAAATTACCATCAGCGGAGTATTCTGAATGTTTTGATTTTGTGCTCTGCTGCTCCACCGCTTGCCAGGAGCTAGCCCCTCCCCCCACGGTGTATCTTCCTGTCACTTTGGATTCGCTTCTCTGTGAGTTCTACCTTCCGGAAAGTCGTCGATTTTCTGTTCCTAGAATTGCTGCTCTTCTTTTCTTCTATCTCCTGTTGATATTGTTGTAGGTGTTTGGAATGGTTTGATAACTATCTAACTGAACTCCTGGAACCTAATGATATTTCAGTCTGCTACTCCTCTGCCATCTTGCTTCCTCCCTTAAGTACAGTTTTTTATAATCTTTTCATACATACCACATTTTAAAAAGCTTAGAATAATAATTGTGCTAAGTGTAATACTGTATTTTCCAATTTTATGTTGTCAGTTAGTATACAGAATTCTCTAGCTTGAACATTCTTTACTTGAGATATTTGCATTTACTTAAAATACAGTTGACTCCTCCATCCCCAACATGTAATTGAAAATCCACTTGTAACTTTTGACTCCTGAAAAACTTAATTACTGATAGCCTGTTGTTGACCTGAAGCCTTACCGATTATATAAAGGAATGATTAACACATGTTTTGTATATTATATGAGTTTATACTGTGTTCTTACCATAAAGTAAGCTAGAGAAAAGAAAATTGTATTAAGAAAATCATAAGGAAGACAAGATACATTTACAGTCCTGTGATGTTTTATTTATCAGAAAAGATTGGTGTATAAATGGACCTCACATACTTTAAACATATGTTCAAGTGTTTGGCTGTAAATTAACATTTTTAAGGAACTGGGAAAGGCTGGAAAAGTGCATTTATTTAGTACCTGTTATCTGGTCTACATATTCTATGTGCTTATGAAAATGTCACGTTTATCATATAATCTGGTAAAGGGCCAGATGTATTAAAATGTCTGAAATTAATAGCTATATATCATATTTACTAAATTATTTTTAAGCAGTATTGAGGTTGTCAGCTGAGTTACCTTTTTTTAATTATTTTATTTTATTTTTTATAAACACATATTTTTATCCCCAGGGGTACAGGTCTGTGAATCACCAGGTTTACACACTTCACAGCACTCACCCAGCACATACCCTCCCCAATGTCCATAACCCCACCTCCCTCTCTGAAACCCCTCCCCCCAGCAGCCCTCAGTTTGTTTTGTGAGATTAAGAGTCACTTATAGTTTGTCTCCCTCCCAATCCCATCTTGTTTCATTTACTCTTCTCCAACCCCTTAACACCCCATGTTACAACTTTTGACTCCTAAAAAATTAATTACTGATAGCCTGTTGTTGACTTGAAGCCTTACCGATTATATAAAGGAATGATTAACACATGTTTTGTATGTTATATGAGTTTATACTGTGTTCTTACCATAAAGTAAGCTAGAGAAAAGAAAATCGTATTAAGAAAATCATAAGGAAGATTCCTTATATCAGGGAGATCATATGATAGTTGTCTTTCTCTGATTGACTTACTTCGCTAAGCATGATACCCTCTAGTTCCATCCACGTTGTCGCAAATGGCAAGATTTCATTTCTTTTGATGGCTGCATAGTATTCCATTGTGTATATATACCACATCTTCTTTATCTATTCCTCTGTTGATGGACATCTAGGTTCTTTCCATAGTTTGGCTATTGTAGACATTGCTGCTATAAACATTCGGGTGCACGTGCCCCTTTGGATCACTACGTTTGTATCTTTAGGGTAAATACCCAGTAGTGCAATTGCTGGGTCATAGGGTAGTTCTATTTTCAACATTTTGATGAACCTCCATGCTGTTTTCCAGAGTGATTCTCAAGTGTCTTTGCCCCAGGCGGAATTGCACTGCCCTTACCAGGGGCCGGGCTGAGTAATCTGCTTGAGTTTGCTTTCAGGAGCTTTTGCTCTCTGAATGCTTTCGGTAGAGTTCCAGACGACGGGAATGAAGATGGCGGCCTCCCAGTCTCTGGCCCGGAGGAGCCGAGAGCTCGGGGCCCCACTCCTCAGTGCGCCCTCACAGAATAGCGCCCAATTACTCCTGTCTCCCTGGCCTCTGGCCGTGCTCCGAGCTCACCAAGCCTGCAACCCGTTCAAGGCAACCCTGAGCTGAGAGCTCACTCCTCGGCTCTGTCTCTGTTGCCGGCTTCCCCGTTCTAATACCTGCAAGCTCTGTGACACTCGGACACCTTCTGTGACCTTCTGTGACCGATCCTTCTGTGACCCTGTGGGACTTGAGGCCACGCTGACCCTGCATGGGCCTCTGGAGCAATATCCCTCAGCGGGGACTTTTATAAGTCCTGATTTTGTGCTCCGTTCCTCTGCCGCTTTCCGGGAGCCAGCCCCTCCCCCCGCAGTCTATCTTCCCGTCTTTTTGGATTTCACTTCTCCTCCAACCCTACATTTCAGAAAGTGGTTGATTTTCTGTTTCTAGAATTGCTGTTCTTCTTCTCTTCGATCTCGCGTTGGATTTGTAGGTGTTTTCAATCTTTAGATAAGCTATCTAGCTGATCTCCGCTACCTGAAGTAGTCTCAGCCTGCTACTTCTCCGCCATCTTGACTCCTCCCCTAGCTGACTTACCTTTATAATTAAATATGAAAATGTTCTCTGCAAAAGGAAATGAGAAAAAAAAATGGCTTGACATCAGCTGTTTCTTGATGGCACATAAGTGACAACCTATATATTTCTTCGGGATATTAATCTTTAAATAGAAGGCATTGGTATATTGTGTATAACTTATCTATTACCTGTATAATCCCTGTAGAGCAGATAGCATCTTTGGAAATAGTAGGGGTGCATGAGTTTTTTGCTGACTATTGATAATTCTGAGGGCCTGACAGGTTTCTGTAAAGCTTGTGGATATGCTTAGCAGCTGGTGCAATTTTTTGTGGTGAAGTTTCACTCATTTTAGCGAAGTATGTGTAATTCATCTTAAAAGTAAAAATTCTTCAAGGTGCAGCATCTCTATGTGTCATCGTATACGTACATAGAAAAAAAAAAGGCAGAAATCTCATATTGCCATTCAATTCAATATGGCAATATTTTTATTTTTCATTTTTTGAAGATTGAAAACAATTTCCCAGAGTCATTATCCTGAATAGCACATAACTTGCTAATTGCATTTACAGGAATAAAACAATGTTTGCCAACAAAGCAAAAGGGAAACCAAAAAAATTGTTGATGTCATATCCAATGAATACAGTTTTGGACAATAGGATGCATGACTGAACCTATTCATTCTCCTGTCAACAGCTGGCACGCCTTCTTCACAATTGCAGAAAAGCCACAGGATGTTCTTCACTTTTATAAACAACATGTATAACAAGTTCCTTCACCTTCTAGAATCCTTACTGCACACTGAGATACCTTTTCTACTGGATGAGTAAGAATTACACTATCATTAAACAGTGATAACTAATTTTATCTGTATACAGGAACAGTACAGGTACTGTTTTTGTTCATGTTGAAGACAAATAATTGAGAGAAATTCTGTGCAATTATAAGAACATGGTACTTCATGATGCCAAAAAGTGCCAAAGATAATACAATTTGGTGCACATATTACACAGTTTCATCCAAAGTATGGTCAGTCTTGTGTAATGCTTATACTTAGTGTGACTGAGTGTCACTACAGTGGTTGGGTCAGGAAACTAGCTATTACAAGCTGTTCAGTCTCATATCCCCATCGCTAAGGTGTTGCCTCATCTAGAGATTTATTTACTTATGATGAACATTGTACCTCCAAATGTCCTTTTTTTAAGTAGTAACTCCTTCAAAAGTTAAAAATGGTCACATCTGCATTTGACTGTTAACTAATTTGTATATATACTACTTTTGTCATATTTACATACTACAAGAGTAGTATGTAGACTTGCCATTTAATTTATGAAATGGCTCAAATACCACCAAAAAACTATTGTATCAAATAGCCTGTAGTTGTCATTAGCAAGCTATATAATGATGTTGTTTCTTCTTTTTTAATTTCTTCATAATTCTGACACATTGAGCTTCAAAAATTATATTTACAAATTTTCTTATAGATTATGTCATTTCCTAATATATATAAATATACATATATTTATATGTATATATATAATTTATATGTATATATAATTTATATGTATATATATGTGTATATATATACACACACATAAATATATGTATATTTATACATATATGGTTTATCTACACATGGCTTTCCTTTTATCTGAATTAGATGAACTTTAGGAGCTCTTCTCCTTCAGATTATAATCTGATAGATTTCCAGCTTTAACTGAGGTCAACTTTACAAAAAGTCCTAAGCTTATATTTTGCAACTTCTGCAGAAGAAGTTGCTTGCTTAGATTCTTAGCATATTTGAAAATGTATTAAGCATTATGAAACTATGATCAATTCTCCTCCTTTATTTGTTATATCTTAATTCAAGAAGGACCTTTGAGGAACGCCTGGGTGGCTCAGTTGGTTGGACGACTGCCTTCGGCTCAGGTCATGATCCCGGGGTCCCGGGATCGAGTCCCACATCAGGCTCCCAGCTCCATGGGGAGTCTTCTTCTCCCTCTGACCTTCTCCTCGCTCATGCTCTCTCTCACTGTCTCTCTCTCTCAAATAAATAAATAAAATCTTTAAAAAATTAAAAAAAAAGAAGGACCTTTGAAATTTATTAAGTATTTATACGAAGAAATCTCTCATTACATTTAGAGAAATAAAACAACGTTTTATTGAGAAAATGTGACTCTAGAACATGAAACTTCTTAGAATATTTTTTTCACATTTTCACTGTTTTACAAAATCTGTAAGATAAACTTAATACCAAATAAAACTGAGGTGTCGGTCTCTGAACGATAATTTTGACTCAAGACCTTAGTATATATAGTTTAAATAGTTTGTAGAAGTATCATTATTCTATTAATGTTATGATTGGTGGTAGCTTTTAAAATATTCAATTATATAATTATATTTCCTGTATTAAATATTTATTGCCTAATATATACCAAATGCCATTGCACTGGTGATTTCTTTTATGAATATAACAGACAAAATCCTTTGCTTCATGGAACCTGTATTCTAGAGAGGGGAAGAAAATTAACAATAAATAAAGAGTTAAGATATGTAGCCTATGTACTATGTCAAAAAATAAATCAGATAAGAAGGAAAGGGAGTGGAGGCAGAGTCCAAAATTTTAAATAAAGTGATCAAGAGAGGTCTCACTAAGAAGGTATCATTTGAGCAAAGACCTGTAGCACCTGGGAAAGCCAGTTATGCATTTGTTTAAAGGGAAGAGCATCCCAAGGAGAAGGAAGAACAAAATGAAGATCTCTGAGAAGGGACCATGGGTTGTGGGTTCTAGGAACAACAAGGAGGTTGGGGTAACTAGATGTCAAGGAGCAACAGGTTGGATATGAGGGTCTCTAAGGAGACTGTATAAGCCCCTGGAATGATTTCACTGTATCCGCAGATATGTTGAGATATCATTCCTGGCTGCCTCCTACATTCCAGCTAGCTTTTACAGTTTTTGTCTCCTCCAAGTTTTCTGACTTCTTACGTTAGTTCCTAAGACACATACTACTTTACTCTTCTGAATTTTCTGCATATTTGATTTTTGGCATCAGGAATGAGGAGCCTTGTCATCTTGTTAGTCTTTGAGGTGTAAAATTGTTTTAAAATACAAATAAGAAATGATTATTTCAGACTTGGAGGGGTTTTAAAGTTATCTACTCTATCATTTTATAATACATAAATTGTAATGTTTTCCAGCCTCTGTAAATACTACTGAACTACAGAAGGAATCACATTACATTTTTTGGACATTTAATTAGAAGAAAAAGTTTTCTCACATTGTTATACCTTTTTTTAACAGTATACCTATTTATAGATTCACATGGATTCTGATTTGGTATATCTGGGGAAACATGTTTATTTTTTTAAGCTCTATCACTGATTGAGTTAAATCACTATGTTTCAGAATTTTGGTTCTACCACTGCAGTTCAGCAAATATTGTGCCTATTAAATGGGAGACACTATGCTAAATACTGGGGTCTATGAACTTTGATGAAAATTTGAACATTAATTTTATCATTTGGGGGCTTCTAGTCTAATGAGAGAAAGATAGTGTAAGTCCTTTATGTCAGGGTAATTATTTAAAAACGTGTTGAAACTCTCCACTTTCTTACTTCCCATTTACTCTTTAACCCATTTCAATCTGCATTCCACTCTGACCAGCAGTGTCGCAATTGAACTGCTTTTATTAAAATAATCAACAATGTCTATGTTACAAAAAACACAACAAAGATACTTATCTATACTCATATGACTAATTTTTTGAGTAGCATTTCATATAATTGACCATTCCCAATTATTTAGAGAATTCTCCTCTCCCTTCCTTTCTCCCTCCCTCCCTCCTTTCCTTCCTCGACCCCCTCTCTTTTTCTTTCTTTCTTTCATTCCTTCATTTCTTATTTCTTTCTTTTGATGTTATTCTTACTTCTTTATTTTTCCTGTATCAGTGATGGTTCCTTCTAATCTATCCTTGATTGATTCTCCCCTGATTAAGACTGGATTGCCCCTGGGGTCTGTTCTGACCCCTCACCTTCACTTCATTTACATTATTTCTTATATGATCATGTCCACTCACTGGCCTTTTAATTTCCAAATGTATGTTGATGACTTTTTTTTTTTTTTTAAGATTTTACTTATTTATTTAACAGAGAGAGTCAGAAAGAGGGAACACAAGCAGGGGGAGTGGGAGAGAGAGAAGCAGGCTTCCCACCAAGCAGGGAGCCTGATGTGGGGCTTCATCCCAGGACTCTGGGATCATGACTTGAACCAAAGGCAGCCACCTAACGACTGAGCCATGCGGGCACCCTGTTGATGACTTTTAATTGTGTATTTCCAGCTCATACCTCTTTCTTTCTTTCTTTCTTTCTTTCTTTCTTTCTTTCTTTCTTTCTTTTTTTTAAAGATTTTATTTATTTGACAGAGATCACAAGTAGGCAGAGAGGCAGGCAGAGAGAGAGGAGGAAGCAGGCCCCCCGCTGCGCAGAGAGCTGCGGGGCTCGATCCCAGGACCCTGAGATCATGACCTGAGCCGAAGGCAGAGGCTTAACCCACTGAGCCACCCAGGCGCCCCTCATACCTCTTTCATTCATTTTTTATTTCCACATACTCAGCTGTCTACCTAACTTCTCCATTTGCATTTTAATAGACATTTGATACATAAAATATGCAAAAAGGAAATTTTGATTGACCTCCTTTTTACTCTGCTGGTTATCACTTTTTCAGTAAAGGAGAACCTTCATTAATTCAATGGTCAGGAGACTGGAAATCTCTATTGACTGAAGAACAGTTATATTGGAATGTATTATTAAAAAAAAAGGATGTCTTCCATTAGAATGCAATGTCTAGAAAGACATTGTAGAGAGTCTAGAATGTCAAGAAAGACATTGTAGAGAGTAGGGTATTAAATTTCAAGATTTGTCATGTAGAGTATATACAGATGATTCAGGGACTAGTGATTGGTCATGGATTTAGTGAAGGTTAATGAACATTAGAAATAAGGAAGTCCAGAATTGTATTGTTAGTATGATGGATGAATCATCAATTGTATATCCATAATAAGTCATCAACCTATCAACTGTATAGCTCAGGATGATGGCAAGATTGGTTATAGGGAGAAGAATTCTGAACCAGGTTCTGCTTTTTTCAATGCATCATTTAATTGGTGAGGAGGTGGTCATTGACAATGATGAGGAGGGTAATAGGGTAGTATAGTCAGATGTCAGGTTTGTTGTTGTTGTTGTTGTTTTTTAACATATAATGTATTATTTGTTCCAGAGGTACAGGTCTGTGATTCATCAGTCTTACACAATTTCAGAAGAGATGATTTTACTGTTTTGGACGAGAATAGTTTGGAATTTTTTTTAAGGAGCTAAGCTGTGTTAACTCTCCATTTCTGGTGCAGTAGGTCCAGCATTTGAAAATATAAATATCTGGGGTGCCTTGGTGGCTCAGTGGGTTAAAGCCTCTGCCTTCGGCTCAGGTCATGGTCCCAGGGTCCTGGGATCGAGCCCCACATCGAGCTCTCTGCTCAGCAGGGAGCCTGCTTCCCTTCCTCTCTCTGCCTGCCTCTCTGCCTACTTGTGATCTATCTGTCATATAAATAAATAAAATCTTAAAAAAAAAAAGAAAATATAAATATCTAACTCCAGTCCTCAAGAGAAAACTAAGGTTTATCCAAAGCCAGCATTTGTCCATCAAGGAGTTGAAAATATTAATAGAATTGGTTACACTGGAATGAGGTGGTCAGAATGGAAAATTGTACTTGTGCAAAGATATAGCAAACCTTAATTTAAAGAATAATAGGGAGAAAATGAAGAAATATAATTAAACATACACAGTATCTTTGTACAGTAACCAAAGATGCCAGAAGTGAGAATCATGATGGGATTAACTGACCTTACATTCTCTTTAAGAATCTCAGAGGCTTAAGGAACCTCTGTACTGTTTCTCAGAGTGGCTGTACCAGCTTGTGTTAAAAATAGAGCTCCCTTATGACTCAGAAATTGTACTATTAGGTATTTACCCCCAAAATGCAGACATAGTGAGAAGAAGGGGCACATGCATCCCAATGTTCATAGCAACAATGTCCATGATAACCAAACTGTGGAAGGAGCTGAGATGCCATTCAATAGATGAATGGATAAAGAAGATATGGTTCATATATACAGTGGGATATTACTCAGTCATCAAAAAGGATGAATAACCACCATTAGCATCGACATGGATGGAACTGGAGGGGGTTATGCTAAGTGAAATAAGTCAAGCAGAAAAAGACAATTATCATATGATTTTACTCATATGTAGAACATAAGGAACGGCATGGAGGACTACAGGGAAAGAGAGGGAAAACTGAATGGGAAGAAATCAGAGAGGAAGATAAACCATGAGAGACTCTGGACTCTAGGAACCAAACTGAGGTTACAGAAGGGAAGGATGTGGGGGGATGGGGTAACTGGGTGATGGATATTAAGGAGAGCATTTGTGGTGAGGAGCACTGGGTGATATACGCAACTAATGAATCATTGAACACTACATCAAAAACTAATGATGTACTATGAGGCTTTATGATCTTCAGTTAGAGTCTTCTAATGAATTTCTGAACCATTTTGAAACTTAATTTTTTAATTTTTATTTACGATGGTCTCATAAAAAAGATGTCTTATAGCCTTTCACATCTGATTGTTTGAAACTTGGGGAACTGACTTCTTCATAAAAAAGATATAAGTGAAATAATATTTTAAATATAGGGTAACTTATTTGAATAATAGATATGGATATATGAATTCTTATAAACATGATTTTGATAAACATTGTAAAACAATGATTAAAACACTAAAACATTATATACATTTTATTCAAATTCTGGATCAAGAAAATTGTTCTAGACTGTTTTATCATTAAATCGTGAACATTTTGTAAAAACACTGAAAAATACAGAGTTGAACACAACAAAAATCCACCTGTATACCTACCAACTAGAATTTACCGATATAAATATTATGTCAATTTGTTTTAGAAATTATGTTAAAGGAAAGAAAATCTGTTTACATTTTTTATTGGGAAATAATTCCCCACAATATTTGTTTGAAATTTAACTTAAAATATTAAGATAAGAAACAGTAGTAGGGGATCTCTAGGAATCTACTTACATTTTCTTCATACACTTCACCTAGGAATTTTTTTGTATCAGCAATGTAGTAGAATTTTTTCTGAACTTGACTTTTTTCTTTTTAACTTGTTCTCTGTGGTTAATTGCTTTAGATGAAATACCATAAATAAGCATTTTTACTAGACATATTTTGACTTTTAAAATAATTTCTCAAGAGGTTAATAAAAGGCAATAGTCTATTCTCTGTCATCTCTACTAACATGGCCCACAGTTCATTTAAGTTATCACCTCTTTCCAGCTGCTATTTTATTTTCTTTTTCTTCAAAGGGTAATGCTACATATCAGGTCATTGAGACAGACTGTCTAAAGAGATGAATTAAGGACACAGTTTGAAGGCATTCATTGTTGTCTCTTTTTTCAGCACATTTTTCTAAAAGCAGAATATTTTTTCTCAGCATAGGTCTAAGTTTTCAATGTAGATACAGTTTATTCGTAGAAAAGCTATAGGCTTTTGAATCTAGAAAGTCTTATATTCAAGTCCTACTTCATTTACTTTTTTAACTTTGTGATTCAGTGATTCACCTAACATTGTGATTTTGTAATTTGGTGTTCTCATCTGTAAAATGAGGATGAAAAGAGCTATGTAAATAGGAATTTCAATTTTAAAATGTTATGGCTCTTTTCTTAAGAATAAAACAGTGGTAAACATACATATACAACTTTGGCCATATTTATAACACTGATTTATTTATTTATTGATGGATGGATGGATTTAATTTTTTTTCAGTGATCCAAAATTCATTGTGCACCACACCCAGTGCTCCATGCTATACATGCCTTCCTTAATACCCATCACCTGGGTCACACCACCACTACACTCCAAAACCCTGTTTGTTTCTCAGAGTCCACAGTGTCTGGTTTGTTCCCCCACTCCGATCTCACCCAACTCACTTCTCCTCTCCTTCTCCCAATGTCCTCCACGTTATTCCTTATGCTCCACAAGTAAGTGAAACCGTATGATAATTGACTCTCTCTGTTTTACTTATTTCACTCAGTGTAATCTCTTCCAGTTCTGTCCATGTTGATACAAAAGTTGGGTATTCATCCTTTCTGATGGAGGCATAATACTCCATTGTATACATGGACCATATCTTCTTTATCCATTCGTCTGTTGAAGGGCATCTTGGTTCTTTCCAGTTTGGTGACTGTGGCCATTGCTGCTATGAACATTGGGGTACAGATGGCCCTTCTTTTCACTACATCTGTATCTTTTGGGTAAATACCCAGTAGTGCAATTGCAGGGTCATAGGGTAGCTCTATTTTTAATTTCTTAAGGAATCTCCACACTGTTTTCCAAAATGGCTGTACCAACTTGTATTTCCACCAACAGTGTAAGAGGGTTCCCCTTTCTCCACATCTTCTCCAACACTTGTTGTTTACTATCTTGTTGATTTTGGCCATTCTAACTGGTGTGAGGTGGTATCTCAATGTGGTTTTGATTTAAATCTCCCTGATGGCTAATGATGATGAACATTTTTTCCTGTGTCTGTTAGCCATTTGTATGTCTTCTTTGCAGAAGTGTCTGTTCATGTTTCTGCTCATTTTTTGACATGACTATCTGTTTTGTGTGTGTTGAGTTTGAGGAGTTCTTTGTAGATCTTGGATCAGCCCTTTGTCTGTAGTGTTATTTTTGAATATCTTCTCCCATTCCGTGGGTTGCTTTGTTTTGTTGCCTGTTTCCTTTGCTGTGCAGAAGCTTTAGATCTTGATGAAGTCCCAAAAGTTCATTTTCACTTTTGTTTTCCTTTGTCTTTGGAGACATTTCTTGAAAACTTGCTGTGGTCGATGTCGAAGAGATTACTGACTGTTCTCCTCTAGGATTTTGATAGATTCCTGCTTCACATTGAGGTCTTTTATCCATTTCGAGTCTATCTTTGTGTATGGTATAATAGAATGATCAAGTTTCATTTTTCAACATGTAGCTGTCCAATATTCCCAGCATCATTTATTGAAGAGACTGTCTTTTTTCCACTGTAGATTTTTTTCCTGCTTTCTCAGAGATTATTTGACCACAGAGTTGAGGGTCCATAACTGGGCTCTCTACTCTGTTCCACTGGTCTCTATGTTTGTTTTGTGCCAGTACCATGTTGTCTTGGTGATCACAGCTTTGTAGTAAAGCTTGAAATCAGGCAATGTGATGCCCCCAGGTTTGTTTTTCTTTTTCAACATTTCCTTAGTAATTTGGAGTTTTTTCTGGTTCCATACAAACTTTAGGATTGTTTATTCCAGCTCTTTGAAAAATGCTGGTAGAATTTTGATTGGGATTGCATTGAAAGTATAGATTGCTCTAGGCAGTATAGACATTTTAACAATGTTTATTCTTCCGATCCATGAGCATGGAATGGTCTTCCATCTTTTTGTGTCTTCTTCAATTTCTTTTGTAAGTGTTCTGTAGTTCCTTGAGTATAAATCCTTTACATTTTTGTTTAGGTTTATTCCCAGGTATCTTTTGGTTCTTGGTGCTATAGTAAATGGAATCGATTCTCTCATTTCCCTTTCTTTATTTTCATTGTTAGTGTATAAGAAAGCAACTTATTTCTTTATATTGATTTCGTATCCTGCCATATTACTGAATTGCTGTATTAGTTCTAGCAGTTTAGGGGTGGAGTCTTTTGGGCTTTCATATAAAGTATCATGTCATCTGCGAAGAGAGAGAGTTTGACTTCTTCTTTGCCAATTTGAATACCTTTTATTTCTTTTGGTTGTGTGATTGCTGTTGCTAGTACTATGTTGAACAACAGTGGTGAGAGCAGACATAGTTGTTGTGTACCTGATCTCAAAGGAAAGGCTATCAGCTTTTCCCCATTGAGTATGATATTCGCTGTGGGTTTTTCATAGACAGATTTTATAAAGTTGAGGAATATTCCCTCTATCCCTATATTTTGAAGCGTTTTAATCAGGAACGAATGCTGTATCTTGTCAAATGCTTTTTCTGCATCAATTGAGAGGACCATGTGGTTCTTCTTTCTTCTCTTATTGATTTGTTCTATCACATTGATTGATTTGCAAATGTTGATCCACCCTGGCATCCCATAGATAAATCCCACCTGGTCATAGTGGATAATCTTTTAATGTACTGTTGGATACTATTAGCAGGATCTTGTTGAGAATCTTGGCATCCGTATTCATCAGGGATATTGGTCTGAAATTCTCCTTTTTGGTGGGGTCTTTGCCTTGTTTGGGGATCAGGGTAATGCTAACTTCATAAAAGGAGTCTGGATGTTTTCCTTCTGTTTCTATTTTTTGAAACAGCTTCAGGAGAATAGGTATTATGTCTTCTTTGAATGTTCAGGAGAATCCTCTAGGGAATCTGTCAGGTCCTGGGCTGTTGATTTTTGGGAGGCTTTTGATCATTGCTTCAATCTTGTTACTAGATATTGGTCTATTCAGATTGTCAATTTCTTCCTAACTCATTTTGGAAGTTTATAGGTTTCCAGGAATGCATCCATTTCGTTTAGGTTGGTTAACTTACTGGCATATGACTGTTGATAATAATTTCTGATGATTGTTTCTATTTCCTTGGTTTTAGTCGTGATCTCTCCCTTTTCATTCATTATTTTATTAATTTCGGTCCTCTCTCTCTTCTTTTGGATTAGTTTGACAGTGGTTTACTGATTTTATTGATTCTTTCAAAAAACCAGCTTCTAGTTTTATCGATGTGTTCTACTGTATCTCTAGTTTCTACCTTATTGATCTCTGCTCTGATCTTATTTCTCTTCTTGTGTGTGGGGTTGGCTTAATTTGTTGCTGATTCTCCAGTTCTTTTTTTTTTTTTTAAGATTTTATTTATTTAACAGAGAGAGAGAGATCACAAGTAGTCAGAGAGGCAGGCAGAGAGAGAAGGGAAGCAGGCTTCCCCCTGAGCAAAGAGCCTGATGTGGGGCTCGATCCCAGGACCCTGAGATCATGACCTGAGCCGAAGACAGAGGCTTAACCCACTAAGCCACCCAGGTGCCCCATATTCTCCAGTTCTTTAAGGTGTAAATAAAGCTGGTTTATTCTGGATTTTTCGATATTTTTTTGAGTGAGGCTTGGTTGGCTCTGTATTTCTCCTTAGGACTGCCTTTGCTGTATCCCTTAGGTTTTGGACTGATGTGTCTTCATTCTCATCAGTTTCCATGAATTGTTTAAGTTTTTCTTTGACTTCCTGGTTGATCCAAACATTCTTAAGCAGGGTGGTCTTTAGCTTCCAAGTGTTTGAATTCCTTCCAAACTTTTTCTTGTGGTTGAGTTCCAGTTTCAAAGCATTGTGGTCTGAGAACATGCAGGAAATAATCTCAATCTTTTGGTATTGGTTGAGCCCTGATTTGTGACCCATTCTGTGGTCTATTCTGGAGAAAGTTCCATGTGCACTAGAGAAGAATGAGTATACTGTTGTTTTAGGGTGGAATGTTTTGTAAATATCTCTGAGGTCCCTCTGGTCCAATGTGTCATTCAATGCTCTTGTTTCTTTATTTATTTTCTGCTTGGATTATCTGTCTGTTACTGATAATGGCAAGTTAAGATCCCCTACAATTAATGTGTGACTTTTTGTCTTGATTAGCAGTTGTCCTATGTAGTTGGCTGCTCCTGTATTG
This sequence comes from Lutra lutra, assembly GCF_902655055.1. Lineage (NCBI taxonomy): Eukaryota > Metazoa > Chordata > Mammalia > Carnivora > Mustelidae > Lutra > Lutra lutra. Next base: position 94,472,917 of record NC_062279.1, read on the forward strand.
GGGGCATAAATATTTACAATTGTTAGATCTTCTTGGTGGATAGGCCCTGTAAGAATGATGTAGTGTCCTTCTTTATCTCTGACTACAGTCTTTAGTTTAAAATCTTATTTATCTGATATGAGAATTGCTATCCCAGCTTTCTTTTGAGCCCTATTGGCATGAAAGATGCTTCTTCATCCTTTCACTTTCAGTCTGGATGTATCCTGAGGTTCCAAATGGGTCTCTTATAGACAACATATGGATGGGTCCTGTCATTTTATCTGCAACCTTGTGCCATTTTATCAGCGCATTTAGGCCATTCACATTGAGAGTGATTATTGGAAGATACATTTTTATTTACATCATGTTGCCTGTGAAGTCCTTGTTTCTATGGATTGTCTCTGTGAATTTCTGTTCCATGTCATTCCTGGGTTCTTTCTTCTTTATAGAACACCCCCCCCCCCCCCTTAATATTTCTTGTAGTGCTGGTTTGGTGGTCACATACTCTTTTAAACCTTATCGATCTTGGAAGCTCTTTATCTCTCCATTCATTTTGAATGTCAGCCTTTCTGGATAAAGTATTCTTGGCTGCATGTTCTTCTCATTTAGTGCCCTGAATATGTCTAGCCAGCCCTTTCTGGCTTGCCAGGATTCTGTGGACAGGTCAGCAGTTATTCTGATGTGCCTTGCTCTGTACATAAGGAATCTCTTCCCCCTAGCTGCTGTCAAATGATCTTGTCTAAAATTATGATTCATCAGTGTCACAATTAAATGTCTCAAGGTCTTTCTACATTTGTTGCTCTTAGAGGGTGGTCCTTCTGTGTCTAGGACACGATTGCTGGTTCCATTCCCCAGATTGGGAAAACTTTCATCCAGAATTTGTTCAACTGTATCTTCTGGTCTTCTCTCTTTCTCTAGCTCCTCAGGGATCCTAATAATTCTGACATTGGAACATTTCATGGCGTTATTTACTTTCCTAATTCTATTGTCATGGGTTCTAAGTTGTTTCTCCCATGCCTCCTCGTGATCCTCTTTCTCTATATTTTGTTCTCTAGATCACTGATTCTGTCTTCTTACTTGGTTACCCTAGGTGCTAGAGAATTAAATTAGATTGGATCTTATTGATAGCATTTTTAACTTCTTCCCATGTGGCTTTCACTTCTACCATTAGGGATTCTGTGCTGTCAGAATGATTTTCTCCATCCTAGCTGTTGCCTAGTTAATTGCTACCTGAATTGTCTTTCCAACATACTGTCTGTGTTCATATCCAATAGTTTTGATGGAGAGGGCACAGTCTCTGTATTTTTCCTCTGTTGGGCATTCCTCCTCCTAGTCATTTTAGTGAGAGGTGGTTGAGGGGATGTGTAGCTGAATATATCAACCGCAATCCAGGCAGTTGCACCCTGGGATGCTTCTGAGTAATCAGAAGTCACCACCTAAAAGAAAGAAAAAAGAAAAAGAGAGAGGGAGAAAAAGACAGAGAGAGAAAAAGAGAGAAGGTCCAGATTGAATGGGCCCCAAAGGTAAGATTTATAACGTAAACAATCAAAAACGGACAAACAAAAAGACCGACAAAAGTAAATGACAAGGGAAAAAAAAAAAAAAGAAGAAGAACCCAGCCAAGCTGAACCCCAAGGATGGGATTTATATAATGCCAGAACAAGAACAAATACACAGAAACACTGACAGAAGAAAAAGATGGGAGGGTGGTTATAAATCGTGGATGTGGGTGAGGAAGGTTATTTTGATTCTTCCTGGGTGTATCTTGATATCTCTATTAAAGGACTTAACTTTCCAGAGTTAAGGGAGATTGAAACTGGTTTATATATAGGGGTAGTATTGATTAGGGAAAGAGGATTACTTTGAAGCTTATATCTATATGTATATTAAAAAAATAGAAAAGAAAAAGAAAAACACAGGTATATGTATGGAAACATTAAAAGTTTGTTATGTTAAAAGATTATTAGTTAAAAAGTTAGAAGGTTACTATGAAATATGTTGTATTAAATCTCTAATTGTAATGAAAAGTAGCTTTTAAAAATTAAAAGGTACAAGAATAGTGAGAATAAAGTAAAAATAAAAGTTGTATCTATGAAATATACAGGTTTTAGGGCAATACCGAGAACTCAGTATATTGTTTTCCCCTGATATTGGGGTTTTACAGTTTTATGGGGACCCTGTGGTGGTTGTCCTCCCTTTCTTCTGGCTGGCTTTCTGTGGGAGGAACCTGTGGCATTGTTTTTCAGGCAGTCTTGCTTGGGTTGAGTCCTCCTGGCTCCTGTGAATGGGCTGGGCTCTGTGGAAACCGGTTTTTCAGGCTTTTGTTCTCTGGAGGTTTTTGTTCTTTGGAGGCTTTTGGGGACTTTTCAGAGGTTTAGTGGAAAGCAAACTGCACTCAGACCTCCATCTCAGAGAGAAGCCTCAGTCTGCTTACCTCCGGTCCAGAACACACAAACTCTTGCTCTGCAAACTCTGCTGAGCCATGAGTTCTCTCAAAGGTAGTGCACGTCCCCAGCCACCATCTCAGTGGTCGCCTGAAGCGCCCACTTGTCTCTGCACCCCTGTGCCTCTAAAACCACAAGTGATATTGGTCCAGGGACCCCGCTTCCACTGGCTGCCTTTGCCGGGGCTACTGTCTGGGGTCCAGAGCTCACAGTTGAGCAGGTTGCCACCGCAGGATCGTGACCAGAGATGGCACTGAGATCCTTCAGGCCCCAGCTGGGAAAGTCCAGATGCTTGGCTGGTCCTAGAGATCGCCGGCTAGAGCCCGCATGGAGCTTTCTCAGATGCAGGCAGGAAGTGGGTCAGACCCTGGTTGTTTAGTGTGTGCAGAGCACAAAAGTTCTAGGAAGTGCAGGCTGACACTGTCACCAGACTCCCTCATGTGGGAGTGGGAGAGCGCACAGCCGAGAGTGGTGGTAGAAGCCTTGCAACTTCAGGGGCTCCACCACACTCTCTCTGCTAGGGGTGATCACTGGTGGTGGCCATCCTGCATTTGTGGGCTTAGGCCTATGCCCATGACTGCCCAAGTCCACCAGTTGTCCCTGAAAATCTTTTGCTCTTTTTCAGTGCTTTTAACCAGACTCCAAGTTAATGTTGGTCCCCAATCACAGGGCACTTTTGTATTGGGGTATTACTTTCTAATGGGTTGCTTCTGGTGGCTCCATCCCACTCTGTTCATCCTTTGATATCAGTCCGAGTGTTCCCACTCTGCTTTATTTCTCCACTGGTGTCTTCTTCTGTAGAGATCCAGAATTGGATAATCCTACATCTTATGCTGATTTCATGGGTGTTCAGAGTATTCTGGTACATAATTAGCTCACTTTAGGGGACCAGTTGAAACAGGGTCTCCTACTCTTCCACCATCTTGTCCCTCCCCCTGTAAGATTAATTTATGCAAGAATTTAAAAATGGTACTTGAAAATTGATTTCTTTTAAATATTTGGCTTGTAGATGGGAAAAACTATGGTTATGAGACAGATCTTTATAGATGAGAGAAACTGGGTCCATTTTGTAACCACTTACAACTAATAAATAGCCCAGAATGTTGTCATCTTCTTAAGGACACTCATGTCTCACTTACTATTGGCTAGCCTACAGTTATAATAGAACCACTATTTTCTCACTGTTCATGAAATACTTTGTAGGGCAGTTCCCTAGCAACACCTATATGTTGCTTCCTAACATATTTCCTTTTTTCTTTTTTTAAAAGATTTTATTTATTTGACAGAGAGAGATCATAAGTAGGCAGAGAGGCAGGCAGAGAGAGAGGAAGGGAGGCAGATCCCGGCTGAGCAAAGAGCCCAATGCAGGGCCCAATCCCAGGATCCTGGGATCATGACCTGAGCCTAAGGCAGAGGCTTTAACCCAGTGTGTTGCCCAGGTGCCCCCTAACACATTTCCTTATTCAGCATATACAACAGCACAAAATAGGACATGTTGAGAAAAAAAAAGTTCATAGATTTTCATAAAATTTTTGGTTTAAAGTGCTTATATCATAAAGAAGATAAAGCTACAAGTGAATTCAGAGTTAATGAAACTATGTTTTAGATTTATGTCAGAAAGCTATATTTTTCCTACCTGAAATATACCACATAATGCCTTTTTTCTTTAGAAATGAAGACAATACTCTACACTTCTAAAATGCTTAATTTCAAGTTACTTATCTAAGTCAACTCAGATTGGTTAATCACTTGTTTTTATCTAGAAGCAGAGTGAATTTTTGACTTATGCATAAAAATATATTTTTACCATACAGTACACAACCTAAACTAAATTACTTGTGTGTAAAATGAGTTTCACTTTACAAACGCATAGAATTCACACTTTTTTTTTTCATACAGGTATTTCTTTGACATACGATTTTACTTATACCAGTGTTCACACTTTTTTATGATAATTGAAGGTAGTATTAAAAGGATCTAGTGAATCGTTACAAAAGAAAAAAAAGTTATATCTGTTCCGTCTAAAAATATCTGCAAGTCTTCCCAGTGAATGTGCTTTTCAAGAAGGTACCTTCTTTTTTTTTTTTTTTTAAATTCATCATTTCAGTTTGGGAACAGTTTGAATTGCTATGCAGTGTTAAAAAAGTCTCCTTTCAGAAACCAGTTCTTTCTTTTCTTGTCACGGCAGTTAAATTTGCAATAATAGGACATTGCTTCAAACAAATGTATGATATGGAGACTAGGACTGAATCAAGATATAAAGCTCTGGATTCCTTCACAGACTCAGTATGAAAATGTGGAAAATAATTTAAGGAGTTAAACAATTCCACCCCCCCCCCAATTTTTTAGTTGTAAAATACATGTAACTTAAAATTTATTATGTTAACCATTATTAAGTATAGTTTAGTTGAATTCAATACATTTATAGTGTTGTGCTACCATCACCACTATATGATGAACTTCTTTCATCTAGTAAAACTGAAACTTTATGCCCATTAAGCAAAAACTCTCCATTCCTTTCTCCCCTGTCCGCAGAATTCTGCCATTCTCCTTTCTATCTCTATGATTTTGACTACTCTCAGTATTTAAATGGATTTATAGAATATTCATTTTATTATAATTTATATAGTATTTGTTTTGTTGTACTGGCTTATTTCACTTAGCATAACGTCCTCAGAGTTCATCCATATTGTACCATACGTCAGAATTTCCTTCATTCTCATGACTGAATACTATTTCATTGTATATATATATATCATATTTTGCTTGTCCATTCATCCATCAATAAACACTCAGGTTGCTTCCATGTTTTAGCTATTGAGAATAATGATATTATGAACATGAATGTACAAGTATTTCTTCAAGACCCTGCTTGCAATTTTCTGAGATATGTAGGCATAAGTGGAAATGTTGGTTCATGTGGTAATTCTATTTTTTAAATATCACCTGTACCATTTTTCATTACCACAAATGGTACAGAATGGTTCCAGTTTCTCTATATCCTTGCAAACCCTTGTTATTTCTGGTTATTTTTGATAGTAACAATTCTAATTAGTCTGAGGTATAGTTTTGATATGCATTTTCCTAATGATTAATGATGTTGAGCATCTTTAATCAACAGATTTCTCATGAGCTTTTGGGGCACTTACATATCTTCTTTGGAAAAATGATCAAATTTTTTGTTTTTGTTTTGTTTTGTTTTGTTTTTTGAATAAAGATTTTATTTATTTATTTGACAGACAGAGATCACAAGTAGGCAGAGAAGCAGGCAAAGATGCGGCGGGAGGAGGCTCCCTGCTAAGCATAGATTTCCCCATGAGGGGCTCCATGCCAGGACCCTGGGATCATGACCTGAGCCAAAGGCACAGGCTTTAACCCACTGAGCCACCCAGGAGCCCCTATCTTTTTTTTAACTAGATTGTTTTTTGTTTTGTTTTGTTTTGTTTTGTTTTTTAGTTTTAGGAGTTCTCCCTGTATCTGGATATTAATTTCTTATCAGATATATGATTTAAAAATATCTTGTTAGTCTCTTGTAGACAGTATTTAGCTGGATCATTTATTATTAGCCATTCTGTCCAATTCTATCTTTTGATTGGAGATTTTATAACATTTATATGGGTAATAATTACTAAGAATGGACCTCTGTCATTTTGCTGTTTGTTTTCCTTGAGTCTTAGTAAGCTCATTGTCTCTCATTTCCTGCATTACTGTCTTCTTTTTTATTTAGTTGTTTTTTTGGTAACATTTAAAGTTTTATATTTTAACATTTAAACATTTAAATTCCTTTCTCATTTTCTTCTGTGTATATTCCATAGCTCTTTTCTTTGTGGTCACCATGGGGATTATTCTTAACATCCTAAAGTTTTAACACTCTACTTGGAATTTATAGCAGCTATAATTTAATAGCATACAAAAACTCTGCTCCTTTATACCTTCATCCCCAGCCCTTTCAGTTGTCCATATCACAAAATTACCTTTATATTCATTGTGTGCCCCAGAACATAAACTAATAGTTAAAAACAAAAACAAAAACTGTTAGTCTCCAAAGTTATGTAGAAAGCCAAACTTAAAATAATACTAGCTTCTAGACTGATAATTATCTTTTTAAATTATTTTTAAAATTTTTATAAACATATAATGTATTATTGGTCCCAGGGGTACAGGTCCATGAATCGTGATAATTATCTCTTTATAAAAATATATATATTAGTATCTTAAATGTAGAAATAAAAAAGTGGAGTTATAAATTGTCATTACAATAATGCTGACTTTAATAATTGCCCATATATTTACCTTATATGATCTTTATTTCTCCATGTAACTTTGAGCTGCTTTGACGTTTCCTTTCATTTCAACCTTCAGGGCTCCCTTTAGCTTTCCTTGCAGTGCAGGTCTAATGATAATGAATACTCTCAACTTTTATCTGGGTATATCTTAATTTCTCCCTTAATTTTGACTGCTGCCTTCTGGCCTCCAAAGTTTCTAATGAAAAATCTGTTGATAATAGTATTGAGGATCCTTTGAATCCTATGAATTCATTCTTTCTTGCTGCTTTTAAGATTTTTCCCTGTGTGTTTGGCTTTGAAATTTTGATTAGTGTGTCTTCGTATGAGTCTCTTTGAGTTCTTCTTTGTTGGAGTTCGCAGAGTTTCTTGGATGTTTACATCTATTGTCTTTTATCAAATTTTGGAAGTTTTAAGCTAATATAGCTTCAGTTATTCTCTCTTTTCCTTTGGGAATCCCACGGTCTCACATTATGGGATCCCACAATCTTACATTGGTCTTCCTGATGATGTCCCACAGGTCCCTTAGATTCTGTTCACTTTTCTTCATTTTTTTTTTCCTTTTTCCCAGACTTGGTAATTTCCATTGTCATATCTTCAAGGTTATGGATTCTTTCTTCTGCCTGCTCTTTGAGTCCTTTTAGGGAATTTTTCATTTCTGTTATTGTACTTTTCAGCTCCAGAATTTGTTTCTCGTTTCTCTTTGGGTTTTCTATATCTCTATTGATATTTGCCCATCCATTGTTTTGACTTTCTCCACATTTTCCCCTAGCTCAGTGATCATCTTTAAGACAGCTATTTTAAAATCTTTCTCTAGGGGTGCCTGGGTGGCTCAGTGCGTTAAGCCTCTGCCTTGGGCTCAGGTCATGATCTCAGGGTCCTGGGATCAAGTCCTGCATCAGGCTCTCTGCTCAGTGGGGAGCCTGTTTCTCCCTCTCTCTCTCTGCTTGTCTATCTGCCTACTGATCTATCTCTTTGTTAAATAAATTTAAAAAAAAAAGTTAAAAACAAATCTTCCTCTAATAGTTCTACCACTAGGTCTTTTTCTGGGATGATTTGTTAATTTAATTTTTTCCTTCAAATAGACCATGTTTCCTCATTTCTTTGTATACCATCTGATATTTTTTTGTTGTTGAAAACTATGTATTTCAATAAAAAATAGGGTAACTCTGGAAGTCACAGTCTCTTCTTTCCTCAGAGTTTGCTGTTTTTGTTTTATTGTTTCCTTTTTTAATTATTGTAGATCATCTCTGTGTCAAGAATCAGCCTGAAATGCAAATTTAAAGTCTTTTCAGTTCTTGTCTCAATCTTCACCTTTTTCTAGGCATGTGCATTGACTTTTTTTTTTTAAAGATTTAATTTATTTATTTGTCAGAGAGAGAGAGGGAGAGAGAGCAAGCACAGGCAGACAGAATGGCAAGCAGAGGCAGAGGGAGAAGCAGGCTCCCCGCCGAGCAAGGAGCCCGATGTGGGACTCGATCCCAGGACACTGGGATCATGACCTGAGCCAAGGGCAGCTGCTTAACCAACTGAGCCACCCAGGCGTCCCATGTGCATTGACTTTTTATGTAGCTTTTTGACTTTTATACAGCTGCTTTTGAATGATCTGGTTGGTAATGTCTGACTCCCAAAGAGAAGAGAAAAATGAAGGGGAAATATGTGAACGGTGACTTTTTAAATCTTTTGGAAGTCACTTAAGCCAGAGAGGGAAGAGATTGCAGCAGTGGAGGGGAGTGCAACAATAGTGGTTTCCTTTCTCTTTTTATACTTCTAAGATCAAAAGCAGCAATCAGCTATCTGTGGCAGTGCACAGATTCTCTATATTTAGAGGATATAATTTTATTTATTTATTTATTTATTTATTTATTTATTTATTGCCTATGCTGGCTCACACAAACTGTGTGCAAGGTGCTCCTAGAAAGGCTTACACTTATAGCTGCCTACCAAATGGGTGAGGGGTGCAAGATAGGTAGCTGTTACTGTCCTAAAGGCTGAAATTGACCAAAATTAACTCAACTTACCCTCAAAGCCTTCCTCTGGAAGTTGCAATCCTTCAATTATATTGAGACTTCCAAAATAGTTATTAGACAGAATCTGTCAGTGCAATTGTTATCTAGATAGGGAAACAAATTCTTGATGCTTCCTATTCCACCGTCTTCCCAGAATCCTCTGTAAATAGTGCTTTTTTAAAAAAATATTTATTTATTTATTTTAGGGAGAGAGAAAGACTGTAAGTACATGAAAGTTTGGGGAGGGGCAGAGGGAGAGAATCTTCAAGCAGACTCCCTGCTGAGTGTGAAGTCCAAGGTGGGGCTCAGTCCCAGGACCCATGAAATCATGACCTGAGCCAAAACCAAGAGTCAGACACTCAACTGACTGACCCACCCAGGAGCCCCAATAGTGCTGTTTTTATAAAGAAAAAAATATAGATTACTGATATCTCAATATTTAGTAATCTTTTGAAAATTACAAATAATTCTTATTAGACAAACTAATTTGGAGTATATATTCTCCAAACACCAAACTTACATAAAAAATGCACAACCTATTCAGAGAGTATCTATGTTCCAACATAAAATAATTATGTTAAAGATTAGCTTCCTATTATCCTCCTCATGGAAGAGTCAGATTATCTGTTCCTTAAGCAGCCCACATTTCCTTTTGTTCCACAGCCTTCTGAAAAACATACAGCAAAGTCAAATATTCAGTTGAAACTATCATCAGTTAAATGTGCTTTTGGTTTCTATTTAACGTTACAAAAATTCCAAAGGAAATATGAATTCACATGTTATTGGAGATTTGGGCTGTGTAAAAAGACCTGTGTTAGAGTGAAGAATCCCTTCATCAATTTGACTTAGCTCACACTGTGATGGAATGTTACAACATAAACTCTAACACAGATGCCCTTGTCTGAAATCTCAGAAGATAGTTATTGGAAATTCGGCTATTTGGACTATCAGTTGCTCTTATGTTATCACTTTATCATAATATTTTGAGGAAAAAATGAAAATTTAAAGGTATCTACAATATAAAAATATTTCAAAATTTACAATATGCCTTTAAGTATTTATGTATAATCATTTTAGTGGTCTGCATGGAATTTCATCTCTTTACAGTTATGTCTTTCTACTTCATATCCCTAATTCCCTCTGTGATCTTGGCACTGTCCTCTTTGGACTTGATTGTCTATCTTTAGAACAAGAATGATGCTCACCTATAAACTAGATAATTATGGTGGGTAAGGTGGAAGTTAATATAATGTACTTTGAACTCTGAGAACAAAGTACTAAGTAATCATTATACACTGGGAGATAATGAACCAGTTAGTTTCTATACCTGGTCACAATTTGAATATTACATACCCAAGTAAATTATTAGAGTCCTTTAATATGTAAATCACTCTGGCCTTGTCATCCTATCAGGATCATTAGTCATTAAGTGGAAAAAAAAATCTAACTCCTTAAAACAATGAAAGGCTAGAGATTTGTTCTGAACCCTGCATTTAAGAACATATCAAAATGCATGTTACCAGAACCCTTTTAATATTACTCTAAAGTAACTGTAAAAATTGCCATTTGTGTAATGTTTAAAAATTTACCTCGATTTAATTCCTTGTATATGTGAGATTATTGAAAAAGAAAAATTAAACATAAAGTTTGAGCAAAAATTGAATACTTGAGCTAAACTACTCTTTAAATAGTATAGTTTAAATCACGTGGTAAATACTGCATCTAAAAATACTTATAAGCTAGTCCTAGTTAATAAAAATTTCTCCAACATGGGGCGCCTGGGTGGCTCAGTGGGTTAAGCCGCTGCCTTCGGCTCAGGTCATGATCTCAGAGTCCTGGGATCGAGCCCGGCATGGGGCTCTCTGCTCGGCGGGGAGCCTGCTTCCTCCTCTCTCTCTGCCTGCCTCTCTGCCTGCTTGTGATCTCTCTCTGTCAAATTAAAAAAAAAAAAAATTCTCCAACAAAAAATTAAAACCTATTTGAGACTTTTAACATACAAAAAATTGTATTGTGATACTTATGAAGGTAAAATTGTTCCTATCACTTGGTAATATAAAAATTTATAATCGTGAATGGATATTGGGGAGGGTATGTGCTATGGTGAGTTCTGTGAAGTGTGTAAACCTGGTGATTCACAGACCTGTACCCCTGGGGATAAAATATATTATATGTTTAAATATTCAAACTAAAAATACAAGTGTATGATTAATAACATGTTGAATAATTTGGGTATTCTGGAGTCATAATGACTATGATAATAAATTCACTGGCAAGTACATTAGCAAGTCTACCATTGTTTTAATTTATAGTTAGTTGTAACTCACATTTTTACTCCTGTTTTTGGATCTAGTTATTTTATAATATTATGTCTAACTAACATAAGGAAAAATTAATCAATTACTATTTCTTGACTAATTCTAATATATCCAGGCTCCCTTCTATACACACAAAAGTATAAAAATAATTTCTGTGACCCAGGAAATTATATTTTGGTAATGAGATGAACATACATACACCCATCATGGAGACAACACCATGAATAAAGACACGAAGGTAAAAATGCTTTTAAGCTTAATGTTTCTTAAAGCTTCTAATGTTTTTGAGAATTATGAAGTTGGTCAGCTTAGTGACTTCTATTAATTCTTTATTTAGCAAGCATATTTGTAAATATGAATATATGTAAAAAGATTTTGTGGTATAAAATACTGACTTGTACAGATAACCCTACATAACAAGGAGGAAAAAAAAAGACGTCAGGATAGTTTTAATTATTATAAACTATAATTCTTTACTATCTAAGATGTAAGATCTATGAAGATAAGTAAACATGTTGTAGTTTGTATTTAAATATATATACATGGGGTGCCTGATGGCTCAGCTGGTTAAGTGTCCTACTCTTGATTTTGGCTCAGGTCGAATGATGATCTCAGGGTTGTGGGATCAAGCCCCACATTGGGCTCCATGCTTAGCAGGGAGTCTCTTTGGGATTCTCTCTTCCCCCCTTCCACTAACTCCCCACAAGCTCTCTCTCTGTCCATCTCTCTCTTGAAATAGATAAGTTAACTCAAAACAAAATAAAACCTATGTTTTCTTGCCTGTATATGTCACTCTCTTTGTAAAGCCTTTTCTCTCTCATGGGAGGAACAGATCATCAGTCCCTAATAATGTAAATGACTGATTGCAAATTGGTACAATGGGAACATGTAGGACGTGTTACTTGTCTGTTTTATTTCTTGGTTATTCTTCCTTTCATTTTGACCAGTGTGAGGTGTAGATAGGAAATATAATCTGTTGATCAAACTTTGTGTGTGTGTGTGTGTGTGTGTGTGTAAGTGGTAGGAGAATTATTTCACCTGGACAATAAATTGATTCTGCTTTTCATCTCAAGTTTGTAAAATAAAACTGATAGTAAAAAATGCTAATAAAATAGCTGGGAAAGAACTAGTTGCTGTCATCATGTTAACTATATAGTTATGAATGTTACACTTTATAAATGTCAAAAAAAGTAAATCTGAGATGTTTGATATTGGATTGGACTGGTAATATATGTGTATTGATAGAAAGGATAAAAAGATGACATTGCTATACTATTGGAAGTGCATGAAATAGGAAAGAGCCTTTTTTGTGAGGTTTTGCATGTGGAACTCACTGGGCTGTTTTCAGAATAGTTTTGCTTAATACAAAATGCTGCCTTTACTCTCTTGGTTAAAAGCCAAATCTACGATGAGATTTTATAGCTGAAGAAAAAAAGTAAATAGATAACTGGATTTGAAATATTGGTAGGATTTCCTGTTCTTTGGTTATGCTGTGTGCAGTAAGATGAAATGTTTCTTCTGTTTACTTCTTGCTGTTTGCAGAAAGATGAGCTACTTCTTTTGTGTTTTTCCTTTCAGTATATCTTAATCTAGCATGGAATTGACTAATTTGCTATCATTTCTGTAGGTTTCTGCTACCTATTAAGTCAGGTTTAATGTTTAAGGCAGTCTTAAGTATCCTGTTACTTAACATTAAAATGCTTCCATTGAAAAAGATGTTGCCAGTACTCAGCAGAAGTCAGTAATATCACCTGCTTTAAAAACAAGGTTGATTAAAAACTCTTCTTTTAAAAGACCCACTTAGAATCCACGACAAGCTGAAGCATCTTTATATAAGCGTACATCACTTCTTTGTGAATAGACATTTAGATTATCCGGTTTAGATGAATTGGTTATTTCAGTTCCAATTATAGTACACTATATCACACTTCCTAACTAGTTAGAATTTCTAACTAATTCTAATTTCTAATTCTAATTTTGTAATAATTCTAATTTCTGCTAAAGAAATCTGTATATCTGGATCTGATAGTATTAGATTTAAATGTAATGATTAATCTAGATTCTCATGACAATTACCACAAATTAAAATGCATGTTCACGAATGTGGCTTCCATGAGCAAGATACATCCAACATTTTACTCTCTAATTTCACAAAAACAGTTTCTAAAGTAGATTTCAATCTGATTCAGAAGTGATATGTGAGGTCAAAAGTTAACATCTATAATATATATTTTAATAAAATATTAATTTCCTGACTAATAGATATATAATAATATAATTAGGGAGTACTTTATGTATCAATTTAAAAATCTTTGTCCTTGCTCATGCTCTTAGCTGTGGGAAGCTATTCAAATTATACTATAGGAAATAGAAAGCAAGGGTTTGAAGAGGCTGGTCAAAGTTAGTACATTTCAGGCAAATATAAAAGAGCGGTGACAAGGGAAAGCTAGATTCACAGAAAAAGCCTGTTAGACACTCCACCTTCTCTAGTGAAAATTAATAATTGCCTCCCCATCATCAGGCCATTTAAGGTGAAGAGGGCAAAAGTAACCTGCCACACTTGTCAGAAATAGACATAGTTTCACCCTTGCTTTATCATGTATTGACTCTAATAATGCATGTTGAATATCATGATCTTTCTTTCATTAGAAGGCCAATTTGGGCTTTAGTCACAAATGCATAAAATCAATAGAAGTGGCATATGTAAAACGTCTGCTTCTACATATACATATGTGTGGGGGTGTATACATGTACATGTATAACTCTTTCTGTATATATAGTCTGTGTTTATCTCTATGTGGGTATGTAATATCCATATTGTATTTACATTCGGAAAAAAGTCATTTTAATGCACACACAATTCTATTTTTATATTTACACACTACAAAGAATATTATATTCAAGAAAAATATTATGTGGATGTGGATATGTATATGGGTATGTATGTATAGCCACTCCATTATCGTGTTACTGACCCTGGGGTGTATGTCGTTTTTTGGCAGGAGCAAATTCATTTGGTTCACTCAAAAAGGCAAAAAAATACACTGACCTTGTGTTTATAATTTAAAAATAAATAATTTAAAAATGTGTTCTGCTTAGAACTAGCAGAATCAGAATGAACACAAATAAGGCATGTGTGGCCAGATGGGAAAGACTCTCCCAGATCTGAGTCAGGACCCTCATAAAAATATATTTATTTCTTATGGGTCTAGTCCTGAAATGGAGTATACCATAGTGATTTAGAACAAAGACACTGGAGTCAAGGACCCTGGCCCTTATTCCTTTGGCATATTCTTTGCACTGAAACTCAATTTTCATAACTGTATGTGTATGTAGTAGTATGTGTATCACATAATTATCTTAAGGATTGAATGAGGTTCTGCAATATGGGAAATATTAATGTAAAATGTCATATTACAGTATTTAAAAATAAGAAAACACCAGTGTTTATTTGAAAATGTACTATGTAGTTAGCACAATTTATTTACATTTTACATGGATAAACTTAAAGCAGTTAATAACCCTTACAGATTATTATTAGATTTTACAAATGATGAATGTGGGGTTTAGAATTTGAATCCCATGTTCAAGGTCATAATGTAAAAATTTACAGGAAAAGCTTTATAATATTTTAGGACTGTAGTGTAAATTAAACATTCCTTAAAACTTAACAAGCTTCAGTCAGAATTTGAAATCAGTTTACTCCTAGCACTGGTATGTTTAAGCTACACCCTGCTGACAGGCAATCAACCAGACATAAGTTAGCCATAACTCTTATCATCATTATTATTGTATGTGAGTGAAAAAGGCCATAATATCCACCAGGATTTTTGTTAATTCTTCAGAAATTACTTCTTAAATTACCTCTGCTCAGAGGTTTGTATGTGCCTAAATTTTCTATAAATGTTAATTGAATTTACTACCATTAAATATACTGAAACCCTTGTTCAAGGTAAAAAGAAAAGAAGGAAGTAAAAAGAATAATGAAAAATAAATTAAGATCACAATAGAAGTCTGATCCCTGCACACTGTGTGAATGGATCTCAGAAAGTTTCCTGATTTTATCTCCTATTATTCAGAAAACTATTCCTCAGACTATGAACTCCTAAAGATATTATGATAGGAGATGTCTAATGTGTTAGCTACTTCGTTCTGCAGAAGATTTTTGGACTGATTATATTGTCTTACTAAAGCTCTTCCTGAAATCATTGTGTGATGTACTATTCCTCATTTCCATTTGGAAGAAGTAACCACATGCCTACCTAGCTATCACACTGCTTCCAGTACAGTGTTCTTCAGTAATAAATAAAGTGCATGCTTTAAGGGAAAGTATACATTTTTCAAATATATAAGTCTCTTTGGCATATTTCCAGAGAGCAAGACAGAATATTTATGTTATTGTTTAATGGCAACACTCACTTCTTTCTAGGAGCAATTTTTGATGAATCTGCCAAAAAGGATGATGAGGTGTTTCGCACAGCAGTTGGTGACCTCAACCAGAATGAGGAGATTTTACAGACTGAGAAAATCACATTTTCGGTGACTTTTGTTGATGGAAGCAATCCTTTTCAAGCCGTTCAAGAAGGTAAGGTCGATCAGCAGTCCAGTTTTTATTTTATTTGTATTTTGGTTCAATTCAAATGGCAATAGAATTAGATTTGTAAAAGCCATCAGCCTGGATATCATTTTTGCGTCTTTACTGCATTGCTTTACTTCAACAGTGCTGTTTTGTGATAGATGTTGATCCTGAACTCCACTTCTGAAAGGGCAGAGTGTGGAAAGTTGTTTTAATTGAAGTATATGTGAAAATGAATGTAAAAATTTACAGGAAAAGCTTTATAATATTTTAGGACTGTAGTGTAAATTAAACATTCCTTAAAACTGTGACTTTCTATCTAAATGTTTAGCTTTGACTTTTTTGAGATAAGGGCCACCTTGAGTGTTCTTACAACATGTGATGACATATTTCAGTGTATTCATAACAAATGCATTGGTAGAAAGAAAACCTGTAGGCACTACATGCAAATCAAAGATTTTACACTGGCATCCTAACATAATATGCCAAATATTAAAAGCATTTGCCTTCATTCTCTCTTTATATTTGAGTGAATTAACATTTTTCATAGGTACCAATCATATAAATACAAATTTTTTTATTATATTGGAATGATCATTTTTATGAATGAAAGTTTTGATTGAAGGGTATAAGAGTAATCAAATTTTATTTTTGACGATATTATTCTAATGAAATAGCCTTTTGATTGGCAAAGCGCTCATTGTTCATGAAACTATTTTCTGCTAATCTTGGTTATGTTTTATTGTGACAATATATTTAGACTAAAGATTAAAATACAAAATTTAGTCAAATGAAGCGCTTGTTTCATCAAAAAATTTAAAGAAGATTTGGCAGAAGAAAAGATGGACAAGATATTAAAGTACTAAAGTTTGGCAGGAAAGTTTTAAAGACAAATATTGAAAGGGTAAGGGAAATAAATATAAATATTTTTGAAAACATAAAGATGAAAATGCTTTTCATCTAATGTTGCATCTGCATGATGTACAGGTAACCTTTATTGGAATATGCTTTTGACCAATAACATTGGCTACTTATTGAAGCTTATTTATGTTTACTTGTGTCAGTAAGAGAACAGGTAGAATGATTAGTGAGCTAATAGATTTTCCTTCTTAATAATTTGATGGAGTGAAGAAATATTATTTTAATGAAATAAATAGAAGTGTTTTAGTGAAAGATGTTTTTGCAAAAAGTATGGTGTTTATATTAATAGAGAATTTTAATGCTACTAAGTACATACCAATTTAAAAAGTTTAATAAAAACATCTAGTTATTTATATTTTAAAATCAGAATTGTTATGGGAATTTGGGATCTGCATAACTGTACATTGGCAAATTTTCTATTGAAACATTTAAAAACAGTCTAAATTAATATTATAATTCATAAAGCAATATGCAAAATAATAAAGTAGAATATGAGGAAAGCCCAATAATGTAAAAGAACATTACTTATTCAACTCTTAGTTTTAATGACTGGAATGAGTACAGGAAAAAAATGAGGACAGATTTATTTTTGTGGTTTTCCTCTGATTACATATTAATAACTGTAAGTTAACTTTGAAGACATGCTAAAATATCCATTCCTTTTAAAAATGCACTTTCAAAAGTGTGGCAATAAGGAAATGAAGACAACACAATGGGTAGAGGGGAATTACAAAGTCTGAAAAATATGTCCATCACACCTTCTTTAGACTACAATTTGAAAAGCAAAAAATTTTTAAAATACCACAATTAATCTGTTCACATATTGCTTTGTGTAGCCTTTCTGCTGTCAGCTCAATTCCGGAAGCAAAAATATCTCTCAAAAAGAACTACTGTTCCTTGAAAGAACTTGTGGCACTGAAAGCAAATTGAGAAAGGAAATAAGTTTTAAGTTTCAGAGACAGAGACCACTAGATATTTGTCAAGAAAGAAGAAAGAGCTTGACAGTTTGTCTGATAGTTTCTGATACTAACAGGATGTTCTGGACCAGTTATTTTGATAGGCTGCTCTGGGTAATGAACCTGAAATAAGTTCTAGGAAGCCCTGGAGCTAATATGTTTCCACATTCAATATAAAGAAAGATGTTGGCTAATTTTAAAAATAAAAATAATTCTAGAGCTCTTTCTGTAATTGGTCTAAAAAAAAGTAAAATATTCAATTAAAAAAGAACAAGAAATAATTTGGGTATTTTCTAAAATGTTTTGAGAAAGTAATTTAGGAGAAAACCTCCTTGTGCCATCAAGGATGGCCAATTTTTCTATGATCCTATCTTTGCTGCAATACCATTAAAATCTATAACCCAGAAGGTCTTAAATCAGCTTATTTTGTTTTTTTACATTCTAAAGAAGGACAACAGATTCAATGATATGTTTACTGCTGGTCATTTACACATTACCACTAGTGATGAACTTGTAAGAAATTCATGGTTTTGCATTTTTTTTTTAATTTGTTTGAATTTGGAAGTCTGATCCTTGAACAAACATCACCATCAAGGATATAGGGATTGGGTAATAATAAAGAAGAAATCTAACAATCCGAAATCCTCAACTTATTTTATTGTTAGAATTTCTTCCAACCAGTCATATTTAAGAGCTGATTTTTATTTTTAAAAATTTAATTTTTTTGTTTACTTTATCTTTCTACTATCAGCATTTAACGGGAGAAGGATTTAAAAATAAACAGCCTATGAACACTTAAATAGTATTAGAATATTGGTGCTATTAAAATGCACCTTTGTGGCTTTGGTTACAGTGAGTTTTACATAGTAATAATTATTTTTAATAATAATATTTAATAATTATTTTTACAGTGAGTTTATAGAAGAAGATATCTTGGTGATAACATAGGATCAATAATCCTTTCTCAAGATCAGTGATTATATCTCTTATCTTTACAATTAGCCTGTAACATTAATCTCAGCACTTTTAGGTAAATGAACAGTAGAAAATAAATTCCTGCTTTTAGAGAAGTAATCTGGAATTAAACAACCTATTTTAGCAATTATTTTTCCTTCCTTTTGAATGTATTTGTTGATAAGCTCTTATTCATATTTTGTCCTTTGAGTTGTAGAGTGTTAACTGGAGGCAAACAATTAACTCAGGATTATTTTTGTCATGGTAGGCAGGAATCACATGGGTTATTTTTGAAAATCTTGAAAATGGCAGAGGTGGACAATTATATAAAACTAGTTGAATGTTTTTCCTATATAGATGAAGTAATTGAGAGCAGAGTGGTTAAGTTATTCTCCTACACAGTACAAGTGTGTAGCAAGAGAAAGAACTAAGCCATGACCTTCAGACCACTGGCCTACTTTCCTTGCTACATCCTTGCTACATCTGTTAACCATACGGACATGAGAGGGAACACACACTGCATTCTAGGACTTCCATAAGTATTCTAGAGAATAGAAAATTGTAGCAGATTTATATGTTTTGATACTAAAGTTCATGGGTTTTAGATAGCATGGAATAGTAGAAATCTTCCAATCTAGTTGATCAACACCAGTTGATTACACAAATCACTCTTGCTCCTTCATCCTTGTTTTTCTCATTTATAAATAATGAAAAAAAAATCAAACATGATATATTTTTAAGATTAGTTTCATCTCTATAGATAGAACGTTTCATGACTCCATAGAATGCATTTCCAGATTTAGAAATTTAGCATTCTAGAAATAATTATTTACTTACTCTTTAGACAAAACTGAACTTGCTGAAGTTGCCTCCTAGTTTTTTGGTAGCCTACTTCAAAAATAAATTAAGAGGGTATATGACACCTGTTCTTGGTCCTGCCATCTCATCCAACCATTCACCACAATGTAAAGAACTCATTACTATCACCACGATCTAGACACAATCTCTTGCAGATTTAGTTGACCTGGATCAGTGCAGCTGTTACCAGATTACTCTTCTTACTCCTCTCTTATGGATTGTTGTCTCTGTGTCATCTATAAACTGGATAAAACATAGATGAACAAGTGTGTGGTGTGAAAGACACTGATTTTCTCTACTGAAAGCAATAGCAATTGTTTATATTGTTGGCTTCTAGTTGAGGCTGACACCACTTTGGTCCATGAGGGGTGGGGATTTCCAAGAAAACAAGGTCAGGGGAAAATAAGGGGAGTTCATTTATAAAAATGTTCACATAGGAAGTTGTACACGGTAATAAGAATTTGTGCATAACTCTTGCATTCATTGGATATATCAGGAATGCTGTAAAGCACCATGTATTGATATTGAATGGCAAAATACAGTTAAAACCTTTTAAAATATTTGTTCTTACTAGAAAAACACCTAAAGGTGAAATGCATAGTAAGAAAAGTTTAAGGACAGAATTATGCTATAGAGTCACAAATGATACTATTTGAAAGAAAAAGTGGCACCTATTGTAATTATTCTTACTTATACTTTATCACAAACCATAAATAATATAGTTATAAAAACTTTTTAATTTAAAAACAGTAATGGTTAAGACTGTTCATCATCTGAGTTTCCACCTGGTCCACCTTCAAATTACTCCTTTGTATATCCAACATGAATATTGTTTGCTCCCAAAAGTTTTTTGTAAAAAATAATCATATTACTTTAATACAGTGATGGTTTCAGTTAGATTTGCCTCATATATCTTCCAAAATAAAATTAAGTGTAAAATAATGTGGTTGCTTTTATTTATAGCTTATGGAATTTGTCTTATTTCCTTATAGTTATAAATAAAAGACACATGCATCTATATCATGTATGTAAAAGAGATACCGGGACAACAGTGGAGCCAAAGAATTGTAAGAAAGTCTAACTAGGAGTATGCACTTCTCCAGAACACACTGCTATTCTCTGTGAATATTTCTGGTGCCATAGGCTAAATCTGAGTAGTCTTGTTCAAAGAGTATGTAAATGTAAAAGAATGATTTATGTGGTTGTTCTATATGATGCTTTATTGAAGGGCTTAGTCTCATAATTTATATTCCTCTCAGCTTTAATAGGACATCTTTTCTGTGATAAAAGTCTGCTAATTTGGAAATGTTTAGATTGGATTCTGCAACTTTTCTAGGATAGGACTGCAGTGTGTATGGCTCTTCAGCCTGTGTTTTCTTGGACCAATTTTGATAGCTCAATTCCAGCTTACTTTCTCAGTTGCCTGACAATAAACTGAATTTGAGGATTGGTGGGTCCAGGGGGCCAAGAAATAAAACCCGAACATCATGCAAGTATAATTCTGCTCATTCAGTCATTTACTTATTCATTTTTTTTTCATTCCACCTTTCCTTCCCACATCAAAGCAAGTGTTGTGCTTTGAATCCCAGTCTCTAGGCCCAGTGCTAAGTGTAACTGGTGCCCAGCCATTTGTGCGAAGGGGTGGAAGGAAGAGCTACTGCAGTTGACTGATCATTTCCAAAGACCCACACAAAAGGAGGGATTTTGGATGTCCATTCAGTGGCTGGCTGGACAGTCTTCTTCCCTCCATGAATCTGGGATATTTAGCAATCCACTGTCAACCCCAGGATCACTTCTTTCTACCTGCCGTATTCTAAGGACTGGCCAATAAGATCTGGAATCAGAATCTTCCTCTTGTGTCATCTTTAGTACCCACCATCAATGTAGATTAAAGTATAACGAATTCTCTATCTGTTAGGGACAAGAGCAGCATGCATTCTTTTAAGCATCTCAGTAACCCTTTTCATTGAAGAATTGCCCGTCAAGAAGAATTAAAATATGTTTGGAATCTAATTTCAAGAGTACTCAGTAAAATCAATTTATCCAAGTACTTTTTAAATGCCTAGTAGTGTTCCAAGATTGGGCCAGCCATAATAGGAGATTACAAAGGAAATATAGGACACAGCGTTATAACTGCAGGAAGCTTTAAAAATGTACTTGGGAAGGGCTGTGGATGTTTAGAGCATGACCAGTCATTATGCCTTCTACCTGTAACTTATCTTTTTAATGATGTTAATTGTAAAAAGGAACAAGATATTTTACCTTTTAAAAAATATTTACTTTTCGGAAAAGAGCGTGAGTATCTTTCTTAAGGTAATGCATTGTTTTCTAACTTAACGAAGTTAATGAAGATACAAATTGTACGGCTTAATCTTTGTTTTCTATGATTTATTATTGTGCTCCTGTATCAGTAAACCTTTCCCTTATCTAATTCAGTATTATGCTGTTAAAGTAACAAGTCTCTGATACTGTGGATAGATTGAAATTCAGATGTTATAGACCTCTATATCATAATTTTATAGCCTTTTTGCTTTGAAGTCTTTTACCTCCATATCTACAATTGTGTACTCTTGTGTAAGTTACCTCATAAAATATATATTTTAGCAATATGTGATACTCTGGATCTTGTTTTATTTAGAAGAAGCTTTAACAGCTTTCTATGTAAGCTGTGTTTAGCAGAGTAAAGATTTATTCTTTTGTTGTTGGCTAAGTGTTCTTTCTTCCTACTAAGTATTTTTCACATGGTAATAGCAGACCACTTTCTTCTCATTCAGCCTTTTCAGCGTGCTTATGGCAGCATAATTCAGTTTTTAATCGGTCTTTTATGATACTGACTTGGTAAAATATTCACCTATCTGTCTTAAAGTACCTCTGAATACATGGTTTATTAGATTAAAAACCACACTTACCTACATCCTATAGTTGTTATGAGAGTCCATTGTGTAGTCATAAAAATAGTTTAAGTTCACAATAAAGATGACTTTACTATATGCAGAATTTTTAAACTATTACCTGTATTACTGCTATCAGTGTTTCAAATGTTACAATCTACTTACTTAAATTTAGAACAAAAAAAGACCTGGTTTTTAATTATTTTAATATTTAACACCTATTTTTGCATGTCCTTGGCAAGTGTTATGTGAGGTTTATGGGAAACGAACTATGTGTGGTCTTTTAGTAATCATGCAATATTTTGTTCAATTACCTTGTAATTTTCAAAAGAAATATCACTGAAACACTCCTTTTGAAAGGAACATACACAAAACCAATGTACACTAGGAAATTGCATATTCTGGGAAAAGAAGAGAATGAATCAAGTACTTTTTGGGTGCTTGTAAGCATTCAGCCTTGAGCTATTACTCAGCAAAAGATTGTGCTCTCCACTGGCTGCCCTGTAGTCTTCCATGGTTAGGCTGACCTTTATTGCCATGTATTAGGTCCTGACCTGTATGGCTCCTTTTCCTTGCCACTATAGTGCTCTTTCTAAACTCCTCATTCAATGCCCTTTTAATGCTTGATTCTCAATATTGTATTGTATGCACTTAGCATATCTACATTTCACTGAGTATATGTCTTAAATTTGATCCCATTTGTTTTTCTTGGGGGAAAAAAAAACATGGAAATAAAGTGTGTGTGTCATGGAATTCAATAAATCTACTTTTATTTGAATTTTGCTCCATCTCTTGTTATCTTTGGGATCCTAAGCACACCTAATGTCTCTGAACTTCAGTTTCTTCATATGTAGAATTGGGCTAAATACATACTCCCTGGGATTACTATGACTATGTGATTATTATATGATGATTTTATGGGGTTGTAATTATCATATGTAGGTTTCTCTTCTAATCTAAAAACATGTTAATAGTGGAGTATATGATGATTTAGTACCATCGCATGTGTCTGTCAGTAAATTCTATTGCTCCCTGGCCTTACCTTCCCAGACACCTTCTAGCATATATATTGGTGGTACCCATGGATACCACTGATTAGAGTAACCTTATTATCTGCCTGGTTAGCATCTTTTTTTACTCCCAGTTGAGTCTCTCCTTATCAAGATGCTGAATGCTGGGGTTGTAAAAATATAGAAATTAAATGCCTCTGCTCTCCCCCTACCCCCCTGCTTCCTGGGCTAGTTCTGCTAGTCAGCAGAGGAAGATGAAAATTATACTTGTAGTGTAATTTATTTGGCAAATAGTAGTGATGTTGCAAAATGTGTACTTAGGGTTGAGAGGATTTAAAATACCTTGTTACCATTTCTGGGAACTAAAGAAAGCCTGTGGAGACCAAATTAAAGCTTTCTGATGATTTGTGTGGGCTGAATACAATCAGTGAAGTAAATAAGGCACTGAGTCATAACTAAATGGTTGTAGAGAGACATGATGTTGTAGAAGAGCAATAGAAGAAGGTCGGATATAGACATGAATTCAAGGAAAGCTTTATGCTTTGAGAGATGCATCATCTCTGGTATTTTGAGTTTATTTCTAAAATGATTGTTTAAAAGGTTATCTTTCTATGTCCTGCACATTTTCATTTCAACTATACATGGACAAATATTAACTTTAAAAACTTGGTCATTGGTTTCTTTGAATTCTCAGTACTGTTCTTCTTCAATGATACATGATATCATGTTGTTTTTCAGGAATTCATGTGTCATTTCAAGACATATTTGCTTTTTGGTCTTTGATAGAATAATACAATATGATGGTAAGATTGGCTAAACTCATTCCGTAAAATATACTTTCAAATATATTAAAAAAACTTAAAACATAGAAAATAAAAAAAAAAGACTTAACCTGTCTACTATAAATGAAAATATGTTCCAAAGTGGAAAATGTTTTCTTAAAATATATTATTTTTGAGAAAAAAAGTTCTGTAACTCCAAGTCAAAAACAATACTATTACAGAGACTGAATAGAATGACCTTAAATATTCAGTAATAATTTTTGTACTTTGCTTTTGAATTAACACTTATAAAAGATAAATAATACTTTGAGATAGTCCTGAGTACTTATTCATATTATTCAAATAGAAATAGAAAGTAACTAGTAACTAGGGGATTTAAAAAATAAAGACACATTCTTAATGGTGAAATAATAAGAAACTGACATATCAGCTTCAAACTACCTTCTTCCAAACCTGTTTTCATTCTGTTACATTGACTTGTCAATAACCTTTATTATTTGGAATTAGTGATTTCTTCTTTTTATTCTGTTTTGAATTTCTAAGTGCTTTGCCCATTTAAAGGAGATTTCTCTCCATATTAACCTACTATGTCTATGTTTATATTTCTATATATACACATACATGTACATATGAGTATATGAAACATATACACCATAAGTCATATCTATGTATGCCATCTATATATGATGTATCACTATATATAGTAAATTTACCAGACACTTTGTTCTTTAGGTCATTCTTTCAATATTGATTCATGCCTTTCAAGGGGCAATTTTTTTTTTAATTTTAAATTTTTATATACTATGTTTGTTAAAATGGAACAAGGAGGATTTGATGTCAGGCCACCATCATTCATTATCCAAAACTTCATGCCAGGGCTCCATGAGAACACAGAATGGACCATCAGTTTTAGCATCCTTTCTTTGGAAATCGGTTAAAGTTTAAATATGGGAAGGGTGGACAAACTGTCAGAAAACGGAATTACTGAGTACGATTCATTATTGTTTCAAAAATTAAAAACATAATTGTTCACTTATGTGTAAGATGATTTATATACTGTTTGTGCACTGGGTGAGGAGTTTATATAAATGAGTGAGACAAATTTCACTGAGCCACCCAAGGAATTTATAATCCAATAAGAAAGATATACAAAAAGAGCTAAGCAAGCAAATAAATAAATTTTTTAGTGGAAAAGAATGATATAAAGGAAAGTAAATAATAATATGAAAGAAAATAAAGGGTAGGGTATGTGGTGTTTGTGTGTGTGTGTGATTTAAAACCAGGAATTTATTTTTGATAGATTATGGAAGATACAAAAAAGTAACATAGAAGTCAAGATTTGAGGTTGCAGAGTATCCAGTAATGCAAAGAGCAAGTAGCAGGCCTGGCTATTGCATATGGGAAAACCATTCAGAGGCATGGGCTTTCTATGTTTGAGGCATGAGATTATTTTTGAATTCTCAAGTTTTTAATCTGTTGCTTTACAAATATTTATTTTCATCATCAAAGTCATTATTTTTTGGGTAACATACCACTCATGAGTTTTTTGTTTTTTTTTGTTTTTTTTTTTTTTTACCCAAATCTGCTTTAGTTTTTCCCTTTGGCAGTGAACTATGTTCCCAAGGAAAGACTGCTGTATCCTGAAGGTTCACGGACATCTGGGTATGGAGATGTCATTCCTGGATCTTTCTTGGATTTGAAATTCACATTTCTGTAATTCTAATTTTGAATATAGTTATGGCAACATTTGGGCCTTTCATGTAAATGTTATTGTAAGGAAAATGAAATTAAATTAAACAAATTAAAGAAAGAATTTTACTCAGTTTTCCTGGTCTGATAATACAGAGTAATGTAGAGAGATATATTAATATCTAAAACTTGGAAAGAATCATTTTGTGGCTTTTATATTTGCTGCACGTTCTGACAAAATAGCCCCCTATGTAAAATCCACTAATAACAAGTAACATTTCCTTACTGTATTCCATAGGCTGTTAAAACTGCTGCTTCATTTTTTTTCTTCCTAATCTTTATACTGCTTGTAAACTAAAAAGTAGTTACTATTCTTACTAGCATTTACGGGTGAGGAAACTGAGGTGCAGCTAGGTTGGGTAACTTGTCATACTTGAAGCCTTTAGAATAGTGCCTAGAACACCCTGGTTTCTGTTGAAGTCTTTTATTTGGGAGTTTCAGGTATGTTAACGTAGGAAGGACAATGAGGTCAAGGTATTTATTTTCTGTTTCCTGTTTGAAGTCATGTTGGGTTGGCTGTGTACCTTAAACAAAAGTCATGCTTTTCTAACGGCAGCTGTTCTACATCACTTTCATTCAGAAACCCACAAATTCTTCTCCTCTCTACCCTTCGGACCAGGACGGGTTACCACTTCACTGCTACTAGCTCTGAATTCTTGTTGTGCTAGTCCTCATTTTCTTGCTACACTCCACCCACACCTGTGTCATTCACCCTTTCAAAAAATAAACCCTTCTCCAATTATCCTATTTCAAAACTGCTATTATTATTAACCACTACACTGTGCTCCCTGTATAGAAAAGCTAATTTTAGCTCATTCTTAATGATTTGATGATTTGTCCAGTCCAATCGGGAAGTGCTATGATCTGTTGGAATGTATTACTAGATTTAATGCCATATACATCATATTATGAAACCTAGAATTCCTCACACAGACCTTTAACTTCTGTCCTTTATGAGCTGAAATCTTCATGTCAACAAGTATTTTAACAGTGCAACAAAGGCTGACTTGATGTGAGGGGTGTTCACTGGCAATTTCCCTTCAGAAAGACACTAGGTTTGACCACAAACAGGACTGATAACCAAATAGCCACGCCACCGCATAGTTGAAAGACTGCTCTTTAAAGAAACATGGTTATTTTAACTTAAAATTATATGGAACAACTTTATGAAACTAATGTCCCAATTATAGATATTAAAATGTCTCTGTTTGAAAATCCTCTACGACGATTAAGGCATTTGGTGAATTGGTTGTTTACAAATTCTTGAATATCTTACTCCATTTTCTATAGAGAAAATTTCCCTTATTCCTTTCTTTTATCTGTTCTTTGCTTTATTATGAAATTTAGACTGTTTATTAAGTTGGTAGGGGGAAAACCAAAACAAAATATACTTTATTGTTGGACAAATTGCACAGCCAAAGGTTTTTGTTTTCTGGTAACTTATAAAGAGTAATAAGGAGAAACTAACAAGTTCCAAAAGAACTGTTTTGTATGTTATCTCTTTTTATTTTCCAGACCCATGGTTTAATAGATACTAATAAATGGTTAGTGGTCAAATAGCAAGCCACAGAATAGAAGGAAAAGAAGGAAAGTTCCACAAAAGCATGACAAGCTTTATAAGATCTTCGATTCCTTCATCCAGCTAACGTTATTCAGCATCCCAGTACATGATACTACAGTTGAATTAGTAAAGAATATAGAGGTAACTTAGAGCCATTCTGCATTTTCAAGGAACTTTAAACTACTAATGAAGATTAAATATATGTGCATAGATAACATAATTATCAGATAGTAGTTCCATGCAAAATAGCAAGTTCAGTAGAAAATGAGATGATTTACAACAAGGTATGGTGAATTGAAGGAGAAGGTAAAGAAGAAATAAAAGAGGAAAAGAGTAAGCCATGTTTTCTGTCTGAAAAGAGAAAAAAGATTTGAGCAAAGAAGTAGGCATGTTCAAAAAACATCTTCGCGACTGTGAAAAATGTGATCTGGGGGTGAGGGTGCACTGGAAATGGAAACATCAGGCCAAAAGGACAGAAATGTTAACTTTTCTGTCAAGGTCATTATCATGTTCCCAGCTTCAAGGTCACCTGTTTCCAAAACAAGTGTAGATTATTCAACTCAGCATGGAGAAAATCATTACTCAGCAAGTAAAATTAAACACTAATAAGACATTAATAGAGACATTAGGCTTCATAGAGCAACTTCCTAGAATTTCTTTTAAAATGTAGCATATGTACTAAAAATGGTTTGAGCTCAAAGATGCTTCTTCAGAGGCATGAAACTTCACTGTTTTCAGAGCAAGTAGTATTTTAAAAATAATTAACATCTACAAAAGAGTAATTGTTTTTCATTTTAAAGAAAGAGATAAGCACCCAAGTTTTATAATATAAAAAAGTGTTATGCATGTGCATTAACTAGTGTCCTCAAAGGACTTTTACTACACATTTAGCATTGTGTGCAATAACTTTGTGCCATGTCACTGTGCTCTGACATGAGAACATTGATTGTTTCCTAACTGAGTTGGACAGAAGTAGGTGAAGAATAATGATATGTGTTGAAGTTCTCTCATATGCACAGTCTGGGATTATGATCTTTTTATTTGCTTTAAGTGAGATAGTTAATATTTTAAGTTAAAAGCATTTTTATTAGTTTGATTATTCACAAGTGGCCAGTGAAACTTGTTTATCTGAATAAAGAAGTGTTCTGCAATCTGTGCAAATCAGCATCCATGTTTGTTAATCATGGACTCATTTATTCTTTCATCTAAGTAGATATTGGGAGCTCATAATTTGCAAAATACTAAAGTATTGAAAGAGACACCAAGATGAATCAGTGTGGTTTCTAGCTTCAAGAATCTTATGTTTAGCAAGTAACGGATACAAATAATTTTAACGTGGATATAAACATCATGATATAAGGTACAATAAGTTACAACATCTTCAATATTCAGTAAAGGTGAAGTTGTTACAGGAATTTGAGGAATATTAATGTTAGTTCTCTACTTTGCTTTTCCTTCTTCACTCATTGCAGGGAATACTTGTTTTTCCCCTGCATGTTCAGTGTGACCCCTATTTGATACTAAATATAGCAGTCCATTTGAGGTAATTTAGCATCATCTCAGATTTATTGAAACCTTACCATGTTGCTAATCTGGGTATTCACTCAATTAATTCAGCAAGAATTTATTGAGTGTCTAGTATGAGTCAGGAATTACTCCAAGAACCCATGGTATAGTAATAAATACACAGCTGTCCTGCTTTCTTGGAATGCATATTCTAGTTGAGGGGACAAGTAATATATACAATTTCAGGTTGAAGAGTTGGTATGGAAAATTAAAAAAATATGAAGCAGCATAAGTAGTACAGAGATGCTGAAGGTGGGGTGTCATTTTAAAGAGAATGATCAGGAAAACAGCTTTCTGAGATGACATGAGCAGACACTGGAAAGATGAAAGGGAACAAGTGGGGTCACTCTCTGGGGAAAGCCAAGTGTGCAACAACTTCTGTTAGTACTATTAGTCACTGGAATTCTTCTGTCCTCTCAGGGCCACATGAATACCTGATATCCATTAACTGTGTAAATACCTTATATCTGTGAGTATCTGGAGTCATCAAGTTATCCTGCCAGTACGTGCAGTCAATTATGTCTTCGTTTTTGTAAATCTGTTTCATAAATTGAAGTCCTTTATTTAAATTTCAGCCCTAGCATTGATGTTCAGGCACCGGTTTCCACACACTACACTTGCAGCCTATCTGATATTCCCTTGTGTGTACAAAGCCTGTCATCAAGCTTGAGAAGAGAGTCAGTGTACCTGCTAGTTACTTAAGCTTTTTCTCTTCACTATCAACAATTTATTGTGGATTATTGTTATTATCTGTTATCATAATATGAATAAACTCTTCTCACCCACTGTATTAAATTGTTTAAAATAGATTCTTCTCTTCCACGGTAGCACAGATTTAGCTGGGTCCATGGGCCCTCCAGATAGGACTACATTTCCCACTTTTCCTTGCAGTTAAATGGAAGGCCAGTGGAATGTGAGTGAAAGTATGGACAATTTGCAAATCATTTCCAATGTAAAGATAAGCTACTTGCCCTGGACTAACACTCCACACTACTCTCAGTGACTTGGAACATGGATGTGACTATGACCCAGCTTTGACCATGCAGATAGAGACAATACACTAGAGGGTTTCTGAGCAACAAGATAGAAGGACCCTGGCTCTCCTGTAGACTAGAGCTGCCTTGGGGTGGACTGCTATGGGGAGAAGCTCACCTCTATCATATTTAAAGCCCACCCCTGTTTTGGTTGTCATTGTTCCAGCAGGTTAAGCCTTAGTATGACAATTATGCATACCTCTCTGAACATCTCACTAAATGAAACAGATATCCCACTGCACCTGCTACCCTAGTGAGGATATCCGCTGTTGTAGACCCAGATACTCCCCTTTTATTCCTTCCCACACAGGGTGGCTGTTTTTGTTTTTGCTGCTCTGCTGCTGCCACTGCTGCCCCTTCTCTTCCTCCTGCAACAGCTGTCCCTCTTAAGGTATAATTTAAATGTTATAAAACCTACCTATTTTAAATATACAATTCAATTATTAGTAGTAAATTTACAGACTTATGCAGCCATTGTCAAAATCTAGTCTTTAGAATATTTCCGTCACCAATAAAATTCCTCATGCCCTTTGCAATCAGTCAGACCCCATTCCCGCAGCACTCCCAGGCAGTCACAAATCTGTTTCTATAGCTTTACTTTTTCTGGTTATTTAGACAATATGTAGTCTTTTGTGTCTGACATCTTTCACTGAGAGTGAGTTTATTATGTTTATCCAGGTTGTACTATGTACTAAGAATATGTTTCTTCTAATGATGAATGGTATTCCATCATAGAGATGTGTCACATTTTGTTTTTCCATTCAAAATCTCACGGATTTTGAATTGCTTCCACTTTTTTACTGTTATAAAAAATGCTGCTATGGATATTTATTTAAAAGTTAGCGCATGTGTACATGCAAAAAAAAAAAAAAGCGCATGTGTGTGTGTGTGTGTGTATACAAGACCAAAATACAAAATGAAATATACATATTTCATTGTGTGTCTTGTCTACTCAGGCTGCCGTAACAATTTACAAGGACTAGGTGGCTTCAACAACAGAAATTATTTTTCTCACAGTTCTGGACACCAGTGTGAAGGTTCAGCACGATTCGTGTTGAAAACTTTCCCTTTGGGTTGCAGACAATTGCCTTCTCACTGTATGCTCACATGATCTCTTCTTTGTGTGTGCATGGAAAAGAAAGTAGAAGGTCTCTGGCATCTCTTCTTAAAAGGACACATCCGGGGCGCCTGGGTGGCTCAGTGGGTTAAGCCGCTGCCTTCGGCTCAGGTCATGATCCCAGGTCCTGGGTTCAAGCCCCACATCGGGCTTTCTGCTCAGCAGGGAGCCTGCTTCCTCCTCTCTCTCTGCCTGCCTCTCTGCCTACTTGTGATTTCTCTCTGTCAAATAAATAAATAAAATCTTTAAAAAAATAAAATAAAATAAAAAAATAAAAGGACACATCCTTTTGGATTGGGGCTCCACTCTGACCTCATTTAACCATAACTGCTTCCGTAGAGGTCCAGTCTCAAAAGGCTACCACATGGAGGAGTTCAGGGGTTCAATATTCAAATTTTGGAGGGACAGAAATTTTCAGTTCAAAATATTTTTCTTGGGTAGATACCTAGGAAGGAAGGGGAATTGTTTAGCCATATGGTAAATCAATGTTTAACTTCTTAAGTAACTGCATAACTGTTTTCCAAAATGACTACTCAGTTTTACATTCCCAGTAGCAGTGTATGAGGGTTTCAGTTTCTTCACATCCTTGTCAATTTTGTGAGACATATGAAGTGGTATCTAATTAGGGTTTTAATTTATATTTTTCTGATGATTAATGATATTGAGTATCTTTTCCTGTGCTTATTGGATATCTATTATATTCTTTAATGAAGTATTTATGTCCAAATCTTATGTGAATTTAATTACATTTTCAACTTCTTATTAAACTTTAAATATTCTTTGTATACTCTTGACAAATTATTTTTATCAGCTATATGATTTGCAAATATTTCCCACAAGTCTTTTTTTCCCTTTTCTTAATGGTACCTTTTGAAGTGCAAATTCCTATTTGCTGAAGTCCAGTTTAACAGTCGTTTTCTTCTAAGTAACTTGCTTTTGGTAATTTATCTAAGATCTCTCTGAATAATCTAAGGTCAGTGCTTTTTTTTTTTTTCTTTTTTACTCTTAAAAATTTATGTGTTGAGCTTTTATACTTAGATTTAGGAGCAATTTGTGTTGGTATTTGAATGAGGCATGAGGCAATATTTTGGCATGGGAGTATACAATTTGTCTAGCACTATTTCGTGGAAATAGTATTCTTTCACCCATTTCATAGCCTTGGCACCTTCACTGAAAATCAATTGACCATAAAAATAAGGGTTTATTTCTGAACCTTCAGTCTTATTCAGTTGATCTATATGCCTGTCTTTATGCCAGTAATACATTGTCGCTGTAGAGGTAGTTTTGAAACTGAGAAATGTAAATTCTCTAAACTTTCCCTCTTTTTTTTTTTCCAGACTTACATTTGACTATTGAGTCCATCCCATTTTCATATAAAGATTAGGATCACCTTTAATTTCTTCAAATAACCTTCTGGGAAATTGGCAAGGATTATGTTGAATCCATAGATCCAGTTTGAAGAAGATTGCAATCTTAACAATAGTGTTTTCTTTTGTGTGAACATAGAATGTGTCACCATATAGTTAGATCTGCTTTACCACTTTTTTTCTATTATTTTCTGGTCTTCACTCTACAAGTCTTACACTTTTCATTTCTTCCTTGGGATTTCATTCATTTTTTGAATTCTATTTATTTTGATAATACTGTGAGTGGAATCATTTCCTAAATTTTATTATCAGATTGTTCTTACAAATGTATAAAAATATTTTATACATATATTGATCTGGTCACCTATGGCCTTAATGAACTCAATTATTTGTTCTAGAAGCCTTTTATGTATCCTTTGGGATTTTTTTTTACAAACAGGATCATATTACACAAAGACAGAGTTTTAATCCTTTCTTTCTAAACTGGATGTCTCTTATGGTTTTTTTTTTTTTTTCTCTCCTGATTACACTGGCTAGAACCTCTAGTACAGTGTTGAATAGAACTTTGAGTGGAAAAAACCTTTCCTGTTTCCAGTCTTAGATGGAAAACATTTAGTCATTCAAATTTGAGTATGCTGTTAACTGTATGTTTTCCACACAGGTCCTTTATCTTGTTGAGGAAATTTATGGAATTTACAGGAGTAAATTTACAGGACTCACTATGACTTTCTCTTTCCTCAGCTCTCCTTGTTAAATTTCTGGCTAGTCTTCTGGTCTGTTGCTGGATCGAATGTGTATTGCAGCCTCAGGTTTGCTAAGATTTTGATCTTCCTCAATGTTTGATACCAAGATTGTTATTTTCATTGAAACCCCCAAGTATGACTTTTCCCATATACCACTCTGAACCAAATAGCCCATTCTGGCATGAACCTTTTGGTGTTCATGTCCTTCCCTGCCTGCTAAAACTATAATGGAGCTTAAATGTGGAATTGGGGAAGAGGCTAAAATTTAGTAGGGTTTCTTTCTTTCTTTCTTTCTTTCTTTCTTTCTTTCTTTCTTTCTTTCTTTCTTTCTTCCAATAAGGGATTTTCAATTTGTTGTATGCCTTTGGTCAATTTTAAGAACATTGAAATATTCTTTTTTTTTTCCCCAATTCTGTCCAGTTTTATCATTGCTTTTTGGAGAAGAGATTTGCGAAGGTCCACATTTTGTCATTTGTGAAGTTCCACACACTATGCCTCACTTTTTATTTTATTGTTTTCACAGAAGCAATGTATTAAGTTTTTAATGGCAGCAGTATCATTTTAGCAAAAACATGAATGGTAAATCATATATGAAATTCACTTATTGGGGTAATTCAGAAGGGGAGAAGAATATCAGAAAATTGACTAGGTACAAGGAACAATCATTAGTTTGTCTGGAATTTTACCTATTTTAAAGACCAGATCAAATTAGGAAGGTAACTTGAAATGAGCTAGTAATAGATTTTAAATATAAAACTAAGGTTTCTGAATTAATGTCTCAGGAAGCAGCAAAGAATGAAAGGGTTTTTGTGGTGGAATGATATTTTATACACACATGCACACACATACACACTTTGGGATAAGGAAAATAGCTTAACACAATATGAATGATAGATTAGAGATCAGGAAACTGAAATCAGAGAAACCAGTTGGGAATCTTTTAAAACAGTTTGGGTGGGAGGTAATAAAGTCTCAGACTTGGATGTCTGTAGTGCAAGGGGAAAAGTGAGCTGCTCTGAAGCAATACTGCAGGAAAACTTGGTAACTTATTATAATTCTGGGGTCAATAAAAGGGGAAATCAAATAAGATTTCTAGCTTTTGGCCTTTTATTGACCCCAGAATTGGCCTTTAGAAATAGACAAATGCACAATTAACAAATAAGGAACACAGAAAAAAAGACATACAAGGGTAAATAAGTGTAAATGTTAGCTAACATTTATTGAATTCTTACTGTGACCAGGCATAGTTGTATGAGTTTTACATAAATTATTTGGTTACTTTTCACACAGGCCTTTGCATATTTTAGGAAACTAAGGAGGTGAGGTTACTCAACTTAACCAAAATTAATAGCTAATAAATGTCAGAGTTGAAATTTTAACCCCTGTCTGGATACAGGTATCAGGATGCAACTGAAAGAGTGGAACTGGAATTCCGTAGAGGAAATGGAGCAGGGGTTTAAGGCCATATTGTCTGGAGGTGAAAGTTAAAGCTAATATTGGATGTGATTGCCAAAGATGACTGTAGGACAGGAGGGAAACCTTTTGATATATCTTAGCATATAATTAAACTTTGTGAGAAGGGAACAAAAAGGAAGAGCAACTTTGAAATAGCAAGAACCAATGGAGATCATTATCTCTGAGAAGATCCTTCTTTTGGGGGCAGTTATCTTAACTGTCATAGAATGTTATTTGGATGAGGAGTATAAAAGGTCCAGGGAGTCTAGAGATAAGGAATACACTGATTAAATTTTGAAGAGAAGTAGTTTCATTATAATGTTAGTGGTGTTAATGGAAGACCAGGCTAAGCAGTAGGAGTCAGAGGATGGGAAGGACCAAATATCATGAGTAGAGTCTTTTCTTCAAAGTTTGATGATGCCGTTATATGCATAAAATAACTAGAGTTTAGTAGAACACTGAACACATACATGATGGCAGTATTTTGAATTGAGTAGAGAAATACCCAGAGCAGGGATCGGAGGGGGAAGTGGGGACAGACGGTTGGAGAGAAAGAGAGAGAGATTTATGATAGTTTGGTTTAGAAAAGTGTTAAAGAGAAAGTCTTGGTAAATACTGAACTGTTGAGTTACTGGAACAATCACATTTGTTGACACAGAGAGGAAAACTAAGAACTGGGAAGTGACTACAATCATTTCAGTGATACTTAAGGCAATGGGACATTGGGAATATGCAATGGAGGGTGGAAAAGTTTTGGAAATGCTGCTGAGTCAAGTCAATTAGGGGGGACTGAAAGTATTTTTGAGTCATAGTAAGAACCAACCTGATAATCTGGAAGAGATGGTATAAAATGATTTTCATGATAATCTCCAGAAATATTAGGACTTTGTCAACATAATGGAAATAAAAAAAATTAAGGTTATTTTTTTCCATTTTTATGGCTAAGTATTATTTTTAGAACATTCTAACAAGTATAAGAAGTCTTGAGAGTGAATGAGCCATTGGAAGAGAAAGAAATTTTTCTTCAAATAGATGCTGTTTCTACATTCTCTTTGTTGCTATTAAGTCCTTATGTGGATTTTAAGATTTAATGTTTTGTCAAAGAGAATTGTAGAATGAAAAGTGTTTAAATTTTTTAAAAATATTTTATTTATTTGAGAGAGAGAGAGAGAGACAGAGAGAGCACAAACAGGTGGAGGGGCAGAGATATAGGGAGAAGCAGACTCCCTGCTAAGCAAGGAGCCCAATGTAGGACTCAATCCCAGGGATCGATCTGAGCTGAAGGCAACTGCTTAACCAACTGAGCCACCCAGCCGCCCATAAGGTTTACAACTTTTGAAGTAATTCTGATATTTCCCTTTTGATTTTTCCTTAATTTATGTGTTCACAGTGAACACCAATCTCTGAAAGGGGTTTCCTAAGGACATTTAAGAGGCTTCATTTATTCTATGTAATTTATAGAGTAAATTAATTAGCTCTTGGTTCTGAGACAATCATCTTCATCATCTAAAGTGGTGAAGTGTAAAGTACATCAAATTCGGAGTCTAAAGCAAAAGTTTTGTTCCTGGATCCGGCTCTTAAGCAATTTCTCTAAGCAAATATTCCTGAATTATAAAATAGGGTTTAAAAAATGCCTAAATTACTTTACAGATTTATTGTGAGATTCTAGTAGGTGATTGATTGGAAAATCTATATGATCTATTAAGTGATGGCATTTATTTTTAAATCCCATATTCATCAGCATGGAGGTCCATAGTAGCCTAGAACTGAAGCTTCTGTTTCTTCCAAAATGGTTTTATTAGTTTGAATAAATGAAGTTTAGCACCACTGGGAAGCTTTGGAAGGTGCAAAATTTGTTGTTTGAGTTAATACTTAAGTAAACTTCAAAGTGATCAGCAAGAACCTAACAAAATTCTGAGGATATCAAACTGATGCTACAAAAGAATATTAAAGAGTTATTATATAAAAACCTTAATTACTGGGCATGCATTAATTCATATACATCAAATATATTTGCTATCACATTGAATAAAATACCTTGTTTTCTCCTTATGATACTGGTGTGCCGTAATACCATCTGAATATACATTAATAATATATATGATTTATTTATAGTTTATATATATAAACTGCTTACTCAAAGTGTGAACTGTGTGCAGCACAAGGATACATAAGCACACAGAAAGAAATAGACTTTAGATTTTTATCTTATCTGTCCTGGGTAATAAAAGAGATTCCTTCAACTCACATGAAACATAACTATATTATCTACTTAGTTATTAACTTAGAGAAACTATACATATAGATGGAGCTAAGTTCTGGAAATATGAAGATCTCCATCTGTGATCATCCCTCCCTTGAGGAGATTTTATTCCAGTGGAATAAGATGTGTAAATTCTAGTAGTCAGAGATGGTAGTGGCATGTGTTCATACCAGAATAGCTTGAAGAAGAACTTGATTCTGCTCATGTAGGCAAGATTTTTTTTTCTTTTGCTATGATTATCCTGGAGTAATTACCATAGTAAATGCTGTGGCACCACTAACACCCACATAGTCGCATTCCTTCTGTTTATGTGAAAGGCAGCACCATTGAGTTGGAACTCAATTTTTTCCATGAATGCATTATTTAAAAATACTTTATTTATGAACATAGCTGAAATTGTATACCATAAACTTGAAGATTCTAATTTTTGCCAATTGTTTCCAAATAAGCTGTGTAAAATGATAAGGGGAAATAAATATTTAATAATGTTTTGAACAGTTATATAACCTAACTTTTGCACATATTTTGATTCTCATTTTTATTAACTTTTATTTGTTTAGACCTAAAGCCCCCATAAAATTCCACTGTATATAGACCTAAAGTTCCCATAAAATTCCACTGTATATGGGATTTCACCATAATATTTTAAACATAGAGCCATATGATGTGGCTTAAACTTGTGGTTAGCTTTTGGAAAATAAGTTACTTTTGAGCCATATATATGGATTTCAGACTGATTGCTACAAAATACTATTTAAGAGTTATTATGTAACTTTTGAGCCATATTTTTTATATATATGTATGTATATGCCAGATTTAATACATCTAATTAATATTAATATTATGACTCATACATCAAAATTTCTAAGATTCTGCAAAGACACATGGGCTTGGCTCCAGTTCTCAAGACTGATCAGAAACAGTAAGATCAAATCTCAGTTAAGTCACATTTTTTACTAGCTCTGAATCTGTGGATGTTAACTCTCTGTATAAGCCTCAATCTTCCCATCTGTAAAATTTACATAGTAATAATAGGTATGGTCATTTAAAGTTTAGTCTTTATGAGTAAGTTTTTTTTTTAATAAAAATTAGAAAAAAACATAAAAGCAAATGGCGTGTATTAGGTACTCAGTACCAATAGCTATGAAAGATCATCATCCATCATCATATTTCTGACTTGAACTACTGAAAATAAATGAATCCATGCACAAATGGCCATAATGTAATTACAGTCACTTTTTTTGTAGTTAACAATGTTTCAGAGATTTAAAGTGCCTCCTAAAGACAGGCTTACTACCTATAGAGAAGCGGATTAAAATTCACCTGACTATAGGAGCTTTTTCAAGGTATATTAATACCTAGATAGCTTTTAAATTGACTTTATTTGAGTCAATCAGTAGTCCCTTCTTTCAGCACATACATGTACACACATGGATCACATATTTAGTGAAGCTACTTCTTAGATTTTGATATGTGATATGTCATTGATTATGGTATTCTGAACTTCAGAATATATTTTAGAAAGTTCTTTTCTACCTAAAATTCAGGATAATAACAGCGCCTTCAGCAGCAACAGCAAATCAGCAGAATCATCACAATAATTCTCATTCAGTAAAAAAGGCTCATTAGGTACCAGGTCCTGTTCTGAAGTCTTCATACATATTGCATCATTTAATCCTGACAGTCCTATGAAATAGTACTATAATTATCCAGATCTAACACGGGAAACTTAAGGCCCACAGAGGTGGAGTAAAGTGGTAACATCCATTCATTGCTAAGTATAAGTCAGGATTTGATCTCAGGCAGTCTGGCTTTAGCGCCTCATTCAAAACAATAGGCTATAAATGATATTCCATAGTTTTATTGCCTAATTTTAATTTATAGCATTAACAGCTATTAATCCATGTTGTTTTGGTCAAATACACTAGTGTAAGTTTCAATTATGATTGTGACTAGCATATTGTTTCTTTGGATTAGAAAATTTGTGACAACCGAGCATTTCTTGACCAGGAAGCTCATACTGAATTTCCCTTCAAAATATTTTTAAGGATGTATTTCTGAGCTCTAAATGAGCTATCAGACAGTGATTTTAAAATTGGAACCAAGGAAATTGTGTTTTAATTCATACTGAGAGATGGTAGCACACAATGGTAAAGAAACCAATGGCCAATGTACTTAATACTTAGTAGATATAGTTTTGTAAAATACAAAATAATAAGGAATAAATGAATCATTGATAACCCTAATACCTAAAACTATTAACTATATACTTCATATTTAGATGGTAATACATAGTATTTGTACCATATAGACACAGGCAAAATAATGTCAAGGACATAGCTAATAGTAAAATAATTGGGAACATGAGAGTTTTGGATTTATTATCTTTGTCTTTAATATAATTTATCTAATTAAAAATTTATATAATTTAAGTTTTAATAATGGCTGTGTTTAATACACGCTTACCAAATTCCTGGAAGTACAACAACAGGCTCTCACAACAGGCAGTAGGAACAGGATGCCAGGTTTTTCCTAGTGTCCATGATTAGTGGGCAACTCCCATTTATTTTCTCCAGACAGAATTCTCTTATGAAGAATAGGAGGGTAAGGAAGATGCCAGTTGTGCAGGATTAAGAAGGGGACTGGAAATTTTCCACCACTCTGCTCACTAACTGTTACCAAAACAAAACAAAACTGTTTTCTTCTGTTTCCCCTCACCCATAACTGCTGTGGCACTACTTCCAAATGCGGATTCTCAAGGGTTCTCTAGGGCAGATTGGATCCCTTACTGCTCCTCCCTTGGCAGGCATTTGAGTGGAGACACCTCTATTCTGCTAAATCAGTTGTTAGTACTCTAGTCTTCTCAAATCTACTGAAATCTTGTATTGTCTTTTAAATTCTTTCCTTTTCATTCTTTGTTGCAGTTTATTCTTACATCATTAATTGAGGGTGAGAGGTGGCTATTGAAGAGGTATATACAATAACTTTCTAGTTTCAGTCCTTTCATATTTAGTCAGAAATTTGGTATACTTTTTTAAATACATACAAAATTTATTAAAAATAGATTACAAATTAAATACAGTAGAAATGGCAATGTACAGCAGTTTTGATTTTTTTTCTACAGTGATATACAGTTATGAAAAGCACATATTCACATTTGGCCCAATCATCTTAGGATCGTCAAATCCATCTCTTTACAGGTTTTATAGCCACATGTACAAATATCCCTGTATGTAAATATTTATACATATTTGCATGTATTTATGTGTTTGTTATTTTTCTATATATTGACAAAATAGTAGTCATCTGCATCTTTTTTCATTAAGGAAAGGGTGGATTTAGTCCCCATAAGGCTGCCAGTGTTCTCAAGCTATCTGGAAGGAGCCTGCTTTTCCTAGAACCTCCAGAGCAGGCATTCACATCTTTCATAAACACTTAGAACCATTTCTTAGATGTTTATCATGATCATAGGGTTCACCAAATATAATTAATACAGAGAGAATGATACAAAATATGGAATAGCACATATTCCACAACACCTTTGTGTATGTTGATGTGTATGTAATTAAACACTATTTTAAAAAGTATTTGTTTTTGGGATGCCTGGGTGGCTCAGTTGGTTGGACGACTGCCTTCGGCTCAGGTCATGATCCTGGAGTCCCAGGATCGAGTCCCGCCTCGGGCTCCCGGCTCCGCGGGAGTCTGCTTCTCTCTCTGACCTTCTCCTCGCTCATGCTCTCTCTCACTGGCTCTCTCTCAAATAAATAAATAGAAATCTTTAAAAAGTATTTGTTTTTGTAATGGGTACTTTATCAACCCATGTAATTTTTTTTCCTCTGAAGTGTACTAAAAAAAAAAAAAAAAAAATCAGTCCTGTATCTTCAGATTTGCAAAATGTATAAGCATCAGGGTCTGAGGATTTTGATTACGTCTAACCCCCTGGGAAGTAATAAATATTTTTGTGGTGTCAGGTGCTCTATCTCAGTGTGTATACCACAGAAGATCATTCCCAACCTTCTCAGTACACCTGTCATCTTGTATATTGCTGTAAATCATCCCCATTGCGCTGCTTCAAAATGTTTCACATGTAACACCCCTAGGTATTCAATTAAGCACTGGGATTTTCAGAATGGTGTCGAAAGTGGTGGGGAAAGAGGTGGAAAATGGAGTTGGATATAACATGCCTCTTGCTGTCAGGCACGATTTCTTCTCAGATAACCAGAATGCCTGCTATAGGTTTATAATGATACATAGAGAAGGTGATGAATAGAAAAGGACATAAGCCTAGTAGTGTGCTTTTGGGGAAATGTGTTCTAGACATATAAAAATTAGGTTATAAAAATTAGGTTTGGTGGATTTTAATAACTGAGTACTAGATCACTAAAATAACTGAGGGGCATAGTTTTAAAAATGTGATTTTTTCTTCTTTATTTAGAAAACCATTGAGGATAAAGAGGAGTGTAGGTGTTTATTCACAATAGCATAATGAAAGTAATTATATCATTCTTCTCTTAAACATTTCCTAAATTTGAATGTAATGTTTTTAGGAATCCATTTGGGAAGTAGTGTTAGAATTATTTCTAAGCTTAGATGACTGCAACACTGTGATAAAACGGTGTTTCCTTGGTAGTGTAAAACATTTCCAAACTTGTAATATTGTCCAAGTGCATATTGTGAAATTTTGAGTCTAGACATCCATCATTTTACAGAATAAGCTATAAGGAAATCAGCTAAACAATACTTAGCCAATTTTTTACTGTTCTATTTCTGTGTGTATAGAGTGAGTAGAAATCTTTAAAAATTGCTGCCCTGAAATTTGCATAGCTCAACTTTCCATTTTTATGCTTCATCCCATCTCCCTATGCATTCTTCTTTGCACATATCAGAAATTGCTTAGAGATTCTAAACTCATTATTTTATGTCTCCATTTTCTTTTCTTTCTTCTTTATCACTAGCATGTGTGTGCTTATTGTTTTTGGAAGAACAGTTTTCCCTTTATCCTGCCCCACTGATAATTTCACATTTTAATAATTGCTCAAGTGCCATTTTCTTTCAGAAACGTTTTCTATACACAAAGCCTTCTTTAACCCGATGTGTTTTTCTGTGGGTTCCTCTTTTTGGTTCTTCCACAGCATCCTGCTGAATGCTAGACCTATTGTCCTGTATTATAGAATCAGTTCCTTTCTTGATTCTAACCCACTAGACCTGAAACTTATTTAGAGCATGGATTGTGTCTTATCTTTATTCTTAATAAAAACAGATATTTATATAACACTTAAGCAGTTTCCTCTAATGAGATATTTTATTCTGATGGAATTAGGTATTGACAAAAGAGGGATGTAGGAAGGAAACACATATGGAGGCTGGAACAATTAGTTAGTTAAACTATGCAAGTTTACTAAATTAGACTAAGTTAACTCTAATCTCTTTGGAGATAACAGGCATGCGGGAAGTTAAGATACTCTGTGCACTGTAATTGTGAACTGAAGTAAGTAGCAAAGCTCTGAAGGGGATATCATTTTCCAGAAAGAAAATACTGC
Organism: Lutra lutra; assembly: GCF_902655055.1. NCBI lineage: Eukaryota > Metazoa > Chordata > Mammalia > Carnivora > Mustelidae > Lutra > Lutra lutra. The sequence continues at coordinate 94,515,290 of NC_062279.1, forward strand.
TGGACTTTATATAATGAGTAATAATGGGATAAAGTAGGGAAAGATAATTTTCTCACTCTCTTTTACTCCTTTTCCTATCTCTTGTTCTATCTTTCTGAAGTAATGAGTTTTGTGATGTTCTCTAAAGTTCCCAAGATTTGAAATATCTGGACAAAGGCTCTGGAAGTCAATGTAATCAGATCGTGCTTTAGATAACAGAGTGCTATTCCAAATAATATGGAACTCAGAACAGAGTCAGTGCACCGTCCAAGGGAAGAGTAGAAAGTAACTCTCGTTGGGATAATTAGTGGCTAAACCTTAGTTTTGAAAGTGGTATAATGCAAAGGCCCTGGGCTTGGTGTTTGTTCACTGGGCCCTAGAAATACTCTGTCATTTGTCAGGGCTTGGATGAAACATTTGAGTTATTTCACTTACAAATATGGTGTTGAGCTTTTGAAATATTGTTCTGATCAGAAATTTTGTGATTGTGGGACATAAGTATCATTTGTCCCTAATTGCTTTAAATCTTTGTTCTAGTTAGTTTTTATTTGAGCTGTAGCTGAAATTTTTTTAACATTAAGTAACTTTGATGTTTGCATACATATCATCATCTCTTTCTGAAAAGATAAAACATGAATAGATTTTGAATCTACTCTAAAAATCTGAAATCTAAAAAATAATCAATAATAAAATAATTAAAATAATAAAATTCTAAATAAATAAATTTAATAATAATTTATTATTTTATTATTTCAATTATTTATTTAATACATATTTAATATTTAACTTAATGATTATTTATTATTTTAATAATGATTTAATAATAAATAAATAAATAAAATTTAAAATAAATAATAAAATCTAAAAAAATTTGATTTTGCCAGATATGATTTCAAAACCCAAAGTCTAAATTGGTGTATGTGGATTTCATTTAGTTGCAAGCAAGAATGTTAAAACAACAACAACACTTTCCTAAGTGAATGTTTTGGTAACTTTTCAAGGATATTAGAAGTACATGATTTTGTGTTCAATTATTTTCTAAGAAAGCACTTTATTTTCCTCTGATCATCCACAGATAATGCAACTTGTCATTTAAAGGGCTGAAGAGTAACCAGGCTTTTAATAATCATTTGAAATAATGGTGCTTGGTTCTATATGAAATTTATTACTTCCTTGATGTTCAGAATTTTAGATAATTTCCATGCATTTACTGTTGGAAAAATCATTCAAGTTTGAAGATTTTGCACTTTAAAATCTAAAGACTTTTTAGCATCCTGGCTGGTAAAATGAACTGTTATTGGAGTTAGACTATTACCACATACAACTAGATAATACTTTCCTGAATAATTCTTACCTAAATAATTCTGGCTCTAGAAGAGCCACTTTGCATAGTTATTTTTCCATTGAAAGAGTTTCTAATTTTATATTCGACTCCTTCCTTAACTTTTTCTTCCCTTAGGAATTCAAAGACCATGACGACGACTTATACATTGAAAATAATTGACACACCTGCTAAGTAGATTTGCTTAACAGTTTTCACAATATTCCTGACATAGCAAAATGATTTTGGAATTCGGTTTAAATTCATCCCCTTATATCTATAGCAAAGTAAAATTGCACACTGCCAAGATACAATGGGAAGAATAAATAGTAACTTGAGGACATCAGAATTGATGCAAGAGATGAAACACCAAATCCCTAGATAAACTTACAGCAGACTTTGCCTTTATGAAACATAGCTGAAATTTGGAAATTTGGACTACCTGTAAAATCTCATGGGTTAGACGTTAGAACTCCTGGGAGGAACAGCAAAAAGAACAAAAAGAAAAAAGGCAGGTGCAGGAAGGAGGAGACACGTTTTCATTTTATATTAGGTATCAGCAATTTTCATGTTAAACTAAATCATGAATTCCTAAATTCAAACTGTCCTGTTTATTTCTTTGTACTTTCTCTTAGCTAAAGTTACTTTGAATAACACGAAGATTATCCAGATGTTTTGCCAACTCATCTACATTCTACTAATTTCATTTTCTGATGCTGGGGAACATTGACATCATCATCACTTTCACAAAAGATGAAATTTGGTGGACTGAAACACATATGCATGAGTTTACCTCTCATCTCTGTTTTTACCACAATCTGCAGTATTATGAAAGGACAAAGGAGTCTTATGTTTTATTCATTCACTACAAATTTTTTAATTTGCATTTTTAATGTTTTCCAAGGTGAGTGCTAACAGAATCATGGCAGAACTGAACATTGTAACTTTTGTTGTTCTTAGGGCACTCTTAAACATCCCAACGATGTATCTGCCACAAAGTGCAGCTTAACACTCCAGGTTATTAGCACACATGCCCTTTTGCACTTGAAAAATCCATGTTTTATTCAAATACAGCCCAAATGCCTTGTTATGATGCTACTAGGCTAAGGAGGACGGTTCACTACCAGAGAGTAGATAATAAACACACTTGTTCAGGAAGAAATAAACATAGGCAAGTGACTAATCCTGATTAACATTCTAAGTAATTACTTTGGTAAACATCAATTTGTGGAGATATGGACACATAAAATGAAGGTAGACAAAGCAATGCCTGGGGCATATAAAAATATTCATATTTTTAAGTAAGTTGGAAGAAACTACTGTCAAGGAAATATTTCAGGGGAAAGTTTTAAAAACAGATACACTAATTACTTGTTTTTTTCAGACATTCAAACTATATTGAAATGTCATATATCTTATATTTCAGTATAAACAACAATATCTAAATAGAATTCTAGTTCTTGTGCATTTCTTGCTGAGAGAGAGAGACTGAGAGATTTCAGTTGATTCAGTGGGTCAGACAGAAGTGTTGCCAGCTGCAGTAAAGAAACTTTCCCCACGCTGCCTTGCCAGAGCTTCTCAGTTCTGACCCACAGTCACGGTGCCAAGAGCTGCCAGGAATGCCAAGTGTGTGCTGATTTTGTGATGTGGAGAAATCCAGATCTGGGTGAGAATACTTAATTGTTTTGAACTACTATGTTTGGTTGGAATCTGAGCCAAAGTCTCCAGACATAAAAAGAAACAGTGGCAAAATTCCTCAGGCACAAACATACTTTGCATTTATTGCCTGAAAGTAAGCAGGGCATTTGAGTAAGCAACACTTAGAGTTGACTTCAAGCCTTTGTTTTCTAATTATGAAGGCTGAGGGAAGGTAGCAACGTTTGTTTTGTGTACTCTTGTGACTAAAGATAAGTTCTCAGTTGCCCTCAGACACTGGATGTTGGTAACTTGGATGTACTTGTTATAACTTCCAATAAAGTTTTATTTCTTTATTATTTCTCCATCAAACTTAAGTATAAAAACGTCTGTTATTTCCTGTGAGCTTATTAAAGAGGACTTGTTATTTTTGGAAAGGCTTTTGGGTTTTTTACTTAAAGATATCAAGTTTATGAATTTTGTTTTGTTTTGTTTTTATTTGAGTTAGGAAACAGTTTTAAAATCTCTTGTACAAGTCAAAGCTTTTAGAAAAAGAATAGTTTAAAATATTCTTATAGAAATCATTGAAGAATATACAGTGTTTTAACTAATTTTTACTATAGAGCATTTTAAAACCTTGAACACAATTAACATTTTTGAAGTATATTTTCAATCATTGAAATTGATCTTCACTGTGTCAGTAAATTCAAGTTCATTATGTTGCTATCAATTCATCCATAAAAATAATTTTCTTTAGTAAACACAGTTTTAATTTATTACATCTGGTTCTGTCATGTGAGTATCAATTTATCAATATACATTTGCATAATAACTTTATGAATACATATATTAGAGAAGTTGATGAGTACCTTCTGTTCTCCCCACCCCCAAAAAATGGATTGGTAAGATTGAATTAATGATTGGAGGATGATGTTGAAATTAGTATCTGATTAATCATGAATTGGATATGCGGAGTGTCTTGGAATGCTTTTTGTCATATGTTATACAATTAACTGATTGTAGGACCATTATATATTTTAAGGACTTTATTAAAGTTAGCTTATATATATATATTGTTTTTATTGTTAGAATCACAGAGTCTGTGAGCTTCTTAATCCTGCTTGAATTACTATTTCGCTAAAGATTATTAATCACCAGCTGCCATCACTGAGTGGCAGGGTTCCAAGGCTGCCCTGTGAGGACGCCTCTGTTCATCCTCTGTCCCAGGGTGACATCGTATAGAAGCCTTTGTGGCTTGTTTGCAAAAGCATTTAATTGCCTTTAAATGATATATGTTATCACCAAGTTTAAAGTCCAGAGAATGTTCAGGAAAAAAATAATCATCAGATGTTTCATCTACAACAACTAAGTTACCCTGTAATGCTATTTGTTAAGAGTCACGTGGATTTGGGGGGAGGGGTAGTTCCAGGTCCTTTGTACTAACTCCTTTGCTCACCCTCTTCCCATCGATCATCCGGTGATATATTTCACAGGGTCACAGAGGACAGTGTGGGAAGAGAAAGACTTTGACCTTTGAATCCTGTACATTATTCAGTTGTACATTCTAGAGGTTTTCATGTCCTCAGGCTTCAGCATACTGTGAAATGGTGATATGGCAAAGGTTGTATTATTGGATGATAATGCTGCTCTGAGTATATAAGCTCAGCTTCCAGTGTCCCTGCCAACACTGACAGATCCCACGACAGGTGCAAATTTGACTTCACACATCACAATTGAACAAGCTGAGCCTGAATATTACCTGACTGTGCTAAAGTTTTCACTTCTTTTGCTGTCTGCTTTCTTATCACTTCTTAGGGTTTTTTTGTGTATTATTTTTTCAGAGGGAAGGAAATTTGGAAAGGTTTATAAACTCAAGTTCCAAAACTTTTAATAATTTCTCAGTCGTCAAACATAGGTTCTAAAAAATATTCTTCTCATAATAACCAACATATTTTCAGTTCTCAAGAAAATTAAATCACATTTATTTGAATTTCCTGTATATGTACATTTTAAAATAGTGTCATTTTCAAAATCATGTTCTTTAGTATTATGTAAATATGAAACCATCACCTTTAGCTTTTGTCTCATATAATGTTTTTAAATAACTAGCTTTCAAAATGTTTGACTTCCCTAACAGAGAAATAGCAGACATCTAAAAGAAAATCTCCATGCAGTGTTGGCTTTTATTTTATATTTGCTGCTTTCTTAGTAGACTTTAAATTGCATTTTCATCCAAGAATCATGTTGTCACCGTGTTAACAGGTTCAATCAGATAAATAAAAGGCTTGATGGGAAGAAGTTTAGGAAACATACAGAAAAGATGGTTTTTAACTCAAAACACAAGAATGTCTATTTTTAGTTTCAGTAAAACATAGTACTTGGTCTTTTACCACTCAAAAATGTTTTTCTTCTTTTTCCAACATTTTAAAAATTAAGATCAAAGAATCACTTGAACAACTTGTTGAGTGACTCATGTTAAGATGATTCTCATACACTAGATAAAAGCATGTGCTTAATATTCTGACCATTTGTTTGTCCGTGCCCCTGTATTTATAATGTTAATTTTCAAAGAGCTTACTGATAAACAAAGAAAGAAAGAGTAGGCATTGGAGGATGGTGGTGCACAATGTCCCGTTAGGATAAAATATGTAATGTATGCTTGCATGACTCCCTACCCTGGACAGACCCAACTATGGAAATGATATTTAAATCAGATCCATTACATACTTGAAAGAAACTGCTTTTTTTTAAAGTGTGTCAAAATGTTTTTCAACAAACTGTTGGAGTTGTGACTATATTACCATGATTACAAGGGACCACATAACTTGTAGCTGAAATTTTTTTCTATAGATATGGGTTTAAGAGAATGTGAAGTTCTATTAGGAAGGGGGATGAGTTCAGTAGGATCTTTTGAATTTGTGGGTTGGTGTCTATTTCCCATGTCTGAAAATACCTTTCAAATCCTTCCTGTGTCAGATGGTTGCTCTTTTCTACTTCCAGTAGTTTAGATAAATGATTCTGACATACTCACTTGATCATGCATCTGTTAACTTCTCTCTCATATTTTCTATCTTTTTTTCCCTCTAGTATGCTATCTCACAACACAAATTCCCTGGTTATGTATAATCTGCTGTCCAACATATCCATTTAGTTATTTATTTCAAAACTCTGTTTTTCATTTGTAGTAGTTCTCTTTGATTCTTCTTTCTATCTAAGTATCTTTAGTAATATTAACAAACATTCCTTTTCCTTCTTAAAATGTAAATATATGTTTTATATTTTATTTCTTATAATTTTAATCTCTGAAAATTTCACATTATTGTCTTTGTTTCAGCTGACTTGCCTTCATGGTACCTTAGTTCCATATGTTTTTCATGTCTTTTTTTTTTTTTAAATAATGTTAGCTGCTCATTTTTCTTGAGCTCTTACTTATGAAAAGTCTTTGATACCTGAGATACAGATGTGACAAAACTTTGCTCTGCTCTTGTCAGAGATCTGAAAGCTCTAATGAAAATTGACCTCTTTAAATTGAAATCTTATCTTGAGACTTTTTTTTTTTTTTTTCCTGGAACTCAGAGAATGAAGAACCATCTCTGATATACCCCTATGAGTTCTGGCAAGTGAGTTTGAATTCCCAGGAAAGATTTTTCTTTTTCTGTCTTGAACCAGTTTTAGATAGGGAAGGATACTAAATGTATTTCTAGTTCATCTGTACACTGAGGCTGCAAACTTTTGTTGTTCCAGTATTGAGGGTTCACAAGAAGCAATCCTCAAGTTCACCTGCCTGACAAACATCTTCAAGGTAAATGCCAACTTCGTGATTTCATGTACTTCTATGACTTTCACCTTCATTCCTTGGCCTTAGTGTGCTTGCTTTCTTGCCAGCTCATGTATATACTTTAAGAAATGTTTTATCCACTATTTAATGTATACTCTTTTTTGAGAGAGAGAGAGAGAATGGGGTGGGGTCAGAGGGAGAGGGATAGAGAGAGAACCTTAAATAAGCTCCCTGCCCAGCACAGAGCCTGACTAGGGGCTCAGTCTCATGACCCTGAGATAGCGACCTAAGCCAGAATCAGGAGTCAGACCTTAACTGGCTGAGCCATCCAGGTGTCCATACTATATACTTTTTTTTTTTTAAGATTTTATTTATTTATTTGACAGATAGAGATCACAGGTAGGCAGCGAGGCAGGCAGAGAGAGAGAGGAGGAAGCAGGCTCCCCGCTGAGCAGAGAGCCCAATGTGGGGCTCGATCCCAGGACGCTGGGATCATGACCTGAGCCGAAGGCAGAGGCCTTAACCCACTGAGCCACCCAGGCACCCCTATATACTTTTTAAGTAAGACAATCAGGCTGGACATCTGATCCACAGTATTTCAATAAATGAAAACCCAACTGGATTGCTTTATTGACGAAGGAAAAAGAAGAAGTAGAAGGATCAAGGACACTGACCTCCCATAGACATTAAAAACCTCGATCATTTAACTTATTTGCTGCTTCTTTGGAGGGAAATCAGCCTTGACAGCCGGCCGGTAGCTGACAAACCAGCTTTTATTCTAACATTATTAGAAGGAATTGTTTAATGATGCTAGTTCAGATTACTTTCCTTCCTAGTATATGGGGCAGTTGTTTCCAAGTTTACAAAGAGTCCATGTTTTCAGAAAAAAGCCAAGATCTGGTAATATCATCATACTAATTTCAGCTAAAGTAACATGGGGAATAGAAGTTGATAGGAACATGTGAAAACAAATTGGAAATTTAGAAAACTCACAGTAGACATTGTTGTTCATTTGAAAGTAACTTTCAGAGGTCTTATATTTTAAAAAATCTCATTTTTAAAATATGATCTCTTTACATGTGTATAGATAACATAATATTTTATTTTAATGCTCAGTGTCCTACCATTTTTAGATTTGTTGCAACTTGACTGATTTCATATTTTTTTTCAATTTGTTGAGGATTTTAGAAGAGATGGATGATTTATTTAAAATAAGTCTTTAAAACATAAAGCCAGCGACACTTTGCTGTCATTGTTCATATTTTAGCATTTACCACATTGACTCCGTGTAGAAAAGCCAAAGAACAACTTTGGAAACCAGAGAAGCCTGGATTTGACTGCTCTTTTTACTGCACACTTGCCATGTGATTTTGGGCTTACTGTACCATCAGCATCTCAGGTCTCTTATTTGAAAATAAAACTAATATTAGTACTAAATAAGGAATAAAATAATTAAGATAATAAAGCACTTAACAATGGTTAAATGTGAGCTGTTCTTCCAACATCTTTGATATTTTTACTAACTGATTTCTCATTGAATATCCAAGATCTTCTAAGTGATAACTAAATTCAAGAGCATTAAGCAAAATAATTGCACAGTGCTCAGAAATAGAGGGATAAGATTAAAAGAATAAAATTGCTTGAAATAAGTGATACAATGATAAGAGGACACATAAAATAAACTATATAAAATATAAGGAAACAGAATCTATCTGAAAGGGATATATGTTATTTTTAAACCATTTATTATTTCAAAGAACTGTAATATTTGCATATGAAACATCCAACATCCTTAATAGTAGATCTTTAATATTTTATCTTAAATATTTTATATTATAGTTTTTACTTTTATTTGTTTAATTTTCCTATAAATAAAATATTTGTTACAAAATAATTTCCTGATTTCCAAATATATCTTCATCATTAGATTTAAGATCATCATAAGCAGATTTTGCAGTCATATTTGATAACTATGCATAATTTATTCCACTTTCCAAGTCCACCTAACTTTTTATGGGTGTAGTAATAGTGTTTTCTGATTATATTTTCAATTTGTAAACAAGATAGTAATGAGACTCTTCCTTCTTAATTTTCTAAGAATCTCTTAATTTTAGAATGTGTCAATAACTGGCAATTTTTTAAGCAATTTTACATGCTTTAAAAGTAGAGTCTATTTTCATTTTCATTCCTAACCAAAATAGCATGTCTTCAATATGGGCTAGAGCTGCTATTACTTTTCAAAGAACATACTTAAGATATTTTTCTTAGTATAAAAATGAAGATTAATAGAATTGATTAATTATTTCTGTGTTCTTACTTAAAATATTTTTGCATAGGGTACAGAAATAGTGCAACCGAAATGCTATGAACTTGAAAATCAGAAAGATATAACTTCAGGTTCTCTTCTGCTACTTGTAAACTGATATTTGGAATGAACAATTTAATATCCATAAACCTCTGTTTCTTCCTATGCAACAAGGACATAATCACATGGAGTTCTGATAACAACTAACACATTAAGATTGTATTAAACAAAATTGTTTATGTAAAACACGTGGAACAGTGTGATAATAGTTTTTATGATAATAATTATATTTGTCTGGATTTAGCAATTAGCAAACATTAAAATACATGTATATATGTGTGTGTGTAAAATTGACACCTTTCCAAATCTTGTGGTATCTAACATGAACACTTTTTTTTTTTTTTAAGATTTTATTTATTTATTTGACAGAGAGAGATCACAAGTAGACGGAGAGGCAGGCAGAGAGAGAGAGAGAGAGAGAGAGAGGGAAGCAGGCTCCCTGCTGAGCAGAGAGCCCGATGCGGGACTCGATCCCAGGACCCTGAAATCATGACCTGAGCTGAAGGCAGCGGCTTAACCCACTGAGCCACCCAGGCACCCCTAACATGAACACTTTTAATGCTAAACCAACATATAAGACACACTTGGACACAGTTGTTTTTACAAGATAGCTGCCAATGGAGTATGAAATATAACTATGCATTTAAGTGCATTGATTAAGTTTAACCCTCAAGTAATGTTAGCTACTTCTAGTATGTTTTCTTTTTAATAGTGTTACCCATTGATACTATCAGAATACTAAGTCATGTGCTCTGTTTAAAAAACAATGGAATTACCACACACACACACACACACACACAGAAGGAAGGAAGCAAACCAGCAAGCAAAAGAAAGAGATGTTGCATATAATATGTTACATTGGGAATAGGTACATTGATTATATGAAAGAAGGTAGTACCAGCATTGAGGATAACTTGTAGAGGTGCTTGATATTATATAATGTTGACTTCATTGAAGAGAGATTTGATTTTCTATAAATTTTATAGCCATGATCTACATAAATGCATGGATAGACATAAAAATAAATATCATAATTCTACTAAAGCCTCATTCTAATGGAAATATTACACAGAAATATGTGTATTTTACTTATATCCGTATGCATCTGTATATACACACACATACCTATTCACATTACTTTTCTTAAGTGATATCTATCTGCTTCCCTAAGGTAATAATAAATTGAGTTTCACTAAAATAAACAATATGGAATATTTGGAACAAAACCTCAAAGCTCTTCAAGAAATTGTTTCTGGATTATGAAGCAAACAGGCATTGTGAAACAGAAGCCTTCATTTTTATTCTACTCTTATATTGCCAGCTTTTGGTGTTATGGCTATTAACTTTTATAGATGCCATACATTTTTATGGTAATAGTTCAGCTTTCTGTTTGGTGAAGAACTAGACTCCTGTTTCTTGAACAATGCATGAGCAAATTACCCCATGCCTTCAAAATCTTTATAAGATTTTTTTCTGTTTAACAATTTATGATTGAATTTTTAAATCAAACAGTTTAAGATTGACTTTTTAGAAATTGGCACTAGATCAATCAAATTGGCACTAGAAAAAAAAATAACATGTTCATAGTCTTTGAAGGTCATCTTCAAGGTGGTACAATACCCTTTCTATACCAGTAGAGTACCACTTCAAATAACTTTGCTCAAATTTGCCAGAGGCAAATGAATGATTCTACAGTCACATAAGATAAATATTCCATCAGATCTTATGATTTTTATGAGATTTTAAATGTTAATGATTAATGTACAATCTGTATGTTACATAATTCTTTTATTTTATCCCTATTGCTTTCTTCATTATAGAATAACTTTCATCCAAATGTTTTGATGGCTTTTTTACTCTTCATTTTATTAAGAAATTTAAAAACTATATTTTTATAAATATATGTATAGATATCTGAATGATAGTTTCTATTAAAATATAATTACAATTATTATGAAAGTATCATAATAAATAATTTATTGATGTAATCAAACCTTTAGTTAACATTTAAACTTCTAATCTTCCCATAAGTCCCGTATTTTATATGTAAATATTTTTATATACATTTCAAGCATTCGTGTGAACAAGAATTTATGTGAAATCCCCATATCATGATTTGTTGACATGTCTCTTAAACCTCTTTTAGTCTCTAAATTCTAAAGCTCTTTTTTTTTCCCTTACGATGTATTTATTAGTAATATAAATCTCTATCTCCATGTAGGTAACATCAAGATCAAGATACACAATATATCTAGTACACAAGAAAGTTTCTTCCTGACCCTTCCAATCTAGTTCCTTACTCCCAAATCTCTCATACAGAGGTAACCACTACTCTTTTTTTTTTTTATCGGAGATTAGTTTTGTCTATTCTCGAGCTTAGTATGTTTTCTTTTGCATCTGGCTGCTTTATTCCGTCATTTTTTTGAGATTTATCCATGTTGTTAAGTGTATCAATAGTACATTTCTTTTCTTGCAAGTGGTATTTTGTATGAATAGATCATAGGATTTTTTTTTTCTTTAGGATGTTTATCTTCTGTTGGCAGACATTTATGCAATGTATAGTTTTGGACTATTAAGAATAAATTTGGGGCGCCTGTGTGGCTCAGTGGGTTAAGCCGCTGCCTTCGGCTCAGGTCATGATCCAAGGTCCTGGGTTCGAGCCCCACATCGGGCTTTCTGCTCAGCAGGGAGCCTGCTTCCTCCTCTCTCTCTGCCTGCCTCTCTGCTTACTTGTGATTTCTCTCTGTCAAATAAATAAATAAAATCTTAAAAAAAAAAAAAGAATAAATTTGCCATGAACATCTTTGAAGAAGTCTTCTTGTGGAAAGATGCATTCATATCTCTTGGAGTGTGTGAGGGTAGAGGTAGAACTGCTGAAGCAGAGGGTCTGCAGAAGACTTTTGCATAGTGGTTGTAGTGGTTGTACTCTTTTAACTCCCACCAGTTTTACATGAGAGTTCCAGTTGTTCCACATCCTTGCTATAGCTTGTTATGGTCACTCTTTTTTTTTTTTTTTTTAAGGATTTATTTATTTATTTGACAGAAAGAGAGAGATCACAAGCAGCGAGGCAGGCAGAGAGAGGGGGAAAGCAGGCTCCCCGCCAACCAGAGAGCCCAATGAGGGGCTCAGTCCCAGGACCCTGAAATCATGACCTGAGCTGAAGGCAGAAGCTTAACTCACTGAGGTGCCCAGGCGCCCCATGGTCAGTCTTTCGAATAACAACTTTTGGATGGGTATGGTATGACATTAAAGTTTTAATTTGCAATTCAGCTATAGCTTATACTGAACCCTTTTAATATTCTTAATGACCATTCAGATGTCTTCTGTTAATGAAATCCTTCTTTAACCTAATGTTTTAAAAATTGAGTTTTTTTTTTCTTTTATTGATTTGTAGGTATTTCCAAAAATATGTTCTGGATGTGGTTACTTCATGAGTTGTAATGTTGAATAACTCACATTTTTACATGTCTTTACTGAGCAGTAGTTTTTAATTTTGATAAACTTTACCTTAGTCCTTTTTTAAAAGATCTATTTATTTATTTGACAGGAAGAGAAAGAGAGAACACAAATGCGCGAGAATGAGTGGAGTGGGGGCCGAGAGAGAGAGAGAATCTAAAGCAGGCCTTACACTCAGCACAGAGCTCAATTTGGGGCTCAATCTCATGACCCTGAGGTCATGATCTGAGCCAAAATCAAGAGTTAGGTGCTTAAACAACTGAGCCACTCAGGTGTCCCCAGTCCTTTTTCTTTTATAGTGATTACCTTTTGTGTCCTGCCTAGTACGTATTTGCCTATTCAGGCATCATAAATACATTTAACTATTTTTTTTTCTTCAAGTATTATAGTTTTAACTTTTATAACCTTAGCCCTTAAATTTGAATATTTAACCCATTGTATTAGAGCTCTGCAGAGAAACAGTTAATAGGAGATATATAGATAGGTAGATGATAGATAGCAATAAGATAGATATAAAATAGATATAAATAAGATACATATAAAAGTCACATGTATATGAAGAGATTTATGGTAAGGAATTGGCTTAGATAATTATGGAGACTGAGAAGTTGCAGGCAGGATCAGCCATCCGCAAGCTGGAGACCCAGGAGAACTAGTGGATGTAATTTCTTGCTGAAGACAAAGGCGTGAGAACTGGAGAATCTATGGTTTAAGTCGAGTCTTTGAGACTGATACTGGTTGTTGCAGCTTAAACAGCCGAGGACGCATATTTTTTTCTTTCTCCACCTTTTTGTTCTATTCAGGCTTTCAAGGAATTGAATGATATTGCCCACATTGGGGAAGGCAATCTGCTTTACTTAGTCCACAAATTCAAATATTAATCTCATCCAGAAACACCTTCACAGCCACTCCCAGAAATTTAACCAACTGTCTGGAACCTTGTGACCTGTCAAGTTGACACATAGCTTTAACCTTCACACTCCTCTTGAATTAATTTTTATGTATGGTGACAAGGCTATCCAAATACAAATAAGAATATCAAGCAGATTGCTAAAGCAGAATAATTTTTTGACATCTATGCAATGCCTTTATGGGCAATGGTATCCCTGAGGGAATTTTAAAATTTAATCTATTTTTCTGAAATAACTTTTGCATCATATTGACATTTTTATTTTATCATCTTTTTTTTTTTTTTTGCTTTTGAGTTAGTAGTAATACAATGGCCAAAAAGTGTAAAAAATAATCTTTTAATTTTATTTTTTTCCAAGATTTTATCAAAGGTCAACTTTTTTGCTTAGATTTATACATTTGAAAAGTGTCCATTGTTTGTGTAATTTTGATAGTAGTCATAACTTCATTTTCTAACATGAAGGAAATTTGCTATAATTGATAAGAGTAGGTCTGAGAGACAGTATTGCGTGGTGCTTAGAAGGAAGGACTCAGAGACATTTCTTACTGGTGTCATCTTAAATAAGTTACTTTAGCTTCTGTGTCCACTCTGCTTATCTGTAAGATGGAGTCATGATAGTATCTCTTCATATCGTTGTTGTGAGGGTTAAATTACTGTTAACATTTGTAAAGCTCTTAGAATGGAGTCTGGCACATGGTAAGCATTATATAATTGTAAAATAGCTTCTGAGTGGGGTTCTAAGACAATTTTATTTATTTAACAAAAGAAAAACAAAAACAAAACTAAACTAAAGAGGAATACACGAAGATCCCAGGCTAACAAGATACTACAGTAAAATCTTATCAAAATATAAGACAGTGAATTGCTGCAATATCATCATGGCTTGGTGAATTATGGTTTGGTTTGGTTTTGTTATGTGAAACTAAAGCAAACCATAAAACCACTACTTATAAGAGAAGCATTTGTAAAGCTGCGGCCCCATAATAGCTTTCCATAATTAGAGTAAAATGACATGAAAGATGAAATGCATATTTTCTGCAGAACTGTTTCCTAAGCATTTCCAGAGAATATCAATAATCTGAGAGCACTATAGGAATATGTTATGAAATTTTCCTCATGGATTGAACTTTAAGAGAAAAATACAATAAAAAGAAAAATAAAGAGAAATGCATTTTCTTAAAAATAGATTAAGTTTATGATGATGCAAAAATACGGAAATTTAGTTTACAAATTTAATATGTACCTCTGCACCCAGTTGTACTCTGAAGCTAATAATTTGAAATATTTTTTCTTCTATAAATGGAAATGAAATTAGTCAAATTCAACAGACTGGCCTCATTTCACTTATTTGAGAATTCTTTTGTCTTGTTTGAATCTGTACAAAATATTCTGTTTATTTTCTTGTACAATCTTGTGAGGTAGGTTAAAAATGGAATGTTCTCTCTCTTGTAAAATAAGCAAGATACTGCTTTTGACTTGTAACCTGTTAAAAATAATTTCATAAAATGAATTTTCTACCCTTGCTAGAGGTTTTATCACCTGAATTTTTTGCCAGAATCTTCAATTTTTACTTGTATGACTTGACATTTACCAAAACCTTCTCAATAAAATAGTGTGGTTTATAATACCTTGATTTATTTATACTAAGTAGTGAAAGTGGAAACAATGTCTAGCTTAGTACCTTCATCTTAACAAAAGAGCTGTAAGTCATTGTTGATTTGATTAATTTGATTCAGAATGTTTAAAGAAATGAAATACTGGGTTATTAAACTCCATATAAATGTATGACTAAAAATCATAAATACTCAAATCTTTAAGCAATATGATCATCATTGCTTTAATTACATTATTGATCTCAATATCTTCAGTAAAAATTTGTACATATACATATTTCTTGGAACATTTTATTACTTTCATTATTTCACAAATGAACAAATGGGGCACATATTTGTAGCAGTTTAATTTAATAATAAAATATTTATCAAGTACTTGCCATGTGTCAAGCACTACTATATATGTTGGCAGTTGGATAAAAAAACAGTAGAACACAGTTTCTCTCATTACTAGGATCACATTCTATCAGAGTAGAAAATAAGGCAGTAATAAAAATGCAATTGATAAGGCTGTATATAAAATGTTATGGGTAAGCTGAACAATTGATAAAGAATAAATAATAAACTACCTAGGAGAGCAAGGACATTTCTAGAGAGAAGTCACAAAAATATATGGCACTCGTTGTAGTGTTATTTAGAATTAACACTTAAGATTCCATTTGATTCTTATGCTTGATTCATTGACTTTATCAGTTTATATATTTTTCCTTAATAAGGAAAGGTGATAAACATGAGTACAGAGATGAAAATCAAGAGTTAAATGGATTTTTAAAAATAAAATACATGGATATATAGTTATAATATAAAATACATATTATCAGAGCATAAATATAAGAAATGTATTTCTTACATTGTTTTTAGAGATAAATATTATTTATGTGTAGAACTGGGTGTAGTGGAATAAATGGAATTATTGTGATAGACATTGGCCTACAATTGAACAAGTTCAATTACATTTTGATTTATTTCATAAGCTTTTGTGAAGTTATTAGTACCAAAGTAGAGGTGATATATAAACAAAGGGAATGAATGGAATAGACAGAGAAGAGCTATATAAGTTTTTTTCTTAAAAGTTTAAGTTTAGAAATCATATTATGTTTCTTGGTTGAATCAGTGCTCTGTCAGTTATAGTGAACGGATCTCCCTGGCTTTTTCATATGTTACATAATTTTGTCACTGAGATAGAAGAGGATTTGAGTGAAATAGTCTTACTGCTTTACCTTGGAGAAATATATAACAAAGAGCAGTTTATTTTCAAAGACTTTGCTCTTATATTTTATTTTCCTTTCAGTCTCAGGTCTTATTATCTGTCTCATTTTCATGTATGTGATTTTGCAAAGGTATCCTTTGGTATCACTAACCAAATACCCTGTTAGATAAACAAAGGTCCAGCCAGGGATAGAAACAGTTTATTTAATTTTCAGCAGTTGTTTTACTACACAGTATGTCTCTAGTGCTTTATTAAAAGAACAACAATGGCATTTGGTATGTGTGAAGAAGAACAAATTTACTAGAGTATGATTTCTGTTCCCCCCACAGATTCTATGGTGCAGCCTGGTGATTTTCTGTCTTTTCAAACTGTTCACTGATCTGGCAAAGAAAATTGCCTCAACATGAATAAATAAGTATTAGTTCATTAGCTGTGCTTAATTAACACAAATAAAACTGATGAACCCAATGTTGAGTGTGCTATTGCAAGCTTTCTATTTTATAAGCACCCCTCAGCATTTGTGATTTATTAAATAATTTATTCAGCAAACATTAACTGAATACCACATGTTGGTCTGAGACTTTGCTAAGCGCTGCAGATACAAAAATGTCTTACAGTAGTGCACTATCAGGAAAATAGATGGCCAAACAAATAATTAAAGTATTATGTGATATATATAATAAATACATTGACAAAGTTATGGGAAATTGCAAACTAGATAGATTGATTTGGCTGGAACAGAGAGACCTATGGGGAATAATACACAGTGAATTTGAAGAGACCATAGAAATGGCAGAAATTAGAAGAGTGTAGATTTAATGTCATGATTCTTTTTAAGATTTTATTTATTTATGTGACAGAAAGAGAGAGAGCATGAGTGCACAAGAGGGGAGGAGGGGCAGGGGGAGAGCAAAGAGGGGCAGAGGGTAAGATAGAAGCAGACTCCCTGCTGAACAGGGAACCAGATGTGACACGGGGCTCAATCCCAGGACCCTGAGATCATGACCTGAGCCATAGGCAGACGCTTAACCAACTGAGCCACCTAGGTGCCCCTAATGTCATGATTTAATGCTACATATAATGGATATGGATTGAAGGAGTACAAAGGGAGTTTCCTTTATGTTTCATGTCTGTAGTTTGAGTCTGTCAGATTGTTTTAGTAGCTATCCTACACTTCAGTTATAGTTCTATAATGTACTAGATAAATGACCTCAGAGAGTGGAGTACTGAGTGTTGGCAAGGATCAGGATTTGGCCTCAAGAATGAAATAATACTACAGTTTTAGTTGATGATTTCATTGATCTATGTAAGGTAGCGTATTTTTGTTTGTTTGTTTGTTTGTTTGTTTTAGGTTTTTTTCAATAAGTTGTGCACAAAGATACTGAATATTTTCAACTAGGAGTTTTTGCTAGTAGCCTCCACATGGAAACTGCTCCATGTGACAAAGATCTCCTGGATTTAAATTACATTAGATGATAATAACAAATACAGATCAATGGAATTTTAGTTGCATTTTAACTATTTTGGTACTGGACATAGGGGCAATATTGATCTGTAAGCAGCAGTGTGGTAGGGTATCTGTGTTTGGAAGAAAATAAAATGACAAATTCCTTGAGGACCTTGGGAAATTATTTGGCAACTTCTACTTTAGAGAGAGAGTCAATGTGGAGATAACATCTGCTTATCTGGTATATTTCCTTTCTCACAATTCCTGTTAAAGCTAAGGTAAAAAGTCAACAATTACTGCAGTTATTAAGGCTTAAAATTATTGGTATCATGGAACCAAAGTTTCAGGGGTCCCAGGGAAGGAGATGACAAGAAAAGCACAAGTGAGAGTAAAAGTGTGGAAAGAATGAGGTATTGAGATGGGAGTCTAGAAGAAAACACACATGTCGGTGTCACCACAAGGAGGTAGAGACACATAGCAGGAAGAAGACACATGAAGATCTGACCTCAAAGCTGTGGAGTACCCATCTATTTCTGGACTTAAGACTATAAATAACCCCAAAACACAACCACCCTTTCAAGATAATCATATTTGTTGCCAAAATGTAAATACAATAGTAACTACCTATGAGGTCTCTATACCTCAAAATCAAAAGTATAATTGTTCACTTTAGCATACTTTTTCATCAAAATGAAGAAGTTTTAGATACACATGCACCTATTTTTATCCTAAATAACTATAAGTGATTCTATCACAAAGTATGCTAGACTTCTGAACCACTGGTATCCACTTTTGTTCTTTGTCTGGTTGTATCCCCATTTACTTGGGCATGTTCACTTTAGCCCCATGAAAATATGGTATCCTTCATTATTATATTAGTGTATTTTACTTTTCTATCAAATATATTGGATTAAACTGAAAATTGAACTTAAACTTCCATTAATCTTAATGAGTACGTATTCCAGATGCTATACTTTCTGTATGCACAATAGTTCTCAAGTAATATGGAGTTAGCAGATTTGAATGGAAAGTGACATTGTCACTTTTGTGGACAGGTCCCTATGCGCCCATGCCCAAGCACAAAGTTGCCCTTTGTGATATATTTGTGATATTTGTGCAATATATTCCCACTCATTCCTTGGGTAATAGGGTGGTTAATATCTCTTAGCTTTGATGAGCTATGTCACAAACAGATCCTTGAGAACTCTTTTTTTTTTTAAAGGGATAATAACAATATATTCCAGACACTGAAACAGGATGCCTGACATTCTTAAAGATAGAATGACTAAGAAAGGCGATATGGTTTGTGTTAGTGCTGGAACTTTATTTCAAAAGGTGAATTCTGTCTTAGGCAGCTCGGAGTGCTGTAACAAAGTGCTGTAGATTGGGTGGTTTAAACAACAGATGTTTATTCCCCACAGTACATGAGGCTGGGAAATCCAAGGTGTTAGCAGATTTGGTTCCTGGTGAAAACTTTCTTCTTGGTTTTCAGTCCCCTTCCTTCTTACACCTTTACATGGTAATAAGGAAGCTGTTGTGTCTCTTCCAGTACTTAGGAGAGCACTAATCCCATCATGAGGACTCTACTCTCATGACCTCATCTAAATCTCATTATCTCCCCAAAGTCTACCTCCTAATACCATCATATTGGCATTTAGGGCTTCAGTGTTTGAATTTTGGGGAGACACAAACATTCAGTCCATAACACTGTTCACACACTCAAGATATGTATACACATGAATGGCATTATTAAAATTTGAAGAAGTAGAGCATCAGTTTGAATTAGTTTATAGCTAAGAGTCTATTATTAGAGTTCAGATATGAGATGGCAAATGTTATGTATCTTCCTGCTGAAAAACTGGAGAAACTATATGGAGGAAAGATCATCATAGTTTAGTATAATTTGTGGTATGCATCATCTTATATGCATACATGGCATTATAACATAATCGTCCTTCATGGGTGCCTGGGTGGCTCAGTTGGTTGAGTTACTGCCTTCAGCTCAGGTCATGATACTGGAGTCCCCGGATCCAGTCCCGCATTGGGCTCCCTCCTCAGCTGGGGGTCACTTCTTCCTCTGACCTTCCCTTTCTCATGCTTGCTCTCTCTCATTCTCTCTCTCAAATAAATAAATAAATAAAATCTTAAAAAAAAAAAAGTCCTCCTTCATGAACCCTTATTTAAACACTTCAGTAAGTGACTGACTATTAAATGAAAGCCTGACAGATATCTTTTTTTTTAATTCTTATTTATTTATTTGACAGAGATCACAAGTAGACAGAGAGGCAGGCAGAGAGAGAAGGGGAAGCAGGCTCCCCACTGAGCAGAGAGCCCAATGCGGGGCTCAGAGGCTTAACCCACTGAGCCACCCAGGTGCCCCCTGACAGATATCTTTAAAATTTATTAAAGTTTCTTTTGCTGACCCAAAGGGACTTTCTGGAATTCTCAGCTTGAATTTAAAGCACATTCCATAGTTTATTTATATTTCAGGACAAAAAAATCATTTTAGGAGGAAAAGGGAAGATTCTTTATACTGCATCTGTGTCTGTGTGTGTGTGTATCGGTGTGTGTGAGTATATGCAGGTGCATGTGTGTTTTATAGAAAATGCCGATATGCTAAAAATAACCATATAAACAAAAGATGCACAGTAGAAAACAACCATAAACTGATGTTTTTCATAGCATTACCAGATAGTGTTTCAAATTATTGACCATCTATTATCCATTGTTTTCCATATATTTCTTACAAGGTGAAGAAGGTATGAGTAACTCACAGAACTACTAACAATGCGTGATAACAGTACATACTAGCAACTTTATTCACCACAGCCATGATAAAACCTTTCCTAATCATTGCAGCCCAGTGACAGGACAAAAAACTTAGTGAAATTGGTTTGTGTAACAACATATGGTTAACAATTACAGAAAGGTTTCAAAAAGGGCTAAAATTTTTAAATCATCACAATCTATTCTTAGAAAGTAGTCCTAATACTACATATCATCCTAAACATACAATTACTCTGTCACCCTGTATGGAAGACAATTTCCTGTGAGCTCTCTCATGCAATGAAAATCAATAAATCACATGTTAAAACTGAGAAATGTGCTGCCTCTGGAAGGAGTATTAATGTGGGGATTTAACTTGTGTTTTGAAGAACACTTTCTTTTAGTAATCAAAGTAATTATCTTTACAATATGACAAAATAAGATAGGCCCAGAGACCAAAGTTGCTATATATGAGTTTTGGAGAGATAAATAATTTGTCAAAATGTATGCTTGAAGCAAAGTAATATAGAACAGATAAAAATTGAAATATATATAGAACATTTATTTTTTATGTGAACCATCAATTTGTCAGTTTATAGTACCGAATTTCCAATTATTAGATAAAAAATGTCAGGAAATGGGCTACAGTATCTTAATAATGAATTGTTCTATTCCTTTCATACAGTACAAAAAGAAAGGTTTGTTTTCAATTAAAACCCATATTATAGGAAAGAAATAGTGATTATTCAGGGACATTTGAAGAATTGGTGTTGAAGGAAGGCTCAGGGCATTTCTTAGGTGTTGCATGTATATTCTGTTGCACAATCTGTGTGAGTCTTATTCTTGGATTCTTATTGTATTTGTGTGTTTGCTTTCCTAGGATCTGGGCTGTCACTTTATGTTTTTTCTTTTATTCCTTCACTTGTATTTTTTCTTGTTGCTTTTGAAATATCAGTTGAATTTGACAATTTTTCTACTTAACCCTACTTAAGAATTTGTCATTATTTTTCTTGCTGTCAAATTGTTGAACTAGTTAACTTTCAGGATTTTATCAATACTTGAAAAGCATTTCCTAGTATATACGTTAGCAGATTAAATTATACCACCGTATATTCATTTGACTAAATTCGTTATTACAAGGGATAAATGTTTAGAATTAGGCACTCCTCATTTTAACCCTGGAATTAACTTTATCAATGGTTTAAAAAGAAAAAAAAAGTAAAAAGAAAAAGAAACATCTAGTGAGCTCTGTTTTTTCCTCCATTTAGTTATGTGGGATTAATTTGTTTTTGTATTTTATTGAGGAAAATGGTTATAGTCTTCTCTTGCCTCAGGTTTTGATAAAAGAGAAGTCTTCCTCATTGTCATTCAGAGCATTTCCTTTTGTTCTAATATAATTAGTTGAAATTTGTATCTGGATATCTGTGTGTGCTGTGGCAAATTGAAATAACTTGTAGATGTGTATCTTTGTTCAGACATGTAAAATAGAGTGGTAGGAGGAAGAAAACTAAGATTATGATTTGTTAAATTTTTATTTTCTCCAAATAGCTGTGGAATATGCTAATATAGTGTGAGTGCTTATAATGTTAGTTATTAGGCTAATAATTTATTTTTTCCACAAAAAACAAGCTTTAGCCCTTATTACAATTCTAAAATATTAAATCCAGAGTTCAATATCCTATATATGGTTAAAATGTTATCAAACATATTTTTAAGGCATATCATAATCTTTGACCATGGGGATATAATCAATTAAATGTGTCTATTAAGAGTAGATCTACTCATTACTTAAGTCAGAGGTTTAAATGGATATGTTTTATTCCACTTACGCTGGTAGCTTAGATGATTTTTCACTAGTTATGCTGAATGCTTTTCTCTATTAAATATTTCGGTTCATTAAAATGTGGATCCCCTTTATATCTAACTTTGGCACTATATTCTTCAGAAAGAAATGTTCAGAGAAAACAAGTTTGTCTGCTGAGCAAACAGTGAAGCCAGAAAAAGGATTGCACAGGGAATTAGATTAGCCACGCTGGTAAAGGCATAGCTGAAGCCCCATTAGGTCTGGCCTGGGGAGCATTTGTGTTTGGAGGAACTGAGCAAATCACATTAATTAATGTTCACAACTTTCTTTGGTGAAAGGGCCTGGTGTCAGAGAGAAGACAGGCGTTTTCTTTTTTATCTGTACGTTATACATGCCCACCCAGGTCCCTTGACCTCTGGAAAGAAAGTACAAAGAAAGAAAGTACAAAGAAAGATTATTAAAAAATAATCACTCCTTTAGTCTTAAAGCAAAAAGAAATGTTTACTCACTTAGACCATTCCTTTCATTAGAATGTTGATTTTTAAACTACAATGCGTATGTCTGTATATGTGTTTCTATATGTGTGCATGCATTTCCTTTCAAGTAAATTCAATTAGGAAGAACTATCAAAAGAGTACACTAGCTTTATTTTGTGCATCCAGTTGTTTTTGTACTACTTTCTTTTTAATTTTTGGTTACATGTGGTCTCTGCTATAACAGATTGCAGGTTTGTGTGGATGCAGAAATAAAACTGGATATGCTATAAAGAACATAGGGTATGAATTGAATCCTAAAGTTATGTATGAAGCAAAATTATGTGTTATGAAAATAAAATAATTTATCATTTGAAAGCTTTTTCACCAGAATGTGTTATTACTTTAAAGTCTCCACCTTGCAAGTAGTTTTGATTCAGTTATTGCTATTTCCATGTTTTCTGAAAGCAATATTTTGATAGTAACGCTGATGGTCTCTATTTAAAGGAGAGAGAAATGTGGGAAGGGAATGTTGGTTAAGGATGTTATGTAGGAAAATTTACTGGTTGCTTAAACAGAGCCCCATGTGGTAACAATTGCATTACTCTGGTGGGGAATCAAAATGGACTGGTCTTCAACTTTGCAGAGGTAGAATTTAGAACACTTCAAAAAGAATATTAAAAAATGGGTGCCTGGGTGGCTCAGTTGCTTGGGCGACTGCCTTAGGCTCAGGTTATGATCCCGGAGTCCCAGGATGGAGTCCCACATCCTTTTGGGTTCCCTGCTCAGCAGGGAGTCCACTTTTCTCTCTGCCCCTCCTCCATCTCATGCACACACTCTCTCTCTTTCTCTCTCAAGTAAATAAATAAAATCTTAAAAAGAAAAAAATTAAAATGAATATACTAAAAAATAATTTCATTTGAGTGGATTAACTTCCATAAATAATCTTGCCTGAGACTGATAACATAAAAAAAGTCATACTACATTATTCCTGTGTAGTGACCCAAATACTTTTACTTGTTATCTAAGATGTTCCCTTCCTAATCAGTACTTGTGAAAACCAAATGAGCAATTAGAAAGCATTTGGGGCAAGGGGAAAAAAGATTATCTGAAAGGAAAATACATTGAGGTTGAGATGTGAAAGGATAAATCTATTCCTGTCTCACAGCCAAAGCTTTCTAGTACTCAGAATACATATATCTTCCAGACCCATTAGCACTTCTGGAAAATGCTGGCAATACTTGACAAACTCTTGATCTTTAGATCAGATTTGGTAAGCAGCATATAGATAGATCATTTTTATTTAGTTAGCACATAACTTTCTTCAGATAAGATGCAATAAAATTCATTAATTTCACTTTCTTGCTTACAAACAGAATCTCGCATTGACACTTGACATTAGACTTTACCTTGGTTGAAATTCTTCTGTGCCCCCCAATTTTGTAACAGCTCTTTTACATGAAAGCTCTTGGGTTATTCTTCTAGATGGTAGAGAATAGCCATGAAAAGATTACTCTAAGTATTTCCATGCTGAACATTCTAAGGGCATCTTAATGTGGAAACCATGTATGCAGTACTTTTAAAAAATTGTGTTGTGTCAATCGTAACAGTCTATGTGGAAGTAGAGGCCAAAATTGGGTGTAAAACAAATAAGGGGGAAAAAAACAGTTTTATTAAAAAAGAAATGCTACCAGTTAGTAAATACTTGTCAGAGGAAGGTCGAAAGAACAGAAATAATCGTCAGGTTGCTATGCTTGACATACCCATCCTGGCTATGGATAGTAAGATTCTCAGACCAAATTGTAAAGGAGTGGTTCCAGTTCAAAAATTGGCCAGAATGACAGCCTAGGGAAGGTTTCAGGTTTGCTTTCAATTTGGTTTAACCAAATAAGAAACAGTGCAAAGATGAATGATAACATGAGTAAATGAACACAGCTTTTCCATGCCTCCTTAGTTATCTACAGGCAACCAAAATTTGGTAATGAATGTAGCCCTTAAAAAAGGGCCTGATTTTGATTCTATTAGAACAGAAGAGGAGCTATATCCATAGTTAGTTTACCTACTACTTTATAAGGAGATTCCTTACTTTGCCAAAGACATCTAATCATGTATTGTACTTTTTCCTGATTCAACATTATCTATATACCACCTTTATTTAAATACAAATACATTCATTTGCCTTACATGCACCTAATAAACCTTTTTTCCATGCTACGAAAAGTGTGGTTTTCTTTTACTAAATTGGATTTAAGTGAAAATATATGTTACATAAAACAAATCAGTCTCTTGATTTCAGTTCATGTCATGATCTCCGAGTACTGAGATTGAGCCCCGGGTCAGGCTCCCTGCTGGCGTGGAGCCTCCTTGAGATTCTCTCTCCCTCTTCCTCTGCTCCTCTCCCCCCACCCCTGAAAACACACTCTCCCTCACTCTCTAAATAAAATAAAATATAAATAAATTAGTAAAATGGGCTTTTCTTTAGTTCATGACAAAAGCTAAATGCATATTTCTTACTTTTTATAACTTTAATCAATTAAGCTTAATTTTTAATAACTAAAAACAGTATAGACTATAGCACCACATTTCTTTCTTTATATATTACCTATTTTCATATCATGAAAAACAAAAGTGTTTGAGGTCTACCGTATTCTTTGAGTTAGAGAAGTGCAAAGTGGGTCTTTTCTTAGTTGAAAATTAACATGCTTTTTTGTATTTTATTCTCTCATGTAAACCCCAGTGAAACTCTAAGCCCATCTCATCATCACATGTATTTTTTTTTTCTCTGAAAAGAAAGTGAATAATGATTTAGTAATGCAAGAGGTAGCCAAATTGGAAAGTATTGCATCTAATTTTCTTATTCCGTATTTTGAAAAGAAACTTCTACAAGTGGTGAATATTGAATCCTATGCATTGAAATTAATGGGTTTCTAAGTAAATGTAAGGATGTATTTACTGCTTCAAGCAGAGAATAATTTTATTATGATGATTTTCCAAAATGACAAAGAGGATTGTCAATAAAACAATCTCTGTATCTACTGAATAGTTAGCTATGTTATATTATAACCTGAGGTTAAATACAATAAGAAAAATCCAGGAAATACATTTTTAATATATAAGCACATAAAAAATAACTATAAAAATTGGATATATGGGGCACCTGGGTGGCTCAGTGGATTAAGCCTCTGCCTTCAGTTCAGGTCATGGTCCCAGTGTCCCAGAATCAAGGCCCACATCAGGCTCTCTGCTCAGCAGGGAGCCTGCTTCCCATCTTTCTCTGCCTTCCTCTCTCCCTACTTGTGATCTATCTCTCTCTCTCTGTCAAATAAATAAATAAATAAATTTTTTAAAAAATTATACATATGGTAATCACTTCAAGCCAACTAAAAAATATTTTGGGCTATTGCTACCACTATATAATATTCTTAATTTGTTTAGATACTAGTATGTAAAGCCAATGAGACAGAACAAGAGAAGCCAGTGGCAAACATTAAATATATCTATTAAATTTAGAAGTGAGTCAGTAGAACATGATTCAAGTCATTTTTGCTGCCAAACAGCATGGCACAAAGCACAGGAGGGTACAACCTGGCAAAAAGTAAAGGTGAGATGAATTTATCGATCCTGTGGAAAATATATTCCAAATCAGTGGCTTGCTAAGTTATTCTCAAAAATGCTTTTAAATACTGACCAAGAAATAACATTTTGAATTTTCTAGTGTACTCCTTATGTTAGGTTTATTGCTATAGCATAATATATATTATATTGTTTAATACAAAAACTGTTGTTCACTAATACATTAAAATACAATATTGAGAAATTTTAAAATTTCTCTTTATTATGAGATTAAAGCTTACCTACTGGATAACAAAAATTTACTTGTTATTTTAAGTTTACAAGCTGTTGTGCTATTGACCTCATTGGATAGAATGAATACAAAGCAGTCAAACATAGTGATACTGATTAGCTTCATGTAATTCATATGGTAAGGGTAGAAGTCTAGATCTTCAGGCACTACACATATACAGAGCCCACTATTCAGCCTTCATACAACTGAAGCTACTTGAGAATTTAAAAAATACCAGTGTCTTGACTGACAAAAATATGAAATGACAGGAGTAATTTCAAATAGCTCCAAAGCAAATTAACCATAATATTTATTAATATCATCATCTTTGCTAATAAGGAGCAGGGCAAACAAAATAGACTTCAGAGTTCAGATCAACTATGCAAATGGATGAAGGTCATATAAAATTATGAAAGGTTAGAGATAACATTGTTTTAAAAGCTTAAATATATGAGTAAGTGACTGGGAAACTCGCAGAGCATCTTCTCTTGGCTTTGAGGGGGAGTATGCATGAATGGTAAGTTGATTATCACTGTAATTACTAAAAGCTGTTATCTTATGTGTAAGCAAAGTCATTGCCTCATATTTTACTATCTTTGTTGGAAAAAGCCACTTCATAATGTTGTTTTGTTTTATTTGCTTTTTTGTGTGTATGTGATTTGCTTTTCTTAAAAACATTTATTTTTATAGTAGCAAAATATATGTAACAAAATTTACCCTCTTAACCATATTTAAGTATGCAGTTCAGTAGAAGTAGATACATTCATTTTATTGTGCAATGAACACCATCTATTTTCAAAACTCTTTCATCTTGTAAAACTTAAACTCTATACTCATTAAAAATAGTCCTCATTCTCTCCTTTGCCCAGCCTCTTGTAATCATGATTCCATTGATTTTGACTACTCCATAAATGAAATCATACAGTCTTTGTCTTTTCTTTTTTTAATGATTTTATTTATTTGTGTGTGACAGAGGGAGGAGCAGAGGAAAAGGGAGAGGGACAAGCAGACTCTGAGCCCAACCCGGGGCTTGATCTTATTAGGACCCTGATACTATTACCTGAACTGAAACCAAGAGTCAGACATTTAACTGACTAAACTACCCAGGCACCCCAGTATTTGTCTTTTTGTGAAGAGCTCATTTATTTAGCATAGTGCCCTCAAGATTCATCCATGTAGTAGCATATGCCAGAATATCCTAACTTTTTAAGGCTGAATAATATATTCCATTTTATGCATCTACCACATTTTGGTTATCCATTCAACCATTCATGAACACTTGGGTTGCTTCCATGTTTTAGACTTTGTGAACAATGCTGCTATAAACATGTCTGTAAAAATCCTCTTTGAGACCCTGTTTTCAATTTGTTGGGAGATATATATCCACATATGAAATTTCTGGATCACGTGGTAATTCTATTTTTACTTTTTGAGGAAACACATACAATTTTCGATGGAGGTGTACCATTTTATAATACCATCCACACTACATGAGAGTTCCAATTTCTCTACATCCTCACCTATATTGTTAGTTTTTTTTTTTTTTTTTTAAGTACTCATCGTAATGGTGAGGGGTGGTATTTCATTATAGTTTGGATTTGTGTTTCCCTAACAGTTTTTGATGTTGGACATTGTTTCATGTGCCCATATGTATATCATATTTGGAGACATTATCTGAATTATTCAAGCCCTTTTACCATTTTTTAACTGGGTAAATTTTTTTTCTGTGGTTGAGTTTAGTAGTTCTCTATATATTCTAGATAATAATCTCTTATCAGATCCATGATTTGCAAATTTTTTTCCCATTCTTTGGGTTACTTTTTTTACTCTTTTTACTTTGTGTCTTTTAATACACAACATTTAAAACTTGTCACAAAATTTATTTTGTTATTTTTTTCTCACATTGCCTGTGCATTTGGTTATAGTCAAGAAATAATTTCCAAATCCAATGTTGTGAAGGTTTTGCCCTATATTTTCTTCTAAAAGTTTTATAATTCTAGGTCTTACATTTAGGTCTTTGATCCATTTTGAGTTAATTTTTGTATATGGTGTAAGGATCCAACTTCATTCTTTTGCATGTCGATACCCTGTTTTCCCACAATCATTTGTTGAAAAGTCTGTTGTTTTTCCACTGAATAGGTTAGGCCCCTGTGTCAGAAATCATTTATTTGACCATATAAGCAAATGCTTATTTCTGGGCTATTATATTCCATTGGTCTCTATGCCTATCTATACGGCAATGCTACACTATTTTACTGTAGATTTATAATAAGTTTTGAAATCAGCAAGTGTGTGAATCATCCAATTTTGTTCTTCTTTTTAAATATTGTTTTGGTTATTTGGAGTCCCTCGTCATTCCATATGAATTTCAGGATGGGTTTTTCTATTTCTGCAAAAAATGTTATTGGGACTTTGATAGGGACTGCTCTGATTCCGTAGATTACTTTGAGTACTATTGACGTTAGTACCTTAGTACCAATAGTACATTAGTACATTAGGAACATTAACAATGTTAAACCTTCCACTCCATGAATATGGGATGTGTTTCCTTTTATTTATATCTTCTTCAATTTCTTCTTGCAGTGTTTTGCAATTTTCATTATATAAGTACTTTACCTTCTTAAATGAATTACTTTTTTTAAAATTTAATTTTATTTTATTTTTGTGTGCGTGTTCCAAAATTCATTATTTATGCACCACACCCAGTGCTCCATGCAATATGTGCCCTCCTTAAGAATTTAATTTTTTGATGCTCTTGTAAGTGGAATTATTTTCTTAATTTCCTTTTCAAAGTGTTAAGTGTTAATCTATAGACATATATCTGATTTTTGTGTGACTTTGTATACTAACTTTACATAATCTGTTTATTCTAAAAAAATTTTTGTGAAATCTTTAGAATTTTCTACATATAAAACCCTATCATCAGTGAAAAATATAATTTTCCTTCTTTGTTTCCCATGTGGATCCTTTTTTTCATTTTTATTTCCCAATTGCACTGGCTAGAACTTCCAGTACTATATTGAATAGAAATGGTGAAACTGGGGATCTTCATCTTAGAAGAAATGTTTGCAATCTTTCAACATTGAATATGTTTGTTGTGGGTTATTAATTTATGGATTTTATTATGTTGAGGCAGTTTCCTTCTCGTGCTAGTTTGATGAGTATTTTTATCATGAAAGAATGTTGAAATTTTTTCAGTTCTTGTTCTATATCAAGATGATCACATTTTTCCCCTTCCTTCTGTTAATGCAGTGTATTACACTGATTGATTTTCATATGTTGAAAGAAACATATCCTCCAACGTTATGGTGTATAATGCTTACATTATGCTGTTGAATTGGGTTTGCTGGTATTTTCTGGAAGATTTTTGTATCAATGTTCATGGAATATTGGCGTGTAGTTTTATTTTCTTGTAGTGTCTTTGTCTGGCTTTGGTATCAGGGTAATGCTGACCTCAGAGAATGGATTAGAAAGTGATGCCTCTTTAACTTTTTTGGAAAAGTTTGAGAAGACTTGTGTTTGTTCTTTAAATACCTGGTAGAATTCAACAGTGAAGCCATCAGGTTCAACACTTTTATTTGTTGCAACATTTTTGGTTACTGATTTAACCTCCTTGCTATTTATAGTTATATAAATCTATTCAGATTTTCTATTTTTTTTGTGTGTGTGTGATTTAGTCTTCATATGGTTTATGTTTCTAGGATTTGCTCATTTCATCTAAGTTATCCAGTCTGTTGACATAAAATTATCCAAATACTTTCTTTTTTTTTTTTTTTAAGATTTTATTTATTTATTTGACACAGACAGAGAGATCACCAGTAGGCAGAGAGGCAGGCAGAGAGAGGGGGGGAAGCATACTCCCCGCTGAGCAGAGAGCCCAACATGGGGCTTGATCTCAGGACCCTGAGATCATGACCTGAGCCGAAGGCAGAGGCTTAACCCTCTGAGCCAACCAGGACCCCTCTGCTCTAATCTTTATTATTTCCTTCTTTTGCTAGCTTTAGGATTAATTTGTTCTTCTTTTTCTAGTTCCTTAAATTATACATATAAATACTTGATTGAGATCTTTCTTCTTTTTTAATGTAAACATTTATAGTCTAAATTTCCTCATTAGCACAGTTTTTACTGTCCCATAAGTTGGTATATTGTGTTTTTGTTTTCAATTATATCTAAGTGTTTTCTAAATTACCTTGTGATTTCTTCTTTTAACTAAGATTGTTTAATACTGTGGCTTAACCTCCACACATTTTTGAATTTTTCAGTTTTCCAACCTCATCCTGTTGGAAAATATACTTTGTAATCTATCTTTTAAAATCTGTTGACACTTAATTTGTGACCTAACCTAAGGTTTGTCCTGAAAAAATTTCTCATGTGCACTTGAGAATAATGTATATGCTGTTCTTGTTGTGTAAAGTTTTCTCTAACTTCTCTGTTGTTATATCTACTTGCTTTGTCTTGTTCAAGTCCACTTTTACTTATTTATCTTTTGTTTAGTTATTTTACTAATTATTGAGAGTGGAATATTGATATCTCCAATTATACTTGTAGAATTCTCTGTTTTAATTCTGTCATCTTCTTTTTAATATACTTTGTCTATCATTAGATGCATAAATGCTTATATTTGTTGCATGTTCTTATTGTATTGGAACATTCGTATACTGTCCTATGTATTTTGAAACCTTTTTTGACTTAGTCTATTTTGTCTGTCATATTATACCCACCCTTGTTCTCTTTTGGTTACTAACTGAATGGAATATTTTTTTCTATCCTTTTCCTTTCAACCTGTTTGTGTCAGTGATCTAAAATGAGTTTCTTGTTGACAAAATATAGTTGGATCATGTTTTCTCCATTCTCCCAATGTCTGTCTTTTGATTGGATAATTTAATCCATTATCATTTAAAGTGATTATTAATATGGAGGAACTTCTATCACTACCTATTTGTTTACCATATTTATTGTAGTTTATTTTTTGTCCTTCATTTCCTGTATTACTGTCTTCTTTTATGCTTAGTAGATTTTTTTTTTTTTTTTGCAGTGGAATGTTTTAATTCCTTTCTCATTTCCATGTGTGTATGTTCTATAGATACTTCCTTTGTGATTATCATGGGGTTACACTTAAGAATCCAAAGTTATACTATTCTAATTTGAATTTGCACCCTCTTACATGTACAAAAACTTTTCTTCTTCACAGTTCTATTTCCATCCCTTTTGGTTGTTGATGTCATAAAATTATATCTTTATACATTGTGTATCAAAAACATAAACTAATATTTTTTTATTTAATGCATTAGTCTCTTATGTAGAGAAGAAAATTTGGAGTTACTAACTGAAGTCACAATAATATAAGCTTTTATAATTTTTCATTTATTTACCTTTACTGTGAACTTTTTGTCTTCATACAACTTTGATTTATTGTATAATGTCCTTTTATTCTGATGTATAGGACTCCCTTTAGCATTTTCAATCTATCAGGTCTAGTGGTAACAAACTTCCTCAGCTTTTGTTTATCTGTGAATGTCTTAATCTCTCCCTCACTTTTGCTATATCAGTCCATGGTCTTTTGGCCTTCATATTTTCTAATGAGAAATCCATTTATCATCTTATTGAGGATTCCTCGTACGTAACAAGTTGCTTCTCTTCCTTTCAAGATTCTTTGTCTTGGGCTTTAGACTGTTTGATTATAAAGTGTCTCAGTGTGGGTTTCTTTGAGTTCATCTTAATTGTATGTTCACATTCATGTCTCTCAACAAATTTGGGAAATTTTCTGCTCTTATTCCTTCACACATTCTTTCTGTTCCTTTTTTTTTTTTCCTCCTCCTGAAAAAGCCCACATTCTATTTGTTGTTCTCCTTGATTGTGTAACACAAATACCTTAGTCTCTCTGCTTCCTTTTCTTCCTTTTTTGTTTCCTCTGTTACTCAGACTTGCTAATTTCTATTGTCATCTTTTCAAGTTCACTCATTCTTTCTTATGCCTGCTCAAAACTGCCTTTGAATCCCTTTACTGAATTTTTCATTTTAGTTACCTCCAGACTTTCTTTTTGATTTCTTTTTATATTTTATATCACTTTGTTGATATCTTCATTTTGTAAATCATTTTCTTAATTTTCACATCTTACTTTATTTCTTTGAGCACTTTAAGCCTTGTTTAAAGCTTTGTTGGGGCACCTGGGTGGCTCAGTGTGTTAAAGCTTCTGCCTTCAGCTCAGGTCACGATCCCAGGGTCCTGGGATCAAGCCCCACATCAGGCTCTCTGATCAGGAGGGAGCCTGCTTCCATCTCTCTCTCTCTCTCTCTCTCTGCCTGCTTCTCTGCCTACTTGTGATCTCTGTCTTTCAAAAAAAAAAAATGTTAAAAAAAATAAAGTTTTGTTTTGTAGATCTGCAATCATGTCTCTCTTAGGAATAGTGTCTGTTTACTTATTCTTTCCTTTGAATGGAACATACTTTCTTGTTTCATTGTATGCCTGATAGTACTTTTGAAAACTGGGTATCTGAAGCTAGTAATATTATAGCTCTGGAAAACCAGATTGACTCCTTCCCTAGGGTTTGCTATTTGTATTGTTATGTTTTGATTGCTGTAGACTGTCACTGTGCTGAGGATTAGCCTGAGGGGTAAACTTAGGTCTTTTCACATCTTTTCTAGTCCTGTACCTTTTTTGCATACTCCATGACTTTCTAACTTTCCCCATATATGCTTTTCAATGTGTTTAATATCTAGCTTCCAGAAGCAGAAAAAGGGAAAAGTGAAGGGGCAAAAACAGTGCTGGACCTTTAAATACCTTGGAATTTACTTTAGCCAGACAAAGAAAGGCTTAAACAATGAGAAGAGGTAAAAAACAGTGACTGCCATTTTCTGTGTCTGCACCTTTGTATTCGGAAGCAACAGCAATTGGCAAACGCATCACCACTATTTGGAGCCTGGGTCCTTATTGACCATCTTTGATCCTTCCAGGTGGATGCAAACTGTTATAGGAATACATGCACAACTGCCTGCCATGGGACTGGGTGCTGGATATCCACTGTTGATTTCAGAGCTGGAATTCACCAAAATTAACCACAGTTTATCATTCAGACCTTTCCTAGAAAGTCACAAACCTTCAGTATATCCCTGAGTTCCAAAATATATATCTCAGGTAGACCTTGCCAGTTTAATAGTTGTCTGGGTGGAAGAGGGGCTCCTAGTGCTTCTCACTCCACCATCTTCCCAGAATCCTCTCCTGGCTTGGGTTTTTATTTTTATTTTATTTTTTTTTTAAGATTTTATTTATTTATTTGAGAGAGAGACAGTGAGAGAGAGCATGAGCGAGGAGAAGGTCAGAGGGAGAAGCAGACTCCCCGTGGAGCTGGGAGCCCGATGCGGGACTCGATCCCAGGACTCTGGGATCATGACCTGAGCCAAAGGCAGTCGTCCAACCAACTGAGCACCCAGGCGTCCCTGGCTTGGGTTTTTAATAGTATTGGGTTTTCAAAAAGAAAAACAAAACAAAACAAAACAAAAACCAGTCTTTTAAATCAGTAAGACAAATGCTTTATTGGGTGAGATTGGAGGTAGAACAAACATAAATTATTTGTTTTGTGATTATAAATCCATGGTCCCTGTGATATAAAAATTTATATAAGGGTATTATAATGTACCAATAAAAAAATTTCTGTTTTTAAAACCTGTATGCTATTATTTTTTTTTTGTGGCCCGTTATAAAAGCATGAATTCAGATTGGCTTATCATTTCTCTGAAATCTTTGTTTCACTTATGTTTAGAAGATACACATTATTCATATCTTTTGCCCATTTCTTGACTAGATTATGTGGTTTTGGGACAATGAGTTTGATAAATTCTTTATAGATATTGGATACTAGCCCTTTATTTGATATGTCATTTGTGCTGGATGAGAGGTGGGTGGTGGGATGATGTAACTGGGTGATGGGAATTAAGGAGAACACATGATGTGATGAGCACTGAGTATTACATGCAACTGATAGACGATTGAACACTACATCTGAAACTAATGATGTACTATATATGTTGGCTAATTGAATTTAAATTAAAAAATAAGATACAACCCATACAAATTAAAAGATAGTGACTAGATTTACTATTTTCTGTTTACATATGATACAAGAATGAATAAATGGCTATAACCATCATACTTTCTAAAAAGATACTCCATAAAAGCTCTTTCAATGCATAACCCTTTTATCTACAATGTGTGTACTTATAAACTAATTTTTTTATGTGGACAGATGCCCTAATATATGAGAATTCATTGAAAAAAATCCATAAAAAGCATCCAGGTGAAATGGAAAAATTACAAGGAAGGGTTAAAATGAATTCCTTATTAAAATGAATCCCTTTCTTATGTTTGAAATGACATTTAGTCAATTAATGGTCAACTTAGATAAGTGATTACTTTCAGACTTTGTAAAGAGCTTAAATATATTGTCTCACTTCCTAAAGTTTAAGAATTAATATAGTTTTCTTCAGTAATTATGGCTTTTTCTACATGTACTCCCCATGCCACCAGAAATATAGGAACTTTTAACATATTGTACTACATGTATCATCAAACTAAAAAAGCAGAAATGCTCTCTTTATCCTTTCCAGGTCATTAAATGTGATCAGTAATAAAGCTTAAGTGGAACAGTTTGTTATGGTGGTAGCCCCTGGTACTCCTCTATAGAATTCATGAGGTCAGATTCCACAGTGTCAAGGAAAATCAACCTGATGAAGCAATTTAATTAAAATTAATTGAGTATAATTCTGTCTCTTAACTATGAGATTGATGTAGAGCTTTTTTCAACATTTTTTTTTTGCTTATGGTGAAACTACACTTTCATACTTTTCTTTTTCTCTTCCTCTATCTTTTTCTGTAATGGATAGTTTTAGTAGATAATAATGGTTTGTAGAATTTAAAGATGTAAAAGACTTTTGAGATCATTTAATGTACTCCATGTTGAGATAAGATTATTTTTTACTTCCTTTACATGTCTCTCATATCTGTTCTGAATGTAGTTTTTAATAAAGATTCCAACTAAGCTAAAAGTAATCATATATTGAAATTCCATGAGTCCTTTTTTTAATCATATATACTTACCTTAAAACATAGTGTAATCCTGCTGACAAACTTGTGTGAGTCAAATAGGTAGATTTTAGTTCAGAAATTTAGATTCATGTTCATGTTATAATACAATGGATTACACAAGTCAGCATGATTTGGATGTATCTAATTAAATGGAGGAACATACAGACATAGTGTACCTTTAGCACATAACTGACTCTTCTGTTATTTGGAAATATTGTTCCCCTTATAAAATCAACTTTATTATTCCAGTAAGTTAAATAACTTCCATTTTGGCTCCCTCTACTGTGCTTGGGTATACATAAATATAGTCTTCCTGTCAGGTAGTCAGTATTTGTAATTAAAATATTCACTAAATTTGGCGACATTGAGTATAAAGAGATAGACATGGTGGTGAACAAATATACTGGGCCTTCTGACTAGAAGCATATTTTCAGCATGATAGGATAGTGTAATCGTTTTTGTGCATACCTAAAAGAAATTGAACATTTCCTTTCATGTGCATGTCTCTTCACTTCTCTGATGTTATTTATTGCATATAGTGATACAGTCCTACAGATTAAAATTTACATCTCTTAAATATTTTATATCTTTCAAAAATGTCATTAAAAATTTCCTATGTATACAAGAATGCAGTTAATTCTCTTTGTTTATATTTACTCCCTTTAAATCTGACTCATTTTTTTATATTATAAACCCAGAAGAATGGTAAATGTAATTAATCAGAAAAACTTAAATACATAGAATACAATTTCTCTAGTGTTACTCTATGCATTATATTAATATAACTAATCATATCAATACCAGATGGAGTACTAATATAATTACCAAAGACTCTAGAACATAACCAGTATATCTACCAGAAAGCTTTGAATATTATAAAACTCTATCAACCTAAATACTATCAGCATGTCAGAGTACCTGAGCAAGAATCACGTGGAGAGCTGAAGCAGGGTAACTGCAGGCAGAAGGGATCTTTTTAAACTAACTCACTGATAAAAAGCTTCAGCAGCATGACATATCTCTGACATGCTGGGAAACAGCAGCTGACAGAGCAAACCAACATGTAACAATTGGATTCAGGGGTGAAGATATAGGACCATAAACCAAATGAGGCTTATGAACAGCCACCAGGGTTGCAAATCAAAGCCATTATGCACCTATTCCATATGGGGCCAACTGTTGAAATTTGTAGTGTCCTTTTCTTTAGACTTTCATGAATGAAAGTAGGCATCAACGGGTGACCACACAATAGGGAATATCATTTTATTTCTGAAAGAGAAGTTACACATCATTTGGGAAACTTTTGACTTTATCAATTGTCTATTTTAATTCTGTGTCCAAAACCGAACCACCTTCCAATATCTATTGTTAAATAACTGAGCTTCAAATAAGTATCATGATTTCTTGTAGTCTAATCAACTAGAGAGAACTTCCAAATATTTTCTGTTCTGTGAGTAACTGAGCTCTTCCTCATTATGCCTGTCTTGACTGGCAAAAGTGAGGAAACATCTCCACAGGTGAAGAGACCAGTTGTACCAAAACTTGTGACAGTGTTTCCTTCATTCTGGCTATTGTAAAACAAAGCAAATAACATAAAAGACTTCACAAGGCTGTATACGGAAAGAACAATAAATCATTAGCACCACAGGAGAGAGTTTTAATAGCCTTTGATTAATCTATAATCTACCACTGTTGCAATATTCTTTGTTAATGGAATTTTCAATTAGATTGTTATTTGAAACACAATTCATTTTACATTTATTAAATGTTCTGCATACTGTTATGTTGTCATTAGGTAGCGTTTAGCAAACTGATCATTAAAGCAGCAAATGAGAGTCACAGATTTATTATAATTTTTAGGAGCTTGCAGTGCCTTTAAAACATTTGTTAAGAGACTTAATAATAAGATTCTTTCATATTCTATATTTTAATGAATTTTTCTTTTCTTCACATTTTTTCTTCTCATTTTACTTCTTTGTTGATGAATATTGGGAAAGGTATTAACTATTTTGAGCTCAAATGTATGCTTATGGATAGTATTAAACACTGCTTATGTGATACTACTTATCCCATAAGGTTTTTTTATAAGCATTAAGTGTAGAGTAAGAGTTCAAATAATCTTAGTTATTTTATTATTGCTAATAATAAATAGATGTAGAATAAAGTGTCAGGAAATGTGAACTTTTAACATCAAAAATACCAAGTTAATATGTAATATTTATATAGTAATCTCAGAGTGCCTGGCACTGTTCCAAGTGTTTTGCATTTCTTAATTCATTGACCTTCACAATCATCCTTTGAGGTAAGTAGTACTGTTATTCCTACTTACAAACAAGAAAACTAAGGTGTAGAGGGATTAAATGGTTGGCTCTAGGTCAGCTTTGTTTTTGGACCCAAGAGAGTTCAATTCCAAAGTCTGTATTGTTAATCACTATACTTTACTACTTCTCTATCAGCAATCTCAAATTAAATAGTATATTCTAAAATGTTCATTTGTAAAATAGGTGTTTGGAACTCTGAATGTATATATCAAGTCAAAATAATACGTTTGCTACTACTCAGTCAAGTTTTGTTAGAATCAGAATGTATCAAAATGTTACCATTTATAACACTATTATGTGAGAAAATAAATTCAGACTTCCATTTATAGCCTCTCAAAGCTTATTATTATCATGTTGTTGATTTGCCAATTGAAATAATGATAATCTCCAAATTCATGCTTTCCAGTTCCAAATGTGTGATGTTTCCCCCATGACCTTTAATGGAACCTTTAGTGAGGAAGAATAAGAAGTAAGGAAAGTATTTGTCAGAAATGGACCCAGGGGAGTTATTTGGTGGAAGGTAGACTAGGAATTAGAGAAGGAAAATGAAGAGAATGTACAATGGCCTGAATAATGAAAAGCAAGGTGGGGTGTTGGAGAAGTTTACAACTAGAGACATAATACATTCTTTTTGCCTTTACCTTCAGTCCTTTGTGTGTAGATTTCTTCCCATGAACCACATCATTTCTTAGATATTTCAGAACAGCTTTTGCTAATAACTATTATATTGTTCCCAGATCTTCCCTTTTTTGGTATTTACCAACTGTTTCTAGAGCATATGATTTCTAGATAGGCTCACCATACTGATTCCTTGAAATTGTATGTTTGTTTTAAATTGCTACTTAGATTAAGTATTCCAAAATAGCTTGACCAACCCTGTGAAATATGTGAGATTTTTGTTGTCCATTATCTTAATTCTGTCATATTAATTTTATTATCAAAGTTTGGATTCACATTTGTTTTTCTTTTTATTGATTTTGTGTTTAACTTATCATGAAAAATTGCAAACATATACACATGACAGAGCATAGCATAGGGAACCTCTATGTGTCCATCGCACATTTTCAACAGTTATCACTGCATGGCCCATATTGTTTCATGTTTATTTTAATTTATTTCATGAACATTCTTTGTTCCTGCTCCAGATTATTTTGAAGCAAATCTCAGACATATTTTAATCCATAAATATTTCAATATGGTCTTTAAAATATATAGACTCTCAAAAAACACTAACAGTACTATTTTTATAACCAAGTTAACAATCATTCCATAATATCATCAAATGGTTCATGTTAAAATTTATTCAACAGTATTTTTTATGGTTAATACTTTCACAACCTTTTACTACCATTTTACTTTCAATTAAATAAATGCTTTTATGCATAAAATGAATCTCTTAATATAAGCAAATAATTGGTTTTACTTTCTATTTAGTCTGACCATTTGAAGACATAATGGATAAGACTACTATTGTGGAAGTAGAGAATCTTACTTGTTCTTGAAGTGAGTCGATAAATCTTAGTCACCAAAGTCTGCAAATAGGGTACAAAAAAAAAAAAAAGATTAATGGAGGTGGTATACCTCCGTCTTCCATTTGATATTAACTCTATGAGAGTAACCATATAGTTGGTGTTTTTTTGTGTTTTTGTTTTATTGTTTGTTTGCTTTTTGGTAAATTTATAGGTCTCTTTGAATAGAACTTAGATTCACATACCAATGTTGGTAGTGTAAGCTTCGATGATATATGAAAAAATGAATGAATCCTCAGACAGTGAAAGCATCTCTTGAGCATTTGCTACGTATCAGATGCTGTTCTCGACCCTTCACATTTTATTTTCTACATGTCACTTTGTTCAGTCCTAACAAGAGCATCACAAAGTAGGTATTTCTGTGGATATATTTTCAGATATGGAAATTGAGGATCATAGGGAAAATATTACTTGTCAAAGGGCATGAAGTGAGTAACTGGTAGATTAGGCATATCTATTGTTGTCTCTGTGACTTCAGACTCAGGCTTGTTTTTGACCTTCCCTAATGCCTTTTTTTTCCCCCTTATGCCTTCTAATAGAGAGTATATGTCCCCTGGAAATCAAGTAAACATTAGCTGGAATAAATGGAGTCCGTTTTAAAGGTACCTTTAATTCTTGGATATTTGCTTTTAGAGCTCTTCACTGCAAACCATAGAGATCTAAATCTAATTCTATTTTTTTCCTTCAACAAGGAAGGACATCTTTTCATATGTCTTTTTTTCTGCTTTGAAATTTAAAATCATCATGTAGATACAACCAGCACTTTAGTTTTATACTTTATTGGTTTTGTTTTCATTTTGGGGGTTTTGTTTTGTTTTGTTTGTTTGTTTTGTTTTGTTTTGTTTTGTTTTTTTAGTTTTAATCTCTAATTCCATGGGGGAACATCTTTGTAACTTGTCACAAAATTGTAACCATGCCCTTCTGTCTCCTTGAGGTCTATTCCTTGTTGTTGCTGATAGCGAAACAAAGTTTTATTTAGTCACCAGTTTCTTTGGGTTTGCAGGACTTTTTCCCTCTGTCCTCTTCTATTAGCCTGATACTCTCCTCTTCCTTAACCAGATCTATTCTGATCTTACCTCTTCCTAACCCTTAACTTTATTATAACTAGTAATTCTTCTTTAGTAATTCTAACTTTTAATACTTCTATATATGTTAGCTAATTTTCTGGAAAAGATATATGTCATTAAGGAAGACCGGTATCTTCATTAATATAAATCATTCACTCCTGAATGGGTTCATTTTGATAAGCTAGCCCTTGCTTTTCATTTTATACCCTCATTTTTTTAAAGTCTTTTAATTGACTCTGAATAGTATGTAAAACTATCATCATTCAGCTTGGAAAAAATAACCTCATAATGAAGTTACTGACAGCAGTATCAGTGATTAGTGCCACTAATAGAAGATAAGTAAAATAGAGTGGCAAAGGTTAGCAATATAATTGATTTCTTTCTTCTGATCTTTAATTACAAGTGTTAAAAACTTTCTAGATGTTAAATTGACTGCAAAAGAATGAATTGGCTGTCTATTGACCTAAAAAAAAAAAACCAACAACATATTTTTAAAGTAGATATTTATTACCCTAGAGAGGAAAGGGCCGCTGTATACGATTTGTATGTAATTCTGACTGTCTCAATTCTCCTTTCTTGATGTGGGGGAAAAAAGGTTCAGGACTTGGCCTGACTTGTGGGTCTCAGAGATCAGAGGACAGGAGGAGCTCTTTATTGGAGATTTAAAAAGGTGTAGAATCAGAACAGGATGTAGCCGTGAGAGTCCAGTAAGACCCAAGTCAATAGAGCACTTTAGGGAAATTTAGCATAGGCTTTACTCTCCATGGCTGATTTGAAATAACAGACACAAGATAGATTCTTATCCAATATTAATCTTAAATATATAGTTATACTTTATTTTATAGACTGTAACAACTTAGTTTTAATATTCACACATACAACATGTATATGTTCAGAAATCTACTGTTTTATGAAGAGGGAGAGATTTTCTTTTTCCTGCTGGTATGCTTAGGAAAGGCTTTAGGGTTAAGTAGTAATTAAATTGAATCTTGAAAATGGTGAGTATTATATTGATTAAGGCATCTTCTAAGTAGATGATCAGCATAAAGAAAACAGTAAATTTTTAAAGCAGAATAATTACAGGACCAGAGTTGCAATCTTGGAAGACTGTGGTGACGGGACAGAGATGGGGATGGAACCTGAAATAAAATTGGTAATGAAAGGCCAAGGTGCAGTCTCAGTATGCAGATGTGAAGACTGGCAGG
Source organism: Lutra lutra (assembly GCF_902655055.1). Taxonomy (NCBI): domain Eukaryota; kingdom Metazoa; phylum Chordata; class Mammalia; order Carnivora; family Mustelidae; genus Lutra; species Lutra lutra. The sequence continues at coordinate 94,557,095 of NC_062279.1, forward strand.
TATGAATTAATGGTGGAGCATATGCATAAAGTGAATCTTAGTATGAAAACACCAAGGTTCTGTGCCAAAGGTACTTAGGTGGAGATGACCATCAGGCAATTGGAAATGTGAAGTGGGAGCCCACACCTAAAGATAAATTTCTAGGGGTCAGGAGTTACTAATTTTTTTGAGAAAATGGTGTAGAAAGAAAAGAAGATTTAAATAATTTCCTTAGGATACCATGCTAAAAGATGTAGCAGAAATGGACAGAAAAGTTGGAAATGATGTAAGAGAGAGCTACACCATGAAAACCTTTGAAAAGGGGGTGGGGGTTTAAGTAAGAGGGTGTTGCTACTGTACAATAAGAAGATCTGTCACAGACCACAAAACTACCTATTATATGATAATATAGAAAAGCCAGTTAGCTGGGGCGCCTGGGTGGCTCAGTGGGTTAAGCCGCTGCCTTCGGCTCAGGTCATGATCTCAGGGTCCTGGGATCGAGTCCCGCATCGGGCTCTCTGCTCGGCAGGAAGCCTGCTTCCCTCTCTCTCTCTCTGCCTGCCTCTCTGTCTGCTTGTGATCTCTCTCTGTCAAATCAATAAATAAAATCTTTAAAAAAAAAAAAAAAAAGAAAAGCCAGTTAGCTGTTAAGTTAGCTGCCAGGGACTGAGAGTGTAGGGTAATGATTAAAGATGAAGGAACACATGAGGTAATTTTTTTAGATTGATGAAGTATTCTTTATCAGGATTGTGATGGACTTTACACATTTCCCCAAATCCATAGAACTGTATACCACAAAGAAGGATTTTAATGACTTCGAATTTAAAAAATAATAATAAAAATAAGGAAAATAAGAAACAAAGGAGTCATTGGCGTATTAATTAAAAAGATTCACAGTGTGGAAGATTAAGAGTATATGGTAAAGAAATGGAAGCAATAATACAGCCTACTTTTCTAAGAAGGCTCATGGTTAAAAAGAAAGAAAAGAAAGTAGTTTTTATTTTTTTTTTAAGATTTTATTTATTTGACAGACTGAGATCACAAGTAGGCAGAGAAGCAGGCAGAAGAGAGAGGAGGAAGTGGGCTCCCTACAGAGCAGAGAGCCCAATGCAGGGCTCAATCCCAGGACCCTGAGATCATGACCCAAGCCGAAGGCAGAGGCTTTAACCCACTGAGCCACCCAGGCATCCTGCAAAGAAAGTAGTTTAAAGCAGACTCATGGTTGATTAAAAGAATGTTGTTGTTTGAACAGAGGAAACCTGAAGATGTCTGTAATAGAGGTTAAAAAAATAATCCATGAATATTTGAAGGAGATAAATAATGTGAAAGCCTTGAGGACCATATGAAGTAAAGGAAAAATAACAAGAGTTGCTTTTATTTTTAGGAGAGGGAAGAAGGATTAGAGAATGGGTGTAAATACAGGCTATCATTGTAAGGTAGCATCACTTCATGATGGAAGTGTGGCAAAATCTCATTTAGAAAAATCTAGCTCACCTTTTTCATTTTAATAGAATCTGAATATTCCATTTTTACCCTCCCAAATGCTTTGCCCTTTGATAGCGCCAAAGTGTGAACATTGATTGTCCTAAATCAGTAGATCTCAAAGTATGTTCCTTAGACCAGCATCATCATCATCATCATCTGAGACTTTGTTAAAAATGTAAATTCATCTCTATGCATACTAAATCAAAGACATACAAGTGGCCATTAGGTATAGGAAGAATGTTCAATGTCACTAATCAGTATAATGAAAATAAAACCACAATGAGAAATCACCTCACACCTATCAAGATGGCTATTATAAAAAAAAAATAATAATAAAAGAAAGTACCAGTAAAGATATGGAAAACGCACAATGGTGCAGCCACTATGAAAAATAATATGAAGCTTCCTCTAAAAATTAAAAACAAAATTAACATATAATCTAGCAAACCCACTTCTGGGAATTTATCCAAAATAACTGAAATCAGGATCTTGAAGATATATTCGTACTCTTTGAAAAAGAGGTACAAGCTCTCCCACATTCATTATAGCATTACTCACAATAGCCAAGATGTAGAAAGAATCTGAATGCCCACAGATGGATAGATAAAGACAACCTGGTATACAGTCATGCACTAGAATACTATTCAGCTTTAAAACGAGAAGGAAATTCTACAGTATGTGACAACATTGATGAACCTTGAGGACATTATGCTAAGAAAAATACACCAGCCACACAAAGACACATATTGCATGATTCCACTTATATAAGGTATCTATAATAGTCAAATTCATTGAATTAAAAAGTGGAATGGTGGTTTAAGGGAGCTGAAGAAAGGAGAAAGGGGTGTTAATAATAAGTGGGTGTGAATTTTCAGTTAAGCAAGATGAATAAGTTTTAGAGATCTGCTGTACAATATTGTACCTGTAGTCAACAGTACTATAACGTACACTTAAAAATTTGTTAAAACAATAGATAGATCTCATGTTAAGTGTTCTTACCACAATTTTAAAAATAATTAAAAAAAAAAAACCTCTTAGGGAGGGGGCTCAGCATTGTGTCTTTGCAAGACCTCTGTATGATTATGATAGATTAAATTTGAGAACCACTGCTCTAAGCCCTGTAGATATTTCATTCCAGGTCTTAGTGATAGCTATACACATGAGCATGCGATTAAACCCCAACCAAGGAAACTTAAGAGGACACTTGCTGGTTGCTTTTGGTCAAGGATTTCATTTTGATCAAGAGACACCCATAGCCAAATAGCCCTTTCTGCCCTTGGATTAGTTGTATATGGATGCACAGTATTAAAGTCCAGTAGTAATCTTACTTTAGGACAGAATCAGTAAAATAAAAGCCAATGTGCTGGGGCGCCTGGGTGGCTAAGTGGGTTAAGCCTCTGCCTTCGGCTCAGGTCATGATCTCAGGGTCCTGGGATCGAGTCCCGCATCAGCCTCTCTGCTTGGCAGGGAGCCTGCTTTCTCCTCTCTCTCTCTGTCTGCCTGTCTACCTGCTTGTGCTCTCTGTCAAATAAATAAATAAAATCTTTAAAAAAAAAAAAAAGCCAATGTGCTGAGCATAGTAGAATGAAAATGTGGAAGGCACCTGAGTGCTTGGTGATGTACTTAGAAAACTGTTATATAAACTTAGAACCACTCACATCTGGTAATCAGTGACCTCATTGTTTAAATTACTGTTAATTGGGGCGCCTGGGCGGCTTAATGGGTTAAGCCTCTGCCTCCAGCTCAGGTCATGATCCCAGGGTCCTGGGATCAAGCCCCGCATCTGGCTCTCTGCTCAGCAGGGAGCCTGCTTCCCTCTCTCTCTCTCTGCCTGCCTCTCTGCCTACTTGTGATCTCTCTCTCTCTCTCTCAGTCAAATAAATTAATAAAATATTTTAAAAATAAATAAATAAATTACTGTTAATTGTGTTATCTCTTGCTTGTGGCTATAGGCACTAGAACTGAAATGAAAAATAATAACTTGGGTCTGTTACGTTCTCCGTTATCTTATTTTTTATCAAAATACTGTAGTTCTCACTGAAAATATTCTATGCTTTCATTAACAAATGTATTGATCAACAAATATAATGTGTCTTTTCAGACTGTCAGCAGGACTTTTGCATAGTCCTTAGCACATAATCTGAAACCAAATATCTAGATACTTAATCAGAGACAATATTATCAAGATAAGTGGTGTTGCCGTTGGCAGATGCCAACAGCCTACTTCCCCAAAGTATAATGCCATAGGGATTGGATTTACCTTAAAATACTAAGAAAAAAAGGGGGGGAGAAGGTAAAAGGGAATGATGAAGCAAATATACTTAAATTTTTATAATCTTTGAACTTGGTGATAAAAATTTCATTAAGCAATTACATTTATTTTGGCATATTTAAATATTTTATATTAAATTTAAATATATATATATACACTTTAAAACAAAATCAAAGGGGGTAAATGTCTTAGAAAAATACGAGAAAAATAAATAAATTTAGTTATTTTTATAAGCAAAATATTTAAAATGAAACATATTGGTAGAGAAAAAGAGAAGGTCCATTCAATAATAAAATCTACCAGAAAGACCAAATAAGTACTAATGTGTGTGTGTATAAAAAGAGTAGTAGTTAAATATATAGAAATAAATGCTGATATGATTACAAAGAGAACTCAAGAAAGATATCATTGGAAAATTTTTAAGACTTTTTAGGAAATGATAAAACAAATATTAGGATGTGGATAATCGGGATGTGGGGTGTTAATGATAAAATATTAACCAGCATGATTATAGATTTATAGAGTGTATATACAATTAGCAAATACAGTGCTTTTCTTTAATAATGCAATATTTACCATTTTATATATATATATATATTAGATTTTATTTATTTGACAGAGAGAGACACAATGAGAGAGGGAACACAAGCAGGGGGATTGGGAGAGGGAGAAGCAGGCTTCCTGACTAGCAAGGAGCTTGATGTGGGGCTCCATCCCAGGACTCTGGGATCATGACCTGAGCTGAAGGCAGATGCTTAATGACTGAGCTACCCAGGTGCCCCCAATACAGTGCTTTGCAAGTAAATATGGAAAATTTAGAAAATTTGATGTCCTAGAATGTCAATAAAGTAACCATTTATATAAAGTTTAAAAATTTGAAAGACAATTTTATGCTTACATACATAAAGGTATAAAATTTCATAGAAATTTCAAAGATGGGTGACATTTTGGGATTTAGAGTGGTTATCATTGTTTCTGTAGGGGCAGATGGTAAGAATAGAAGTAAGCATCATAATTTATCCTGGAAATTTGTTTTAATCATTGTATAAACATACTCTCAATATAATAGAAATCAAACTGCATGAAGTGATTTTATTCATAGGAAGGATAAATTTGTGTGGAGGAAAGTATGACATTTTCTCCTCTGTCCCATCCTTCTCTTTTTGCTGTTTCTTTTATAGCAAGGACATTGTGTTAGGATTCTCTTGAATTTAATGGAACTATATTTGTGAATTACAATGATCAAATTGTCTTATAATGGGCAGATGGCAGTTCCAATTTTATGTGTTTTTCATGAATATGTTAGTTAAAAAATGTGAACCTGGATCTAACTACAAATGTCTCTGAACATGACATGTTATACTGCTGCATGTCCCCAAAGGTATTTCTAAAGCAGTTTTATCTACTCTAAAGTAGGTGACATATAACAAAACCAGAAAATAATGATAACATTGTGTTTATGGTTGTCATATGGTTTTTGGATAAATGGAATATCCAAATCAAACATATTTAATACTACTAATATGTGTCAGAAGAGAAATATTGAACTGTGCTTATTTGAGTCCTGCAGTATTTTATTTAGGATGATACTTTTCTGAAATATGGCTTAAACATTATGATCATTAGTAATATCCCCAAAGTGAATATAATTAAACACAGTGATTTACCTAATTGCTGAAATGTCAATAATATACTTAGCCCATGTAAGTTTTACTTATTTTATTTTAAAGTGAATTTATTTTATTAAAGTTTACTTAAGGCAACTATTATGATTAATAAATACTGACTTAAAATTTAACTTAAACAAATATAAATGTTTTATCATTATATACAGATTCTACTATATTTACTAAATGTCTACTCTGTGCAACATTGTGTTGAATTGGATAGTTACTGGAGAGAAGAGGTGTTCAGTAGTCATTTGCAAAAATAAGTAAGATATGGTTGATGGTCTTGAGGAGTTTATTGTGACCAACTGAGTAAATAGATAAATAGAAGTGAAAGGTGGTAAAGGTTAAAAAACAAAACAAAGGAAAACAGAAAAACATGGTAGAAAATTGGGGTTGACTTCCTGAAGAATCAGGAGAGGTTGAAGTGACATTTAGGTAACAATATAGAGAAAAATATATATAGTAATCAATTTCATGTGAGTTGATAAAATGCTTCTTCCACATTTTAAGCTCATATAATCTTTTTTTATAGTGATTAATTGGGTTTTAGTTATATGCTAGAACTAGAGTTTACAGTTTTGTTTTTTTTTAAGATTTTATTTATTTATTTGACATTACTACAAGTAGGCAGAGAGACAGGCAGAGAGAGAGGAAGGGAAGCAGGCTCCCTGCTAAGCATAGAGCCCAATGTGGGGCTCGATCCCAGCACCAGGATCATGACCTGAGCCGAAGGCAGAGACTTTAACCCACTGAGCCACCCAGGCACCCCTAGAGTTTAAAGTTTCTTTAAATGCCTATAGACTTACATGATGCAGATATATACAAGTTTATGATCATATAGTTTTAATTTTCCAAGATGATTCTATCTTCAGTGTGAGATGGGAGCAAGAATCTAAAATTCACCCACCTTAGGGAACTCCTGGCTGGCTTAGTCAGCAGAACATGTGACTCTTTTTTTTTTTTTTTTTTAAGATTTTATTTATTTTATTTGAGAGAGAGAGTGCATGCGTGCACAAGAGCAGTCAAGGTTGGGTGGGATGGGCAAAAGAAGAAGATAATCTCAAGCAGACTACCCGCTGAGCATGGAGTGTAAGAGTGGCTTGATCTCCCCACCCTGAGACCATGACCTGAGCCAAAATCTAGAGCTGGATACTTTAACTGACTGAGCACCCTGGTGCCTCAGACGTGTGACTCTTGGTCTCCGCGTTGTGAGTTCAAGCCCTATGTGGGGCATGGAGACTACTTAAAAAAAAAAAGAGAGAGAGAGAGAGAGAGATAAAATAAAATAAAATTCACCAATCTGAATCCCCCCTCCCTTATTCTTCCATCTATTCCCACCATCCTCACACAGGGAGTTCTTGGAACTGCAAGCTCTATCCAAAGCCTACAAAAAATGGAGCTAGTCCCTCCCCTTGAGAGAACTGAGGCCATTTTGCCCCGTATCCCACAGAATGTTAAGTAGATTTGAATCCAGTGCTTTTTTACTCCCCGTTCAATGCTACTTTCACTGCTTCATTCTGATACAATGCTATCTAGTAATAACTAGGGGTAAGTATATATTAAAAAAATAGGAAAAAATACATTCTGTAAATTAATAATAAGTTAAACACTTCTTCCTGTCATGTTTTCCTTTCATTTTGGTGAAGTCCCTTTATTCATTGCTTAAAGATTAAGTTGAACGTTGAGATTGACATTCTATCCCATTTAGTTAGCTGGAGAGAATTTCATTCTTGCTTCAATTCAATAATTTATAAGGCACAAGCTATTTACAATTAAATTTACCCCTTAAAGAAAGCACATCACCATGAATGTTATTTAAATATTTCTTTAACATCCAGGAGTGTATCCTGATTGGCAATGGCAAGAGACAAATGTAAAATAATAGCAACAACAACAACAACAACATATTTGTTTAAAATGGTATTTCTGTTTTTCCGTGGGGGAATTATTTTATTTTTATTTTTATATCAGCAGACATTATTATTATCTCTAATATTTTCAAATGTTAGGTGTGTCAGGTGTCAAAGGCAGTCTCTTGGGTTCTGTTACCTTGACAACAAATCATGGTCTTGGGAGTCCTTGTGGAGCTGAATGATTGGTTTCTGAGAATTTAATAAAACTGTTGCTGGATTCAAATCAGCTACCCTTCCCTTCAGCTGTAAAACGAGTGATCATTCTCTAAAGCATTCATCAAGTTGCACTTTAAAAGAAATACACTTCTTGATATTTGTGATCCTACCCAACTGGATTACAAATCACAATCATTTTATAATGTTCTTTTGTGATACCCTGAAATTATTATACAAAAAATAGTAGTAATGTGTTCTTTTTTTTTTTAAAGATTTTTTATTTATTTATTTGACAGAGAGAGATCACAAGTAGACGGAGAGGCAGGCAGAGAGAGAGAGAGAGGGAAGCAGGCTTCTTGCTAAGCAGAGAGCCCGATGTGGGACTCGATCCCAGGACCCTGAGATCATGACCTGAGTTGAAGGCAGCGGCCCAACCCACCGAGCCACCCAGGCGCCCCAGTAGTAATGTGTTCTAAGGTATACCAACCTGTGATATGGATATCATATCCTCATGTCTTTCAAAGGATTTTATATTTCATATTTAAGTAAGTGAGAAACATGCCTTGAATTGAAAAATATATCAGAAGTTTAATATCTTGCTTCTTTAAATAAAGGAGTTATGCTTAAGCATTTTCACTAAGTTTGAGCCAGTTAGCCTAGGTTTTGAATTATTTGAAACTTTTGGAATTTCCTTCTCTCCTTTGTCATTCTTATAAATTGGGTTTCATTCCAATTTTTTTTTTGCCCACCCCCATAGCTTCCACCTCCCTGGAATCATCATGTTCTTTAAGATTTAAACAGAATGAACCTAGGCATTCATTGCATGTTTCCACAGATCTGCAGAAATTCCTTACAGTGCTGGGGCTGGGGCCTAGGAAGTCCTCATCTCTTTGACACTAATGGTTCAAACCTCTTGCTTTTTGAAGTACATCAGCTTATTGGATACAACCTTGGCCATCATTCATACCTAAATATATAATATATATGTTCATATACATAAGATTTATTGTTCCATATTATTAAAATTGATTCACTTTATTATATGTAATCTAGAAATTAATAAAAAGTCACAAAAAAGTGGACCATACATTTCACCCTACCATTATGTAATTTTTTTAACTTGAGTTTCCAATAAAAACTTAGTTTCCTGGTTTAGTCATATTTTCCAAATCATTGAGCTAATACATAGTTTAGTTAAAGTTTGTTGGGTTTGGCTTTGTCTGCCAAAAATAAAAAAAAAAATTTGGAATGGAATCTAATTATAAAGATGACAACAGACAGAAGGAAGATCCAAAATCATTGGCTTATAGAAAAGTATCTGAGCCTCTTCTCTTCTACATGAGAAAACTATCCTCCTGTTTCCTCCAGTCAAGGTAGAGTCAATTAGTTGTTCTGTAAAGTGGAGTATCAACCACTTTTTATCATTATATTGTAGGATTTGATTAGTATTGAATAGAATTTTTTTTAACTGAAATAGTCCTTATGGGAGTCTTTTCATTTTATATCGTAAATCTCATATTAATAACTATATTATTTTTCTGAGCCTTTTAATGCATTTGTTTACATGTAGTTTTGCAGAATTTTGCTACTTTATTAGACAAGAGGAAATAAATGACACACTCAAGCAGAATTGATGAAAGGACTATTTATAAAATTGTGGGCAAGGAGAACCCCAGGGCCAATAACAGTAGGGTGCTGTCACTATCCTGGGCCTGCGGGGCAGAAGCTAGGGGTGGAAGTGGTTGCTAGAACCTTGGATGTGCTTTGGTCTTGGTCAGAAGTACATGGCTGGAGGTAACCTACTGTACTTATTGTGTTATATCCAATAATCACCTAATAATACTGTATTTCAAAGAAGATACAGTGACTTTTTCAAGTTAACCCAAATAAATCAAAATCTCTAGACTGGGGCCCAAAAACACAAAACATAATTGTGTTTGAGATAAGTAAACTACCTTTGGAAATGACTGGATTTGTCATAAGAAACTTTTTATTCTAAGACATTTTTTTATTTCCATCATCATATACACCAGTGCCAGAAAGCCACTATTGCTTTATAAGTTCTGGAATCCAGACCCCCTGTCAATATCCCTGCTCAGCGGGGAACCTGCTTCTTCTCTCCCTCTCCCCCTTTCCTCCTGCTCCTGCTTTCTCTCTCAAATAAATTTTTTTTAAAAAGTATCACTTTCTAAGGTTCATGATTTTACTACCCTTTTATACACAGGGTTTTTATATACCCTTATATGACATTTTTTTGGAAAATACTATTTGTATCTCAAGCAAACACATTTCCTACCTAGAATTTTATCTAAATGTTGATATTCTAATAATTTAAAACAAAATCTGTGAGTTAGGTGAGAAGTGTCATTTCATTTCAATTTTTATAAAGAAAATAAATTAGAGAAAAACAAAAGCCGTCCCAAATTATATAACTTAAGGTCATATTATGAGATGGCTTTTAACTGTTAAATATTGGTCACTATTCCAACCTAATATCATTTAAGACTAGTATCATTTTTGAAACAGAATTGATGTATGGAAATCAAAAATATTTTCTCTTTTTTTTCCCTTTCAAACATGAAGTTAAAATAAAAAACCCATGTACAAAAAAATTTAGAGCAATAAAAGCCAGAGAATTTGGGTGTAAAGAAAGACTTCTTTGTTAGTTCCATTTTGTTGGACTTTTTAATATTCTATTACTAATTATGCAGTTTAGCAGCTTGTCATTTAAATATATGTCTTGTTATTAAAATATTAAGCATCATAAAATACCTTTTATCTTTCATGTTGTCCATTTCATGAAATAACCATAGGTGAAAATTACAGTTAAGTAAATGTTCTTACTTTTAAAATAAAGCCTTGTAGTTTCTGTATCATTCATCAATCTATTAGCATCATTTTTCTACTAGAATGTTCCCTCACATACAACATACTCTTAATTAATAAGAATATAACTTTCTCAATGCTTCTCTGACTTTCTTAGCCAAAACATTTTTATTTAGATTTTTCAAAATGTTATTGCTGTTTTAAACTAGTATTGGATAAAACTTATACTATAATCACAAGACTTAAGAAGAAATGTTCAGAGAAACCCCTGGGGAGATGTAATTTTGATATTTAGGACTATATTGTGTAACATAAAATGTGGAATGTATAGAAATATATAGAATGTGTTACATATTGAATATATAGAAATATAACGCCTTATGTCTCTAAAACTGAAACTTCCCCCTTCACTCTCAGATTTTAATTGTTTGACTTCAAAATAGACACAACTTTCACTTAATAGTTGTCCTGGCTATAAATGTATAGAATTTCACTCAACTGCACTCAGTGGCTTTTCCTGATTTACAGTTCTGAGTTTCTTAATTTTTATAAGTCAACTTAAAATAAGATCTGTACAATTTCTGTGATACCGTATTTCATGGTTACACTTTAAAGAATATTTGAGATTAACTATCCCTGCCCAAATCTAAGAAGTATAGTTACTTACTATATAGTGAGTGTATGGACTTAAAAAACTCTGTTGACATAAACTTCAGTATATCCATGCCTTTATTTGCTTACTTTACTTCTATTTTTCTAACTTTTCATTTCTTTGGACAATGATTTTAATTAGTTTTCATTAGCTGAAAATATTTTTGACTTTTTTCTTACATTAATAACTTAAAATTGCACTGCAGTTTGCCACATGTTGTACCATTCACTCTTTCATTTAACCTTTATCATAATGCTGTAAGATGAACAGGAAATGTTTATATCTCCATTTTAAGTTTAAGAAAACTGACACTCAGTCATTAGGAACACAAAGATAAGAATTGAGTTAAGCTGCATATAAAATCCAGAATTCATAGCCAAGTCTAGTTAGATTCTATCAGATTCATCCTCAATAAGACAGTATGATACTTAATGTAGTTTTTCTTTTCTTTTCTTTTCTTTTCTTTTTTTTTGAGTAATATTTATTTATTTATTTTTATTTATTATTTTTTATTAACATAGAATATATTATTTGCTCCAGAATACAGGTCTGTGAATCATCAGTCTTATACAATTCACAGCACTCACCATAGCACATACCCTCCCCAGTGTTCATAACTCAACCATCCTCTCCCTCTACCCCCACCCCACAGCAACCCTCAGCTTGTTTCCTGAGATTAGAGTCTTATGGTTTGTCTCCCTCACTATCCCATCTTGTTTCATTTTTTCCCTCCCTGTTCCCCACCACCCCCCACTCTGCCTCTCAAATTCCTTTATGCTAAGCGAATTAGTCAATCAGAGAAAGACACTTATCATATGATCTCTCTGATATGAGGAACGTCTTTTTTCTTTCAATTTAAATCAGCTTAAGTGACAAGTTATTAAATGCTTACTAGGTTAAAGTACTGCAAGGAGAATAACACAGTTGTGTAAGAGAGATTAAAGCACAAGATAGGCAAGTACATAGTATCATAAGTTATAAGAACATTGCTAACCTGTAAGAAGACATTCTTAATAGGCATAATGGTACTGATGAAAACCAGAATTTAAGGGTCAAGGCATAAGGGTGAGTTAAGATGAAGCCTCAGATGATCATTGTCTTCTGGAGATGATGAAGATGTTGAAGATTTGGGTTGGGAAGAGATGTAGAAGGCGCTGAGAATATATGCATAACAAAAGGACAACATGCAAACAAAAAATGAATTTGACACATCTGCTAAAAGAATAAGGCAGAAATGGTTACAAATTAACAGAATTGAGAGCCTATGAAAACAAGGGGTTAACCTAAGGAAAAAAGAAACATTTCTCAAATGTTCAACTAATGTTGAAACATGAAAAAAGAAGAGGATTTTGTCAGTAAGAATAAAAGTCGAGGGTTTTATTTGGGAAGATATCCATTTATCAGAAAGTGATAAAACTTTCCTTTTCTCTAAAATGTGATTATTTTTGAAGTATGGAAATGTGGAGAATGTGATAAAGTTTTTCAAAGGTGAGTAGAAAAATGTCAGAAAACAGCAATCACAAAGCAGTCATAAATATTTTTGGTGGAGTTTGAATATAGTCTTTCCACACTTTCTAACAAGTAGAGCCTATCAGCAGTACACATATGTGCAGAGAGTTACTTGATTATGCATACCTAGAAAGACTTGAATGCACAAAATGCTAAGGTGGACCAAACTAGTCTCAGGAAAAGGGCTCACTTTACATTTGTTATGAAGTTGAGAAAGGACCTGGAAACATCGGCTGGGATCTTTGTGCTCATGGAAACGATGGGAAGATCAGGTAGGGAAGAAGGCAAACCAACACTGGCAGTTATCAGAGACAGAGTTCTTCCAGTGAGCTCACTTAATTCTCCTGAGCCTGCTCTCTACTTAGCTTCCAAAAGGGAGCAGGGAGAAAGTCCATCACAGCTATAGTCATCAGAGCCATCAGGGAGAATAAGGGCTCCTCGCGCCTCCCTTGCTCAATGTCACACAGCTAAACACTGACAAAACTGGGACAGAGTCCAAGCACCTGATCTGGCTCTAGTGTCTGTGCTCTCAATACTATAATATTTGCTTCTATGGAGACCACATATATTAATTTTGTAAGTGCATACTAGTTTTTATAAATTTTAAAGGATGGTTTGAGAATTATCTTCATTCTTTGCATTTTTTCTTTTTTTGTTTTTGCTTTGTATGTTATTCATCTACTTTTTTCTCATAGATGAACACATAAATACAAATTGGCATTTTGCTCTGAACTGGTACAATTCTGTTCATAAATTCAAATGGTGATTGAAATATGTGGAAAATTATGCATATCTAATTTTGATTGACTGTTTCCCTAATTTAGAAGTGAGTTCTTTGGTGTTATTTCTATCATAGCAGACCATCTAACAGATTCTCTCAACTCTGTCAGACATTCAGTTAATCACCTAATGTTTAATCTGCATTTTATCAAGTAACCAGATCAAATGCTTAATTTAGCTGACTAAGTGTGTTGATACTCTGCATCTTAGTCTTCTCATTCAGATATTTAAAAGATGTGTAGGATTTTAAAGTAAGATTCAGAGAACATGTACATTTATTCTTAGCCTTTCAGTATTATTTTACTTGTTATTCTTTCTTTCCTGCAATAAAAAAAAAAAAACACAGAACATCAGAAAATTGACCACTCTTTAAAAATATACCACTCCTCACTAGAAATAAAATGAAAGAAATTAATATTTTATCTGGTTAATTTATACAGTGTTTATCATTTACAAAAACAATTTTGAAGCATTCTAAAATTAGACATAATTAATTGTAATTATGGGAAACTTAATGGGTCACAGTTTGAAAAAAAAAAGATTAAAATGATATTTTGAAATGGATGTGAATATCTTAGATTTGGATAGAATACAATTGTTCTCTTTTGTTTTGCATAATGTATCTATGACTTTTTGGTATATGATTTCTTCTTTCACTATATTCATTGAAAATGACCAATGCTACTAGGTCATTTTTTAAATTTATTTATTTATTTTAGAGATTTATTTATGCATTTGAGAGAGAGAGAGAGAGAGTGCCCACCTACATGCACATAAATGGAAGGACAGGAAGAGAGAGGGAGCGAGAGAGAATCTTAAGCAGGCTCCATGCCCAGCATGAACCTGATGCAGGGGTCGATCTCATGACCCTGAGATCATGACCTTAGCTGAAATCAATAGTAAGATGTTTAACCAAATGAACCATCCAGGCCCCCTTATGTCACTTTTCTCTTATATGTTATATTAAGCTAATTGGCTTAGTATTAATATCTTATTTCCTACACAGAAAAACATGTCTCAAACATTGATATTTTTGTTGTTACATTTTCATAAATTTTGGCTAATATTTATTGATACTCTTCAAACTGTTGGTCCTATATTATGTATTAAGCTGACCCTTCTTATTTCAGTAATTTGGAATAATGACATATTCATCCATTTTCCAAAATATTTTGATATTTTGACATTTTAAATAAAAATGAAGAAATTTCCCTTCATATAAACTAAATGAAATCTCGTTTTCAGTTACTTTGTTCAAATCAATACATTGAATAAAAAATAAATATTAATCAAACAAAATAAATGAAATCATATATCTTATGACTTCATGTGAAAGTCTGATGGTCTTTCTTGCAAGTTTTACATTTCAAATCATTTAGTGTATATTATATTTTGCTAATAACTTGATTGTTTAAAATTTGGAATCTGTATCTTCTATAGACAAAAATTCAGACATGGTAGTCCAAGTTCCTAGCCAAATTCAAATAGCCATGTTTCACTCAATATTACTAATTTTTATTAGTTCTAACATGTGTTATTTAACTGTATTAGTCAGGATTCTTTACAGAAACAGAATCATAGGACATATGTATACCATAGGCTATAAAGACATAGACAAATTTATTGTAAGGTATTAGTTCATACACTTTGGGAGGCCAAGAAGGCCTGCTGTGTTCTCTCCGCAAGCTAGAGAACAAAGAAAGCTGGTGATATAGTGTAAGATCCTGAGAGCCAGAGCTGGTGGCATAAATTCCAGTTTGAGTCTGAAGACATGAGAACCAGGAGCACTGAAGACAGGGGAAGGTAATATCGCACCTTAACCAGTCAGGCAGATAGAGTCAATCTTCCCTTCCTCTACCTTTTGCATTCTGTTCAGGCCCTCAACAAACTGGATGATGCCCACCCACATTGGGGAAGGCAAATGGCTTTATTCATTCTACTCAGATTCAGATGCTAGTCTCTTCCATAGGCACTCTCAGAGACAGTAAGAAATAGAATGCATAACCAGATCTGGGCACCCTGAGATCTAGTCAAGTTGACACTTAAAATTAACTTTATAGTAAATTATTAGGAAAAATATATAATCAAACATGGTTTTAAAAGTGAATGTATTTCCCTCTTTAAAAAAAAATGACACTTTCCTTCACTTCTGTTCATATAAACTTTACTATTATCCAACTCCTGTTACAGCCCTTACTTACTTGAGAGTCTTAGAGCATAATATGGGGAATGATAGGATACAGAACTTTATTTGCACTTCAACCAGTCAAATTATTTAAAATATCATGAATCTAACATTCATATTTTAATTTGTTGAAGGATTAAAGATGAATAAATATTATTGCTTAAACAGGAGAAATTGTGTGTACAGAAAATTTCACCAAAAAAATTGTACTTCCAATTATTGCTAATTTTAACCAATGTTAAGTTTTCTTTTTAATTATTAACTTCATGATTATACCATATTTTACCTTAATTACTTATAATTGGCTTAATGAAAATATAGTTGCCTGACTTTTTGGAAGTCAGATATTTATCCTTTATCTTAAACAAGCTATCATTCATACTAACCTCACCCAGTTGTGAACCAAATCCCATACATATAACCATTACAAACACCTGGTGAATACTCATTAAAATGAAGCAAATCTGTTCATTTGCAAAGACACATCAACAGCATAGTGAAGCAGTTTAGAAGAATCTGATTCAAGAATGAAAACAATGTTGCCAAAGTTAACTAAGTTTTAACCTGTGATTAAGAGAACATTAGAGTATGCCTTCTCCATAATAGATGTTAGGATATTCTAACACTGAAGCTGAGCCTTCTTGCCACCTCACAGCAGGGTGCAACAATAAAGAAACACATGCCCTTAGATTTTGCTTGACCCTGTTCTAATAGACTCCAGACTACTGAACATGAACGCGGATTTTAATATAATTTATTTGGCAGCACTTGGAATGTCCCTTTTCTCTGATGTCTTGTACCTTTTCCTCATGACTCTGAAATGAATTTTAGTGTTTGTACTACATACTTTCTCGTTTTTGAATAGCTACAGTGTCATGAGCCTTAAGTAAGCTTTTAAATGTTTGTTTTTTAGATCTCATTTATTTATTTTAGAGAGAGCATACAATGGGGAAGGGGCGGAGGGGAGGAGGAGAAGGAAGGGGAGGGACAAGAGGACGCTGCACTGAACACCAAATGGGGTTTGATCCCACAACCCTGAGAACAAGACCTGAGCTGAAATCCAGAATGGGTCTCTTAACTGGCTGAGCCACACGGGGGCCCCTAAATGTTTGTTTCTAACCTATATATCTCCCTTCCCAGTTTGTATTCAGCTTTGTTTTCCATTGAGCTTTACTTTGAATTTCTGATCCTATCTGCCTGTACCTTGACTGAGAATGAATGCTTTTTTGTATTTTTTTTTAATTCTTCCTCCTTCCATTCTGTTGAACAATCTTCAGGGAACACACGTTGCTATCAGGGTCACCAGTAGTCTCCATATAATCAAACTCAATTTCACAGCATTTGTTCTACATGGTTGCTCAATATAGTATAATATTTTACTTTTCTGTTTATTATCAGTTCCTCTCCCCTACCTATAGTATAAGCATTTCTCATGGAAAAATAAACAATTTTGCTCTGTTCACCAAGTATTCCCAGGTCCTAGCATGTTGTATCTGGCACATGTTAGGTCCTCAATAACTACTTTTGAATAAATGGTTGAATGAATAAATCAGTCAATTGATTAATCATCTTTACGGGTTATAAGAAGTGTGGCTCTTCCGATGCCTGTGTATTAGTAAAGAGTAAGAGACAAAATTTCTTTGGGCTATATCTGTGCTATTTCTTTTACCTAGTATTTTTAATAGTCTAGGAGGTGAAGCTTTCCAGTCTCAGAAATGGAGTTGTGAGGAAGAGAGAGGAAGGTATTATTTATTGAGTGTCTGTTATATGGCAAGTACTGGACTGCATATACATTTCATCATTTACTCCTAAAAACCTTGTAAGATAGATGCTGTTATTATCTCCACTTTGCAGAAGAAGAAACCGAGGCCAAATGAGAGATTAAGTCGCTTGTTCAGGTTCACCCAAACATGAGTTCAGCATGAAGAACCATGCAGTGTTCTGTCTCCTTTGGCGCTGGATAGTAAGTGTTGTCAATCCACAGAAAACTGAAGGAACTGAGCTGATAAAGATAAATATAAGTCAAAGTTTCCAAAGTAAAATACATATTCATTTTGGAATATCTGTGTTGTTTTCGTTGTCAGAGGACATCAAGGTGTCACTAAAGTAAATCAACTAACAGAGCTAAAAGCGATTTTGTTTATTTTCTTTTCCAAGCGTACTCAGAGAGGCTTATAATCATTACTCATGGGATACATATAGCTGTCCAGTAGCCATCTGGCTAGGGCTGCCAGATAAAAAACAGGATGCCCAGTTAAAGTTGAATTTCAAATGAAACTCTATCTGTATGTGTATCTCTCCAATATGGTATGGGACATATTTATTCTTAAAAAATAAAATTATTATTTGTCTTAGATTCAAGGTTAGCTGTGCTTCTGCATTTCTGTTTCCTACATCTGCAACCCCTACACCTGGCTAAATCCTACCTTGCCCTTCTGTTACTTGTCTTGCTATTCTGGAAGACAGGTTTTATTGAGGAGGTAAAGACAAAGACAAAAATGGAGAGAGGGCAAGTTTGAAATGACGTCCAAATGATAAAAGCCACATGACTGCTCTCTTGCTTTTTATGAGGGAGGAGCTGGGATTATCCTAAAACACATTTGAATATAGGCTAAGTTTACCTACAGACCCCTCTGAGCCTTACCTTCCACCCTCCCAGGTTCTATCTCTGGAGCTCAGAAATTGAAAAACTGTGGACAGTCTCTTCACATTCTCTAAGCCTCAACTTCCCCATCTATAAAATACCAATATTCTTACATATTAGAAAGAAAAGAAACAGGTAATGTATATGACTGACTTCTGTAAATTGGTCAGGATCTCAATGAAACTTTTTTTAACAGAATCCTGAATGATTAGAAGACATCCATGTGAAGAGAGAGAGAGAGAAAGGGAATAGAGAGAGAGAGTATGTGTGTGTATGTATATATTTATGCAACTACAAAATAAAGGAGAGAAGGACCGGATAGCATAGTGCATACAAAATTCTTAATGGGGTCAGAGGATCCCATACCAACCTTCTTTTTAAATTTCAGCTTTATTGAGGCATAATTTACAAGTAAAATTGTAAGACATTTATTTTTTTAATTTTTTTTTTTTTTAAGATTTTATTTATTTGTCAGAGAGAAAGGGAGAGCGAGCGAGCACAGGCGGACAGAATGGCAGGCAGAGGCAGAGGGAGAAGCAGGCTCCCCGCCAAGCAAGGAGCCCGATGTGGGACTCCATCCTAGGACGCTGGGATCATGACCTGAGCCGAAGGCAGCTGCTTAACCAACTGAGCCACCCAGGCGTCCCAAAATTGTAAGACATTTAAAGTGTACATCACAGGGATTTGATGTATGTATACATGCAAACAGATATCCCTCCCCCATCTAATGAATTAACACATCCTTCACCTCACCTATTTAACTGTTTGGTGAAGACATTTGTGTTCCACCCTGTTAGCAAATTTAAATTATATAATACAGTGTTTCTTGTCTTGGTGATCAAGGAAAGCTTTTCAAGGATAGTAGAATTAGTGAAACCCCTAACAAAATAAAGGGGATGAAATAAAAGGCTCTTCTCGTGGTATCTTCACCTGAGCAAAAAGTCCAGTGTGAAAGTACAAGGATTCACATTGAAGAACTGACACTGCTACTATAAGCCGAGGGTCTGTATAGGAAATTGGTTGGAGTTATAACAGGAATATGCTCATGGCTCTTGACTATAGAAGGCCCTGGACAACAACATATGGGGCTTAAATTTTATCCATTAGGTACCAAAGAAAATTAAGAACAGGTGACAGCAGGCCCAAATACTAGATAGAAGTTTTTTTTTTTTTTTTTAAAGCAATAACAGCCTAAATTATAATAGTTACAGTGGGATAGAATGGTATATGGGAGAATATTTTGACAGAAAAATCAATAGGACTATCTATAGGATTTGGTAAGGCAAGAAAATAGCTATAATTTGATAAAGGTTTTAAGTCTGGAAATCTGGGAAAACATTACATTCTTTCTTCTTTTTGGTGGTGGTGGGCAGTGGTAGGGTGAAAGCAGAGTTCACTGAAATGTAGATGGAGAGAGAGAGAGAGAAATGGATGGAGCATCTGGAGGGAGACTGGAAAGGAAAAAGCATGAGTCTCATCTTTGCTTGGAGTCTGGGTTTTCTTTTTACTGGTGATTGTGGTCTGGTGCACGTGTCCTCTTAGGCATCCAGGAACTGGTCAGAACAAGGAAAGGATTCAGGTGTCCTTCATAAGTCACTCATTCCCTAAAACCAGGTGTCTTGGCTTCAAGGTGTTCTGAGTCAGTGGTCTTGGAGAATGTTTATGACAACCCACCTGGTCACTCCTTAGATGTTATCTACTGTGCTGAAAGAGTCCAAAGATACCGTTATTTTCTTGTTTCTTATAAGGAGAATATGTGCTATTTGTATTACAAGGCATGTGTAAAATAGGGTATGGGTGCAGGTCTTAGCGAGAATAAATGCTGGAAAAAGCAAAGGATAAAAATGGCTTTTTTTTTTTATGGGAACCCTTCAGTTTCCCTGTCTCTTAATTTAAATAAATAATCAGAAATGGGTTAGATTGGAGAAAAGACCATTTGAAAGAAGACATTCAATGAGGTGTATCAGCAAGAAATTAAGTATATGGACTGAGAAAGCCTGAGCGAAGTATAGGATGAAAATAAAATTTGGAAAAATGAACATTGAGGTGGCTGATGTTCTTTTTCTACCATTTAAATTTGTATTAATGAGTCGTACAACATGAATTAAATACTTCAACTTATTTTGAACAGAGCTTCTGTGTAAAGAAAGGGACAGTGAAATATTAGCTGCCTTGAAGTCAGAGCTGATATGCATAACAGCAGTACAACTGGATGGCTCTGCTTTGTCTGGTTACCTTTACATCTGGATGCTGCCTACTTAACTGTGCTTGGCTTGGCGTATTTGACAGGCAGAGTAACAGAGGCCAAAATAAAAGAAATTCACAGTCTGATTTCAGCAATTGTTTAGTTTCTATACATAGGCACACATTATCTACATTTTTTTATAGAAGTGGCAACAAAGTAAAGCCCAGGAAAGCATCTGTTTCGGTTTGAATAGAAATTTATCGTAAAAGCCATTTTAACTCTGCCTCAGTTTGCCCTTTCTAAAATGGAGATAATTGGGCGCCTGGGTGACTCAGTGGGTTAAGCCGCTGCCTTCGGCTCAGGT
Organism: Lutra lutra; assembly: GCF_902655055.1. NCBI lineage: Eukaryota > Metazoa > Chordata > Mammalia > Carnivora > Mustelidae > Lutra > Lutra lutra. The sequence continues at coordinate 94,577,715 of NC_062279.1, forward strand.
CATGATCTCAGGGTCCTGGGATCGAGTCCCGTATCGGGCTCTCTGCTCAGCAGAGAGCCTGCTTCCCTCTCTCTCTCTCTCTCTCTCTGCCTGCCTCTCCATCTACTTGTGATCTCTCTCTGTCAAATAAATAAATAAAATTAAAAAAAAAATAAAATGGAGATAATTAATTACCCGTTGCAGTCACTGAATTGTCAGTATAAATATTCTACCAGATTATAATATAGGTGGAACACATTTTTCAGGATTTAAATGACACTGACTTCATTCAGTTATGTGCTTTTTCTCTGTTGGTTCTAATCTACCCATTTTTCATAGTTGTTAAAACGTGGCCATGATATTTTGGTATTTCCAATTTAGAAACTGTTAGTTTCCTGACATAGATAAGGACAATGGGAAAAGTAGAAATCTGAAAAAAGATTCTTTGAAAGAATTCATAAATATATTATGACTAAAATAAGAAAAGTGATATATTAATAAAATGTCTCTGAAGAAGTAGCATTGGATAATTTAGAAACTACTAAAATACTATGATCGAAAAAAGAAGTATTCCTCATATTTATCATACCCCATGTAAATCTATTAAAGATTTAAAGTAAATATGGACCCAACACAAAATTGCATTATGAAAAAACTATGCACTATGGAAGAACATATTATCATAAAATTGCTCTTTCAGTGCTGGAAATAGCTGTCTCTGCTTCATTGGGACCCTGGTACATCTTCTAAACTAGTTGTTTTCTTATTTTGTCTTAGTAAAAAAATTTTTTTTCTGTGACTGTCTTATTAGTATAGACCCAAAATACTTTATAAATAAGAAAAAAATTAAGTCAGTAATTTAATGGTTATTAAACATTCCAAAATGTTCTATCTGAAAAATAGACTGTTCAGCTACATTAATATTGTCAAATTGTTGAAAATTATTTTGGTGTAGTCTTTGCTTTAAGATGTTTATCTCACAGGATGCTGGGTTAGTGGCTGGATCTGACAGGCTGGTTGGTAATATTCTTCACTGAGAAGTAAAATAAATGGATAACACTGTAATGACATTAATTTTAAGTATCCCAGCACATGCTCTCAGTGAGTGTAGCAATGTAGTTTAAAAGCTCATTTTTAGGAGCAGGAAGACTTGTTAGTGTTGCATCTGCCATTTAAATAGCTGTGTGATGTTTGGCATGCTTCTTCTAACCTAAGCCTCTACTGTTCATATGTGATTATATGAGGTGCATTTGAATAATAGTTAGGGCAGAATAAATGATCATTAAATAGGTACTTTTCAAAGGAAGGCTTTATCATTTGCCACTACTTTTTTACTATATAAACAGATGCTTTCATTAGCTGACTTTAATATTTTTAAATAGTTTTTTGTTGCTGTCACACAACTAGATAACAAAAGCACAAAATCAGTCGTGATTTTAATCACCTATTTTATCTTTGGAGACACAATTAGTTAAGAAGCCTCTACTTATATTTATCTATTTGTTTAAAACAATGACTTTTCACTTCAGTTTCTCATTCTACCGTAAGCCTTGGAATATCCTCATAATTTTATTGCTTGTTACCTTTTTGGATTCACACAATTTTATTGCTTTTAGATCAAGAAAATCTTTTAGAACTGATTCACAATGCCTGTGCTATATTAATAAATATAGAATTGTGTAAGTCTTTTTAGATAAGTATAATGAAACAGAAAACACAATACAAATATGTCTATTATAATATAGACTTCTTTATTGTGTGCTTTAAGATAATAAAATAAAGTATTAACTTTTTAATAGAGTCTCTGTTGGTAATAAGCTGGGACCTGAGATTTTTGGTGACTATCATCTGGAAACATCTGGAAAAATCTGAAGCACTCACTAATTCCATCCGAACTACTTGAATTAGGCATTTGCTCTGTCTAAGGATATAGCTCTGGTCTCTCATATTCTCACTAATTTTATAAACTCTCCAATGGTAACAATGCATTGTAATAAACAAATATATGCATTCATAAATCTCTCTGTGTCATTTGGATAGGCCATATATTGAGAATCATGGATACCCAGCCTAATGCTCAAGATTTTCATCTTTAACCATGTTGAATCTTCTAATACCAGAAACCTGTGATATTTCATATATACTAAAGCTTTCTTAGAGGTAGAGTGGATACAGGAAACTTATTTTAGAATGTAATTATATGAGGTGCATGTAGTGTGTCTTTTGAAACCTAATTCCCCCATTAACCATGTAGTTTTTCAATCAGTCTGTTTCCATTTATTCACTCACTCATAAATTCGTTAAAAATGATTAAGCACCTTTCTGATGACATGGATGGAACTGGAGGGTATTATGCTAAGTGAAATAAGTCAAGTAGGGAAAGACAATTATCATACGGTTTCACTCATATGTGGAACAGAAGGAATAGCACAGAGGACCACAGGGGAAGGGAGGGAAGATGGGAAGAAATCAGAGAGGGAGACAAACCATGAGAGATCTGGACTCTAGGAACCAAACTGAGGGTTACATAAGAGGGGTGTGGGGGCATGGGGTAACTGGGTGATGGGTATTAAGGAGGGCACATGTGGTGATGAGCACTGGGTGTTATAGACAACTAATGAATCATTGAACACTTCATCATAAACTAATGATGTACTATATGTTGGCTAATTGAACATAATAAAAAAATGATTAAGCACATACTAGGTACACATTTTTATAAGAGCAGTCCTTTCTGTTAAGGAAGTCATGGGTTAGTGATGAGAGTGCCATAGGAATACATTGCTGTTATGTAGTATGGCAAATACCAGAAAGATATATACTATGAAATTCTAGATCTAGAGGGAATATAGGGGCCTAAGCAAATTTTTTCTGGTGGTGGACAAGGTCTGGTTTGAAACTCATGGGATCTAGCTAGTTAATAACAAAGTGAATTCCAGATGAAAGAACTTGAACAAAATCACAGTGCTATGAAGTGTCACTACATGTACATAACCTCTCACATTTACTAGACTTAACTTTGGACAGGTTGGTCAATCTCTGTTGACTAAATATTTTTCATCTGTAAAATGAAGATGATCTCATAAGATTCTTGTGAAGGTTAAGTGAGATAATTTGTGGAACTGATTTAGCTTGGTGTCTAATGCATAATAAAATCCTAACGTTTGGAGCATCTGTGTGGCTCAGTTATTAAGCCTCTTCCTTGGGCTCAGGTCTTAATCCCAGGGTCCTGCAGTTGAGCCCTGCACTGGGCTCCCTACTCCCCAGGAAACCAGCTTCTCCCTCTCCCACTCTCCCTTCTTGCGTTCCCTCTCTGGCTGTGTCTCTCTCTGTCAAATGAATAAATAAAATCTTTTAAAAAAATAAAAACCTAATGTTTTTTGAACCCTTCCATTGTTGCTACCACTCTAAGGGCTTTGTACATTTGTCCAGTAAGTCTCACTTCATAGTCTTCAAGTTTAACTACTGGATAAATGTTATTTTGGATTGAATATATAAGTTCTATGTTTAAACAAAGTGGATGCTAACATTAATACAAGTTTTAAAAGAAGAGAAGTTACATGTAAATAGAGTTAAGCTATCCAATAACTACGCCTGTACTGAACAATAATTAAAAGTGAATTACAGACTATAGCCAAGATTTGCTAGCTCAACAGAGTTAAGTACTAGGAGTATTTAACTATAATAATAATGTCAATTTTTTTTATTTTATTAAAAAATATTCTGTTTATAATATGTGATGTTAGTATTTCCACTGACAAAATGAAACAAGTTTGTTGGTGGAAGTATCAGGAAATGCTGTATGAAAAAACAAATCAACACTCTGTAATAAAGCTAGGGAATATTTTCTTGCCTTAATATAGCACTATCAAATAGAAAATTAGAATTGTATATTGTTTCTAACAATTTTATGTTTCCTCCTATAGCATTTCATTATTGGCATTCTACAGAGGATATACTGTAAATGATTTTCTTTTAATAAATCACCATAGAAACTTTTCTGGGATGGTACGTAGGTCACTAGCTTGTAATTCCCAAGTGGTGCTTTATGTGCCTTTTAAAAATTAGTAAGAAGCAGTCTTTTCTACTCATCTAAAATTCAACTACTCTCCCACAAGTGCTTATCTCTAAAATACTAATTGCTGTGAGAGTTCATCTTCCAGTTCTTTAGCACTCTCAGGTGGGTGGGTTTTCAACTCACCTACAACTATTAAGCTTGTTTAAGGAGTCCCCTACTCTCTGGACTTGATTTTAATTGCCATTGCTGTGCATTCACCAGTTAAAAGAATTACCATAAGTGAATAGAATGAAGTGTAGTGGGGATGACTGCCTTGAAGTGCAATCAAAGTGGAAATAACTATTGTATATATGAAGGTTTAAAAACAAATGTCACCTAGAAGAAATAATAGGGTCATAATGGAATACTGTCTGAATATGAGAAAGATACATATTTCTTTTTTGTTTAACATGAAAATGACAAAGATAGAGCTTATCACTGTGAATTAAAGCCCAGAAGTAGAACTATTATTGAAATAAAGGTCTTAGAAATTGGAAAGAAGTCAAAGAGAAAGAACATAAAATAGTTCTTTTTTTTTTTAAGATTTTATTCATTTATTTGACAGAGATCACAAGTAGGCAGAGAGGCAGGCAGAGAGAGAGAGAGGAAGGGAAGCAGGCTCCCCGCTGAGCAGAGAGCCCGATGCGGGACTCGATCCCAGGACCCTGAGACCATGACCTGAGCTGAAGGCAGAGGCTTTAACCCACTGAGCCACCCAGGCGCCCCCATAAAATAGTTCTGATTGGAAAAAAATACTAACTTGAAAAGAAGCCAAGAAGAATTTGGATTATTAAAGTTTTAGAGAAATTTTATTATATGATGAAGGAACTGCCTTTAGAGAACTCTTTGTTTTCCTTGTAGCCTAGGAGGAGAATGGGCTTTGGAGAAAGTGTACCCAGGTTAAAGCACCAATAGCTGAGTGATCCTGTATGCATTTTTGTCTCTCAGCCTTTTCACGTATAAAATGAAAAGAATATATATAAAATTTTGTGAGGATTAACATTAAATAATGCATGTCAAGCACTTTGTACACTGCCTAATATATGGTTTTCTCTGATTGCTTACTAATGGTAGTAAATAACAATAATTAATTAAAAATGATTCCTATAGAATGTTAATTAGCTACTTTCTTCTAAATAGCTTCAAACAAATAACTTAGGCATCTAGCACTCTTCCTTCACTTTGATCTGTTTCTCTGTCAGTGGAGAAGTGGAAACAAAAATAAAAGACATTGATACCGACTTACTCATTCTTCTATGCTTAGAACCTGAGTGTGTGACCCTGATCAGGAACCTCATAAATATTTGTGGTATTGAAAAAAAAGAATATAATTTGAATGATCTAAGACTAGATGACTTTATGGAGAAGATTCATGTGAACAATTTTGATTTATTACTTCTCTAGATGTTATGGGTTGAGTTATTCTACTAAATTCATCATTTGTGATATTGTTTTGTCTAAATAAGAATAATTTCTTTATACATTGCATGAAAGAATACCAAAGGGACCACATGTCTCCATTTGATATAGTCTGAGTGTGTCCTTTATTTCACATAATAAATTAACTGAGAGAAAGATTTCACAGTCTCTATCTTAAAAAAGTATAGTAACGGGAATGGATAATAGTAGTTGTATAGGAAGATAGAGGATTGTGTGGACTTGGCACAGTCTACGCTTGCTTTCTCTCCCTCTCTTGCTCTCTCTGTGCACGCTGCTATGTCTATAATGTGATAAGAGTGGAGATGACGAGTGGTTTTCAGATGTACCTGAATATAAATTTCAAGTGTCACCTATTTCTATATCTTAATTATTTCCTCTGTAAAAATTCCATTGATGCCCACCCAACTGTTGTGAACATTTTAAAATAAAAAATGCCAAGTGTCTTGGACATAGGAGGTGATCATTAAGCATTACTTAATTTTCCTTTAAATAAATGTTAACAGATAGTAATAACATATTAGGTTGCTTAGGCAAACAGCAAGGCCTAAACAGGTGCAAGGTAAGAAAGTATACCACATAAAGAGAGCATTTTTTAATAAAATTAATTTCTTACACACAATTTTATCTTGAATGTATTATTCTAAACAAAAGAAAGAAATATTTCATCAATGAAGCCTGAAACAAAGTGAAATAACTAGTTTATTTTCAACAGTTATCATCCTACTCAAGTTAATCCATACTTGTATATTATCAGACTTATGATAAAGGCAGTTAATTCATGTTCATGTTCATATTTATTCTTTCAACAAGTATTTCCTGAGAGCCTACCATGTGCTGAGCATTATTGGAAACACTTAAGAAATATGAGTTAACGAAATAGACCTGCATTGAAGAAAGTTACATTCAGGAGAACTAGAATTTCTTTTGATACACTAGAACATATCAATTCCAGGACTGGTGTTCGTTGACCTTACTTTTGAACCATGGAGTATCACAGTTTTACTCACCTAACTCGATATAGGTAGCGTTTGTGGAATTAATATGTAGGATTAAAATTGTAATGTCTTAACATTTTCTATTAATCAAGTCCCTTTTGTTTTTTCTTCCTAAGATGATTTTCTGTACATCAGAAAGGAGAATTTTTCTCCTACTCTAAGAGCGTAGACTTTGGGAGACCTCATTAGCACTCAAGGGTAAGGATTTTTCACCCCATTTCAGAGTTATTATATGAAGTGTATCATTTTTACTTTAGAATTTCTAATTAGTTTCCCATTTCAGCTCCCATACCCCAATATATATTAAGTTTATTTAATTTAACAATAACAATAGAAGAACACAGAATGGACCAGGAAAAGTCAATGCCATTTTTATTGTTCTATTCTTCCCTCTGGTTGCCCAAGGAAATTTCTTTTGCCTATTTCATGAAGGTACTTTCCCACAACTGCCTTCAGCAAGTACGTTTTCAGTCAGCTCATTTCTACCCAGCAGTGCAATCTGGAAGAGACCCAAAGTTGGTTTCTGTATTGTCTGTATTAGAATGTTGTCAGTAACTTATTACAGGATCTTATTGGATCGTCTTTGTCCTTCTATATCGCTTTCCCAGCAGAGTTACAGGTAATAAAAATCTCTATGACTAGGACCTTGGGTTTGGATAGTTCAATTAGTTGTTCAGGAAGTCTATCAAAAATGTGTCTCTAGGGACGCCTGGGTGGCAGTTGGTTAAGCGGCTGCCTTCGGCTCAGGTCATGATCCCAGCGTCCTGGGATCGAGTCCCACATCGCGCTCCTTGCTTGGCAGGGAACCTGCTTCTCCCTCTGTCTCTGCCTGCCATTCTGTCCGCCTGTGCTTGTGCTCTCTCTCTCCCTGTAACAAATAAATAAATTAAAAAAAAAATGTGTCTCTAGGTCTCTGAACTCCAGCATTTTCATTATTAGAGTGAAATGTTAGTGACAAATGAGATATGATCATCTAGACACCTCATCAGCCTGCTGGCTTGTTGCCTGAAGTAAAGGGGCAGTTCTAAAAACATCAAGGTTTTGATGCGGTTTTGATGGGGTTCTAAACATGTGACTTGAAATCAAAGCCCATGAAAAATGGGGACAATCATACATTTTGGGGCAATAATAAACCTTTAGAGTCATCTGAGATTCCACAGTCAGAATCAAAGCCAAGTATTCATTTCAGGATGTATTAGACATTAAGTTTTAAGATGAGTTTTTTTTTTTTTAATATTATTTTTAATAAACATATATTTTTATCCCCAGGGGTACAGGTCTGCGAATCGCCAGGTTTACACACTTCACAGCACTCACCATAGCACATACCCTCCCCAATATCCATAACCCCACCCCCTTCCCAACCTCCCTCCCCCCATCAACCCTCAGTTTGTTTTGTGAGATTAAGAGTCACTTATGGTTTGTCTCCCTCCCAATCCCATCTTGTTACATTTATTCTTCTCCTACCCCCTTAACCCCCCATGTTGCATCTCCTCTCCCTCATATCAGGGAGATCATATGATAGTTGTCTTTCTCCGATTGACTTATTTCACTAAGCATGATACCCTCTAGTTCCATCCACATCGTCGCAAATGGCAAGATTTCATTTCTTTTGATAGCTGCATAGTATTCCATTGTGTATATATACCACATCTACTTTATCCATTCGTCTGTTGATGGACATCTAGGTTCTTTCCATAGTTTGGCTATTGTAGACATTGCTGCTATAAACATTCGGGTGCACATGCCCCTTCGGATCACTACGTTTGTATCTTTAGGGTAAATACCCAGCAGTGCAATTGCTGGGTCATAGGGTAGTTCTATTTTCAACATTTTGAGGAACCTCCATGCTGTTTTCCAGAGTGGTTGCACCAGCTTGCATTCCCACCAACAGTGTAGGAGGGTTCCCCTTTCTCCGCATCCTCGCCAGCATCTCTCATTTCCTGACTTGTTCATTTTAGCCATTCTGACTGGTGTGAGGTGATATCTCATGGTGGTTTTGATTTGTATTTCCCTGATGCCGAGTGATATGGAGCACTTTTTCATGTGTCTGTTGGCCATCTGGATGTCTTCTTTGCAGAAATGTCTGTTCATGTCCTCTGCCCATTTCTTGATTGGATTCTTTGTTCTTTGGGTGTTGAGTTTGCTAAGTTCTTTATAGATTTTGGACACTAGCCCTTTATCTGATATGTCATTTGCAAATATCTTCTCCCATTCTGTCAGTTGTCTTTTGGTTTTGTTCACTGTTTCCTTTGCTGTGCAAAAGCTTTTGATCTTGATAAAATCCCAATAGTTCATTTTTGCCCTTGCTTCCCTTGCCTTTGGTGATGTTCCTAGGAAGATGTTGCTGCGGCTGACGTCGAAGAGGTTGCTGCCTGTGTTCTCCTCAAGGATTTTGATGGATTCCTTTCTCACATTGAGATCCTTCATCCATTTTGAGTCTATTTTCGTGTGTGGTGTAAGGAAATGATCCAATTTCATTTTTCTGCATGTGGCTGTCCAATTTTCCCAACACCATTTATTGAGGAGGCTGTCTTTTTTCCATTGGACATTCTTTCCTGCTTTGTCGAAGATGAGTTGACCATAGAGTTGAGGGTCCATTTCTGGGCTCTCTATTCTGTTCCATTGATCTATGTGTCTGTTTTTGTGCCAGTACCATGCTGTCTTGATGATGACAGCTTTGTAATAGAGCTTGAAGTCCGGAATTGTGATGCCACCAACTTTGGCTTTCTTTTTCAATATTCCTTTGGTAATTCGAGGTCTTTTCTGGTTCCATATGAATTTTAGGATTATTTGTTCCATTTCTTTGAAAAAAAATGCATGGTACTTTGATAGGAATTGCATTAAATGTGTAGATTGCTTTAGGTAGCATAGACATTTTCACAATATTTATTCTTCCAATCCAGGAGCATGGAACATTTTTCCATTTCTTTGTGTCTTCCTCAATTTCTTTCATGAGTACTTTATAGTTTTCTGTGTATAGATTCTTAGTCTCTTTGGTTAGGTTTATTCCGAGGTATCTTATAGTTTTGGGTGCAATTGTAAATGGGATGGACTCCTTAATTTCTCTTTCTTCTGTCTTGTTGTTGGTGTAGAGAAATGCAACTGATTTCTGTGCATTGATTTTATATCCTGACACTTTACTGAATTCCTGTACAAGTTCTAGCAGTTTTGGAGTGGAGTCTTTTGGGTTTTCCACATATAGTATCATATCATCTGCGAAGAGTGATAGTTTGACTTCTTCTTTGCCGATTTGGATGCCTTTAATTTCCTTTTGTTGTCTGATTGCTGAGGCTAGGACTTCTAGTACTATGTTGAATAGCAGTGGTGATAACGGACATCCCTGCCGTGTTCCTGACCTTAGCGGAAAAGCTTTCAGTTTTTCTCCATTGAGAATGATATTTGCGGTGAGTTTTTCATAGATGGCTTTGATAATATTGAGGTATGTGCCCTCTATCCCTACACTTTGAAGAGTTTTGATCAGGAAGGGATGCTGTACTTTGTCAAATGCTTTTTCAGCATCTATGGAGAGTATCATATGATTCTTGTTCTTTCTTTTATTAATGTGTTGTATCACATTGATTGATTTGCGGATGTTGAACCAACCTTGCAGCCCTGGAATAAATCCCACTTGGTCGTGGTGAATAATCCTTTTAATGTACTGTTGAATCCTATTGGCTAGTATTTTGGCGAGAATTTTTGCATCTGTGTTCATCAAGGATATTGGTCTGTAGTTCTCTTTTTTGATGGGATCCTTGACTGGTTTTGGGATCAAGGTGATGCTGGCCTCATAAAATGAGTTTGGAAGTTTTCCTTCCATTTCTATTTTTTGGAACAGTTTCAGGAGAATAGGAATTAGTTCTTCTTTAAATATTTGGTAGAATTCCCCAGGGAAGCCGTCTGGCCCTGGGCTTTTGTTTGTTTGGAGATTTTTGATGACTGTTTCAATCTCCTTACTGGTTATGGGTCTGTTCAGGCTTTCCATTTCTTCCTGGTTCAGTTGTGGTAGTTTATATGTCTCTAGGAATGCATCCATTTCTTCCAGATTGTCAAATTTGTTGGCGTAGAGTTGCTCATAGTATGTTCTTATAATTGTCTGTATTTCTTTGGTGTTCGTTGTGATCTCTCCTCTTTCATTCATGATTTTATTTATTTGGGTCCTTTCTCTTTTCTTTTTGATAAGTCTGGCCAGGGGTTTATCAATCTTATTAATTCTTTCAAAGAACCAGCTCCTAGTTTCGTTGATTTGTTCTATTGTTTTTTTGGTTTCTATTTCATTGATTTCTGCTCTGATCTTTATGATTTCTCTTCTCCTGCTGGGTTTAGGGTTTCTTTCTTGTTCTTTCTCCAGCTCCTTTAGGTGTAGGGTTAGGTTGTGTACCTGAGACCTTTCTTGTTTCTTGAGAAAGGCTTGTACCATTATTTAAGATGAGTTTTCTTATTAGCTGTGGTTATAAATACAAGGACTATTTTAAGAAATGGCAACAGTTTAAATATGATGACAGTAGGAAAGCTTACTTAACTGTATTTTATTAAAATGTTCTATTCAGAGTTGTGATTAACAAATACTAATGATTGTCATTTTAATAAATTTCATGTATATGGACAGGCATTATCAAGTAAAGTTTGTGCTAACATATGTGTGATTTCTGTACTTATATAGTGGTTTGCTGTGAGAATGATCCTGCCGTCTGGAACATTTTGGCAATCTATAGGGAGATTTTTGGTTATTACAAGGTGGATGGAGGGCATGGTGAGCATTTAGTGGGCAGAGATACTTGATATCTTGATAATCTGTGAAATAATAACAAATGTTCTGACTCCAGAAAAATATTCCCGTGTTTTAATGCCGACTCCTACAGCAGGAAAACTTGTTTGATTGCCTGAGGCCAGATTTTAATTCCATTTAACTTGTAAAATCAGAGTATGTTTTGTATAGTTTTAAACAGAGACTGAATTTTCCATAATTACCACTGTTTTCTGAAGTTAAAACAGTGCTTTATTTTATTCGAAAGTTTACCAACAGCTGTTTTCCATTTTGTAAAATTACATTACTAATGACAATGCTAGTCATGGTTTTTAGTCACAAAGTTAACACATGGTCATCATTCTTTCTTCATAGCCATTTCATTCAGGAGATTGTATATACTATTTACAAACAGCAGAGTATGATTGCTTCATTACAGAATGTAAAGAATTAAACATTTGAATACTAATTTTTAAATTATTTTTCTTAACTTTTCTATATATATTAGATTCTTAATTCATATATATATATATGTCAGATAGGGAGTTATAATGACATTTTTCAATCAACTAAGTTACATGGTCTATAAATTGCATTTCTGGTAATAATAAAAGGCACAATAGAAATATTGTTGTAAGATAGGTTCTGAGTCCTCTATAATTGATAAATGTTGATTTACATATATAGAAAATCTGGCTAGTTGACCATACATACAAATGCTACAAGTATCTAAATTGATAGCACATTTCTTAGGTGGAAATATGTAGATTTTAAAGAAAGTTCCTGGCAAATTCAAACCTATAAATGGAGAACAAATTTTGAGATGAAGCTGAAAATAAATACTGAAGTCCGCATAATGGATTTGCTTTAAGCACTTCAACTACAAATATATTAAATGCCTCATTATGCATGACACCTTGCTAAATTCTGGGGAGACAAAGACAAATATGAAATAATTCACTCCTCCAGGAAGTGTTTATTCTAGTGGGAGGAACAAGTATCTAAGGAATGTTAATGTAAATTTCTAATAGAGTTGTTACTCTATTCTATTTTATTTTATTTTTTTTTAAGTTCTACAAAAGAATGAAAGGGAATTGAGAAGGAGCTTCCTGCAAGACATATTTTGAAAGCTATGCAGGGGACCATGTTGTGGAAAACCTTAAATATTGAACTAAAATAATGTCATAAGAACAGAGAAGATGAAAGTAAAATGCTATTTAAAGCAAGCGAATATCAGCAAGAAAACTTATCTCAGCTGTTTCTATCTGTGAAGGTGCGTGACTTTGTTGTAGAGGGAAACATTCAGTGGTCTCTGATGGATGAATAGGTGGGTGGGTTGGTTAGTGTCCTTCCTTCCTTCTTTTCTCCCTTCCTTCCTTCCTTCCTGTCTTCTTTCTTTCCTTCCTTCTTAAAGATTTATTTATTTATTTGATAGGGAGAGAGAGAGGAGGGGCAGAGGGAGAAGGAGAGAAATCCTCAAGCCAGCTCCCCACTGAGCACAGAGCAGATGCAGGCCTCAGCCCCAGGACCCTGAGATCATGATCTGAGCTGAAATCAAGTGTTTGACACTTAAAGCAAGTGAGCCACCCAGGTGCCCTTCTTTCTTTTTTCTTTTCTTTTCCTTTTTTTTTTTTTTTAATGTAACTGAGTCTAAAAAGGTTACTGATATGGTTTTAGATTCCACATTGCAAGCAACCTTTAAGAAACCTACAGCTTATCAAGTTCTGGTATAATACCAAGAAGAATATCCACAATTATTTAAAAGGCCATTAATAAATACTTCCCTTTCCACTTAAATATCTGGAAGTGATCAGATTTTTTTCATATACAGTTGACCCATGAACCACATGGGTTTAAATTGCATGGGTCCAATTATATATGAACTTTTTCTTTTTGAAAAATATAATACACTACAATAAATGTATTTTTTCCTCCTTATGATTTTCTTAATAACACTCTTAATAACATTTTCTTTTCTCTAGCTTACTAGAGAATTCTTATTGTAAGAACGCAGCATATAATACAACACACAAAATATAGGTTGACAGTTTATGTTATGGGTAAGGCTTCAAGTCAATATAGGCTATTAGTAGTAAGTTTTGAGTGAGTCAAAGTTGTATGCAGATTTTTTTTTGTAGGCTTATGGGCATTTTTAAAATATTTTTAAAAAAATTTTAACTTTTGTATAATTAACATACAGTGTCATATTAGTTTCAAGTGTGCTATATACTGATTCAGCACTTAAATACATTACTCAGTGCTCATTACAATAAATTTACTCTTCATTTGCTTCATCTATTTCACTCATCCCCACCCATCTCTTCTCTGGTAACCACCAGTTTGTTCACTACATTTAAGAGTCTGGCTTTTCTTTTTGTCTCTTTTTCCTTCATTCATTTGTTTTGTCTCTTAAATTCTGCATATAAGTGAAATCAGATGATATTTGTTTTTCTCTGACTTATTTCACTTAACATTATGCTTTCTAGATCCATTCTTGTTGTTGCAAATGGCAAGATTTCATTCTTTTTGTGGTTAATATCCCATTATATATCAATCACATCTTCTTTATTATTCATCTATTGATGGACACTGGGTTATTTTCACATCCTGGCTATTGTAAATAATACTGCAATACACATAAGAGTGCATATATTTTTTTTCAAATCAGTGTTTTTATATTCTTTGGGTGGAATTACTGGATCATATAGTAATTCTGTTTTTAATTTTTTTGAGGAACCTCCATACTGTATCCGTGGTAGCTGCACCAGTTTGCATTCTTACCAACAGTGCACAAGTTTTCCTTTTTTCCACATCCTTGCCAACACTTGTTGTTTCTTATGTCTTTCATTTTGGCCATTCTGACAAGTGTGGTTTTTATTTTCATTTCTTAATGACGAGTGATGTTGAGCATCTTTTCATGTGTCTGTTGGCCATCTGTATGTTTTCTTTGGACAAATGTCAAGTTTGTGTCTTCTGCCCATTTTTTAATATGGATTATTTGTGTTTTAGGAATGGAGTTGCATTAAATTCTTTACATATTTTGAATACTAACCCCTTACTGCCTATATCATTTGCAAATATAGGGTGTCTTTCAGTTTGCTGATTTTTTCTTTTGCTGTGCAAAATTTTTTATTCTGATGTAGTCCTAATAGTTTATTTTTGTTTTTGTTTCCCTTGCCTCAAGAGAAATATCTAGAAAAGTGTTGTTTTGGCCAGTGTTGGAGAAATTACTGCCTGTGTTTTCTTTCAGTATTTTTATGGTTTCATGTCTCACATTTAGGACTTTAATCCATTTTGTTTATTTTTATGAATGATATAATAAAATGGCCCAGTATAATTCTTTTGCATGTGGCTCTCCAGTTTTCCCAACATCATTTGTCTTTTTTTTTTTCATTGCATATCTGTGCCTCCTTTACCTGGATTAATTGAGCATATAATTGTGCATTTATTTCTGGGCTCTGTATTCTGTTCCATTGATTTTAGCATCTGTTTTTCTACCATTACCATACTGTTTTGATTACTATAGCTTTGTCATATATCTTAAAATCTGGGATTCTGATACCTCCAGCTTTGTTCTTCTTTTTCAATGTTGCTTTGGCTATTTGGGGTCTTTTGTGGTCCCATACAAATTTTAGGATTATTTGTTCTAATTCTGTGAAAAATGCTATTGGTATTTTGATAAGGATTGTGTTAATTCTGTAGATTTCTTTAGGTAGAATGGACAATATCTATTCTTCTAAGCCATGAACATGGAATGTCTTTCCATTTCTTTGCATTGCCTTCAATTTCTTCCATCAGTATTTTTTAGTTTTCAGAGTACATGTCTTTCACCTCCTTGGTTAAGCTTATTCCTAGGTATTGTATTCTTTTCAGTGTGATTCTAAATGGGATGGGATTGTCTCCTTCCTCCCCTTCCTCCCCCTCCTCCTCCTCCTCTTCTTTTTCTTCTTTTTTTTCTTTGCTACTACTTCATTGTTAGTGTACAGAAATGCAACAGGTTTCTGTATATTGATTTTGTACCCTTCAACCTTACTGAATTTATTTATTAGTTCTAGTAGGTTTTTGATGGAGTCTTTAGGGATTTCTGTATATTGTATTATGTCATCTGCAAATAGACTTACAAACCTAGATAATTTTTATTTCTTTTTCTTGCCTGATTACTGTGAATAGGTCTTCCATGACTATGTTGAATAAAAGTGGTAAGAGTGGGCATCCGTATTTAGTTCCTGAAATCTTTCAGTTTTTTCACC
This sequence comes from Lutra lutra, assembly GCF_902655055.1. Taxonomy (NCBI): domain Eukaryota; kingdom Metazoa; phylum Chordata; class Mammalia; order Carnivora; family Mustelidae; genus Lutra; species Lutra lutra. Next base: position 94,593,183 of record NC_062279.1, read on the forward strand.
ATTAAATATGATGTTATCTGTGTGTTGTTTATATGTGGCCTTTATTATGTTGAGGAATGTTCTCTATAAACCTATTATGAATGGATATTGAACTTTGTCAAATACTTCTTCTGCACCTATTCAAATGAACATATGGTTTTTATTGTTTCTCTTACTGATGTGATGTATCATACCAATTGGTGAATATTAAGCCACACTTGCATCCCAGGAATAAATCCCACTTGTTTGTGGTGAATGATTTTTTTAATGCATTTTGGATTTGGTTTGCTTACATTTTGTGGAGAATTTTTGCATCTGTGTTCATTAGAAATATTGGTCTATAGATCTCTTTCTTTGTAGTGTCTTTATCTGGTTTTGGTATGAGGGTAATGCTGGCTTCATAGAATGAATTTGGAAGTTTTCCTTTTCTTTTTTTCTTTTTTTTTGAATAGCTTGGCAATAGGTTTTAATTCTTTTCTAAATATTTGGTAGAATTCAGCTGTGAAGCCGTCTGGTCCTGGACTTTTGTTTGTCGGGAGTTTTTTGATTACTGAATCAGTTTCACTGCTGGTAATTGGTCTGCCCATATTTTCTGTTTCTTCCCGATTCAGCTTTTGTATGTTATATGTTTCTAGGAATTTATTTATTTCTTTTCAGTTGTCTACTTTGTTGGCATGTAATGTTTTCATAATATTTTCTTATAATTCTTTGTATTTCAGTGGTGTTGTTTGTTATTTACCCTCCTTCATTTCTGACTTTGTGTTTATCTTGGTTTTCTGTCTGTATATTTCTTTCTCCCTCTTTCTATTATGGGTCTGCATAAAGGTTTATCAATTTTGTTGATCTTTTCAAAGAATTGCCTTGTGGTTTTATTGATCTTTTATTTGTTTCCTTAGTTTCTGTTTCATTTATTTCTGTTCTAATCTTTATTCTTTCCTTCATTCTGCTGTTTTTATCATTTTTATTGTTGTCATCATCATCGTCATTGTTGTTATTGTTGTTGTTCTTCTTCTTCCTCCTCCGCCTCTTCTTCCTCTTCTTTTTCTCCTCTTCCTCCTACATTCTTATCTTCTTCCCCTCCTCCCTCACTATTAGGTGTAAGTTTGCTCATGGCTATCCTAAAAGAATAAAGTGATGAACTCAATGAGAAAAAGGAAAATCAAAATACCTCTACATAATAAAAAAATAATAATTTGACTTTTCAGGAAGATTACTAGAGAGGAAAAATAAGGGAATGAAATCAAATGAGGGAAATAGGTAGATATGATGCTGTTTTTGTAGTAGTGATAAAAGATTGCAAGAAGCAAAAAAGAAAATTTGAGATCATGGAATGGGAAAGAAAGGTACCCATGAAAATGTAATTTCCTGGGAGTCCACAAATTTCCAGGAAAACATTGGTCTTCTCATAATTTGTTTAATTTGTTTAAAGAGCACAGAACAATTTTATTTAATTTTTAAATGAAAGAATAATTGCAAATGTGAAGAATTAAAATATCCAAGTCATCATAATGATTAGGTTGCCGACTTTAAAGCAGTATTTCTTAGGGGTGCCTGGTTAGCTCAGGCGATATAGCTTACAACTCTTGATCTTGGGGTCATGAGTTCAAGCCTTATGTTGGAAGGTAGAGTTACTTCAAAAAAATTCAAAAAGTAAAACAGTATTTCTTAAATATCTCTTAAAAATTCAGTTTCCTCTTTCAATCACTCAAGGACATATGCTCCTTTAAAATAAAAATTCATTTGCCTCAATGTTCCAGTAATGGAGATAATTCCATTTTTGTGCTTATCTCTTAGTAGGCTGGTAGTGTCCTGTTTTAAGCCAGTACTTCATAGGCTATACTTCATATAGTAATGCTTAGCAGGGCTACATGAGTATGTATCTTAACTTCCACAGAGTACTGTGATTCATGAAAAACACTTAATTTCTCAGTTTTCTCATATGCAGAATATTCTATCTATCTTATATTTTTTAATAAGAAATGTGAGGGAGACTATCACAATATTACTTCTTCATCTCTTCTTTAGTAGTAGAATCCCTGAATCTTGGTTGTATACCTGAAATAAAGTTTCTATTTCTCAGACTTCTTTGTAAGTAACTGTTGCCATATAACTTGGTACTTGTCAATTTTTCTTAAAAGGGAGATGTTTTGTGCAACATTATTTGATGTCTGATGCTTCTTGGGTCATGAGCTGGAATTATATGCTGAGGTTGGTGGATCACCACCAGAAGAATGGAAACCTGAGTGCTGTATACCATAGACCATTATTTTAGCCCTCCACCCGACTTCTTCTATGATAGAGACAAATAAAATTCTACCTTATTTATTTTGTATTTTCTCTCACATGCAGAATAGCCAAATCCTAACTGATAAATGAATAAATGAGAAAGGATGGATAAGCAGTGTTCGATACATAGAAGGCACTCAATAAGCATTAATAATAAATATTAAAGTGAAAAAAATCATCAATTTGTTCAGTAAATGCTTAAAAATTATCTCTTGTGTACTTTGTACTGGTGATATGAAGATAATTCAGTTGGATTATGTGTAGGAGTAGTTATCTTATTTGTGATTTTTAACATGTCTTCTATAATTGCATTTCTCTGAAAATTCAAAAAAATCAATACTGAGTGATAACCCCACTATTATGTTTATGATTAGAAATACTCATCAATTTATGATGGGATTATGTCTTGATAAACCCATTGTAAGTTGAAAATATGGTAAATTGAAAATTGCATTTTCAATGCAATAGGTTACAATAGTAACCTATTGTACTCATTGTTTAGCCTCATAGGTCTAGCCTACCTTAAATGTCTTCAGAACACTTATAGTAGCCTTCAGTTGGGCAAGATCATCTAACACGAAGCCTAGTTTGTAGTAACGTGTTAAATATTGTATGTAATTTATTGAATATTGTATTGAAAGTAAAGAGCAGAATGGTTGTATGGAAACAGAAGGGTTTTAAGTGTATTGGTTGTTTACCAATTGTGTATTGGTTGTTTGTGTGAGTGTACTGGTTGTTTACTCTACTCTGTATTGGTTGTTTACTACATGTCTAACTAGGTGTCGTGGCTCACTGCCACTGCCCAGCATCATAGAGAGTATTATACTACACATTGCTAGCCCATGAAAATACAAAATTTAAAATTCAGAGTATCGTTTTTTTTTTTTTTTTTAAGTTTTTAAAGATTTTATTTATTTATTTGAGAGAGAGACAGTGAGAGAGAGCATGAGCTAGGAGAAGGTCAGAGGGAGAAGCAGACTCCCCATGGAGCTGGGAGCCCGATGTGGGACTCGATCGCGGGATTCCGGGATCATGACCTGAGCCGAAGGCAGTCGTCCAACCAACTGAGCCACCCAGGCATCCCCAGAGTATCGTTTTTACTGAATATGTATCACCTTCACCCCACTGTAAAGTAGAAAAGTCAAGAAGTCAAATCATCTTAAGTCAGGGACCTTTTGTATTTATAATTTGGTGTAATATTTATCATTTATGCTTTTTACTATTTATAAATACAATATTATTTTAGGTTGATTGCATAGGTAAAGATATTCTATAACTAAAAATTTAAAATGAAAAGTGTGGGGCACTTGGGTGGCTCAGGTGGTTAAACATCTGCCTTTGGCTCAGGTCATGATCATGGAGTCCTGGGATCAAGCCCTGAGTCAAGCTCCCTGCTGGGCAGGGAACCTGCTTCTCCCTCTTCCTCAGCTCCTCCCCTTCCATTTGTGCTCCCTCTTCTGCACTCTCTCTCTCACTCTCCTCTCTCAAATAAATAAATAAAATCTTAAAATAAAATGAACATATTTAGTCCCTTTAGAGACATGCTAATGGAAATTCATTTTTTATTGCCATCTAACATAAGCCTACTAAGAAGCTACTTAAATTAACTAGCGTGTTTCAGCAAGGTCTTCTACTCAGAATCCTGTAAAGCTGAAATCAAGGTATTATCTGGCTGCATTGTGATCTGTAGGCATGACTAGGTAAAAAAAAAAAAAAAAAAAAAAAAAAAACACTTTCAAACTCCTTTAGTGTGTTGGCAGAATCCTCTCCTGCAATGGAAAGATGAGGTTCCAGTTTCTTGCTTATGGTCAACCAAAACTGCTCCTGTGGGCCATTTTCAGGTCCTTGACCAGTGACCTCCTCCATTTCAGCAGTAGATAAACTTACCAACTTCTTCTTATGCCTTAGATGTCTGAATTCTTCTACTCCCAGCCAGAAGGAATTCTGCTTTTAAAATGTTCATGGAATTAGTTTAGGTCAACCCCAATAATCTTTTTGTGTTAAATTCAGATGATTAGTAATCTTGATCACATCTGCAGAATGTCTTTGCCATATAAGGTAGCATAGTCATAGGACCAACAATAAGGGAAAAGGAGGTCGTGAAGACATTTTATATTCAGCCTACAACACTAATCTTATTACTAACTGGTATATGGATTTTATATTTATATATGGTTATTTTTTAAGGTCATCTTTGAAAATATTTCTTTCATTTAGTTATATTCCAGATTGTTATTTCTTTTAAATACTACTAATGTTATGTATCATTTAATGAACAATTTTAAAAGTTTTATTCTTCCAATAAATTATTATTATTATTTTTTAAAGACTTTATTTATTTATTTGACAGAGAGAGATCACAAGTAGACGGAGAGGCAGGCAGAGAGAGAGAGAGAGGGAAGCAGGCTTCTTGCTGAGCAGAGAGCCCGATGTGGGACTCGATCCCAGGACCCTGAGATCATGACCTGAGCCGAAGGCAGCGGCTTAACCCACTGAGCCACCCAGGCGCCCACTTCTAATAAATTATTAAACTGGCATGCTTTTGTTGACATTGTTATTTCTAAAAATTTGCATTCATAAAACCTTAACAATGTTACCAGTTGATAATATAGTAACTTACAATTTGGTGTTTATTATCCTTTATATAAACAATCATAGTTTTATATAATTATACCCATTGCATTTAAGCATTTCACCATATCCATATACGAATTATAAAATATTAAATCTTAAAATATATTTGAGACTCTATCTTAAGAAGAAGTTTTGAGTATCATTTATTTACAAATAAATCTTTTAAATGATACTTCACTGCATTTATTGATATGGCCATAGTGTTACACCATTCTCCTATTATTTTATTATGTTAATTGTTAAATAAATAAGTAAATATATCATAATAATGGTTTGAAATTATATAATCATTATAACATACATGCTATAAGTTTCTTTAGTTAATGTGTTTAAATACGGTTTAGGTTCACATGAATAACCACATATTATTTCATTTGAATATTAAAAATAATTTAAAATATTTGCTGGGAGGGGGGTGGGATTATGGACACTGGGGAGGGTATGTGCTATGGTGAGTGCTGTGAAGTGTGTAAACCTGGTGATTCACAGACCTGTACCCCTGGGGATAAAAATATATTATATATTTATAAAAAATAAAATTAATAAAAATTAAAAAAATAATAATAATTTAAAATATTTGAGATATAGCTTTTGTGTGGGATCATTCAGGGATAGTAGAATACTGAAAATTTAAACCTAGAGTTGAATTATTGATGACATTTTGGATTTGCCTTTGACTTTACCTTTTCTGAAAAATTTTAGATAGGGTTTATACAGTTCTGCGTTTTTTTTCTTTATGTTATCTCTATAGAAATAATAAGAGTCAAACATTCTAATATACAGGGGATGGGAGATTATTTCAGTTTTTATCAAGACATGTCTCTGAGTGAACTGTAACCATGAAAAATATATACATTTAGATCCATGGAAAAATTATTTTAAGGTAAGCTACCAGAAATTGGCTCTGGCTAGTCTACTAAAACCACAATAAATCCAGTTTGTAGCTATAATAAAATTGTTAACTTTTCTCAGCTTCTGTTAATCTAGGTAGTAGGTAATGAGAAAGAAATGCCTTTTTGTGGAAACTGGTACAAAATGAAATCTTTTAATAATTTTCTACTTGAGATGTTTTCTGTCATTAGACATCTTAGCAGAATCAAATGAGTCCTTTATAAAATTTTCAACCATTTATTCCCTATTAAAGTGGCAAACACATGTAAATGACATAGTCATTAGCATGGGTGAGTAGGTCATAACTCTGCATTTTCACATTAGTGGATTGAGTCACATTTGAATTCCCTAAATGAATGCAACACTTTTTCTTTCACTAGTCAAAAACCCAATAATGGTTTTTGAGATTGTTCCATGAAAATTAGATCCCTCAATTACTTTCTTCTATCTTACCCTTTGACCTTCTACAAAGACTTTTATTCTTTTAGCTAGTTTCCTTACTGAAAAGGACAAGACAGAGGAAGTTTTGAATTTTGGCATGTCCATGATATTATTAGCAGGAATACTGTGCATTAATGCAAATCTGCCTGGCTCTATAATGGCCATGCACCCTGCCTTCAAAGGCTTTGAGATGTTTTAATTATGAAATAAGACATCAAATGCTAAATTTAAATTGCATATTGTAGAGGAAAATTGAATGGTGTGATGATACAAAGCCCTCACTTCCTTCTCTCATTCTTTTTATTCACCGAACGATAATTTTCATTGTCATTTATTTCCACAATCTGTTATAAATGAAAGCTTGTTTGGATATCTTTGTGCTTTGTTTGGTGTTTGAAATGGCATTGGTATTGGGGTGCCTGACTCTTGATCTCAAGGTAGTGAGTTTGAGCCCCATGTTGGGTATAGAGATTACTTAGATAAATAAATAAATAAACTCTAAAATAGTGTTGGCTTCGTCCTATGTTATCTGGCATTATAGGATCATAGGTGGTTTGCTTTCATGAGTAAACCCATTATACATATTGTGTTAGTTCACCCATAATTGCTTCAGAGAAAACAACTTATGTTGTCAATATTTATTCACTTAAAAATTTAAGATTGTCTGAGAGTCATGATACAAGAAGGTGAGAAGGTGAGAATTTTGTATCTCATTGTGTCTTCTTATTACATATCATTATTACTTTTCCATTATGGCCTGTGACTACAGTATCAGCATAGCAATTAATAATGTACAGTGAAAGTGGAAGTGAAGAGATGGGACAAATCATATGTGTTTTTACTCCTTTTGTGGTAGGTTACCCATGACTTGGCTCTTAAAACTGTTCACAGGGTGCTCTTCCATTGTGGCTTGGCATCTGGCACAGTGTTTGGAACACAGTGGACACTTAATAAGCAATTGTTGAATGCATAACATTATGAATAGGGAGATGGTAAAGAGAAGGAGAGGAGAGGTAGAACAGTCATCTGTCTTCCTTCTTTAAGAATATTTGAAAATGACCTAAGAATCTGCACATACTGTCTGTGTTGAGACTTTTTTAAGGCATTGCATATGCAGTGCTGGGGGAAAGCAGTCAGCTCTTCCTGTGCCCTAAGGCCACTTGTATTTCAAAAGCAAGATGAAGACTTCAAGGCAGAAATCCTTGACAGTAGGGCAAAGAAATGTTAAACAATCATGACAGGAAATAAATTATCTTACATTCTATAGGTAGGTATATAGAACAGAACAGAGGCTGACAAGTGCCTGTCAAAGTGAGAAAAGTGGTTATGTGTAATGATTTATAAAGTATATTTAAAACAGTAACTCATTCAATTAAAAGCACCATATGGACCTTGATGGTTTGTTAGACGTTGTTCAATCAATGAATTTTAAAGTAAACAGTGTCTATGTAAAATAAATGAAGCACAATTTTTGATAGCAATAAATACATTTTAGATCAAATGTGTTCCTTTAAAGCCTTAGATATAATTGTATTAAAATTAATATATAATATCATTAAAGGAAAATATATTTGATTGATCGATTGAACCATAAGAAAATAGTGTTTTAGTAAATAATAGCTAATGAAAACAAATTAACCTATAAAATCACATAGTTCATTCCTTCACATATTTCCACTAACTGAAGCTTTGCTCCAGATATTACAGTTCCTTTCAAGAAAATTAGGAAAGCCATTATTATTTATGTAACAAGTGAAATAAACAGTTTATAAAACATGAAATGCAATTAATGATCAAGTTTTAACACCAATATCACTAGATTAGAAGAAGATATAACTTAATACAATACTCTTTCCAACTTGTCACATAAGGAACCGATGATGATGATGATGATGATGATAAAGATGATAAAATCTTAGGTGAACATTCATTATAATGAAAAAATAAGAATAGAAAAGATATAAAACTATATGTTGTATTATTTCCAAAATGTATATATTTTGTGAATTATTTAGATAACTCTTAAATTAGTGATTAAAGATAATAATGGCAGTTTACTATTCTGTTTTTCCATAGACTGCCTAGCTCAGCACATGTACTTTTTTTGAGGTTGGTTCCATACTGTATTTATAAGCAAGGACATACTGTAGGTCATAGAGAAGACCCTAAAGATTGACCCAAGGTATCTTTCAGGTTTTGAAACTTAAAGGAAATTAAAGCTTAGTGAGCACCCATATTGTTGTAATTATTTTAGGAATTTGGCTTTTGCTCAATCAGGTTAATACAGTGTGGATTAAATTAGAATTTAAAATGTTATTTTTAAATATGCAAATATGAAGGGCTTTTACTTTAAGAAAATTTTCAATAAATCATTTTGTGTATCTTGCACCAGCCACATTTTGAAATGGTGATGAACAGCTAAAATTTGTGCATGTGTCAAACAGTGTTTGGTATTTGCATATGTTGTTATAAGAGAGGTTCGTGATGTATCAACATTTGAACAGGAATAAAGAAGAACCCCCCCAAAAAAACAAAAACAAAAACAAAAAAACCCAAAACCAAAAAACAAAAAAATTAAAAAGGCAGTTTTCTTTGAATCATTCACTTAAGTATCTATCTCATACCCACAGCTCAGAACTTGACAGAAATATGTTTTTTTCATGAAACTTAAAAACCACCGTTCCTATCTTTGATGTCCAATCAATTCACACTTCAAAGCATTCAATAGCTACTTCTGTATTTTAAAAAGAAACATTAGCCTTTCAGAATTGCCATTTCTTGTAGAATTATAGTCTAGTATAATAAAATTGTTCACTTAACGAAGAGTGGCCAGGATGTGTCCACTTTCCATGGAGTTACTAATGTACAAAATATGGGAGATTGTCCATGATCCTAGTATTGGTTCCTAAAAAATTACTGACCTATATCCCAGGCTTTCAAATCAAGGTAGATTACTTTTCCTTTTATTACTTCATGTTTGTGAACTCAGTTAAATAAGTAGATTCAAAATAACTATTAACATTACAATTATACATATCAAAGATAAATTGTTTTCTGTATTAAATATCCATAGAGACTCTTTTTTTCCTGCTGTGAATTAGATGTATTCTCCATTCCAAACCAGGCTCACTTCACTTCAGTAATATAGCAGACATTTTCAAATATATGAGAGCTCATCAGTTAAAATTAATTTGACAGTGTAATGGTACATAGTGCTGTAAGACATTCTTTTTGAAGTAGGATTACAAAACATGAAAATATGACACCCTATATTTTAAAAGGCAGTACATTCTGTGTACAAGATAAGAAAAGCTGTGAGATATATATATATATATATATATATATATATATATATGCATATATATATGTTTTTTTGACTGTACAAAGGTAGAATATTTTCATTCTGCAAGTTTCTTGTTCTACCATTCCCTCCCCATTCCTTACCCTCCACTTCCCATTATCCACCATTGTTAGAAGCTCCACTTTTGCAGCTCTGGAGATCCTGAACAATCCTGGGCTGACATCTTGCAGGTCTTTCTTACTCACCTCACTCTTGCTGCAGGCCGGAATGACACTTCAGCATCCTATTTAAAAATGTAGCTATCAGACTCCACAATCAGAGTCTATGCTTCTTAAATGTAAAGGGCCTCTTGAAAGACAAGATTTTCAGCCTCTATTCCATGAACTCACCAAATACAAAATTGTATGCTACTGTACTATTTCTTTGTCAGGTTTTACCTTGGTTATAGCAATATATTGTCATGGTCAAGAGCACAAATGTGAGAGCTACCTCTACCATAATTAACTATATGACCCTGAATAAATTACTTAGCCTTTTGTGCCTTAGTTTTCATACCTGTGAAATGGGGATAATAATAATAATAGTAACATCAAGGAGTGTTGTAAAGATTACATGAAATAATAAACATAAAATGCTTACGGTAGTTAAAATAGTAGGTTCCATATAAATATTAGCTTTCATTAATGAATTCCTGATTCAGAATAAAAGTTTTAAATAAGTGATGGAATTTGAGGAACAAAGATTTAAATTCTAATTTGTTTTGCTGAGATTTCACATGAATCTATATATTTTAGCTAGGCATTCTCGACAATAGCCAGGGGTTAGACTGTAACAATAACCTATGTTTATTTAAAATAAGAATTTAGACTTCTTATTTTTTTAAAGATTTTATTTATTTCTTTGTCAGAGAGAGAAAAAGAGAGAGAGAGAGAGCAGGAGCAAGGGGAGCAGCAGGCAGAGGGAGAAGCAAGGTCCCTGGGATCATGACCCTGGGATCATGACCTGAGCTGAAGGCAGACACTTAACCAGGACCCTGGGATCATGACCTGAGCTGAAGGCAGACACTTAACCTACTGGAGCCACCCAGGCATCCCAAGAATTTAGATTCCAGGACCCTGGGATTCCAGGACCCTGGGATCATGACCTGAGCTGAAGGCAGACACTTAACCTACTAGAGCCACCCAGGCATCCCAAGAATTTAGATGTCTTAATAGGTTAGATAAATTAGATAGACAAAAAAAAAAAAAAAAAGACTCCAAGTTCTTTATTCAGTTTTCAATTATGATAATGGGACTGAGGAAAATAGTGTCATATAATTCTAAATTTGCAAAGAAGCAAGTTAGAGTAAACTATAAATATAAACTGAGTATCTACTTAAAGGCTTATTCCGTTAAAAGCAGCTCATCTGATAATTTTTGCCTTACTGAGAGCTTTACTTTTCAAAGTGTTGAATAAGGACTGCTATTTTACAGGATCTTATTCTATCAAGGACACATCAGTTGGCAAGGTGGAAGTGACAGAAATCTTGGGAGAAGATGATGATATCATCTCAAGTGCCATAAAGCCAAGGAAATGAATACTTTGTAGAGTCTGGTATCTTCCCCAGATTTAAGAAAATCTTCTGAACAAAGCAAGCTCGTGACAAAAATATGTGTGCTTAAATGCTAAAAGCCCTGAAAAAATGAAATCTTTATTATAGCCTCCCAGATTTCTTAATGAGAAAGAAAGCAAACTGAGAAACTGATGCAGCTGTATAGAGATAGAGTATTCTGTTAACATTAGATTTTTTTCTTTTTTTTTAAATAACAAAAAGTGGGACAAAACACAAAATAAAGAATAAATTTTAAGAAAGGTAAGGAAAACTCTAAAACATGGACAGAGGGCTAAGTGAAAAATATTGAGTATAACATAAATTGTGTTTTATGTTATGCATATTCTAGAAAAGCAAGAAAAAGGGCTCCTGGGTGGCTCAGTGGGTTAAAGCCTCTGCCTTCGGCTCAGGTCATGATCCCAGAGTTCTGGGATCGAGGCCCACATCGGGCTCTCTGCTCAGTGGAGAGCCTGCTTCCTCCTCTCTCTCTGACTGCCTTTCTGTCTACTTGTGATCTATCTCTCTGTCAAATAAATAAATAAAATCTTAAAAAAAAAAAATAAAAGTCTTAAAAAAAAAAAAAGCAAGAAAAAGCTACGTTTGCTGCTTGATCACTGATGACAGAAAAAACAGATCCACTCAACTTCTATTTTATTTCCATATTGCCTATTTACAAAGAGCAAATAAATGAGGTTAATATGGAAAGAGTTGAAATTGAAATCTAAAATAAGAGACAGGAAAATGCAGCATAAATTAAATAATTTTTACTTACCCAAAGATACAATTTTCTATGGAATATAAAAACATGTGCAGACATGGAAATTAAAGTATTATTTCATAATGTTCCAGGATTATAGAAGCATAGAATTTCAGGATTTGAAAGACATTAGAGGTTCATTTGACATTTGATGTTTGAATGTCCTACCCTTTTATTCTAACAAATTACTAGAAACAAAAGAATATATTGGTTTTTCAAAAGGAAAGGATTAGGTAAATAATCATCAAATCTTGGTGTTAATCCTTGGCAAAAGGAAAAAAAGAAATTAATTATATTAGTAAACAAGTGCTTTGTGAATGATGAAACAGAAAGAGGAAAGCCCTAGAAGCCTTACAAGTTTACAAGGAGAAAAATTATTTCTAAGGTCACTCTGTACTTTTGCAGTGTGGCTAAATATAGATAGATTATGAAAAGTGCTATAACCATAATATGTCTTGATTTTTTTTTTTAAAGATTTTATTTATTTATTTGACAGAGAGATCACAAGCAGGCAGAGAGGCAGGCAGAGAGAGAGGAGGAAGCAGGCTCCCTGCTGAGCAGAAAGCCCGATGCGGGACTCGATCCCAGGACTCCGAGATCATGACCTGAGCCGAAGGCAGCGGCTTAACCCACTGAGCCACCCAGGCGCCCCCATAATATGTCTTGATTTAACTGAATTATTTAAATGTCATTATATCATGTGGACAAGACAGAAATGTATCGAATGATGGCAGAGGTTTATGAAGTTGTAGCTGGTTGGGACACTCTCAGAGATTTTCTGTACTGTATGGATGTCATCTAGAGGAATCTCTTCAATGGCATGGCTAAGCTCCCTATTATTATTATTTACTGCATTACATCTTTTCAAGATGCTATAGAAGGCATGCTCATCCTAAAACATACATTAGTATATATTGCCATTTATTGAATGATAGTGTTTTATTGTAAATAAATGGAGAAAAGGATTGTTTAAAAATGTTGAGAATAATTAATACTTAGAAATAATTTTAATTATATTTATATTCAGGAATAAAAATAATTGTATTAATTTATATGTGAATTTAAATGATTATTAAAGTTTAAAAGAAAATAGAAAATATTATTTGCTTAACAAACCTGTTTCTCCAGCCCAGTGCTCTTTACTGAACTCCATGCCCAGAAACCCATCTCTGTTGAACGTGCCCATTTAGTTGTTTCACAGACATCGAACTCAACTGATTAAAACTGAATTCATTAGCATGCCTCATATTCTCTTCTCTTCCTAGAATTACATGCTGGGGAATGGAAATAAAACTCCATTTTAGCAATATTACTTCGAAAATAAGTAAAAGATGGGCATCTTGGTGGCTCAGTCCGTTAAGTGTCTGCCTTTGGCTTATAGGTCATGATCTCAGGGTCCTGGGATGGAACCCTGGGCTCCCTGCTCAGCAGGGAGTCTGCTTCTCCCTCTGCCCTCTGCTCGCCCCCCCCACCGCTTGTTTTCTCTCCCTCTCAAAAATAAATAAAATCTTTAAAAAAATAAGTAAAAGAAGGAGCGAATTAATTTTCTAATTTTCTTATTGAGAATTCAGCACAAATAACTGCATTTTGAGCATAGTAACCCATTTTTCCTTAATTAAAAAAGTATTTATTAGCACCTACTGTAAGTAAAATAAAAAGAATGCAATTCTTTGTAATATAAGGTACATGTGGTACATGAAATTTTTTTTTTAAAGATGTTATTTATTTATTTGACAGAGAGAGATCACAAGTAGACAGAGAGGCAGGCAGAGAGAGGGAGGGAAGCAGGCTCCCTGTCGAGCAGAGAGCCCGATGCGGGACTCAGTCCCAGGACCCTGAGATCATGACCTGAGCCGAAGGCAGCGGCTTAACCCACTGAGCCACCCAGGCACCCCGGTACATGAAATTTTTTAAGAAAAGGAACAAACCTGAGTGCTGTAGCAGTTCAGATAGATAGTTTTCGTGGATAAAGAACTAACTTCATATTGAACAGATCAGAGTCGGAATTCTAGCCTTTATTCCACTTACATAGTTTTAGATTACTTCTGATCAGAAAAATGGAGGTGACATTGTAATAAAGATTAAATGAAATTATATATGTAGTTTATCTGGTATAATTCTTGACACATGGTAGAGCTCAATAAATATAAGTAACTTCTCCTCTTTATCTTTCTTCCCTACAAAAGTTAAGATTATTTCTAGGAAGAGGATTGAATAATGTTTTGGAGTAAGCAGAATACTTCATTTGTCCTGCAACTATGAATAGTATTAGAACAGAAAGAGACAAGGGTGAAAATATTTTATATAGAAAGATTTAAGTAAAGATATATAAGTGGAAAAGGACAGTGCTTATTTAAACAATAAGTATTTAAATGCCACATGGCAGGCATATATCTCAATAGAATATATAATCCTAAAAAGAAGGAATCATGTCCATTTTAGTTTTCAGTTATGTACTAAAGACCTAATAATTCTTGGAGCATAGTAACTACACGAGAAAATGTTTGTTGAATGAAAGAATTAATAAAAGACTATAGGGAAAATGGCTCACAGAATGACTTAAAATATAGGAAAATACAGGAAATTGGTACAATAATCATAATCATTCTTTGATTAGATTCTTGGTTGGTATAGTGATTGATGAATAGGTTAGGAAATCAGGAAAGGAGCTAAAAAATAATGAATCTCATTCAGTGATTGAGAACACATCTAAAGCTCTTATTTGTAGATCAAAAGGGTTAAATACCAGCAATTTCAAATGGTGCTACCTGTGTGTGTAATCAATTTACATCTGACTTTTCAATATCCCAGGCAAATTAAATGTACTATTCTTTTCTCTTCTTGTCTGAGATGTGAGCTGTCTTAAATTTAATATTACCAGCAACAATAAATACCTTTTGAGTTTATGGTGCATTCTCTAGTATTTTTTGATACTTATTACCTGTCAAGTAGTATTCTGGTAAGGTATTGAAATTCATTTTCTTACTGTATCTGTTCAGGGAAGCAATCTGATTTTCTGGAATTATATATAGTAGAATTTTCAGTTCAATGATTTTTCTCTTTGTTTTAGACATTGGTATAAAAGAAATGTAAAATTTAAAAAAATATATTGTTATGCTGATATATGTATCTTAATGTATAGAATATAATAATTTAAAAATTATTTGGAATTTATGATACCAAAAAAGTATTTCTAGAATATTTTGAAGCTAAAATGTAAAAAAAGAAAATAGGTATGATGGATGCAGTTGAACAATATTACTTTTTGTAATTACAAAGCAATTTATGAAAACAAATAGATTGAGTCAGGGGGGCCTTTTGTTAAATTGCTAAAACTGTTAATCCATATTGGTTAAGCTAAACAAGACTCAGGTTGAAAATCAATTCTACCTACCATAAAATGGGTTTGGCTCTAGTGAGATAATTTTGTTACTCCATGGGGCGCTTGGCTGACTTAGTCAGTGGAGCATGAGACTCTCTTGTTCACAGGGTCCTGAGTTAGATCCCTATGTGTGGTGTAGAGTTTACTTAAGAAAATAAAATAAAGGTTGCTCCTGTCTGGGATCACTGAGTATTGATTCTAGACAGTCAGTCTATGAAGTTGCAACTTTGTTTGATTTCTCAGATTTCTTTAGTAAAAATGTTGACTTAAAGATCTTTGGACTCATTGAGGAAAAAGTAAAATAAATTAGCATTGTCTTTTTTTTTTTTTAAAGATTTTATTTATTTATTTGACAGAGAGAGATCACAAGTAGGCAGAGAGGCAGGCAGAGAGAGAGAGGAGGAAGCAGGCTCCCTGCTGAGCAGAGAGCCCGATGTGGGGCTCGATCCCAGGACCCTGGGATCATGACCCGAGCCGAAGGCAGAGGCTTTAATCCACTGAGCCACCCAGGCGCCCCAGCATTGTCTTAATAAATAAAAATTTCTTTCATTTTTATAAGAAAATGTAGTTTCCCAGTCTTTTAAGTAATAATATTCTCAGTTATCTAGTTACTCAATAACATATATAATTACCAAATTTTTTAGTTAAGTTTCTTATATTACTAAAGCTTAATTTATGTGTTTATTTATATATACAAGTATTTAGTTATCAATATTTTTCACACAGTTACTAAATGCTAAGTCATAGACCAAACAAAACAACAACAATAAAAAACTTTGTATAGCAAAGAAGAATTTTAGTTTACAAAATGGAGTTACAATTTGTTTCTGGGTTTCTTTGCTAAGTGAATAAATCTCAATGTGAATTGGTGCTAAATGACTTGCTGTTAAACAAATAAACAAAACAAATGAAAATACAAAAAACATCCAGGAACAGAAAACCTACTAGTTTATGTGAGCTATTAAAACACATCTTAAGTCGACTGAATTTTGATCCCTAGCTAATAAGCATAATACTGTTTCTTTCAAGTGCCTGTCAGAAAATTTTCCATCCCAGCTTACTGCTTTCCTTCAGTTTAGCTATCCTCTAGAATCTAACTTTACAGTATTTCTGCACCCTTGGCCAGATTGCCATGTATAAAATGCTACTTCTCTAAGCCACTCCTCTTCAAAATAACCTAAAATAGTTCCTATCATCTGTGATCTCAAATCCAAATCATTCATCTTATTATTCAAGACCCTCCAACATTTACTATCATATCTATCTAATCAGTATCTCCTATGAATCTATTTGACTTGACAATTATAACAATTGTTTTATTACTACTACATATAGAGAATGATGCTGAAAAATGGGTATAAAATTTTCTATAAGATATTATGTCTTCAAGAAACTCAATTCTTAAGTAAGGATACACACGAGACACACACACCACAACTATATATTAAAGGTAGGTAAGTGGTATGTATGTATTGTATATGTTACATTAGTGATACTCTAGTGACATTATGATATATGTATACATCAATTTATATAAATTTGTAAAAACTCCTGTGTGAACATGAACAGAAAAATAATATTAATTCCAGCTGGGATTGGGGTGACTAATGGAGGAAGGGGAAAAAAAATCATTTATAAAAGGAACTACTTCGTGTTTTCTTACCTTTTGCATTCATTCCAATATTTAGTTTACAACGCCATTTATGATTATGCATTATTATCTCTGTTTTACAAATAAAGCAGTTTGGACTCAGTGATCCATCTAGAGCTAGCTCCTTGTGACTTGAAGCCCCTTTACAATATATCATTTGTAAATTCATGGTTTAGAGATTAATTGTGATTTATGGGTGAGGAAATGAGCAACAGATGAGCAAAAACGCAGAAGGAGGCAAGGAGGTATGGAACATACTCAAAGAGTTCAAATTGCTCGGGTTTGGTTTGTGATTAGGAGATATAGACAGGGAAGTGCATTTATATGAGACTAGGAAGACAACTTAGGACAGATCAGAGAAGTCTTTGGTAATGAGAGCCATGGAATATTTTTTGTTGAAAGTGTGATGTGATTGATCTTCATAACTTTCCAGTCACCTGCTTAACACATTTTCCCCCGTATTACTCTTCTGTTGATGAATGACAAATTAACCCAAACTCAGCAGCTTGAAACAGCAAGTGTTTATTTTATCACCAATTCTGGTATCCAGGAACCAGGAGCAGCTTAGAAGGGTGCCTCTGGCTCAAAGTTTCTCATGAGGGTTCAGTTGAGTGGTTTCATCAGAAAACTTGATAAGGGATTGCAGGAGTCGCAGACCAACTTCTAAGCTTATTCAAGTGGTTGTTGAGAAGTCTCAGTTCCTTACTGTGTGGACCTGTCCATGGGTCTCCCTCAGAACCAGACAGTTGACTTCTCACAGGATGAGGAATAGGAGAAAAAGGGAGGCCAAACAGATGAACATAACATGACAAAACGTACAGTCCTAATTTTGGAAGTGGCAGTCCATCTTTTCTGTTGTATTTTATTTATTAGAAGTTAGTAAGTCAAGCCCATATTCAAGTGAAGTGAAATACACAAAGATGTGAATACCAGGAGACAAGGATTATGGGAGCCCTCTTCAGGGCTACTTGCTTGTGTACCTAAATTCGGGTAGTTTAAATTAAGGACTACCTTTCTCCATGATTCATCCTTTGACATATTGAACTATGCTGTTCCTGACTTACAGAAACTGAAGAAAATGCCTTCACCAGGGACTTAGTCATAAAATTTTTGTTTCTTTGGTAAGATCCAAACCAGGTACTACACCTATGTCCTCAGAACTCTCAGAAAAATAAAATATAATATATGCCCAATATAACTCTATTGACCAGAGAATACTATTAAAGGCGTTTCTTCTTGGAGCATTATCTGTTAAGATTCACCTTTACTTTTACTATTGATTCCCTGATTTTTATTGATATTTGTTTGAGTACTGATTGGGTAGCTTAGATAGCATTTCCCAAGGTCACTTGGGCAGAATAAGAGATATATTTCCATTTGTTTAGTTTTGGCATTTGCTGCTGCATTTCTTTCTTAATGGACTAAAATGTATAGGATTTCAAAAGTTCAGAATTTTCAGAAATTTCAGGTGTGTGTTAATATTTTTCAAACTTATTTGACCCTAAGACCCCTTTTGGAAAATGCTAATAGGCATTGTCTACCATAGAGAAAAAAGTAAGCTAGTTTACCAGCTAATCACTATAAGGTCAAAACAGTGACACTCTTTACATTCATCTTGAAATGTGATCTGAGAATTTTCATTTTCCAGAGACTGCTTAATATTATAATATGTAAAGCAAAAAACCCAAAATGAAAAGACCCTATATAGAGGGTTTTAATACCATTTGACTCCTCTGCTATTTTGGATTTCCAATATACTAATACCTCAAACAAGAACAACAAAAATAAAACAAAACTCATTCTTTAGAACTTATTGCAATATTGAAGCATGGAAATAATAATTCAGGTAATTATTTTTTCCAGATTAAGGTGAGCATAAAAGGATATTTGTTAGGTCTTCTTATAGTTGCTAAAGTATCCTTGAGACTAGTAAGGATTTTTTTAAAAGGATTAAATCGGAAGAAAGATTTTGAGAACTCCATCTTTGGAGAAAAAAAAATATTGTATAGAATTCCAATTTTTATTTCCTATTAAAGGTTTTCCTTTTTATTTTTTTTTCTGTCTTTCAATAGTACCTGGGATAATATACCCCTCAAAAATGTTTATATTCTATAACACTCCATTTCGTCTATTGATTATAAGCTTAAACTACTACACAGAAGAGGTAGGAAGCAAAATTGTCATAGTAATTGTGATCTCTGCTATTTTTAAAGGGAGTTTATTTTTTTCTCTCCACAGGAAAAGTTATATTGGCACCCACCCACCGAACGGTAATATAAAGCTGCATTGATTTTCCCCCCCACACACTGAGAATGGCACTTTATTGGATTCACCTTTGACTTAGATTAAACACACAAAAAATAATAGAATTTAATGGAGTTAAATTTACATTCATTTTGTTGCTAGTTTATGAATTTACATTATATTCTTATACTTTTCTTTATACATAAATAATTTGCTTTTAAACAGATTTGAAGACATTTTTACTTAGTTCATGCTGAGCAAGTTAAAATGTTTCTTTAGAAAAGGTGCCAAGCTATTTCAGTGATTGGTGTAAAACAAGTCTAAAGTAATAATAACACAGGGTTTTTTAGCAGAACAAAAGAAAACATTCCCCAGTTCATTAATGATGTTTCTATAATCTTAAGGTGCCAATAGAGATGAGCTGGTTTTGGTTGATACAAGTGAATTAACAATCAGTTAAATCAGAGTACAAAGCTATTATTTCAAATTCTTGCAGCAGATAATAAATTTAGATTATAGTTCATCCATCTATCAAAAATTGCTCTAAATAAAAAAGGTGGGTTTGAATACTAATATATTATGCAAAAATAGAAAGAATGTTGGCATTTTAATCATTGAATTCAGTGAAAATTGGAGGAGATATGACATGCAAGTAAATAAAATACTAATTCAAATTTTAGGGATTATAATGTGTGTACTACTTAAAATTTTAGATGATGTCTAATTGGATAGCCTAGATTTGCTCTGAGAATAAATCTCAGTAAAAGAAAGTATCTATTGTTGTTTTGTTTACATTTAATACAACTTGGAGTGAATAAAAGCTTTTGAATTTAGATACTAAAACAAAACACTTAGCTCACTTTAGAGAAGAAATATTCTCATAGGTTTTTTATTTTTTTGTTTTTTTTTGTTTGGTTGGTTGGTTGGTTTAAGCAACTTTGGGAAAACCTACTTAGTTGGTTTTTTTTTTTTTTGGTAAATAATTTTTTATGTCATAACTAGCAAAAGCTTCCTATCTACTCTGTATCTTACAACCTAGGAAAATCTTTACTATACTGTCTTCAAAAAAAAAGCAAAAAGTGTGATAAAAAATATGATTGATACATGTATTTTAGTGTATCTTTTCTATGTGAGGTATGCATACACATCTTCGAATTGCAGTTTGTTATAGTGCCTTTTGGCATTAATCTGAGTAGGAATCTATGTAATTTTTTTCTACTAATCTTGAATAATTAAAGAGAATAACTTTAGGAAAGCTGATTTTTCTTATGCACACTTGTTCTCTTGAAAAAGCATATGAATAAATAGGAGACTCCAGACAAATGCTTTTATTCCCAATGGAGCAATTATTTTGGGGGCAAGTTTTATAAAACATTAATAGTTATGCTTCAATTTGATTATTTGGTAACCACATTTCATAAATTGAAGGAAGTGTTTGGAAGCAGAGAAATAAAATAATAATAGAAATACATGTTATTGTTTGTAAATTTTTCAAGCACTGTCCTAGAAATTCTTAGTTATCTTGTTATCTTGTTCCTTTGACTAGAGGAGGAAAAATTAGTAAAAATAGGGACATTGAGAAAAGTTGAGAGGGCTTCTCAATTCGATAGAATATAATTTATAATGAAATATATGAATTCAGCAATTTTTTAGTATTTGTAGTCTGCATTTGATCCTCTTCAGTTTAAATTTGCAAATAATTTTAAAAACAGGAGCAAATTTTGAAAATGGCAGTTGTGAGTATAAATGTTTTACCATTTTATCATTTTATGTTCACACATATGCTTAATTTCAAAGAATAACCTTAAGTGCATATTAAACAGACTTTAAATTGTATGACTACTGATTCAAACATGTAGATTTTGGTTGCTCATTATTTTCTCTACCAATCTCTTGTTTAATGTGGACTATGTGTGAATATAATACTTGCTAGAGTCATAATAATATGTATGACGAGTCTCTGACTTCAAAAAAGTCCTAAGTAAATAAGCAATTGACATGAAAACAGTTTCATAGTAGAGCAATAAATGTGACATTAGAGTCAGGTACTACTGTTGTCTTAGCCTTGAGATCTTAGGCTGCATTTTATTGTTAGTGATACATGAATGTCGTTCTCTATGTATTTATTCTAGCCATTATTTTAGACTTTGATATGACTGCTTAATTTTCAGCCCTTTAACCAAGATTTTGAATGGTTGCTGAGGTTCTGTCCCCTTTAAGAATTGTTATGACCGTAGCAATACTCCTTTATGCGCAGCTTTTATGTATGTATTTGCATTCTTGTCTCCCCACAAAATTATACTCTGTTTATAGATAAGGCTTATATCTTTCTGATGTTGTTTTGTGTGTTTGTTGTGCACCTGTCCCACTTCCAGATTTATAGCTGGAAGGCCAAGTCCAGTGACTGGCATACATCAAAGGCTGGTTTACGGCACAAAAATCTGAGAAAAGTTGTGACCCATTCTACCTATGAAATCCGTTTTAAACAGAAACAGATACCCACAAAGGAAGTCAGGATATCCACTCTTTTACTTTTCTGTCTCTGTCTGTCTGTCGTCTGTATGCACGTATGTGTTATTTCTGTCAGAAGGAGAAGTATCTAATATGTATAAGGGGCAAGAAAGAGAAAACGTTGCTTCACCACCTCATAGCACATTCATTTAAGGCCATTTATGGTTTCTAATTTCAATCAAATGGAATTCCTCTAAACTGCTGTCTGTCAGTTCCTGGAGGTCTGCCTATTATTAAGATTGTATTATTCTTGTAAATCATAAGACCGCTACAAACTATAGTGGAGTTTCATGTCCTGTGTATCTGCAATCTTTATTAGTTGACCATTTGTTTTACTCCTGCCTTTGTTGTTAGGAGTTACTAGTACCTGAGGAATGTTATATGCCTTTTCTCCTCTCATCATCATGAACCATCTTTCAGTTGGGTTCCAATGTCTGTTGGTTAGCTCACTCAATATACTTTTTCTCAACCAATTATCAGTGAGGCTACGTCAGTTTGTATCCTGAAATCACTTGAAAATAGAGCTGTATTTATTAATTTAAAAGTCAGAAAGAAATACTTTGTAACTCAAAAGTCCTAACATTGGACTACCTGCAAATGAAGGAAGTTTTATGTGTTAAGCAGAATAATATATCCACTCCCTAATCTCTGGAACCTGCATATATAATACTTTACAGAGCAAAAGTGATTTTGGATATGTAGTTAAGTTAAGGATGTTAAAATTGTAAGGTTATCCCAGATTATCTGAATTTAACCACAGTGTTCTTATAATTTAAAAAGGGAGTCAAAATAGTCAGAGTCAGAAGAGAGAACAATGGATGCAGAAGTTGGAGTATTGGTTTGAAGATAGGAACTGAGAGCTAAGGAATGTGAGAAGTCTCTAGTAGTTGAAAAAGGTAAGGAAGGAATTCTGTCCTAGAACCTCCAGAAGAAACACAGCCCTGTGGATACCTTGCTTTTAATCCCATGAGATCATTTTGGACTTCTAAACTATAGAACCATAACATAAGTGTTCTCTTAGGGCATTAAATTTGTGGATTTTTTTTTTTTTTAACAATACAGCAGCAGTAGAAAACTACTATATTTCTAAAAAATAGGAATAGCAGTAAAAGTGTTGAGTTGTGTCCCAGCAACTGGCGAATGGATATGCTCATGAATTCTCACCCATTTTTTCTTTTAATACATTGACTGTCATTACCAAGTATGATACTATATGTCTCACTGGCAACAGACAGGTACTTAGACTGTGCCCATCTAGTAGTACTGCTCCCAAATGTTTACTGTCCATACTAGACAACAATTCCTGTGGAATGTAATTATGTGTAATTCATTATTATCCTAAGCCTTGACCTAGCTTATAAACCTTAATAAACTTTTTCCTAGCAAGGCCAATGGATCACCTCTTGCAAAAATAGTGTAATTACAGATATTGAATTATATGTGACAAATTTTATAGAAGGGAGAGATCACTATAGAATAGAATGATCAGGGAGAATTTCTAAAGAACATTTGCCTTGGCAAAAGAAGAGATGGAGAGGGGAGAGACAGAGAAAATCCCAGGCAGGTGAGAAACTTCTAGTTTTATTTAAAGTATTTCTGTAGTGTTCAGGGCCACCTGCGTGGCTCAGTCAGTTTAGTGTCTGCCTTCAGCTCAGGTCATGATCCCAGGGTCCTGGGATCTAGCCCTCTGTTGGGCTCCCTGCTCAGTGGGGAACCTGCTTCTCCCTCTGTTTGCTGCTCCCCCTGCTTTGCTCTTCTCTTGCTATTTCTTGTCTCTCTCCCTCAAATAAATAAATAAAATCTTTTTAAAAATATATGTATATATTTCTGTAGTGTTCATATGACATTAAACAAAAAATAGGCATTACAATGTGTAGGAAGCAACCATTTATGACTTCTATCTTTTAAATCAGAATAAATGCAGATTCTGTATGAATATTAATATGCACAATTTTATACTATAGAATCATAAAATGGAAAAAAAAGAATAAATTTTGTGATACAAATCCTCATTTTAGGGGTGCCTGGGTGGCTCAATTGTTAAGCAGCTGCCTTTGGCTCAGGTCATGATTCCAGGGTCCTGGGATCGAGCCCTGCATCAGGCTCCTTGCTCAGCGGGAAGCCTGCTTCTCCCTATCCCACTCCCCCTGCTTGTGTTCCCTCTCTTTCCCTCGTTGTGTCTCTCTTTTTCAAATATACAAATAAAATCTTAAAATACACACACACACACACAAACACACACACCACACAAATCCTCATTTTAAAAAGGGCCTCAGCATTAAAATAATTCGACTTCTTAAGTATGGTCTATTTTTTAAGTATGATCAAGTATGTAGAAGTGAGTAGATCGTAATTTTTTTTAGGTAGACTTCAGTACAGTCACAATAGAAAGGAATCTTATGTACGTGTGATTTTGTCAGGGAAAAGGGTCTGCTCATTAAAAATACTTTAAAAAAATTAAGGCGCCTGGGTGGCTCAGTGGGTTAAAGCCTCTGCCTTCGGCTCAGGTCATGATTCCTCTCTTTCTGCCTGCCTCTCTGCCTACTTGTGATCTGTCTGTCAAATAAATAAATTTAAAAAAAATCTTTAAAAAAAATAAATAAAATAAAAAATAAAAAATTAAGGTTGTTCTCTATCTCTGATCTTAAAATGTAACAAATTACGTTACTGAGAATACCCATTTATAGAGTAAATCATAAGAGATAATTGATGTAAGTAGAACTCCATGACTATGGAGTCATATTTACATTCCATCCTCTTTCACTTCAGACACTCATACTCAATTACGGCTAAGCTATGTTTAACAGAAATAGTATGGTTATAACTCCACTGTTCTATATTTAATTCCAGTCCGTGTAATATTGCAGGTATCTCTCTATTAGGTCTGTAGCAAAATAGACCATTCTCAGTATTTTTATTTATGTAAAATTTGGACAAGTTTTTGTCTTCATTTAGTACATTTAAATCATTAAAAAAATTTTTTTTATTTATTTGAGAAAGAGAGTGAGCCAGCACAAGAAGGGGAAGGGCAGAGGGAGAAGCAGACTTCTCGCTGGGCAGGGAGCCAGACACCGGGCTTGATCATAGGATCCTGGCATCATGACCCGAGTCAAAGCCAGATGCTTACCCAACTGAGCCACCCAGCCCCCCGCACCTATTTTAAGCATTTTTGTCCTCTTGTTCCTAAATTGGTACTCCAGAAATCTGTATATTGCTGGGACACAGGAAGTTTTCTGTCTGTAGTGTATGAGCTCCAAAATACCAGCTGCAATTGTCAGTTTCCTGGTAATTTTTTCCTTGTCTAATCTCTGTTTCTCTCTTGTTTCAATTTTACTATGAAGATGTGATTTAAGGGAATATTTTTGGTAACTTCACAAGAAAAATTTAACTTCTGGTTAATACACTTGAAAAATATCTTTAGGCGTCACAAGAACGCAAGCTATGTCTTTTATCGTTCTCCCGGTTGTAGCAGTGTTTCCGTTGGCTTTAATATTTCATCCACTACGTGTTGGCCAGGTAAGGAATGTGAAAGTTTATTTCATCTGTACATGTCTTTCAGTTATTTTAATTTTAGGAAAAGACTAGATGAAATTAGAACAATTATTAATATTTTTAAACTTTAGTTCTAGTTGGTAAGTTGAATAGAAATATTTTGCTTATGTTGAATTTAAGAAACAAAACAGATGGACATAGGGGAAGGGAAGGAAAAATAAAGTGAAAATAGAGAGGGAGATAAACCATAAGAGATGCTGAACTCTAGGAAAGAAACTGGGGGTTGTGAGAGGTCAGATGGGAGGATAGGGTAATCAGGTGATGGTCATTAAGGAGGACACTTGATGTAATGAGCACTGAATATTATATACAACTGAATCACTAAATTCTATCTCTGAAACTAATAATACAGTATATGTTAACTAAATTGGATTTAAATAAAGAATTTATAAATAAAAAAATTCATAGCTTACTGACATAACCCATATTTAATTATAATATAATATTTAATATTAATATTAATTTAATATTTAATATTCTTAAATAATTCTAAATCATATACTGTCAACAAATAGATGATATTTGGATAAAGAAAGGGAACACAGAGGTTTGAAGGGCTAACGAGTAGCTCAGCCCACTAGATATTTCTATTCAGTTATCTTTCTCCAGGTTACTTATATTGAATGTCATTTAATATCTCTTTTGTGGTACATTTCCAAGGAGTTTTCTATCCCAGTGGTCTTCTCAAGTTACCCTGGAATCTGATAATTTCTTCTTATTTTTATTATATGGTCCATAAAATTTAACTTAACTAAACAATTTAAATTTTTCTAAGGTTTCATAAAATTTTGTTGGACTTTTAAAACTTTTCATTTTTAGCCTTTGGATAACTAAAATTCTACACCGTTAATTTGGATTAATCATTTCTGTCATGATGTCTTTAAATACCTTTAAACATAGATGTGAGAGGTTTTTTTATCTTCTTTTTCCCATTTTTTTTTTTAAAGATTTTATTTATTTTGACAGAGAGAGAGATCACAAGCAGGCAGAGAGAGGGGAGGAAGCAGGCTCCCCGCAGAGCAGAGAGCCCGATTCGGGTCTCGATCCCAGGACCCTGAGATCATGACCGGAGCCGAAGGCAGCGGCTTAACCACTGAGCCACCCAGGCACCCCTCCCATTTTTTTTTTTTAAACCAGTGTTGTTACCTAGTCTTGAATCTATTTTGGAAATTGTGCAGATCCCATGCTTTTAATCTTTTTTACTAACTTTGTGAACTTTTACCATTTATTAATACCTATAATGTGAACTGAATACAGTAAGCAGATGTTGATTTCTTAAACTAAGCCTTCTTGTGGCTTCAGTGAAGGGTTTTGGCAGAAGAGCAATTATATGAAATTCTTTAAAAATTCCATGAATTTCAATTTATAATTATATTTGCCTTTTCCTTCACTCTAGGCTAAGGAAAGGAATGAAGAATTTAATGATAAGCGTAGTAACATTTAAAACATGGAAAAAGATAATCAGACAAGGGAGAAAGAGTTGTAGAAGAAAAATGGAAAAACTTTTCTGACTTCTTTAACCCATGTAACATGTTGTATCACTTAATCTTCTTCATTGGTACTATGTTTACCAATATTCTAAAGCTAATGAATATGCTGGAAATAATACTTTTAGTATAAGAGTGACCAGTCCAACTGAAGCGGGAGAGCTTCAGTTCTCAATTCTGACAGAATTGAGGAACGAATCTCATGGACGAAGGAGAGTGAGTAAAGCAATAGAAGTTGATTAAGCAAGGATACAGAAAAAGCTTTCAGGAGTAAGAGGGGTCCTGACAGGGTTGCCACTGAGGACTTTGAGGGTTGGTCTTTTATAGAAAGTTAACCAGGGAACTTAAATCTTTTTGCCTTCTCTACTTGATAGCACCTTTGTGTAAGCAGGACTAGTGATAACATCTTTAATGGCTTACTTCTTATTAGGGTCTGTTTATTTTCTTTGACCACAGGAGATTGTCATAAGTAAGACTACCCCCTCAGACATCTAGGACAGGGTGGTCTGAAGTGTTCCCTTATCTCTGGGATCCTTACACCTCCACCTTCTCATTTTTGGGATTTCTGTGACTCTGATCATGGAGCACCCTATCTCTCCCTACTAGTCTTGCCTGTCCCTTTCTTACAATTAAGTGTAACAATTACCTCCCAGCTTTTTCAGATCTTGGAAGGGAATCCACAATCTTCATGAAAGAAAGATGTTACCATCCTAATATTCCTCTAAGAGTTGAAAAAACTTTAGTATAGAATAAAATGTCAAGTTAATCCTATTCCAACTCAATTTCCATAACACTTGCAGAAGAGACTTCTTTCTTTTTGGATTTTTTTCCCTCTGCTTTGGATCATGTTTTAGTTAGTGCCCATTTGAAGGTAAAGAACAGATATTCACTGAAACTAGCTCAAAAAGAGGTTTATTGTAAGGACACTGGTCAACTATGTGTAATGCAAGGAAAGGAAATTTAACTGTGTGGCACGGGGACTGGAGATGAGAAATAAAAATTTGTCGATGAGACAGATACACCTTTCTACATTTTTCTTTATGGAACAACATAGATGCTGTGCTAATTTCTGCTTTTTCATGCATGTCAATGTGACCTTCTTCAAGTATTTTCAAATACTTGAAGCTCTTCTCGCTGGTCACCATCCTCCAAATGATTTGACTTTCTCATGGTCTTGGCATTTCTTAATTGTGGCACTAATTAACATTTCAATTTCAGGGCTCTTATGGCTGACTGAAGCATCTAAAACTTTAGGTCAAAGCATTAAAACAAAGAAAGATTATTCTTCTCACATAATGAACTGCAAGTGAACCCTACAGAACGAAATCTATCTTCCTCCCCTCCTCTCTTGTGTTTCTGATATCAGATTGCTGTTTCCATAATTACTGTCAGATTTATCTGAGTAATGTTGAGTAACTCAGGTTTATCTGGTAACACTTCATCATTCCTGGTTTTACCAAATAATTTTGATTCTGTATTTATAATTCTTCTCATATCTGATTTACATTTTTATAGTCTTGTATGGGAATTAAGAATGGGATTTCTGAGGGACGATGCTGGAATTTAAATTCAATCTCCGTCTCTGATAGTGTATAGGAGACAAGATCCATAACCCCTCTGTATCTCAGTTCCTTTCACTGTAAACTGGGACAAAATATTATATTTAATTCATAGGATGTTATGAGATCAAATAAATTAAATGTAAGGAACATAAAACGTGCTTACATTGTAAGCACCATATAGGACTTAGATAGTAATAGTATTAATTCCCATTGTAACTGAAACTGCTATACATTTAATCCTTCTGGACTATGTAATAACTTCCTATAGACCTCCTTGTTAGACCCATCTTTCTAAATCATGAGTTGGGTCAAAATTTCTATAGTAAAATAAATTTGTGACTTTTCCATGCCATCCAAATTAAAGTTCATATTTAGTAGTTCTCAATCTACCCTAATTTAGTTTCCCAGATTTGTATCTTTACGACATCCTTCTGTAATTGCTTTGCTTTTCAGTCATGTGAGATTTTACATACTTTCATGCCTACAAGCTTTTGCTTAGTCTGCTTCAACTCTTGTCTTATTCATTTAAGCTTTTACGTATAAAAACTTTTGGACTCTTGGGATGCCTGAGTGGCTCTGTGGGTTAAGTGTCCAACTCTTGATTTCAGCTCAGGTCATGATCTCAGGGTCCTGGGATCACGCCCTATGTTGGGCTTGGTGCTCAGTACAGAGTCTGCTTAAGGATTCTGTCTTTTGACCTCTCCCGCTGCCTCTCCTTCCATTAACACTTTCTCTTTCTATCTCATATAAATAAATAAATCTTAAAACAACAACTTTTAACTCTTCTTCCCCCTTAGAATAGAAATGATTATTTATTTATTTATTTATTTATTTATTTATTTTGTTTTCCCACAGAATTTTCCAATTTTCTCAGTTGAAGTGCTGAAATCTTATTAGTAGCTCCTGGTTATATGTTATCAGCCCCTACTGAAGGTCAAGAATATTTACTTACTTTTATATATCCATCATGCATGCATAGAGATTTATGAATAGTAAATACTCATTTATAAAATTGATTAGTATATGAAAATAGAGATACATGTTCAGGAGTAGAGGTTACGTTTTGAGTTAATTTGTTTATTTTTTAAAGAATCGTATGAGCACAGGCTAGGAATATTTATTTCAGAATTGATGACTTCAATAACTTAACTTTCTGCCATTTTATCTACTACCAGTTACACTTCTAGTGTAGTCTAATCCAGTAAATGAGAAAACATGTTATACAAATAAAAGCCAATATCAACTTTGTCTTAGAAATAGTATCACATGTTTTTGTGTACAGATAATATTTCATTGGTATCACTATAAAGTGCTACCTCTTTTATAATATATTATGAAAGTAATTATTAAATGTCATTCTTAAAAAAATAATGAATTTATCTCTGACATAATATAAAAGAATTGTCCAAAATAAATTTGGCTTAAAAAATATCTTTCAGGGGCCACCTTGGTGATTCAGTCAGTTAAGCATTTGCCTTCAGCTCAGGTCATGATACCAGGGTCCTGAGATCTAGCCTCACGTCAGGCTGTCTGCTAAATGGGGAGCCTGCTTGTCGCTCTTCTTCTGCCTGACTCTCCCCCAGCTCGTGCTTTCTCTCTCTCTGTCAAATAAATAAATAAAATATTTAAAAAAAAAACAATAAATATTTATCAGGGCTGACTATAATCTTCCTCAGGGAACATACCTCAGGGAACATATAGTAAAGACCATATGTGACAGACCCACAGCTAACATCATATTCATCAGCGGAAAACTGAAAGCTTTTCATCTAAGATCAGTAACAAGACTGGATGTCCACTCCTGCTACTTCTGTTAAACATAGTGTTGGAAGTCATAGCCAGAGCAATTAAATAAGAGAAAGAAACAGCAGGCATCCAAATGGGAAAGGAAGATGTGAAATTGTCACTATTTAAGGATGACATGACTTTATATATAGAAAACTCTAAAAACACCATAAAAAACTGTTAAAACTAATAAATTCCATAAAGTGGTAGGATACAAAACCAATACACAAAATTCTGTTGTATCTCTATATACTAATAATGAACTACCTGAAAACAAAGTAAAGAAAATAATCCCATTTATAATTGCATTAAAAATAATAAAATACCTAAGAATAAATTTAACCAAGGAGGTGAAACACCTGTATATTGAAAACTATAAGACATTAATGAAAGAAATGAAAGAAGATAAAATTATATGGAAGCACATTCTCAAAAAAATATTATCTGCTCATGGATTAGAAGAATTAATATTGTTAAAATATTCATACTACCCAAAGAAATATACCGATTTAGTGACATCTTTATCAAAATTCCTGTTATTTTGTCAGACAAAATGAGCAAACAATTCTAAAATTTCTACAGAACCATGAAAGACCAAAAATAGCCAATTCAATCTTGATAAAAAACAAAGCTGAAGGCACCATCCTCCCTGATTTCAAACAATACTACAAGTATAGCAATTAAAACAATGTGGTATTGGCATAAAAACAGATATATGTCAATAGAACAGAATAGAGAACCCAGAAATAAACTCACATAAATATGGTCGATAAATTTATGACAAAGGAACCAAGAATACACAACAAAGAAAGGATAGTCTCCTTAATGAAAAGTGTTGAGAAAATTGGACAACTACACGCAAAAGGATGAAACTGGACCACTGTCCTATACCATGTACAAAAAATTAACTTAAAGTGGATTAAAAGTTTGGACATGAGACCTGAAATCACAAAACTCCTAGAAGATAACACGGACTTGACATAGGGTGCTGCCAAAGATGTTTTGAATCTGAAAGCAAAACAAAAAATCACAAAAGCAAAAATAAACAGGTATGACTACATCAAACTAAAAAGCTTCTACACGGCAAAGGAAACTGCCAACAAAATGAAAGGGAACCTACTGAATGGGAGAAAATATTTGCAAATCATGTATCTGATATCCAAAACATATAAAGAACTAATATAACAACTCAAAAACAAGAAAACAACCCACAATTGGCCAACAGGTGCATGAGAAGATACTCTATATCATTAATAGGGAAGTTCAAATCAAAATCACAGTGAAATATCATCTTACATCTGATATATGTAATGGAATATCATTCAGGTATTAAAAAAGAATTTTA